>NC_081252.1:20890627-22140627 GCF_030490865.1 Poecile atricapillus
ATTTAGGGGGGATTTTTCCTGTTCTCTGATGGTCTCAGACTACTGAGATGAACTGCTTGCACAAAATTTTTATCTGTGCTATTGAGTGCCTCAAGAGACAGAAAAATCCCTCCCTTTCTTCTCCTCTGGACTCTCAGGGACCTTGGAATGACTTTATTAAACTGCTGACAATGACATCTTGATATATGAGACTGCACATTGGGCTGGAGCACAGGGAACAGCCAGATAATCCCAAACACCCTGCATGGAGATCATTCTCATGTTTTTGACAAGTTCCTGGGGAATGGCACAAAAACCATGTGAAGGAGCATTGCATACAGGGTGAAGTGAAAGCTGTGCTGTGGGAGATGTTGTGCCCTGTTTGTAACCACTGTGATACATCATCCTCTCAGAGGGGACAGAAGTCTGTTGGACCCTGAGCCATGCACACCTTTGGAGAAAGGAGAACAGGTTAAAATTTTGGCTCCAGTCTGATGGGATAGCCCAAAGGAAGGTGTGCTTGCAGACTCCCTTGTCATGCAGTGGCACAGGAGCCTTGTCTATATTGTCTTCCTATCAAGAACTTCTCTTGAAGGGAGAGTGGAGCAGAGTTGAACAGACAGTAGGCAGTATTTAGAACCTCTGTGGCACTGATCCAGCCTCAAAGGAAAGTGAGAGAATGGAAGAAAGGGAGATCATGGCTGAGAATACAAGTGTTTATGTATGGTGTGATAGACTGAAATGTTAATGGTGAATGGCCCAAACAATTGCCCATCTGCAAAAGCAGTGGGCTCTTTGCAGAGGCCAAGTTTGCACCCTCTAAACGAAGGGGAGAGCTTTTGGTGTGTGGTGGTAAATCCTCTGATCTACATTAGACAGGGGGTGTGCAGCAACTCCAGAGGATGACCACAACAAATTGATCTTTGGATAAACTAACTGAGCCCTGCAATTGATTGTGCCCCTGATAACCTGTGACTGATGTATTAAACAAGATGTTTTCTGGCCATAGAAGGGAAAAAGCTGGCAAGAAGCAAATCCTGAAGAGATGAGGTGATGTCTTCTCTCGTGCCAGTTGCCTCTGATAAGGCACAGCTGGCTCAGCTACATGGAGGCCAAACTGCTGTCATGTCTTAGAAGGTATCATAAACCACCAAGGGGCCCCAAAGAGCTTCCAGACTTATTTTTGGGGCCTTCCACCAAGGGACTGTGCATGATCCACAGTGTTGCATCAGACAGTGTAAAATTCACCCCCCAGGGGAGGTACCTGTGTGTTTCCAGCTGAACCTGAACCATATATTAACCCACTGAACTTTGTGTTTTGCAGGCTTCCCCCACCCACAATGGATCAAGACTGTGACCATCACTTCAAACCACAGACATTGAAATTGCAATAATCAAGACCCATTGCAGGATCCACCAGCAGTGATATCTCTCCAGTCCTCTATGCTCTTTATCCATTCTTTTTCTTTATTTTCCTTGTATTTTGTTGCTATTCATTTCTCTCCAAGCAAAAAAGGGCCATGCTCATATCCCCAGCAGCAACCTGTGGGCTGGGGAGAGAGGGAAGGGGGCAAGGAGAACATGTATAAACTATTGCTTTATTAGTGGTGGGGGCAGAACGGTTGTGTCAGGAAGGTTACAGAAGTGGCAGTCTGAGCTGGACTCCACTTTTCCACAAAGCTCCACCTAAACAAATCCCTTTTCATTCAGTAGAGTACCTCTGAAACAGGCCAACCACAGCAGACTGAACAGGAGGCAGTGACTTATGAAGACTGGATAAAGATGCTACTCTAGAAACCATGACACATCCAGCCCAAGATTGCTTGGTCTTGTGGGAAGGAAGTCAAAACCTGTCATTTTTGGCTACCCCTTGTCATGTCTGTGGCTTGTCAAAGTCAATTCCCAAGCCCCAGCACCATATCATGTAAGCAATCTCTGTGTAGGCACACAAGCCAACAGCAGCTTCTGCTAACACACAGTGCCAGCTGCCAGCCTTGCACCCAGCTGACATCTCAGATAAAACCTGCTTTACTGCTCAGTGAGGCCCAAGCTTCTGCCTTCCTTGGGCTCCTCAAACACAGGGCCTCCTTTGAATTTGCACTGATCTAACTTGATTGAGGACCACTGGAGATAGATACCAATTGTCAGGCTTATAGATGTGTTTTAAAACCACAATTAACAGAGCAGAATTACTTCAGGTGTTAGTCCAAGCAATCCCACGGCTACCAGCCTTGGCTTGGTGGTCTTCCATCTGAGATGGTTTTGCTGAGGAATTCACCAGGATGAGTTGATGTTGGCAGGTGCCATTTTAACAACATTCAGGGTTGGTAGGTTTCCCATCCTACTTTGGAAAGTGTGACATACCAGAATCACTTCTCCCTGCAGTGCTGAAGAGTTCCATCACACTCCTGCCCAGGAGCCAGGGAGTGAGAGAACTGGGTTTCTGCCCTCTCCTGGCTAGCAGAAACTGCACTGTTAAGTATAGCAGAGACAAAATCAGCCTTAAATTTCAGCTTCCCATCTCTTTTGACTGTGTGGTCCTTGCATGGGTCCAAAAGTCCCAGGGAGAAGCCAAGGTTCCTAGCATTATTTATATATTGCATTTCAAGCGGCATGTAACAACTGGCAGAGCTACTCCTCTCTGTAGATTTTCCTTTCTTGAAAACTCTTTGCCTAAAATAGCAAATATCTAGTACTGACAGAGATAGAGGAGATTTAACTGAAGTATTTAAATTATGAAGGACATAGTTAAAACTGCTCTCTCACATTATAAGAGAATAAAGGGGTCACTGGATGAAGTTAATGGCCAGTGCACTTAAAAAAGAATTACGGGAGGTACTTCTTGATGTGGTGTAAAGTCAGCCTATGGAAGTCATTACCACAGCAGGTCAGGGAGTCAAACACTGCAGACACATTGAAAAATGGGCTGGATAATTTTATGGCCAATAATAACATTTGTAGCTATAGCTGTTGGATACAGTGGGAGTAGCAGGTGGTGGTATTCACAGTGCACACTTGATAGCAGCAAGAGCAGCCAAGCCAAGTGTTTCTCTCTGGGTTCTTCCAAGAGGAAATGCTGCTCTTTCCTCTTATCCTTGTCAGCCTGAGGTGTGCAGTGCACCATGATCACCCCGCTTCGCCATTTATCTTGAGGAAAGAGTTCATTGTTCATGTTTCCTCTGGGGAAGGAAGGTCAGGCAAAAGCTCTGGCTGAGCTGGTAAAGTTTGGACCATTCTGAGAATGTGTGTTGAGCACAACTTCAGGAGACTGCTGAAAGTTCATCTTCTGTATGTAAAGATGTCTTGGCAGGAGCTGACAGCACACCTCAGACTCGGGATCTTGGTATGGCTCTTTTTGGAGACCTGAACCAGCTGCTTCTGAGGAAAAAACAAGAAATCCTGTGGTGGCCAGGTAAGCTCCTGGTGGAGGGATTTCTTCCTAATCTTCATCAAAGGTATATAAGCTCCAGTTCCTCATCCTGACAGACAAGTTTTGCATCCTTGGGAGGCATCTAGGATCATGCCTCTACCTCAGGGATTATCTGCCTAACAGGTATGTCAAGCAGACAGCAGACAGAGGATTTTCCTATATACTCTTATTCTTTCGTGCATTCAGTTTTCTTTTTTCAGTCTCTTCCACCCACACTGCTCTACCATCAGATTTACCCTGGGCACTTGTCCATGTGCAAACCTGTACAATTTACAAAAAGTAAATTTTTTATTCCTGGGGGGGGAAGGAATACTGAACTCCTATTGCCATACAGACACATTAACCCAACCACAAGATGGAAAAAAAGAATCAAGAGACTGGCTTGGTGAGAGAAATGGGATCACCCACTTGTTTTTATGGCTTCAATTCCACTCTCAGTAGGTTTTCAGCACAGACATACTGGGAATTTAGTTGTCATGTTTGCTGGTGAACACAACAGTCTTGCTTCTTGTTTTCTCTGTCAAATAGGCCATAGGCAGACTTGCTTTACATACAGCATAAGCTGTAGTGACAGCTACTTATCGAAGTTGAAATCAGAAGCTGACTCTCAATTTGAGATAAGGGACCCCATGTGGAGCCCAGCAGCTGGGAATCCATAATGTAGACAAAGAAGATGAAGAAATTGGAAGATATTTTAAATATTTGAAGCCTCTCAAATACAAGAGGAAATGTCTTTCAATTAAGCCAATATCTCTGATTTTCAGTGCACACAGAGGTCATGATTTTATCTCTGAAACACTTTCTTTCACTGTTTGACAAAGTGAGCTCTGCCAGGCCAAGAGTCAGGCAAGCATTTCATCTCAATCAGATTTCTGCCTGATTAGAGAATCTTTTCAACCACTGAAAAGCAAGCAGCCCATTTAAACGTATGTACAAACAGGTCTTTTATGAAACAGCTCAATGGGAAACGATGGAGGGACACTTCCTATCCTACCTTGCTCCTGTAAGATTTCCATTTACAAAGGACTGCTGCAAATGCCTAGCACAGTTTAGCCAGGCTTGGAGGGGCAGGAGATGTCTTGGACAGAGTTTAATTTGTTGTCCTGGGGCCAAGATTTATGATTATCAGAGGGATTATGATATATTTTTTCTGTTCACAGGACTTATTTAATCAAACCTCTCTGCTTTCAGACTTAACAGAGACTTCTGAGCGCTTTCTAAGCAAGGGTATTGGAAACCCTCTGATACAATGAGGAGTCGTCACTGCTTCTCAGGCAGGGAACAGAGGCACAGCAAAAAATGAAGGGATTTGCTCAATGTCTCCTTTGCAACTGAATGTGAAGTGCATGGATCTGGAAAATTCTGCTACCGATCAATTGTCTCAGCCACTATTAAGCCATCTTGCTCTATCAGCTTTTCTTTTTTGGTCTTAGCAAGAGTTCTCCTCTGGTTTCTAGTCAGCCCTCTTATTTTCTTTTTTTTTAAAATATTAATGAAAATCATAATTTGTACTTAATATTTAAAATTTCCTAAACATAATGACTGGCAACGGCATGAATAAGTATTCTTTAAAAAATCCCCTTGCAGTTCCTATTTGCGTTATTCCCTGAGCTCACATAGTAAGATATTAAAAGCTGTAAGGTTGTCATCCTAGGTTCGCTTACCAAATATTTTTGGCACCTCAAGTTGCTTTGTGGTTTATGCTCCAGCTCAAATCTATATCCAATGCTGGTTAATTACCCAATCACTATGATTATATAATAACAAATTTATTGGCATTTTAAACGCTGCAGTCTCATCATGTCAGAAAGGAATTTCAGAGATGGCTCACAGTTGATTGGTATCATTAAATGTGACATATATAAGGTTTCAAATTTAAACTTTCCACCCCATTCCCAGTGAAGACAAATAAAACTCCCTTTCAGGCACACCAATAATGCAGACAAGTAAACTTTGAGAGCACTGTAATGTTTATGAGGTGCAAGTGTGTCATAAAATCAATCATTAATCAGATGAAATGAAAGACCCGTGAAGTGAAATTTGTGAGTATTGTACACCAGCTAGTTCAAGAGCTGTAACATTTGCAAAACTGAAACGCTTGGGAAAAAAAAAGGAGATGACTTACCAATAGATGATCCATCAGCATTTTTCTGAAAATTAATTTTGCTTAGTGCCCACAATGTTTTGTGACTTGACCACAAGCCTGATGATTTAGCTGTTAAAAATAGTGTTTCAAAGAGCAAGGAACCTGTGGCTCAAAAAGTGAATTATGCTTTTTGTACCAAGACAATCTCCACACCCAGAATGAGACATGCTGTATAGGATGTCTTGGTTCCAGGATGGGGTTAATTTTTGCAGTTTTCAGGAGGAGCATGCCCAGGACCTGGAGGTTTTTCTGCACCACCTCATCTCATTTTCTGGGGATGGAGAAGGGAGTCTTTTTTGGGAAGACAGACTCCCTTCTGGTTGGTGTGGCAAGGTGGAGGGAGTGGTTGGGTTTTGTTCATTGTTGGGGGGGCTTCCATGTGAATTGTCCACCTCTTTCTTGTATCCTCTGTCACTGGTATGGTTGCTGTTGCTGTTCATTTTCTTATCTTGTTGCTAGACTTCTAGCTGAGAACCCGCTCAGTCAGTCTCACTCTGTGCCCAGCAAGATCATGGAACAGATCTTCCTGAAAGCTTCCTTGAGCCATATAGATGACAGGAGTTGGCATTAGAGAGAGCCAACAGACCTGCACAAAGCTCAAGTTGTGCCTGACATCCTTGTATGATGACAGTTTTGGTGGATAAGGGATGAGCACCTGATGGCATCTGCCTTGGCTTCTGTAAGGCCTCTGACTTGGTCCCACGTAATATCTTCCTTGCTAATTTGGAGACATATAGACTTGATGGATGGACTAATCAATGGATAAGGAATTAGCTGGATGGTAACATCCAAAAAGATGCAGTCAGAAGCTCTATGGAAATCAGTAACATGTCCCTCAGTAACATGGGACCCTTCCTGCTTCATCAATGACAGCATGGGATTGAGCACACCAGCAGCGTGTTTGCCAGTGACACCAAGCTGAGTGGGGCTCTTGATGTGCCTGAGGGAAAGGATGTGGCAGAAAAAAGAGTGGGGCTAAAATTAGAGAAAACTGGGGAAAATCCTGAGGCTAAAATTATTGTTCCATTCTAACAGAAGTTAAACCAGCATGGGAATTGAGGGGTGAAATGTGTTTGGCATGCACGGAATCCATGTCATAGTTTCCCACACAACTTAGCCTGCAACCTTAAGCAGATACTACGAGGGATGAAATGGACAGTGAGATGGAATGAAGACACCATAGCCAGGCTCTGTGGTACTTTCTGCAAGAATGGGAACTTGATGTTACTGGGTAAGTGATAAACCACATAAAATCTGTCAGCCAAGGGACAGAGGAAAAGGTGTCCTGAACCAGCAACTGTGGTGAAATCACTCTCCTTGGATGAACTTATAATCTTGTTGTCACAACTAACTCATATGTGCATCCCATCTGCAAGGTATGACCACCCCTCACTGGGAAAGAGATCTTTTATTTTATTGACTACATCTGAGAGCCAAGAGAGAGAATTTTACACCAATCATTAACAAAGGTATGCACAACTGGAGTCACTCATGTCCGTGCTTGGGTTGTTCTGGCACTGGAAATAATTCTGTTTAGGAATTATCTTGTTGGTTTTTACTGGTCCTGCCTTGGGAGGACAGAGAATCCTGTGAAGGGACATGATGCTGCACAGGGCACCCTATGTCACCAGTACCTTCTGTCTTCTGGTTTGCTCTCTCTGTTTTTCAGAAACATCGAACTCATGTCAGAAGTCTCTCAAAAGTCCATTATAAGCTGATCTCCAGCCACTGGAAGAGCTAGCTATGTCATTTGTCATCCAGCTTTTGACAGTGTCCAAAATTTAAATGTGTAAAATACTTCTCTGGGGTAAAAAAGGAGGCACATTGTCAACAGAAATGAGGATGTTCTCCATCTGAGCTGTCTAATATGAGCCCAAAGCAACAAATCAAGGGGAAATTTTGAGCTAAATGCATAGATAATATAATGTGAACATTCAAGTAAGTGCTCTTGAGGAATTGTGGCAAGTCAAGAATGTGGGTGCAATTAAAGAATTTTCAAGAACACTTTCAGATGAAAGCTTAAACTATTGATTTATTTTAAATTTAAAAGGGAAACTATTGTACTTCTTGGTAAGTAAGTATAAATTCATTGTTTAAAATACCAAAATTTGAATATTACTAGTTAGAAGCTAATCTAGAAGTGTGCATAGCATTGGGAACTGATTTTAGCGAAGCTTTAAATAAAGTTAGAATATGGCAATCTGAGCTCTTTCACACACCCTTTTATTTCTTTCTGTAGAGCCATGGATGGGTTTAGCTCTCTCTGAGCAAAGGGATCTATGGCCAAAATCTATGGAATTCATTGGCAGGTTGAATCATTAGCTTTCCTGGCATGAATTTGTTATCTTAGATTAGAAAGCTGATCTCAATTAAATGAGCTGAAACAGATGCAAAAATATATATGTGTGTGATTTTTTGAGAAGGAGACAATTTGATATGAAAATTCCCATAACTTTATAAAATGTGAGATCAAGACAACCATTTCAGATAACACTGGTACACAGTGACACATAATAACACATGAAGAGTCTTCTCTTCCTGCTGAAAAATAGCAAATACCATAAATGTTCATCATTCCACAGAGCAGTGAAAATAGCTGGTTCAGTAATCAGATTGAAAAGTCAGGTATTTCCTTACAAACACTTTCTTTTCAACTAGATGCCATAATATACATGCTGATGCAGAATGTTCTACTTGATCAAAAATCTCTTTCTAAGTGTCTATTAATTCTTTAATAATAAATACCAGTTCAGTCAAATTTCTAAATGAAACCTTTCAGAGGGAAAACAAAAACACTTCCTCTTTTTTTTAAGTGCAATTTTTCCTGTCTTGTCATGCAATTTCTTTTTTTTTTTTGTTTGCAATAGGCAGAGGGCAGATTGCTTAACAGATGGAGACAAAAGCAGTAGGTCTACTGAATTCCTGGACATCTTTGTTTAAAGCCAGAAACTGGCTGAAATAATATATGTCCTTCAGCAATAAACCATCAGAGAAACTGACTGTCTAGATTTATGTGAGGAATGCATCTAAAAGTTTCAAGATTTGATTTCTTGAAACTCTTCCTTAATTTTCTGCAATCTGACAGCTCATGGCATGATGTTGTGTAGGAAAAGACTCTGTAAACCCAAGCTGTTCTCATTTGATCATATTGTTCTTTTCAGAGCAGTGCAATATGGATGTTTTAAAGCAAGTAAACAAGACATAATTGTTGCAAAAGCAAGAATAGGAGTTAATTTGTAAACAGGTTCCACCAGCTCTGTTGCAAATTTTTTAAGAAAAGCAAGAAGCATTTGGACTCCGCTTAAATACCCTGTTCAAGCAAGGTATTTAATTAAGGCAATCAGAAACTGTGAATATTTGAATGTGAATAAAGAAAAGAGGGAAATCTGAGAAAAAAGCAGAGAGAAGGTGACTGAGCAGAAGACTGGCAAAATCAGAGGAGGAGGAGGAAATTTCAAAGGAAATGACAATAAAGATAAAAAGTCTTGTGAAATACTGGAATTCCCTACTGAAAAATGAATTTTAATAACTGGAATGGAAGAAAAAAGGAGTAGTATAGAGGGTGCAGAATGGGGGGTCAAGGGAGAGGTGTCACCACAGCAAAAGATTTATAATCTAAATTTATAATAATATTCAACTCACAAGGCACATTTTCATATTTGAAAATAAAACATCCTAGCTGATTCTGAAATCATCTTTTCTTATTGAAATACACAGAGAAAAATAATAAGAGTCTGTTGAATGAGCTGAGTTGTAAAGAAATTCAATGGCCTATTTAAAAGTGTACATCTTTCTTAAGACAAAAAAAAATAAAAAGGAGAAATTCAAATGCCAAGTGTTTGAAGGACTTCATTTCAGAGTCTCAATTACAGTGTACCAAGGATAGGCTTATGCATTTATCCAGACAAGGACATCTGACGTATAAAACAGGTTGAGAACAATGGAGTAGGAAAGGACAGAGACACAAAAGAGTTCATGGTCAAGGGGCTGAATGAGGCATATGTAGAATCACCTCTTGCCTTTTGTCAGGTCTGCTGGGAAATCTCAGCACTGAAGTGGTTTCCTGCTCCCTTGCTGCATTTGAGAGAGTTATTTCTGGGCCAACGTTGGCTCCTGGAAGACAATTCTCAGCTTTCTGTCTTGCTCAACCTACTCTGTGAAGATTTTGCATTGTTATTCTTAAAGGCTGGGCAGAGCCTTTGCTTTACCTTTATTCTTCATATTACAACATTAGCTTTTCTGGCTTATAACTGCAATTTTTATGGCTCATACCTCTATAAGCAATTTTCTGGCTCCAGCCTGTTGTCTGCAGCCTTTTGAAAACACAATGGCACAAACTTACGTGGTTATACATTAGGGGAACAGTAACAGCTGAAAACTCCTCTTCTGATAGGTAGGATTCAGGCTGGTAGGAGTTTTTACTGGAATCAGTGCAAATGTGATGGAGAATTTAGACCAGACAGTGATCCTATCAAGGCTGCACACCCTCATTTCACAGCTTTTTAGATTCCAGGCATGTGGGTTGGCAGCATCAACTTCATGAAATTCCGCAGAGAAAAATGCAGTGTTTCCATCTGGAACAGAACCAGGATAGGCTGGGAACTAGCAGGGAAACACCTCTGCAGAGACTTGGCATACACTGGTAAAAGTCAATTGTATACTCCAGTCTGGGTCATATCTTGGACAAGGAAACCACAAGACAATAGGCTTTATTCAATCTGGCAAAGAGAATGCTAATAGGAAGAAAAGTTAACTCTATCTGCCACTTCAAAAATGACATGACAAAGCCAGAGCAATGCCCCTCACAGGGAAGCCAACAGGTACCTCTGCAACATAGGAAACCCTGTTGGGCCAGGAAGAAATCACTCTTCTGCAAGAGAGTGGCACAGATGTGGGATGTGGCCCAGAGAGGTGGTAATATCTCCATCAACAGGGTCTTTATATTATGCTTATATTCAAAGCATTTCAGAGAATAATACACTCCCAATTTTGTGTCTGGTGTCTTAAAAGGTGTATGTGTAGAATTAAGAATTAAAAAAAAAAAAAAAGTGCTCTTATTTTACACATCTGCATAGGTATAAAATAGTAATTTTCTATTTCCATTTTTTCTCTCTGTTTCTGCAGAATCTTAATCCAATTTCTTGTCTTGCCCATTGTCTCCTGTGCAGTCGCACATTTTCCCTCCTTGTGTCCCTTTTTAACTGTCTTGCTGATCCCTTCGAGGGATTAAACTGGCCAAGGCAAATGATTTCTCACAACTTTGTTAATCTAAACTTCTCCTTTGATTGAGATAAATCTGCATTTCCCACTGTCGTATTTCTAACTCCCATTTAGGCACATCTTTTGCCTCTGGACAGGGAGAAGTACCTGCAAAAAGCTGTATTGTGCCATGAACTGTGTGGTCCTGCAAATTGCCCTGGGTTCTGACCAGGAGCTGTTAATTTTTCTGGCCTTGGCAGAGCTGAGTGTGACAGTCTAATGACAAGGGACTTGCCCTGCCAGTAGTTAAGTATCCCTTACCCAGTTGAAGGCAGTTGCTTCTGGGAGATCACTGGACCCAGTGTACTGTTACAAGTGTTCCATCAAAACTGTCTGTGCTCCCCCTGCCAGGGTGTGACTTTGCTCAGGGAATCCTGGCTTAATTCCAGTGGATAAACGAGTTTATCTAGGAGAACAGACCTCTGAGAAAAATTTGGATTGGTAGCTTCACATTTGTGAAATGCATCTTTTCCTGCCCATAGCAGTATGTGCCCATGAAACTGTGCTTTAAGGAATGGTTGTCTGGAGCAACCTTCCTTCTGTGGCCACATACCGATTTCTCTACTGAGTCACAGGGATTACTAATAGCTAAAGACACTATCCTTGATCATTGCACCCAAAACTGTGCTGTTAAATATACACAAGAGACATGAATGGCAAAAAATGTTTTTCACGTAAAATATCAAAGCTTTTGAGCTGTTTTTGGAAACCAACTTGAGCTCTCAGCCTTTGCAGATCCACTCATTGTATCTGGCATGTTGTTTTGAAAGCAGCAAATTGAGAATGTGGTGAAACCTCTGTGTGCTCTGCTGCAACTATGAAGTTATGTATCCTCCCATTAGTTCTCCTGAAGATTAAAATAATCTTCTGCCTGAAGATAAACAACCAACCATGACATTTAGAAGGTTCTCAGTTCCAGTTGACTTTGTTATTCCCCACGGTCAATAAAATCACTATTGACTTTCATTACATGGGAGAGTGCTTGTTTTATGACAAATAATGTATTGTCTTAATACTGTAAAAATGTACTGCCAGAAAACTTTGCAGTTTTCTTTCCAAACGGTGACATTTACACAAGGGAAATTACTCACTCCAACAAGATATATAAAACTCTTTAGAGCTCTATTCTCCAGTGCTACTAATTACAGCATAATGCATGGCAAACAAGCAGGGCAACCGACAATCACAGGAATACTAGTCAGACTTAGACACATGCACACACTTTTAAATGCTCTCTTCAGAGTCAGAGAGGGTATTATTCAGCTCTTTCTGGGCAGAGCTGCTGGAAGTGTGGAGAGTTGTCATTAGGCTGCCAACAAGCCATCTGTTCCACCGTTTAAGCCAGAGAAGAAATGGTACAATATATCTGAAGCCTCACAACATATGTGATAGCTCTGGGATCTCTCTTAGGTCCCTTTAATAATTTAATTTACATTTTGGATCTGAGTGGTCATGCTGTTCCTTCCTCAGGTGGTTCTGCCCATCCTATGACTTGAGATGTTCAGCAGACGTCTTGTTAGCCCAAAGTCCATAAATATTGACTGGTCTGTCCACTGGGCCAAGCTGTAAGAGACAAAGCCTTGAGTGTAGTAGGAAGAACAAATAAATGGCTGCATGTTTTCTCTTCCCTCCTGGCTTCTTCTGGCTTTGTAACTCTGCTGAGTTACACTTTGCTCACCTGTGGTGAGCAAAAAAATAATTAAAATAAAATTGTGAAAACCCCTTAAAACTCAGCTACAAAAGCATCCTACATTCAAATACACCTGTGAAGGGAACCCAAAGCAGAAGAGCCTACATATTCACACACCTCTGGAGACCTGTGAGCCATGGAAGGGTCTGTGGTGAATCCCTTTGGTCACAAGGAGCTGACACACAATCCTGGGTCCTGATGACACTCAGGAGAGCTGTGTCTAAGAGCTGCTCAGACGATCAGAAATAAGACAGTAGACTTTAAAGGTAATGCAGGGTCTATTCTCAGGAGTGGGTAATGAACTGCACAGGTGAGCAGTTTGAGGAAAAACAGTGGGGAGGCAAGTCTGTGGAATAAAGTTCGGGAGTAAATTACATAAAGTGGTTTTTAAAGCAATTGTTGTGCTGATAAATTAATGATGCAATTGTCAGATACTTGTTTTCCAGGGAAAGTTAACTAGATTTCCAAAGAAGAAGCCTTCTGTGAAATACCCAATGTTACGCTTTAGCAGGGAATACCTATGCTGACTCTCATGAAGAAAATGCGTAACAAATCAAAAGCTAGATTAGGTATGAAGACCCAGAGAACTAAATTGAATAATCCTTTCATCAAAATACACTTTCCAGAGAATTCAACGATTATTGGCCTGAATCATCATGATGCCCAACTCTATGCACAAACATAGGAGCAGATCCATTGCCATCACTCCTGTGTCTGCTGGTGGTGCTGGTTTTGCTGTTGGTTTTCCTCACAGAAGTTACTGTGGGGCTGTTTTGGCTTTGTGCTGGAAACAGTGTTGATAGCACAGTGATGTTTTCATTATTTCTGAGCAGCATTTACACAGCATCAAGGTCTTTTCTCCTTCTTACACCATGCCACCAGGCTGAGATGGACAAGAATTTGGGAGGGGCCACAGGCAGGACACCTGGCTTCAGATGACCACAGGGATATTTCATATTAAATGGAAAAGCTGGGGGAAGAAGAAGGAACTCGATAACTTTGTGCTGAAATTCTAAAAGTTCTGTGTCTCAGGTCACATATTGAGGATATTAAATATAGTTACTAACTCAAATGTGGGGTCCCTGTTTGACAGTGTGAGACAAAGCCTACTGAGTTTAGACATTCCCTTATATTAAAGGGCATATTCAAGTCCCCTTAGGGTTTTTAATGAGTCAGAATGTAGAAGACTAATTCATTTTCAATTATAAGGAGCAACACAGAAACATGAAGGTCTGATACCTGCCAAATTAATTGATTTTAAGAGCTTTAAAGGCTTCTTTCCCAGCAAAGTTCTAACTCCACAAGTAAACAAAGAAATGTCTCTCACATGCACATTTTTCTCTCATCCAAAATAAATAAAAATGCTTACATTTTTATTGCAATGTCTCCATTCATATGACTTTCTTAATGAATGGCAATTGAGCACCTGCTTGTGGCTCGAAACATTGCTGAGATCCTTCAGAGAAATTATTGTGATGAATCACCATTGTCGATGCTTTCTGAATGAGACAAATCTCCAACTAATCTGCTAGCTGCAATCCAAATGTAATGGGCTCATGGATCATAAATCTTCTGCAGGGAAATATGCCTCCCTTCTGTATCAGCCAATAAACAAAGGTGTTATTCATATTTTCTGCCACCGGGCTTACGATGGAGGATAAAGGGGAGTGAGAAATTGGATAGAATGTAAAAGGCACTGTGCATGTTTGGATTCAGGTTGCTTTCAGGAATGTGACTGTTATTTACATGTGACAGAATAAAACAGGCACAGCACATGTACCAGGCAAGCTCTTCAAGTCAATGTTGCAACGTGTTTAGAGCACATTCTGGAAATTATCTCAGCTGTGAATATCAGTCCCAGAAAACTGTAATACAATGGTCATAAATGCATCTTAAGTGGAAATATGGAGCAAGCAGTAAATATCTTCTTGGGCCATAATAAGCTAATGGTGTCAGTGTGAGTGAAGAATTGTAGCCAGAGACCAGACAAATTGAGCCTCATTGTGCTCTAAATGTCCTTGGAGCAACAAATAAATTGTGTTTAACTGCTCTTTAGTCCACAGTCATAAACATTAGTTGGACACATTAAATGCATGAGGAGCACCAGAGGCAAAGAGCTGTGGCTGTTTTCTCTGAATACTGTTTTTGCTCCATGCTTTTTTTTTTTATACAAACGTGCCTTTTTTTCCCTAACATAATTCCAGAAAACTGGCCCATGATATATTTTGGGAAGTGATCCCAAATTCCTTTTCTGAATACTGGCTAACTTCAAATTCTCCAGGGGGCTTATATTTAGTTTTCTTTCACAAACTGTGCCTGTAGGGAGTGAATTGAGGTAATCAAATATCTGTGCAAGAGTTAAAGCAGTGGGTAGTGTCTGGTGGAAGCCAAAGCCAGGAATTTAGAAAGGTTCACAGTTTGTGTATAGGGACCAGAAAGAGCTGGAACTGTGAGAGCCTCTGGACAGAGCTTGAGGATGGGCAACACAAGCTTATTGTCCAAAGTCTGACTAAACCTCTGCAAGGAACGATGTGTAACTTCCTCTGAAGCTCATATCTAATTAAATTTAAAGCTGAAAATGGGTATTTTGCTAAAGTTGTGAAATAATTTCTAATATTTGGAAGACATTTTGAGAGGCAGTCATATGGTAAAGAAGCTGAGCATTTGTGAATATGCCAGAATGACAAAATAAAATACCTCTTTTAATTCTGAACCACTTTTGAGAGTGGATACAAGTTTTCAAATATTCCAAACCCTTTTTATATATATGCATAATCTTCAAGGTTAATTGTTGGTTTCTCTCTAGTAATTGATCAACAAAGCTGAAAAATTAAAAACGTGGACCAGGAATTAAAGTAGACACAAATATTCTTGCTTGTTTCCTATTAGTTTGGAAACTACCACAAAGCCATGCTAATGTTACAATTTTCATTGAAAATTCCATGCTATCAGAGACCAAGCCATTTAGTTTGCTGCATACTTTTAAATTATGTGAATGCTTTCCAAACATTTTCATTACATCTTGAAAATAATGAAGCAAATAACAGATACTTCCCTTCTTAATTGTGCATTATCATTGAACTCCCAGAAACATAATAATATATCTAGAATCTCCAAATACTCTCAGACACAATATTATTTCATATCATATTAATATAATATATTATTATATATTATTATATATGATATTTGGGGTTGTCATGTGCAGAGTCAGGAGATGGCCCTGACAATCCTTGCAGGTCTGTTCCAACTCAGGATATCTAATGATTCTGTGAAAATTCATGGTGCCACTAACTGTAGACAGCTGTCACTTGTGTGATCTTCCACATCACCCCTTGTTCACATTCCATTTAAAAGAGATCTGGAGTGATCTTTGATTCTGCCTTAGAGGATGCCAGTGAAGAGAATTAATCAGAGTGAGATGGGAGTGAACCATCCAAAATCTCTCCACATCTAAAGAAAAAGAAAAAAGAAAATGAGGAAAGGTCAAAATCCTTTTGACTACTTTTTGCATTATGGATCTTTTCACCTTTTTACTTTTTTCTTTTCCATCTTCTTTTCTGCTACTACAAATAAGAGCTAAAAATATTTCTTGAGATGCTGTTTCCATGGAAGTTGCCTTGAAATACTGCTTGGTCACAGTGCACTGTGTAATGACAAAAGAGAGAACAAAACTTTGGTTTACATCTTCCCTGAAATCTTTTCACTTGCATAGAGGCAGAGAACCTGCATTGGAACAGGGAAAAAGGTGAAAGATTTGGTCTCTTATATTTCATCTACCTGCGTCATTTTGATGGAAGGGACTGGCCATGCAATAGCCAGGGTGATGCTGGGTAGGTTGTTTTAGTTAAATCTCTTCCCAGATTAGTGGAGATGTGCACAGAAAAAAGCATGTCCTATTCCTTTCCCTTGAACACTGCATCACCCAATGAACCCTACTCAGACCCAAGCACAACCAGATATGAATTTAGAAAAGAAAATCCTCTTTTCAGTCCACAAAGCATGTATCCCTAATAAAATTTTATTCCATGGAGACAACCCAGCACCAATTTCTGATAATTAAAATCCAGAAAGACTTACCTAGTGACTGGGGGCAGGGTGGGAGAAAGGGTGCAGGAATTTAGTAAGGTTTAACAAAGAATTATGAACAGCCAGTAAATATCATTTATCATCATTAAAGGTTACATTAGACCACAATTTGCTCAGCCTTACACTATCCAGAGCTGAGTTTCAAAAGAGCTGAAGTCACATATATCAATTAATCAATTAACCCATTGTTAATTGATTAATTGATATGTAACATGTACAGAGTGTAACAGGTACAGGGAAAGAATATCTCTTGCCAAAGCAGCAAGAGGCACATGGTCACATGCAAGGAGGTTAAAGATCTGAAGATTATGAAGAATGCACAGCAATATTCCCTCTGTATTACATGCCTGTGCCTTCTGTCTAACTGAACCTATGTTCTCTTGCATAGGGGGATAAATTCCAAGTGCAAGCTTGCTCAAGTGCATTTGCATTCTGAGCTGTGGGATTAATTTAATCTGTCTTTATGGAGTATATCAGTGCTCTTAAATTGATATTAAATAGTAAGCACTGTACCAACAATGGTTTTCCATGTTGATCACTGCAAGGTATTTAAGGAAGAAAAGATGAAATGGGAATTTTTATCTGCCGTTATTACAGTTGCCTTAGCCATTATGTAGGGAGAGTGGAATTACATGCACTGAATTATGATTTTAAGGATTAAACCAAACTAGAGGGCCCTATTCTGACACACAGCTGAGCACCCACATTCACCAGCTGAAGATAAAGGCTAAACCAGCCCAGAATACATCAGAGACTGCTGAGGATTAGATCCCAGTGGTAGATCCTCTCACACATAGCAGTCAGACTCTTGTGAGCTTCCCACTCATAGTTCATCCTCACTGGCAAATCCTACTAGAGAACAGTGCTTTTGGCTCTGTTCTTCCCACAGCAGACTACTCTGTCATTGCAGAGAATAAAAACAGGTAGCCTGAGACAAATGCCCCAGCAGACAGCACATGGTGACAGTAGTTTTCATTGTGGTGTGCTGAACAATAAACCAACTTATTAACAGGGGCTTACTTTTTAAAGCTACTTTAAAGGGTTGCTTTCTCATGCTATTATATGCACTGTGTTTGTCAGATGAACAATGAAGAGATCAGAGATAGCTCTCTGATTCTGGTCTCGTAATGTTGTTTAGACTATATGAAATGTTTGAACTTTGCTGTCTTTAATCTGACAAACATTTATAGGTGCTCTAAAAACCAGTAGGTGAGCACATCGTATTACAGTCTGTTAACTAAAGGGAAACTGTCCAAAAGTGATGATTTAGATACAACTTACCCTAAAAATACGCATGGCATTCCTTCCTCTGTAAAAATACACAGGGGAATGAATATATGAGTTGTAGCTGTTTGTCTGAATTTAGCATAGCAGCTTTTAATTATGGTGTTGAAAGCCCAAGACTGCTCTGTTTTTCCCTAAAGTTATTATTTATTTATTTATTTGTTTGTTTGTTTGTTTGTTTGTTTATTTAAAGCCTATGGAAAGGAAACAGAATCCAAACTATGAAATAAGTTTGTGGTGATGAGACAGGTCCAATATGCAGCCAGTGTGTCAGTGCAGAACTCACGGTGCCGATGAACAGGTGAGGCTGCCCGTGGGCTTTAAGGACTGTCAGTGCACACACTGCTGACTGCTCTCTCCAAAGAAAAATCATTTCACAATCAAGAACATATTTCAGTGAAACTCAGACCCATAAGCAAAATTCATCTAACACCTAGCACCTGATCAATGTATGCTCTTCTAAAAGGGTATATCAGGATGTAATTCTTGCTGTATATTAGTCCCACTCTCTGTAAGTACTTCTATCAAATCTGTATTTACAAAGAGGGAAGGTAAATTCTCAAATGCCATACATGACAATCCTTTCTTCACTCTATCTCCATCACTCCTGTTAATGATCCTTCCTGAAACAAACATGACATTTAATTTTTTCCCTGTGGGTGAAACAACTAGTGACAATTAATGTTGTTTAATTTGTAGAGGATTTTCAGTTTTCATTATGCTTTCTTTGGGCCTACTTGTGTTTCAGGGAAAGCTGGATTTGGAATTTATTTTGTTGACACAGAGCAGTGAATAAAGACAACTTCTGCAGCAGTATTTCATGGAAAACTTTAGCATTGCCTGGTGGGACAGTGATTTGAAGGGTTTGAAGGATGTTTCCATGCTCTCAGAAAATTATGATTCTTTATGTTCTGGGCAATTTTGTCTCACAGAGGGTGAAATTATGCCAATACTGTTTTCTCTTTAGATAACCAAAATGACTCAAACTATTGATTAACATCTCCTAGCTGCTCAAGTAAGCTAGCAATGGAATGTAGATAACAGCCAGGGATCAGCATTGCTCATAGAAAAAGGTAGGGATTGTAAACAGAGCCCAAAATAATTGCTTTTTGGTCAAATCCTGATATGTTTTGTGAGATGCAGAAAGCAGTACCCAATCTTGCTTCTCAGGGATGGCCATCTGTGTCCCTTTCCAGGCAGGGATGTTGCAGTAATGAACAGATTTGCAGTGTGTTATTACAAAGTGCTCAGCATGAACAATATCTGACTGCTTCTGCTTATAGTTATTTTTCAAAATTGACCTGGAAGATGACATTCTTGATGGTGTAATCTGAAGTTGCTCCAAGCTTTGGTCACACGAGAGTCAGTGAAATAATCCTGCTTTAGGCAGTAATTTGATGTTAAATTTCTCCTGATTGTGAGTGGGGCCATGACATCACGTGCCTAAAAGCTGCTCAGCACTGTGGGTGTGCTGGTGACTGTGCTGTCCTGTGGAAGAACCTGGCCACCCACCATCCCACAGGGTGGGAGCTTGATGGGGAACACAGAGAGTGAAAGAAGAGCTGGGTGTGAGTTGTGGAATGTGAGATGAGGTGCAAGATGTGTCATGTGAGCTCTGTGGGAGAGGTGAGGAATCAGCTGGGGAAAATGAAGTTCTGCCTGGGGATGGATGAGGAGCCAACAGAGAATTTATGTGATAGGATTAAAGAGAGAATGTGACTTTAAAGTGAGTGCTGCCTGTAGGCCATCTGACAGGAAGAACAAGTGGATGAGGTTTGCTATAGGTAGGCAAAACACAAATACAGTAAAGGTAGGAAGTATGAAGTTTGAATACCTAGGAAAAAATAAGGAAGATGGTATGGTACTTCTGTCAGAAGCAAAACAGCAGCTGCCATGTGCTCACACATCTTGGAAATGAGATAACTGATTATGAATTCTGGGCTCCAAGATGAAGAAAGTTTTTGTTAAAAAAGATGTGTAAATGCAGGACACAGGCACATTGCAGCACAACAGGCTGGATGACACAGCAGGTTTAGCACCCAGTAGGCTTCTATGGAATGGAAGAATGTTCTAATTTCTAAACTAAGAAATGGATAATCCTGGTAGATTTCCATCTTGTATCTTTCATCCCCCACTGCCTTTCCCTCTGCCCCTGCCTAATTACAGGCACCTACTTGAAAGCACACAGGTATTACAGCTCCTAAAAGAAAAAGCACAAACACAACCTGAATTCCAGCCCTCTATGACTGGCCCAGCCTTGGAGGCTGGGGTATTTAAAGAAGAAATTCATTGTGATGCACATGAATTCCAGTGAAAATTTCAACCCACTCAACATCATCAAGAGAAGGATTTTCTTAAGGGTGTGCTCCTTATAATCTTTGTTTATAATCAGAGAAAAATAATAAGCAGGAAGCAGCAGGGAGTGAGTTTAAACGTACCCCTAAAACAAAAGCAGGCATTGCTATCTACTACCAAAATCAGTGACACTAAAGCCACTCTGCTGATGTACAAAGGTAGCATGGAAATGACACATGAATTCTGCACATAGACAACTGACATATTTTATGGATTACAGTACAGGACTTTGCAGACAAAGGTTTTTTTTTTTTTTCTGAGGGAAAAAAGGGTCCAAAATGCATACAACTTTAACTGTGTATTGTCTGTATGACACTGAAGATATATCTCTGCAGAAAAATATGCAGAAGGTTCAAACTGTACTGGATTTTTCTGTAAACTTGTTCTTATTTTTTATAGTATCCATTGATTTATAGAACTACCTATCTTGAGATATGCTGCACAATGTTATACAAGATGAAATGATTTCTGGGCTCACCATTCAATGTAAGAAGTTGTCTAGTAACCAGAGAGTTCTGGTAAAGACTGAAATAAAGAGGCAAAAGTTGATGAAGTGTTAAGATGCCTGTATTAAGATGTCTTTGATTGTTCCTCAAAGAGCAGGAGTACATTGCATTTTCCATTGAAATCTAGTATAGGATCTCTCTGTCACTCTAAAATTAAATCTGAAGAACCTTCTCAAACTCAGCAGATTTGCAATCACAGTAAATTTAATGTCCCTTTGATTTTTAAAAAAATTTCTTCCAAATCTCATCTTGGTATAAATACTACTGACACTTGCAGAATAACATTCTGCATTATTAACGCAATCCGGGAATCAAAATAGATCACACAAAGCTCCCTTTCAGGTATATATGTGCCTCAATAGTCTTGTTAGTTAAAAATGAATATATTTTTAATTTTATCAGGAAAATGGCCATATTTTTATAATGAATTACTCTTGCCATGAACAAGCCATAAAAGTAAACCAGGATGGAAACTACCTAAGCAAATACTCACATATGTACATACACAAATAGGTGTTTGATGACACAGTGCTAGACAATGTTCCTTGGTATTTAGTAAGCAAATTATTGTCAAAGTAACTTTGTTTTTTCTTTCTCACTTTCCTGCCTTGGAATGTGGCTCAATGTTTGAGAATGTGTTGGTCTTTGCTAAGAGAACACTTAAATTGTTTAAATCAAATAATGTGTCTGACATGATCTGAAGCATGCCCTCAGCTTTCATGGCATCTCTGGTAAACTTGACATCTTGATTTTTGGGACTCTTTCAGAGAAACCTCAGCTTCCCTGGGGAAAGATGCACAATCAAAGTTTGATTCCAGCTGTCATGTAGCTTATTGAAAATCAGGAATTTATTTCAGTGTAAAAATAAACTAAACCAGAGTCAGGCCTCAGGTGTTTCCCTTGGCTCATGGTAGCTAGGAGGTACTAGGAGACAAGGTAACTTGAACTTTCTTCAGGAAAGGATCCATAAGGGTCTGATAGTTTTGCCTGGGATAGCGTTAATGTTCTTCACAGTAGCTAGTACGGGTCTGTGTGTTGATTTGTGCTGGAAACATGAGGTTTCTCTGTCCATAGAATGCAGGAAATTAATTCCTTGTCTTGCACTGCCTGCGTGCATGGCTTTTGCTGTACCCACTAAACTGTCTTTATCACAGTACAAAAGTTTTCTCACTTTTACTCTTCTGATTTTCTCCCCTATCCCAGTGCAGGGGGAGAAGGAAAGAGCAACAAGCTGTGTGGTCTTCAGTTGCTGTCTGGGCTTAAACCATGGCAGAGAGCAAAGAAAACTTTTAGCTTGTACTAGTGGAATTAAGGATCAGATCCGCTCATTAAATAAGAATCCACTCACAGGACAGCAATTAAATACTCTGTGGCTTTAGGCTGGAGCTACATGAAAATTTTCATTAGGAAAAGGACTTTTCAGAAATTTGGATGAAAATTCACCTTCTGAAGTTGCTCAAGAGATTTTTGGGCTTCATTTCTCTTTGAATAAATGCAAAAAACATTTTACAGACTAGGTTAGATCTTTATCTTTCATTCTTCAGACCAGGAAAAGTCCTGGTTTGAAAGTGGAAACTTTGTCTGACAATGGAAATTCAGAAGATGAAAAGGCAACATCCCTATTTTTCAAACACTTGTTATGCTATCTGGATTATAGCTTTCAACCTTTTTCATCCCTGATTTCTACAAATATGTGACAATTGTCATGATTATTTATTTCAATGCTCAGACAGATTTAGTAAAACAAACTACCCAGCTTTGAGCACTGCTTTGCAGAACTAAAGGTGAAATCAAGAGGGAATTAAAGCTCTCTAGCAGTGTGAGGAAATTCAGGAATTCTCTTCAGTTGAAGATAAGATATGATACATTTCACCATGGGGAGCTTGTTAGCATTAATTTTTCTGTATTAAAAGCTAGTTAGCATTAAGGAATTTTGATAATACTAAATGTACTTACTGTACTGAAAGTTCATTCACATGGAAAATAACAGAAACCTTATTTTGCACTGCAACCTGCAGCTCTTTTTCTAGCAGCATATGACGTAAAGTGATACACAGTAAAAGATGACCAGATTTTAACCATTAAATACATGGGATTTCCCACACATGCACAGAGCAAGGTGGGGGGAGCTCCTCCTTCATTGTGTGTTCAGCCCAGTCTCCTGTCCAACACTACTGTCTTCCACTTGCTTACCACTGGCAAACCACAAATAACTGCTTAGACCTGGGGGCCCCATTTATAATGCAATAGAAGGACATTTTCTGTCATCTATGTGGGTGCCCTATGGCACTTAATTAAACTCTGCCTTTCAGTGGGTCTGAGGAGGGCTTAGGAAGGTCTAATGTTTTGGCTGGGCATTTCACTATTCACTTCTGTATTTCAGAAATGTTTTTTTCTTCACCATGTCTGTTCCAAATGCCACTCTCAAAAACTCACTGCTTAGTCCAGAAGGATTGATTTCACACTACAATCACTGTCTGTTGATTAAACCCATCCATCTTCAGAGGGAACAGAAAAGCCCAGATGAGTTCAGGCTCTAGACAGCATGAAGCCATGGCCTGCATCAAGTTTGTAAATTCAAAACTCCTTCATTTCTTTTGGGGGATACTGTGACAGGTTAACTCTGGCAGATGCTTGCACTCTGGGAGGCAAGAGCTGAAGTCACAGTCAGCAGTGAGAAGCAAATCACTTTCACATCTTTTCCCGTATTAGGCCACTAAAACAAGGAGCTCTTCTCTTGGTTTGAAGTCATTACTGCATGCAGAGGGGTGTGTAGGGAGGAACGGCCAAACAGCTGGTAGGAGACTCCTGATCAGTGGAGCAAAGAGGACCCCATCAAAAGCTGTATGGGGTTTTAACAGTGAGGACAATGTGTCACAGTCCCTATTTTTAGGGAGACCTGATTACAGTTTGTCTAATTATGTTAATAGCCTAAACTAATGCACATAGACAAGGGGCTTTTTTGTGCAAGAATCTACCTCAGGCAAAGGAAACAAGGTGCTTTCTACTCTAAATGCAGACAGATCAAATATTCTGTGTTCCTTCTTGGACACTCATTAGCACAACAGAAAACCTAGAATTCCCCAGCACATGTAAGCAAGGTTTATACACATAATAGGTCCCACCAGCTCACCCTATGACACATCTGAAGCAAGAAATACAAATAAAAATCAAACAACTATAACTGCCTGTGGGTTGACACTTTCGTTGCTATTTCTTGAATGGAAGCATTTATTTAACAAGAGCCCCAAGCAGAAAATCAGCAATTTACCAAAAGTGTATAGCATCTTGTATGCAAAAAAAAGACTCTTGAGGACAGCAGAAAGCCTATAGTTCCAAGTAGAGACAACTAAAAATCTGAAAAACAGAGCTGTCTTTAATGTCTTCTTCTCTTTCTACAGATAAGGCAAATAACACAGGCATCTATTTCCTAAAATCCAAAGATTAGGGAACTTTTTCTTACATGTTCCTTTCTAGATGAGAAGAACAATCTCTTAAACCTATAACCTTTGGGAATGAGTTGTTGTTGCTGTCCATTTGACAGATCTATGCAGAAATGTTCTTTCAGAATATAACACAACTGGATCCAACTGTCCAAGGCATTAATACACAAACAAGAGAAAGCCAAGGACTCTGGAGAAGAAAACAAGTTAATTTTCTATGCATCAGCTTTTGCTCAGTAAAAAATGTAATAGACATTGTTTAAGATCTGGCAGTTTTAAAGCTCTTACAATATCTGATCTTATAGGAGAAATCAATTATAAAAACTCAATTTAAGGAAGTAATTATTAAAACTCTACTTACCACAAAGTAATTCATTACAAGTGTATCTCCCTCCTTTGCCTGTAATTATAGCTAATGATCAGGGACAGAATGGCTGATAATGTACTATCTGTCCTTTCTCTTTTTGGACTATTTCCACCAGGAAAGAAATTTTATTTTATTTTAAGAAATGATTTGGTGGCAATGGATTAAACATCAATTCCCATTTCCAGATAAGTTTTGTCTCTTCTATTTATTTTTAAGGAAATTTTGTTATGAGATGTGTGAGAAAGCTGTAGGACCCCCTTTTAACTCCTCCATATCCTTCTGTTTAATGAGCTAACTATTAATAATTTCCTTTCTCTTTTAGTCAGACTCTTTAGCAGTTCTCTGAAGTTATTTCTTTTGTGATTTCTCCTTGAATTTGGTGACAGCTTCAAAAATATCTGGAGAGCTCCAGGTTTGTGCTTGATGAGGCTTTTGATGAAACTGTGAGGGCAAAGTAGTTTTCTTAGTGACATGAAAACAACTGTCTCCTCTTTGTAGCATGGCAAGAGAGAGTCTTTTCTTGTATAGGAGAGGGCTAGTTGAAGATCCACTTATATCCACAGTCAGGCTTTTGCGTTTCTTGGCTAAAAAGTTATTTAAAAAAATTATTTTTGCAATTATTTCTTACAGTTAGGTAACCTGTCCTATCCTACCCTTAGGGGGTTCTGTAGGACAAGTTTTTTGTACAAATGTTAGCATGACAAGACAGGCTGGAGAGATATCATTATGCACTGCTTATCTTTGTTTTCCCAAATATAACACGCTGCAAATGCAAGGCTTGTGGCATATTTCAAAACAAGCAAGTTGAAAAAACACAAGTAAATATGAGCTCCTTTGATGGGCTTCTCTTTGTTAAGACACAATTCCAGCATTTTCATACATCTGCAAAGTAACAGAAAGCATACATTTTTCCTTTTTTTTTCCAATCAGACCTGAGACTCTCATGTAAACATCTGATCTCAGTAGAAACAAACAAACAAACAGACAAACAAACACAACCTGCTGAAAAAGACAGAGATGACAATACCAGGTACTGTAAAGCTTGAGAACAAGGAAAATTCAACTCCCTTGACTTTAATATAGTCTCTCCTTTGAAATACTGTGTTTGTGAATGTGTGTGCGCACAGATGAACACAAATTTGCACAAGGAAATCTGTTCAGGTGCTTGAACAACTGCAGTATTTGTCTTACAAGAATGCAGGCTGCAGTCTGAAAGCTGAGGAATGTCATCATGTTTGTCAAGCTGAAGTTTAACTGCCCTTGCATATTTGGTGGGTGAGGAAGCTGAAGACACAAAATGTGCTGCCACTTCAGAAAGAGACATTAAATTGCCAAGCATAGGAAACACATACATCAAAACAGAGCCCAAGAGGGCCTTTGTGGAAGTGAAAGGTTCCCCTGGACTATGAAGCCTTGAGTTTTGATCAGTGTTCATGAGGAGAACTGATGGATGAAACACACACAGCTGGGAGTAGAATGGGAGCAGTGGGTGGGAACAGAGGATGCTTTGGGCACCAAACAGAGCCAGGAGTGTTTGTGCAGCCAGTGTGTCCTGGGAAAGGGTCTTCAGAGGAGCTCTGAAAAGCCATCACTGGATTGCAAATACTTAAGACTTAGGGAAAAGGAGATCTTCAGTAGAGGAGAGGGGAAGATGACATGAAAATAAGTCCCTGCAGGGGTGTTTTGGAACTCACAGCAGTTTTCCATATGCACAATTTCTTTTCTTTCCTCTCTCTACTGGCTCCACCTCCAAGCACAGAGCAATTCAGCATGTATTGGAACTTTGTAGCTTTCTTCAAGTACAAAACCCAGTTCAAATTTTGGTTTCTTCTGTGACCATTTTCTAAGTAAAGAACAGAGAATGCAGGGACATTCTTCTTTCCACCAAAACTAAATTTGTTAAGTTCTAAAGAAAAAGTATCAGAAAGAAACAATGTAACAGTTTTTTTTTCCAACATATTGAATATCCTAAATTAGTTTCAACTTTTGCACAAACTTTTCTTATTCTAACTTTGCACTGTCCTTCCACACTGACAAAATATGGGCAGCCTCAGGTTGAAATGGCCAAAGAGCTCAAGGCTTCATCAGTCCATCTCCAGATACTGACAATGTCAGATTAATTATCTTCAAACTAATAGATGAAATGAGTTCAATAACATTTACTGTACCATTCAGGCATTACTCATTCTTCATCAATCTCTTCTTGCCACCTGAATTGCAATTGCTGCTTGGCTAATAAATGAAGAAGTTGCTCTATTAAATGAATTAACTTTTCAGGTACTTATTAAAGTGACAAATTACTAGCTTGGAAGATAATGAATCTACCTGAAATATTAAAGAAGGGAAAGATTGATTTCCAGCTGTTCCTTTAATCTACATTTACTTTTAGAGTGGGCAAACACTATAGATCAGTCAGGAGAGCAACAGGAGGCATTGAAAATGTTTTTGGATGACATTGGCAAGAGACAGCACAATAGATGACAAAAGGAGGTTAATATTAAGTGTTAAAAAAGTGAGGTTTTGGCAAAACAAGGGAATGTGTTGCTAGGGCTACACTAAGTTCACCTAGTACCCTTCTGTAGAATATGGAGAAACACTGAGATTAGAAACCAATCCTGCATCTGCAGTCAAATGGCCTCAAGAAGCCCTTGGGGATGTCTTGGATGTACTAAGGATGTTTAGCTGGACTATCATTTGCCTCTAGGACCTTATTATTTATTGCAACTATTACTGTTAAATGTACTGCAAAAGCATTGATGGCCCCAGGCAAGTGCTGTGTTGAATTACTTTGGTTGATAATTCCTTTCTGAAAAGCCCTGCAAACTAAACAGATAACTCAGGCAGAGAAGTGCTATCATTCCCTGTATTACACAGGAGAGGAGAGCTATTCAGGGTACCAAAGATATTAACTCAAAAGATCCAAGGTTTCACCTGGAAATTTTATATCACTCACTGAAGGCCATTCCAAAAATCAAAGAAGATCGTATCTCATTTATTCATTTAATTATTTAGTTTCTCTTTGTGTCCCTTGGTTTATCAGTTACAGTTATCAGTTTTTGCTGTCACCAGGATCTTTCCCTTGGACAGCAGCATGGAGGCTTCTTCTTGCAGCCTGCTGTTACTGAATCCCACTGGGTGATGCAGCAGCTGATTACAAGGGAATCCTCAGTTTTTTTGCTCTTCCTTCAGGAATCTCCTGCTGCAGGTCCAGCAGAGGGTAACAAAGATGGTGAGGGTCCTGGAGCATCTCTCTTATGAGGAACAACTGCAGGAACTGAGCCTGTTCAGCCTCAAGGAGAGGCAACTGAGAGGGAACCTCATCAATGTCCATAAGGGAAGTGTCACAAGGATGGAGTGAGGCTCTGCTCAATGGTGCCAAGCAATAGGACGAGAGGAAATGGGCAGAAAATGGAACACAGGAAGTTACACTTGAACATGAGGAAGGGCATCTTTACCATGCAGGTGACAGAGCACTGGAACAGGTTGCTCAGAAAGGTTATGGAGTTTCCCCTCGCTGGAAATATTCAAAAGCTACCTGAACACAAACCTGAGTAAGGTGCTCCAGGAGACTACTTGAAGAGGAAGGCTGGACTGGATGACCTCCAGTGGTCCCTTCCAAACTTACCTATTCTGTGATTTGGTGGTTATGAGTTGAAAATTGGTGTTTTAATGTTTAGTAAGAGAAGTGAAAGTCAGTTGTAAGTAACAGACAGTGCTATGAAGTCATTACAGGCACTCTAGGAAAATTTGAAACAGAAATGTATCTTTTAGACCGCAATCCATATGAAATGTGGATTGCCAGTACTGCATACAGATGTGTATTCCAATGCCATTACCAAGCTGTAACACTGCATCAATAGCTTCTTATATGAATAATGTCATAGTTAATTGCTAAAATATGGCACCCCTAATGCTTATTAGATTATCAGAGTTGAGCTTAATAACGTGCAAGGGCTACTTACCTATACCAGGTACTGTAAAATTCTCAGAGATTTAGTTTTTATGAGTTATCAGCTGGAGGTATCCAATACTGTGCCATGTGCTCCAAGATGACCCTGCTTGAGCAGGGAATTTGGAGCAGATAACCCACTGTGGTCCCTTCCAGCCTGATCCCTACTGTGGTTCTGTGATTTCTACTGCAACAAACTGCAATTTTGCAAATTGATTTGGCTTAGAGAAATAAGCAGCAAAAGCAGATGTTCCTTTAAGAAACAAGGATTCTGCCCTTGATGACAGGGAATGAGGATGAACTTCAGCACTGAATGATGATTTATAAAGCAGAATTATTGAAAAAAATGGCTGTGTCATGTCAACCTCCCTACCCCCGACTTCTTTTCTATGCTGGTATATGTCCAGCCTGTCTCCCTAGAGCCATAGGGACTTTTGGCTCTTGCCTAATAGGATTGATGAGGATGTAGCCTGTCAATGCAGGCGTTGACATTCCACTGCAAACCTCAAATAGCTGTAAATACATGGAGAAAGCTCTTTTCTCTATCACACGTGAGAATCTGAAAGTTGCCTTGGCTTCATCTGTACTTAAGTCACAGAAGAGTTCTGACAACCAAACATTAGAGATTCTGCAAGATGCCTAAGAAAGACATTTCAGCATTTTACTGGAGTGTATGTCTCAGTGATGAGACGTGGTAGGACAGCAGACCTTGCAGTGATAAATGCCAGCCTGTGCCTGGATGCAGGCAAGCATCTTGCCTTTTCTCTTTTAGCTATTCCCACTGGATTCAGACCACAGACATACACCATGTTTGTAGGGGTGTTTAAAATGTAAGAGCTTCCAATTCACTGAGGTTATCACACAAAACGCTTTTCAGTTCAAAGGGACTAGTAAGTAACAGGAAGTGACAAAAAACCCTGCCCAGAGGCACACACATGTTGGGTAAGTTATAACAGAGACAATGGCGAAGACCCAAACTCTCAGGTCACAGATTGTTCACTTTGTAACTGCTAAGAAGGGGATAACAGGATGGACTTGAGGATTCTTTGTATCTGAGGGAGGCCACTTAAGTGTTCCCTCTGTCTGTGTGGATCTCTGGAATACATGCTCAGCCTTGCTATTGGTTGAACTTGCAAACAGGAAAACAACAGCTGTATCCATCAGCCTGGGAGAGAAGGAGCACTGGCTCTCCAGCCACACAAGGGTAATGTCCAGCAGCTGGGCAAAACAACTCCCTGAGTCCTGGTGCCCACCAGAGGTAGTGACCTTATAACATCCCATAATGTTGACCGGGAGACGTCTGCTTCCCTGCCACGGAGTCCATCCGGCCATCCTTCCTCTAGTGGGATTGAAGAATTCCCAAGCACACAAAAACATATGACATTTCCAGATGCTATGGTCATATCCTCCTATGGAAAGCATTTTTTTCCCTTCTGACACCTCCAGTGACAGCTACACAAGCATCCCTGGCAAAAAAACCCATGCTCACTGCCTGTTCTCAGGTGTCTGTGCAAGAGGGTTTCGTTCTGAAAGTCATCTGCTGGAAACTGAGCTCACTGGGGGAAAAGATCCTGTAAGCTTTGCAGCCAGGCACATCTCTGGGGAAAAGCAGAAATTGCCTTTAAGTCTGTGTTTTTGCAGTATTTGATGAAATACTGTCCCAGGCTTGCTTGCTGTGACAGAACAAATGTAGTGTGTGACAACACTAACTGAGCAGTGAACAGGTACACAAAATTATCATCTCCCCAGCATATTTATTTATTCTATGATGCTTTTGTTATCTGTGAGATGTCCTTTTCTTTCCCTTCCCACTCACTGAAGTTATCAACAAGCTTCGGTTTTTAGGTCATTTATTGACCTTCCAGAGCAGAAAAAGATAAGCAGAGAAGCTTGAATGGCATAGAAATGAGAATAGGGACTACTTCTTTTTGTCCCTGACAAAAGTAATTGGAGGAGTTGAGAAATTAAACTTAGGATGCAGATGAATCATCAAGAGCTAAAAATAAATTGTCCTCTGCTATTTGCATTATTGACACTGAGAACGAAATGCATAACCTCCAGGGAAATGCCAATAAATCTAGTTATATCTTAATAGGTCCAACCCAAAAATAAATCACCTGAAGAGAAGGCATCTTTCTCCTAAACCAAACACTGATGTGATTCACACTGCCTTTACTATGGGCAGAATCCCCATATATAATGGTCTTCTTCGAAGTTAATATTCACTAAAAACCATTTGCTGAATTATGGCACCCTCCAGTTTCCAGGACAGGCTGGATCACATCTCAGACTTGTTCCTGATCACCCTTAATTTAGTATTTTTTACACCTAGAGCTTTTATTCTCTCTTGCTGAAGTTCAGGTATTGCTATGCACAGTCAGGATTAGAGGGTCTAGATTTCTTTAAGCTTTCATTTAACATTACAGTCTATCAGCATAATTTCCCTTGCTTCATTGAGAAGTGAATCTGATTGGACATTTCTTAACTATTATTTTTACCAGAGCTTCTTTTCTGCAATATGCTGCTGTGTTGGTGAAAGTGGTTTTTGTATGAGACACAGAACCTATGCCTTGAAAACTGAGGATTAAAGCTTTCATAAGTGCCTTCTGTATAGGAAAGTTTTCATAACTTTAGCTAGAGTCACAGCATCCTGTCTGCATTTTAAATGCAGATCTAAGCCTGTATTTTGATCAAAATATTAATTAATCACATCAAAATAAGTAAATATTAAGCCCTGTCATTTCAATTAATATGGAATTAATTTCAAGTCAGTTCCTATAGCATGAGTCCAGAAAACCAGCTTAGGTACTCTCTTGACATAGAGACAAAGTCCAATTAGATTAAGCCTTTGACACTCTTCCAGATTAAAGCTTCTGTTAAAATGTACATGATTGTTGAACTGCTTGGACAGATATGGAGATTTTCTAGAAACACTTGGTAGATTTTTCCATGGTGTTTTATACATCTTGAATTTGCTTCTGATAACATAAACTTCTCTCACAAACACTCAGAAAAAAGCAGTGGTTTGGTGTCCCAACTTGACTGAAGAAAAAAAGTCAGTTTCAGTTACACAGATATGAATATTTGAAACATAATTAAGAATAGTACTAGAAACCAAAACAGTCAAATTTTCCTGTGTGAGCAAGCCACAGGAAGCAGTTCAGTTTATATGATTGATGCCAAGTTTTAACTCTCAGCAAGCAAGACAATAGGAAACTCTTACACTAAATAAAATTGTCATTTTTTTTTTTCTCTTAGTGTTTGGAATTAGAAAAGAAAAAAATAACTTACAATGTAATCTGAATGAATACTACATGAATAATAATCCACCAGATTTATTATCAGCTAGGTAAAAACAAAAATAAAATAACCTTCACTGAAAAAAAAAGATGAGAATGTACCAAAACAGAGGAGGTTAGGAGGAAGCAGAAAAACCCAAACAGTCTTATTGGCACATGTAAATGATGAATTTGGTCACTAGCCTAGATTTTCTGCTGCTTTTTTTTGTTGTTGTTGTTTGTTTTTTGTTGTGGTTGTTTTTTGTTTGTTTGTTTGGTTTTGTGAAATGGCACATTACCTTTCTACAGTTTTTCCTCCAAACAGCTCTTCTCTTCATCTAAGTAAATGTCAGCCCCAAGGCTTGAAGGAAATCTCATTCAGAACCTGCATGTTGGATCAGATCCTAAACTGTGTAAATTATTATGCCCAAACAGACACAAGGCAGAGCAGTCACATCTCCTTTTATACTGGTTTTGAAGCTGCTGGAAGCAGAGGTTGAGGAGTATGATGTCGGTGTGCTCATTGTACAAGGTTTCTGGATCAAAATGTGTTTGCTCATGCACAGGATTTTGGTGAAGAGAATGAGTGCATAGGAGTGCTTAGGATCAGTCTCCAAGGCAATAAAACGCACATCCCTCATGTGGAGATACTCTGTGAATAAATGCAGTAGTCTTTGCCAAGTGCTCCAAGAAGCTTTCTAAAATAATCACTGTTACTGCAAATAACTCTGGCTTTGGGGCATCTGTACCATCAGAGTAACACCTGTGAGCACTTTGGTGAAGTGGAGGGTGTTAGAAAACCCTTCCAGTAATCTGGTGGCTGAGTCCCATATTTCGTTTCAAGCTTTAGTCCTTTTTCCCTGTACACCAAAGAAAGGCTTTGTGTCTTTGGGAAAGATACAACAGTTTATTCCCTGAAAGAGGATGCCAGCCTGAGGGATTACTCATTTTAGTCCACATTCCTTTCTGTTGGATTTCATACACAGAACACAGACAAGACATAGAGCAGGGCTGGATGGCATTATCTATTCTACCTGTCCTCTTCTCCAGGAGTAGGTTGTAAAACTACCTTCTACTGTTCTGGAGGCAGCTCTCCTAGGCTTTTCAAATGATCCCAGCTCCTTCATGAGATCTTTGGCCTTTTTTTTTGAAGTATTTTTGGTTTCTGGCAGATGAAAGCAATTCCCTGTTTGCAGAACTGACAAGAGTCTGCTCTATGCTAAGGGTGCTCTAAAATGAAGGATTTGCTCTGAGCTTGAAGCTCCTAGATAGGCTCCAAATTATGTTTTTTTAAAAAAAAACCCACACTGCAAAACTGCTTTCACATCAGTGGTAGAAAAATTACATTTTTCCAGGTGTACTTTTTTTCATGTTGAGTAAAGTGCAACACAGATTCCTCAAACCAACCCAAATTATCTGTTTTATTTTTGACATCTATATTCCATAACTATGAGGTCTGCCTTCACAGGTTTTATTTGAAAATGTAGTTTGTTTCAAGATGATGTGTGTGAATGTGAGTTCTTCTCAGGCTCCCTGCTAACATTTACATTTCTTACCATATGCTGACCATATAGAAATATTTTAGCACTACAGAATTACAATAAAGGTCTGAGAGATTGCTAGAGATAAATGTATTACCTACATAGAAGATGCAGAAGATACCCTATTAGGAAAAGCTCTCAAATTCTATGTTCTTCTTAATAATAAATAAAATAAAATAAAATAAAATAAAATAAAATAAAATAAAATAAAATAAAATAAAATAAAATAAAATAAAATAAAATAAAATAAAATAAAATAAAATAACTTATTTTTTGCTTTATTAAAATGGTGATGCAGTTGTTTTCTGCTTTGGGGTGCTGACAGTGAGTGGAGGATGAAGCTATCACAATAATGTAAGATGCTAACTAGCCTTGACATAGACTCATTAAGCTCCATTAAGAGTCATCCTTTAGTACATTTATTAACTAAAACAATAAAAATATATTAAGAACTAGAAGATAAAAGAAAAGTCATATTTTTACAGGGAAGTTTCTTGATTCTGTCAGGCTACATTAAGAGAAAGAGAGTAAACTGCTTGGATTTCAGCAAGGGAGAATGTTAAATCTTGATTTCTGTAAACTTGCAACTCTAATGAGCTCTAGTTTCATTTGTGTCATAGTGCAGTATCTTACATTTTCTTTTGGAAGGACTCCCATGCTAAAAAATAAATCCTGTGATGCACCACTGCCACCCCTTAGCTGGCTCACCAAGTTTGTTGGAGTTTTGTGACCATGTGGCATCCATATGGGATCTGCAGTGTCACAGTGGGAAGAGGGGAAGAATTGGGGCATAAAGCAAAGAAGCCACAAATCACAGATGCCATGGCAGCAACTGAGGAGAAAGAACTTGGTGTGGAACTGAATGGAGGTGAAGTGTTTTGATATATAAAAGAGAAAATGCAGGTAAGACTCTCATCTACATGATGAACCCTGCAATGTTGGCCACAATTCACGGTGAGAAAATGAATGCCAAAGTATTAGAATTCACCAGAGGGGAAAAAAAAAAAATGGAAAAACCTATTGACTTAGGTTAAAATCAAATCTTCCCTGTCTCAGCAGGGGCTCAAGAGTCAGATCTCAGTTCAGCTGAGTTGCAAATAAAGAGTCTAAATAATAGGCACCAGCTGTCTGTAAATGTAAAACCTGTAAAGGGGTCAGGTGGCAGCAGTTTCTCTTTCTGACAACTCTGGTCACATTTACAGTAAAGCACCCAGTGGACTCAAATCAGCTGCTTCGTGTCACTCGAGGTGCCCTGCAGAATGTGAAGCTGCCACACACCACTGCCTGCCACACTGGACACGACACAGCCTCATATGCACGGGGCTGATGGCTGGGGTAGGTGGATGCTCCTGGGGGAAACAAAGATGTTTCAAATGGACTAGACACCAAGAGTGAAGAACTTTAACTAGAGCCCCCTAAAAGAACTCAGCTAAATTCACTTAGGATCTGCATGTATTTATGAAATGATACTTGGGGCCTCCCTGTTTCCTGTTTGTTGCAGTTTATCTGGAAAAGCGATGCCATTTTCAGTTCAGAATTACTTTTTCAGCGTAGGTCATGAGACAAACATATCACTTGGAAGCTAGTCCAGTAAAAGCAGAGTTTTGGAAGGGACCTTAAAGATGATTCGGTTCCAACCCCTCTGCCAAGGTCAGGGACACCTTTCACTAGACCAGACCCTCCTTGCCCTTCCTTTTCTGGATAACATACCTGTAGAAGCCTTTCCTTTTATTCTTTGGGTCCCTTTCCATGTTCATTTCCAGAGTCAGTGAAGGACCTTCATCTTGGCCTTACTCACCCTATCCCTACACAGCTGAACTTCATCTTTACTTTTCCCAGGTTACCTGTCCTTGCTTTCAATACCTGTTGCTTCTTGCCCTTTAGTTTGACCAGCATTTCTCTACTCAGCCATCCAGTCTCCTGCCCTCTTTGCTTGATTTCTTGCTCCTGGTGATCATCAGCTCTTGCATTCTATGGAAGACTTCCTTAAAAATCTGCCAGCTCTGTTCCACTGCCTTGTCCCTGAGGACAGTCTCTCTAGGGATCCCACTGATTATCTCCCTGAAAAGCTGGAAGTCTGCTTTCCTAAACTTTAAGGGTGTAACTTTACTCCTTGCCTGACCCATATCCCTCCTAGTATCTTGTGCACCTCCTCATTGGGAGAGTGTGGGAAACTAAAAAGGCCCTGATTTAGAGTAAGCACTACTTAGCAACAACCAAAACATCAGTGTGTTGTCAATAATATTCTCATATGAAAGCCAAAACAGAGCCCTGTAGCAGCTGCTAAGAAGAAAATGAGCACTACCCCAGATGAAAATCTGCAGTGCAAGGATCTGGTTTGGATGCTGAGTTTGAAGCATACACTGACAGTGCATCTGCACTGGAAAGGGAGTGGGAAAACTTCTAATTCCCTACTCAGCATCTGGACTGCATCCCTAGCAAGCTCCCCATTCTCTGAGTTAGAAAGACTAAAATAATCTTCTTTCTCTTTCTTTCATGTAATTCCCTTCCCTCCCTTACTTTGTCTTTCCTTCCAGCTTTCTCCATTAACATGAGATCCTGGCTTTTGGCTGGATTGTGGAGCAGCTCTGGCTCTATTCTCTACTATGAAAAATTGATATTTCCACAAACTTTTAAAAGCACAACTGAGTAGATATCCACTTCTGAATTCCTCCTCAAAGCACTGCTTTTCTCCTCAAAATGCCTATGAGCAGTGACTGGAGATTGGTGCATTCAGCTGCAGTGTCACTTCTCTTGCCAGATGCTTCTCTTTCTGCTGCCAAATACAGGGATACTGCTGTCACATGAAGAAGGCACAACATTTTTCAATTCCCAGGGAGAACCTTCTGCTGGAAGAGGTGGAAAAATTTCTCTGTGGCTGCAGAAAATTAATATTTTAATTTTTTTTTTAACAAATTGTTCACTCCCTACCCTGTGAACACAAGAAAGATACTTGTTTTACTGTTCATATAACTCTTTTAATGTCAGAAGTTTAAGAAAATCTATAAATAGAAGAACTGATAATTTAATCACTTGAGAAAAATTGACAGGTCATAATAAAAGGAAACCAAGCACTGATGAAACATAAAAGCCCCAAATGCCATCTCAATATGATCATACTGGTCTGCTTTGTAGCAGTATTGATTGAATCCTGTGACAAAATGAAACAAAAGACTTACCTTTGTAGGTGGTTTCTGTCTGAAGAAAGACCATGCCAGAAATCCTTCCACTGTAGGAAACATTAGTATCTCTTGCTTCTTCTTGAGTTACATTTGAAAAAAAATTCAGTTCATTAATGAAATATATTGGATTTCTTGTGGGGTGTTGGGTTTTTCTGATTGTTTGGGTTTTCAGGGGTGGTGGTGTTTTGTTTTGTTTTCTACTTCTGATTAAAAAAACAAACTTCAAGCCAAGCAAACACTTTCTGTGAACATTGTTGGTCTGTCAATAGATGATATTTTAATTTAAAACTTTTGACTGATCTTCAGTTCACTTAAAGCAAATCACATGGAGTGTTGCAGATGCACCAGTTGTGGTATAGGTACAGGAAAGCAAAGATAGGATTGGGATTGATTACAGAGTACAAAAGTGTAAGCAAGAGTCACAGGAGCAGAAATAATGGTTTGTTCTGTGGCACTGGGCCTTCACTGATCCAACCCCCAAAAATCCATAAGTGATAGGAGAAAAAAGGAGATAAAAATCAAATGATATGAGGCAAGCTTCATAGGGAGAGGTAATATCTTTTATTCAATTGCCTGAGACATGGAAATAAAGCAGACTTTTGATAAGTTCCTAGAGAAGCAGCAAATTTCCAAGTGGAACTCATGTGGACTACAACTGCCCAGTATTTCATATGAATATTTAATCATGCCTAAATAGAGGTAGTTTGTATCCAGGCAACCTGGAGGAGGGTGAGAAGAAACTATGTGATTTTTTGGTTGTTAGATCCCAAGGAACAGTGAGCAAAACATTCTTGATTACCTGGATGATTCTGAATTTAGCCTGGGGGAAATTGAGGTTATGTTTATTCTCAGGAAGACTTTTAAGTTTCTTTATCTGACCATAATCAGGCTGATGGCAGTAGAAGGTTTGCACAGCCCAGTGTGCTTTAAACTAAAGCCAGTGGTTTCAGAGAGTCATATCACCAATGCTCCACTGGTACCACGGGTATCATGGCCATGTGCTACCTCATCTCTAGGGAGAAGCTCACTCTTCCTGTAAGAAATGTTAACCAAAAACCTCAAAAACAGATAAAAATCTTGGTCCTGAACCTGAGAAATGAAGCAAAAACTGCAGAGATGAGAGTACAAGTTGGGTCATGCATCAAAATGAATATCAAACCTTGCTGCATTATTTTCTCACAAGAAAAGTAGCTTCAAATAAGGCAACATGCTCAGTTACTTTCTGTTGTGTCAGTATTTTTATTTTCTATCACCCCTTGTAAAACACTGCTGCTTGTGACCAAGAGCATCTCCATGCTTTTCGAACTGCTTGCAGTTCCTGGAAGGCAGCTTGTAATAAATCTCTCTGGCCTGATGCCTCCTCAGAAGGTTGCCTACAGTGTAAAAAATGAAAAAAAATGTAAGCACAGAAGCAGGTGGACATGACTGCATGTCTGGAGAAGCAATGGGCACCACCAGCTTTCACTGGGATTTGTACTCTAAAATCCTTTCATGCTTTATGAAACAGCCTTGAGACTGCAGAGGTGTTTTCTGCAGAGGAAGTGGAAAGAAACAGCAATGTTGGCTGTACACCTCTGCAGGAAGACAGTCAGCCTGAAAACATCAGAAGATTAGGAAGGTGTTTTGCATTTGCTTTACAAAAAATGTTCCTTTCTGAAGTCCAAAGTTGCTTGTCTTGTTTTGTCAAGAAGATTGTTGTGATGCCAAAATAGAAACTTCTGCATTTTGTGTTTAGTTGCACAGCAAACTGAGACCCAACCTTCTTCCCTGACATACTTTAAAGTATCCTCTCCCTTTTCAAAGCACAAATATGTTTAGTCTCTGGTTTTCTTTTCTCACTAAACCATGAAATTCCTTAGAGAAATGAACAACAGGAAAAAATAAAGTAGAGGCAGAGCAGGTTAGGGAGAGGAGATTTTGCTTGGCATAAGACCAATCTCTCTCCAATTTAAAGTAAGACAAGTTACGTGACAAATAATTATTTCAACAACCTGTGGGTCAAGAGATTTCTTGCTTGAATAAACTTGGAATCAAAAGACATTTAGGTTTGTCATTAGGAAGAAATTCCTCAGAGAAAGTGTGATTGGAAATTGGAATGGGCTCCCCAGGGAGGTGGTGGAGTCACCACCTCTGGGGGTGTTTAAGGAAAGACTGGGTATAGCACTCAGTGAGTGTCATGGTCCAGCTGACAAAGTGGTGTTAGGTGACAGGATGGACTCAATGATCTGAAAGGTCTTTTCCAACCTAACTAATTGTGTGATTCTGTGACTGTTTCCATTCTAGGATGTGTGTAGTAATGCAGGTAATCTGAGCTTAATGAGCTTACTGGGGTTTCCTCTCCACCCCTGCCTTCCATCTCTTTGGGTAGGAAATTCAATTTCAGTTCTTTCAATGTTTCTAATATCCACACCTGGAAAATTATTGCTCATCAGCATATCTCAAAAGCTAGAAGAGAGGCCATCTCTGTTCTGACACAATGTGAGGCTGATTTAAACTCACCAGCTGCTTTTTTCCAGACATGAAAGGACAGCCTGTGGAAACAGATGTTTACCTGATTAAGATGAATAGGGAAGTCTTAGTACAAACAACAAACAGGTTGTTGGACATCCTTCTTGTAATAAAATCTGAACAGTAAAGTCCTCCAAGAAGATGTAGAATTGGTTAAAGGGACTTAATGAGCATGCCTTCAACCCTGTCAGCACCTGTTTGAACTATCTATGCCAATAGCAAGGTAACTGTGTCAAAATCTTTCAGCATTTCCTTCAGACAACATTTCTCAGGGTAGTAAAATGATTTTTCCCTGCTCTCTGGCAATATCACCCTTTTGACAGCTACAGATCAGTGGTGCCTTGCTCCAGGGCTTAGGTCTGTTGTTCAAATCAAGGCAGGACCTCATCTTTTTGTTTTCCTCCCAGCACAGCCACCTTTCCAGATGAGCCTGGGAAATTTCTGAAGCCTCACTTTCCAAAACAGCAGACATCACTAGTCTCAGGGAATGCAGTTCCAGGTCTTTGCAGGGATGCTGACCATGCACTGTGTGGTTTAGCTATGGAGCCTATGATGTGCTTCACCCTGTCCAGTATTTCAGCAGCAGAATGGTAAGATATGAGGAAATGAGAGGGGCAAAACTTGTGGATTCAAAGATAAGGGCAACTGGGAAGGAAGGAAGGAAGGAAGGAAGGAAGGAAGGAAGGAAGGAAGGAAGGAAGGAAGGAAGGAAGGAAGGAAGGAAGGAAGGAAGGAAGGAAGGAAGGAAGGAAGGAAGGAAGGAAGGAAGGAAGGAAGGAAGGAAGGAAGGAAGGAAGGAAGGAAGGAAGGAAGGAAGGAAGGAAGGAAGGAAGGAAGGAAGGAAGGAAGGAAGGAAGGAAGGAAGGAAGGAAGGAAGGAAGGAAGGAAGGAAGGAAGGAAGGAAGGAAGGAAGGAAGGAAGGAAGGAAGGAAGGAAGGAAGGAAGGAAGGAAGGAAGGAAGGAAGGAAGGAAGGAAATCCAGCAAATTCCGGAGCTTTTCCCCTCCCCTTGGCAAAAGCCTTTTCTCCCTGCTTTTATTTTGTTTATTTTTTTTGGCTCAATTGTTCCCGATCTCTTTTCTGAGGGGTTGGGATGAGGAGATTGGGCCGGGATTTAGGGAGAGAGGGACACGCTCCCTGCCAGGTTTTTTCTGGGAAAAAAACCCTGGAATCCAGAGGTAAAATCTGGTATTTTAATAATGAAAGCGCAGCCCTTTTCCAGAGAATTCCTCCGGCCTAATTGGATCTGCTTTCCCTGTTGCCGTGCGCTCCTTGTTTGGTGATTTATGGAAAACATCTGTCTGAGGCCTGGTGGCTCCCTGAGCTGGGAATTCAGGGAAAATCTTGGGAATTTTCTTGGGGAAAAACATCCAAATCCCGGGCACCCTCTGGGGGACAGGACAGGAGCCCCCAGCAGGACAGGGAAAAACCCCAATTCCGTGGGAAAAATATGGAATTTTCCGGGCTGGAAAAGAAATTTTCCTCCCCCCCGAGCGGTGCTGGGATAAAGGCAGGGATGGATTTTCCAGGTGAAAAACGGGATCGGTCCCAGCGCTGCCTCAGCTGTGATTAATCCGGGTAATTAATCCAATTAATTAATTAGTTAATCCCGGGGGTGGGACACGGGGGAGGCTGAGCTCTTCCAGGCCGGTGGCGTCATCGCTTTGGAGGTTTCCATCCTCTCCCGCGGATTTCATGGATTTGGGGAAGTTTTTCCTCCCTTTTCCCACTCCCGGGCTGGAGCTGAGGGAATTGGATCCGAATTCCAGAGGGAATCTCCCGATTCCTGGGATCCGGCCCCAGCTGCGGGCACAGCCCAGCTGCAAATCCCGGGATTTGTGGGGTGGGAAAGGGCTGGGATCCCTGGAATTCCCAGGATTTGGGATTCCAGCGGTGGCAGCTGGAAATCAGCTGGATCCTACCTGGAGCAATCCCGGGAATTCCTCCTCCCTGCGCCCGGCACAGCCCGAGATCCCAAACCCCGCTGGGCTTTTCGGGGAATTTTTGGAAGTCCAAAGAAGCGATGTCCAAATGCTGGGAGGAATTTCAATGGATTTCCCCCGTTCCGGTGGGAATTTCTCTGGATTTCCCTCATTTCAGTGGGAATTTCGCTGGATTTTCCCCATTTCACTGGGAATTTCTCTGGATTTCCCCCATTTCACTGGGAATTTCACTGGATTTTCCCCATTTCACTGGGAATTTCTCTGGATTTCCCCTGTTTCACTGGGATTTTAATGATTTCCCCCATTTCAGAGGGAATTTCAATGGATTTCCCCCCGGTTGCAGCAGGAATCTCTTCCCATCCCCTCTCCCGTTCCCTCATCCCTTTCCCTCTGTCCCAGGGTCCCCGATTCCCTTTTCCTGTCTCCTCTCCCCATTTTCCCGGGATCCTGATGGCATTCCCGGGGCTGTATCCATGCCTTTGTGCTGAGGCCGAGCTTCCCGAGCTCGTGCCGCTGGGAACGGCAGCTCCAAGGGCTTTGGCGGCATCCAGTTTGGGATGAGAACCCCAAAATGTGGGATGGGAGCCCCAAAATCTGGGATGGGAGCCCCAAAAATTTGGGATGAGAAGGGTTAGGGTAGGAACCCCAAAAACTTGAGCCTGGAACCCTAAAAACTTATGCCTGGAACCCAAAAAATTTGGGATGAGAAGGGTTAGGGTAGGAACCCCAAAAATTTGGGCCTGGGACCCCAAAAATTTGGGATGAATAGGGTTAGGGTAGGAACCCCAAAAATTTGGGATGAGAACCCTAAAAATTTGGGCCTGGAACCCCCAAAATTTGGGATGAGATGGGTTAGGGTAGGAACCCCAAAAATTTGGGATGAGAGCCCCAAATATTTGGGCCTGGAACCCCAGAAAATATGGGATGAGAAGGATTAGGGTAGGAAGTCTAAAAACTTGGGCCTGGAACCCTAAAAACTTGTGCCTGGAACCCAAAAAATTTGGGATGAGAAGGGTTAGGGTAGGAACCCAAAAATTTGGGCCTGGAACCCCAAAAATTTGGGCCGAGAACACCAAAAATTTGGGATGAGAACCCCAAAAATTTGGGATGATGAGGGTTAGGGTAGGAACCCAAAAATTTGGGATGAATAGGGTTAGGGTAGGAACCCCAAAAATTTGGGATGAGAACCCCAAAAATTTGGGCCTGGAACCCCAATATTTGGGATGAGAATGCCCAAAAATAGGGCCTGGAACCCAAAAATTTGGGAAGAGAAGGGTTAGGGTAGAGAACCCCAAAAATTTGGGCCTGGAACCCCAAAAATTGAAGATAAAAAACCCAAAAATTTGGGCCTGGAACCCCAGAAAAAAATTTGGGGTAGGGACCCCAAAAATTTGGCCCTGGAACCCCAAAAATTTGGCCCTGAACCCCCCCAAAAATTATACAGAGTCTAGAACCCCCAAATCCGAGTCTAGAACCCGAGTCTAGAACCTTAGAATCCAATCTAGAACCCGAGTCTAGAACCCGATCTAGAACACTAGAACCCGAGTCTAGAACCAGATCTAGAACCCCAGAACCCGATCTAGAACCCGATCTAGAACCCTGGAACCCGCTCTAGAACCCGATCTAGAACCCTAGAACCTGATCGAGAACCTGATCTAGAACCCTAGAACCCGATCTAGAACCCTAGAACCCGACCTAGAACCTGCTCTAGAACCTGATCTAGAACCCGATCTAGAACCTGATCTAGAACCCTAGAACCCGATCTAGAACCCTAGAACGCGAGTCTAGAACCCTAAAAATCCGAGTCTGGGACCCTGAATTCCGAGTCTGGAACCCCGAAACCCCCGAGCCTAGAACCCCAAAACCTGAGTATGGAACCTTGAAAATTCTGTGTCTGGAACCTCAAAATTCTGTGTCTGGAACACCAGAACTCCGAGTCTAGAACCAAAAAAATGGAGTATGTAACCTGGAAAATTCTGCGTCTAAAAGCCCAAAAATTTGGGATGAGAAGGGTTAGGGTAGGAAGCCAAAACTTTGGGCCTCAAACCTTGAAAATTTGGTATGAGAAGGGTTAGGGTAGGAACCCCAAAAATTTGGGCCTGGAACCCCAAAAATTTGGGGTGAGAACCCCAAAAATTTGGCCAGGAATCCCAAAAAATTTGGGATGAGAAGGGTTAGGGTTCCCTGGAACTCCAAAAATTTGGGATGAGAAGGGTTAGGGTAGAGAACCCCAACAATTTGGCCTGGAACCCCAAAAATTTTGGCCTGGAACCCCAAAAAATTTGGCCTGGAACCACAAAAATTGAAGATAAGAACCCCAAAAATTTGGGCCTGGAACCCCAAACACTGAAAATAAAAACCCCAAAAATTTGGGCCTGGAACCCCAAAAATTTGGGATGAGAACACCAAAAATTCGGGCCTGGAACCCCAAAAAATTTGGGATGAGAAGGGTTAGGGTAGGATGCCCAAAAATTTGGGATGAGAACACCAAAAATTTGGGATGAGAACCCCAAAAATTTGGGATGAGAAGTGTTAGGGTAGGAACCCCAAAAATTTGGCCCTGGAACCCCAAAAATTTGGGATGAGAACACCAAAAATTTGGGCCTGGAACCCCCAAAATTTGGGCCTGGAACCCCAAAAATTTGGGATGAGAAGGGTAGGGTAGTGTCTTGGAGTTACTTTACCTTTAAGGAAAGTTGGAGTTGCTGGGGACTGCCTGGAGTCTTTCTCATGACCAATTATCGGTCATTGCTGAGAACTGACAGCAGTTTTAGCCATTGAAAAGTGGGATCAACTTGTGAACCTCACCTTAAAGTGTAAAACCAGAACTCTCTTGTTCTCTTTGTTTCCTGGCTGTGAAAGGTAGCAGAACTCCGGCTGGCCTCTGGTTCCCTACCCAGCCCGGCCATGCGGGGGCCGAGCTGGGCCTGCCGTTCTCCCGGCCGGGAGATGGGGCCTGCGGGAGCTTGCTCCGGGCCGAGCCGGGCCAGGCCGGTTCCTGGCTTGGCTGCAGGTTTTGCTGTGATGGAATTTACCAGAAACTGCTGAGTAAAGAAGGAGAGGGGCTCTGGGCCTGCTGCAAGCAGAGACACCGACCACGCTCTCCAGAGCAGCTATGAGGAACTTTCCATCGCAGACGGCTCCAGCTCCTGTTCAGCAGAGATCACTGAACCATCTACAAAAGCTTGGGCAGGATTTTAACTCTTTCTTATCCAGATGAGACTTGCGGATTAATCTTTTTATCCAGAGAGAGAAAAGGAGAGTGATCAACATGAAAAGAGACTTTATAAACTACTAGTGGCAAGAAAGAAAAGAAGCTTCAAGGAAGGTAGAGAATTAAGGAGATGCTTTAATTACACTGAAATATCTTTCTGTTAAAACTATGGGGATGGACAATGAAGTCCTGAAAAGAACTCCTTTAATTCATGACAGAGTATGGGGAGGAATAGAGTGTTCAAAGTGTAAATTTGAGTAAAAAGTAGAGTAATTATGGTATAGTGAAGTGCTGGGAGATTTGAAGCCTTGAGAGGCAATGAGAAAACTGTTTTCTAGTGAAGCGCACAGAAACAGATGAAGAATACTTTTTGCCTTTGAATAACTTATCCTTAAAAATGCTATCCCCAAACTCATGACCCATAACACATTTCAGAGTGATGTGAAATGGGAGGGGTGGGCTCTGATAACAGCAGCTCTGGGCAGCTGATATTCGAGAAACGGAAAACTATGACAAAAATAGTTTTCTTGTGAGAAACTCCATAAATTAACAGAAAGGAACTTCTGTTTCTCTACAGAAACTGAAGAAAAGACTGTAGAAAGAATTGGAACTGTTTAAACCATCCAAGTTCTAAAGTTTCTGTCTCTGTTGTCATGTGAACAAAAGAATAGTGGGCAGTAAGAAATGAAAAGGTTTTTCTGGAAGTTTATTCTGGTGTTCCTATTATTGTAGTTTGTCAATAAACTTTCTTTATTCCTTTTAAAAATTTTATGCCTGGTTTACTCTTGTTTTAATCCATATCTCACAGCAAGAAATAAGTAATTCTTTTTCCCCCTTTTTTGTTAATTACTGGTTTAAAACCACGACAGGTAGAGAACCCCAAAAATTTGAGCGTGGAACCCCAAAAATTTGGGATGAGAAGGGTTCGGGTAGGAATCCCAAAAATTTGGGCCTGGAACCCCAAAACAGAGTCTAGAACCCCAAAAAACTAGAGAAGGGTGGAAGGGGGGAGGAAGGGAGGGAGGGAGGGAGGGAAGGGAGGGAAGGGAGGGAGGGAGGAAGGAGGGAAGGAGGGAAGGAAGGAGGGAAGGAGGGAAGGAGGGAAGGAGGGAAGGAGGGAAGGAAGGAGGGAAGGAAGGAGGGAAGGAGGGAAGGAAGGAAGGAAGGAAGGAAGGAAGGAAGGAAGGAAGGAAGGAAGGAAGGAAGGAAGGAAGGAAGGAAGGAAGGAAGGAAGGAAGGAAGGAAGGAAGGAAGGAAGGAAGGAAGGAAGGAAGGAAGGAAGGAAGGAAGGAAGGAAGGAAGGAAGGAAGGAAGGAAGGAAGGAAGGAAGGAAGGAAGGAAGGAAGGAAGGAAGGAAGGAAGGAAGGAAGGAAGGAAGGAAGGAAGGAAGGAAGGAAGGAAGGAAGTTATCCAGGCCATCTCCCTTCTTCTTATGGGTTACTGACAACAATAATTTGTTTAATGGAAGAAAGTGCTTCTACCTTTTCTGTGTGATGGCCTGTGGTTTGATCCTTTGGAAGGCCATGTGTTCAGACTGTCACAATTCCTGTGATTTATGACTCTAAAAATACCATTTCTGGATGTCCTGGCTGACAATTTGACAAGAATGGGAAGTTGTGGAAATAATTAGTCCGTGAGATAAAAGGTGTAGCAATTATAATTAATAGCAACGCTGTGTCCCTCTTGAAATATTGCAGTCATCAGACTCTTCAAGTAGTGAATGCATCCTAATTAATTGTATCTCATGCCCACTCACCTTACCACACTAGGTGATAATTATTGTCCCATTACAAGCAGTAGACCTAAGATATTGAGAAGTGAAGACTCATGTCATCAATGGAAATGTCTAACAGATGGTGACAAGGTTTTGCAAAGGTGCTGAGTGCCGTTTCTTACCTTTAAGCCAAGGGATTTAGCAGATGAATTCGAAACTGTGAACACACCCTGGGCAATGGTAACATTGTCAAGTCTTCAACATGTGGGATATTTTCCTTGAAGAGCCTCATGCTCCTAAGCACATCAATAATTACATAAGAGTCCCAACTCTCTGGCTGTTTACAAAATCAGAGAATGACAGAATGACAACATCACAGAATGTATGAGGTTGGAAGGCCAGTGGGTCATCTGATCCAGCCTCCTTGCTCAGGCAGGGTCACATTAGAGCACATGGCACAGGATTGTGTCCTCATATTCAGGTGGAACTTCTTGTGCTCCATTTTATGCCTCTTGCCTCTTATCCTATTGCTTGGCCACTGAGAAGAGCTTGGCTCCCTCCTCTTGATACTTCCCTCCAGCTACTCATTGATGCGGTCCCCTTTCAGTGATCTCTGCTCAAGGTTGAACAGGCCCAGCTCCCTCAGCCTTTCCGCGTGAGAGAGATGCTCCAGTCCCCTCCATCTTTCTCACCATGCACTGGACTCACTCCTGGAGCTCAATGTCTCTCTTTTCCTGAGGAGCCAAGATTTGGACACAGCGCTCTAGGAGAGGCCGCACTATGTCTCAGTAGAAGGGCAGGATCACCTTCCTCAACCTTGCAAAAGTCTTCCTTCCAACATGCCTTCATCCTGGTCTCCTGTGTCAGAGGTTCTGAAGGGCTGGTCTAGTCAGTAGAGACATGCAAAGAAAGCGTTCAGTAGCTCTGCATTCCCTGCATTCACTGTCTGCAAGGAATGTGGTATCCATTCTTGCAGGTGCAGAACAAAGCCTGGAAAGATGCAGTGAGGGAAGAGTAAAGGCCAGAAAGGAAGTTTACTTAAAAAATAGTAGTTACTTAGAGACTTCAAATTTTGATAGAAGGGTTCTTAAGGTCCAGCCTGTGAGGGCTGTGACATTTTAAACTCTTTAATTGGAACTGATTTAGATACCACACTCAATGTGGATCAGGGTCACTGCTTTTCCACGTATTTCAAAGCTTTGAATCTAATTCCTGATAGCAATTGCTAGTATCAATCATTTGCATATGCCCAGGTGGCAGCAGTGTCCAGGTCCTCAGCTTAGACTTACAAAATGATGGTTAAAACAAAAGCCTTGGCCTTTTGAGGACTTCAGATAATTTGTCATTTAAAAAGTTGTGCCTTTACATTTTTCTGTGAGGCGCTGCTTCAACCTGTGTTTTAAAAATTGATGCCAACACACAAAATTTCCAGCAGTATTTGCACTGTGTTTTTGAACTATTGAGATCTACGTATTGACAACTAAGAGCTTGTTAAGTGACTGTTTGTAATGCAGGGAATACAATGCTAAGTGTGAGTCATTACAGAGATGAAAATTCAAGTCTGAAATCCTCCCTGGAAAAAGTGAATAGATGACTGGATTCAGAAAGCCGGTGACCTCTTCCAGACCTGTGCTCCTGTGAAGATCCAGATTGCCATGATGAGAACAGCTAAAAAATGCCCTCTACTTCTTTCAACATTAGTTGCCAATACAATTTATATAATTTTGCTATGCTTGATTCTCTTTCTTTGGGAGCTGAGTGAATTTCATATCGAGTAATTGGGGGAGGCTTTCAGACATCAAACTAAAGAATCTCGTAATTTAGGCCGCAGAAAATCTGCTTGCAACTCAGAAAGTATCTTGGAATTCAGGCAACAGAAGTTCTGTTTCCTGACACTGTTAATAATTACACTCCCTCCTGGGATCAAATACACTCCATGACACATAAAAGTGCAAGGGAAGTCTGATGGACTCTTGAAAAAACTTTTCTCTGCAACAAGAACTTGATGAGTTGCTGATACTTGCCTGTATGCCCCTCCCTCTTCCTCCCATCACTGAGAAAAGCAGCCTGTAATTTTTGCCCCATTAGTAGTTATTGGTGGCAAGAAGATAAGAGAAGGAATTGAACCATCATTATATATTGCTGACAAATATCTTCAAACAAGATTCCTCTGAAATCTCACCAGGAGAGAGTGATGTGCCCTGTACTTTCTCAAATCAAACGACAGCTAGATAGCTCTCCATGACATTGAAAGATATATTGAACAGGACAAAACTGATATCCTTTGATAGATCAAGATGACATATTTGTCCTGAAAAGCTTTTGCAACAAAATTTGGTTGCAGCTGAATTATCTTTGTCAAATTTTTCCCATGACTTGAGAAAATATTACATTTTCTCTAATTTCACTCTATTTTTCTTTTGCTTTAAATTTTTTTGTTGTTGTCATTGTTCAGGGAAATAAAATGAGGAGAAAAAAATACTAATTTTTTTAAAAAAAAATTTCACCTCCATGATGCTTATAAATCTTCCTTCCCAAGGAACAGGTCAGACTAATCACACAGAAGAATTTTGAAGCAAGCAGAAGATCTGCCATAAAGAGTCAATATAACATTTCTACTGGGATAGGTACTCATCTTGATACATAGATTAAGAGAAGTACTCATTAAGCACACTCAGTAAAAATAATTTGGATTCTTTATGAGAATCTTTTTGCACAACTGGATTTTTGTAAAATCTGAAATCATTCTACACAATTAAGGAATAAGACCCTTTGGCATTATATCTGTACTTTTAGAACATTTTACAATGCTTGCTTCTGCATTTATCTGCTTTTAAAAGGAGATTCAATATGCTAATTTATACAACAGAAGTCCTCATCAGCCAATTATATCAGATTTGTTCTAAAGTCTCATTGCATTTTATGACAGAAAATTCTCTAATCTAGTTGTAAACTTCCCTAACATGACAGTTGCATTTTGAATACAATTACTTAGCAATTAATTTTATTCTTAATTCACAACATCACATAGGTAGTATTTTTTCACCTTATTTCTCTGCTGTTTCTCTGTCCAACCCATTGCTAGTAGAATCATTGAATAGTTTTGGTTGGAAGGGACCTTTAAAGGTCATCCAGTCCACTTCCCTCAGGACTATGGGATCAATCCCATCAGCTCCAATGGATTTCAATATGATCCAGTTCCTTTAATGTGCATGGACCTGATCTTTTGTGAGAGGGATTTTGCTCCCCGTCCTCATCTTGTGATCCATCCACTCCAGAGGTGTGGGGAGTGAGGCTGTCAGTGAACACTGAGGCAAAGAGGTTGTTGAAGACCTGAGAATCCTTGTCTGTTGTTACCAGTTTGCCAGTCATGTTCATCAGGAGAAATACACCTTCTTTGACCTTCCTTTTCTGTCTCACATACCTCTGGAAGCCCTTTTTATTCTTTGTGTTCCTTGGAAAACTCAGCTCCAGCTTCACCTTGACTTCCTAACCTCATCCACACACAACTGAACTTCATCTTTCTACTCTTCCCATGTTACCAGTCCTTGTTTCCACTGCCTGTGCATTTGCTTCCTGCCCTTTCATCTCACAGGCAGGTCTTGACTCATCCATGCCAGTCTGTGCCCTTCCTTTGCTGGTTTCTTACACATAGATGGTTCTTGTGCTGTCTGGAAAGTGTGTTTAAATGTCTTCCAGATTGGTCCTCCTTCCTTGTTCTGAAGGGTAGTTACCCAGAGGATCTTACTGACTAACTCCTTGAACAGCTGACATTTTTCCTAAAATTTGGATTAAACCCTTCTCACTTAGTCTCATGATGGGATGATTTTCCCAAAAGGTGTTCAAGTCTCTCATTTTAGAGGCAGTACAGAGACTACCTTTTTAGTTTGGACCACTGGAGTTTGAATTAAGTGTCCTTCCTATGCCTGAAGTCAGACCAAATGAACCTGACCCATTTCTTCCATCTTCCTTATCCATTAGATCAATTAGGACATGTTATTCCATATTTCACTGTCTGCAGGTAGAGCAGCAAGCTCCTCTGCCTACCCATTCCCAAGGAAATCGCTTGTTTCCAGGTCTGCATACAAATGTTTTCTGCCTACAGAAAACAACACTGTCATTTGTATTTGCTTCTTGTCATCTCTTTTTTCCTTTCAAATTGTTTTAATATTTGGGAGGAAGGGGGAAGAAAGAGGAAGACACAACCTGAAATAGAAGAACGACAGCAATAAAGTAATACTGCTACGAGCAAGGGATGAAGGGAAAGTTAATAACTGTATTCCAAAATGAAAAGGTTCACACATGCAGCCCTAAGTCATACTTCTGTTTACAGGCAGCTCCCACAAAGATCTACAGTTTCCTTTTTTGAGTAAGTGCTGTTTCCTTCTGTAGATGAGCTGAAGCAGGCTGCAGGTTAGAGTCCAGGAAATTCCAAAATTACAGTGACAGGGAAACAAAGTGGCAGGAATGAAATTCTGCAAACCTAAAAGTCCTCAGCTGGTTTTAACCCTGGATACACTCACACAGTGCAGCTGTCCAAATTGCATAAGCTACCAGAACTTAAAACACTTCCTGGAACTCTTCTACCCCTTGGTCCCACAATGTGAGGATGAATAGAAAAATCTTTTTATTTAGGTATAGGGATAATGCTTTTCCAGGCTTCAAAATCACTTGGCTTCTCCAGAGCAGCTAGAGACATAATGAACATTTCCTTCAATCTTTTCTCCCCTGAACTAATTTATTCAGGCTCAAAATAAAGAGGATATGATTTCTTAAAGGCTGAAATGCAAAGATCCTCAGAATAGAAACACATGTCAAAAGGCTAAAGTATGGAAATACATCTACCAGGAACTTCATGGCTCTTTCCTCCAGGACACAGAGCTATCCTAAAGAACAGGCAACTCTGTGAGCCATCTGACGGTAATTATCCAAAGCATCTGTAACTGTAACAAAAACCAGTACTCCAGACAGCCACTTCACAGTTCCTCCACAGTTCCTAAAAGCGGAGGACATGAACATGACAAATAATAATGCAGTGCAGTACAGCTCTCCCTTGAGAAACAGTAATCCATAAATGCCTCTGTATTTGGGGGTTCAAAATATATTCCTACTACTGACAGAACTGCCACTGCCCTGAAGTACTGCATTTCTCCCCCTTTAAAAGGGTTAGCTGCCCTTTAACGAACAAGAGGGGAAAGAATTAAGCTCAAGCATGATTAATAGTTCAGTGCAGTAGCCTATTAATGGATGAGTAATTGACTAATAATTGCACACCTTTCTATGTCTGCCCTTAAATTAAATCTTGTCACCTCAATCCATCAAGTTTGTTTACTGGAACATCTTGCAAAGTGAGCAGTTGTCTACATACGCCCATTATTTAGCAGGAGAAGGGGAGCAGCAGTTTTTGGCCTTTTAAAACATTAGCAGCTCTGGAGTTTAAGTGATCATATGTGTTGATATTCAAGTCCTCTTACCTAACAGAGACTGCAAGAAGATTTGATGATCTGATCCTACATGCCTGGCATGTTGTGGTCACAGCTATCCTGGGAAGCTGACATCATTCCCCATCCTAACCATTTTCTCCTCTGAGTATTCATGGTAGAAGGTTTCACAGGAAGCATTTTTTCATGGTGGACATTTTCCGTGCAGTTATCCTCAGGTGACTATACTGTTAAAAATGGGAATTGTTCCCAAATGTCAGGGTTTTGCTTTCTCCTAACATGGTGACCCTGTGAAGGGACTGGTGGCATGGTAGAGGTGGGAAGGAATTGAGCTGGCAAGTGAGATTGCAGTGTTTCTAGTTCAGTTAGCAAATCACTTGGTTGCCCTGTTAAATCCGTCCCTACTCCTGTCCCACTGCTAAAATTAGGGCCTAGATTAGGCAGTGCAGATATCACTCCAGGTTAGCTCCTACTGGGTCTGGTTCCATGAAATTATAGCCCTGAGAGAAGAGACCTCCAAAATGCCTCTCTATCCCCTAGGAAAAAGGGATAACTAAGGATGCAATTCCTGTGACTGAAATGAGTAGTGCTGGATGAAAGGGAGCCAGCTGCCTGCCCGGGATCTGTAATGAATTGAAAAGTAAGGAGACACCTCAGGAGTGTTATTCACACCTTAGGGGTATCTGCTATTGTTCAGGAATAGTGAGAGAGCAGGAATCATTACAGTGACAGCCCTTTCCATTATTCAATTGTGCCCACTGGGTACAGGGCTCCTAAAGCAAGAAATGGATGTGCTATTGTTCGGTGTGTTCCTTTTGAGCTTAGAGGTCCATCCTAGTGCAGCCTCCAAGTTTATGTGAGGCACTTCCTCCAATGAGAATTTAATCGCCTTAGAAAACAGCTGAGAATTTCAATCTTTTTGTGGTTTTTTAATTTTTTTTGGTAGGCTCATCAATCTGGTTTCTTGAAGTAGTTTGATTTCTCTCTCTCTCTCAAAGTATACAGAATCTTCTCAGGGGCAGGAGGGAGCATGTGAAGGGGAAGGAACTACTTTTCAGTGGAAATTTATATACAATGATTGCTTGATTGCTGATTGTTTGCTGTGATACTCCTGTGTACCTGCAGCTGAATTCCTGAACTAGAGGCACAAGGCCTACTGACCTTAGTAGGAATCTGTTTGCAGTGTGAAACAATAGTTGGAAATGCTGTAGTAATCCAACCCAAAATTGCACGCTGATTCTGCTTCAGGGTCTTAAAACTCACATACTTTTGGAACCTTTAGAAGTTTTTAAGACTGTAGGCCTTGGCAGACTGTCAAAGGTAAGTTCAGTTTTTCCGGATTTTTCACAGTTTTGAGGTTTGTTCATTCAAATGAACTTCAAGAGAACGGGAGAAGGACTGACAATGGCTGCATTGTGTTATTCCTTATAAGCATCCATAGCAAGAGTCAGTAGCTACCAGGATGAAGGATCCTTTTAACCCCATTTCCTGGGTTGGGTATTCTTTTACACCCCATTTCCTGGGTGGTCCATCTGCATCTGTTAGAGACAGTTTTTAAGGTTCAGTTTTCACCTTTTTCAGGCCTACTAGTTTATCCAGTCCCTTCAGACACAGCACACCAGATAACTTGGAAAACCATCAAACATCATCCTGAAAAGCCTCAGTCACAGTACACCAGAGGAAAGGGCCACACAGAACTGAGATACTGTCACTGGACAACTGGCGTTCCCTAGGAGCACCATCTGCTTTCTGTCACAGCCACAATCAGACCAGAGGGCTTCATGTGGGGTAAAATAATAAACAATCACAGAAGTAAAATCTCCTATTCATAAGGAGCAAAATGTTCCTTCTCAGCTTCCACAGGTAATAAATTTCAGACTGATATTGGTACAACATCCAGACTCCACTACATAGCAAAGCATTTTTTGTGGGTTTGGACATAACACTCTGGCTAGCTTCCAAGGACTCATGTCACAAACCTGGTGCCCTGTCTCTGAGTAATATGATCCTTTCATATCAATTTAGCATAAAAATTCACACTGAAACATGGGAATTTCTCAAAAGATAAAAATTTGGAATTTCCCTCTTCTTTAATGAATAATTAATTGCTGATCTAATTAAACATTAAAATCCGCAATGAGCTGGAAGAGGCTGACGTGCGTAACTAGCATAAAGTGTGGTAGGATTGCCTGTCATTATGAATGGCAACTGTTGTTTGCAACTCATCTAATCATAAAAGTCACATTGTCCTTCTTGCTGTATTTCCTCTGACTCCCTTTTACTATGTTTGCATTTTTAGAAGCTGTTGAGAAGATGTTTTAATTTAAGTGTTTGATAATAATACAGGTTGTAAATCTGTGAGAAAATGATAGAACACCTGGTCAAAAACTTGCTGAAATCTATTATCAATAGTCCCTTTTATCATTAGCAGCCTTTGAGAGAAACCTCAATTACCGCAACATGAACTCTATCCAATTAACAATAAAGAACCAACGCCATGTTCCTTTGGGCAAGCCTGCTTGGAGCAAATGCTATTATTCAGAGCACAACTAGAGATACCCTTAGCCTACCAGAAACCAACAAACACAGTTTAAAAAGCTCAGCAGAGGCTGAGATAAAACAGTTGTGTTGCTACGAGTAAAATGAAGCCTCCAGCTTCAACTCAAAGAGTAAAGAGCGTGATGGATAATTGCTGAACTTCTAAACAGAGATTTCAGCTGCACCTCCCAGCAGTGAGCAACTGAAAAGCCAGCATGTAAAAAAAGCCTTGTCCCTTAAAGTTGACTGGCCAAAAGTTTTCATGTAGCTTTGGCAGAAAAAAGTAGGATGGTTTCAGTAAATCTGATACATAGCTCACTTCAAAAATAAATGCAGATTGTACCTTTTTTCAGGCAACTGTTGGTAGCAAAAAAGGCGGTGTTCAGTGCCTGCTTTTGACAGATCTTAGCCTGTGAGCCCCTGGATATTATTTTGAGCTAAAGCATACTATGTTTGTGTAGTTATAGTAGCAATAATTCTAGATAAAATAGTGTTTGGAGGGCTTACTAAAAAGTAGGAAATTAACTAATTGGTAATGGGAGTCTGAGCAGGAGATACTGGTGGGAGAAGAATGTGTCAAGCTGTAGCAGAAGAACTACAATCAGAAACTTGCAATACTGGTGCATTTGCAGAACCTGTAGTTTCAGCCTTTGCAGAATCTGTAGTTGGAATGTAATTATAAAGTAAATTTATAAAAATATATTTGGTTGGAATTTAATTTATAAATTCCACAGGACTAAGCATGTCCAAAGAATCTGAAGTAACGGGATACAAGATAAGAGTCTTTAAAATCATGTGCTTCAAATCACAAACCACCCCAGCACTGATTGAGAGGATAGAAATTGACTGTATCTGGTAATGAAAAAAGTCTGCTGGACACTCAGAAAAGCCTACTGTCAAGGGAATTTCATTAGGAAGAATTTCCAAGTCAACTTACTAGTTGGACTCTAAATTAAAACACATGAAACATCTTCTAAGATGTTCTTTATGTTTCATTTGATTCAAATTATCTTAACAGTATAAAACACTTCAATCTTTTCACATTTAAACCACAATGAAACACAATACATAGACTCCACCTGGGGAAGGAACAGATTGTAGTGAAATGAAAATAACAATTTTCATACATTGAAGGGAAGAATTAGCTGAAGAACTAAGTCTGTTCTTAGAATGCTCCACGTTGGTATCAGCGTCTATCTTCTAAAAAGTTGAGTAAAATATTACTCTGTGTGTGCATATGTACATGCCTGAACATGTACAGGAGCACTGAAATGATTACAGATCTCAAATAATTAAACTGATATCATGATTGCAGCTATTTTAGGCTCCTCTTCAGTCCTGGAAAAGAAATACTTAGAAAATTCTACACTGACATATCCCAAATTCCATTTTCCAAATTCCTCATTCCATTAGGCCATCCCCCAACAAATAATCTCCTTTAATCTTGTTGTTTGTAGTACAGGTTCAATTATTTAATCTTCCTGGCCTTAGACATCTTAGAAGAAAAATATTTAAATGATTTCCTGGTGAAATATTATGGCAAACACCTGACAGGCAGTTTTCTTGGAAAAAGGAAAACTCAAGACCCCAAACTCATTAAGAAAATCACAGGACAACAAAGCTTTGAGAGTGAGATCTTGCTCCTTCATGTCTTGCTGTAGGAAGAAGGGAAGGATGAGCATCAAAGAAGAGGTTTACAAGAGGGAACTGCAGCAGGACTGAAATTTTCTTACACAGGCATGACATGTGAAATGTTACTGATTGTCTCGTGCTTGTAAAAGGGATATTCTGTAGACCAGAATTAGCACTAAAGAGGGATTGTTTAAACATGAGCCTGAGAAACAAAATCCTAAGCTGGTGTCTACATGGGGAAAGAAATCCAAAATCAAGCTCACATTTTGTTAAGACACTCTAATGTTATGACTAGTTATGAATGAAAATTTTGTTCATTTGATAATGAGATTAGACATATTTAGACATTTACACCCAAATGCATTCAAGAAGACAGTAAAGATGCTTCTTCAAAGCAGGAAAACAGGCACCGAGAGGAAGGCTAATAGAGACATAATTGAATATGATATAGATGACTGAAACTGGCAAAACACATGAAAGGCAAGGCAGTGTCTATTTGCTTTCCTCATTGACTGGGAAAAGTTATTTGTTAAAGGATGTCATGGAAAAGATCAAATGCTGAAGCAATGTGTGCATCAGCATAATTAAATAGCTCAGTGATCTCAGCAGGAAGAACTCAGGGTTTGGAGCAAAATTTCTCTTACTGTGAATTCAAGCTGGGCACCATCATCACTTTGCATTCCCTCTTTGAAAAGTATTTCCATTTGGACATGAGTGAATGGCAGCTAGTTGCCACACAAGTGCTGACAAGAAGCAACAGGCATCAATTTTCACTCCCATCTGACCTGATAAGTATTTTCTGTTCAAAGCTATGAGTCCTGTCCTCCCTCAAAAATATGTACTTTTTATTGAACATATGATTCATACTTTCAGAAATTCACTTAGTCAAGGATTGCTATCTTCAGAAGAAAATGCATGTTATTAAAAATCAAGAAATACTTTATTTGTTAGAAGGACAATAATTAATTGCTGCTTTGTGGTTTAATGGCAAAAATTCCTGATTATTTACATAGATTAGAGAAAGGCAAACTGGAACAGAAATTGCAAGGACCTTCCAAGTCCAATCCTCTTTTGAGGCAAGGTGAAGGACACTCAGTCCATTCTTGATGATAAAAAACAGTTCCCAAAAACCTTAGAAATCTTCCTGCCCCATGTTTGAGCTTTCACTTATCTCATTCCCAGTGTTCTCTTTGCCCTTTCCTTTACTGGCCCTTGCGAAGACAAACTATTCTGTGGTGCACTCTTCTGCTGTGATACCTTCATATTTGAATAGTTTTTTCTAACACCCTCCCAAATGCTTAATCTTAACTTTAATTATCCTGCATTTTCTCCTCTTAAATGAAATAAAATAAATCCCCATGCTTACATTCATCCCACCTACCTCTTCTTTTTGGATTGACAGCAAATTCCTCCCTGTAAATTAGTATCAAACTCTAAAGCAGCCATTTCACTTAGAAAATTCTACCTTCCAAAAACGCACTCTCCAAGGACTCACAGAGGTCTGTGATGGCACAGGTTCCCTCGAAAGTCTACAAACAACAAGCAAGTCTTTGCTTTAAAATACCAAGATTAATTTAATTTTCTTCTCAAGCAAAGAACACCCTAAGCACCATTTCTTAGCATTTTCATCTACAAAAAACGTCCCTGCAGTAAGGTTCTCCCCCTCCTTTTTTTTCCTGGCCTTTTTCTGTGTATAAAAATGTTTCCCAATTTCCTGCAGCTGTCTCTCTGTCTTCCCTGCTTTCCTTAGAAAGGGAGAGTGGGGTCTTGAGCAATTTTTTTGTGGTTTGTTTTGTTTTCCTAAAATGAAGCAAATCCCCCAGGAACTAAACTGGCTCTCAGATGGAATCATCACATCCTGTTGATTCACAATTGGACCTGGCTCTCAAAAGCCTTCAGCAACCTGGAAACACAAGGCAAGGCTCAATAGTATTTGCTTTGTGCACTAGAGATAGGATGGTCATTGACCTCCTTGCCTTCTGACCATTTGTTCTATTGAGCAGCTTGTTCTTGGTTGACCCAGACCACTGACATCTGTCCTGGTTTTGCATTAATTGATATTTAGTAAGGAAGAAAGAAACCACCCATGGAAGTGATTTTCCTGAGAGAAGCTGAGAAGGGTTTCCTCTGTGCCTGGAAAAAAACCAATAGCTGTCTAGCTCTGAGAGTTGACATCCTATTAAACCATTTAGAAGGTGTGTCCACCTCTGTGCATTCCACATTTTAAAAACAGGCAAGCCCAGGAAATCTCTCTCTTGCTTCCAGACTCAAAAGGTAACTGAGCTCTGGTGGGGCCGGCCCACCAGGGGCCTGGCAGGGCCGGGCTGGGCCCCAGCGGTGGCCAGGCGGTGGCCAGGAGGCCACAGGGCGGTGGCCGAAGCTGGGCCAGTTCACAGCTGCTAACATCTTGCTAACACTGAGCCACTGCCTTCAGTCCATGCTGAGCTGGGGTCCGCTGGGCCCTGGGAGCAGCTCCAGGCTGGGACAGATCCCACCCCCCTCAGTGGCTGCCGGGCAGAGGTTGGGGCCCGGCACAGCCTGAAATTCAACACTGTGACTGCTTCAGCTACTGCCCATGACCATCTGCAGGCCTAGGAGAGATACTCACCCTTTCACTGCACAGATGAGACCTGCAGACCTTGATCCTTTCTCAAGGGCAAGAAAAGGACAGACTGATGACACATAGAAAACAACATGAAGACACCAAAGTCAGTAAAGGAGTCAAGTCTCAGATGGAAGGAGAATGAGGAGATGCCCTAGTATTGAGGCTGAAAGTTCTTTTGGTAGGGATATGGAGATTGACTATGATACACTAAAATATCCCTTTTAATTCATGAGAAAGTATGGTGGTATGAAGTGTTCAAACTGTAGATGTGAGCAGAGATATCAATAATGAAGCAAAATAGATGCTGAAGGGACTGTGATCGCATGAGAAGCTTGAACAGAGAGAGTGATGAAGACTCTTTTCCCCTAGGGAGAGAAAAAGACCTCTGTTCCCAGAGATGAAGATGATCACAGAGATAGATGAAGAGAATTTTTGCCTTTGAACACCTCATCCTTAAAATAATACCCCATAAATTGACATGGCCCATTTACCCAGCTGTGGGATGGCTGTGAAAATGGGAGGAGTTTCACAACTGCAGATTTTTTTTCCCTGGGCAGCTGCTATTCGTGGAAATGAAAAGCCATGAGAGAACTGTTTCTTGTCTAGAAGTCCCCATGGCATGGCAAGAGAAAGCTCTTCTCCCTACAAGAACTGATTAAAGACTATTGTAGAAACAATAACTGATTTAAAATCCCAGGTTTTGTCTCTACATTGTCAGTTGGGAAAGAAAAGAAGTCAGGCAGGGGGAGAAAAAGTGTTCTGAAGGTTTTACTCTGGTGCTTCTTATCTTTTAGTTCTATTAATAAACTTTTCTTCATACCTTTTAAGTTTTGAGCCTGTTTTCCCCTCCTCCTAATCCATATCTCACAGCAAGAAATGAGTAAGTGCATTGGTGATTTTAGCCAGTGCTAAACCCACCACATTATTTGGTTTGTTGGCCGGGAAACTCAAATTGGTGAACCTATACCACTACACATCACTGCCAGTAAACATTTTAGACCAAAAGCCAACATATTTTGGTGCCTTGAACACCTCCAGGGAACTGGAATTCCTTTCAAAGCCTGTGACTGTCTTGGAAAACTTTAATGATCTTTCATGTTGTAGCATGATACATGACAGACTCCATGATTTTATGTGTGTGAAACCTCAAACAAGAAAGAAGCAAAAGGATCTCCCTTTTAAAAGTTAAGGATATTTTTTTAGGACAGCATGGGAATGCCTGATCAAGTGATAACACTTCTCAGATAACCTGTCACAATTACAAAGGCCTGCAAATCCTTTCATTTTCACTCCTTACCTCAGCAGTATTGTTGCTATGTAAATGTCTAATGCAGGCAAGATTTAATGGAGATTCTCACGGGGCTTCTGCTTTGGCCTTTTCAGTTCTGCCTCCTCTTTCATGAGGTTTCTTATCTTCTGGAAATAATTATGCCATTCATTAGCTAAGGGACATTTAAGACCTCGTCACCATTTCTGGTCATGTGGTCTGTTAGTCCACAGACCCAGCTAACCCAGACTTGCAGTAATAGTGGGGAAAAGTCACCTAATTATCACAGCTTTTTGTATTTATTTGAACATAGAAAGCAAATCAGGGCAAATGGCCAAATCTGAAGTGGAACTTAGGATCATTCCTACACATACTTGCCAAGGCAGGGGCTCTGTATTATACTAACAATTTTAATATGGACAAAAAGTCCATTGTTTGCTCTTAACAGGTATAGAAATTCTTTTGCTAATGCAGCTGTAGGTTGAAAAAAATAGATGATGAAAAGCATGGATTGTAAGACAATTATATGTATCCCTGCATTCACCTTCCAGTCATAAAATGGTGGTCAGAGCTATTTTAAGCTCCTGAAAGCACCAGGAAAAGCAAGAGACTTACCTGTGCAGTTTTGTCAGAGCTTCAAGGTGGACAAAAGCAACTAACACTGCTGAATTACTTGATTTATCTTCAGCTACATCCTCCATTAAGCACTGTGTTGACCTCTAAATGTTGCATATGTAAAAAAAGTCACATCAGTTACTATGTGCAGACACAGCAAGAAGAAAATTCTCACAATTTTCTAGTCTTCCATATTGTGGCAGAATGACATCAACATTTTCTGAGGGTCATTTATCATCTTCTGTGGGTGAATTTTGTCTGCCTCGTTTCCTGGTTGGGTGGTCTGCACCGGACTCCCACCATGCTGCCTTGTGGAAATTTCTCCTGATTCTTACCCATAAACACTCAAACTTTTCATCACCATCATCGAGCTCCGGACAGTCAAAACATACAGGGTTACCCCACCTCCTCTTCTTCCTTGCATATCTCTCCTGAAGGGTTTATAGCCACCCCCTGAGAACTCCAGTTTTGTGAGTCATCCCACCACGTTTCTGTGATTGTGTTTCTGTGATTGCTTTCCAAGCTTTCCCACTCCACAATGAATCTGAACTTCCTCTGTGTGTTGCTCATGCTGCATGCAATGGTGTAGAGGCACTCCAGATCCTTCCAGCCCTTAGGGAGGAGAAGCCTGATTTCCTATGTGGTTGTTCTCAGGTGCTTCTGTAGTTCCTAACACATCAATAACCCTTGTATCTTTGGTGCAGCATCAGTCTCCATCCCCTACCTCCACTGAGAGGGCAGAGAGAGGGCCCTCGCCAGCACATCATCGCTCAAATTAAGGTCGGTCTGCATTTCCCTTTCCAAGTTACTCCTTCTATCAATGCATATTGAATGAAAAGAGCTCAGCATCTTATTTGTGCCTCAGGGAATTACATGCTATTAATTTTTAACATTTCTTCACTGTGGCACTCATTTAAGATCTCAGAAACTCAAGTCATTTATCAGAGAGAGAGAAGGCACAAGCACCATTTCAGTCCCCTTTAAAAGGTGCAAATCTCAGAGCAAAGTGCAAGTGTTAAAGATAAAACATTCCTCAGTCTATTACAGTTGAGGATAAGTCAGAACATAAATACAACTCAATCCTTTTAAGCTGCAAATTTCTCACTCTACTGCAGCTTACAGAACAAATCTCAGATCAAATCTGTGAGAGCCAGAGGTAAACTATTCTTCAATACACCATAATTTAAAATGTCTCATAACTCACTGCACAAAGCACAAGGTTCAGAGTGCCTTTAGCTTCAGTAGGAAAGGCAAAAATGGCAATTTAGAACTGAGGAGTGAGGAAACTCATAAGGATTAAATACAGCCATGCCAGTTTCAATGACAATTATGACAGTGACAGAAGGCTTTGATTTTTATCAGGTGATGCGATCCATTCACTGGTATCTCATTCCTGGCTGTCTTCCATGACTCAGATATTTCAGAGATCCTCTGTAATAGCAGAATGGTTGAAATGCACAGCAGATTTTGTTTCCAGCCCTGCTCATTTCTAAACATCCCCCAACAATAACAAAGCTGAGAAAACATTGATTGTTTCAGCTAATTTCTATATAGATCTTCTCTGAAGTATTATAAGGACCTTCCCATGAGTTTTTGTCCTGAAGGTTAGATTTTGACTCTCATGGCATCTCATCATGTTTTTTTTCCCATCAACTCTGTATCTCATGATGAAGTACATCTGCCTTGGAAGAACAACTCTGCAAGTATGTACATATGTATAGTAACTCCTTGTGACACTCTTCAAAGAGTGAAGAGTGAAGAAGGACCCTTCTACCACTTTTTACTATAAAAATGCAGGTAAAATTTATGGTCATTTGATTTCTTGAACAGAAACAAAATCCTCTGCATTTTCCACAGAAAGCTAGAATATTTTGTGAAATCAATTTGAACATTTTCTTTTCTAAATTGAAAATTAATCAGCATTAGTGTGAGTTCAATCCAGAAACCAGAAAAGGCTTAGGCTGATTTTGTCACTGCTATACCTGTGGGCTCCTATGGATGCTAACTCTGAAACAGAGTGCCTGTAGAAATTGCAGGCCACATAGCTTTCTCAGTCTTGCCTGAGAAAGTGGCCTGAGAATTCATGGGGAGGAATTAAAACAATCCTCAGAGACAGAAAACAGCCTTGCAGGTGCTGTTTGTCTGTTCCTTGTTTTCTTTGCAGGAGAAGGTTGAGGGGTGGTGAGCCCCACTGACCAATGATGGTGATGTGTTAGTTTACTAACCAATAAGAGTTTCTTTTCTGTACTTTCCACGTATTGGTCTATAAAAAAGACCTGAAGTAATAAACTGAGAGAAATTCCCCTGATCGACTCCTGAGAGAGTCTGTGTTGTTCTCCCAGCCGTTCCTAATAGAGCGACAGGCTCCAGCCAGAGAACTCAGCTACCCAGTGTTATAAATGAAATTAGAATTTTAACAACTAGGTCTATTTAATTAATAGCAATTTAATAACAAGAAAAAAAATTATACAATCTAGTGAATTGAATACAAGAATACAACTTAATAAAAGAATACAATTTAGTGGATTGAATAACAATTTGGTATAAAAGGAATATAATTTATTAAAAGCGTACAATTTAGTACATATATTCATATACACACACACACATACATATATATATATATATATATATATCTATATAAACATAGCTTGCCAGTAATTAAGCATGATTAAAGCACAAGCAAAACTGACTGGGGTATGGGGAGGGCTTCTCACCCTACCTCACATACAAATCAAAGGCATTCAAACCAAACTTATATACTATATGCTTATACATATTCATTAATGTTTCCCATAAATCTCCTCCTATTTTTGATTCTTTAATTTTACATCGCTGTTCTTCATGGCACATGCCTCACTTGTTGCTAGGGGGTCCTCAGTCTTTTGGTGGTCTTTTGGATGAAGGCTTACACTCATCCTCATTGTCCTCTGGATGGCCTTACAAGTTGCACATGTGTAATAAGAGTTGTGTTATGTAAGTAAGCATTATGTTCCACTAATTGGTCTTACATTTTATAAATTTCAGGCCCTATGCCTAAAGTCGTTCCAACTTTGTCCATTTCAAGGCTGATTTTGTCTTAGGACATTACTTATCTCAAAACTACATCCTGTATCTTAATTTTAACATGTAACATCTGTAAAGAGGTACATGTGCCTTGTAACACTAATTCCCTTGATTGCTTTTAATAATAACTTTCCAAATAGTTACAATTTAGTTAGCACGAATAATTTCCCTTTATTACACCAGGATGCTGTGTTTTCCTTTGTATCAATGTGGAATTTGTGTTGGAATGGTATTTGGTCCAGATCCTAAGGGTTATTTGGGATCTTGTGCCAAGCGACCTGTAACTTCTCTGAAACTCCTCTCTAAATCAATCTTTTGCACAGATATAAAAGTCAGGGCAGTACAGACCTCATATCTCAGTTTAACTCATGTCAGCACAGCATGAAGTGGATTTTCCTGGATGATTTAGAGAGCTCATTTACTTAGACAATATAGCAAGGGCATGTAACAGATCCTTCATTTTCCAGTGCAGACAAGATAATCTAATATATTTAGAATAAGAAAAGATTTAGATCAGATATTTCAACTCTCAGGGGATAAAAATGCTTTCAAATTCCTTTCATCTCTCTCCCTCACTATGACTGTGTATTTAACACCTGGAAAACAAAGATGCATTTCTTACTGCTTCTCAGAGAGCTCTTGTATCAAACCTAACTGAATCAAAAAGCCCAATTTTAAAACAACCAGGAACAAAACTCTCATTCTCTGCAAAAGCAGTGCACACTGGGTAAAAGAGAACCAAAATATGGAAAAAATGTATTCCTGTCACTTTGCACGTTTGAAAGCCACACAAAAATGCCATAATTTCCATTCTGCTGATGAGACTGTATTTTCATTATAGGACCTATGTTTTCACTGCATATCTTAGTTTCAAATCCACACTGCCATATGGAATTATGACCTTGGTAAAATATAGATAATTTTTTAATGAAAACAACATGACCGGTCTTGAAACTAATATCCAAAAATAGAATCTAAAGCATAGGCCAGGATATGCAGTTATTTTTTATTAGGAGGTGATATTTCTCTTGTCATGGAGACAAGAGAGTCTTGTCTCCATGAAGGAGAACCCAATTATTACATCGATATTAAATGAAAATTGATCATGAAACCAAGGCAGGCTGTGCTATGACAGAAGAAATAATTTCTGGCAGAGGGTCTAAACCAAGGTCTAGACCTTCCTCCACAGTGCTGCTAAGAGTAATCAGAGTCTTAACCAGATGCAATGCAAAAAACCAAGTATTCCAAGGTTAATTCTCCTTCAGAAAGAAACTATTACCTACAGAATACTAAATTCAGCACCACTATGTCTAAATGTTGTGCCAAGAGTCTTGCCTGGGCACAACAACCTGCTCTGCTTTATGTTGTAAACACATACATAAAACTTGACCTCTGGACTTAGTTTTCTAAATGATATGATGTTTAAACATCATAGTTTCTGCCTAAAGGACTAATCACATTCTTTTGCAATAATTACTTATTTTATCCACACATACTGGTCTGAAGGTTTTGAGAGTTTGAAGGGTTTTAACAAAAAAAAAAAGAAAAATATAATAGCAACTTTGTGTATGCCACCTTTCAAATCCCTGCTGTTGTCCCTCAGGAAAGTTGCATTTTATTGGCAGAAATTTTCACTACCCCTTCCACCATACTCATCCCTCAGTGTGACATTTGAGAGTGGCCTCTAAAAGCATGACAGCAGTAGCATTGATGTTACATAAAGAAGCAATTTTGACAGAGGTTTGTAACTATTCTAGCATCTTGCTCTTTTCTGCGGGCTGTCACACACCTCTCTGACAAGCATTACATTTATCAATGATACGAGAAAGAAAACAGTAACAGAAAATGTGGTGCTTTTTACAGCAAAAATATGCATAGGAAATTTAATGTCAGCATAAACAGTGCTGGAAAGGTCTGTGTAAGGGTCTTTACTATCATGTTCAAAGCTGGGGTTAACATGAACTCTGTGTTTTATGTAACAGCAATTATGCCAGAACAGTTTCAGAATGACTTCACTCTGAGCAGAGTGAGGATTGCAGTAGCTTTTGACAGACATAAACATAGATAAAAGCCATCAATGATCCCTTTCCCACCTTCTCTACATTCTTCCATATTGATGTTTGTCATGACAAAGTTCTAGAGTCATAGAATGGTCCGGGATGGAATGGACATTAAAGGCCATCTCATTCCAACCTTCTTTCTGTGGACAAGGACACTTCCCATTAGACCAGGTTGCTCAGATCCCTATCCAAACTGTCCTTGAACACTTCCAGGGATGGGGCATCCACAATGTCTCTGGGAAATCTGTTCCAGTCTCTGTTTTTATTACCAGAATATTTTATCATAAGGCTACAAAAGATATGCTTTCAAGACAGTGAAGTATTATGGAAGGCCCAGGGGCCTATAATCAAAATCTACCCCAATCTTGGAAAGGAGGCAACAGGTAACAGCTCCTGAGGCTGGGGTGAGAGAAGGCCTCCCTCCCACAGATCTTCACAATTATATGTCAATGTACTGTTAAGTTTGTTCTCCCATTGCTTTGTCAAGTTTATGTCACCCCGTTTACCTTATTTGTAAACCTCCTAGAATGTTCTCCCTCCCTTCAATCACCATTGGCCCTGGTTTGCTGCAGTCCTCTGCCCCTGGTTTCCTATTGGTTGTTCCCGTTCCTAACCCCACCTCTGCACCACTTTTACCCATTCCCATTGGACCCTGACCCTTTGAGCCACCCCCTCTTACCCATATATAACCCTGGACCCTCCACTCAGTTTGGTCTTTGTCCCTGGACCCTCTTCAGTGAATAAGTGCTTCCTGGACCCAAACAGAGGCCCATCCCTTGTCTTTGGTCTGCTTAAGGTTTTTTTTTGTGCACTCTGGGCTGAAGAAGTGCTGGTTGCTCTCAGGCGATTTCATTGCATGATGCAACAAAGTATTGTGGGAAAACTTGCAAGCCATTTTATTTTTAAGAATACAGTGTCAGCTTTGCCTCTTTATTTCAATTTTGTTTTATATAGTAATACCATCACTTCAGCCTTGAGGTTCATGCTCTGTTTGTGTGATTTAAAATCATACAGAAGTTTTCTATGTGCAGCTTCTTTAACATTCTCTTGCAACCAAGTGTGTACTTTACTGTATAGTTCAAGGATGTACGTACTTTTCACTTTCTTATACAAAAAGAGAATGTGGACAAATCTCTAAAAGTTTCTTCAGGCATACAAAAAGATATTGATATTTTTGGAAGTAGATTAGAAGAAAAAAAAATAAAAATGGGGGAACAGTAGAAGAAACAGTGAATTTGTTTTCCTAAACTAGGCTAGGGTTGTTTAGGGAAGATTAGGTAGGAAAGGAGATTTTCTAACACTTTCAGGTGGCATGTGCAAGTATCATCATGTTTTATTTAGAAGCAAAGCTTAAAATTTAGCACACAATAAAAAAAGCCATTGTCAGAGATACTCAGAATTAAAGACACTTGTATTTTATCAGTAGCATCATTTTAGCTCCCCTCTTGTGTCCTGTGTGCTTCAGGAATTCAGAAAAAAGGCATGCGAGGATCAGCAAGGACAGAGTTAGTTAGGGACTTAATGGGATTCTTATGGTTTCTAATTTCTTACTAAGACTGATGTACTGTGGAGCTCTTCATCCTGGGAAAATGTGGCCAGTAATTAGCAAAGCACTTCAAAAATCTTAGGTGAAATAATTGATGTCTGCCACTTGAGTTTGACCCTAAATGGTCCACATCAATATTTTCTCTCCTGACTTAAAATGCATTTTTGAATTCCAAGGAGAATAGTTCACAAAGTATTAGTCAATAGAAGGCTTCCAAAAAATGACAGATACTAGAGACAGGAAGGAATACACATTGGGTAATTTCCAAGTAATATGGTTCTCCCTGTGTGATGTTCAGTGTCAATAAGAAAGGGAATCTGCCAGTTACACCTGCAGTCAGAAACAAATCTACTTCTGGAGATCAGACCAAAATACATAGAAAAACAAAATAAGGCCCGTGTTTGTGTTTCAAGGGATTATAGCTGTATTCTTTTATATCAGGTCTGCATTTTGTGTTCATGTTCCTTTTTGCAGTTATTTAAGGAAGAGGTCTCACTTCCAGAAATTTGAACCTAATATGCAGAACAGACAATTTACAGTCACACACCTAAAAATCCAAGAAGAGATGGATGAATGTAAAGAAATATTTTAAAGCAGGTATTTCATGCTACTGTAATTCATTGATGTTCTCAAGGCCTCAGCTGACACATTTACAATTTGTCCCCTGGAAAGTGGACATTCATGTTTCTTACTGGAATTGAACAAGTATGAAAATTGCATTGTATGCCTTGCGTGAAATGCAGCCTTCATCAGTTGTTTTTGTTTCTTGAAGGTGAAAGAAGTATATCAACTTTATGAAGATGCTCTCCTGAATGTTTTTTATTTAATTCTTGCTGAACTCTATCCCCAAAACAACGTATTTCAGTCTGTCACCTCAACACCAAGATGCTAAGCCAGTGAGCAGCTGTGTCCTTTCAGCAGCAAAATAGGCTTACTCATTTTTGTTAATGAAAATTAGGCAAAACATTGCCAAAGATGATAATGCCATTCAGAGAATTTCCATTCTGATGCAGAGATTTTACATATCAGCTTGCATCTCTGTGCTTTAAATCATTTTCATGGATTGGAGGCCATAGGAGAAAATGAAAAATATTTTGACTGAAAAGGGCTACAACTTAAATAGGGTTTAATGCATTGATTCCAAACCCTGGAAGATGTTATGCCTTCTAGCTTATTGCATTTTGGTGCATGGTCTTTAAATAAAGGAGTACCCTGTGCTTTGCAAGTTTTATGTAAGTGTTGGGGAAAAAAAGCAGCAGTTTTCTCCCATATGCATTTTATAGTAGTATCTACTGAGAATTGGGGACTGTTTATATCTTATTGCCTGCTGTCTCGGTTAAAAACAAATCTATACAAGATGAAGTCTGCATCCAGGTCATGGAAAAAGTACCAGCACTCTCTGAATTAAACAGCAAAGTCATGTGTAGTATTTTGTCTGTGGGAAATGCAGCTATATTATAAAGACATTGCTAAATTTGAGATTTCTAGGTAGTTACCAGACATACACCAAATACCAGCAAAAAATGGACGTGGAAAAAATTTGCAGTATCTCCTTAGAAGTGAGATACAGTCTGAGATATATCTCTGAGTAGAAAATACTTGATCAATACCAAGGGAGTAAGTACAAAGAAAAGTAAAAGGAAAAATTAGAGGATGAAGAAAGGCCTGCCATATGAGACCCTCAAAAATATTTCAGAGAAAGAAAAGGGAAAATAAATAAATAAAAAAAGAGTCTGAGAAACCAGAGTGCTTGGAGTTTTGCTTTTTGACATTAATGAGACACAAGATGTTGTAGTCAGTCAGATTGTTGTGGAAGGAGCCAAGGAGAAAGACAAAAAAATTAAGTCATAGACAGAAACTATAAAACTTACTCACAATTTTTTGTAGCTTCTTATGGCTTCCTGATGCTAAAGGCAAGAAGGTTTAAGAACTGAGACTTTTACTATCCAAATGGAGAGGTCTTGTAATAGCCGTGCAAGTTTATAGTGCAGTCATTTTTCAAGAGGTCTTTGCTTCTGGAGCACATTTATGTGCAATCCATCATACATCCATATAACACAAAAATCAGCACTTGGCTAAAATTTCCTTTAAATGTCATGATCTTTACTTCCACCACACTTTTTTCTTATATTGTACTTTGTATAAAAAACAGAAAAGGCTCACTGGAAGGTGCTTTTGTTAATGGTGTCCTTCTTTCTTTTTAATCTAATTATCCTTAAGTTATGATGCCGTAAGTTTTAGCTTTCATATTTTCCAGATTCTGTACTGCATTGGTATGTAACTGTGAACTTCATATAAAGTGTTAGCAAGTTCTTCTCACAGTTTAGGTAGACAAAACAATCCTTTTCCAGCCCAAGAACCAAGGACACCATTGCAGCTTCGGACCCAAAAAGTATAAAAAACAGTGAACTGAGGAGAGCAAACTGGGAGGATGTGACTTCATAACCTGAAGCTGTAATTGGGCAATTAACCCCAATATGTAAATGGACCAAAATTTATAAAAGTGTGAAAACTTGTGACCCGTTGTCCATCTGAGTGTAGCCTTGGCCTGTCTGATGTACTGGCCAGGGTTTGTCCTTTGAAGGCTTTTTCACTAAATATCTACTTTATTCCTTCAACACTGTCTAGCCTCTTTTCCAGGTAGCCTCTTAAGGCATCAACTAACTCAATATGAAAATTGTGATTTTTGCCTTGAGACGAATGATTTCATTCATTCATGTCTAATCTGAAATCATTAAGATGACTTTCAGAGTAAAGATAGCAGAAAGCAGAAATATTATTTTGCCAAAGTGTATCCTTCTTTTCCACTACTTTTGATGGAGGCCATTACACAAGTTACAACGTACAACGATTTGCTCAAGGATGAACTGGAAATAGAATATTCTTGGTTTTTCTTTGGTCTTTTAGGACAACTCTGGCAACAATTAAAGCTCTTTTCTGAGTGTAGTCTGCAGTTAGCCATGTGAGTAGAAACATTATTATAAATAAAAATCAGACTCAAGATATGCACTTTGAAAAAAGATGAGTAAGAGACATATCAGGAGTTCTCCTCAGTTTTAGAAGTGTGGATCTATGGTTATCTAGTGGTAAATGAGACCTTACACATTTAAAACCTAAGTCTGATTTTAAACATCACTGTAAAAGTAGAGCATTTACATTTCCCATAATTTTGTACCATAGAGGACACTATCACAATCAAAAGTATTGAAGGTTAGGTGCTTAACTTGTAAAGTTTATATATGTGTCAAAGAACACACCTGGCTCAGCACCTGGCCCAGAACACCAGGACAGCTTTTCCCCTCTGAATGTAAATAATTGACAGCAGAAAGGAGGCCAGGTTGGCTCCTTGCTTTGAGATATCATCTCTGTGGCCCCAGTCTGAAGCTCTAAAACCTGTTGGAAGTTTTCCACTGGCTTTGGATTGAGAGCAAAAACAGACAGTATAGGCACAGGAGAAGGATATTGCTCTATTGAAGTGTTTAAACAAATTCTTGTTGCGGCTGTTTGTGCCTTTACAAGTTTATTGCATCCCACTGTGTTTTATTCAAGATGGTTTAGATCTCTGGGAGCTGCTTACTTCTGGAAGGCAGACATCAGTCACAAAGAACAGCTATTTTGGAGTTCTAGACCTTCATCCTAATACCTACATTGAGATTTCCACTTCTGCATCACAGGAGTAAGTAAAAAAACCAAAGATATGTGAGTGACTCAGTCAGTGCTAGTGGCTATTTTACATTTTCCCTTCTTTCTATGTCACTTAAAGTTGTATTTCCAACATGTAAACTGCTGGTATCTCTCACAGGCTGACAGGTAAAAAGCTTTGTGATTTCAAAGCAACCTCCTTATTACTAAATCTGACAGTGTAATTTCTATGTATAAACATGTCAATACCATTTTCAAGAAATTCAGTATTCTTTTGTCTTTTACCAAAACAGAGAGCATGAGACTGCCTCTTGTGATGTCTCAGGGAGGCCTGCTGATGACAGGGCTGATGAAACACAGCCTTGGACAACCTCCATCTGTCCCATTTAGACAATCCACAGGGTTAGATCTCTGAGGTGAAATTAATATCTATGAGATGCTTTTCTAATCCACAGCAAGAGAGGGTTATTGCTCATGATGACTCCAATAAACAAATGGGACAGATTGTAGTATTGTAGATTTGAGCTAGACTTCTGGTTTTAGATAGCCCAACACTGCAGCTTGGAGGAATAAAGAAAAAATAACATGTTTCCCTTCTGTATCAAGCAGACTTTCACCAATGGTGATTTACTCAGAAAAATGCCTGTTAAGATGTCCTATACCTCCATCCCACTCCCTGAGTGTCAGTAGCCAGCATGAAACTAGAAAGGCAGGAATGAAAAGGCCGGTCCTGCTTAACCTCTGGATGATGGATCATGCCATCATGCTGTGTTCTTCTTGAACAGTTTATCAGGGCTCTGATGCAATATTTCCCCATCAGTCATTTAATGGAGAAAAGTTAAAGTGGAGCCACAAAAAATTAGGGCATATCTAACTCAAGTTCTGTGAGGACTGGCCTGGGTACAAGGAAGAGGGAGAGAAGGAAACACAGAGGGCAATCTGTCTGATTTTGGACAATTTTTGGGCAAAAAAGGGGCAAGTGTGATCACATTCTCTTAGGTAGGGGGCAGAGGGCAACACTCACATGCAAACGCATGAGCTCTCATCACCACTATGCTCTAGAGCACTGCCAGTATCCTCACTTATGCAAAGTGGTTTCTGCCATCACACACTGACACTTGAGAGGGTTTAAGTGGAATTCCAATAGACTTTAATCTCCTTTCTGAAAGCTGTAATGTATAGCAAAATCTTTCAATATTTTTGTAACTGGTCCATGGAAATCTCTGCTGACATTCATCTCAATAATGTAAAGTTAACCACAAACCTGTAAAGAATGCTACTTCTGAGAAACAGACTGAATTTTTGAAGAATTCCCTCGAATACCAGGCAAAAAGAAATCTGCTAACATTGCACAGGCCTTAACTAGCGTGTATTGAAATTTTCAAAGTCATTAAAAAATCATTACATGTGTTAAAAGAAGATTGTGGCTTGAAAGAAATGTCTTCAGAGCTCTTCCTGCTGACTTGCAAATACCCTGAAACTCACAAAATCCATCACTAGAGGAAATATTCTCACAGGACCAGAAGGGCTAGAACTGATAAAATCAAAGAGCAAAAGCAAACATGGCAGAGCAGATCCACCACCCCTGAAATCAATACCCTGTCCTGGTGGAGTCATCAGAATCCATGGAACCAGCCATGCTTGTCCTGAAGCATTCTTTCAGTGACTAAATGCCCTTCTGGTAACTATATGAGCAAAGCTAATCAACCAATATCCAGCAAGGAGTTCCCCTAAGCTATCTATATAGGAACTTTTTCTCTAACCTCCCAGTCCTCAGCCTCAAGGGACAGATACAAATTACTTCCTTCTCCAGCTGGAAACTGAAATCCATGGCTGTGTAATGCCAAAAATCCAACAGTGAACAGAAGCAGGGGCTTTGTGCCTCATTATGATTTTCCTGCTGCTCTCTTGGTAGTGCCTACTACTAAGACAAGTCATTACTAATAGTGCTTACTACTACTCTGTGGCGCAACAAGTTCCAGAACCACTGGCCTCACTGTCCCTGCTCCTCCTGTCTCTTTAAAAAAGAAGTGGGAGATCATGGTTTAGCAGCTCACAGATGCAGCATTCTTGCTTGGAGAAGAAGAGCAGCTTTGTCTGGAAGACAAACATAATGAAAGCAGAACATAAATTGCTTCATCGTGTTCATCAATATGCTGAACCCTGAGCTATTATTACTTGCTTGCTGTCTTCTTTAATTAAATTTTCCTCAAAATGTACCTTGTGAATAATCTATGTGCCAATTCTTTTCATCTCTCTCTAATGGATGAAAAGCTCTTTTTTAAACTTAGACTCAAAGTGGAGGTACTGAAACAGATTTTTCTGTGAAATGTTTTTTTGTTTAATTGATGTGTTTTACAACATTCCTCTAATATCACCAACAAATCAAAACACTAAATGGTTTCTGTGTTTTAGAATGCGAGATCATTGGTGTGCCAAGACTCTATCACTTTAGTGAGTGAGTTAAAAAATGTGTGAATGAGATAGTAGGTTGTCTACTGAAATGTACTTTGCTCAGCTTTTGTCTCAACAAAATTTGCTTCACATTAAGATCAGCTAACCAAGATTTTGGCATGAAGACTTTTCTTGTCTGGGAGCCTTGAAAACCAAGCTTTTAGCTTCCTTTTAAACACCATTTGGAATCATTAATCACAGTTTGCTTTTGTGCCCTGGTAAAACAGGCTGGCTTCTCATTCTGAATGAGAGAAATTTTCTATCTATTTTGGTAATGTTCAGCTGTAGACTACCCTTCCATTTCTTTTCAGAAATAACAAGCCTTAGGGCCAAACCTTCAGTTTGTGCAAAACATCCTAATCTTGTGAATTTCAAAATCATGCAGGGAGTGAGAAATTATCTGTTTTGGCTGTATTGGATCTATTTCCCCAGTTCAAGAAAACTTTTCTGTATTGAGACAACTCTGTCACTTGGGAGGGAGTACCATCTTCTGTAAAGGTTGGACCTAGCAGTTCCCACTGAGTGAAGTCAGTATTCAGACATGTTTTCCAAAATGGTTTTGTCAATTAACACATGTAAGCATCTTGAGTGATTTGTTTCTAAAAGAGTTAGATATATAAAAAGAGGGAGGTAATATTTATCTTGTTGTTCAGCTCGTAATTAGGATTCTACAAGTGCAGACCCACTTTGATTGTGAATTATTAATACCAGTTTTGCTTATTCATGTTAAAAGAATGTTATCAGATCCATTTTATGCATCTATTTAATAATTTAATTCTTTTTTTACTTGTATTTGCTTTATGTCATAAATTATTATCTCTAAAAATAATCTTCCATTAACCTTAAATAAGTGTTAAATAAACATGTGGTTTTATGAGCAAACTAATTTTGTCTGAGGGTAGAGGCATCCAAATAGGCTGCTTTGTTTTGTAAATGATGTTTTCCCAGTTCATATCAAACTAGAGTGTGACCCCTCCATGACTAAACTAAAGATCAGGAAAGAATTAACATAAAATTCTGGTTTAATCCAAACTCTGCCTCAAGAAGTGTCATCCCTAATGAAGGATTACTGATTTGTTTGATACACTGTCAAAAATTACAACAAAATGCATCTCTAAAATATGCAGGAGTGCAAGTCAGGTTTCAAGGGAAAACCAGGATCTAAGCATTTAAGATTTCCTTCCAAACAAAAGTTTGAGAATAAAAAGGGTGGACTTGGTGAAAACAACTTTCCTTGGTAAAAAGGGTTCCACATGGGGAGCCCACAATCTGTAGTCAGGAGAAGATAAATAGCAAATAAATAAACAATCATGCAGGAGAGGCATAAAGAGTGATTGAAAGCCACATCTAAAAAATTCCCTAATTCCTAGTACTCTGAATTGGATTCCTTTCCTGAGCCAGTCACTTGAGGACACAGCCCGAACTTTGACCTCTGGAATCACATTCATTTTGGAATCATGGAACCATAGAGCCATAGAACCATAGAATATCCAGAGTTGAAAGGTAAGCACAAGGATCATCCAGTGCAACTCCTGATGCTGCACAAGACATCCCAAAAATCACTCCATGTGCCTGAAAGCAGTGTCCAAATGCTTCTTGAGTCAACTCTGTCAGGTTTGGTGCTATACCACTTCCCTGGAGAGTCTCTTCCAATGCCAGAAGAGTGCAGAAGCTAAAGTGTGTGATGCAATAATCCAAGTCATAGTGCTGGTTAAGATGTTTTCCTATCTGAAAGTGCTTTTTGAGGATGACATGGGAGCTAATTCATAAAGTCATGAGATATTTTTGCCTTTCAATACCTTGTGAGACCCTTAGAAAATTCCCTCAGTCTTCAGAAAGAATTTTTTTCTCTCCAAGATGTTTCCATAGCATCAAAAAATTAAAGAAGGAAGAAGAAAAACAAAGAAACCAAAAAACCCTTAGGCTCTAGGAATCTGAAAGGATATGGGAGAAAGGCACATATGTTTCATATCCCTCTGCTGCTGCTTTCATCTCTCAGTTTTCTTTCTAGAGTAATTTTTTCTGATGCAGGGAACAGTCAGAGACATCTTCTGTGTGGGACAGCGCAACAGTGCTGCCAGCCCTGCCGGAGGTTGCCAGCCAAGAATGGTGGTGTTGTGTTCACACCATGCCAATCCCTTTGTCACAGTGCTATCTCCACACCAAAGCACTCAGAGCATCTGTGACACTGACAGCTATTATGTGGCACTTGCAGCTGTCTCCCAGATGTCAATTACTGTACTGCTGGGTGGCTAGAAGTAATTCATTCTTCCCATCAATCATGCAAATCCTTTCTCCCATACTCTCCTCTCATTCATTTTGTATGGACACATGTCCAGACAGCTTGACTCTGCCTAGAAAAGGGAAGAACTGCTCACAACCTTTAAAAAACACATGAATATCTTTTCATCACCTGAGATGATTGAAAACTTGTAATAAAATGATGATGTTTAAAATGACCATGACAAGATGGGAATCTCCAGAAAGAGTATTAATTGCAGGGGGTGAAATATTTACCTTAGGCTAGGAGGAGCAGAATGTCTTGGAGGCCACATTTTGAAACAGGAAATAGATGTAAAGTGCTTTAAAGAGATTCATCATGATAATATCAATTTGTGGTGGACAACAGAAGTGAGTCTAGCCCAGATCGGTCACATTGCTAAAGATCCATTCCCTTCCTGGCAGTACTACTCTGAATTATTTAATTGATGAGCTCCACTGGCAGTATTTGCACTTTGACTGAAGATTATAAGCTTTCTTTTCTCTTAGTTTTTGGAGGACACGAGGGAGTGTTGGTTCGCAGAATTCAAGTGAGTACCTGGCCTAAAAGCCTGTGCGCTTTCTTACCTCTTGAAAGTGTTTCAGAGTATTTTGATAGCTCTGTGTACACCTGAAAGCCATCTGAGAAACAGACATGAGCACTTCCACTGCAGCAGGAAATGTTTCATTAGCCTGATGGGCCTTTGGACAGTAATCTCACAAACACCCTGTGCCCTTCCCTTGGCTCCACACTAGGAACAAATAGGCTCCAGCCACCTCAGGGAGTGGGGTTTGTTGTCTCAACAGTGCCCCTGTGATGAAAAGGGATTGATTGTTGCTGCAGTATGGTTGGGTTGACTCTAAAACCTCTGGCGTCCAGGACATGATAAACCATGGTCTGGCTTGAGGGCTGAAACCAAGGAGCTGACGTGAAAGTTGCTGTCAGTTTGCTGTGGTTAAGTGGAGGGGTTAAAGAAATGCTGCTCTGTAATCTTGCAGTTTGTCTTCTCTTAAGGAATGCCTTATTCCTGGAACATCAAAAAGCTGTGCCATTGACATTGAGAGTGGAGAAATACTTGGTTCCTTCAGAAATTAGTCTTCCCAAAAGAGACAGATTTGTGAAAACCCATCTGCCCAGAATGCTATCTTTGATCTTCTCCTCTTGCACTTCTGCAGACAGCACTTTCCTTTCTAGTGAGATGACCATGATGTCTTTTGAGGGACTGTCCTCATGACTATGGTCCATGTGCTTCTTCCCTAATAAACTGGGGAGATTCCTGTTTACAACCTTTCCAAGGAGCTGTTAGGCTAAGGGTCTTGAAAATAAATGCAAAGACGCATACAAGAAGTTATCTGCACGGTGAGAAACACTTTCTCAGGATTGCTAATATCTAATTTGTCTCCAGGAAAAAAAAAGTATGACTTTTTATCTCTGAACACAATATATGGCGCCTTAGATAAAGAGCACACAAATAGCACTGCTATGCCCGCTGCTGCTCCAACAGTAAATTTAATTCCGCTCCTGACTGAGGTGAATTACCCGGCTGAGATAAACTTCACTAATGTAATGGCTTCTGGGGACAGTTCACACTTTCCTTTAGTCTCCTTAACTGCTGTTACTTTCCCACGCTGGGCTGCATTGTGAGGGAAATCATTTGATCTGCCGCAGTTAAGGATGTCTCACCATTTCCATTATAAGCTCCTTCAAAAAGGCAGTGCAGGCTCCAATCTAGCATCAAAGTCAGAGAAGTAAAGCAAAGGTTTCACTGTGTTTTAAAAAGATTGTCTTTTACATTTCCTATAAGCACAAGTCCAAAAGAATACATCTGCTCTTTGGAGCACTTTGCTGTTTTTCTATTACACAAAACAGCTGTTAATTTCGCTGCATGTTTATAGACTTCTTTTAAAAAAGAGCTAGGTCCCTGCTATGATAAAAAAAAAAAAGTTAAAATAATAGCCATATTTGAATTAAAATGTTTCTACTTATCCCTAATAAATCTTTTTCTCTGCTTCTGAATAGCTGGCGGAAAAACTGGAGTGTGAGGATGCTGAGCTTTTACATCCACATTCCCTTTCCCTTGCAGGTAAACAAACGTTTCCAATTAAGGAGGAAAAAATGAGAGATTTATCCAAAAGCAAAGCAGGCTGGAAGGTCTCACTTTCTCTGTGGGCAGCCTGCCCCCCTCCTGCTGCTGCTGTTCACACCTGTCAGCACTGCCAGTCTGGCTGCTTGTGGGACTGTAGAGAAGAATGTCTGGGTGGAGATAAAGATTGAAAACAAAAAAATGTTTGGCTATGTTCTGAGCACAGACTAACATGGACTCCAGACAGTCAGTGATGCAAGGGAGAGACCATTTTTGCCAAGAATTTCTTGTTTCATTTTGTACAGAAGGAGCGACCCTGGAGTAAGGAATTTCCTTTATGAACTGGGCTGGCTGGGGTTTAATGGTGCTCCTCTAATCCAAAGGTTTTCAGATCTGTGGAATCTTTAAGAAACATGAACAATATTGATAGAAAGGCATTACTCTTTTCTAAAGCTGCCAAAATAACAGTCTTTCAAACTGGACAGACATCAGAAGACTTATGAGGCTTTATTAAATAATTATTTTCATGGGACAGCGAGCATATTAACCAGATTTTGAGAAGACATTAAACTGAAAGGATCTGTAGATCATTCTGCTTCCTTGAATTTTTCTGTAGTCTAACAGGTAGTCTCACACAATAAAATCAGGAAGGAAATGAGCACTGACTTGGCTGAAACCTGTTTTGATTTTGTCTCTGTATATATACAGACAAAGAGCATTTGTCAAGAATAAATTGCAATATGGGCTAAGCAGGACTAAAGGCAAATTATCAGCATGTTGACATTATTAGACTTTCCTTTGTCTGGAAGAGAAAACGTTTCACAGGAACCTGCATGCCACCATCTTTGGATACAGATGGACATTATAGGAAACACCATCACCTCTTTACATGTAATCCTACCAATAAACAGTTTGGAAAGGATGGAAAAAGAGACATTTCAGACATAGACTCAGACTTAATCAAGGCTTTGTTTGCACCACTACTTTCCGGGAAGTCATATGGCTGGTTTACAAGGCACTAGGCATCTCTCTTGGTCTTTTAAAACTATTGGAAAAGCAGCTCTTGTCCACACTCTGCTCTTTCCCAGCTCAAACCAAAGCATACCCAAAACCAATGTTTCTCTTTGTCTGACACCCCATGAGGAGTGTCTTATGCTGTGTTATGGATGTAGCAAAGGTCAGCTCAGCATTCTGGATTTAGGGCTTCAGCCCTTTCCTTCCCTGCTTCCTTGAGTCTGTCTGTGGATGACTCCCTGCTCAGCATGCAAGCTGATGTGTATCCCAGCCAGATACCCCAGTGCTCAGTTCACTGACGTATTTACAGGGAGCCTGAATGGTCACAGAGCACTCTGGGTGTCGCAGTGATGGCAGAATGCTTTACTGACCATAATCCCTTATCTCTTGGATTTCCCAACAGGAATCATGATGCATCAGTCTCTGCCATCACTAACACGTCACTTGCTGTTTGGGATGGCAGGTGTCTGTGCAGTGCTGGGTTGAGTACCCACATTTCCTGGTACTAAGGGCAAAACAACATGGTTGCACAGACTTTTTTTCCTTATGCAATTGCTAAACCATATCTGCTATCTTCACATTTGCTGAAGGTTAATAGCACACAGCTTTCAAATTCATGCTTTGGCCTATCTGACTTCCTGCTTAGAGAGCAATGTGTTTATATTCTCTGCACTGACAAGAATAGAGTAGGTGAATGATAAATGCTGTAGCATTGTGTGCTGCTCCTGATAATGTTATCTCTGAAGATTTTAATAACCCACATCATTACAGAGAAGTTGCCCTCTGTCTAGGTAAGCACAAGAGCTGTTTGCACTGCTAACATTGAACTGCCATCATTTGCACATTAACTGAGAAAAGTTTTAGGGTTTTCTGGATTATTTTGCTCATGCTGGTAGAATGGTTTTTTTTTTTTTTTTTTTTTTTTTTTTTTTTTTTTGTTTAAGGTACTATATTCTAATTTACTTCCATTTGTATTGTAACAGTCACACACTACAACAGAAATGCTGTCTTCACTTGGTAAAGGATATATAGATAGGCATGTGACTTATTCTCACAGGGCAGGACAATTTTGTGCTGGTGCAGTAAACCCCAGAGAATGTGCTCTGGAAAATCTTCTGTCACATGAAGCAAAGTGGAGCAGAACAATCCACAATCATACTGCATTTTCAAATAATTTTCTGTCTGGCCTATAAAAATCAAGGAGAATACAGATTAGAGAAACCCATGTGACTTGATGGGGAAAACCTTAACCAAACAGGGAATCCTTATGGACTACTATATTAGCAGAGAGTTTGAGAGGTACATCTTCCTTCTCAAGGGGCAAGAAGGAAAGATTTTCCTCACACTCAATGAACTGTCATCAACTGCAGGACAAACAATCTGGGACAGCCACTACTTCTGCTCCTTTTATATCCTACTTAATGCTTCCATCTTGTCTTCAATGGCTGTTGACAAACCCCTATCCCAGGCCCCAGTTGTCTCAGATTTCTTTTCATCCTTCATGTCCTTGTCAGAATTCCCTGTCCAACTCCAATATCTGGCTTGTCTAATTTAATAATCTCTTTGCTTTTCTCAAAATATTTCATCTCCTACTATTTCACTGACCCACTCCACTTCCAAAAGTCAACTCTCCAACTCTCAAATCCATGACCTATGGTATAGTAAAGACTTTTCCACCATGTTACTTCACATCCAACTTCTCTCCCACCATGATCTCCCCTTGCCTTGGAAAGAGATGCTGGTTTTTTTTAAATTTATTTTTAATATTTTTATTTATTTATTTATTTTTAATGTGAAGTTTCCCACTGCATTTGTCCAGGATTCAACAAAAGTACCAGGGGGCTAAGGATAGTACTGCTATATTTATTTTTGTTAAATAAGGGTTTTCTTTTCACCTTTTATTTATCTGTAGACAACATGAAAATTCTGGATACAATGTGAAATAGCAAAATACATATCTTGATTTCTGAGCTATTTAAATTTGCATGGCAGCAGTGTCTCGTGGGACTTACAGCTGAAGACCATGGTAACATTCTCATTCTTTGTGACTGAAAAATGAGATTTATTATCCTTTTTCCATGGCCCAACAACTTGTGCAATTGCTCACCCTTTAGTTCTTACAGATCCAGCCCACTGAGGGAGACCACCAGAACAAGATGACCATGGTGTTTCACATGTCTGACATGTATGACTGCGTATCTTCCTACTATGGGAACCAAAAGATATTTAGGACCTCACTTAGTTAAGCAGAATGGATGTAACTACTTAATAATCTACCACAGTTTGGGATAAGTATTCCTCCAAAATATCTCTCTCCACCCAGTCTGTCCCTTCTCACAACAAATTTATGATGGAGCATTCAGCAGCAAAAAAGTGTGGATTTAAATTTTAATGTGCACAGGAGATCAATTAATGTGTTTCACATGCAAATATGACAGCAATGACCCTGATTCAGAATGCTTGTTATTTCTGGAGTTGGCATATGGTTCTCTGTAACAGCAGGCATAATGATTGCAATAAATTGCCTCCTAATGCTACGTAATGAACTCTGATTTGTGTTAATTTGGGCAGTACTTAGCAATTCATGTTAATTTTTTTAATCAGTTTTGTAAGACACTGTATATGAGTTCAGCTTCATGTTTGGGTTTTTGGCAATGTTAAGAACACAGTCTAGCATACAAATTCAGCTTTTTTGCAAAACTGTGTGTCATTAATAAAAATGCAGAGGTGCAAGGAAAACAGACCTCAAAGAAACTTTGAATTGCAGTCTCCTTTAGGTAAGGGTGGTGACAGATATTGCAGTATCAGCTAGAAATGGACTGCAAACCAAAAAGATTATTATCTTTTGGGGTTTGTAGAGCATCTTGTACACAAGAAGGGTCACAGCACAAAACCTTCTTCACAAATTATGAACAATGTTAATGTCGTGACAGCAGAATAACTGCCAGTTGGGAGGAGAGAATGAATCAGCAACTTTTATTGTCTTCTGCTCTAATTTTCATTATATTAACTACCGAATTGATGCACCGGACTCTTCTGGATTCTCATAAACCTGCTTATTTTAACAGTCATTGGGACTTGTCGCAGCCTTCAAATTAAGCATGACTTTATATACTCCGCTAAGCAGGGATAAAATTACATGCTACAGTGCTCTCCTGGACTGGTGCATTAGTCAGAGATTTAGTGCCCAGGAGTAATCTTTTCTTGATTAAAATCTAATTCTCAGTGCTATCCACAATTTATGTAATAAAATCAGAAAACAATGTTGGACTTATAATAGAAACTAAGATGCAGCTGTAAATTAAACAAGGCTCTTGCATCACCATGATGAAACAAACTCATTAAAAGTGTATTTTGGAATCATAATTGTTTGGTTTTCCCATTTCTGTGGCTTCTCCCTCCATGCAATCAACATTCCCAGGACTGCCATGTAGGTGACTAATGAGTAGTAGGGAAAATCTCTATATGAAGCAGCTCAGTTATTACAGTTATAGTGGTGGAGTATGGATTTAGTAGCCTGATTCTAGGCTGTTCTTTATAAGTAATACAGATAGATATAATTATAAAGATGGTTATCTGAATATTGCAATATGAGTACAAAGTACACTTTCTCATCCCTGTAAAATAGGAATTTAGTGCAAGATTATATAGGCCCATCCATCAAATCTTTATGCAAATAATGGGGGAGGCATGATTAGAAAGGCCATATAAGACTGTCAGTCATTGAATAGTTCTTTTCTTCCAATTAACTCTGGATTAGGTAAGCAAGTTGCTAATACAATTATTTGAGGACACATTCTCTTAAAGCTGAACCACTCTTCTAGGTTGTTCTTGTTTGTTAAAATGAAGCACAAGGATGTACTTTTCGCAATTGTTCCCCTCTCTGGCGTATAAGTTCAAAGCACAATATGTTACAACCTTCTCTGAGGGCTGTCTGCATACATTCTTTCTCATTCCTGTGAGGGCAGAAAGGCAGAGAGTCCTCAGTGAGAATCCCTTTCTGAGTTAATTTTTTTTATTCCTGATTTCATAATTTCTTTCTGCATGTTGTAAACAGGTTCACTACCCTTTCTGTTGATGTGAAAGGTGAATTTTTCAGTGGAGCAGCATAAAGGGGTGTCAGATAATCCCTAACATATTCATATTACATTGCCAAAGGGAAACAGAGTATTACATCTTCCTCTGTGCTCAGTTTTCCCAAGCCAGGATATAAAGGGTGAGACCTGAATGGTTATTGGCTTCACAGTGTAAGAGACTTACAGACCATAATTTCCTCACACATTGTTAAGATCACTGAAGAACTTTGTCCGCTTTGGCAAACTGTAGAAAGAAGGAACTGCTCAATCATCTGTGACCTCTGAACACATCCCCCCCCTCCACACAAATATGCCTTCATAAATTCCTGGAAGTTTGGACAGTTAAATAAGCACCTGACTGGAACCTGAGATAAGGTAATGGTGGTGTTTGTTGTCTGGTTATCTCAAACTAAGGAAGAGGTAAATAAGCTGGGGGAGCACTGATAATGGACATAAAGAATACACAAAGAAAGACAGCTCAGCAACTGTGCTGAAAATCAGCTCTGACTGGTCTGGAAGGGGGAAACCTTATGAGAAACCCACCAACTCAAAGAAACAGACTGAACATGAGACTAATTAGCATTGGAATTGAGAAAATCATGTAGCCCGTGGACATTGATTCCTTTGTTTGCTAAAATGTATAAAGTATGAGAAGTTTTGAGGGACTGGAGGAATCCCACCACAGAGAAGACCATGATTAAGAAGGACCAATGAGAATACCACTGTATCCACAGGCATGGTGGCTATCTTTCTACTTAATCTATTTCTCTCTCACTCTCTCACTCCCTCCCCATTTTCTATTTCTTTCTATCTCCCTACCTCACTTTTTACTGTTGAATAAAATCCACACTATTGACTTCGGCATATGGTCTCGTTTGCACCTTCTTCTGGCTAGAAGCATCTCTCAATAATCAGATTTTAACACACAGGAGAGTGACTTATCTAGTATGTACAATATTTTCTATGCTCTCTTCCACAGCGGGTTGTAGAACATAGTTAAAATATATTTACTCCACTCATTTTCCACAACTCCAGCCTGAAAATTTGGGTAGACCAGTCTAAACAGACTCTACTTCAGAGCTGTGCATGTCTGGGAAATCAGTAATGCCATTTAAAGACAAAAAGGATTTTTATGATTATCCAGTCTTAAAGACGGAGAATCTCATGTACATCACTCTTGCATCAAGCAATATCTTCTGTGCTGGTGTTAATCCTGCCCTCCAGAAAGGCATCTCTGCAGATAATCAAGATAAAACATCCCTCAGGAATTTATTCCTCAATCATCCTTATGTCATAAAATCCATTTTTATTTGGCAGCTGAATGTTGTCTGTCTCTGCTTCCTGATCTGAGTTCCTTGCTATGGCTTTCCCATGTAGATAAGCAATTCTTCAGTTTCTAATATTTTTCTGAGTTAGAGGGCACCTCAATCACCTTTTCACACCAAACTTCATTTGAAGTAGATGTTGAGGTTTTAGAAAAATGGAGCATTCCTATTCTGCTGCCCTTTAGGAATAAAAGACTGACTTATATTGGCTGTATAATTTTGCATAGATAGCAATCCTATTCTTTTCCGTACAGAAGTAAGTGTGTGTTGCTCTTTTAGCTTTAATAACAATGGTCTGGTAGGAGAGGAATCTCATTTCCTATTGATCTTTACTTAGTATCAATCCTGCATTGAAAAAGGAGAAAAAAACACCCCAAATTATTGCATTTTTCAACAGGTTCAGATTTCATACTTTAAGTTTTCATAATACAAGACTAATCCTTTTAAAAATGATGATTAGAAGTCTGTAAATAATGATTTTTAAATTTTTATTTCCCCCAGACTTCATGATGGGATTGACCAGATGCCCTTAATAATCTTTGTAGACCCAGAGGGGAAGAAGATCCCACCTAAAAATCCCCCTGCTTGTATAATAATTTCATATATTTCTCATTTTCCAGTTCCTAGGAAATGTCAACTTAATTTTCAGCTGAACAAGCCTTGTGGGAAACAAGGACTCATGCAGAGGCAAGTAACTATGATTCTAGAAGAAGAATTTAATCCTGCAGAAGTGCAGGATATATGATGTGACGCTCAGTGGGCAGAAAGCATTTATTTTTTCTTTCAGTCTATTCTAGCTGTTGAAAAGCAATTGTGCAGGCATTTTGTGTTATTCACTCCAGACAAAATCATCTAATCACAGACTCACAGAATCACAGAGTGAGTCAGGTTGGCATGGAAAACAGCGGGTCATCTGGTCCAACCTCCCTGCTTGAGCAGGGCCATCCTAGAGCACATGGCACAGGATTGTGTCCAGGCAGTTCTTGAATATCTCCAGTGGCGGAGGCTCCACAACCTTTCTGATCAATCTTTTCCAGTCCTCGGTCATCATCACAGAAAAGAAAGATGATCTTCCTCATGATCAGGTGGAACTTCCTGTGCCTCAGTTTCTGCCCATTGCCTCTTTTCCTATTGCTTGACACCACTGAGAGGAGCCTGGAAACATCCTCTTGACACCTCTCCTTTTATCCTTGGATCCTCATAGACATCTCAGTCATCTCTTCTCAAGGGTGAACAATCTCCCTCGGCCTTTTCTTGCAAGAAAGGTGTTCCAGTGCCTTAATCAGCTTTGCTATCTTCCAGTGGACCCACCCCAGGAGATGCCACATGGTAATTATTTAACCTTATACTCTATTACACTTTCTGCTTAAACCTATTTGAACAATTCGTTGTCAAAGAAAGGTTTTACATTATCTTATTCCTAGGGCCTCTTCACATGGCTTTCTGTTCCTGGGGACTCTTCACAGCTCCATTGTTCCAGCATCCTGTTGTCACAGCTCCAAGATCACCCCATAGTTGCTGTCAAGATTTTGTGATTTTTTTTTAACTTCCTCTGACATCAACTTTACCTCTCCATCCTTTCAATCCTTTGATTAATTCAGAGCAGTCTGAAAGCTGTTCTGTTATGAATAAAGGGAATATCTCCTACTTTTCCTGTATCTTAGTCCTGTTTGAAAATATTACTGATACGGGTGTATGCAAACCAGCCTACAGGTGAGTGTGCACACTTCATTCAGCTCAGGTTTCTTCATCATCACAGAGAACTGGAAGATATCCCCTGGACACAGTTTGGCCTTTGTTCATAAGCAAGTCACCTGGGGGAAAGATTTTAGAAATACTGTTTTCCCTTTTCTTCACTGGTTTCCCTTTTCTTCCTCATTTCTGTGTAGCCTGCCAAAGAATTTAATACACACAAAAAAATGATTAAACACTTGCAAAACCTGATCCCCAAGGAAACTATCTGCAAACAGATAAACAAGCCAAGCAAGGTGGAGGGAGCCTGCATACATTCTAAAGAATGTAGTAGGCATTTGGTGCTGTGAGCTGTTTTCAGTGTCCTCACTGCATGCCCCAGTATGACAATTAGCTACTGGAACTGGGAGAGAGCGACTAGTACCACAAAAGAATTGATTTTGGTTGTTCTCCAACATATCTTTCTTCCTCCTCTCTCAGTCCAATGCAATGGAGTTATCTTTTTTAAAAAAGAAAATAAGATACCTATAGAAAAGCATGATTTATGTATAAGACTCTTTGAGTCTTTGATATCTTCTTTTTCCTTTTTTTTTCCCATGACAAATGTGATTTTAATAACTTCAGTGTTCAGTACAATTATTCCATCACAGCTGGTGGAAGCAAAACATGTTGATTTATCACCATTCATCTTAGTGACCCTCATGGGCTCAGTGGGAGTTCTTATACTCTGGTCAGTCTAGGGCCAACATCCAGGACTTGGGAGTGAATGATTACAGTGGTAGACAGAGCAAAGATTACAGTCAAGGCTGAATTACTGTCCTGACTTTACTCCCACCTTTTCAAGAATTTTTTGAATTTGAAGACTATCCTGAATGAATTTCCATTCCATTTCCTTTAGAGAAAGTCTGCTTAACTTTGGCATGTTAGTGACAGAATAAAATAAATAACCCATAAACCTATTTTGTGTACTCATAATCCTTGTATCTCAACCATAGCTGAATGGATTCCATTAAGTCTGCATTATGCATCCAATAATGTACCGTAGTGGGTGCCTGGGGGAAAAATACTATGGCAGGTTATGTAGTAGTACTTTCCTAGTTACACCTTGCCAGCTACCAGCAATGTGCAGCTGAGCAAGTAGTAGTATTATAATGTTAAATAACCCTGATGGATTTTCTTCTATGAGTTTCTTCTATGAACTTGTTTAGTGAGTGCTAGCAAGGGCCCTTTGTGACTCAGAGATGTGCTGAAGTCATGACTTTGTATGAAGTATAATATGCACCTATTATTTTATAATGGTAACACTCACCTTTCTTAAAGATAAGTTTTGTGATTAATTCTAGTAATTTTCAGATAAAATTTGCCACAGCATGCTCCAAAAGATTTAGAATGTCTGCCTGCCTGTCCCTCATAGCACACAATTTTCTTCACAGTCACAGATGCAGACTGAGTGTGCTTTAAGAGCATTCAGCTACTCTCGTCTTAGTGATGTCAAAAAATGATGCTCCTGGAAATGCTATGCATATACTTAATTTATTTTAATCATGTCTCATTAATCCCATAAGGTTGTACTCTTGGCATTCTATACTCTAATATTTCAGAGTCCTGTAAGACTGCTGCTGTTGGTTCTTTCATGCTGTAGTCAAAAGCTTGCAGTCATCAATGTCCTCTCACACACAGAATTTACTACAGTGGTCCCTGACTTCCTACACCTGCCCTTGGGAAGTGCTTGTTAGTGGAGAAAAACTTGGTGTATTGTTGATGCATACAATACAAGTCCTGTTACATAGCAACTAATTTAAAGTGACTGAAATCAACTTTCTGTAGCTAAGCATATATCTCAGTCACAGAATAGCTTGTGTTGGAAGGGATCTTAAATATCATCTAGTTCCAGACCTCTGACCATAAGCAGGGACACCTTTCACTGGACCAGGATTCTAAAAACCCCATCCAACCTGGCCTTGAACGCTTCCAGGCAGGGGAGAACCACAGCTTGTCTGGGAAATCTGTTCAGTGCCTCACAACACTCAAGAGTAAAGAATTTCCTCTCAACATCAAAATGTTATGGCTTTTTATATTATTAAACAAGTTTTCTAATTGTTCATGAAATCATCACACAAAACACTTTTATTCATCTTGATTCTGAATTTTTAAAAGGAAGAAATGCCCACAGCAAACAGGTGCTTCCTGCATTTTAATTAAGATCCTGCATGTGTCTGGATCAGGAGGTGAGTAAGGTTCAGCCTAGAACTCCTGGTCATTCTGCTGCACAGTAATTTTGGAGTCTGGAAAACAACCAGTCCAGAATGCAGGCACAGAACAGAGATTTCTCTGTTTTAGAAGACAAAAGGAGGATGTGCTCCTGAAAAAACTTGATATATGCACCAAATTCCTTGGGACAAAGCAGGACAGTTGCTGGGGTGCTACTCCTCACTCTGGGCAAGAGGTAGACTGGCACGAGTTTTTTAGAAGAACTGACATGTCCCAGAAGCAATACTTCCCATCCTCCTTTCTACCAATGGCCAAAAGCTCTTCCAAGGAGGAATGAAAGAGTAGTAAAAGCACAGAGGTGGATTCCAAATGTTCTTTCTGAGTCTCCAACCCCCTATGACATCAGGTGTCTGTGGACATGGAGTGGAATCCTGGTGTTGGAGCTGGAAACCCTGCCTTCCTTTGCTCCGAAGGGCTCTGGAACCAGAAGATTAAGAGATAAATCCTTAAGGAAGCAGATCGAGGAAGGATAAATGGTATAGGTAGGAGAAGGGAAGGAAGTCCAGGGACTGAGTACTTCTTGAGAAAAAAAGGGTTGGAATAGAGAAGGCAAAATTCAAGCTGAACCTCTCCATCCTAGGTCCTTCTCTTGTCATTACCATCCACTCCCATTGATTTGGGCATCTATAACTAAGACAGAACAATTAAATGTAGAATTGTGTGTATAAAAACCTTACATGATGAATTTTTGCATGTAGCACGTTATGAATGAGTTTCCTTCTGCCACTGGCCAATTGGTTACAGTTACAGTAATTTTACTCTTCACTTTCATTGTTAGGTTAACAACTGAATTAAAGACTACCATGAAAGACCTTTTTTATTCCAGTGCTCCTAATCCATAAAGCAAAAAATGAACAAGTGTCTGTTATTAGTACATCTGTAGATATAACACTACTTTTGGCAAACTGTTTCACTGTACAAAGAAAGTAACAAAAAACCTGATATTGGTAACAATTTCTGATATAATTAGATAAAACTTACAGTTTGAACTCAAACAGCTTAAAAAATATATTGATTTTATTATGGAACAAAAGAGTTGGGAAACAGTCTTACAGTGTGGATTTGTGGTTTTGGTGAAAGAACTTTGCATAATTGAAACATCAGTTCAGAAGCTGCCCCCAAATTTACAAGATAAACATGAGCGCTTTTCTTTTTGATTTTATTTTAAAATATGAACCGTGAGTCTTTTGTATAAGTAACATAATGCACACACACACAAAAGATGTGATGGCAACATCTGCTCTAGCAATACCTTACTTTGTAATGACCGACAAAAAGTAGTAAATGGGGGATGAATTTTGGTGTCTTTAACAGAAAAAGAAATAACAAATTACTCAAAGCATTAAAGCCTCATAGCTTCAGCACACACTGGACTGATACTGTTTTTAGGATGTATTCTGAACTTTGACCTGGAAAGTCTCGTTTCCTTGGCAATTCAAAAAAATAATTTATGGCTTTATTTTGAGGGTTCTGTTAGGCCCAACATCATCAGCTCTGCATCTGCAGTTTGTTTGCTCTCTTAAGCAGGAGGTAAGCTGGCCCTACAACAAAAAATTTGTGGGTAAATAAATAAACAAACAGATATGAGCAGCTTTCTGGGATCTTGGGCTTGCTTAGCATTTCAAAGTCTGTCTCTTTTTAGTAAGTCATTGGACAGCAGAATGGATTGCTCAGTAAAAACTGATATTTAGAAAGAAAAGGAACACATCTTTAACAGTCTTTTCATAGAAAAGTCATGAATACATATCTACATAAGCTCAGCCAACCTTCTGGCTTCCTTTTTTTTCTAATTATATTGTTCAGACAGAGTGTTCTGTCTCCATGCTTGAGGCAAAGATCTCTGTATTATCCAGCATGGATAAAACTGATTCATGACTGCTGATTCCCTCTCTGCATGGGCTGTTGCTGAGTGCAAAGGTTCTGGGAGAACGTGGCTCTTGACAGCAGTTCCTGCCTAGGACTGTAGTACATAACCTACTGGCTCCTACCTAACCACTCTAACTCCTTTAAAAAAACATTGGCTTTTTTGTACATTAATTAATTAATTAATTGTACATTAATGTACAGTAATTTGTACATTAAACATTGGCTTTTTTGTACATTAATTAAGGTGGATGCCTTATGTCCTTCAGTTTGGGGGTTGTACTGGGTGATCAGTAATGGTCCCTTCCAATCCAAACTATTCTACAATTTCCTGTAAAGCAGTTTTCCAGATCTGAAATCAGTATCATGACTATCAAACAAAGAATTCTTGCATGGTCCAGCTGGACCAGCATATCAACCCTGTGAGGTTCTCACTTGGATTATGGACTTAGGGTCCTCCCTCTTTGCCTGCCTGTTACCCCTGTGCTTTTCCTTTGAAGCCAACAAAGGAATAACTTGAATACTGGGTGCAAAATAGTTGATGAAAGCTTTGGTCCATTGTGAGTAGGACTGCGAATCTTTGGCTTCATTTGAAGTAGAGCAGGGTTCATTTGGATGCTGCTTTCACTTTCAATTAATGGTGGCCCTGCTGTGCATTTGCTTGTTATGTGATTCAGCTTTAGAATGACTGTCTTAAAATGGATACCATTTTGCAGTGAAATCCAGAGCCTTTGATATCTTCAGCACTTGCCTGGACAAGCCTCTCAGAAGTCTGATCTAACAACAAGCCTCCAGAGGACCCTTCCCACACAAATCTTTCTATGATTCTACCAGGGCTTTTTTCATCATCCATAGGAAAAGGTTATTTAATATAGAAAGAGGTCTGTTCCTCATGTGACATGCCAACACTTTGCTTTATCGCTGATAACCATAGATAGCACTAATGTAACTTACAGCACAGAAGTTTTAATCTATTCTCCCAGCTAGTAGTAGGGTCAGGAAAACTGCAGAGGTATTTCTAAGGAAAAGGCAGGCATGGCTGCAATACTTTTATGTGAGAAAATGAGTCAATGGAAAACCTCCTGAAAAGGCTGAAGTATGGTTAAGCATGCAGATAAAGAAAAGTATGACATTCACCTAAAATACCATAATTAATGAACAAATGTATCATCCTGAAGTAAATTTGACAGTGTGGTCACATGAAGTTCACAGCACTATTTGCTCCAAAGTAGCTGACTTGTTCTTTTTTTCCCTTTAAATACAAAATCATGTAAAAAGCAATGCTGTTTCCCTGAAGGTCCCATGTCACTGCAAATGTTGAAGGTAATGCAGACTCTGGATTTCACAGGCAGGGTAGAAATGTGGTTCTGCTTAAACAGGGAGATCTATCATCAGATGATAAAAATTATTACAGATCAGATAAAGTCAGTGTAAGTACATTGAGTCTTAATAAATGAAGACCTGGACCTGCAGGTTTCTTAGGCTACTCACAGTTCTTGATCCAGGAAACTGGCAGTTAGTTGGCATTGAAAAATAGGACTGCTCAGGTTTTGGTAAGAAACATGGAAGCTTTTAATGCAGAAATTTCAACAGTGGCAGAAAGCTGTGAAAGCTGAGGCTACAGCCTCAGCACAGATAGGTTCTGGTGGAAATACCCATTCAGAATTCTCCCAAAGTATCTCCTCACTCTGCCTGTTCACAGGACCCACAGCACATGGCCTGTCTGTTCTGCTATCTACAGCAGTGATGTTAGCAAAAACACCAGGATCCAACGGGCCTTTAAAAAACATCATGCCTTTATTATGCGTGCTGGTTTCACCCTTCATGTTTTCACCAATATTGTGTATATTTGGAGGCCTGATCACAAAAATAGGAGAGAAATTTTCAAATCTGTCTACCCCATTATGTACACAAGACTTTCTTCAACAGGCAGTGAAAGTACAATTCCTTTTTTCTATGCAACTGAGACATTCAGATGACTTGGGAATTTATAAAGACCCACTTTATATGTTTGTGTTTAAAAATCTTGGCTAAGATCATTCAGTGATTAAATACAAAGCAGAAACAGTGATTTTGGGGAAGGTTAGCTATAATCCTCCATAGTAATATATTACATTATCATTTCTGTAATGCATGACATCACCTCTCTTTGACTCATCTTACTTTACATATGCTTGAAAAGGCTTTCATTGCTAAGATATAGCAGGTTTCCTCATGCATCACAGCTGACAGGAGGACTCTCATTTCCCTCATCATTCAGTCTTCATTCTGTCTGCATGAAATCAACCAGCTGAAAGATAATATCTTCTAACAACTGCAATTGCTCTTACTCTGCACACAATGTTAAATTGTGCTCTTAATTCTGACTGTCTCCATTGTTACTGTATGCTGCTGGCAATGTGTCAACATTTAGCAAGGATTTAGTCTTTTGTCAAAGCCACCTTCTAAGAGTTTTATGTAAAGCAGGATTCCTTGTTTTCTCTGTGGGCCACTAAGAAGAAATATTATAAGTGATGTTAAAAAATAGGAGCTTTCTGGTAACAAACTCCTCATTTGTAACAGAGACTGAGTATATCTGATATATAAAATGGAAGTAAACAATTGACTGCTCTAATGTTTGTCACCTTGAGAATCAGGCCTTTTGATATTGTTTTCATAATTTCTAGCCACTTTCCCAAGAAAGTAACTATAAACATAGGTGTTTATGGAATATGGAATGTATAAACACCTATGTTTTTTTTTTATGCATATGCCTTTTGATGGATGTCTCTCACGGCCAGTGCGGTTGGGAATATGGTGACCTGACTATCCAATCCCAGCTTGTTGTCAAAAACCTATAAATACTGAAAGGACAGAATAAACGTTCTTCTTCTTTTATCACACTTTGAGCTGTGTCTGTGTGAATCATTTCATGTCCAACAGTGACAAATGTTGGCTCAGGTTAAGGTTTTAATCTCAGTGTTCATGTAATACAAGAAGCCAACCACTTTCCAAACAGCACCTGGTATGGTAGGACAGAAGATCCTGGAGCTGGAAGGTGTGTAGTCATCACACAGCTTAATAGAAACTATTGGAAGGCTGCAGAGAAATATCTTATTCAGCCTCTTGCTTTATGAATCCTAAGAACATCTGGGCCCTATTTCATCCCATTTTGCAGATGACCCACCATTCTGTTCTGTGCTGCCTTCTTTGTTCATGCTCATGTATATTTGTATGACATTTGATTACATTTGTCCTATTGAGTGAGGCCATACAGACCTTTTTCCTACAGCCAGGAGTTTAATGACGCCAGCTTTGGATAGAAACATGGGCATAGCATGTGCACCTCTAATGGGTAATCCAAGGTTCCCACACTAAATGTTTCTTCTATCCTTCACAGTTACTTTTACTTCTTCCCAGACAATATTCCCTTGCTGAGCAAGCTGTCCAGCCACTTGCTCCCCACTTACTGTGCACATACATCCCGGGTTGCCCTGTCCCAGCTGCAGAATCTGTCACTTGCCCTTGTTAAACTTCATAGAGTTGGTGATTGCTCTGCAATCTAATTTGTTGAGGTGTCCACAAGACCAAGACATGTGGCAGTGACTTTAAACTTTACTGAAAAAAAATCAGAAGCTTTTGGAGCTCTGAATCAAGCTTAGGACACAACAATATAGAATATGGTAACCCTCAATTTGTACTCAGTAATCAATTAGACACATGTACAAACTGGAGGTTGGTTATGTGAGGAAACATACATGGAGTGAGATGGTACTGGAATCACTCCCAAGAAGAATGATTTTTTGAGCAACACCTCTAAATGTATTTAAGTTGAATGCATAGTGTGTTTATTTTTTTTTTTGACATGTGTTTCCAACCAAGCCTTCTCTGTCATTCCAGAAGCCATGTCTGTAGAAGCTTTTAACTGATCTTCCATCATCTTGCAGACTGAAAGAAGTTATTAGAAATGTCCATGCCCAATAAATTTTCCTTCAGGAAAGACAAATCCAGACTTACTGCTTAGAGATAATTTCAGGCATGAAAACATGCAAGCACATTATTAATGAAACTTATTGCATATTAATACAATACTGTCTGATGTCATTGTTTATGTAAATGCTCCATTTTTATTTGCGCTCTCTTAGCTACTTGACCTCAAGGATGTCTGCCAAAAAATGACTGGTTTCTGCTCTTAGAGTAGTGTAAATGGGCAGGGCTGACTGGACTTCTCACAGGATGTAGAGCATAGAGTTTCAAAATGTCATATTCAAGAAGGTTACAGACTAAACAGTTTTCAGCTAATGGGGTGTCTGCAGTGTCTAAGGAAAGGGAAAGTTTAAGGCTTCGGTGCTTATTACAAAGTCATCCCTGCTTCTTCAATAACTCATTTTGATATTTTTTAATTTGCAAAAATGCATCTGTGTGATCCCATAGGCTCTTAACTACTTTGTAATGAGTGTGTATGAACAGATGGAAAATGTTTTCAATTTCTGAGAGAAGTGCTAATGGGTGTCACCAGCTATTAGAAAAGCTCAGGTGGTTCCATTTGGGGACAATACGTATTGTCATAAGCCTCTTCATTTTTAATGAAATGTTTGCTCATTTATACCTTTATGGTAAGTTTAAGACTGCCTGTACTAGTGCAAAAAGATCAGAAATTGAGCTGGAAATTATTCACTGTGATATGGCCCAGAAACTTAAAGCCAAACATTTCACCTGAAAGTAACAAAAGCTTGTGGTAGGTCACACCAGTATCAGGGAAAATTAATAACTGGGGAAAAAAAAAATTAATCCCATCAAGGTTAGACGTCTTTTTTCCTCCTTCTAACAGATGCAGAAAAGAACCCAAAAACCCACCAAAAAAAAAAAAAAATCACAGCAGAATGAACAATTTTTCTTTGTAACATTCAATACTCTGTCAATCTATTTAGAGTTTTATCCACTAACCTAGATGAGATTTCATACTGCTTTTGAGCTCCCTCTAGCATCAGACATTAGCATCTTCCCAGGAGAAGAAACTGAAATATGAAATATAGTAGGATAAAATGAAATTCAATAAGTTAATTTTGCTTTATATATCCATGCTGAAGGGCAGAATTAATAGAGTGAATAGGGCTGAGGAAAAGCTAAAGAAACCAAAATGTTTTCCTGGCTGAGAATTGAAGAATGGAGAGAGGCACAGACAAATTGGGATAGAGTGGTACTACTGGGTTGCCCCTCCTCCTCTGTTAATACAAAAGACAAAGTTCAATAATATAGATTGCTCCTCTCTGTTCTGGTGTTGGCTCACATTGCTCAGCTGTATTGAGACACTGCTTTGATCAAACAGCTGTGAACTGCATGAGATTATATTAAGAGATAAAGATAGCTCAGTATACTGTACACAGGCTGATACTTTGGAGATTAAAACGTGTAGAAGACCCTTTGCACAAATCTTGCACTATTTCTCCATATATCTGATGCACAAAGACCAACCCCACAAATAGAGCTCCTTCAGCACTCAAGCCAGACCTGAAGAAGCTTTCACCCAGCTACTGCTCCTTCTTTTAGATCTCAGTGCTTCCAATTCAGTTTTCAACTTGCCCAATAAAGGGCAAAGGAGTAGCTGCTGTGACAAGTAAGGCAACACCTACAGCAGTTGTTTCTCTACCATTGCAATGTGAAGAGCAACAGTGATCAGAAGCAGAAATTATTTTTCTCACCTGTCCCTTGAAAGGCTTTCCCTGAGTGACAGGTGAGGTTGCAGGTGTTTATTCAGTTACTGGAAGGTGGATGAAAGAACTCAAAGGGAAGTGTTAAAACCTGCAGAGGGTGGAAGAAGGACTGCACAGAGCAGGCTCAAGGTGGAATATCCTCCTCACAGGTTTCTTCACAGCACACACTTCTTAGGAACAGCTTGATCATTTATATGTTTATTTTGCTCTCACATTTTATGACTCCAGGCATAGAGAAAAGTCTCTATTGTGCAAGGTACATTACAAATTATATTTCTTGGCCTCAGAAAAATTGCATTTAGAGCCATAGGCCCAAACAGATGGACCAGACATTCTCTGGAGACTGACTAGGTGAACTATGCACCACAGCTAGCAAATACATATATTTAAGTAAAAAAGAAAAAATCTAATGAATAATATATTTCAGTTCCTCCACTGAAAACTGCAAAGAAAATGGATATTTTAACTTCAATCTGAGTGAAAAAATTTAAACACGTATGCCAGTGATGGTATGTTAGCTTTCTTTGGTAAAGTAGAAATGTTTTAATGACCTCTCTCTGTCCAGTCCTGCCAACATTCCAGCATCTTCCCAATTGAGTACTTCCACAATGAGAAATAGTATAGGGAACCATCAGGCATTGCATGACACTGCAGCTCCTAATTCTGCTGTGTATATTCCTCTGAAGTCAGGCTGAGTTTGTTTCAAGTTTATTTTATTTCAACTAATCTCACAGCAGAAGAAATGGAAGCCTCATGAACAGCTGGGATATGGCAAGTCCCATATCCTGACTCATTAAAGTTGCAGGTAATCCAAAGAAAAGCTATTCCAAAGGCACAGAATGGCAGTTTGCTTTTCAACAGCTCTGCACTGAAGGTAACAGATGCCTTGCTTTGAAACCAGTCTGTTGGAATTTCACAGAGGGGCAAAAAATGCAGAAAAAACCCCCAAACACAAAAAAGCCCAGCTGCCGGGTTCAAACAGCCTTGAAGTGGAGCTACAATCCAGGGAGACAGAGAAACATGCTGAAAGCCAAGAGCTGAGAAAAAACTGTTTCAGTGTTTATTGATAGAAGAGCTTTGCAAAAGCCCTGTTTTCCCAGCAACTGCCTGGTCCTTTAGGGCCTGGCTGGCTTTGTCCATCCACGTGTTTGACACCATCTACTGAACATGGTGCCCCTCAAAGACAGGTTTCTCACCTGCCCAGCACCATAACTCAAGTTGTGGCGAGAGTTACAGAGCACAAGCACTGCTTTCCACCTGCTGGGATTAACAATGATAAATGATCTTTTAAAATTCTGGCACGAAAGAGAGCTCCTACTTGTGTTTCATTAAAATGCAGCAAGTAATAAGTATTTATATCCTAAGCAGCTGGGAGAAAACAGGGCATAGCACCAATGCAATTCATAGCAAAAAGAAAGAATCTTTTTCCTGCATAAAAGATCCTCTTGGATAAAGAAGCAGCTTTAAAAGCTGCTGCTTTCACAGAATATGTCAGCTTTTCAGACAATACTAAAAAATGCTAAAAATCAACCTTCAAGCTAGAGATGAATGCTGTGTCTGGAGTACAGAGGAATTGCATGAAAAGTTCTGTTGACAAAGACCAAACTTGGTTGCTGAATATGACTCAAGTTGAAATTTCAAAAGTAAGAAACTAAAAATTTCATTTCTTTGTTAGTTGAAAGGCTCCTCTGTCACAGGTTTTGTCTCAGAGATTTGGATTATTTTGGGTACATAGAAACTCAGCATGCTCAAACAGCATCATCAGCAAAAAATTTATTTCTGGCAGCACCACGAGGAAAGGAGTGTATGGTCTTACTGTGTTGAAGAAGGAGCATATACAAAAACACACAGAACTGAGCTGCACTCAGATCATGCCCAGCACCTCAGTCTATGCCTCTTTGAAAACAGCTTTTCCTCTGCTGGCCTCAGTGGCTACTTTCCTCCTATCTCTGTCTGCTCTTTTAAAAACCCCTTTCTCATTTTCCTTCATTGATATTCTTGATGTTCCCTTTCTCAAAATAGTTAAATGGTATTGAATATCCCTTTGGTCACTTTAGGACAGCTGTCTTGGCTATGCCCCTTCCCAACCTCTTGCCCTGGCCCAGGTTTTGGAGGAACAGCCATGAAGATGTGGGAGAACTGCTCAGCAGTAGCCAAAACAGTGGTGTGTTATCAACATTTTTCTAGCTGCAAATACAAAGCACAGCACTGCAAAGACACTGTGAGGAAAGTTGACCCCATCCCAGTCAGACCCAATACATTTGATAATATACAGCTCTTAATAAAATGTATTTCTTATTATGTACAAATTGAAATGTGACTGTAAATGAATTAGAGAATTTGGAAAGAAGTTAAAAACTTTTAAGAAAGTAATTTTAAAAGAATTCCACACTGAGTTCATTACTTGCTCACAAAGTCACAGCATTCTTAGTTTCAACAAAATTGTGTCTTAGAAAGGTGTGTGTGCTGGAGGGAAATTAACATTTCTTTCCTTGGACTACCTTCTCTGTTTTTGTCAGTATGAATTTCACCATTTGATTTTAATCTGACTTTGTATCTAACTTTAACTCTGATCTTTTGCAGGTTTTGCAAACTTAGTTTTCTCTTCTTTCACAAATACTTTTAAACAAGAAAGGCATTACATAAATGTTAGCTGAGTGCCTTGTGTCTGCATTAGCAGAACAAGTTCATACAGCCCCTTGTTTGATCTGCTTGTCAATTTTGCCCTGAGAGAATAAACAAAGTGTCAGACTTAAGATTTATTTGTGTAACAGAGAGACATGCAGTGCATGAGTTTTGGAAAACTACAGGGCTTTAATATTAATCCTCATCCAGTGCAGTTGTCTGGAGGATGGACAGATATCTGGTAGCCCAGATGGGTTAGGAGTGGTAGAAATCTAGGATAAACAGTCATGGAGCTTGTGTGCTTTGACTGCATGGACTGTGTAGTGAAATTCATGTTTTGACAATCCAGACTTCAAGAACAGTGCCTAGGTTGTGTCCAGTTTGGCCAGGTCACATTGATCAGCTTCCAGGAGAAAAAACACGATGGCAGCAAGAGAAAAACCTGCACGAGGGGTTACAATTGTGCTTTGTGGTCCTGGGACTTGAAAGATCTGCTTAATCTATTTATAGTATATGATAAATGGTTTAATCGATGGAAGTCCAAAGTTTTCCTTCAGAGTATATGGTCGTCCCTCAATTCCTGCCAAGTCAGGGCTGGACTAAATCATTAGCACATTTTGGACAGAAAGGAGAAATGCATGAAGCAAAACGACAAGAGAATGCTCAGGTCAAAGCCCTCTCCACTATGAGACTGTATCAAAAGTTGCTTGGGCATTCAGCTACAAAGCTGAGGAAAGATCTGTGGAGCCAAGCAGATTTCAGTTTTATCATCAAAATAAACAGGAAAATGATGGGTTTTTCCCCTTATCTCAGGCCAGTGCCTGCTATCTGCCATGAGATAAAAGTACTGAAGAGACATTTTCCACATTGTTTTTTGACTGTCCCTCACAAATGTATATATTTTGAGGGATATCTGAAAAAAGCTTGCAGAAATATTTCCATTACATTTATTCCTAGTGCTGAAGCACTTTGGATGCCTTATCATGAATAGGGTGCCTGGTGGGCACCAGCTGGGTAACGTATCAGAAAATGTTACTTCCACCATTTGGTTTAACGAAGAAGGCCAACACAGATTGATGTGTGAGTGCAAGGGAACAGTGAGACAACAGTAGTGTAAGAGGTGCACTCAGCATTCTAGCTACTTAATTGTTTCAAGCTTTGGTTATGTTCACATTGTTTCTGGTAATTTCAGATTTTTTCATGGGTGTCATAATAAAACCAAATTTTAGGTAGGCAAAAAGGATGATATTTACACAGTATATGTGGCCAATGCCTCTAAAGTATTAAGGAATTACAGCAGGATAAAGAACCAAAGGAATTGTTAGAAAATTGTTTGAAATGCTTTACGGGGTGGATAACATTGCTGTATGTTTTTTTGACTAAAGGCATCTCAGATAACCTATGTTTTTCAGTTGTACATTAACTAACTCTAGTCCAAGTTACCACACATACTGCCTCTCAAAATAACACACTGTAAAATGTACGTGAAAGAATAATACTTCATCCTCGCAGATCTCATGTAGAAGAAAAGAGAATATCTGTGAAAGGTCTCAGATTCTGCAAGCATCAAGAAACACAAAACAAAATGGCAATTTACATCTCATTTCACTAATTTCAACTTTAGCTATGGGGTTCTTCCTAAATGCTATGAATTTTATATGCTGATATTACTCCCTCTGTAAGTGCAGTGACAGGGAGTACGAGCCTTTTCCATACCAGTCTATTGGCTGCTCCACGGGTCCTAAACCTCTCACCTTTAATTTTTGCTATCTTCTGGCTTAGCAACATATAATCAGAAGAATAGTCTTTAGTCAGAGAATACCCTCCTGATTCTTAGTGCTTTAAATACAATACAGTTACTTAAGAAATATGATTTTTTAAAATCCCACCACAAATTAGTATTTGTTGCATTTGCATTGGATTCTCAAGTCAATCACTTAATAACCTATTTCAGGAAATACCAACCTAAATTTTTTCACTGCTTCCAAAGTTCCTTCCAAAAACCAATTTAATGTTCTGAATGCCTCCTTCATAGGAGTAAGTCTTTGCTGTTCATAACCAAGAATTCCTGTTTGTCTGAAGATGTGAGGCAGACCAAAAAAGTTCAATAAGCATCTATTTTCAGAGCACAATCAGTTCCATTTGAATCAATCCACCTTCTGGACTTTGTATGTTGATTCTTCTGCTAGGCGAGGATAAGAACTTCAAAACCAAGCAGTCTGATGATTCACACAGAGATGAATAGGTATTTTCTAAACATTAATAACCCTTTTTTAACAATTGGGACATAGTGACTACAATTGTCTTTGTAAAGCTCTAAACTCCTACTTCTGAAATGAATAACTTGCAAACATTGCCCTTTAAGTAGTCTGCAGGGTAAGTGCTTAAGCTGAAGTAGACTTAAGATGTTCTGCTAATTTCTTTTTTTTTCATTTCTTCCCTCTATTCAATCCTGCCCATAGCCTTGACACAGGTTGAATGCAAGAGCTTTATTGGACATACTGGAAATTCTTTATAATCAAGTAATCAAGCACACATCCTTTCATCTTCACGAGTTTTTGAATGCTTTTTGCTTAAAGCAAACACAAGAAAATATGTGGCAGGAAGGTCAAGGGTAGTAGGTCTGGGATAAACACTGTAAAAAAGCGAGAAGTGAAATTTAAAGTTTCACTTTCTGTGCAGAACTCATTGTTAAGCTGTAAGGGTGTCATTATCTGTTTAGTTTTTCAAAGACATTCTATAAAATAAACACAAATAAATTGCATTCAAAACAGGGTCAATTTGCAAGAAGTAAGAAATATTAATGGGATCTAGGGAGTTGACAATGGACATTTCAGTCTAGTACTTCTGAGCCCACCATTATGGATTTCTGCACACAAAGAGCTTGTGTTGCCTAGAGATTGTGTTTTAAATAATACCAGTTCCCAAAGGCCTTTAAAATTTTGAATACATCTTCTCCCCCTTCCCTCTGGGAATGAAATACCAAGCATTGCTAAGCATTCAGTGAAAGAGAATTATTGTGTATATCTCATCACAAACCTATTTAGATAAGAAAATAGTTCCAAAACTACAGAAAAGTTGCCTACAAAGTATGTATGTATATATGTATATATGTATATATGTATATATGTATATATGTATATATGTATATATGTATATATGTATATATGTATATATGTATATATGTATATATGGCCCAGAAGACAAATGGCATCCTGGGCTGCATCCAAAGTCAGGTGTGGCCAGCAGGGTGAGGGAAGGGATTCTGCCCCTCTTCTCTGCTCTGCTGAGACCCCACCTGCAGGGCTGCATCAGCTCTGGGGTGCCAGCACAGGGAGGACATGGAGCTGTGGGAGTGAGTCCAGAGAATGGGCACAGACATGGTCAGAGAGATGGAAAAGAAAGGCTGAAATAATTGGAATTGTTCATTCTGGAGAAGAGAAGGCTTTGGGGACCTAACTGCAGCCTTCCAGTGCCTGAAGGGAGCCTACAAGGAAAATCAAGAGGGACTTTTTATAAGTGACAGGAGGATGGTGCAATGGATTCAAGCTGAAAGTGGGGGTTTAGATTAGATACTAGAGAAAAAACCCTTTCCTGTGAGGGTGCTGAGGCACTGGCACAGGTTGCTCAGAGAAGCTGTGGATGTCCCATCCCTGGAGTGTTGAAGACTGGGTTGAATGGGGCTTTGAGCAGCCCCATCCAGTGGGACATGTGCCTGCCCATGGCTGGGGGTTGGAACTGGATGATATTTAAATCTATTGCAATCCAAGCCATTCTATGAGTCTGTGTTATCATCCTGTGTTTCTATATTGTTGCTTGACCTTACAATAAATAATAAAGCACACACATTCAAAAAAGGTGAATAAAGTACCCCTCTTTTCTGTTTTTATCAGTTTTGACTCCAGTATTGTGCAGTGCAAATTATAAAGGATCCGAGTAAATTAATTTAAGAAGCCAAGGTATTAGTTTTCAAAGGCATACTGGAATGAGGTACTAAGTATTTGATAGGATGTCCGAGAAATGGAAATGCTGAGCATAACTTTTCCTATAACAGCATAACTTAATGTGAAATGTGAAATAAAGAGTCTGAGACTGCACTGTGAACATTTTCCTTGAAAGACAAAACATTGATACTATAAAATTTGAATAAATATAAACTCTGGTGGAAGAAATAGGCTTTGTGCAATGAGACATAATAGTTGCATAACCTTTTAGAGGTTATGCAACTGAACATTGTTTATTGATGCAACCTTGATATGCCAAAATTCAATGACAAAGTAAGTCAGCAATGTAATTTAGGAGGGACTCTCCTGGTTCCCTCCTCACACAAATCAAATTTGGAGGCAGAATGATGTCTTATGATAGCAAAGCAGTACTTGCTGAATGTGTTGTGTGGCAGCTTGCAATATACCTTCATCTGAAATCACATTTATAAAAGAAATGTGCTATTCAAAGCCATTTTTTTCCCCATTTACTGGCACCTAATCTATAATTCTTGAACCACATGTAAGACATTGCACTATGCAGAGAGAAGTGAAAAATGGCAGCAACAGAGAACGTTCTTGTGTCTCCAGTAATTCCACAGGGCAGGGACAGACCTTTAGATTTAGCCTAAGTGGGTCCATGCAAACTAGGGGTAGACTAGGATAAGCCAAACCTGCATATGAAATTATGTAACACTATTGACACTACTCTGACTGGATTGTTAATTTTCACTTTTCATTTAATTCAAATCCTCCCACTTCTGGAATTCTCTGTCGCTGCCATTCAGGCTCATCTCCAGAGAGAACGAGCAATCCTATCTTTATGCCTGGTGCCATTTGCATGTTCTTTTAATGGAGATAATTTCAGTCAGTCTAATTGCAAGATGCAAACACAAGCTGACAAGGGAATGTCGTTTCCTCGGGACGTGTGGCAGTGAAAGCTGTTACAAAGGATCACTATTCATGCTTTCTGAATTTTTTTTGTCTCCAGCATGTCTCCATGCCTGCAATTAATGGGGAAAGAGTCATGTGAGGGGGCAGCACCTTCTGCACCCACTGCAAGGCATGGGAATCCCAGGAAGGAGACAGGTACCAGGGGAGATATCCTCCTCTGAACTGCATGCTGCCATATGACATTTTGATGAAACAAGTGTCTCAACCATTCTTTTAGTATGGGCTCCATCAAAAACCTTTTCTACTGAGTCTGGTGAATGGTTTCAAGCAACATAAGTCTTATGCCCACTTATGTATAAATAAGACTTTTCATGGTTCCTTTCTGCTCTTCTCATGGGCATGAATTTCACTTTGACCTTTTGGTGATGCCCCTTTGCATTTCCCACTAAACCCTTCCTATTCTGGAGACCAACTCTACTGGACCCAACAGTCCTTAGTTATCAGATGTCCCTATAGAAGAAAAAAAGAAAAAGATAACACAGATATTTTATCTTGGTTCTGGGTTTTCCTAGACACTGATTTTTGTTTATGCCTGCTTCAAACCGCAGTGATGTGGAAGCTTCAGAAAATACCTTCTAAAGTCAAGAGCTGTTCACTCAGGTGCTACAGGAGGATTAAATACATCAGCGAGCTGGGACCAGAGCTCAAGTTCCTCAACCCATTCAAATGTTCAGTTCAGTTGTTTGCATTGTTTCCCTAGTTAATTTTCAATGTTTCAAATCTGTAATTTACATACTCAGACCAAAACTTGTAATTTACTCTGTTTCTGTAATGTAGTTTAAATTGTACTTTTAATATTAAACAGTTAAAAAATGCCTTTGGACTATTTGGAGAGTGGCTGACATTTCATAGCGTAGTGGTTTAGGTTATTAATTATTATATTTAGATTATTTTTTTATTATCCCAAAGTCTGTTGGTGTGGGAATAGCAACTTCAAGTGATTGTTAGTTATTGAGAACAACATTTGGATTATTACCTTTCCAGAAAAGTACTCACATTTCTGCTGAGAAATTGCCTTAATTTGCTTTTATGAATAAAATTTAATGAGGTATTAATACAAAATTTAATTATATAAAAAATAACTTAAAAATTTATAGGATTACTAAAGCAGCATTTTTTCTACCAAGCCCATTTGGACCTTTGGTCACCCTCCTAAAAATGCCAAAAAAGTCTGCCAGTTATTGCCAGGACTAATGATGACCTCCGACCGTGGTGGCCCAAAGTAATCTCTGCCTTGGTTTCCCAGCCATTAAATATGATGGGGAATACAGATCCCTGTAGGCTGTGACCCTTTTTCTTGTTTCATCTTTTAAAGCTCCAATTCTGCAGCACATACAAGCACAACTTTATCATTGTGACAGCACTGCTGTCAGTGGAGCTGCTCCAAGAATAAGGTCAGCAAGAGCATTCCTACAAGGCCATGGATTGAAAAATATTTGGGGTAAGATTTATTCCCCAGTTAAGAACCTGAATGGTGCCCAGCACAATAGATTCTTCTATTTGTTTGTGGCTTCCTCAGTAAAAAAGTTTGTTACAATAGTAATAAAGTGAGAAGTTCTATCTATCCTTTATCATTTTACAGCACTGCCATATTTCACATCTGGTACTGTGTTTGACTTTTATTCCCAGCCCTGTTAATATGTGACATATCCACTGAACTGCAGACTCAGAAGACTGAGTGAATGTATCTAATAAATATTAAGCTCTAGTGTTATACACTTGCACATCAAGAGAAAAGGACAAACACCTACTTTGCAGACATCTGAATTTCTAATGTGTCAGATGGAATACACTGGTTTCAATCAAAAGCAAATCTACTTAAATAGATTTATGTTCCTCAGATAAGCAAAAAATAAGCATGAAATGCTAAGGTATGTTTCTCTGGTTTTATTTCAGTTTCTTTTCACAAGATGAGACAATACAGTTATCAAATATTGGTCATTGAACAGCCTTTCTTTAATTATTTAGGGAAAAACTCAGCTGTTGTAGATGGCGGAAGAGTGCAATGTAAGGTGAGTATTATCCATTATTTTCGCTTGAACTGAGATTTATTTCAGCCCAGTTTCCTGTTTACAGGGAAATGAGGCCAGTGGGTGACTTCTCACTCCAATGACTGAGGACGAGAGCTGTCTTAATAAATCCATTGCCATCTCCCTGCTGACTATTGATTCCATCAAGCTCAATGAACAGAAATAAGAAGTTTCTAATTTGTTGTGACTTTGCATAGATGTTTATTTATAAAAGGAGGGAGCTGTGGCAGTGTGCTTTCCATGGTAACTGGTACAACTGCATCCACTGGTACAACTTTGTGTTGGCAAGGACTGGGGAAAGAAGGGTGGCCCATGCCAGGCATCTTGCAGGAGATGAGATGATGTTGATATTTGTGATTATTGCTTTTCAGCAGAGTGTCTGTGCTCCCTCTCCTTTGTGCCTTTGCTTTCTCTATCTGATATTCTAAACATAACATTTCTAATATTGTTGAGAAGCTAAAAGCAGGGGAAAAGATTTTGCCCTAGTTCTGCACAAGGGGGCTCATGCTCACAGCTCACAGGTCTAGCAAGACAACTTACCTGCCTTTCCTTCCACTTACTTTCTCCAGAAATAGTTACTCAGCCCTGTGAGTTGAAACTAGAAATAGTCTACATTGATGATTAAATAACCCAATTAGCTCCAGGGTTTAATCACTAAATCTTCTAGTTCATAGGGCAATTTGAATATATTCATAAAATTCTTAATGCAGTTTTGTGGGCAATGAAAAGAAGGCAGTTGGAGGAGAGTTTCTGCCATCAGTCTATACCCACTATCACTGTTTTGTTTCTTTTTAACAGCTTTAAGTCCCTCATTCCCAGGAATTTCTTTGGTTCTTCACACTTAGTCCAGTATGAAAGATGTTTTGTCAGAAATACAAGTATGAAATAGAGGAGTAATTCTCCATTCAGCAGGGGATTCTTCACTGAACAAGTGACTGTCAGTTCTCTGTGGTTCATTGGCTGGCTGTGTGAATAAACAACTATAGACTCAACTCCAGGAAAAAAAACTTTTTGCTTCTTGTAGCCACCAAGCCTTTGCTTTCAGATATGGGAATAAACTACTCCCTGCTGTCTTGTTTGGAAATGCTTGTGGGCAGAGGTTTGATAGTGAGATTTGCATCTGCAACAGTCTCTGGTAGTGCCAGCTTCATAATTCTGTATTTAAGAGAATGCAAAGCTTACCATGCAAACAAGGTCCTTGATAAAATTATGTGAGGTCTAAAATAGGAATATTCAATGCATTAAGAGAATAAAAAGTAAATTAACACAGAGATTCAGCAGCTACATTGAGAATCTCACAGTAATGCCTGCCAAATCAGGTAATACATCAAAATTTACATTTAAGAAAATTACTGTCACAAAGTTTTTTATTTGCACAGTGCTTCAGAAAAGCTACTAGTTGTTTCTCAGTCAGTTGTTTTTGTAGTTACCAACAGTCGTATTTTCTCTTTTTTTTTTCTTTTTTTTTTTTTTTTTTCTTCCTTTGAAGACTGTGGTGCTTTGTTTTCTTTCTCTGATATCTCCATGGGGCTGGAAGAAGAAATCGCTGCCTGAGTGACTGAAATTTCAAAATTCTATGTTGCCTTAAATTGGGATGAAAATCTCAGAATTACTTGTAAACAAAACATGCAGACATCTTTTCTTTCTGCCACATAGAGCATCTCATTTCACTAAGTTCAGAGCTGCTAAAGTGATAGTCTTATTCTGTTATTTAATCAAAAAATAAGAAGGACAAAAGTTTGGACTTTTTGCAATGAAACATGTCAATATTCTGATAATAATAGACTTAATAATATCTATCAACTGAGAATTTGAATGAAAATAGTATTTATCTGCAGGACATTTTCATTTTGAGTTATCAGCATTTCCCAACAGTTTACTGTAGAAATTTTTAATCTCACTTAATGCAGTTTTGTTGTGCTGTTATTATTATGTAGGGCTCTATACTTTGTTTACAGGCAGCACTACCTGCAGAACTTTGAATTTAGGGGACAAGACTGTGCAACATGGTAGGAAGAAGGGAAGCAGAAGAGGATGAAATAGGAAAAGAAAAACCCATGCATATTTAAGTACAAGTCATCAGAAGCAGATTGTTGTAGAACTGCTTGTATGAGGATAATCTCTGTGTTACAACATCTTTCAAAATATGTTAAAAATCCCTGAATCAGCCACGAGGCTCCTGGCAGATACTGGAGGAATTTGGGAGCATTTTGTGCAGAAGCTTGGTGTTGATTTGGTTTGTGATCCACAGTGTTGTGAGCAGGTGTGTCTACAGTGGTTTTAATAATTTGAGACCTTTGTTATGTCCATAAATATGTGGTAACTGTGCTTTCTCACTCAGCCTTGGTCATTTGTCTAGGGGGACAGTCACTTCTCAGATCTTTGTCCCATGCACAAAAGCTGTTTGATTTCATATTAATGTCCTCATACAGCTCCTGGTGACTTCCTTGTGGAGATCAAACCATTATTGCAGCACCTGAGGCCCCATTTGAAACCTTATCTCAAGCAATGCACACAGATAACGAGACTTAGAATTGATATTGATAAGCTGCACAGGGAAGGGGAGGAAGTGCTGATTTGACAGACATGAGGCTGAGACTTTTTACTGGTCCTCCCCTGCAAATGAAAAACCAGTGGGGAAAAAAAGGCATTTAAAAACCTTTACAGTGGTAATGGTCAGTACACAGGTCTGACATCTGTGTTTTGATTTTAACTCTGTGCAGTAACAAAATTAGTGAGTATCAACACTTTCAAAAGTTTACAGTGTTTGTATCACCTTCTGTTGAAGTCTGCCCAGTTCCCTCTTTTTCTCCCATTCTCTTCCCCTCTGTCATCATTCCAAGAGCAGGATGACTGTCAGCTGCACACTCCTCTGCTCCAGCACTGGACATGGATGTGGAGTGCACCCTCTTTACTCTTCCCACCTGAATGATTCTTCCTCTCTTCTGCCAAGCAGGACCATAACTGCTACATGGGGGACAAATGGGATCTCTGTGTCCACAAACTTCATAAAATCCCAGTAGTATCAATCCCAGCAGCATCATTCTCTGCCTCCTCCCATAAAAACTTTCCTTTGCACTAATATGATTAGTGGTACCAGGATCTTTTAGGTATTTATTTATATCCTTATTATGATTCAAATCAGGTCATCAATGCTGTCTTTACAGATCCTAAACTCTTTCAGTGTCCTCCTAAATGGGAGTCCTGAAGAAGCAGAAAAACGCCCGAACCCAGAATCCCAAGTTATCTCTGCTAATTGCAAGGAATGATCCAAACTTGCAGGGTAAATTGCTTTTCATTTCCTGTGCTACAAGTCCCTGGGTCTTAAATTTGTTATTATTTATTACAACAACACAAACTGAATGGAAAATGTTAATTTGTTTCTTTCTTCCTGGAAGGTGAAGAACTGCAGAGAGAGATATGCATGGATATAAGTACAAGGAATGCTTAAAAATAACTGAAAGATCTTACAGTTAAACATTAATGTGTATCAGGAAACTTAAAAGATACTAATGCTGTAGGACTTTATGAGTTTCATTCACTCTTGTGTTTTTATACTTTTATGCTACTCAAATCAATACACGAGGAAGTGCAAATAAAGTCTTGTTAGAAAGGTAACAACACACTGAAGAAGCATATTCTTATTTTTGTTTTTTTTTTGATGACTTGGTTGTAAGATTCTGTATTTATCATATACAGGATCAGAGTGAACTCCTGATCATTTTACAAAAACACTTCCTCCATTGCTCTTTACTCTGCCCTTCCTAAAGAGAGGCATCACTTGATCACTGCACTCCTGATAATAATTCAGAGATCACAACACAGAGATCCTCACAGAGATGATGGAGCACTAGGAGTCCAGCAGCTCACCAGTTAGGGATCAGATGGAGGATTGCACTCTCACTGCCTGATCAGAAGTTTAAAATGGCATTTAAAATGGAAGAATTCCACCACCTGTACTATCATCTGCCTTGAAGGTACTTGTTGAGGCACAGGCTGTGTTTCCCTCCCTCCAGTATGTGTCTGGGTGGGAGACAGAAGCTCACTGATCGATGTCCCAAACTACCATCAGGTTATAAACACAGCTGCCCTCCAGAACACTGACAAAGATTACATTCCATAAAAGCTTCTCTCAGCTTCTGTGGAAGCTCCTGGTCTGCAAGACTCATATTCTTTTTGAATTAGTATTTTCAAGTCCTGACCTGTGACCCTTTCTGAGTCATAATGTGAGAGTTCTCATACGATTTCCATTTTAATAGGTTAAATTGCCCTACATGCTGGCTAAATGGTAAATGCTGTGCATACCTCTCCCTTGTTTTTTCCCTTTTCATCCTCATACATGTTTTGAAGTAAATACCATCTTTTGGAGTATTTGTGCACTGTCCTGAACAATACAGCTCTTGCTTATATGTCAATGCAGGTGTTAAACAGTAGGAAAAATGATAATAATGTTATCAGTGTTGCTAGTTAATTAACTTCAGCTGTAGTTTTCAAGAACAAAGATGTCAAGGGGTGACAAGAGATTGACAAGGAGGTAAGCCTCAAATATATCTAGATGGAGGGAAGAGAAGAGAAAAGCAGTCTGCAAGACCCTTGCTTCCTCTTCACTCCACAGAAGCCAAATTGGTAAAGGTAGGGCTCCAGTGGAAAGTGTTTTCATCCTTTTTTCTGTGTTGTAGGAATCTTTGCAGTTTCTGATAAGAAAAAAACTATGTCATACACAAAGAAATTCTAGGGATGATCCATGTTTTCTTATCCTTTCATGAATAGCTGTTGCACATTTGTATTTAGGGTCAGGGGGAACATTGACAACTGATATTTTTTCCAGCTGTGTCCAAGCTATTCACAGAAAGTCACACAGATGCAAATTTAAAAGACCATTAATCACGTCTGGAAAAGATGCTCCACATCATGCATAAATGCTACTAGAATCAGGGAGGGAGTTCCTTTCAGAAACTACAGAAATTCTAGTTCCAAATTTGTATTTGTAACTTTTATTTTTCCTGATTTATTTGTATTGAAAACATTCCCTCTTCAATTGCTGAACCCTATCACTTAGACTGTACAATTTAAAAACAACTGAACATACTAAGAGAGTTAATTTTCTGTAAGTGGCCTGCAATTTGTGATAACCTGTCTTCTCAGTGGTTTCTGAATTGTCATAAAGAGAAGAATTTATTGTTGGGAATGCTGAAAGGGTAAGACAGTATAAATCTTTCTTTTCTAAGCAGCTGTTAGCTGTCCAGCCAAATACAAGTTATATATTGACCTGATTTGTAAGTACAATAAATAACTGGATCAAGGAAGCTGGAAGCACGTACAGGTTTAAATCTGAAAAACATATATAAGATGTGTCAGTTCTGATTTCTGACAATTGTCATAAAACAGATTTTTGTCTTTATTAATTTAGCTTTGTGAAAAGACTTTTAATGTAAAAAGAGCTAGGGGGGAATGAGAAATGAACCAAATGCTTGTTCTGAGGGAAAAAATTCTGGTTTTTGGAGAAAAAATTTGGTGTTTTGCATGTGATTCTGATTTCTTCTATATCCCTATCCTCTTTTTTATATAACTTTTCCCAAGCTTTCATTTCTCTCAGTTGCAATGTACATTAATTTGTCTTCATATATAAAATTTCTAAGCAAACCGGTGCTTCTTTGCATTCTCAGAGCCACCAGAGCTAACCAGAAAGTTATAAAAAAAGAAAAGACACCAATCCCCATTCAAACACTGCTCCTGGCTTTTCAAGGCAGTGACCATTATCCTTGCAGTGCCAGGGACTGCCTCCTCTGACATCAGTATTTCAGGAGTAATTAACGTGATAGGTCAGTCAGAGGCTTTCACTGCATATTAGATCAAAATTCTCAGCTCATGCACGAAACAAGTGATACAATACTTTAATTCAGAATGTACTTAAAGCAAAAGGCGGAATGAGTCGAACCACTGCACAATCAGGTGTCAAACCTTTGACCCTGGTAAGTAGACCTGTATCCCCCATCAAAAGTGTGTTCAAAACTTATTTTAAATTCTAGGAAGGTTGTAAGTGAGCAATAAAACCATTCGTACCTGGCACCCTTTGGTATAGAGCACAACCTCTTCCCCTCCCTTGGAGTAACTGATGTGTTTCCCTATTTACAGACCAGACTTAGAACAACTCCAGAAGAAAAATGCTGCTCACAGAGTGCTGGCATACATTCAGGTCAGCAATTTGTCTAAGGTGTGAGAAGAAAGCATGGCATCCATCCATACCTGTAAGGTGTCCTTCATGCAGTAGCTTTCACTAGTGTGAAAGTGGCTTTAGATGTGTGTGAAGTGATGCAGACGATTACTTTGCAACTTCCTGTGTATATAGTAAGGATCATGACAAATACATTTCCATTGACCCCCATAATGTCAGCTTTTTATTTTATATTTTAGTGGATTTTAATCGTACCCCTTGATGGTACTAAACACACATTTGGGCTTAAACACAAGATTTAATGAGCAATATATTGGGCAAGATCCTACTGCCATGGGCAATTCTGCCAAGAGCCTGCTAAGCCGATTCCTTACAAACACTGGCACCAGCACCATGAGCAGTGTAGGACACCTTAATCTTGAATTTGGTTCATCCCCCAGCCCCAGCTGTGTTTACCAGAGGTGACACCTGAGCACTCATATTCCACAAAGGTTGCAAAAACCAATAAAATACAGTGGCACTTCATCATCCTCTAAAAATGTTTGGAATTATTTGAGGTACTTCTTGTTGCTAACAAAGAAATCTCCAGTCAGGGACTGTGTGGTACCATGCCCATAAAACCTTTAAATCTTTCCCCTGAGTTGAAATCTTGTTGTGATCCCATACTTCAAAGGAGTATCATTTATCTTTCAGTTAAGCTTAACTGATGAAAATTCTTCCTCCTGGCTTTGAATATGTATGCCTCATTCGAAGCCACTTCTCTTTTTTTTTTTTTTTTCCCCTTTAATTCTATATAATAGGCTGTCTAATCAAATTACTAGTTGTGTTTATCTTAGTCAACATAACCCAGTGTCTTGATCTCTGGGGGCAGGCATGTTGATTTTTAATGAATTGGTTGATTTTCTGGCAGTTTATGAACTGTTTGCACCGAATATATCAATTATCATCATCATGTAATCAAATCTGCCAATTATGTGACATTGTGTTAGTTCATTGAGCAAATGCAAAGAAAAGGCTGTGACCAAAACTGCTGGGTCCATACCACTTCTGTGATATGGGAAGAACAATCAAGTTGTAGAATTACTCCAGAACTTTTATAATTAATTTTAATTATCTTCTTCTCCTTCTGTCATGAAAGCTGTGTTTTGGATCCTCCTCCTTACCTCCAGTCACAAAGCTAGACTGTTATTGCTTCTAATTATTTTATAGGACAGAAAACCTTTTTGTAAACAACTATGAGAGAAACACTCTTGTGACAAGATGATACCAAACTAGACAGAATAACATCAACAAAAAGGTCTGTCAGTTGTGACAGCTTCTTGACAGATTTATCTCCCATCCAAAATACTTTTCTCCCTGTCATGGGTACTGATGAAACATTCTTTCTAGGAGAATTTCTTTTTTTCATTCGTCTCCCCCAAAAACAGCCCCCTCACCAAAATCCACAGTAGTGTCTACATGCTTCTTTGCCAAAGGAAGGGGTCATAAAAGATCTGAGATTCTTAATACATGCTTAGCCACCCCTTTTAATGAGAAGAGATTTAAGAGAAGGAACAGTTTACACTGGCATATTTTATTTTCTTTAAAATTTAACAAACTCAGAAAGCTAAAGAAAAGGCATTTGGGAGCTCCAAAGGAAGACTTGAGAGTACTCAGACTGAACATGCTGGTTGCTCCCAGCTGAAAGACCAAGGAATTGAGGGCCATGAATAAGGAGAGTGGGGCTGAAGGTGTGTTACAAATCATGCCACCATCACTGAAAATTTTTAAAAATCCTCTTCACTAGAGCAGTGTCTTCTGTCCTCCCCAACAAGTGTTTTCTGATCCAGTCTGAAAGCCACACACAACACATACAGCTCTATGTATTTACTGCATGTTGCTATACAGAAAGAGTGCCATTCTCCTTCACTTTTCTTTCATTGTCTCTTCAGGAATGAAACCCCCCAGTTTCATGACACCTAAAGATTGATGCCTCTGTGGTGGGAGAGAAGCACACCAGCACGTGGACTATAAATGAACACCACTTTTTTTTCTGGGCTTCAGATGACTTCTCTGATGGATTTTGAACTGACACAAATTTAGCAGGCTCATGAATGTCATTAAGCTTCTGCCTGGCCTCAGTTCCATATCAGTATAGCTTGGACCACGTGCATCTCTGCACACACCACACCACAGATGAAGTGCAGTGGAGATAAACAAGATATTTTTGTGCTGTTGTCTTCTGTTGTAGTGAAATCTCCTCCTTTCCATGCTTGTGAAACACCCTTGTGAATAAATTTATATGTAAATATATGTGTGTCTGGATATATTTTTCCTAGTGCAGAAGGCATTAGAGACACAAAGCATTGTTAGTTGTACACCAGTAAAGCTGGACTGATGGTTTTTGTTTTAATTTTAACAGTTGGTGTGCAATTATGGGAAAATACAGTGATTTTTAGGGCTGTGTGGAGCTTGCTCAAAGGCACAAATGAAAGGGTGTGTTTCTTGCTTGTGCTTTATCTTTCTGCCCTGAAGAAGTAAAACTTTTTTCTTACCCCATCTAGGCTGCTTATCATATGGTAGAAGCAGTCAGAGGGAGCTGGCTGAGGAATCATCTTTCAGAGGAGTGCTGGGGCAGTATCAAGGTGGGGTATCTGGGAGCCCACAGAACCCTGATACTCATGGTGTTGACTGGTGCCAACCATGGAGCTGTTGGTGCTTCCAGGGCTTCTCCCAGGAGAGGCAGAGTTCTCTGCCTGCAAGATGTTGTGAACTTTCTTTATTCCTGAGGAATGCATGAACGTGTTTGGGTTTTTTTTTCCCCTTGGCAGTGTACCCTGGTTTCCTTGCAGCCTCATGCAACAAAGTTGGAGGAGAGACAGACAGCTGAGTAGACCAAGTCCACTTGCTTTGTCAGGAAGTCAAGTAAAAAAAGATTTCTTTAATACAGTGTTGATCTTAGTGACCTCTACTGAGCTCCTGTCCTTTCCTGAGACAGAGAATTAGTCTCCCTTCTATTCTTGGTTTGAAGTGATAAGCTTGTTCCTTTGCCATGGGAATGGACAATGGATAAAAATCAATTCTCATTTAAGAAGCTACAGCAGTTTGCCTTTGCCTTTTCCTGCTGCCTGTATTGATTCCTTGGGCTCTCAGGGACACTATCAATCCTGCTGCAGTCCAGATTTATTTGAAAAGGAACTGTGATGATGGGTGCAGTTCCTGAGAAAAGTCCCTTCTGTCTCCTCCTTGCTCTTCTGAGAGACAAACCAAGGCCATTTATCCCATCTGTGGTGGTGTGGATTCTCTGGAGGAGTTTAAAGCCCAGTGCCATGATTGTCACTGCAGTGAAAATTGCAGTGCTTGTCTCTGCAGGTCTTGTTGCTACAGCTCTTGTTTACATGGACCAGAAAAAAAAAAATAAAAAAAAAAAATTTACTTTGGGGAAGAAACAGAAACGTGACGACTTTTTCCTGAAGGCATTTTAGCAGGTATTTTCCTGATGGTCCCTTGACTTAATTACCTTGAGATAGTTAACAGGTCTGTAGCATCCTGTCCAAACAGTGCTCACGTGTCTGCCACGTCTCATGCTTTTTTATTTACATGAGGCACTGGATAGTCAGTTGGCTCACACTAAACACCCCACCAGAAATGATACCTAAAATATTAACCTCCTTGAAAATTATGCTACTCTAAACGACTATATGGGGTGGAGAGATAGTGGAAAGTCAGGTGCCCATGGCTTCAAACATTTTTTCTCTTATGGATCACTAGGTAATTGCTCCCACCACTTTCTCCCAAGCACAAAATCCAAGCCCAAGGAGCTGTAGTGCAGCAGTTTAGTTATGTCCTGGCTTTTATTGATGGTGGCAAGGTGGACTGGTGCAAAACAAGTTTTCTTTCTGGGCTGCATTAAGCACCATATTTAAAACAATATTTTTATACAAATGAAATAATGTATCTCTTTAGTTTTTCCACACCTTTAATCTCGTTAGAGAAAAGCTCTCCACAAACCAATGGGAGAGTTATATCAAGTGCCTGAAGCATCTGCCATCATGCAAGATTTCTTTATAGAAAAAGCTATAAGCAGTCACCCATTGCATACATTTCAACATTCACTCCTGGGTTTGAAAACTCAAACCCAGTCTGCTATGTCTCTTTGAAAGGAGAATTTCCTACTCATTTTCCCTGGGATTCATCGATTAAAAACTCTGATATTGGTAAGAAATATGAGCCTGGTACCAAAACCTTAACACATCCCTGCTCTGTGCTGGCAATAAAAAATATTTTCCGTGGATAATGACCTGAGAAGATTTCTCTGCCCTTCCTGCACAACTTTCTCCACACTTTCTTCTTCCTCCTAGACTTGCAAATGCTCCTTTTCTGCATAGATGGATCTATGCTGGATTGTGGTGGTCACTTTCAGTTGCTACTGTGTCCGAGTGAGTTTAGTAAAACTGTTTCAGGTACATTGGATCTGACTTCTTTTCCTGGAGACCAAAAAACTTGGCAGCAGTGCCAGGTGATTATAAATCCCAAACTGCTATTGCTGGATGCAGGAGAATCCTGAGATAGTAGGAGTAGTCATTGCTTGAACATAAGAGTTAAGCCTTGAAATGATTCACAGTTGCATCTTAGCTTATTTGCAGGTAGGTGCTAGGCTTCTATAAGATAATTATTAGCCCTTATAGAATAAGCTGAAGTGTATAAAGTTCACTGGGCAGATATTGGTAATTAGTTCTGGGGTTTTTTTTGTGCTGTTGAAACACATTAATTATTTAATGAATTTTGAAGTGCTTAAATGTGTTTCCTTCTCAATGAAAAATTTATGCCATGAGGCAGTGAATAGTTTGTCTCTGCCCAGTCAATAAGTGTTTTAGACATATGAAAAAAATGTTAATCCATAGGGGAGGATTGAGAATCAGTAATATGTGTGAGAGGAAGCCTTTCAGTTTCTCTTACTTGAAATTTGTGAAAATATATTTGAAAACTGCTGAAATGAAGTTAGCACTGAGATTCAAGGAATGTGCTAAGGAACTCAGAGCATATTTTGGGAGATAGTTTTTAAAGGCTTCCTTTTTGCATTTACATCTCTTGCATATGCAGAGCCATGCAGAAATAAGTTGAAATGTTCTGGGAGGGAACAGTGACAAAGAAAGAATTAAGTGAGGGTCTACAATGAACAAATAAAGGGAGGTTTTCTGTCACTCAAAAGTAAAACTTTACTGCGTTTTCTTCTCTTTAAAATTACTCAAGCAAACTATGCATCTAAGGTGTTGTATTTTTAATTTTTTGGCACCAGGAAGCTTAAAGATGTCATTTGACCATCAATACTCTTTGCAGAGTGTTGTGCTCTGTGTGTAGTGTTTTGAGAAGGGTTTAACTCTTCATATTCTTTGCACTCAGGAGGATGTTTGGGTACAAGCTTATGGCAAGGACCTTTGATAGTCCCTATCTCTACAGACAACATAGTGAACATACATTTTAAGACTAACTTTGGTGCATACAGACACTGTGTTTTTGTTCTGTAGCCCTGATTCAGTATAGAAAATCTGTCCAATTTTCCACCCTTACTGAAAACAGTGAACAAGTTGTCATTTTATTTTCTGATTGAAGTTTATTAACATAAAACTGTTACCAGCAAAACCTGTAAAGCAAAACCAAAAGTAGAAGGTTCTGTTGCTAAAAGCTAAAATTGTTTATCCATCAATTTGTTATATTGATTCTTTGGTAAGTAGATAGCACAGCTGATTTGGGTAACTAGTCAAGTTATTTTGAGAAACTTCTGGAGAGGTTTCTAGTTTTAAAAGATGATGTGTGTGCATATACATACATACCTACATACATATACATATATATACATATCTATATATGTATACATACACATATATACACATACATACATGCATACATACACACACACACATATATATATATGTATATACAGCAGTAAATGTAACAGATGAAGGATTTCAGCATCACATATGACTAAAAGAGAAGGGGGCTGGGGAAAGTCTGTGCACAGAACTGACAAACAGCGTGTGAGTGAGTAGGAAGAAGACAAAAACAGGTTGTCTCCATCACTGTGGATGCACAAAGTACAGAAAAGGGAGCACATACCACTTACACCTTCTTCCTCTGTATTCCCACCTCTGTAGACTTAGGTAGTGAGACGTGACATACAGGTGCAGTACAAATGCAGTCTCTGTGACATTTTTTTCCATAGGAGATGTGGATCTCACATTTGTAAGGCTGCCTCCTCCTAAGCTAAACTTACAGTTTAGAAACAGAACATGAGGTCTCTCCACAAAGAGAAAACAAATCAGTAACTTGGGCTCAGTTTGTTCTTAGAGGTCCTGACCACAGGGATGGCAAAACCTCCCCCTATTCCAACTCCTAGCCCACTGTCCTAGAAACAGTCAGTGGGAGATGAACTGGGACAAAACTCCTGAAAAACATACTTTACCCAAGACAAGTGGAACCACAAAAATTTCCAAGTTTGCAAAGCACAGAATCGAACAATTTAATCATGTCAAGAGACTAGGCAGCAACAGCAAAATAGATCTAAATAAGTCTTTCTTAGTCAAATAAAAATCCCTATGAGAACTGAAATATCACAGAATATGGCATCTCTACTTATTGTATATGCTTGCTTTAAAAGACAACAGTGCTGTAATTTTGCATTTTGCAGAGTGGTATTTATGTTCTGGTGGGAAAAACATACTGCTTTGTTTTGTAGTAAATTCATTTTGGACAATGATAAATCTACTTAGTACAAATTGGACTCTGAAAATGTTATTTTTATTGAAAGTTACTAAAGTTATGAAAGAAAACTGTCCTATTCCTTGTCTGATGAATGACCAAACAAGGGTCAGAAAGGAAATTCCTATTCCTATTCCTATTCCTATTCCTATTCCTATTCCTATTCCTATTCCTATTCCTATTCCTATTCCTATTCCTATTCCTATAATCTGCAACTTTAAAATAAGTGGTATAAACCTTGGTTTTCATACTTTATTCCATTTTTTAAGGATCATTTTCTACATGTATAGTATTTCATTCTGACTAGAATGTCCTTGAAAAGTGTGAATTATTTAATGAGTTTTGAAGAGCCTAACTTCCATTTTTTTAAAAAAACTTAAAATCTTCAAATGCATCTAGGATGCTGCCGATTTAAATCCACACGGCTGTTTGTTCACTCCCCCCAATGGAATGCAGAAGTGAATCGGGGGGGTGAAAGTACAAAAACCCCTCCTGTGCTCAGATAAACAGTTTAGAAAGTAAAGCAAAAGCTGTGGACACGAATAAAACAAAACAAGGAATTCATTTCCCATGTCCCATGGACAGATCCATGATGTCTGGGAAAGAAGGGTTCCCTACGGCATGACAGGTACCTGGGAAGGCAAATGCCATCACTTCAACTTCTTCATTGCTTCACCTTCTCAGCTCTTACTGCTCAGCATGAGGCTGTATGGTCTGGAATGTCCCTTTGGTCACTCAGGGTCCACTGTCCCAGCTGTGCCACCTCCCAGCTCCTTGCTCACCCCCATTCTGCTCACTGTTGGGGCAGTGTGAGGAGCACCAAAGGCCTTGGTGCTGCATAACCAACCACTGTCAGGTAAAAAAAGTGTCACTTTGATGGCCTGGTTTGATTATAGGCAGCGATGCTGCCTCGCCGCTCTCCTGTGCTTCCCAATCTTTCTGCATTTTATTACCTTGACTGTGAACTCCAGAGGGAGGCATCACATTTTTGTCTTTTCTTTGTCCAGTTTAGTTGTACTGTAGCTCTTGAGAAGAATCCCTGTAAGTTGCTTGGTATTATTGCAACTGATGAGGATTAAATAAGGTAGGCTGTGAAAGTGACTTCTCTTTTTGCTTGCTTTGGTTTTGTATAGTTACTTTTGCGGGGGGCAGAAGAGGTGCACCAATTGCAACCTGCTCAAGTGTTTACGAGCACTTCTTCCTTCAGAGGAATGCTGTGACTCTCACAGGAGGGGAGAAGGAAAAACTTTCCACCAAGAATGGCTGTCAGACAAACTTTGTCCTGAATGTGCTTCAGTCACAGCAGCCTCACACCAGCTGCTCTGGAATTTCCATCATATTGCTCCCAAGGAAAGGTGTGAACATAAATACACCTAATGCCCTCCTGACTGCTTTACAATAGCTCCTAAAGATCCAAGAACTTCCTGGATGCCAGGTAAGAGGAGACAATGCACTTTTTAGCACTATTTCCCCAGAAACACAGGTTGAGAAAGACCTGATTTGCTTTTATGGCATTCTACATTCCACAAAGAGATTGTATTTTAAAAATGCTTTTAATTATTTTTAAAATCTTTTTCACCCACCTGAAGAATGGTTAACAACTTGAAATAATGCTGGATCTTTGTCATATGAGTTGCATGACTATCTTGCAGCAGAATTTTTCAAAGTAGGAGTGAACAATTTAAGTAGCTGAAATCCCCAGCTGCCTGTGCTAAAGACAAGAGTGGCCAATTCAATTAACCACAGCCTCAAGGAGCATAATTCATTATCAATTTTACCAATATCAATATCCTGAATGTGAAAGAGGCTGGAACACAGATGTCTAACCAGGAAAGCAATGCTGTAAATCTGATTGCTTTCCTTGCTCTCCTGCTCTTTAACTGATTGCAAAAATAAAAGCCAAGCAAAACCAAACCAAACCAAACAAAAAAGAAAAAAAAAAAATAAAAAAAGTCCCAACCCAAACAAAAAAGCTCCGGTGAATTTGATTGCATAATGGAAAAATATGCCCAAAGAAGTCACTAAAGAGCACTTCCCTGAACCTTTAAAATTGCTTTTGTTCTCACATATATATACTTCCCTTCTAACCTGATTTTGTCATACAACAGTTGTGGCAGTGACAATGGTTAGTCACAGAAATGAAAAAAAGCAAGGTGTTCCAGAGGTCAAATAGATTGTCCTCTTTAATCTAGGAGAAAATTAACTGTATCTGGATTCACTAATATGTTTCTTAAAACCCATTTTAGAAACTCCTGTCACCAGATATTCCACCACATTTTTGCCTATCAGTCAACATTGTCAGGAGTAAGATTTTCCATGCATTTAGCAGTAATTTTGTGCTCTAAATTAAGTTAATTACTATTTACTTTGCCTTTGAAAATCAGAGCTGATTAGGGAGTCACATTTTCATTCCGCAAAGAATTCTAGCCTCCAAATGCTATTGTTATCCCAAATGAGAGAAAGAAGCCAAAATGATATTTTTTTTCTTTAAAGTTAAAATGTCATATCTTGGATTAGGATGACCAAAATGTTTTCAAGTCTGTCAAACCATTTGTCTAATTATCCTTTCATACATTCATCTGCATGAAATCATTCAAAGAAAAGATTTTAGCATTATCAGAATGGTACATGAAAGCTGAAATTATGTGCTTTGTCTTTCCTGCTGAAATTGCTACTGAATCTTTTACATGTCTGTGACTTGTTTATTTTATTTTCAAATAAATTACATTCTTTGTTGGAAGATTATTCTAACTCTGCTAGACTGCAGTGAATAGCATGTTTGGTAATTTATTTTTTTACAAGGACAGTGACTGTGGATAATGGATTTTTTTAAAAGATAAGCTCTCCTGTTATTTACAATCAAAATCTGTGTTAAAATATTACACAAAACCAACACAGATTCGTATTTTATTAAATTTTACTGAAATGATTTTACTAATAACACCAATATCCAAAACCTTAGTTTCAGAATAAATCAGGACTTCTGGGCATGAAACTGCAAGAGCTGAGACAGGATGTGCACCAGAGACCTGTAACACCATTGAAGTCATTGATGTTGCATTCTTCGCTGAGCTGCTGGAATTAAGCACTGCTAGGGAGTGGAGAGGGAACAGGGGTGAACAGCAGATCTACTTTCTTCCCTTTGAATTCTGAGCTCCATGCACTTCATGAGTGTGCCTATCATTGCACATCATTACTAGGGGGAGATAGGCATAGCCCCAGGAATGTGTGTAGAGATCAGGAGAAACCCCTGGAAATTAAACTTGTGGGAAAGTCAAAATTCTCTCTAGTTCAGTGCAGCAAACTGACAAAAGCAGCTGGTAGTGCGTGAGACAATGAACAATAACCCCATCTTCAGGCTGAGTTTTCCTTGATAAAGTTAAGAGTTATGTTGATGTAGCATGGTTTAACAGGCTTTGATCTTGGGATCTTCAGCCTTGGAGCGGACTCCTGCATTCCCAAACAACACACATTGCTAGGTCAAGATTGCTGCTTTTCTTTTACTGAATAGGACATTTGATGTAGAAGCAGAGAGAAATAATGCCCCGTTGCTCTGCTGCTCTTTGCTGAACCTGCATTTCCCACTCCGCCTGATCAAAAGCTGATTTATTGCCACTAGAGCTGGTAACAGCCTATTTGTCACTGAAATAACATCAGCATAACAGGAGAGGAATGGAGCAACAGATGTTTATCCCAGACCAGGGTCCCAAACATCTGAGGAGACTGAACAGCTTCTTCTGTTCAAATTGCAGATTTTGCACGAAGCCCCAAGGCAAAATACAAATGCCAGCCTGGCAGCCTTCGCAGCCCAGAAACACACACTGGTTCTCACTGTCCCTGCTAAATACAGCTCTCTCTACATCTCACACAAATTTCCACAGACTTAAAGAGAAATCTTCCCCTGGAAATGCTCATGGTACCACAACACACCACTGTTGGTGGAAAAGAGACTCTGTACCACTGCTTTGTGTTTTGACCACAAACCCCAACATTATCTCTTCTCCTCAAGGTCAGCGAGATATTTTGACTACGTCACACTCTCTATGAGCTGTCATGTATTGCATCTGGCTACAACTTCTTCTTCAGACTGCTTTTGGGAGCATTGCTGTTCCACGCCAGCAAAATATGTGTCACTTGCTACTGTTCCCAAACCTTCCTTTGCAACATCTGCTTCCCAGTTAGGAGAGCCAGTGCTAGGAGAAAATGAACACGCCATGTGTTAAGCACAATGGATGAGTGTATTAATGCATAGGAGGTGTCAGTGCTCTCCCCAGCTATCAAAAGAAGGCTGTCATCCAAGTCTCAGGAGGTTTGAGTTACAAGGTGAAAGAAGCACCAGCCAGGGCTGTGAAGCCTGCTGTCATTTAGCAATGAGAGCTTGTACCTCGCCTCTGTTAGTGCTGACACCTCTTTGTGTTGGCACTTGCCATTCAACATTAATAGAAAAAGGAAATAGCCCAGCTCACTGGCAGCCAAAATACATATTCAGGGGAGACTTTAGAACAGCAGAGAACGGTCCAAGCGTCTCACTGCACTGATTTCTAATGGCAGAAATGATCAGATTCCTCAAGTGTCTTTAAAATGGTCTCATTTGGCTGGTTTTAATACATGATTCTTGCTTTCTTAGGCTGAGTGATTATTTTATTCAAAACAGCCAGAATACAGTTCCTTAAAATTAGTTTTCTTTTTTTTTCCTGGGCCTTTTTTTTCCTGTATTGCCATTCAAACCATGTGTGATCGTTTCAGATACACTAAGTGCATCTGTACACTCATTTTTCACACATGTAGAGGGGCTCATTTATCCTTTCAGGGAAGTACTACATTTTGTGTGAAAAGCATACAAAGAAAATTATTTTCTCCTGGCCTTGTGTTCCTTTCCTGCACTATATCCATTGTCATAAATAGTGAACACATACAAAAGGTCTTCTGAAGCTAGACAATTTCATCCTCTACTTAAAATTCTCCCTATTAATTTAAATGATTGGGAATTTATTTTGCTTGCAAAAAAGTATTTTGCCTGTTGACATGTTCTTCACATTAAATCAATAATGAAAGGGCAGGAAATTGATAAAATCTCTCCTCTCCATGTTGAATTTTGGGGCTTTTTCTCTTGTTTTCCTTTTACAACAGCATGGGACATTATTTTTCATTGCACCTGCCTGGATTCTGTCAACTCGCCTTTTATCAAAATGGACATCTGATGGTTTTTCAAAGACTAAAATCTTTAAGTCCTATCATTATGTGATATTTCTCTTAAGAGAAATCCATTTCTAACCTATTATCTCAGAGGCAACATTTTAAGTGGGGAATGGGAATTTGTAATAAAAAAAATTGGCTGTTTCCTCCCCCAGAACAGAAATACCCTCAAACTCAATTCTAAATATATATTTCCGCATATATGTGTGTTTATAAAGATGCTTATTATCCTCCCCCCCATATACATATTTATGAATCAAATCTTGGGATTTTTTAGATGTTTGTAACAAGCATAACCACAAGCATAAAAATATCTTTGCAAGTTTCTAAGGTAACAGAATGTGTTTGTTTCCAAACTGAAATCTGGAGGACCAATAATTTACGAGAGAGAAGAAAAAAAAATCAGCAAAACCTGGAAAGCAAACAGACCATAATGAATTATTCTTGGACTTCACTACTTGAAAACACCTTAAAAATAGGGAATGGATTTCCATAATGTATAATGATAACTGACAGCTGAAATGTCACTAGTATTTGGGAACAACAACTCTTGAAAACCTCAGTGTCTGGACAATTCACATACATTTTCCCAAACAGAATACCACTGCCCAACCTGTAGAAACACCATTCCAAGAGCTAAATTGAAAGCAAAATTACTTATGTGAGATTGAAATAACCATTGATTATAGCAGGGTAATTGTTTAAGGTGTTTCCCTCCTGCAAAAATTTTTTTAAAATAACATCAAACATACAAATTCTGCTTTATAGAGTTTAACAGATGCTTTCTCAAGACTTTAAACTGTTTAACATTTTTATCCTCTGACTTAACAGCTGAAGTGTTTTCCAAAGCTTTACTTTGAAAAAAGTAAATCTAATCTGCTGTAGCATCACTGGCAAATGTTTATTTTCTGTAGGCTTTAGGTGCTCTTCATTTGTCATCTCTTTATAAGTAATTTTCCAGAAAATTCAGCCTGTGAAGATACAGGGAAGAACCAGATTTTAATCTTAAGAAGATTTAAAAACATTTATTTGTTGAAATTGTGTCAATAACAAAGCAGAAGAATCTTCTGCAACCTGTGCCTTTTTTTTCTCCCTCCAGTTTCTCTAATTTGATGTTTTATTTTCTTACATCTTTTATATGGCCATAAAGTTAATTACAGCTACACCTTATTGACATCCTTAATCTTCAAGCTATTTTTAATAGGGTTTAATGAATATGTGATATATTACTTCATCAAAAAGACAGATCAGGCAGAAAAAAGGGGAGAACAAAGAGGTCTTCACTGCTTTTAAAGGCCCAGTATATATAAGAGAGTTCTGAGCATATCTCCCCAGTCCCATTTGTTTTTCTGCTCTGACAGATCCCATCCCTCTTTACACTCCTAAAAAACTTCAGCATTTAGAGCTCTTCAAGGGGCATAGATTCCTCTTCCTTCTCTTACAATCTGACTTTTTTAGCATTTTGGGTTTTTTGTCAGTGAAAGCTGAACTCCTTTCCTCTTCCTCTTTGGGTAGCATTTCAACACCCTGTTTTCTCCACTGTCCTCATATTCCAATTGCAACCCTTCCTGACTCAGTATCCACCTCCTAATATAACATCCACAGGCAGTTTTCCATATCAGGGACATAGAATCTCACTCTGTTTATGTGCCACTCCGATATATTTGCTCTCTGCATGTAATTAAATCTACTAATTATCTGCTGACAGTCAAATTCATAGCACCATGGAGCCCTTTTAAGCAGAACCTTGGCAATATTTCAAAAGACTTGGGTTTTTTTTACGGGGGGGGAGGGGGGGAGGCAGAAGGAGAGGGAGATGGGGATGGGGAGAGAATAGGATTGTTTTCATTTTCTTCCTTGAGTTATAGCCTACATTTCCAGTAAGCACCTATTCCCAAGCCAAAATAATAAAATCTGGTAGTTGTGGATCTTTAATAAGGGGGTCCGCAGCTGGTGTTTTCTTACTGTCTCACATACTTAAATTTGACATGTCTAGAGGTAAGAGATCTCTGGGGAAGATAATGCCAGACTGCTGTGTGTCTGTTGGAAATTGGATAAATTCCCAAAATTCCTGACTGGCCACAGAGACACTGAAGGTGATCAGCAAGGATAGAAAGATGATCAGCAGCTACAGCTTCCCTGTTTAAGAACAACTTGGAATGCTCCTTTCACAGGAGGTGCCAAAACTGGCCCAGGAAGGGCTTGAAGCCGTGTTCAACCCTGGCCATTATGATGTGCAAGTGCTAATGCCAGATTTGGACATCAAAGACAGCTTTTGCCCACAGCAGTGCCCTGGATGCAGCAGGCACAGCCCAGATTGATCCACTCTGCTCTAATGGCTCAGCATCTCTTCACATGCTGTGGGCACTTTGAACCCACGGTAGAAGTGCTCGGGTCTAACAAGTCAGGTCACATTTTCTCCTAGGCCATACCTGAGACACTCCCACCCCCTGCTCTGCCAGCACAGAGCACAGAGCTTGCAGAGAGGGGCAGTGTCTTCCTGTGCCACTTCTCGATGTTGCTTTCCCACCAGCACTCCGTGAGTCTCTGTAGATAAGAATTAGGCCTTTTTGCTTTTAACTTTTTTAATAAAAGAAGACAGATTAACTCCTTTAGGGGAAGGAACTGCCTGGGATCTGTTTGATCTTCTGTCTGCAGTCACAGTTTGATCTGTTTTTCCAAGCAGTCAAAAAAATGTTTTTCTATTTTTTAATAAGGCTGGGAAGAATTCTTCTGGGTGTCTCTAACAACCATTCGATCTTTTACTGACACCTTTTCACTCATGAACAGGCCTGTTGAGAGCACAGATTATTTTCTTACAAAATCACTATAAAGGGAGGCCCTGAAAAAAGAGATTTTCATGCTTGAGTGATTGAAAATTCATTGTAATTTTACAGAAAGATGAAATGGTGGATTGCCACAAAGTATTTTCATGGCTATTACGTGGAACTGTATCGACAAAGCAGGTGCAGCTTTGTCTACAACAGTCATTACCTACCTGGAGCATTTATAAACAACTGGAAAAAAATTTGAATTTCCAACAGTATTCTGGCAAAGAAAGATGTTTATCTCCAAAAACATCTCTATGAAAAAAAATCTTTGTCTTGAAAGCAGATCAGCCCTGGCCCCTGGATGTAAGACATGCTGAAGTCTGGAGTATTTTAAATCTAAATTGAGTAATGGTGCTGCATCACTCGTTCTTCTCTCACTGATAGGAATTTGATGTAAGCAGAAAATATGCTGCCATCACTGTGCATCTGACAAAGGACATGCCACAAACAGGGAAGAATTAGTCCTGAAATGCCACAGCACGTTCCTTTTTTATCACTCTTCCTCTCTTTCTTGGTAAAGATCTAAACCTGAAAAGCATAGATAGTGACATGTAAAAAATGTAACCGGAGTGGTTGGTGGAGGAGGTAGGTTATAAAAGTAAATACCACTCTTCCTACATTCACCCAAAACTTCTTCAGTGTTTTAAGAAGTTTATAGCGTTAAGTCCAATCTTCTCTAAAGTACAAACATCTGAAAGTTAAGGACCATTTATGTCTTTGCAAGTTTAGGGTGAGATTTAAGTCCCCAACTTCGATGTTTCTCAAAGATATAGATCATACAGATCAGAATCTCACTAATCTTTAAAAGCAGACAGGAACACAGTATTTACCATTCTCTGAATGTCTCTGTTCAACATAACAAGCATTGGTCTATACGTGCATAAGTTATAGAAGGCTAAAATTGCCTGTGGCAAGTGCCATCATTAACTTGTACACACATCTGTTTTGACATCTGGTGTAATGTTCATCTGCCAAAATAGAGGCAGAACTTTGTATTTCAAGCATTAAAAATAGACCCAGACCAAACTGTACAGATGATAAGGGGTAGGGACTGGCACACCACTCTCCACAGAGCAAAACTACTGAAGAATAAATGGGTGGGTGACACATGCCTTATTTTCACTCTCTTGTTTCACTTAATACTCTGCACAGTGTTAAGCTACCCAACAGGACCATTCTACAATTCCAGGCAGCTACACAATCCTGGATAGAGAGATCCAGTGGCTTGGCCTATGAAATGAGCCACAAAAGAATGCCAGGTGTTTAACCATGAATCACTTTGAATGGAGGAACACAGGGGGTTGCTGTTAGTGCTGATAGGATTCCGTGAGCTGATGTGGCAATTCCACATCTCCGCTTATTCACAGATTATTGTGATGTAACAGCAGAAATCCAGCAAGACACATTGCAGTCATCTCACGCTGCCTTTTCCAGATGTACACACAGCCCTAGTATCCATACCCTACCATAATAATAAAAAGAGTGTGGGTTGGAAGGTACCTATAAAAGTCTACCAGTCCAACCCTCATGCAATGCACAGGGACATCTTCCAGAAGATGAAGGTGTATAGTGTCATGTTGTGCAAAGCAAGTGAATGTTTGGGAAGTATCAAATTTGCTTGCCACATGCAGATCCTAGCTCAGAAATAAAGGGACATGGTTACTGTCCTAGCTGAGCCTGTGGCAGAGCATGGAGACATACAGGAATATTTCAGGAGTTGAACAGTGGAGCTGTTTGCTTTAGATATGGGAAGTACCAGGAGACACTCAGCTGCTCTGCTCTGAGGATTATAGACTCAGAGCACTGTAATTTTACAAGTTGCTGCCTCCTTGTGATGTTCCTTATCATCAAAGTCTGGAAACTATGAGGTGAAGTGGATCAGTCCTGCAAACCCGTGAAGGCAGCCTGTTGCCTCATGTGTTGTAAAGAATGACAATATTGAAGATCAGCAGCATCTCAGGAAGAAAAGCCCTTTGAGTGGTACAGATGGCAAGTTTATGGAGGTAGCTTGCCATTGCAAGATTTTGTTCTTATCCTCTAACATTCTTCCCTTCCACTGTATGATTTTGTGTCCTGCTTATTTTGTCAAGAAATCATCAGTGCAAGGGCCATAGAAGATATTTTGGTGAAGAACTCTTCTTGGGCACTAATTGAATAGATGATAGGATACAAGAAGCTACTGTTCTTTTCTAAATAATCACAGAATCACACAATAAGCTGATTTGGAAGGGACTCACAAGGATCATTGAGTCCACCTTCTGGCCCTGCACAGTTTTTCAAGTGTAATATTACCACCATCCCCTGTCTATATTTCAGTCATTTTCTGGTTTTGATTCTTAGTTTTCATATCTCTGCTTTTCCTGAACTCTTTTCCTCCCTTTTGAAAGGAGAGAGAGAAGACACAAAAAGAAAGGGCAAGCAGTTTTTCATATGCGTGAATAATGCAGCCAAAACTTTACATAAAACAATTTAGGAACATTCACTTGAGTGGCCTTGAACACTGTGTTGGCCTCTCTGGATGTGGTGCTGCTTTCACTGTCTGTGCTTTGTTATCCTGATACAGATGGAGCAAACCTGTGCCTCCTTGGTTTTTCTATCACCTTTGGGCATTTCTTTAGTAAGCTGGTTGTCTAGATGATAGTGAGGAGAAGTCAAAGCCTGGTGAACAGCAAAATGCTCAGTAACTTCTGCAGCTTGTGGCTCCAGGATGGTTCCTTCACTGATCAGATTGCAAATCAAGTAGGATGAACAAGTTTCTTGTACCTTATACTATAGGACTCTACTGTATGGAGTGCTGCTGTGAGTAAACATCCTTGTGGCAATGCTCTGCCAGGGGACTCCAGCCCAGGTGGGAGTCAGGAAGCATGAACTGAACAGAAGAATCTCTTCTTGATGCTCAGAATGACAGAAAGGGAAGCAGTCCAAGATAATTGCTTTTTCCTTCACTGAGTACCCATTTACATATTTATGTTCCCTTTCATAGTTCACATGTCCACAGTAATTCCACACTTCTCTCTGTGGTTGTCTTGTCAAGAGCAGAGCACCCTTCTCAACTCAACCAAAATGAGCAAATGAGAATTATGGGTTTAAATATGGACTCTGTACCTAAGAGCATCTCCATCTTTTTCCTGGGAATAGCTTCTTGAACATGGAAATTCTTTGGGGATCTGACCCTACCTAAATCGGTTCAAAGTGCAAATTTGGGCATGATGCTATTTTGTTCCAAAACCTGTTTGGATTCTATAGTTCCCCAATTCAGTTTTTGATTAAAAAAGCCAACCAAACCAAGAAAACTTTAGGCCTTCTTTTGCTTCTTTGTGCCATGATTTCTTCATCCATCTCTCTGTAAGGAACATCATTTGTAAGACTGCAAATAATGAATTTCTGAAGGTTTTTTTCCCCCTGCTTGGACAGATGCCTTTAGGCAAAATCAGACCAATTTGTGCATATTTTAGCATATAAATTTTCTTTATAAAATATGCATGTCATAATTTGTGAGAGGAGTTTCTCAAAGTGCAGCAAAAAGAAAGAAACTTTAATGCTGAATCAGAAAGGAAACAGGCTGCAATAAGAACTTACCACAGAATTACAGAGTCATAGAATATCCTGAAGTAGAAGGTACCCACTAGGATCATCAATGTCCAATTCCTGTCACTGCATGGAACAGTCCTGAGAATCCCACTGTGCCTGGGAGTGTTGTCCAAACACTTCTTCAGCCCTTTGAGGTTTGGGACTGTGGCCACCTCCCTGAAGACCCTATTCCAGTTCCCAACCACCCTCTGGGTGAAGAGTGTTCTTGTAATATCCAACCTAAACCTCTTCTGACACAGCTTCAGGCCATTCCCTTGAGTCCTGCTGCTGGTCACCACAGAGAAGAGATCAGTACCTGTCACTCCACCTCCCTCATGAGGAAATTGCAGCTTGCAATGAAGTCTCTCCTCTCCTCCAGGCAGCTGGCACAACAACCTTATCTGAGGCAAATGCGGAGTCTAGGGAAACAGAAGAAATGAAGACTGGAGTTGTAAAAATCAGTTTGTTTCGGCAGCATCTGCATTAGCTAAGGCATGAGTGTTAAAATGTCTGTAAGACCTTGACAGGGGCTCATGGAGGAAAGGAAAAGCTTTTTGGCCTGAGAAATAAAATTTAATGCAAGTATCTGAAGTATGAATCCCTCAAATCTGCAAGGCAGTGTCAGGAAGGGAGTTTAGACTTAGACCATAGCTGAAGAGTTGGATTTACTACTAAAAGAAGTCCCATAACAGCTACATCTGTCATGGATATTTTAATGTGCAGGTCACACATAGATGACCTTGATAGCTGTGATATGCAGTATCCACAGGACAAATCTCTACATAAATGGCTTTGTTTTGGGTACATCAGCACTCTTCTTCTGCAGTGGCTGTAGGTTTGTGGGTTAAAGCTTGATCTACTGTAACTCTTGAGTCTTGATTGTATGGGGTTTGTTGTTTAGCTTTTGATTTGGTTTGGTTTGGGTCCTTTCATTGCAGTGGTTTGTACTATTCAACAGGAAACTATACTGGCAAATACCTATGTGCAACTGCTGGAACAGTGTAGGTAATTCTTCTCTGTCATTTTCATAAAATAGATTCAAATAATTCCATTTTTATTGGAACTTCCTTTTGTTTGCTTAAACTTAGAGGCAAAAACCATTACAAATAATGACGGTATCAGTTTCTTTTCCATTTAACCTGCCAGATCCTTTATCTGTCAATTAGGTCAACACCTCTTGCTTAGTGTTGGGGGAGCAAATCTCTTTATCCAGTTCACTGCCATTTGGGAGGTAGATTGTCCATATGGCTCCACTTGAGCCAAATGACCAGAAGGCTTCTTTTCTGAGTCATAAAGAGCTTGTTGGCTGACTTTAGCAAGGACATACTTTTGATAATTTATGCTGTTAACAACAGGTAACTTCCCAGCTGGAACAGAAAGAAAGGAAAATGGAGATAGGAGGCAATCAAAGATAGAGAATACTTTGTTCTGTCAGGAGATGGACAACTGGATTCTGCCTTCTGTGACAGTAAAATCACTGAATATCACAGAATCATAGACTCAAAGAATGGCTTGGGCTAGAGAGGGAGCTTAAAGCCTTAAAGGGTCGTTTTCCATTTCCTTTTCCAGATCGCTCAAAGCCCCATCAAACCTGAACACTACTACAGATTGGGCTCCCACAAGTTCTCTGGGCAACCCCTATCAGTGCCTCATGACCACCACAATAAAGAATTTCTTCCTAATACCTAATCCAAACTACTCTCTTTCAGTTTGATGCTACCCCACCTTGTCCTGTCACTACACATTCTTGTAAAATTCTCTCTGAATCTTTCCTATCAGCTCCCTTCAGGTTTTGAACATAAAAACCTAGTACCGTCCCCTAGATTCAGTCATATATTTTTATTAAATGTTTTAAATTAAGCAGTTAGATGCTTTGCTCTGTAGCTGGAAAGAGGAATGCTTCTCCCAAATATTTTCAAGAAAGTCTTTCAACTATTTTTTCTGAGAAATTCAAGTTTTGGAAGGTAGGTTAATTCCAGTTGCAACGTTGCATAACTTGGATTATAAAGTGCTCTGAAAAAATCCCCAGTCAAGTGAATAGCTGAGTGCTATTTTTTTTTTTTTTTTTTTTTATTACTAAACCTCAATAAGAATTTTTCAAGCACATAGAAAGAATTTCACTCATGGAAAAAATGTTTACCCCATTTTCTGATTCTGGATATTGATTGTTGTTCTGAAAGAAACTGAAATAATGACAAATTCAACAGTTGTAGAAACTCGTGCATCACAAACACAATAAACTATTCCAATTTCTAAGTAATCTTTTGCCTAGGATATGAATGTGAATTGTGTTGTTTCACTCACATGAAATAACAATTCTCTGGGCTAAAAGTCAGCAGCATTTTTCCTTGAAGAATGTAGACAGGTTATTATTTTATTTGTTTCTATGATATTATTAAAGGACATAATTTATTTATATTATGGTCTTCATCTCCCATTTTCCAAACAGTAAAATGATCTTCTGATGGTAGTGTCTTCTGATGGAAGATACTATTTTTTCTTCTTTTTGTACCTCCCCGCTTTTGTTTTGTATTTTGCATGTGGAGAGGATGCTTTGCCCCTCCCCTGAGAAATAGTGTCAAGCAGGTATTTATTCAGTGGAAAAACTACTTAAGCAAAGATACACATCTATTATAGGAATAAATATGTTTCACCTCACTTGTGACTGCCAATTTAAGACAGAAGTAAATGTCATAGATTAGCTTACAAATCTGAAACCTATTGCTGTAAGTAGCCTGCAAAGCAGGCTGTCATTGTTTACCGTGTAGAAAAGGTATTTACTATGCAGCTTTCACAGCACAGGCACCAGCACAGTTTTGCTTTCTTGTAGGAGTGGGGAAATGGGCTGTAGGGTCCCTGTTAGGCTGATTTGAGTGTGAGACATGGCTTAGGTCACTGCAAATGGGTAACCAAGCCCAGGTGGTCTCTGCAGAGGACAATACAGCTTTGCATATTTAGATGGCTTAGTTTGGTCTCCCTGTGGAGGCATTTCCAAAATAATGGGTGGAGCAAATGATGCGTGTCCAGATGAGATCTCTCTTTCTGTGAAGGGCAGTGGCCCAAATGTTCACCCATGCAACTGAGAACTTCACCACAATTATTGTCCTACTGAGCTGCAGCCCTCAAAATCCCCTCTCTGAAGATGTGGGAGGGAACAAGGTGAAGGAGCAGGAGCTTACCTGTATCTGGATGCACAAAATTTGGCTGTAGTATCATCTTCTTGCTAGATATTAGGAGAAATGGGTGAGGGATAGCTGCTTAACCAGCTCCTGAACCAGAAACTAGCTGGAAGAACGAAGGCACGTCAGGATATAAAAATATGTATCAGGGAAATAAAGTGATGTCCTACTCACCTGGTGTGAGGTCTACAGAAGCAAAAAGATTGGTGAAGAAGCTTCTCCACAAGCATATACCATTCCCTCTGACTTTTGCTGGAGGTAACAACAATCTGTCACCACGTGTGAGTTAAACATGACCTCTTTGGACTGGCAGCAAATGTTAAAAATCTCTTAAGGGGCTCAGAGGTCAAGTGGGTGCACTGAATGAGCTGAGGGAGGAGCAGCCTGGGAGAAGGGGAGGAGGTTTAGTGAAACACAGAAAGGAATTATGGGTTTTATGCTTCATGGATTTTTTTTTTCCCTTTCTCTGAGCTGAAAACAAACCAAAAGGACTGGATAGATCTGATTACAAATAAAATATCATAGAATGGCATGGAATAGAGTGGAATGAAATTTTGCAGAATTTAACATAATGGAGTGGAATGGAATTGAATGGAATGAAATGAAACCTCATAGAATGGCATGGCATACCATGGAATGAAACCTCATAGAAAGGCATGGGATGGCATGGAACAGAATGGTACCTCATGGAGAAGCCTGGAATGAAGGAACTTAATAGAGCAGCATAGAATGGCATGGAATGGAATTTCATAGAATAAAATGGAATGAAACCTCATGGAATGGCATGGAATGCAGTGGAATTAAACAAAATTAAGAGGAATGCAGTGGAATTGAGCAAAAGGAGATGGAATGGAATGGAATGGAATGGAATGGAATGGAATGGAATGGAATGGAATGGAATGGAATGGAATGGAATGGAATGGAACGGAATGGGATTCTTGCTCATGATCTGCACTCTTTGCAGAAATCTCTTCACTGATGCATCTTGAGGGTCGGTAATACAAAACCCAAATACTTTGTCTTCTCTGTTAATCCTGTCAGATACCCGTTTATTGTAAAGACCACTAGGCAGTATTGGCATGTTTTTTCCATGTACTACAAGATTTTTGAGAAGAAATGCTAGAATCCTGCTCCCAAAGATAAAATGGAAGAGCTTCTAGTGACTGTTCCTGAATAGCTCCCACATGATTCAACAAAAAAGAAATATCAATATCAAATATCAATATTATATAATAAGTAAGTGCCCTTATTATGAAGCCTTGATTCTCACTGTGGCATTAAGAGCTGCGGGGAAGGGCAGCAGAGAGGCACTCTCAATGAGCAAAGATATTTGAGAATCTGGAATAAATTATGGTACTTAACAGAGGTTGTGTGCCATTTATGTTTATGTCATGTGATTTATTTTTACAAAGCCTCAGGATCCATTTTCCAGGTAGTAAATACTTTTGCCTTGAAACCTTTCAGTTTAACCATTGACATGACTCTTCTGTGTTTATGTCTTATTGACACTGAACAAATACTTGTGGGTACCAAGAATTTACTTTCATTCAAAAATGTAGTATTTCAGGAGGCATAGTGAAAAATCTTTTGCAAAAATTGCCTCTGATTTTTAAAGGCCTTTACATTATGTCCTTGTTAGATATTAAAATGGTGCAATGCTCTGATAGGCAGTAGAATTTAGCTTAAAAAACAGCCTTGAAGGTACAAAGCCTAGAGGATGCCTGTATTTCCTTAACAGAAAAATGTCTCAGGCATTTAACAATAAATTAACAGTGCTTCACAGCCACAGGACTGAAGCTGCTCAACACAGAAATAAGTCTGTTTGGGCTAGTTGATGAGGGTTTCAAGACTAGGATTATAGCAATAAAACCTATTTGAAACATACACATCAATTTTGCAGAAAAGTCAAAGAGTTCAGGAAATGAATGCTTTCATAAATAAAGAAATCTACAAAGAATGAAGGAAGCACTCGTTCTCAAGGATAACTTTCAAAAAAATTGTGGGCAAAATATGTTAGAAGAGAAAAATATCTCTAATTTTGTGGTATGGGGTGAAGCAGGGATTGTACTTCATTTAGTTTTGCTTAGACAGCATGCTATGCAGATAAATTGTGGATTGTATCCACTGAAACACATTTATAGGGGCAACAGCTGAAGCAGCATGTTTGAGTTGTTTGGAAGGAGAGCTGGGAATAGACCTTGAGAGAGATGGGTTTTACTCAGCTCCAGCTGCCTGGTAGGTAGTATCTTGTACAAATCTCGCTTTGTTTGCTTACTACTTTGTTTACAGAAAACAACAACAACAACAAAAGCATTTCTTTGCAGGCATAACTTTGTCCTACATTTTTGATAGAAATCTGAAGATCAGATATCATTTAGTGAACTACCTGTCCCTTCTCCAGTGACTAGTGGGGATAGCATATCACCAGTATAAATTTGCTCCGGCTGGGTGAACCCATCTGCAGATAAATAGATTACAAAGACAACAATTTTTCTGCTGCCTAGTACAACCTGATAAAAAGATGCTTGCTTTTTTTTTTTTTTTTTTTTTTTTAAGGTTAGATTAATGTGAGATGGAGAAGCAGGTAGGAGAGCAAGACTACATCAAGAAATTGTCTTCATGCTTTACAGCAAACACAACAGATGGCAAACAGTCCCTTGCAACTGACAACATTTTCCAGTGTCCTTTATGTAGACCTGCAAATCAACATCTGAACCCGTGAATGTATAAATAATAGAAATGTGCCATACAGGCTCCAGTCCTCCCATACTGGCTCACACTCTTAGCCTTGTGCAAGCTGCCACCTTTGTCTGTCCTCCTGAGACCACACACAGAGACAGCAGGAGGGAAGACAGCAGATCCTCCAGCTAAGTTTTGTTTGCTATTTGCAAAAGCCTAAAAATCTATGAAATTCCTGTTCCAGTTTATTTACAAAGTGTAAGAAGATGTGTCTCCTTATAAACATTTCTGCTGGCAGTCTGTTTGTTCTCTTGGCACCATCACTGATGGAGGAATATCATGTCTTGAAATGTTTAAATGAAATTTAGGACAAGTTTAATCTGGCCTTGTTCATGAGAATTTGCATGAGATTTTTTTTGACCAGCTCCAGTTCTTTCCAAAACATTTGGATGGTAGCAGGTAGTGTCTAAACATTACAGAATCCTCAGACACAATTCATAGGCAGTATTTTTTTGCTCTGTTGGAGACGCTTCAGACAAGATGCATGACAAACTCAATATTTTGCTGTGAGGATCCCCTCCAGACAGGCTGCAGGTAGCCAACCAGCATTTATAAGAAAATGACACTGACTTCAATTTTTCTGGTAAAGAGAAGGGCAGATTTCCACTGACAAATGTGATAGGCCATTTGGGAGGGCAGTCTCCAACTCAGGTCAACACTCAGTTGGACCCAAATGGTGACCTAAATTTTGGGGAACTCTGTGGTAAGTGTTTCTTACAACAGGCAATCATAAAGCAAGGGCCTTTATCTGAACCTGTTTTCTACAGGTTTGGTAAGGATGAGAGTTCTCCCCTTCCATGAGCCCCTACCAGTCTCCATGTCTCATGCCATGATCCTATGATGGAGGTTTTACATGGTGGTAAATTTCCAAAGCAGTGTAACTGATGCCAAATGCTGCTCTGACAGTGTTTCCTTTTAATATAATAAATCAGTTCCAGCATTGTGGTGGGCCTTGGAAGTAATTTATCCAAAATTTGGCAGCAGCCAAGTAGAATCAAGTGATTTTCATAATGTATTTTAAATGAAAGTCATAAAGAAAAATCACTTTTATTAAGTGCTTGAAGAGTGCTCTTTCCCAATGCCAGTTCCTTTGAAAATGTATATGCTGACTGTATAACAATATCTTTTCCTGAGAAAGTGCTGTCATCTTCTATGAGATAAATTTATTTTTTGTGGTTGTGTAGTAGAGTTGGTTACACTGTTTGTTTCAAGAAAATTATCCAATTCATCTTTTTTTATGACTACATTATTTCTGACTGGGATCTATCATTACTTGACTACTTGTACAGAACTCAAATATTTTCTGGTGAATCATTTGTTTTTCCACATTCTCCCTCTCTATTTGTCCTTCATCAGTTGTAAAAAATTAGCTGGCATATTGTATGAGGCAATTTACTTCTGTGGTTTAAGTAACTTTCAGAAAATCATCAGTTCAAAGCAGAGCTTATCAGAAATTCCCTGAAATGCTTTTGCTTTCCAAATCAAATATATTCCCTCAGGAATTAATGCGTGTTGATGAAATTTTTACCTGATACCTGTCACAGGAAGAAATTGAAAAAAAATAGCCTAGTGCATGTGTATCCACCATCCCAGGTTGAGTCCTTGGGCTGTAACGTCACAGATTTTACTTCAGAGGGTTTTTTTTGGTTTTGTTTGTTTGTTTGTTTTTCTTTTGTTTGATTGGTTGATTTTATTTTTAGGAGAGAAAGATTACATAATTGCAGGCTGCATTTGCCCTCCAACCTATTTTCCCCAAGTCAGAAAAACCAAAATCTGCGCAGATGCAGACAGGTCTGAGACACTGCAGACCTATCAACTGAACAGCCTAGAGCAAAACTAGAAGCCAAGAAGAAACAGCTACCAGAGGGTCTTCCTGGATGGTTGCAGTTAGCACATGGATTCATTTGCTGAGACAGTTCCCATCCTGAGCTATAAATTACCCAACTGGAAAAACAAATGGGCGCTAAATATCCAGCCTGCCTGCACAGCGGCATGTCAGACACCTGAGCTAGCTATAAGCACAACAGCATTTCTGTGCAGTGCAGGGACAAGCAGGAATGCCAGCTCCAGAGCTGCCAGGGGGTAGTTTAACAGCCCTGTGTGACCAGCAAGCCAGATCTCAGCAAGGTCTGTCACACTGAGACTGCTTCTGCTTGCAGAGCTGGGGATATTTGCACCTGTCCCACAGCCACATCTCTTTGCAAGACACCATTGCCTACCTACCATGGCTCTTGGTGTCTGAGAGAATAAAGGACATAGCTGCTCCTTCTCATGTGTCTTGATTGCTCAATCTTTTAAAAGATCAATGTTTTCTCCTCCTTCATCTTCCCTGAACTGTTCTTGTTACAGGGACAGCAAACCACCCTGTGTTTGCTCCTCCAGGCAGCCATACTCTTCTGTCTGCCAAGGCAGCAGTTCTCTGGCTAGGGAACATCTCATTCTCCTTCTCACTTGGACATGTGTTCAATTCCCCAAGCCTATTGGTGTTTAAGAGGCATTTGGATGATGCCCCAAATAACTTGCTTTAACTTTTAGTCAGCCCTGAGGTGATCAGGCAGCTGGACTGCATGATCTCTCCAGCTTCCTTCCAAATTATAATGATATAATCGAGTCTTGCTACACAGAGATGTTCTACCCATTTGAGCTCAAAAAATTTCAATCCAATCGAATAGCTGGATGCAAGTCAGTTGGACACTGAAGAAGACCATGAAACACAGCAATTTTGCTTATACTGAATGATATTCTAAGCAGATAGATGCATTCTAGTGAAAATAGGTGTCCCTTGAACAGTGCTGTTCTGTCTTTGCCCAGAAACATTACCTTTAACCCTTCCAGAACAGTACCTCTGAAAACTGGGCTAGATCTATGGGCCCAAACATAACACAATATTTCTGCTTTTTATTCTCTTTCTTCATCCATGCAGTGAATTGATCCCATTTCTGGGCTTCTCTATTCACTGTTTACGTTTAACATCCCTTTTGTACTAAATAATTCCATTGACTACTCTGTTAGAGTAGAGAGTAGAGAAGACACTGCTTCTTGCCTGAGATAAACTACTGAATAATCATTGTTTGAAAGTGAATGGGGCATGAAAGGGCAGGGGTAGTCCTTTCAAAAATGCCAAGAAATTGCTGTTTGCCAGACTCACCCTGCTGCTGCTGTGTCTCTCATTTGTTTGCCAAGAGAGCACATCACTGGTATTTACTCTTTGAGAAAAGTGGTCACATCAGTCTGGGTATTTTATAAGTCCACCCTCTCCTAAGCAACGTACAATAGTTTTCAGTGCTCCTTATGTTCTGATTTTAATCTCTGATGTTCCCAAGTGCAGGAATATAAATTCCTGTACAAAAGGATAGCTGTCAGGAGAAAGTCCTTTAATCTAGCAGATAAAAGTCTAACAAGATCCACTGGCTGGAGGTTGAAGCTAAATAGTAGCTAATCTGAAATTAAAGGCCCAGGTTGTTGCCTTTTTCTTTACTTTAGCAATATAGTTAATCCTTTGAACATCTCCTGGTGGTGGCAGATAGTGAATTTGTCATGACTTCAAACCCTTAGCAAGGCAAAGCAAGGGGGAGTGATTCAGACAGCTTTTTTTAGCTGTGTAATCCAATGCCTAAATTGAGAGAGCAGTCTCTCTAGTCCTTCTAAAAGCTAGAGAGAAGGGGAATTTCAAGACAAAGGGAATGCAGAGAAGAAGCCTAACAGCTGATCTAAACATCTCGGTGCCTGCATGTTATAAAGAACTGAATAGAATAAAACAGTAGAAAGGGACCTAAAATGTCCCTAAATAATAGTTGAACTGTCTAGTCCAACTGCTTGACCACTGCAGGGCTGACCAAGAGCTAAATCATCCTGCAAATGTCATTGTCCAAATGCTTCTTTAACATGGATAGGGTTGAGGCATCAAGCACCTCTCAAGGCAGTGTTATGGATTAGCACTGGACAGCTTTTCTGCATTTGGATGGGACAGATGACAGTGAGGCATTCCAGTCTGATCAGGCCTTGACAAAAACGTGCTCTCCCATCCCTCAGTGATCCCACAAGAACTGTGGGGGAGCTGGGGATATGTCTGCATGCCCCTGCCCTGATCTGTAACATTACTCTGCATAGCTGAAGCTGCAGGGGCACAGATGGAGAAGGTGCTGTAGAAGGAGGGGACAGATGTGGGCCTGCTGCAAACCATGCTTTCCTTGAGTGGTACCCAGGCTGCCCAACACTGCCCTCCCAGCCCAGGCTGGGTCAATGTCAATGCTGACACCACAGAAACCTGCTCACTACAGACACGTTCTTAGATACCACGGTCCTTATGTCTGCTTTCACACCAGTCTCCTTTCCAAATCTATGGCAAGTAACGAGGAGGTCTCCTTCTCCTCTTTTCTCTGTGCCTCCATACAGGATCAATTTGTACTTTTGTTCCTTGTTAAACATCAAAGCTGAGAGCAAATAAGGAAAATCTGCTTGATTTGACTCTGAGGACTGTAAAAGAGATTATATCTCTGGGGTTTTTTTTGGTTTTTTTTTTTTTTTTTTTTTTTTACCCTGCTGCACAGAAATCAGCCTTCTATTTTGCATACAGCCACATTTCCTGCCCATATCCACTCTCTCAGCACTATGCTGTGGCTGATGCCAGCCAAAGCTTGTCCTCTGCTGAAGGACCTTCAGCTCAGCCTTCCCCAAATATAAGATACATGTGGGTAAAGATGTAACTGGGCATTTCCGCCTTTTCTTTAGGCACTAAAGGCAAGGTTGAATTTTCAATCTGAGAGATAAAAAATGCATAAAAATACTTCCCTCAAGAGTGAGGGAAAAGTCAACACACAATCTGAACTTCTAATAGTTCCATGTGACAGCCTAAATGTGGGGGAGAGTCTTTAGGAGTGTGAAACAGCCGCGATCTCTTGCCTGGTACAGAGCAGGTGAAGACAGGCAATGATGATATACACATAACAGATCTGTATTTTGCCCTGAGCAAAGCTGTTCCTGGCTAACCAGAGAGCAGTAGGAATATAACTTCCTCCTTCTTTACATTTCATAGATTGGAAAGACAATGTATTAACAAAACAAAACAAAAAGAGACAGAAAAGGAGAGAGACAAGAGCACAGAGGAGGCCCGGAGGGAAAGAAAAATATTCAAATAATGGAGTAAGGGTGAGGCTGGCAAACTTTGTGGCAGTGAAACAACAGATGGACTGTAGTTTTAGTGATTCATCACACAGATGGTTCAGCAGATGGATTCTGTTGGGTTCATACAGCTTAGGTGGAAATATCAGCTGCTGATCTTGACAGGCAGGGCAGCTTCAGCAGAGGCAGTATCCTTGCTTTGCCTTCCCTTGTACATGTCCTGTTTTCCCAGACTGGCAGTGCAGGGACAATGCTGAGTGCCACAGCATTGGCCAGCCTTTGTGCTCCTTACATGCCACATAGTTCAAGATTTTCTCTGCCTGTTCTAGGAAGGAAAAAGTTTGCTATGAGTGGATGTACCACCTCATTTCTGCCACCCAGTCAAGTGACAAATGCTGTTCCTTGGGAAACAAAAACATCTACAGATTGTGATGATTTCTATCTATAAAAATTCTGTCAGCCTGGATGGCATTTCTGACAGAGTATAACTTCTCCAAGGTCTGAAACATCTTCCCAGTTTTACTGTGGGGGTCTAGATTCCCAAATAGCCTATGACCATTAATGCAATAAAGAGGAATTAAAGCACAATAAAATTGCTAAGAGACAAAAAAACACCTCCACGTAAATGTTTTACTTGTGGATGCTCATGGGACTTGTGCATATGTAGACAGAACATTTTTTACCATCTTTACCCTAAAGCACAGCTTGCCAGTTAATGAGAAGGACAAGCATATAAACAATATTAATTTGTTTACATATACAGGTCATCTTGCATGTATTCTCAGCAGTCTCAGATTCCAGTTTCTTGATACCAAAGCTCAGAGGAGTAAAAAAATCTTTAAGCAGCTGTGCAGTAGATTGTATATAAAAACCGTTTTGTGTCTGGTCTTAAGATACAGCTAGAGAAAATGTATGCAGCTGAAGGAGAACAATGAATAAAGAAATGTCAAAGAGGGGGTGGGAAGAAATAACACAAGTGATTTGGGTCAAGATCACTTCTAGAGAAGGGCAGTGGAACAGATCCTGTTAGGGATCCACAGAGTGTACTGTAGATTTTGGATTTGGATAGAAACTGTCAGTGTTATTAAGCGAGAAATATTATCATTGACATCAGGGAGAGTCTAGATTATGAGATACAAACTGAAGCACAAATGCTGTTAATGAGGTAAAACCCAGATATGCCTGGAGATAACAGCTGACTGACTTTGTCACTCTGCTTTCTCCAAAACTGTAGGAGATGGGATTTTTTTCTTGGTAAATAATAGGGCTTTGTAAAATTAGTTGAATGTGGATAATACTTGGAATGTACTTTTTTTTCTTTTTAAGCCAGAAGAGCAAGAAGAAGTTAAAGAAAATAACAACCTTCTAAAAAATATTCTCAGCATTAATTAAAAGAATTCTGTTTGAAGGAAGAAAGTGCAGTTTTTGACAAGGATATCTATGTCTAGAGTTGAGGACAAGACAGTAAGAAAGTAGAAATTGCTGAAAAAACCCTTAACTTCATAAAACAACTAAGCAAGCAAGTAATTACAAGGACACATTTCAGCCTGATGTTTCAGTTTCCACTTCACCTTTATGCCCACCACCTGTCCTGGAACATCCACAAAGCACTATGGCCCCTTAGAGGAGGCATCCAGAGGCACTGAATTACAGTGCTACTCAAACTTAAAGGCACATTTTGGCAGAGTGCTTAAGAACCACTTTCTCACTCTTTTTCTGCTCCATTACATCTTCTTCCTTGACAACACATCTCAGATGATGTCCAAGACTTCCAGATAAGGAATGTTGCCACTGTCACTTCTTCATCCACTGATGAGCAGGGTCACTTTGTTAGGAATGCCAGCTGAATTCCTGACAATTTCACATTCCCAGAAACATAGTTTACAAATGTGCATTACCATTCCCTGCAAGTAGACATGTAGACCATGAGTGGAGTTTAACTAGGGAAGAGAACAATGTGTCTGCTCTCAAATCCAATGACAGTGAAGGCAGCTTGGAAAGTTCTTGCCTCCCAGTTCTGAGGCCATGTTTTCCACCTTGATGCTGCCTTGCATTTTTCCAAACTCAGTTTTCTTTTCCTCCCTTCATTCTCCTGCCCTACTCTAAATAGAATTAAAATTTCAAATAGCAGCAAATCAAGAAGAGGCACAACTGATTTCCAATATAAATTTTTGTTTTGCTTCTGAGCTTTCAACCCTCTCTCCATTGAGCTGCTATTTCTGCTTTTCCTGAAAAACAAAAACCTCTTGCCCTGCCCCTCAAGCTCCCTCCAAATATATATTTTTCTATTTTCCAGTTTATTGTTAAAGTGTCTTAATTATGCAGACATTCTGAGAAAAAAACCTGGAAAACACATAAATGGCTAAGAAAAGTTTTCCAGTTTTTAATCTAAGATATCCTTACCCCTATTAGAAATCAAGTTTTTAAAGTCCTACATTTTAAGAGAATTGACTAGTTATAAGGTGAGATGAAGGGGAAAATAAATATTTAATTTGGAAATGCCAGATCTAGTCAGGCTCCATAGAAACAAATGTGACACCAGTCCACAGAGGGAACTTTCCTTGATATCTGAGTTTGCTAGGAAAGCAGGCTGCTCATACTGACCCTAAATAAGTACACCTTGTTCAATAAGCTAGAAAACACAAAACGTCTCTTTGCCCTTAACTGGATATGTGCTTTACCAAGAGTGAGGGGATAGGACAAAGTACAAATCTTCTCACTAAAAGCCAAAGTTTTTGACAAAAGAAGTTTCCTCCACCATGACGTTTTGCATCTTTGGCATACAACATCTTTTGAATTTATCAATCACACTGTACCATTCTCCTATCTTCTCTTCAGATTATCTCACCTGACCATAGCAGTAGAGATGACTTCATGCTTCGCAGGAGGAAAGGTGCTCTGGCCTTTAGGGTGTGAAGGAATGTTTCCTTTTATTCCTGCCAGTAGGAAATACAGAGAAATATTGTGTTCCTTTTTCAGCTATTAACACTGTCATTTGCATTTTGGTAAGAAGTGGCCTCCACGTCAAGTGCTCAAATGGTGAATTTTCAGAGGCAGAGGGACTTTGTCTCAGAAACCCAAGCACTGAGCGTGTTGTGACAGCATTTCAACCAGTGAACTGCTAAGCTGGGGACAGAAGCTGTTACAATTTTGAATGAGAGCCTCAAAGACTTATAATTAAAACACTTAGCAGCTGAAATATTTTTGTTCAGATGCAAAGCTACTGAGAAACAGTGCAAGGCACAAGGTACCACCAACCAAAACTGTTCAGCTAAATCTTATTTTTGTTCTACATGTGCCGAATGGAAGGACATGATCCTGAAAACTAAAAAAAGCCCTGAGAGTGTCCCTCCCAAATCTGCAGAATAATACCAGAAATTTGGTGTATTTGTGTGCTAGGAGAACATGCCTGGGGATACAGGACTGGACAAATTCAGCCTTTCACAGATCCACGTAGTGAAACACTCAGGCAGAATTATTCTGCAAATGTGTGAGGCATGGATGAGAAAAGCATATCTCTCTGGTATTTTATATCAGAAAGGAGATGAAAAAGACCCTGAAAGTGGCCTCCAGATGACAAGCCTTCTAGCACAAAAGCTCCTTAGAGTTGCACAGCATATCCTTCAGCTGAGTCTTTTCGTGACTTCAGTCTCCTGATGGCTTTTACAAGTGTCAGAAATTGTGACCATCTTCTTTTCCTTTAGGTATTAGCAATGATAGTCCAGCAAGTTTCCTGGGGGAAGGTCCATTCCTAACTATTTGTGATTAGCAGCTTGAGCACTTTCTTTTTTTTTGATCCCATAATTTTCCCCAAAGATGTTAACACTAAGGCTGAACCTGCTTCATTTTTATACAAAGGGGTATTGAATATTTTGCCATAATGTATTGTAATTTTCCTGTGAAAGGAAGTTTCATTGCACAGCTCAGCACATTAAAGTTTGAGAATTCCAGAATGAACATTTATCTGTGATACCTTAGTTTGCCTTCCCATGGCTCAAGCTTTAGGACATTACCTATTAATAATAAACAGTTTGGCTCCTCCTGGATTTCTGCTTCACTCGTTGAATGTCTAGTTCTTCATTTTTCTTTCCTTTACATTTCTGGCGAGGCCTGATTTAATGCATACCAACTCTTATTTACTGCAATGCTTCCAAATCCTCCCCTCAGGACAGTGTAATTTTGCAACCTATCACTACCAAATTGAACGTGTGCACACAATGAATATTCATTAATCCTCCCTTACAGAACACTTTGTGAAGGGATGTGCTTTTTCTGCTTGAACTTTCACCCAAACTGCATGGATGGCAATGTTGGGGATTTGTTCATTGGAAGTACTGCCAGCCAGTGCATAATAGGAACTTCGATTTTTCAGAGTTGTTAATACTTATTTTTTTGTGATGAAGATCTGAGCAACCTGGTCTTGTGAAAGGTGTCTGTGCCCACAGCAGGGGGCTTGGAACTAGATGATCTTTAAGGCCTCTTCCAAGCCAAACTATTCTAGGATTCTATGACTCTATGATTCTATGACTCTATGATTCTATGATTTTATGATTTACACCCTGGTCTAATCCATGCAGATTACAAACTTGGATTCATTTGCAGATGGGATTTCAGCAGGGCTGGGTATGACCTACCTCTCCTACCAAAGCAAAAATATGATCAGAATAGATAAGAGACACATTTAAGCAACAAAAAAATGCAAGCCTACAAGCAGATTAAACACACTGCTCACATCTGTAGTGTCTTGGGATATAGAAAGGAAGCAGGACATTGGATCACAAACACAGCAGAAAAGAATGAGTGAGGTGTGCAGACCTGGGCACAGAACAGAGACATTAAAGCCTTCCAAGGATCCTTCTGCTCTACATATTTATTCTTTGTGTTCTCTTTCTCTCCCCTTTTCCTGGGGGCAAAATGATATGAAGAGCAATGTTTTCTTATGCTCTGTGTTAGCTAGGCTGTATGTTTCATTATTGATAATAGAGTCTATGAAGTATACATTATATCTAGGATGGCTTGGGGTTTATTGGGTTTTCGTTTAGTTGGTTGGCTTTTTTTTAAATTTCAGGTCTGGGTTCTCAACCATTTTTTAAAGTATCTCATATCATAACTATGTCTTTCTCCCAAGCTATCTGCGGTACTTCCTGCAGCTAAGAGATGGGTTAGAAAAATGAACTCACTGTGCAAGTTGCCAGATGCACATCTGATGATCAAATTGTTTCCAGTTGAGAACAGACTCATAAATCAGGCTACCAGCATTTCAGAAACTTGTCCAAACCAAGGGCAAATTACAAAGCAGTCACTTCTCTCCCCACTATGTGCCTTATATTGGTAGTGACAATGGATACATGACAGGAAAGGCATGACCCTTTCTTCCTCTTGATGATGGGTCCCTTAAACCCTAGAGATATTTTGCCATTTACCTATTGAACCATTCCAAAGTGTGGTTATTCTCCACCTTGCTGTTGTGTGCTGCCTTTCCAGCTGGAAGAACTTTGGGGCAAGACTGTGAATTTCTTTGTATATTTTAATTCCTGTACTTTGATGGTCTGAGTTCATTACTTTTGGATACCATCAGTGTGATGCCACAGCTTATGACTGTGGACATAAGCCCAGCCAGGCCCCATAATGACTATGCCTGGACTGTACAGAAAAAAAACCACACAAATTGAGGCTTTGTATAATTCTGCAAGTCCAGGTGCCTAGGAGGAGGCAGGATGGGAACTAAATGGCTTTGGATTTGTTCAATTTTAGAATGCTGCCATCCTGGTCAATACTGTCAAGAACAACTTTAGGGTAAATACTACAGCTTCTGGTCAGGTACAGTCAAAATAATGCCTATACTAGACATTAATGCTTGTGTCTCCATAAAACCAGAAAATTTATGACTGTTTGGTATGGAGACTAAACCCCCCAGGATCTTTGAAGGAAAAAATTCAAATATGTCAAGATCCCTGGACTATATCCCAGGGCCAGGAGTTGGACTTGATGATCCTTGTGGGTCCCTTCCAACTCAATATATTGTAGTTTAGTCTAGTCTATAAAAAAGTCTGCAAGAAAAGAGAGGCTTGACCATCAAGACAACACAACATTATCTGTGCAAAATGCAGGTCCTGACTAAAGAGTTTATTTGTGAATATATGTTAATATTAAATATCAATGTAAGGTATCACACTACTAAAAGCCTCCTGTTTTTGCTGTATCTTTGCAATATAATGTAAATGTTTAGCAAAGAGCTGTAGCGTGGTCTTCACAACCATATTTGATGCTGTAATTTATTAAATCAGTCATAACAGCACCAAATCTGAAGGCCCATACCTCACCCAGTGAATTTTAGATGCATCTCCAAGAGTCTTGATGGGGAGCTCAGTCAGAGACCTTCATGTAGGTGCAGGAGAGAGATATGAAAATATTAGATATTAACCACACATTTTTTAATTCACCTTTTGATTTGGTAAACTAAGGCTAAATCTCATCTCTGTAAACTCTCAAAGGCTCATGCATAATATGAGAAGAGCTCCACAGCCTGATTTCCTTCCAGAAATGGTCCATTTAATCCAGAAATTGTGCCACCCAGAATGCATTTGCCACAGCTTGTTTATCTGCACAAATAGAAATATATACCTTCCCCAACTTCCCTTAAGTTTTTGCTGACACTTGCTTTGATTGCTTAATTAATTTTGCATTTTTTTCTGGTCTCTTTTTTTTTTAGAAAGAACTCCCCTTCTACCATGATCATTCCTATGAATTCTGAGTTTATTATAAGACAAAAAAGTCAATAAATACCAGAATTTAAAAAATATTGGGCCTCTCACTGGAAAACTACAAATCTCTCGCCAAAAAATACCTGACCAGAGGTTATATTGCAATTTCTTTATTTTACCACCATGTTACAATTAATCAGCTTTTTTTTCCCAGCCCACCTGAGAGTTTTACTACAGGAATTGATTTTGAGATGTGAATTAGAAAGAAATAGCTCCCATGACTGTATTAAAATCCACGTAGATTGGACAGTCTCCCTGCAGTCATTTATCCTGGTAACTGCCCAGAAAAGCAACCGCGTTCAGTTTTTTGGTTTGCACAACCTTTGAAGATTACCTTAATTTTTCTTTCTTTTTTCTGATTTCCACTAAATATTTAACAGGTTGTGTTTTAGGCCAGAACTCCCAGATTATACCTGATCACCTCAGACCTGATGGCTTTAATTCCAAGTTATTGGAATTAATTAATAGACGCTCCATGTATTTCAGCTATCATTTAGAACATCGAGTCAGCTTGGAAGGCTGTTGTAAGTAACCATTTGCCAATGGATAAAATGGTTTAAACTGCCAACACAACTTGCATGAACTTGTATCCTGTCCACAAACTAAAGTTTATTTCTGACCTGTTTTGGTGCTTTTGAAATACTAATGATAGTCACTCAATTGTTGCCTGCAACTTCACACCAGGTGATATAAATCAGAGAATTGTGTGCTTCTTCAGATGTAGCTGTAGCACAGTCATTTTCATACCTTCAAAATGCTGATCAAAAGGAGAAATAAATATATGCTACAGCTGGCACCTTGAATTATGCTATGTGAAGTAAATACTTGCATTTGAACATAGTTACTTTGAACCCAGTGAGCTGGAGTAAGAGAGGTTGAATGTATTAGGGACAGAGAATTGTATTTTATTTGCAGCAAATAATTCTTTAAGCGTGATGGAATTTATTTTCATCCCTATGCTTTTCATATTGCCCTCTGCCCTTAAAAATCTGCTCTCAAACTACTGTCTCTGCTGAGATGAAAAATAACTTGTAGCAAATGACTTTATTTACTTGTGGCACAATGAAGCTGTTCTTGAGTTATTCTCCATTTTTAATGGCAATGAGTAGACACTGTTGATTTCAGACACTGAACTAAATGATTTAACCATAATAGCAGCACTAAACTTAACATAATTTTGTCATGTAAAAAATGCAGGGTTATAGTCTGCTGTCATTGTATTGTAATTAAGGACTCCTCTGCCCTGCACAGAGTAAAAGCTAAATAAATAAAAAAATAAATAATGAAAAAAGAGCTACAAAATCTTCATAACAACAAGGGCACATCATTAACAGCTCTGACTTTATATCTTTTCAAAATGAGAGTTTAAAATGAGAACCTGCAGCAGGACTAGAGACATTGCTACAGCAAGAAGGCAGCAATGGACAAGTGCATGGCTTCAGTGGCAGCGCAGGCTGTCTTTAACACTGTGTGCCAGGGGATAAAACACTTTGTATCTTCCTCTGCAGTCCCAAGGATAAATTCATTTTACCTGATTGATAAAAAGTTATCTAGATCGATCCAGTCTCTCCAAACGTCTTCCCTGCTTGGGAGTCCAGCAAGATACAGAACAGATGACACAGGTGGGAGCGTGAAGTTATCCATTTCAAACACCTCCCTCTTCCTTCCCAGTATTTGCAGTCCAAATGTTTAACAAAAAAAGCACCTTACTGCTGCTTGTAGGGTGACATTTGTGACACTACTTGGAGAGAGGCACAAGAGCTGCCTTCCCCATTACCAAATGTTTGCCGTTCCTCAGTACAGCATGACAGCACCTTACCATTGTTTTGCAAATGTAATGGTTGATTATAGGTAGTGTAATATGTAAAGAAAGATATAGAAGCAAAATTATGGTACACCCTCTTGCATATTTGCTGAAAATACTACTACTGTGTTCCTAATATGTGTTTATAATACAGTCTCGAATCTGAGGCAAAGGGAACAAAAATGTTATCTCCAATACAAACACAAGATTAAAAGACATTGACAAGGGCTGTAAAGTCTCTTGGTGAAGCCAGGCTGCACTGACTGATGTCATGGGCCCAAAACAAGGGGAAGCATTTATGGCAGGCTATGCCAATTCACAAACCATACTCAGGTCCCAGAGCCCATTTCTAACTCTTTCCTTCTCTCTTTGAATAATAGACTTTTCTTTCTCCTAGTGTGTGGCCAAAACACTGGCACATGCTGGCAGGATTTCCACTGGACAATGTTCACATCTTGATGTGCCCTAAAGAGTTTATCATTCTTTTGGACAACTTGTGGACTCTACATAATTAAGAGAAGGCATTCACAATGAAGCTGTGTGGCTTTTAGTACTTTTTATAAAGAGACTTTTAGAACCTGGTAGGTTCAGGCTATTGGTGAGGGAAAATATACTTCTGACAAGTCACAAAACAATTGAAAGATTTATAGAGACATGGCTGAAGGGTTGTACTTGTGAAGGAAGGAGAATAATTTTTTTATTGCTTAAAGGAAACATTTTCACTGAAATGAATTACTGTCATGAGAATCAGAGTGATTTAGCTAAGAATTTGAGTACTCCACTAATGATCTTACAGTATTAAGAATAAATGTTCCATGGCCTCTGGCTCCAGATGAGATGTCTGTGACACAGGAGCTGCTCAGGGCAATGCAGAGAAAGAATGTGAGCAGGTGCCACTATGAGGCTGTCCCTGGGTGGAGCTTTTGTACCACCACTCTTTATACCCTCCTGTAGCAAAGATATGTTCTTCCTGCAGAACAGTAAATTCCAAAGCAAGCTATCAGTGTGTACAAGAGAACTGTCCCCTGTGTGCTCTTAGACATCTATTATGGGGAAAAAAACCAACCCAAAAGCTATTAAAAGGGAAAAAGCCCAACAAACCAACATTCCTAACAATTTACTTCTGCGTGGAGCTGGTTGGAGGTTTTCCCCTTTACACACAACCATTTCCTCATCCAGCGTGGTCTTGCAGACCTGAAGAATCCACTAGAAATTCCTTGGTACAAATAATCTGAGAGGTGCTGTAAAGCACATCGGCTTCAGATACATCCCAAGAATACAGGTTTCTTGCCACATGATTGTTCCTGTATGGAACTCCTGCCTTTTGTCCCTTGTGTCTCCCACAGAACAGGCTGCTAACTCATGCAGAATTCATGGTGGTGGTTTGAAGGGGTAATGTTGTTTCACAGTGTTTTAAAACAGCACAGGTCAGGGTTGGTAACATGATTTGATGGAGCCTAATAGGTTTGTTCTGCAAATCTTATTCAATGTGTCTTGTTGGGGCTTTTAAAGGTGAAGTCAAGCAGACAGCACATTAGATTTTGAATGTCACACCTCACCAAAATGTATCCAGATGCAAAATTGTATCTAACTCTTAAAAGTATTATTAACATGCAGACAGCATGTTTCCTGGTATGAAATGATATATTTTCCTTGCCTCTTAAATGAAGCATAATCCAGAAGGTATAATTGCATTACATATGAAGTAAACTTGGAGCTGTGGGTCGTAAATCAATAAATAACTCAGCCTGCAGCCTCATGGTTTATTGATTCACAAGCTGTTTATTCCCCCCACCCACTATATATTCTGCATAAGATGCAATTATTGCTGAATTATCCCTTTTTTGCATGTACATAGACTTAGACATCTCATCAGAACAAATACATATTGCAAAGATACAGGAATCCTGACAAGATGCCTTTTTAGTCTTTGTTAGTTTTAAAAGTGTATTAAATTCATTTGAGCCTTATACAGTCCCCACCCAGCATATTAATTTGGTGATTACAATCTCACCATTATCATCATTACTTTGATTATTTAGGACTCGTTAACCTGGGTGAAATAGATTGTGTTTGGCATTAGGCTTTTTCTACCTGGGGAAGCGATACAGCTGTGAGCAAACTGCAGGCTGAAGCACAACTGTAGATGTTCCTGAAGTCAATCCAGGTACAGTTTTCAGAAAGGGCTATTACCAAACCAAGGGAAATTCAGATTGTGCTACATATGGGTACAGACTCTTTAGAGTCATTTGGGAAAGAACAGTGGACTTGGTTCCATGTTTGCTTTGAATTTCTTGTCTCAAATATCAAGAAAATCTGCGGGACTGAGGAGTTGAGTATACCCATGCAAGGAAAGAATACAGTTCCCTAAAACTGTCAGCCCAGCAGACTGCAAGAGACACCGGAGCAGTCAGAGGAGCAGAGGTAAAAAGCAGCAGCAAGAGGACACATGGGGAGACTCATGAACAAGTAGAGACTTGAGAAAACAGGGGAATTATTCCCTGAAAAACAGAGACTCATGGATGGGAAGAAACAGCAAGAGGCAGAGCCTGCACTGGCAGTGCAGGGTATTTAAGCAGGCCAAACCCATCATCCCAGAAGACTGCAACAGGCAAGCATTTACATTTTGCAGTGGGCAGGTGTCCAGCAGTGGAAAGTAGCTGTTGGCAGCATTGTGACCACCCAGGAAAAGGCAGTGTCCTCTGCTTTTCCTGAGATTTTAGCACCCAGTAGAAACAATGCAGATACCCAGACAGAGCTGCTGCGCAAGCATACCCAGGCTTCTGACTGTGGGATGTATGAAGGGATATTCTGAGAGGTGGAAAGTGACTCCAAGCAAGCCTGTGGGGAATGTGACCAGATTGATGACCTGCTCTGTTCAGTGGCCAAGCTGCAGGAGAAGGTGGCAAACTGAGGAAAGTTCCAGAATCTGCCAGAGACAGGTTGGTCAGTGGAGCTGTACTCTGCCATCTCTGATGCATGAAAGCCAACTCAGCATGGCCACTATGGAAAAAGGTCCAGGATCTGCTTCGTGCCAGGAGAAAGGAAGCTTTACAATGGGTCAAGAGAAGAGGAAGAAGGCTACAGCACAGGGCTGAAAGGGAAGCCCTCTAAGATAGTGTTACAGAGTAGATTTGGGGCTCTGGGTACCTTAGACAAAGCCATGTGCAATAAATCTTGCTGAGGTCAGAGAGACCAAACCCTTGCAACAAAACCTGCAACCAACCAGCTCCCAGGAAAAACAACCATGAGTTATGGTCATTGGTGGTTTTCTCTTGTGTGGAACAGAAGCACCCATTTGCAGACAGGACCCTCTTTTCAGGGAGATTTGCTGCCTCCCTGGAGCACAAATTAGGTGTTTTACCACAAGAATGAAGAGCCTATAACAACCTTCAGACTGTTATTCATTTCTGTTCTTTCTCATGAGTACTAGTGATGGTGCTGAGGGAGGCCCCCTCATGGTGGATGAAGAAAGGTGGTGGATAAAGCTTTTCTTCATTTTAGTGAAAAGTTGACTTTGCAATTAGTATAATAGACTGATTTATGAACAATGCCAGGCAGAAGAAATCCCATTTTAGCTCCAAAATTTGCAGTGTCATTTAATTTTCTTTTAATTTAATGGTAATGATTTGTTGTATGACCAATATGGCACTATTTAATAGAAAAATAGCACAAATTTTTTATTATTTTTTTTCTCTTGGAAGAGATAAAGACCTCATTACTCCTTAGAAGAAAGGCCTTGTAATGCTAACAATTACACAAGTCTACATGGCAATGGATCAGAAATGCCAAAATTGTTATTTGTGTATGATAGCAACATTCCTGAATTGTTACAGATGCTAAAAGTTTTCAATTCTTAGAATTAACTTGGCTCTCATCATCAGACAATCCATGCTTTCCTAGTTCAAGGCAACAGGATGATGTTGAGGGAAGACCAAAAGTTTGTTGCATGTCCTGTTTTGTCTAATCTTCACATGAGGGCATGGAAAATTGAAATTGTAAAGTGCCTTAAAATTTTTTCACATATCACTGATAAACTAAAGGAACAGAGATTTTTTTGTCTAACTGGTATATAAACTTTCAGGCACTCAACCTATGTATCTGTACCTTGAGTGAGGGTTTCATTCTTTTGTATGTACATACAAATGGGTAAAGATCACCAGTGATAGTGTCTGTCATAGTAAAATACTTACCTATTCCTCATTATAAATTTTGAGATAAACAAGGGAAAATATGTTATGTATTTACATGAGATGTTTTGATTTATTCATTTAAAATAAGTTTATCTGAAAATTGAAAAAAGGACTCCACTGCACCATCTCTTCTCCAGATATCCAGTATATTAATTTCTGCATTCTTATGGTCTTTTCTGTGGAAAAACTATTCTGTGTTACAGAAAAGATACTGAAACCTAAAATACACATAAGCCAAACAACTGACATCAGATCAAGCACTGAGAACTCCCCCACTCCTGACTGTATTTCATTTTGTCTTTGAATTGCATCCAGTAATGATAACGAGGACTAACAGATTGACAGATGAGATTGCGTGATAGATAACTTGCAGTTTGTCATCTTGACAATGCACAGCAGTGAAACCAGCTGCTATTGCACTACAATGCATTGCTTGCTCTATCTTATTTATTATAAGCCATGCACAAACCATGCACATTTTTTACAGATATAAACATTTCTACTTATGAAACTTGTAGGACAGCCCAGAGCAGTGGGCCAAGCCCAAGTACCACCAGGTGCTGTAGCTGTTGATGGATTTCTGAAATCCATCATGGAATGAAAGAGCAGTTGGCAGAAGAGTCTTTCTTTGTGTTTGGCTGGGTAGCAGGAGCAGCCTCTGGAGACTGAGGACAGAGCCACTTGGGATAATGTGTAAACAGTTTGTAACAGTGACAGGGTAATCAATAGCCTTAGGGTGGATTTACACCCCTGGTTACCCTGCATCTTCACGGAGCATCTTCATGGAGTGAATGATGGAGGCTTCTCCCAACACTCTTATCCATTCACACATCTCCATTACAGCTCAGCAGTATGTGTAAAAGTTATTTTATGGGAAGACGGAAAAAAAAAAAAAAAAAAAAAAAAAGAGGGGGGAAACCAGCTACAACCACCCAGCTACAAAAGAAATCAGATTAGGTATGTGCCACCTTGTGAAGTAAAGCTGTCACTCACGCAGGTTGAATTCAGGAAAACTGCCACTCATCCTGCTAGACTACAGGTATAAAAGACAGAGTGCTTTAGACAGCCCAGACACCAAGTCATGCAGATGCTAAGCATGGCAGACTGAGTGGAAGAAAGGAGTGGCAAGTGTGGGACCCCACTACTGCATGACCTAGTAGAGCCATTGTTTCAAATTACGAAGAACTGCTATCAAAGCACAAAACCTATAACTGAATCATGCTAAATATGTATTGAGGTCAATGAACTTGATTTAAAAAATTGAATATGCTTGCTATTTTCTCAATTAGTTGCTATGCTCTTTAAACCATGCTTTTGTGTTTCTTTTTTCCTTAAAGAATAACATTCCATGCAACCAAATTAAAACATCTTGGGCAGACCTGTGATATTGACTTATTTTATAAACCCCTTTGGAGCTCAAGTATTGATTGTTGTGCCTCGTTCAAAATATTGACTTTGTATATTCAATGTCATCTGTGCCATAAAACTATCAAATATTTTAATAGTCATATTACTGCTAGAAATGTGATGTGTTCCTCCAAGCTTAAATGTGAATATTTGTCAGTGGTCAGAGACTATTTCTACATACAAACAGCAACAGCTTTGGAGAAAGGCCTAGTGAGACTGATCTGTAACCAGCAAAAATTTTACATCTCCACACTGTGGGAGTGGAAGCAAAGGGCATGTATGGAAGTAAATAAGAATCAAATAGATGTGAAATTTTAATTCCACAGTTTCATTTGAAACTGAGATAGATTTTCACCGAAGTCACAGTCATTAGAAATTTTATATCTACTAAGACATAATATTTTTTTAATATATTCACACTATCTAGAAAAATTCCTTCCAAATCCTCCCACTGAAAAAGATCACCACTACAAGCCTAAGATCATTCTGTCCCAGTGAGATTCATGACACATTTTTCTCCCCAAGAACAATTTCACTGTGCTGGCACAAATTATGAAGAGCAAAGATGATGATTTAAACCACTGAAACCTTCAGTTCAGGACTGGGTTCCCTTTTGTGAAGATGTTCCAATAAGTCATGGGCCTGTATTCAGAAGAAGTTTGATCAAGTTCTCAGGATCTAGCACAGTCCTCCTATGTCATCTCTCCTGCCAAAGGAAAACACCATTCTCCATTTACACTTCACGGGAAGTACAGAGCTCCAAATGCTTTTAAACACTAAAGCAAACTCACATACACTGTGTGAAGCTTATTAGAGTCACATTGCAGCTGTGCTGTGCTGATCCATGCAAAGGGAGAATAACAACAGACCAAAACAAATCAGTGACCAGGCTTTACATTTTCTCTCTATGATGAAACGAAATGGTTTCCCATGGAGAAGCATTTACTGATCAAAGGTTTTCTTGTCTTGTGAGGTCAACAAAGCCAGCAGAGGTGACACCATTATTCTTTTTCTGGAGGGAAAACCCTCTTTTAAGGCTCCAGTTGGGACAGATTCTCTGATAGAGCAGTATTCAAACTCTGAAATGTTTGTGCTAACACAAAAGCTGGAAGAGTACCAGACTGATCAGATAAACTACAGAACAAGGCCTTCGTGTTACAGAAATACCAGACTGTGTCTCAAACTGTGACAGAGGAGTATCTCCAGTCTTCAGAAATCTGCCTAATGAGACAGATTAACTAACTAACTAGACTGAGACACTAAAGGAATGTGAAAAAGTCCTTGAGGTGAAATGTTAGTGCACTAAATTCCAGCTATGAAATTCCAGAGGTCTTTCCCATCTGAATTTATGGTCACCATTTATATGACCATGGAGAGGAGAGAAGTATGAACAAGTTCCAGAGATTATGCTCACAAGACTACCATAATAGTGCAGGTTATCAAAAATTCAAGGCAAGGGGCAGATATGTTAGCCATGGAGATTGGTTTGGCTTTTTTTACTAACTGTGTCATTTTGACTCATTGAAAGGATTTAGACAATAATTGCAAGTATGAATCACAATGCAAACTCAATTTCCTATGAAGAGAAACAGTTTTATGCAGTGTAATATTGTATGGGTAAGATAATCACCTAAGAACCAGTAAAACAATAATCTACAAAGCTGTACAGCTAGGGAAGCATAAAGATTGAATACCATTTTATGTGCTTTAGCAAATGATGACTCAATGTCTGGCATATATCATGTGATTAAAACAAAACACAGAGAGTGCTACAGAGAATTTGTGGGTGCTGATTAAAAAGTGCTGTTTTGTGCTACAGGGAAAGTCAATACAAGTTATTTCACTCACATAGCCCTAGGAAATTTGCAGAATTCACACAGTTCTGCAGCTTCAAGTCATGGCAAGTAAGCCTTCCAAAACCTGTCTTCCACCTGTCACCATCACTTACTCTTTTCTTAGTTTATATACAGGAAATGAAGTAAGAGGCCAAGAGAATACCCAAACCTGTGCTCTAAAACTATTGTTGTTATTAATAACAAACACACTGCATATAAATATTACATGGTGCTTTTATATGAGTAAAGACAATTATACTGACATCATTTGAGCAAAGGGTAAAAAAAAAAAAAAAGGAGATCTTTAGCCTAGAGAAAAGAGGGCTGTGGGGGGGGACCTCATAGCAACCTTCCAGCCTTAAAGAGAACCTTACAGGAAAGATGGGGAGTGAGATTCTATTAGGGAATATAATAATGAGGAGTAACGGATTTAAACTGAAAAAAAGGGTAGATTTAGATTGGGAAGAAATTTTTAACTATGAACATGGCGAGACAGTGGATCAGGCAGCCCACAGAAGCTGTGGATTCTCCATGCCTAGAAGTGCTCAAGGCCAGGTTGGAAGGGGCTTTGAGCAACCTGGTCTAGTGGAAGGTGTCCCTGCCCATGGCAGGGGATTTGGAACTAGATGATCTTTAAAATCCCTTCCAACCCAAACCGTGCAGTGGTTCTGTGGCTCTATGGCATGAGTTAAGCTGTGAAATACAGCTTGCCAAAGAATGTTGCAGAAGATAAAAATGTATGTGGATTCAAGAAGCAATTGGATACATCCAGGGAAGCAAAGCCCATAAAAGCCATTAAATAAAAAGACATAATTTCCTCCAGAATGCACCTCAGACATTGACAAGGATGCAGGAGAAAATTTTGGAGACACATGACATTTCACACCTTTGTCCTCTCCTTTCCCTGGTATCTGTCACTGGCCACCAGTTAGCAACTTCCAATATGATCATCTATTATTTTGCCTCTAAGACCTGTTACTTCAGTCAAAACATATGAACAAATAATTTATTCCCTGTTTTTCCCTTGAATTGCTTAGTCTTGTGCTGGTGCTGGTCATGTCTTTGCCTGGTCCTGACTCGAGGCTGGAGTCAGCTGCAGCAGAGATGGCTGGGGGCTGCAGAACATCACAAAGCCACAGAGCACTTCTTCACTGTGCTGTGCTAAGGTGCCACGAGAATCTTTTCTTGCTGGAGAGTCTGCCCTAAAGACTACTTTATTTCATGGATAGTATAATGTTATTCTTACTTCCAGCCTGTAACCTGTATTTATGGTAGTGACTGAGATGTCCCTGGAATTATCTGGGGCTGTGTTAAGTGCTGCCAGGGAAAGAAATCATCTTGAAGTCCCGTTTGAGAAGGAAGGACACCAAACCATGCAGGTCTGGGGCAGCTGGGATTTGGAAGCAGGGGCAAGCCTGCTGTTAGAGAGGGGGACTCTGCAGATGCACCATACCTGCTCCACAGAATAGATTTTGGGAAGGGGGTCATGGATCTCTGACACTCAGGGTTTGCATGGCTAAGGTGAGGTCTGTCCACAGATTATTTTTAGGAGACTTACTTTTAATTATGGCAAGTCAAGGACCTAACAAAAAAGTGTCCTTCAAAATCACCAGTACCATCATATGGGCATGGCTTTCTCCAAATTCTCTCCAGCCAGGTGCAGGCACAGTCAAAACAGAAAGGCCATATAGTAATAGGAGCAACACAAATGTAAGCTTCAAAAGCAGAGCACTGGGATAAGAGAGTCAGAGACCTTATAGCTACCTAGTTAATCTGTATATTTCTTTCCAAGGCAGTATATCAAACTTAAGACTAAAATGATCCAACTACCACCGACAAGTAAAGTCGGTGAAGTAAGAGGCCAAGAGAATACCCAAACCTATGCTCTAAATCTATTGTAGTTATAAATAACAAACACACTGAATATATTCTGCCACAGGCCTTTAAAATAAATAAGTTAAATACTTTTCTATCCCATACATTCAGAAGGATCATCTGAATTTGTCCAAATGAAATATAAATGGTACTGATTGTATAGTCAGGTGTCATGTTGAGGACATACACAGGAATGATTTGGTAGTTCTTTAGTTTAAAAGAAGGTCTAAAAGCAGAAATGAAAGGGACTCTTTAGGGAGACAGAACCTGTCCTCCAGGCAGTAGCAGAAAGGTCATATCCAGGTTTAACAGATAAAGTGTCCATTCCTGCAAAGCTGTTCAGAATTCACGAAATTTCTTTTTTCTTTTTCTGAAATTACTGCCTAAAGTTCATCATTATGCGAAGTATAAGAGTGTGCTGTTACTGCTGTCAACCCTGCCCTGCTTCTTGCAGCATTCACTAACAACAAAATCTCTCCTAAAAACAGGTGCGGACATACAAAATAATAGGAAATGCTTCCCAGAAACTTTCTTCTAAAGCAGACATGGGTCCCCAGCAGCAGCAAATATGAGAGTCCTCAATTCCACAATAAAATACCACAAGAAATCTGTGACAGACAAAGGATCTGAATCTACAGTCTTCTTTATATGTAAGATGTGTCTTCTTTGCATATCTTCCTTTATCCCACAGAAGCAAGGAATAAAAAAAATGATGGAAAATACATAATTAAAATTTACACAGATCTTGAAAGTTATTATAAAAAAAATCCAAACCAAACAGAAGTAGAACTCTCATCTGTCAGTGTTGAACATCTCAGTATTGAGCAGATGGCTACAGCATAAGAAACTCATCACACTTTTTTATTAGTAAATTGAAAGGCATTTGGGTAGCAATCACCATAATCATCATTTTCACAAGCCCTAGAAATTGTAATAAGCTTTTAGAGAGCAGTTGACTTTACAACATAATTGAGAATGGGTATCTTTAGCTTATGCACCCAAAAGCTAGAATGTCACTAAATCTTTAACAGGGAGTTTGACTACAGATAAACAGACCATTCAAAACAGGCACTTGCTCAGAGAAAATTCCTCTTGCATTCCTTCCAATATTCCCTGAAGTCAATAATACCTCTGGAAGAATTTCCCTCAATATTATGGGGAAAAAACCACTTATCTTTCTTTCCTTTCTTTTTATTTATTTGTTTTTAAATAAATTTTGTGTCCAGATAGCCTGCTATCTTACCCCGAAGAACTGAATTTTTATTTTTTCTCGTTTTTATTTAAATTTAAATTGCGTGTTTCAGAGTTTTCCCTGGAAAACATCAGCTTGGCCTGCAACTGGTCTGAAGCCAGCAGGTGGAGCCAAATCTGCTTCCTATACACTAAAATTAGCGCTTGTTGTGAGTGATGAAGGTGTCTCCATCATGCACGTATTTTTCAGCAGGACAAAAACCACCTGGCTTTTCCTGCAGAACCTTCAGTCATATCTCACCATTATCACTACCACTGTATTTAACTGCGGCAGGAGTGTATTTCTGCAGGAAACAGGCTGAGCATTTTGCAGCAACAAATATGTCAAATGCCTCTGCAAGGACTCAGCTAGGAGCTCAGTGACAGGACTGTATACCCAGGCTGCTGATATGCATATGGCCCCAAATCATGCAGGCAGCCTGGCAGGATTTAAAAGCCTTGGAGAGATGAGTTTTTATGCACCCTGCTGCTCTATACCAGCACCCAGCTCTGTACCAATGCACATATGGAGGCAAGATCCATGGCATACATGCAGCAGTAGGTTTTGAGGTGCAGGGCAAAAATCCCCTTCTATGTCTCATTTATTTTGGCCTTGCCTGCTCAGAACATATCTCCCGAAAGGCCTTGTTATTGCTTGTCACCTCCAGCTGAAGCAGCTGCATTTGCAGGTGCTCCCCTCACTGCCTTATGCAGGAACAAGCTCACAGAGATCTGCTCTTCTGAAAGGCAGCATGAGTCATGTTCAGATGCAGAGAAGCAGGGGGACTTGCCCACGCTGTCTCTTGACTGAGACCAGTGAGAGGGAACTCTGACCTTTACAAAGGAAAGTGAGGGTAGATTGTCAATGCCAGCAAAGCACTGGGGATCAAGATTCAGAGCTAAGCCTAATAAACCCAGGGCCCTTGAAGCAGGGAAAGCTGGAGGGACAGAGGATCCTGAGGCTGAGATGGTGACATCTCTGCCAGCAGTGACATCTCTCCTATATTCCCATAAGAGTTTATAATATGGGACCAAATTGGGGAGGTGATTGCTTCAGCTCTTCCAAAGGAAGAGAAGATCTGATAGGGAGCACGCGGGGTTTTGACCACCATTTCAAAAATTCAGCCCTTGGGCAATGTCCAGACAGGAACAGGCAGTGCAGAAAGGTGTGGGCAGTGGGTTATGGGTTGCCATTCCTGAGAGGGCTTGGAGTGAGACCACAAGCTTGTTCCTGGAATTAGTTCTCAAATTGTGATTGCTTCTTCTTTGGCCTCGAGTTTATCTGTGGGCCCCACTAACCCAGCTTTGATTTCCCAGCCCAACTCCACTCATGTCCCTGGAGCTCACAGAAACTTATCTAAAATCCAGTTGTGGAGCAGAAACATCTCACTGTACAGTGAGACAAGCAAGTCTCTGGTACAGGGTCACACTGCGTTCCAGATTCAAAGAGAAGCTAGAACTTTCAAAGGAACCTGAGTTAGAGCCTTTGATACTACTCACAGTCTGGGAAGGTGCAGGAAAATCTTTTAAGGCATAAACTAAGTACAGCAATGAAGTGCGTTCTCTGAGAATATAGGCAGGGTTTCTTTAAATAACCTCTGAAGTGGATGGCATTAGTTGTCAGGCAGTTGGATTAGAGTATTATTGTAAGTCCCTTGCAACTATTCTATTCTATTCTATTCTATTCTATTCTATTCTATTCTATTCTATTCTATTCTATTCTATTCTATTCTATTCTATTCTATTCTATTCTATTCTATTCTATTCTATTCTATTCTATTCTATTCTATTCTATTCTATTCTACTCTACTCTACTCTATTCTATTCTATTCTATTCTATTCTATTCTATTCTATTCTATTCTATTCTATTCTATTCTATTCTATTCTATTCTATTCTATTCTATTCTATTCTATTCCATTCCATTCCATTCCATTCCATTCCATTCCATTCCATTCCATTCCATTCCATTCCCTGGATCAAAGTCAAGACCCAGGTAAGGCATTGTCCTAGCTAGACAACATGTCCAAATACAGCAGTATGTTCCTGTTATGTGCTTGGATTTCAAATTCCAATCTGAAATAAAGATAAGATGTGGACAATAAAGAAGTAGAGTGAAAATAGAAACTCAAATCTTTGGCTCTGGACCATCTGTATAATCAGGAAGGATAAGGAAAATTAGTAGGAGCTGCTCATTGTCACAGGTTATTTGGAAAAATATGGTAAAATATCAGGCCCCTAACAATAGCTGCATTTTCAGCAGAGTTTGGAGTGATAATCTGTGTTGTATGTAAAATATATGGGTAGACTTTGAGACCAGATGGCTTTGTAAGTAGTAGCTGCTACTATTTTATATCTTGGATAAACCATCATCACCTCACTTATTTAACTCCACTGTGCAGGCTTTTTGAGCAATCCCAGAAGTTTAGCTGCAGTACCAGGAGTTGTCTGCCATTGCCTCTGACTTTACCTGACTGTGCAGAAGTCAGGGTATCGCTGAGCATGTGAAAGTCACCTGAGGTTTCACCTGAATGCCAAATACACACCAACAGACTGCTCACAGACTAACAGACACTCTGAATTGCTGGCAATATCCCCCTGCTTTGTTAGCAGCCAATGGTTGTTTCCATGCTGGAGAACTACACAACTTTCTTCTGCAAGTTCCAGCCTCCCTGGGAGGCCTGGGCTGATCAGTTCAGCTGCTTTCACTTGGTTAAATGAACCAGAAAGGAAGCTGGAATGCTCAAGAGGGCTGTATGTCATTGCTAAAACCAGTCCACACTGCCTGAGCATTGTCTATTCCAGCGTTCCAGCAGTTTCCATATTAGCTGAATCAGTGGGGATGAATTCAGTAATTTTCTTGGGCTCTGTGTGAACTGTAAAATCCAAAAATAGGGACTGAAGCAGCAAGGGTATTGTAGACTTTCTGCATCTGTCAGGTGCAGGCCTGAAAAATTACTTCAAGTGAGAAATTATATTGTTATCTACCACAGAATTTTGGTGCAAATAAAGGGCATATTACTGTAGTCTTTAAGAGCAGCCACCAATTTCAGGAGAGGAGGATCAGGCCTAGTTAATACCTCTGTGGTTATGTTCTAAGTAGAGTTAAGTAGTCTTCATATCTCACTTGAGCTGAAACAATCCCGCTTAATTCCTGAGAAGATCCTCCAACATGTAAACAACAAAGAAAATGCTACTTGGATATGCTAATTCATTCACATGGATTAGACCACACATAGGAGTAAACTTTATGGAGAGACCAGAGAGAGGAAGCGTTTAGTAATAAGATAATTATTTGAGTATTCTGTAATTTTCAGGCTTTTCAGGTTCCCGCTCCCATCATATCTATGAATAATAAAGAACATATTTTCAATCTTCCCATGGCTTTGCTATATAAGAAAAATTGCAGATATTCTCACCACTCAACAGCAGATCTAGAACTGGTGAAAAACTGAGAGGCAAGACTGAGGAAGCAGTTTATTTTCTTGGACTTCTGGTCCATCTGTGCATTGTGCATCTTCTCTGCCACCAGCTGAACGTGAGGTACAAACCAGGCACTGTTCTTTGTTTCAGAGGGATCCTGTCTCACTTACAATGTCACTCCTGTGGATTTCCATCATGCCTAGAAGTAATATAACCTTTATCAGGAGGATCTCACAAAATTACTTTAGTACACTACTGACTAAGCCATGTCAGTTCCTACTCTCTTTTGCCTCTAAGAGTTAGTTCCTAGTGAAAGCACAAAGTATGTGGCAGTGGCAGTGTTAATTTTTTTTTCTTTTCCTTGTTCTCCCTGATGAGCATTTGCCAACCCACTACATACTCTGCCTGATCAATATCACATGTAAAGGTATATAATTAATAAATTTTTCCATAAGAGACAAAGGTTATATTTTTAAACATGCAAAATTCATGTGCACACAGTTATTCAACCTCATGTAAGACACAGAGCTGTTAAACCCAATTCCATATCATGGCTGATGTGATTTGACAATGTTCTGGTTCATTATAAAGATCAGCCTTTCAAATTCACTTCTCCAGCTCTGCTCAAACCGTGACATTCTCATTAAATAAATGCAGAGCCTTCTCTCCTAGTTCTCATTAATGATAACAAAAATGAAGAGCACTCCCCTTAGAATTAACTCCAGAGACAACACTGGGCATGACACTGAAACTAAGTGACCAAACTCTCATCAATATCTCCAGCACAGGTGATTAGGTGGGTTGGTGGGATAGAACAGCCATTCTTTGGCATACTAATCCAACACAAGCTATTTCAGGATGAAAAGTCTGTATCACATTTAATATAAGGAGTTCTCAGATAAAAACAATGTATTAGGAATGGCAGAAGTTTATCTACCCATTAAATACCAACTCACACTAGTACCCAATATTTTTCACTTGATGGTAATACAGGTTTTATAATTTAGAAAGATCAAAGCACAGCACATCCTAAGGGGCTTAATTTTGCCTGTAAATTTTATCCTAGTTATACAACAATTAGGAAATATATATGGTCATATTTGCCATTTGCAACAGATAACCATTTTTAGTAATCTTTAGATATAACATCATAAGAAACAGGAATCAGAAGAGACAAAAAAAGGTAGGCTAAAAAATGGAGTAATCAAAAAATGAAAAATAGATTAACCAAAAAATATAAAATAGCATTTTCCCAGAGTTAAAAGCAAATGCTTTTAAGCCATAAATTTAATCACAGAGTCTAATATTGATATCTAACTGATGGAGGAAATTAATATTAAAGGCAGAGATTTAATAAGGAAGAATTTCTTTCAGCATAATAAATAATCAGGTATTTGTAAACCTCTGGTTACATGTTATACAATAAACAGAAACAACAAAAGAGAAAATAATATCAGTTACCATCTGGGAAAAAAGGAATCACTGTAACTCACCCTTGAAAGTGTATATGAGAAATGTAATAAGCAACTGCTTTTCTAGCTATCTGCATTTTAAACAAATCTAAAAAAATAGGCATGGATGCATATTTTTGCATGCATAAAATATTTGGATGTAAATGTTGCTGTTGAAAAAACAGTACTCTCGCTCTTTGTTTCCCTTTATTACTGGGTGCTTTGATTTTAGAAGGTTTCCTCTGAAAAATTTCAAATGCTCCTCACTATGTGAACTCAGGAAAGCTGGAATTTTAAAACCCTGGTCAAGTGTGTGAGGGTAAAATTGCAAGATTATTGATGGGTTTTTCAGCCTGTTTTCTGCCATGTGAAGTTCTAGTGTAAAAGCCAGTAAGTGTAATGATATTCAGCTCCTCATGCATTTCAAATACTATAAGGAAGACTGATACTATTTTCAAATGGGGATACTGAGACACAGGAAGGGGAAAACAATTCTCTAAGGTTTCCTGCCAGCTTGTACAGAAGTGGGCACAAAAGGCTGTCAGGTTTCCTGAATCTCCAATTATGCTCAACCTTGGCTGCTTCCCAAATCCCCAAATCAGTCTATTTATTGAGCTGCAACTTTTCTCCAGTAGAAACAAAGCAGACACTATCTGGGATTGGCTTTGATGATACGCACTGCACACGAGTAGACTCTTTTAACCTGATGGCTTTTGTCCTGACAGGAGCAGCCATGCTCAATCCCCTGTTTTAATAGAGATCTCTATGACTTTTCAAAATCAAGGAGATCTGACCTGATATTTAAGTTTAGCTTAGCACAGAATTAAGACCCAAGCAAGGGTAGTGCTGACCACAGGAAAGCCCTCGTTAGAATACCTGGCTCAAATGAATGATAAAGTCAGGCTGCAAATCACAGAATCATAGAATGGTTTGGGTTTGGAGGGATGTAAAAGATAAGCTGGTTTCAACCCCCACCACCATGGGACACCTCCCCACTGGATCAGGCTGCTCAAAGTGCCATCTGACATGGCCTTGAAGTCTTCCAGGAAAGAGGCATCCACAACTTCTCTGGGCAGCCTGTTCCAGGGCCTCACCACTGCCACAGTAAATAATTTCTTCCTAATATCTAATCTAAACCTATTTTCTTTGGGCCAGTGTCCTCTCTGCACCTTCCTCAGTGAAGCCTGGCTGGCACCCACCTGATGCAAATCTAGCCTGGGCACCGGCCAGCCTGGAGATGTAACCCCTATTGAAAATCTGCTGACAGACTGTGTAGACTTGTCCCTTCACTTTGAAACAATGGAAACAAACTGTTTTTCACAGAGAGAACCATCCATTAAGGTTTCATTATTCCTTGATCTCCACAGCACTCCAGACTTACTGGAGAACTCACATTTGACAGCAAGGCCTCTGAAGATATAGAAGCTATTGACCACTGTTCATCATGGACAAACAAGCTGAACAACTTGCCAAGTTATTAGTTGTAATGATGGTGATTCCAATTAGGCAAAAGGTAATCACTGTTACAAATTCCCTGCCAATATCTATAATTTCTGTCACTGTGGTAAATAGGCCTTAAAGAGGACTTCTGTGTCTCCAGTTGGAAGCACAGAGCTAAATCCAGCAGAAGGCAGCTGCAATGCTCTGCTGCTAAGCTCAGACAAGAGGGAAACCAGAGAAATTGATCCTTCTCAGCAGAGCGGGGTGATTAGTCTAACGAGGGATGCACAACTGTGGGTGTCAGATACAAGCAATGGCCTCCCTCTGACATGGAAAGCATGCCTCTGGAACTGCAATTCTCTCCATCTCCCCCTGTAAAAAGGTCCTACAGGGAATGACACTGGGATAATTGAGCAGCAGACCACCTTTAAATTATCTCTCAGTCCTGTTTTCACCACCAAACCCCCCAATATTTAACTCTGTTGAAGATTTGGCCCTTTCTGCTAGGAACTGTAGGGAGAGCAGCCTGAGACTTTTTCAGCCCAAAGAACATGCAGCTTCAAAAAAGAGAAAAACATGAGAAAAGACAGGCACAATAGATAAATGAGGGCATAAATGTGGACAGAGAAAGGGAAACTTTGGTAAAATGTGAAGTGTGTCTAGTGGGTCTAGTTGTAGATTGTTTGGAAAAGTTGTTACTCTTCACAATAATTTTGCACAATACTGAGCACAAGTGGTGCTGAGGCCATCCAAGCTGTAATGTTAATACCACTATTAATGAAATTAAATTAAATTTATAACACTATTAATAAATTTTGTAAAGAGTCTCTAAAAATAGAAGACTATATAGTTACCCCAGCTGAATTACATGTTAATTTTTATATTTTGGCTAGTGTACAGCCCAAGAATTCATCCAGTTCCACAAGACACTGGCTTTTCCTGTATCTTTTCAGAAACTATTTATTTTCAGAGGCATAGAGAGCATTTTGCTGGCAGTTTTTATGATTATGTGGACCTTTCTGCTGCAAATTTTCCATGAAGTGCTCCAGCACTTGGCCAATACGGCCCAGTATGAATGTTTGAGGAGAAGTGAAGAACAGAGAAAACACAATTTTTGCACAGTGCTGAGAGATATTTAATGAACTACATTGCCTCTTCAAAAGACTAGTGATGGCTGCTATAGAGACAGAAGGGAAAAATCCTCTAAAAATTCATGAAGTACCTTGCCTATAAAGTGATGTTTCCTTCTGTCTCCACATTACTCATAGGTGATTTAAAGTCTTTTAAGCATGGTTAAGTCTACTTGTTATTTTTGTGCCTTATCTGCAATCATTGTGAATATATTAAACTCTCACAAAACATCAAATCCTAATGTTATCAGTTCAATAACTTCTTTTTCTTCTGGTTGCCCTTCCAAAGTTCAAATCATTCAAGTAGCTCTGAATAGGTGGGTTTACAATTTATTTTTTCTGTTCTTTTAAAGAGGGAAAGTTTAAGTGTCTGGTCCCTTTCTCTAAGACAGTATTTTATAAATTTCTTATTTTATAAGTTTTATAAATTTCTTATAAATTTCTTATATGTCTTTTCTGATTTATCTCCAGCTGAAGTATCTTGATTTCTATTTGCATTCCCAGTACTTTTTCACCTGTACATTTTCCAGATACCAAGTCAACTTGGTTCATCAGTTTCAAAAGGAAGTAATGTCTGAATTTTTCTTTTTATATCCTTCAAAAACTACCTGTTACAGCAGATGATCAGGAAAGGACACGGCTGCCGTGTGGCTATGGAATCACCAACATACTTATACTTTCTCAAGTATAACCACCACCTCAGATGTTCCACACAAAGTAAGGGAAGGCAAATGGCAGTGGCAGATAAAGAGGGAAATTTGAGTCAGCAGGAGTAAATGGTGGGAGAAGGCTCAGGAGTAAACTTCTCACTATGTTGCCTTTGTGTATATATATATATGACCTACAGAGTTATTTGAACAAAAGGATTGTTTTTTTTCTCCTTTGTCTCCACAATATACAAAACTGAGTTACAGTAGTATTTGTTCCTGTCATTCTGCTGTGGTGGTTTAGGAATATACACGTCAACACTCCCCAGTCTGCCTCCACGCAGCTTGGATTTAAATGAATTTTAGCTGTGGACAGTCATTGAGTTATATATTCTTAGATAGATGAAAATTCTTTTGTCAAGCTGTTGGTCACTCTGCATGCTTTTGGTATGATCTTTCCCATGAAGCCATTAAAACTGAGCTGATTCTGCCACAGGATGTGGCACAGACTACATGACCTTCCATCTCTGAGGGGTGAAATCTACCTTTTTGCTGAAATTAGTGTCAAATGAAAGCAAGAGCTGGTCCATTGATCGCGGCTCTTTCCTGACTCTCTTCAACAAGGCTTTCATATAGGCTCTGTTTTCATTTTTTCTGAGTAAATACTAACTCTCTACTTAAAGAAAGCTGAGGCTTTCAAAGTATGGAAGTTTGGGTCTCCCCCTCTGATTTCACAAAACGCTAACTTTGACCTGATTAGTGTTTACTTCTCCGTGAGATCTGTGACCGTGTCAAATTTACCAGCAATACTTGAAAGTGTTATGTTTGTACACAGAAAGTAGCATTCTTCAGTTGAGCTCTTTTTTTCCCAACTTCTGAGAATATCAAATATGGGAGATCTTTCCCTTCGTGGAAGAAAAGGGCAAAGGAATGGGAAAAACAGCAAGTCAAAGGGAGAGACAGCATCTTAAATAAATGGAAAAGATATTCTGTAACAGACTGCAAACTCACAAACTCACTACTGAGCGAGGTTAGTGGGATCCACTAATTTGACATAGCCTGGGTGAAGCAGAAGGGTCTCATTCAGCACAACATGCTGGGAGAAGGGCAGATTAAATTTCTGAAAAACTGGAGTGAAAAATTTCCATTCTCCCTCTGCTGGAATCCTTGAGACAGGTTCTGTTCTTCAGAAAAAACATTCATCTGTATCTTGTGCTCTGTCTGGACTGAGGCAGGAATGGGTCTCCAGTCCTGATTTGAGATCCAATGCAAAAATTACCACATGGTCATGACTTAAGGCAATGACCATTGGGCTCTCTACATTTTGCAAAGTCCTGTAACTCAGCAGATCCTAGCTGCCTGACTCCTGAGCTAGGTGGGCTCAAGGACAAAATCATGTCCATAATCCTTTTTTTTTGGTTTTATCATTTGTAATGATCTTCAGGGATTCTGTTCCAATAGTGCTTGAGACTGTCTTGGGACACAAAGCAAGGGATGTTTGCAGTGAAAGGAATTTAAATCTAAAATTACTTTCCATTGAAAACTGACAGAGTTGAAATCTGTTGGTTTGGGAGATGTTCCAAAAGCCATTATTTTGCAGGAACACTTGTAAGAGATTGGTATTTGAGGAAGATAAAGCTATTTTTTCATATGCAGCTCAGCTTTGTTAGCATGACAGTGAAGCCAGAAGAAGCAAAATCCATGAGAAAAACACAGTTACATTAATACTCTTTAGAATAATCACATGCACAATCTTACAGTTTATTCCTTAGTATTCATGGGATAAATCACTACAGATTTATTTGATGGGAACAGACAGGATGCTAGTTACTGTTTGAATAGTCCTATAGTAAACTTTTATTAAAAGTAAACTGCAGAAGAAAGAAATCAAAATCTCATAAACTAATTGAGTAGATTTATTCAAGGAGAAGGAAAGGGCCTTGATCTCAAAAATATTTAAGGATGCAGTTCCATTCTTAAGCCCGCTGAGCATTCAGCCTCAGAAAGCTGCTCTAAATACTCCTCTATTGATTCTTAAACAAGACATTGAAATTTTAATGACCTTGCCAGCAAAGGATTTTCTATCTCAGATGTCATTGACATAAGTACTGAACTAGGAGTGCTCGCAAAGGAGTCAGACTGGAATATGCTGGTTACCAAAAAAATGCCAGTACTCCCCCTTTTCCACTGTTTGTCCAGGATGAACTAGGAAAATAGACTGTCATCCACCTCACTACAACCTCCTTTCAGGTAGGTGTAGAGAACAAAAAGGTCTCTCATATAAGTTTGCAGAAAAAAAATAACAAAAAAAAAATAAAATGTTCAAAAAGGTGAGGAAGCAACATGTCTTGGATAGAGGAATTGAAAAAAAAATGCAGAAAATTTACCTTAAGGTCAGGCAAATACTGTTTTCTATAATTAAGGCATATATATATATATATATATATACTTGCAAGCAGCTTGATTATCTCTTGCTTTAGTGCAGTTTTATGTGGCTGTAACAGATCTGTAGAAATCAATGGAATGATAGAAATAGAAAAGTCAAGAAGCACAATAACTGATGCTACTGGAGTTTTAGAGAACTCTTCTCAGCAGTGATCAAATGCTCTGACCTTGGAGATTTGGCATGTTCCAGGACGTAAAAGGCAGCCTCACCTTTCTAAAGTTCATGTTCTCATATTACTGTTGCATTGTTCTAAATATAAAAAAGGGAAAATTCAGACAGAGTTACAGAGCAAGCCTGCTGCATTGAGCTGACTGGTAAATGTCCTGTATTTCACCAATGAAATCTATATTTCCAACCCTGGAATCAATTCCTATTGATTCCTTTGGCTCACGCACTGTACATGTTGCAGCTGGGTGCTTAGTATGTGTAAAGCCAGGTATGCACAACACCGTGAAATGGGTATTTTGTCCATTTTGCAAAAAGTTCCCTCTCCTGAGTAGTCTCTCTGGCTGTGTGAGTTGACACCATCAGGCAGCTGGAACAACTGCAGACTCATGGCTCAAATGCAAAGAAGAAATTTATTTCCATTACCTTGCTAATTGGGGGAGCCCCAAAGAACGCCTGGGCAGAGGTACAAAATCAGAGATGCAGGCACCATTAAATTCAGTCCATGCTAGAGGATTACTGGCCTGCTGTTCACACAGGCTTATCAAGAATTATTCCGAGCTGCAAGGTCACCTGAGTAATGTTTAATCCTCCTCACCAGTCTTCTGCTTTTTAACCCAGCCCCCCCAGTACTGTCCATGTTACACTGGGGAGAACCACAGAAATCCCCACATCACAACTTGAACAGATACTTTTCTTCTCCCCTTATCATAATTTAAAAAAAAAAATGAATCTGTGTATTTCATACCTGAATCTATATGCTTTAAATCTCAACTGTGGGTTTATAAGTTTCAAAAGAAAACACAAGTAAATTGCAATGAAGAACTCATTTTAGATGTCACTGGAGGTCTTTAGGGATGCATGTGTCATACATAAGGTGCCCAGTACCCCTACACCTCTTATTCTTGAGAATAGACTACAGGCTCATTTGTCTCAATAATTCCCTAACTTAATCTGTTGCTTCTGCTTTTTGATTGCTTTCGACTTTTTATTGCCTAATCCCTTCACTCTGTAAGTGTAGGAGGTGCACGGTTAATATGAATAGCAAATACCCACCCTAATATGAAAGAGCTGGAATGAAAAACTGAGATGGAGCTATCCCCTGAGACCAGACTTTTCAATACCATGCACAAAAAATGTAATTTTAGACCATGTGCTACAGGGCTCCAAACTCCTGCGCGCGAATCTGCCCCTCTTGTTTCTTTGGCTGTGTTGAATAAACTCAGCTCCTGGATTCCCCTTTCCAGCTTCCTGTGAAGCAGCTCTGGTGCTGTCGTGAATTATTTCTTACTGCCTGGAGTGCCTGGGAAAAAGGACTGATTCACCACAGTGCATTACAGGAGTAATTAGACACAACCCAATACTTGGCTCTGGGGAGCAGCTGCTTGGGCAAATTATCCCCCAGCAACTCTGCTTAAAGGACAGGGTAAAACAACCAAGACAGTGAGTGAACACGAGAAAAGTGAAGATGTAGACTTTAAGAGAGTACTGGGAAGTGGGTCAAGTATCACTCTAATCAATAACTACATAGAGCTGGAGACTAATGGCACAGCAGGAGGAAACCAAGGCAGTTGAGTCAGCATGAAGGATTAAATGTGCTGTGCTGAACATCTCTGGTGCCCGTGCCACGGCTGAGCCCCACGGCAGAAAGGTAACAGTCAGCCTAGAGCTGACCATGCAAAAGAAGGGACCTGACTTCTCAGTGTGGGGTCAGGGCCACCTGCCTTGTGCTTCCTGGCAATTGGGAAAAAGGATTCAGCTGAGACAGAGAAAGGAATGCCAAGCTGATTAAGTATTTTCTGCTCCCCTTTCCTTGCTGGTGTGAGGGTGTTTGTCCACTGCTAAGGAAAATATACCACAGAGCTGAGGGAAAACCAAAGATTTTGTTTGCAGAGGTTGCTATAGTTTGTGGGGTTTCTAATTAATCTCTTTTTTTCTTCCCTTTTAAAAAATATTATTCTCAGAAGTGCATACAGCATTAGAAACAAGGCCTTCAGTGAAGTTCAGCATCTTTTGTCTGAAAAACTGAAATGTAACCCCTTCAGCAAAGAAGAAAGCCTTGAATATTTTAATACAATAATACAAATCCCAATGTGTTTCACAAATACAGACCAAACAGCATGATGGGCCAGCTAAAATTTTACACAGCTGCCCAACCCTATGTTACTTCAGCTCCTGATCTGTCTCCCTCAGAATAATCCTCTAAAAATGCATGTATGCCCTTAGCAGACTGCCATGTCTGCTAGCCCTGCCTACTCCTTAATTAACCTCATCCTGGGGAGCCTTATTCACATCTCTGACACACTAAAGGATCTGACAAAGAATGAGGGAAAATATCAAGTTCTGAGTAAGCATTTGATTGGCCTCTGTAACAAAGTTCTTGCTCAGTGCCCTCTTATGTCTCAGTCTGTGGAAGTCATAAATTGAGATATCAGTGACAGTTGATAAGGGGATGAATTACAAAATACTGTACAGCTTTATCTTTGCCTACTTATTCAAAGTAAGTAAATGGGATGTCTACATAGCAATCAAACTAAGATTTCTCTGGAATATTCAAGGTGCAAGAAAATATCTCTGACTGCTCTTTTGTTTTTGCCTTTCCTTCAATAGATTTCATGTCTTGCTGAGCATTTAAATCATACCTTCTCCTGGCAGGGCAGATATTAATTGTGCATTAGGAACTGCTCTCCTGATGCATCCCAGTGAGATTTTTCACTTGGAGTAGATCACGCAGATCTTTACTTCCATTGTCTCCTTTCCACGCTTCAATGAATAGGTAAGCAGTTAATGGTGACATTTGGAAGTCATCAGTGGTGTCTGAATTAGAGCTGAAAGGAGCTGTTCTTGTTTTTAGTGCTTCAAGCCCTTGACCTACTCGAGCATATATAACTGCATTGAATACCTTCAGATCATATTTTCAAGGCTTTGTTTACAATTACAGCAGCTAGAGAGACTTCACGTCAAACAAAAAAATAGAACACAACTAAATATTAGGAAAACCAAGGGGGTGACTCTTTTAACATACATATTCCCTTTACAAGCCATATGAAAGGCAGTTTCCACCAAAATTCAAGTATAAGAACCACCCAACCGTGTACAGATATTTTCATTATATATATATATATTCTTTTTTTCTTGTTATATTTGTTCTTTTTCTAAATGAGATACAAAACTTTTAATTGTATGGGATAGTTCACTAGTATTGTCTCCTCATCTTTTTTGGGAAGGTCTCAGTCTGGACAACTTCTTTCATTCAAACCATATTAATACTCTGACACAGTTAAGGTTCCAGCAACGATAAGTCCTTGTAAAGCATCACTACTTGTTTCAGAAGAGGAAAGTGAAGTCTTTAATCTGAAAGTACTTAATGATCTTCTAAGTGACTAAATTCTACACAGAGAACTTCTTTTAATTAACTTTACTTGGTTAGAAGGAATAATCAAGGTGGCTAAAGTAAAAATATAAATCCTAAGGCAAGTTTTATGTTGTGTCTGTCAGCTTGTTTTCAAATCAAGAGATTACATAAATTCCTTCTCTGTGTGAGGTCTTACTTTAAAGAAAGTCAATTATAAAAAATAAATTGACTTGATGTGAAGTATTAAAATATATTGCTTTTCCCTTTTTCACATTGATCAAATTTAAAAATCATACCATATAAAAATGTGCCAAATAGGTCTAGACTGAAAGTCTTGTTTTCCAATGAGAGGCTCCTCTTTCATGCTTATAATCACAAAATGCATCCCCTTAGATCATAGAGAATCCCCAAATGACATTACAGATCCTCACTTTTTCTTGACCTATCCAGAGGGTCACAGTCCTGGAAAGAGCACTGTGGGAAGCATCCTATTTAGAATGTTGAAATAAACACCTTAAATTTTCAGCAGGGCGGCACACATGGAAGCACGCACTCAGGGGACTTGAGCAAGACTCCGTGCTTTCATCTTGCAGCCTGTGTAATGTTTTAACTGAATCACATTTTGATCATGTATTCCAAGGCCAACCTAAGTAGGACATTTCCCCTTTTGGTTAAAATTTGAGTAGGAGGTTAATACATTGCCTTTCACTGCTTCAAAATTTTGGGTCTGGAGAGCTTAAGATTTCTGCCTTCACCATTTGGAGGTTTGACTCTAGGAGTTCTGCTTTTATGTAGGACCTGTTTTATAAAATTTTAAATTCTCTAATTTGAACACTACCCTGCATCTCTGGTATAAAGCAGAACACAAAATCAGTATACTGGAGAGAATTTTAAAAAGTAATTTTATCATCTCACTTTTTATGAAATATATCAAACAGAGGTGATACTGAATGCAGAGACCTCTTTTTCCTTTGCAGCAGCTCTTAGGCATCCATTTGAAAAATCCTTTACAAGTTTTATAGGAGAGAGTTTCAAAAAGGACCTGGTAGACCAGGACAGAACTGCAGACAGGAAAAACTGCAGAAATACTTGAATTTCTAAGAGTCTTCTAAAGCAAAGTTTGGGAGTTCAATTACATTACTGAAGTGGATGGAGGCTATACTGTAACTCAAAAAATTTGGAGTTGGAATGGCTTTTTCCATGCTATCCATGTGTTCTGGGAGTGCTGGGAAACTCCTCTTCCCCAGGCTGGTGTGCACCACTATGATGGGCTGAATGAGGACCAGGGCTGCAAGTGCCTTCTAGGTTCTACTTGTGCAATTTTTCAAACCGTTCAGATACAAGGGAAAATCTTTTCTCCCTCTTTTTAGCCCTGTAAAAAATGAAGCATCTCATCTAAGCTGCTACTCTAACTTCTCCACACAGTCCATGACAAGAGACAATCACTTTTGCTGAGCTTCCCCACCTGTTTTTGCGTCTTGGAGCACTTTTTTCCTCGCTTACAGGAAACTGCTCTTCCTGCTGCTAGCCAGAACCAGCAGCAGTGAAGTATCACAACAGGGGTGTCAATCCATCCTTACTGCACTAAGCCAATATCTCTCTGCAATCTGAAAAGTTGATCAACAACTGCAGCAGACTTCCCTGTATTAGTCTTTGTTTGTTTGCTTGCTTGTTTGTTTTCCTGTAACCTCATTAAACCTGACATTCTATAGAAAAAAAGTTTACGAGACCACATTGCATGTGGAGCTGTGTCATCCATTTTTGGGCTTAATAGCCCTTAAACCATAAAATAATCAGATGCACCCCTGCATTCTGTCACTGCCTTTGCTGCTGGATACATAAAACCTATCACAGCTTTTTGGATGCTTTTAGTTTTATGACCTAGAGTTGCAAATTAGCAGTAAAAGTGTATGAGACATGATATTTTTTTCCTTTTATTTTCCTCTTACATATCTGAGATACTCTCCCAATGAAGAAACCCAGTGGAAGAAATAGATGAGACATGAATCTGGCAACAAGACCCAATACTAATTCTCACAGAGAAGGTCTTTCATTTTTTCTTTCTGCTGTGTTCGAGAGACAAAAAAATAACAATCTACTCTCTAGTAAAAAACATTACTTTTCCATCTAAATTCCCACCATTTCTTACAGCAAAAAAGAGGAGTTACAGAGCTATACCAAACTCTCACCCAGAAATGGAACTTTTGCTTGCAGGTCCCCAGAGCGTGACCTGCACTTAAAGCTGTATTTGCTGCACATACCCAGTTGGAGATGTAATAGTCAGATATTTATGAAAAGCAAATGTGGCAATAAATATTTCAGGTAGAGAAAATGCAAAGGCATTCCCTTGTCTCAATCTTGCCTTATAACTGGCCACAGTATCACAGACTACAATGTTGAGCTTGCCCTCAATGCTTGCATATTAGCACCATAAAAGATATCTGGATAAAGTGTTTGTAGGTTTATTTGAAACATTAATGCTGATGCCTGACAGCATTATCTGTACTGTTTATATGACTATAAAATAGCTTTATAGTGATACAATTAGTAATGCTGAACTTAGATAGCATAAATGGTAGTACTGATCGTACCACTATAAACTTATCTTTATAGTGACATAAATGAGCAATATTTGTGTCATCATGTTTTACGACATCAGGTAATCTCAGGCCTAAGAGTATAATACAAGGTCTTGCACATTTTAGTTTCACATCAAAAGTACAATGCAAAAGAACATTCTCATTCACTCTTAGAACGTCAGCCCTACGCTAATTATCATTTACTTTAAGCTTCATTGACAGGTTTTCTTCTTCTTCTTCATCTATAAAATGATTGCAAGCACCCCAAAATCGTGTTCCTACAGCATTGCTGGGTTATGAGTGGTCCCAGTGATGGTGCCAGATGAGGGCTGTCACAAGCCAGGGCAGAGTTTCTGCTTAGACTTTTTTGTCTCCCTCCTTTGCTATTTCACTCCATGGTTTTTATCCCAAAGGGGGACATGATAAATGAGACTGATTAGCTGCAAAACAAGTTTTAAATAATTTTAGTTTTGCCTCATTCATTTCATAGCTGCCATAAAAATGACTTTGAAAGACTGCTTGCCTGCCATTCCCAGAGTAGCACTCACTAGCAGAGGGCAGGAAAAAAGATCTCTGAAGTTACATTGTTTTCTTTGAAAAATGATTTGTTACTACCCATTACTGAGTTAAGGCTTTATGCACACTGGTTAATTGTGCAGTGGAAATGTCCTCTTTTGAGTTTTTTATATAAATTGCATTACTATTTGTAACACATAATTCATAATCCACATAACTCATGACACCAGCTGCTTCTCTGTTCCTTCCCCTTTGGCTATAGATAGCTTCACAGGAAAACACCTCAGGAATTTCACCTACTCCCCTGCCTCTCCATGATATCACTGCTCCTGGACTCTGCATTCTTGCCCATGTATATAATGCCACTCAAGTCAACAGGAGGAATTCCAATTTCTCAGTTAACAATGAAATGGGCATCATAAATATAGATCTTCATGTAAGAAGACTTCATTATGTAGGCAGCACCCTACCCTACAGCAGCCTGAACACCAGTATAGTCTAAAACCTGGGAACAATCCTAGGACTAAAAACCTAGGAGCAACAAATACATCTTCTTTTGTTCTTTCTTTTAACTACAGTACAACTCCATCATGCATCCATGTTTTTGTCTCAAAACATGGTACAACTGTAGTGTGCTGATGGCAAAATACAGAAAAGCAACTTCTAAGAAGCACTGAGGGAATTTACTCAATTTACTTATAAGCCTGGAGCTGTAATTTATTTAAACCACTCTGTTGTTCTGTGTATCCAGCACACTGCACAATATTTAGGAGCGTGCAGTGGGTTCACCCAGTCTCTCCTCTTTCAGCATTAAGGACAAGGACATATGATTACAGTTAGGAAGATGGGATCAAATACAGCATCACATTTAAAAGACAGAAAGTTTTCCTCTACTCAGAAATGAGGAATTCCACAGTGGTACCACAGGGACACTTTGAATTCAGTGAAGAAAGACCTATTTTTGCTTATCTTCTGAAATATCCTGGATCCTTCTGGGTTTACCCAGAGCCATTTCATTACAGTTACCTGACAGTTTGGCTATTTTGCACAGCAGCATGAACCACCAGTAGAGATACCTCTATTTTGGAAGCAGTTTAGATTTTTTTTGACAGGACATAGAGAAGAACTAAGAGATGGCTTCTAGCATCATGCATTGATTCAATGGGCATGCCAAAACCTGAAAAGAACTTTCTAAAATTGTGAGGACATTTGGTTCTCCTCATCCAGCTCATCCATTGTGCATCTTTATGTAAATTTAGCATTCTGAGAACATCTTTTCCTGTTCCCTAGGTCCCCATCTTCTCCAATACATTGCATGGAAAAGGATCAAGAAAGGGGCTTATCCATGTTAACTACAAGGAAAAAGAGTGAGATGGCAGAGCAGCCATACAGAGGGAGGCTGACAGAACTGATGGAGCATCCTCACTGGTCCAGTTTCTAAAAATACCCTTCTGCTGATCATTAAAGACTTAATTGTGTAGTTCTATATGTCCGTCTCCAAACAGAGGTCCTACCAATCCAGCATCTTTGTTAAAAGCTATTTCAAATCCTCATGGATGACCAGCCAGGAGAGTCCTTCCTCATTCTCAAACAGATTAATTTCGGCAACCAATCCTACCTGCTTTTTCCCTGCACAGCAACATCTCACACTCCTCTTTGATTTTTCTCTTCATGCTTCTTATAGGAAATAAAGAACCAGGAAGGTCACATAAGGCTGCCTGACATTACCACAGATCTATCCTGCACACAGCTCTCAAAACCTGGAGCAAGTTCTTTCTGCATCTCATTACTAGGAAAATACATGAAGCCTGAAGAAAAGGTAATTTTTTGAGATTTATTATCTTCAAGGTGCTTTAGGCTAGCTTAGGGAGAAACAGCATGGCCACGATGAAAGGCTGGGCAAATCCCAGGTTAAGTAAAACAAAACAAAATAAAACATCCTATCTAAATTAGACATTGGAGACACTCATCATGTGTGTAAACAAAATGTAAATAACCTTTTAGATAACCCTTTTTAATATTTTTGAGGTGTCTTGGCAATTTTTGTGGAAAGCAGCTTCACCTTGTAATATTCAAGCATGATCAGAGGCACTTTTGATGCAGTGCATTCCATGAAAAGGAAACTTAGTCCAGTTGTTGTTAATATTCCCTGACAATATATAATTCTGGAAACTGCACTTCTAGGAGTATGCTGGTCACATATTCAATGTTTTCATGGTGGCCTCTAAATTTATTCTTCTTTTTATGAGCGCTATTAAAAGCTTTTAAATATTTTCTGGCTGCTGCAGGGTAATTAATTATCTGTGCTTCCAAACTAATCAAGGATATTAGTCTTTCTTGAACACTTAGGCAAACCATGCAAGGGTAAGTGGGGAAATCCAGATGGTTACTGCCACAATAACGTGCACTTTACTGATAATGGCTATCCAGGTTTCCAGAGCTTCTCAGTATATTCTCATTACACTCATGTGATTCCATCGCACAAATAATAGCAAGAATTAATTGCTTCTAATTGAGGTTGGAGGTATTAAATCAAATTAGTGTCCACAGCATAATACAAACAATGTCAACAACACAGGCTCTGTTACAGCAACTAAATAGAAACTAAATACAAGTGTTCAAAATTGCATCCTTTAGTGATTTTTGGTGAGTTAAATTCTGGCCACTAAAGAAGAATGAGGTTTTACAAGAACATCCCTTTGGAGTTTCACCATCTCCCATGCATAACCTGAGCTGAACCCAATCAACCCAAATTTTGAAATTCAAGTAATGGTGAAATAACCAGTATGCATAATTCATGCTGCTGAAAGGTGTCTGATAACATCCATGACCGCAAGAAAGTTTGTCCTCTTTCCCTCCTCAGGGTAAAACTTTCAAAATATGTTAGGTACCTCAGAAGGAGGTGCAATGACATCTGTAAAATAGGAAAGTCTTGATATTTCTGTTCTTTTCAAGCCCCATTTCCACTGCTGCTAACCAGGAGGACTTCAAATGGGGTAAGACTCTCTGGCTAAACTGTCCGGAGGAGCTGATCATCCACTGATCTCAGCCGATAGTTTGAGAATTCTTTTTATTTCTGCTGTCCTAAGATGGAATTCATGACTGTCACACATGACAGTGACCACAATTACTTTTTTCTTACTTAGAGTGACACTGACATAGCTGAACTGATATAAAAAAGATTTTAACCTGGACTCAATTTTCCTACTCAGATACAAGCTTACTCTTTCTGTAGTATTTTCAAGCAGGTGTGTGCATAACTTAGCTTTGCCATTTCTCCTGAGTGGCCAAGAACGAGCCTATGCCCTAATATGCAATGGTACAGCTGTGGTTAATTATTTATAGAGCCTTTCAGTGGCACATCCCATAATAACCCATTCAGATGTGATAAAAGTGATGTAGGCACTTGTTTTTCAGGTGATAAAATGGAGAAAGCATGCTCAAAACTGAATAGTTAAATTTAGAGAAGGGTTTTTTTTTGAAAGAGGGGTAAAATTGATTTCTTCTGAACTTCTATCCCCTGCTGAAGCAATTATCTGGAGAACTGCTGGTAAACATCTTGTTGAGATTAGTTCAATTACCTATGGGGAGATGTCAAATATCCACCCGTATCCCAGGGAAGTTCCGCTAAAATCTGCTGAATGTTATTTCTGCCCTGAGGAAATCCTCCAGGCATTCCATTGAACTAAATATTGATAACCTGACCCACCACTTGCAGAAATTTCTTTGTTGATACTGATCAGATGGAAACTGTGCAATATTAAGGGCTTAATGGGACAACCCCCACAGAGTTGATAGTGCAGACAAGTCAAAAGAGGAGATCTTGGGTTGAATTCTGAATTTCCAGGTCATGAAAAGCACATGAAAAAAACAAAAAGGACTGGACAAGATGTCCAGATGTTAGTTAAACCATCCTTTGGCCCACACTATCTCAGTAATTTGTATTAATGTCACAAAGAAACTGATAGGAAGAAATCCATGGAATAAGCATACAGAACCAGATTGCCAAATAGATGGCACAAGTCTCCCTTTGCTCCTGGGTAACAGAGAGGGATGAAGGGCAGCTTAGGACACAAAGAAGCTTTGGGACTGATGTTTTGTGTCCTAAGTTGCTGCAGACTCTCTGTCCCAGCAAAGCCAAGCATTACTCTTGAAAATAAATGAATAAATGGTCAAAGAAACAGAATAAATGAATAAATGGTCAAAAAACCAAAACGGTTGGACCCATTGTTTGAAATATTTTTTTCCTATTTAATTTTATTTAGTTTCATGGTATTAGGTTTGTTAATTTTGCTACAGAATTACATCTGCCTGACTTTCTGAAGTGATTTTGTTAGAAGTCAAGGCTACATTAGAACCTGAAATGCTATTAAACACGACTGTGAGTTTTTCTATGCCTGAAATATCTCCTAAAATTCCAATAGTTTGGCAGTGTGGTGAGCATGGAAAGACATTTACACCTGATTTCTCTGCAGTGAATTAAGGTGTTTTTCTCCGTGTGCAAAATATCAACTTCTTATAATATTTACGTCTTAAATAGACAAAGATGTTTCATATTGAACTGCTGGAAATGTCCTGAAGAATATCTTTAAATATTGATGTTTCCCAGTGTAGCCTTTAGACATTCTGTTTGCAGTGACATTTCAGCTTGCTATGTTTTTGCTGTAATTAAACCCCTCCATTTTTTTTCCCCTAGATAATTTGTGCATATAGTAACTGCATTTTTCTGGTGCAACTAAATTGATGTTTCACCAGCTTCTCTTATGAGCAGGAAGAATTCAAAGTTACTTAGCACATTTGAAGCAATTTTTTCTTCTGTTTGTAATTATACGTTGCACCTGCTTAAAATCCAGGGGAACAAATGACTAGACAAAAAAGAACATAAGAGTAATAATTCAAACTGATGTTTCCAGATAATGCACTGTGCAGCACACACTATTCATGGCGGAAGAAATTGTTCACTTTGCATCCCAGTCACCTGTTGCATGCCAATATGAGCAGAAGTTATTTTTCCAAAACTGAGATTGGCATTTAGATATTAATGTGTCTCAAAAAATTAGTTTGACTTCAGATTCTGGAACTTTGGGAACTCCAAAAAAATTATACCATCTTAACTCTGAAAGCTGAATTAGAAGTACTATAATTAGGGGTGAGTTTGAAACCTTTGTTAAACCCCACTTAACCCCACTTCAGGGATATAAGTTGTTTTAAGATAATCAAGATATCCCTTGTACTAGTCTTCTCACAGAACATTAAAAGATCTATTGAGCATAATATTTTAGTCTGTAGTGTAATGGATGGTATTTCAATATGCAGCATATAGCCAAAAGCAGTTTGTCAAAACCTTCACTTTTCCTGGCAAGCCAGTCAAATCAGTACTCATGCAAACACTGTTAGGGTGTGGGTCTGACTCCACAGACATTTTTCCTTTCTGATACTTGACTGTGTTACCCTTCTCTGCAAACAGCACACAGAGTATGTAAATCAAGCCCTTCTCATCTCTCATTTTCCTTTGAGCTGTAAATTATTGCAAGACTGGGTTAAGTCACTGTTCACTTGCCCCATGGTCCAGGAGAAAGAAATAATTTCTATTCATGCAAGTCTACATCAGTAGAACAGCTAACACATCTTCTTTCTGTCCCAAAATACCGTCCATGAAAGATGACTCCTCCAGCACTGACACTGACCTCCTTACCAGGCGTTACAGACAGCTACTGCAGCCCAAGAGCAGTTATCTCTGAGATGTAACAGGAGATATGCTACATGAAAGAGGTGGGCTGTCAGGATTTTGTGCTGAGTTAAAAATAAATAACTACTTAAAAACTCTTACATGCTAAAATGCACTCATACATTTTATCCCTAAGAGGATATGGCTTTGTACTCAATCATTTTTTTAGCCATTTTAAAATTCTAGGTGTGACAAGATTTAACCCTGAGAAATCATCATGATAGCAATGCCATTATGAGTCATGACTGGCTTCATTTTCTTAGTTGATTTAGGCATATTTCACAGGCATTATCAATGGCTTTTGATAAACATGAGATGGAAATATATGCTACCTGTACATCCTGGATGGCAGTTAATGGCCACAATATTTCAGAATAATGGAGTGTCCTTATAATTTTAGCAGCAAGATTCTTGTATTTCATTAAAAACCCTCCAACTTTCAAAATCTCGACCTGGCCATTAAGAAAATCACACAACCCAGAAATATCTAGAAAACATTAGACCTGAAGTGAAAACCAACAAGTCCTGTGAAGAAAGGCTGAGAGAGTTAGGGTTGTTCAGTCTCTGGGGTTGCCTTATTGTGTCCATTCGATACTTAAAGGAAGCTTATATGAAGCTTCCTAACACTTACCAGGTCCTGTAGTGACAGAACAAGGAGTTATGGGTTTAGACTGAAAAAGGGAGGTTTACATTGGCCGTCACATGGAAATTCTTTACCAGACACTGGTGAGACACTGGAAGAGGTTGCCCAGGAAAGCTGTGGATGTTCTACCATTGAAAATATGGGGTTTAGAAACTTTGTCCGTGTATGTGTTATACCACACAAATTGTTCTTCATTTGCATCCCAAGGGGTGTGCAAATTAATATGTTAATGGGGCCCATTGAGAGTCCCTGCTACTTTGAGTCAGAATTTACAGCTGACAAAAGATGTAGAATAAACACTTTGGTCCTCCTCCATGTACTGAGGCAACAGTTAAGGCTGATGAGAAATCTCATAATTTGTGAGCTGTTTCAAGGGTTTATCTTCAAAGTTTGCAAGAAAAAAAAATCTTCTTTGGATTTAAAGTATGTTTAAATACTTTCACATAAGAAGTTTAATAATTGTATATTTAGCGGTTTTACATAATTTGTTATTACCAAGGCTAAAGGACAGATTTGCAAAAGAGGGATTTTGGCAAGTATTATAGATGAAAAAGACAAGGCAGAGAGAAAAAAATATTTGCAAAAACATCAATAAGAAGTTGTGCCACCCTGCTCAGTGGTTTACTTATTTATTCCTAGTGATGCATTAAAATAATCAGCACAATTTAATCTCACTCAGGCACAACATTTTTACACATGGATCGATGTCCTTTTATTCATTACTTTACATTTCCTTTATAATTTCGGCTATCATTTGCAGGGTGTAAACAGCTTCTAATGCTTTCTTTCTGCTCTGTACTTGAACAATAGCTTAAGTAATCAAGTAGAAAATTAATGAGAAGCAAAATCTTATTTATAATTACACTCAGACCAAATTGCTATTTAAAGTATGAACAGTGCATGAACTGTTATGCTACAAATCTCCTCTAATTCCTCACAGATGCTAATTAGAGTTTATCATACTCATACCCCAGAACTGCTTGTTTTTTTGAACTAACCCTAAAATTAGCCTTTCCTTTGTAACCTACTTATCAGCCAGAAAACTTTCTCTGCCATTTTCGATCCCTTTAAGATCAATAGTTTCATTCCCATGCTAAAAACTATGCACATGCTTAAGGATGCAAAATCCACCTGATTTTGGCAGGACTTCAATGGAGTCCAAAGTCCACTATTAAGGATGTCAGTTGAGATATGTGTTAAAACTTCAGCAAATGTGGTCATTATTTAAATAACAGCACGCAGGTAACAGGGATCTGCAAGTAGCGTGTGCTCAAGCATTATGTATTAGTGTGAAGACTGCTCTAATGGGGAAAGGATTCTTTCCATAGGTCAAATTGCTTCTGAAACCATATATTTAGGACTGTTCAGAGGGAGAAAAAACTGAGTAGTTGAATTCACTTGCTCACACTGTTTCTTCTCCCACTTAGCCTTCTATATGGTCCTGCCATTTTCTCCCCACTCTTAAGATGGATCTTATGAAGATAAATTCCAGATGCCAGTTTTGTTCCTTGATGATCTGAGGGCTGATTTATTTTAAAAAAAAAAAAAAAAAGCTGGTGTAATATAGTGCTGATGTGTTGCAGAATGTATCCTATGATATGCACTGTATCCCCAGGTAAGAAACAAAACCTGTGCTTTGAAATGCATGTAAATGATCAGTCATTTGGAGTCTGGGTAATGACATTCTAAATAGGATGCTATGAAAAGAAGACTGAGAGTCAAAAATGCAAAACTGGAAGAGCCAGACCAGACATCAATAATCAATAATTGTCAAGAGTGCAAAACCTTCTCTGTAGAGAGAATATCAATAAAACTTCAGGCTCACACCAGTCCTCTCATACAGAGCACTGCAAGCATCTTCTGAACGCTAATTTGCACATATCTGCTATGAGGTAACAATGTTTTATTTTGGGTAGAGCTCCGCAGGCAAGTCTTGAGAATCGTAACCAATGCAAGGTTCAAAATGTCTAAAGGTCCTTTTAGGGAAGAATCACACAAAGACAAGCTCAAGGCCATAGTGAGACACTATTTGATATCACCTCTGAGAAATATAAAATAACTTTCTTTGAACTCTCTAACAGGTATTTCTTCCCCAACTGCAAAGCTGCCTGAGTCCAAAATGTGGCAAGCACACGTCAAAGCAAAAACATCAAATTATGAGACAACTGCTTATGCTGTTACTCACACAATCCCAGTGGTGACCACCCTGCTGGTCATTGCTGTGCTTTCTGAAATGCTGCTCACATTTGGGTTAGATAACAAGCTGAGGTATCCAACTGCAAAGCAGTCCTTGTCTGGTTTTCCTCAAAGTTATCATCTTATTCTCCTCCTGAGGGAGCACCTTCTGGAGCTTAATTTGACTGCATTGGCATGACTGTACTGAGGAACTCAGAAACACCCTGTAAAAATCCGCACTCAAAACTTTGTCCCTTCTTAAAATAAAAATTATGTTTATTTATGTTATTGGATATTTATGTTATTGGATAAAGCAGTGTAGAAGCAAATGAAGGTGAAAGGAGTTTCACCTTCATTTGCTTCTACACTGCTTTATCCAATACAAAGAGATTGCTCCCTACCATTTTTTCAAGGGTTTTTTTCCTTTCATTTTTCATTTATATGACAGATATCCAGATATATGTCTTCTAAACAGCTTCAACAATTCTCTCTCTTTTTTGCTTTGTTAATTGTAGCTTGTATCTGATTGCATCTTACTATGCATGCATACTTTAAGAATTCTGTCTCTTGATGAATAGAAACGTCTCAGATTTTAATATGCACACAAGGATAGTTAAACACAGTCAGTGTGATCTTGTGGTCTTCATTACCACATATAAATGAACACATTTTTCAAACATACTGCATACAGCTGGACTCAAATGATCAAGTCTCTCCATAAGAAAGATGAGAGATTTAAAAGCAGCAATAAAATAGTAATTTTCATCCTGGCTGTCATGCAATTGATGTGTCTTTGATAATGTGAAACCAAAAGAACCTGAAAACTCATAATTCTGCACATAATATTTTCATATTCTTGAAGGATCATCCAGATAATATGTTATCTCTGGAAAAGCCATATAACTGTGCAGAGTATTACTTTCTTCTTCTGGGACAATATTGTACAGCACTTTCTCCACTCTCTCATTAAAGAAATCTAGCCTCCTAAGAAGGGCGACAATAATTAAATCTGCCTCAAGAGTTTCTCTCACACCCGTATGGGGATAGCCTTGAGTGTTCAGGAATGCCTTAAATTGCTAGACATTTCCGTCTATCTCACATTGAGTTAAACCTCTAAATTCCAAGAGAAAAAGATGCAAACCAAAGGCTGAAAACAACAGCAGAGCCCACTTTTGTCAGAGCTGAGCTACTGGGAAGTGATTTCATGTCCCAGAGAAGCTCAACTCCAAGAAGAAACTAGTCAGGTTTGCCTGTTTGGTTTGGAAGAAATGAGGTGAGTAGAACCTTTCTCCAGTCCCCATCAGTCTGAGTTCCCTTTGGGATCCAAGTATAGAACCACAGAATCATAGAATGGCCTGGGTTGGAAAGGTCCTTAAAGATCATCCAGTTCCACCCCCTGCCATGGCCAGGGACAGCCATCTCCCACTAGACCAGGTTGCTCAGGATTCTACCCATCCTGGCCTTCAACATTTCCAGGGATGGGGCATCAGAAGATTTTCTGGCCACTCTGTTCCAGTGCTTCATCACCCTCACAGCAGAGAATTTTTTCCTAATATCTAACCTAAACTTACCCTCTTTCAGTCTGAAGCCATTCCGCCTTGTCTTATCAGAGCATGCCCTTGTAACAATTCCTTCTTCTTCCTCCTTGCAAGCTCCCTGATGTACTGGAAGGTCACAACTAGGTCACCCCAAAGCCTTCTTTTCTCTGGAATCAACAAACTTAATTCTCTCTGCCTTTCCTTGTGGGAGAGGTGTTCCATTCCTCAGATCATGTTGGTGGCTCTCCTATGGACTTGCTCCAACAGATCCATGTCCTTTCTGTGCTGGGGACCCCAGAGCTGCAGGTGGGGTCTCACCAGAGTGGAGCAGAGGGGCAGAAAGAACATTATCAATACCATGAGGACTTCTAGAGTGGATTCCACTGGTGACATATGGCATTTGCCGTGAAAGTTGAAGTAAATATCAGGTTGTGGCCTGGAACTTCTCTGTCAGACAGTGTGACAGACAAAAAGCCAGCAGAGAAGTCTGGCAGGTTCTTAGCAAACATCCACAGCTTGAAGCCATCATGTTCAGACCAACATCAGCTCCCTCCTTAATGGCACAGAGCACAGGAACTCTTCACCTGTCAGGTCACTGCAGTGGTAATGAGAAACATCCTGCTGACTCCCAAGCACAAGGGAATTAAAGTGAGCACTCTCTAAGAGAGAGAGGAGTAGTGATACAAATTCCATTGAACACACCAAATGTTCCAGTCAGAAGTGTCCTATACAAGTTCCTGTTCTATTGCTGAAGAAAAAATGTTCAATATATCTCTTCTCCTCAGGCCTTTGGATCATTTCTTGCACTTCTTCCCACAGTTATTCATCCTGACTTGAACTTTCTCTGAATTCCAAAAATGCAGCCAGCTGAAGTTTGCAAAAGCAGCTCAGCCTGGTTTTGAATTCACATTAAAGCAATTGTGCCACTTCTGTATCACTCTGTGCCATGCAGAAGACATCTTGTAAATGTAAGGGCCTGCTTACAGTACTATTACCACCTATACTCTCTGGTTATGGAAGCAATTCAAATTTCAGTTTGCCACTGATAAAAATTCAACCTACATCTCTCTGGGTTATTAATGACTAAGAGACCTAAATGCAATTTTACTACTTTACAAAAGTTGTCATCACATTCAAATTTACTTAGAAAAAATATTACTGTAGGCCATCTCTTACACCTTGCCATTAAAGTTTTCTCATTTTAATTGCCACCACTTCATAAATAAAAAGCTAAAAATGTTTATCATATAGTCAAAGTTACTGCTTCTTAAGAGTCTAAGTTTAAATTTTTTAAATTATTAATCTTGCTTACTAATGTAAATGCCATTTTAAGTATTAATACACTTTAATAATTAATAAACTGATATAAGCATGTATTATGCAAAAAACCCTTTACTTCTCCACCCATTTATAAAAAGGACCTGTTTTGGACATAGAGAACTGGGACATAACACATCCTTGTGTGGATGAGTAAAGGGGGAAAAGCTTAATAAGAGACTCTTTTAACAGTCTGTGCTATTAAGGATGTAAGTGGACTTATTGATGCCTAAAGATGCTTTGGAGGTCTCATTTCTCTAGCCAGAAGAGAGAGGGTGTGTGCCATCATGACATGCTTATAGCTCAGCAGGATAATTACACCTTTTCAGGACTGACCGTTTTGAACACCTAACTCTGGTCAGCACATGTTGATTAAATGTCTGGCAGGGCACTGTTAGTAAATCCCGTTCAGGACAGTCTTCAATAAAAGGAGGTAATCTGAATTATCTACATGACATCCCTCCAGTGGGTATGTATTAGCCCAGAGAAAACCTCAGCGATACTTCACAACAGCATCTGTCAAAACATTGAGAGTGAATTAGCCACGCTATCATGCTTAGCATGGAATCCATTCTCTTTCTAATTCATTAAGTTTAGCATCTATTTTCAGGGTAAATTATTTAGAAACAAATCAGGACTTGCCTGGAGCTGTCCAGTGGTCTGATCTGTCTGATAAACACTGGCTTGTAAACAACCTGCAGACTGTCCTCTTTGACAAGGTGTTTGCTCACCAGCTGCAGAGCTGCTTGTAAGATGTGAAACCACGCTGCGCTGGTCCTGTCCCCTGACAGGATGACTCAAGTGTTTTTCATAAGGAGTCCAAGCAGCAGTTTGAACTTGGATGACTTTTGGAGGAAAGAGAGGTATTTGATGAAGAAAAAGGATCTGAGGCATGTAGAGCACAGCCAGAATATTTTGAGAGTGAATAAACAAGTATGTAATATGGTTTTGATAATTTGAAAGTACCCAGATGTCTTCAGAAGTCTGCAGATGGATTTCAAGAAGACCTGCAGACTCTGAAGAGGCTGTTTTCAGTCCTCCAGAATATGAATGGCAGAATTAATAATCACCTGTTTGTGTTTAGCAGAACTATGTGACATGTATTTCACATAATATTTATTAAAACTGTCTTAGACAATGTCAGGTTGTCTAAGTAACCCAATCTCTGAACATTTTTTTTTTCCGTATTCTCATGCAGCTATATACAGAATATTTCTCAAGGCACCACTTTTTTCCTGACATATTGCATTGTATTAATTTTAAGTGGTCTTCTAAGTGAAAAGCCAAACACACTAATAAAAATAGCCAATGTAACACATTTGTGCACCTTCCTCAAGTGTGACACTTCTTTATTCACTTTATCTCCTCTCACACTTAAAAATCTTTCTCTTCAAAAGAGCACTATTTGATTTAACACCTATGAATATTCCAGATAGATGGCCTACAGTGAAAGCTCAATGGAGAGGGCATTAGATTGTCATCATCAGGTTTCAGATAAACCACAAAAGAGAAATCAAGGCAATTTACAAATTCATGGATTGCACAGCAAAGCTGTAAATGCCAGAAAAACACTGAAGTCCTCGTTATAAGGGGGAAAGTCTTCGTTATATGGGGGAATAAAAGCTGACTCTAGCTGGAAAGGAAATTGCTTACACTTGGATTGTAGGGCACTAGCCTCACCCCTTACCTCAACTTCTTTTACTCTTCAAATCTTTCATCTAGTATGCGCCTCAGCTCCTTGGCTAACATGTCTGCACATTACTCTCTCCTTTCCAAAGAATTTATACTTTTTCAGTCCTTAAATGCTAAACTGGTGAAGATCACACGGACACCTGGTCTGACTGAAATCCTTTTGCTCACGATGCAGAGAAATCCCAGTGGAAAAAGCAGGTTCTTAAAAAATACATTCAGAAAAATACATTTATTTTTTTTTATCATGAAATCAGAAGCAGCAAATCATTTCCCCATGTAACTACGGATAAGCATAGAAACATCTAAACAGCAAAGCATGAATACAGTTTTGCCACATAGGCCCATACAGAGTTGTACCTTAATTTGCAAAGAGCCCCAGGTCTCTGTCAGATCAGAGCTATTAGCAGAATCAAATACTGCCTGTCGTGACTAAGGATGGGACGAACTGGTCCAGAAGTTTGTCGTAGTTGTCTAAAAATTACTTCTTCAAATATCTTTGCAGTCCCTCAGCGTATGTTATCATGCTGTTTTATGATCTCTTGGTTAATCCTACACTTAATGGTCAATTATTGAATGCTTTAAAGCATTGTTTGTAATCAAGTATGTTTTTGTGTCTGTCTCAGCAAATTATGAGAGTACACTGCAGTCAGAAGGATCAATTCCTGTTATAAATACATTATAAATTATAATTATAGGGTATTATAAATACATGGGGATATATGTAATACTCAGATACCCAAACTTGGAGGCATTAAGCACTGAAGAAAGTGCTCCTTCTCCAGGAAGAAAAATGTTTTATTTAGAGACCCTTTATATAAATTATATAAATTATTATTTTCTTACTCATTATTACTAGAAACATTTGCATGAAAACAGGATCCATATTCTTTGGAGTTAATTTGTTGCTTCTGCGGCTGCCTTCTCTTCAGCTGTGTTGTACCTCTCACTTGGTGCTGTATATTTAAATTGGAGATTAATGTTAAAAGATTTCCTATTCTTCGTGGGAGTGTCAACTATGGGGGAAAGAAGAGTGCTACAATTGTCCTAATGTTGTCTGAGAAAAGTCAGAGGGGAAAGGTAGAAAATAACATCTCAATGCGGCATTCTCCCGGAACACTGGTTTTCAGTTTCACATAAACTGGCAGCTAACTTCAAATAGGTTTTAATGACAATACTCCATCTCTTGGCAATCTGATAGGGAGAAATTGAATGACATTACAATTCATGTTTCACTGTATTCAGAAGTCAGAGTTGCAAGGTTAGACTTCACATCATAGTGTAACACATCATTTTCTCTCACTCCCTTTTAAATGCCTATTTGTGAAACAGAATTGCCAGAGGTTATGTGATTCAGGAAGCTTATGCTTCACCTGTACACAATGTGTTTTGGTCACACAACAAGAAATCATTCTCAATTGTAATCCTGGCTCTTGTAAATAGCGAACATATACATTCACCTAGCAAAATACAAAATATAAGAATTTGTCCTTACAGTGCAGAGGCCAAACCTTACACTTTATTCATCCACAAACACAAACTGCTACTCAGGTGTGAGTGGTATATCGTATATCCTCAGGTTTTTGTAGGATGTAGTATCAAGCAATCTAAATTTGACCATGGAAAAATTGATAAGGAAATATTCAGGATTGTGTCTGACTTTCAAGATATCAAAGGGAAGGCATTCCTACATGTGTTCATATAAGGTCGAATATCACAAAGCCATCAGTTGATGGCTGGATAAGACAATCTGAGGGGAAAAGATTATTGAGTGAAAGATTATTGAGACATATTTGTGAACTCAGATACAATAATATCACAAAATTTGCAGAAAAGGGTGGAGGAGATTGTCTTCAACACAGATGAATTTATCATAAGCAATGAAGACTTTCAAGGACGAGCAAAATCTCTAGTAGTTTTTCTCATCACACACCTACACAAGCTCTTCACAAACCTTTATTCTGTTGATGTTGGCCAGCTACAAATCAGACAGTGTGTACTGTTTTCTAGAATAACTGGAATTTTTAAAATCCATATCTATCTTTTCTTTAACTTGAGCACAATTTATTTTTCTTTGGTGCTACACTCAATCTATTTTATCAAACAGCAGACTGGTGAAACACAATATTATATAATATCTATAAATTTTTTTCTTGCATGGAGAAATGTATGATCAAAAGTTATAAAACGCCAAATGGATGATAAGCCCCATAATTTCCTTGATAAAAGCTGACTCCACAGGAGATATTTTAATGAATGTAATGACAGCATGTTCCAGGGGAAAAGCTTTAAAATGCTCAGATTACATTCAGTCTGTAAATCCTGTTCACATATTAAAAGCAAATTGATTGCTATAGGATGATCATCACACTTAATCTCCACATTCAAGAAGCTTTCTAATTGCCAGGAAAAAGTTGGAAAAAGATATTGAAAAGCAGCTATCTGTAACTGTGCAAACATAGCGATCTTTTGTTATTTAGCAGTGCAGGTCTCGTTGCAATTTAGGAGTCTGTGTTCTGATCCCTCAGCCCTGTTTCCCCAGAAGGAGTGTTGTCCATCATCTAACCTTACTCACAGATACTTCTAGTTGCCACAACATGCATATTAATTTCTCTCTCTCCTCAGGCATGGACTTCTGGTAGATTTTTTTGTAGAATGATCTTCCAAAAACATACATTATACATACAAATGTGCATCTTGTCTACTTTCACATTCAAATCATGCCAGAACAAGGGAGTTCCATGCTGTCTGCATCTTTTTGACATAGATTTTGATATGTATATTAATTAATTAAAACAATGACTGAACTTCAGTAGAAAGCAGCTTAAAACTTTTTTTGTGTAGACAGGAAAATTCATCACAAAGAATTCTTCCTTTCTAGCAAGGGGTAACATCTACATTCAAGTCTGGGACAAGTAATTATCGATTAGCTATAACTTTGTTATACAGTCCTATCACAAGATCATGACATACATCATGCTGAATTAGCATGGATTAAGCTCCTTGTTTAAAATCTCATTGGCATTCACCAGAGATTAACTATGAAAAAGGCTTCAGCTGCAACACAACCTTTTGTTAAAAATGCCCAAATGCATTTCCTGGGTGATAAGGTAAATATGTTCCAAGTAAAGAGTGTGATATAAATCCACATTGCTCCAGATTTCATGCAATCATGGTTGGAGTAAATCTGTACAATTTAAAGAACACTTCAGCAGTCTGTTAGTGAATGCATGGGATAAAACTTTAGTGACAAAGTACTGGTTCAGTGGGTAAATATGTGGATTGCTAGGAGAGGAACTCTTGAACACAGTAATTTTGAATGTCTTAAATGTTCAATCTTAAATAAAGACATCTTAAAGCTGCTTGCCACTACTGTAAATAGTCCAACAAAGCATTCAGAGATGCAGCAGCTAGACAGAAGAGAAGTAGGAATAATTTTGTATATATTTCTGGGTTCAGTTCCAGTTCTTTAGAGAACTAAGGCTGATTGAACATGCTCCTTTCCATGTGAGTCCTTTGAATGCTCTCCTTCTTCCTACCAGTGAGGACATAAGATAGAAGTTGAAGAATGGTCTCTCTGAGCATTAAATCATCTGAAGCAATGACAAACCAGCACTTTTTTTGACAGACTTTGAAACCAGCACTTAGGTTGGAAAATTCCAGGGGCAAATTTTGCCTTTTAATGGATACGTGGAACTTTCCCATTAATTTAATTGAAGTCATGATTTTGTTATAAGAGTCAGTAGGTAAAGTCGGACACAGAGCTGACTGGTGAGATGAGCAGAATAAATTGGTTTTGGGGGTTGTTTTTTGGTTGGCTTGTTTTCACTCAGGGTTAAAGTCCTGTGTAAAACAACCAGCACACGGAATGGTAATTTCTGTCAACACCAATTAAACTTTCAACCCTTCTGGAATTTGATGCTGTTTGTACTTCCTCTTGCATGGGTCTAAGCAACAATCCAGGAGTTAACACAACAGAGCATGAAAGCGTGGACAGCCACCAATAGAGAAAATTCTCCTAAGAGAAAGTATTAATTTCCCTTTAATGGCACATAAAAGCCATTTCCTGCCCTTTCCCCCAGATTTATACGAAGCTTCCAAGGAAACCAACTCTGGAAACACCTTAATTGTACCACTGTGTACTGTGATATTCTTTGGTGCATATCTAAGGCTTTGTAGGGTTATGGCTGAAAGCAAGGGTCTGTCTCACTCATAAACATCCAGCTCCATCCCAATACTCTCCCATCATGACAGGGATGAGAGGTCATGCAATAGGAATGGAACACTTCTCCTCTAAGGAAAGGCAGACAGTTGGGGTTCAGCCTGGAGAAGGCTCCAGGAATACCTTACCACAGCTTAAAGGAACTTAGAAGAAATAGAGGGGCAGATTTTTTAACAGTCCCTGTAGAGATAGGACAAGGAAGAATGGTTTTAAACTAGAACAAAATAGATTCAGGCTATATATAAGGAAGAATTTCTTTTACAGTAAGGGTGTTGCAAGACTGGAACAGGTTGCTCTGAAAGATTATAGGTGACCCATCCCTGAAAATATTCAGTAGACAGGGCTCTGATCAAACAGATCCAGTTGATGATTCCCCTGCTTATTGCAAGAGATTGGACTAGATGGCTTTGAATGTCTCTTCCAACCCAAAATATCCTATGATTTCCTGGTAAGTGATAATTCCCTGCTTGAGGGAGCAGGGAGAAGAGGAAAGCAGAAGCACAGCAACAGGAGGATGAAAGCCAGCCATGGAGATACACAAGAAGTTACTTGCCTCCTAACACTGTTGTTTCATTTTGCCTAACTTTATTAACACATCATGTCTTTCATGCATCATGACATATCTCCATATATCATCATGAGAGCAAAATCCTTGAAATTGGAGGAATCTGTGAACCAGTAGGGCACAGTTTCTACTTTGGCTCAAAAGCAGTGAAACCCCGTCTTAATACTGGGGCCATGCTAATATTGATTATGGTCAGGGAATTATAAGTACAACACTGTCCCGTATTTCCAACATGAGGGTTCATATGAGGAAAACTTAAAGTTTCTTCATCTAAATAATTGAGCTGTAAATGTGATGTAGTATTGAAAGATCAGTGAGGTTTTTATCTGCTCCTTTAAGCTGATTATCTTTCAATAGCATGACAAAGTACAGCTAATACTCTACAAATCAATTTATAAACAGCACTTGTGCTATTTTTATAAAAGTATTATTTCAAGCACCCTTAGAATTACACTAATATTTTCAGAGAGCACACTTCTAAGTATCTTCAGAAACTGCTTTACAGCCATTATGCATTTATTTTATGAAATAATTTTGTCTGCACTTTACACACTTTCTATGCAAACAGCTTTTAAAATGTATCACTTGCTGTCTTCATACTGCTGTGATGTCCCTGCAGAGTGGTGTAGCTTCTGAATTTGTATAAGAGAGGACTTATTGCTGCCTGTGGCATACCTACTGCCAGTGAAAAAGGTGAAGAAAGAAAGCGGGATGGGTGTGATCCTGAGGTGCATCTGAGGCCTTGCTCTACTTTTATTGAGAAAGTTGCTGAGAAAAGAGAAAATCTTCACATCAGCAAAACAGCAGCAGATGATAATAGACAGATGGGTCAGGCTTGTTCATCCTGAAAGTTACTGTTGTGTAGGGAGCAGGTAAAACATCCTTATGTTATTTACATTCTCTTCCAGGTACACTTTCCATGACTTATTAATATTAGACCATACACCAAATATCTATTCTGGGAAAATTACAAAACTCCATATGACATTGAGGTTTGGGGGAAAAAAAAGTGGCTTGGAGATATCTTTGGCAGACAGGAAATTTGACACTTCAGGCTAGACACTGGAGAACAAGCAGTTTTATTAATTTATTTTTCTAAATTTTTATTGTAGTGTGTCTGAAGAATAGTTTTGATTTATAAGGACATGCTTGTAGGCCTGAAAAGGATCTGGATTTTAATCCTTTTTATGACCCAATTCAGTGATGGAACAGAGATCAGTGTGGTGATGTTCAGAGCAGGAGAAGAATTATTCTGAGGTCAGGATGACACTGTGTTCTTGAAATCAACAGATATCTCAACAAAGTAAACTTTCATCACAAATCAGAACTCAAAAATATAAGGCCCATATCGATTGTCTTAGATTCCAAAACGTGAAAACAGCCAAGACATGCAGGAAGGTCTGTCTCCAAAAGGAAGCAAGCTCCCTGTCAGGCCTGCATTCTCTGAAAGATCAGGGCATTTGTCCCCATGATGGTTCCACCACCCATGAGGAGGCAGCAGCAGGGTCCCTGCTCCATGGTGAGCTGGATTCTACTCATTATTCCCATTCAATACAGGGACATTATTCTTTTCAGATTCTGTGAAGGACAGTGAAAATGGTTTTTCTTCACAGTGGTCACTCATGCAGTGTTTGACATGAGCCTAGCTCTTTGTATTTTATTACTATTCAGCTGTTTTATTTATAACAGCAATAATTAGCTGAGATCATGTAATTGCAGCTGCTTAAAACTACTTAGTGGTTCTACACCATGACTTCCCACACCATGGAGGCATCCTATCTCCTGATATAAATCTTTTATTACATTGGTAAGTGCAGCAATTTCCCTTCTTGTCAGCCTGCCATCAGTGAACAGGGGGCAAAGGGAGCTGACAGTAGCACAAAGCCTGTCAGATCCCTCAGAGAGCCACTCAGAGGCCATTTCAGAGTGTCACAGTACATAGTTTGTCATCTCAGTTGTTGTCCTGCTCCTACCTCTGCCTGTCATGATCTCCCTGGATGACTCACTCTTGCTCACAGAGCAAGATGCTTGCAGCAGTGAAATGAGAATTCCCCTTAGAAAGGTGTTTTTGGTTTACTTTTAAGTTAGTCTCCTGAGTGCTGAGAAAGGGAACTGGTAGCATGTCCTGTGCTTCAGCAGCAGACCACAACAGATCTGCAGCCACTCCTGCAAATACCACGCTGTCCATTGCAGCTGCTGCCCTCATTGCCTGTGCAGGGTCACCCGTTCAAGAATGAGCCCTGTTTGACCTTGCTGACCTTCTGGTAAGCCAAAGAAGCAGGGACACCTCTGGGACAGGGGACAACCACCTGTGGCTCCAAAACACATAGAACCACAGAATCATAGCATGTTTTGGCTTGGAAGGAACATTTAAAGGTCATCGAGTCCTGCAAATAGTTAACCAGATCTGGTTGCTCAGAGCCCTGTCCAACACAGCATTGGATGTTTCCAGGGATGGGTCATCTACAACCTCTCTGGGCAACCTGTTCCAGTTCTGCAATGCACCCATTGTGAAAAAAATCTTCCTTGTATGTGGTCTGAACCTACTCTCTTCTAGTTTGAAATTCTTCCTTGTCCTATCCCTACAGACCCTCTTTTCTCAGGGGTTTCCTTGGCTCAGGAAACATCCCTGTACACCACAATTCTCTGCTGTGCTGTGGGATGCACCTTTGTACTGTAAGGATGACCCATCTTCCCTTTTTCTCAGGTGTAGCTCAGGTTTACCTGTCCTCAGGGACACCCATTCCTTCCTAATAGCTTTAGGGAAATATTGTTTTTGGCTTTTTATATGTTTGTTCAATAAAGGCATCTATGTGATCATGTAACTGTTGTGGTTATAAATCAGTTTCAAATTTGACAAAACTGCAGGGATGGTCAGTAGTAATGACTGTCCAATCCAACATAATGATTGTCAACAATATGCCCAATATGTGTAATAAATTAGAATTATTTTAAACCGTAGCAAAGATTCATTATTTTGAGGATAATTTGTGATCATTTTTACAAAATAATTGCTTTTCAGTACAAAAAACAGAACAAGAGTAATCCTTTCTTCATGTAACTGGAAGTGTATTACTGCTTGATTTGACTTCCCCTTGGTACTCTATTGCTTCATTTGGTACTCAGCCTTGCAAACCTGCTGCAAAATCCGAATCTAGGCCTGTGTATTGTGAGATAGTCAGCACACTTGTATGACCTGCTATTCCTGTGAGAGGCAAACCAATAAACCAGAGTACAGCATTCCCACTGGGATGCAGTAAAGTCTACTTAACTAAACCATCAGAGCATATTAGCTTTACTTAGTTATTAGAAGTGAAGAGTTTCCTAATCAAAAAAGACCAGAATAAAGAAGAGGCTGAGTAAAGACTGTGATCCATAGCCATTTTCCTGTCTGCATGAGAAAGTACCTCAAAATGGAAGTATTTTTTTTTTAATTTTTTCAAAGCAAGGCATTTAGTAGTTATATGGCTAAGGGGAAAAAGAAAAATTTGTATTTTATTGTGAAAAAACCTTTTGCTATCAGGCACCTTCAAGACATTTCCTTTCTCTTACTTGAAAAAAAGGCAAATATAATGGATTTGGATTGAAGTGAAAATGAAAGTTAAAGAAACATGGTGAAAAAATGGATTTTCCCATATAAGAAATATTAGTCAGACTACGAATTTTTTTTTTTGTCCTTGGGATGAAATGCAGGAACTATAATTTTTTCCATAAACTCTTGTTAGGTTGCAACTTAATAATTTCAAATATTTCATTTTAAACCACATCAATTTGGTTTGACATTTTTATTCTTTGAAACAAAAATGACTGAGCATCACAGGAGCAAAATAAGTGCAAATATTAAAAAAAAATACATTTCTGTTTTCCTTCTGAAAATGTCAAAGAGGATCTTTAGCCAACTTCTAAATGCTCTCCAAACTTTAAAAAAATAAAGACTTCTTCAAAGAACCTGACCCATTCCCATGTAGTACATCATAATTTCCCAATAAGAAAAAAAGCCTACTATAAAAAGAAATTCCCAGTCAGCAGCTGAAAATGAAGCAGTCTATGAAAACCAATAAATCAGAGACTAAGAGATTGTAATTTAACTACTAGTATAAAGCAAAGCAATGGATGAGTTGAGATCAGCTGTTTGTCTGTAAATGTTTTACGGGTGAATTAATTTTGGTTTTGTTGTTCATGTTTTACAAATATCATACATACAGTAACTGAAAGAGCCAAAGGTGAACTTCTGGCTCCCAAGAAAAGATTTCTCAAGCAAGGTGATACAGATTGATAATATGATCCAGAGTTTGTGCAATTGCCTCCAAGCGGACCCTGTGCCACTGATAGCCACCCTCTGGGATCTGCTGGTCAGTCACTTCTCAGCCCACCTCACTGCCCACTCACCCAGCCCACACTTGCTGAGCTTGCCTGTGAGGATCTTGTGAGAGATAGCGTTGAAAGCCGCCCTGAAGACGAGGCAGACAATATCCACTGCTCTGCCCTCATCCATGCAGGCAGATTTTTCACCATGGAAGGCAACCAGGTTGGTCAGGCGTGATTTAGTTTTAATGAATTCATGCTAACTGCCCTTATCACATCCATGCAGATAGAGATGGCCTCCAGGATAAGGTGCATCACCACCTTTGCAGGGATTGAGGCGAAGCTGACTGGCTGGTAATTCCCTGGGTCCTCCTTCTTGCCCTTTTTTGAAGACATGAGTGACATTTCCTTTCTTCCAGCCCTCAGGCACCTCTCCTGATTGCCACAGCCTTTCAAGATGATCATGAGCTGCCTTGCTATGGTGTCCATCAACTCTCAGCATCTGTGGATCCACCCTGTCAGGGCACAGGGACTTGTGGATGCTGAGTTTGCCTACGTATTCTCTAACCCAGTCTTCCCTGACCAAGCAAAAGTTCCTATAGCCTAGATGCACACAAACATGATGGAAAATTCTGCCAGCAGAACAGAGGGTAAAAACAAATGCCTCAAGGGCAACACAGGGTTACATGATCAAAAAGTTTGCGTGTTCTGTACTTCATTATTGTGAGAAAATTTAAAATAACTGAACAGCTCATGCAGTAGCTGAGCAGTTCATGCATTAGTTCACACAGAATACATGCCCAGCCATGAGCAATTTATTGTCAAAATCAGTTCAGTGATGCACAAGAAAATGGGCTTGAAGGAGTTTGCCAGATAGCTGAGTTTTATAAAAGTGATTGAAACACATAGGGAGGAATGGAAAAGTCAGCAGGGTAATAGGAGAAGAAGCAAATTAATATGCAACTGGGAGAAAGAAGAACAAAAGGGAAAGTATTATTACAGAAGCAAAATATACTGGAAAAATCACTCTCTACTGGAAAACTGGAGCTTTCCATTAGAATTCAGAAACCATGAATTTTGAGATTGCTAACTCCAGACAATATGTAGGAGAAGCATTTTTTTAACAATTCATATTAGTCTGGGATAATTTTCAGAGTTTCCTAGAAACAGCTGATACTATAATTAGTGAAATTAACAAAGAGGTTCAAAACAAGAGATTGAGGATTCAAATTGCATTTAGTCCCTTGATAATTAAATTGTTCTCCTAATTGAAATCACCCAAGAAGCAACAAAATTCCATGAGAGTTCCATTTTCCACAACCTCAGAACTATATCCTCAGAGACAGCACCAGCCATAGCAAGTAACAGCTCCTAAAACACATATGTCAACATATGTCCTGCAGAGTTGTAGAAAGATGCAAATCAAAGGTCTTCCTTTTCTCTATGCATCATTTGCCCATAGTGAATGTTAAAAAAAGAATGAAAATGAGAGAATGAGAGAAAATTAATTAATGAGTCTATAGTAGACTGGTAGGCAGGGCAGCTACTTTCCAGAAAGAAGGAGATCCTGGGTTCTTATGTTCCCTCAGATAATTTCTGTGCAGCCTGTATGGATCTTAGTGATAGACAAAAGTAAAAAGCAAGAGAACTTGGCCATTTTAGTGTGTGTCTGTGGGATTCTGACACTATGTGTGTTATGTGTTTTTTGCAGCAAACTTTCCCAGTGATTCATTACAACGCAAGCAGAAATCATTTAAGGGTAGAACTAAGGTGCTGCAATTTCCACAGGACTACTAAAATTAAAAATATTGAAATAACCACCCCCCCCTAACCCCCCCGATATTTCACGAGAAGTTCTGAGACTGAGCTCCTGAATTCCCAAAGAATTAAGGTTGGGGTTTTTTTTTATTTATTTTATATCTGCTTTGGAATTTACATAATTTAAAAGTAAATAAATACACAATTAAGAAATTAAGAAATAAAATTCCTAGCAGTTATAAAGCACTTCATATTCCTCAAAGCACTCTAGATTCATTAAATACATTACCTAATTAATTCCTCCACAAGCCAGTCTAAGAGACTTCACTTCATGCTGTGCAATGAGAAACTGTTGCTTGATTTAAGGTTTATGTTTACTGCTCTTCACTTTTATCGTTTTGTCATCAAACAAAACCAATCCTTTGATGATTTTAGCTTTGCATAGTTTTTTACTTACATAATAATTAAATGCTACTGATACCAGCCACCTTAAAGTCAGTAAAACTACTAATATAGTTTACAATTATATTTTTTGAGGATATTATTACTAAGTCTCCTTGTTGTGCATTTTAAAAGGGTACTTACAGGGGTCAGCCCTCCAGGATATCCTCTCACCTCATCAGCATAAGCCAAGCAATAAAAAGATGCTGTCTTTTCCATATTTTAAAATGTTTAGCACACATCTGTGATAGTCCCTCTATTAGACTGTCCCAAAACCTCTGCAGCTGGGTCTTGCAGCAATGCACAAACTAGAGATTTTTTGTTTGTTTGTTTTTAAATTTGTTTTGCTGTTTTTTAAGGGTGAATTTGGAGTTTTTCAGGATTCAATGGTACAGTGTGCTAGATAATCTTGAGACTCCCTTTCCCACAAAATGTTCGACCAGATGATCTTTCAAGTTCCATTTTTGGCTGGATTGTTTTACAGTTCTGTGGAACCTAACTGCCATTAAAGAGATTTAAAAGGAACAGGGATTTTACTGCCAGAAAGTCAGGATGAGATTAAGACAATTCTGCAGAGTCTTTAGCATTTTGAATATGAAAATAAAGCTGTATAGAAAGAGTACTCCTGATTCCACCATTAATAAATTTTCTTTTATAATGTGTTGAGATTCTGAATAGATATGTGGAAAAGAAAATATAAATACATCTTCAAGTTATTTTTTTTCCTCTTTATTGTCTCTCACAGAAGTAAGTAGTGAGCATCATTTTATGCATCATTCAGATGGGGCACTAAGGATGCTGAAAATACAAATGTCAACTGCAATTTGCAGATGCTGAGTGTGTTTAGGGGTAAATATTGCAATTTCTTTTGAAGTTCAACATTTTATTTGAAAAAGAATGTGAACACTGAAACAAAGATGTGAGAAAAGAATGCAAAGATGTATGAATTGAGAGGTGACAGCATATAAATCAACCATTATGTGGTCCAGCCACTGTATTAAGCTGACTTTTAAAAGACTAAAGGACACTGAGGGCAGATTTAGGAAAGGCAAACACAGATGACATCCACTCCCATGTGTGGCACTGTCACAGACAAAGAAGCACTTACATGTGACCTGTGGGATACTTATGTCAGCTATGAGTTCCCTGAGCAGGTAGGAATTCCACTCTGATCAAGTGTCTCATTTTTGGAATTTCATTAGTAAGTGCTTCATGTTTCTTAGTCAGGAATTCTGGAGTTTTATTCCAGTGTTTGTTAAGGATATGGGAAACTCTTTTCAACACATTTATTAGAATAAAAGTCTCATTTTATTACCAAGGCATAAAACACAGAAAATTCTAAAAAAAAATCAATATCTTACTATATAAATTACAGTTGCATCTTTAGAAAGCAACAAAATAGCAGCAGAAAAGCAAATCTGATCAGAAATTATGACCTTGGGGCTGAAAACGCTCTTTTCCAAGGCATTCAGATTCTGACATGGAGCAGTATAACTGGTATGAAAATTTAATTAGAATTGAGTACCAAAGGATAAAATCAGAATAAAATTGATTTCAAGAGATAAACTTCTAAATTATTTCTAGTGGAAATTATGGGGTGGAGTGCCTTCAGAAAAAAAAAAAAAAGGCTTATTTAAAACTGGAAATGACATACTTCCTAATTGGAATTCTTAAATCTTGAGCTTATGAAAAAAAAAAATACATAATTAAGGTTTTAGTTTAGAAACTAATTTTAAAAATAAGTTCTTTGCTAGTACAGGTTTTTTTATTTTTCATTTTATAAAACAATCTGACCTGTGGTTTTAAACCTTGGACTCTTTAAAGGCAGTTGCTTGGTACAGAACATAATCTCTTTCAAGACCATGAACAATTTTCATTTCTCCCATGCAAGCACCAGCAGTTAGCAAAGAGACTTACTGTTAAAAAATCACTTGTTTTGCAGTCCTACAATGCCTTAATTTGGAGTACCAACTCCCACAAGGTAAGTCCTATGTTTCCAAGCTTGACTCTGTCTTTTACACTGTGTGATTTTCTGTCCAAGGTGTTCTGGACAAAAACTATTGTTCCATCCTATTGCTCTGAAATTCTTGTAAAATTTCTCAGCTGAGCTGTGGTTTAAAACCATATGTGGGTCTATTTCTGCAGCATATCTCAAGTCAAGTCAAGTTCAACTCAGAGGTAACCAGTGAAGGATCCCAGCCAACTCGAATGTGTGGAATGTGGTGCTGCAGGAGCTGTTCTGCAAGTGCATTAGTCAGCCTTGTCACAGGGGATCTGATCTTGATGGCAAAGGCAGAGCAGGTAGCGGGGAGCAAAAGGATGTTCAACTCAGAGAGCTTAATTTGCATTAGCCTGCATAATTAGCATGCTAAACAGCTGCATGGCTCACACAGAACCAGGCTGCTCTTTTACTCTCTCTCCTAACTCAGTTCAGCACAAGTGATGCAAGATAACACAGAAAATGGCTTATTTTAAATCTGGGTTTTTTGACAGAAGGGGGATGGGCAGTGGCTATGCCTGTATTTGTGCTCAGGTATCCCAGGGTAAGAGGCACCATAAACACTGGAGAAAGAATGACAATCAACAACTAGGGAGGGTTGTCAGGGCTGGTAGTTATTCTGACTTAATGACAGTCAGAACACAGTCACTACTGTGACTATAATCAGTGGTCACAGCTAAGTTATATTTCTTTGGGCAGTGAGAAGGATTTGAAAAAATTTAACTAGAATGGGTCAAGTAAAACATCTTGTTCTGTAATCAATTTCTGATAATAGCTAGTAGGGAAGAACACAAGAACAAAGTAAGTATACAGCAATATTTTCCCAGAAAACGCTCCCGGTCTTCAACGATTTGTAATTAAATAACTTCTGGACCTAAATGTGCTGACTTTGCACCTAAAAACCACTGATGTATTTTTCCTCTGCAAAAATCATGAGCTGCTTTTAGCAACCATGTAAAATTTTAGCATCCTCAAGACTGTGGCCACTGTACAAAACTTAACTAGTTTGGTGAAGAAACATCCCTTCCTCCCCAAATTTAATTAGTTGCAACTGTGTTCTCAAGGCAGAAGCAACAGTGCACACTCACTTTGTATTCACCTGGCATGCCTGATTTTAGAGACTCCAGTCATGTCACCCAGAGTCATGTCTTTTCAAAGTTGAGGAGTCAAAGCTTATTCATCTGGAAAACTACAGTGATGCTTCCAGATTTCTGATCACCTTTTACTGTATCAACTGTGGGGAAAAAAATAAAAAGCAGGGGAAGGAACCACACAACATATTGACAATGTAAGTTGGTAATTTATAACAGCATAAAGATGTTTTCCATTTTTCCTCTTTATTTCTTTCCAAGTAATTCCCAGCATTGTTTTTTATTTGTTTTTATTTATATGTATATTATTATTGTGGTAATACTAATTTTACTACTACTACTACTAAAAATAATGATATCATGAATGTAATGTATGTAGCTGGTTATTCAGCCAAAATGTCCTTTAAACAATTTTTTAGGTCACAGTGGTATAAAGTTTATCTGAATCCAATGGCAAGGAGGATAACCACAGAAAACGACAAATGATGAAAGTAATTTCTGATTAGCACAGGAAATTTTATATCCCTGCTGATGGTGAGCTGTAGACAAAATAAAGAATACTGTGAGCAGCTACCTTCTAGAAGAAACAGGCTATATCATACATGGATAAGTTTGTAGAAAGCCTTGTGTATCTGCAAGGTCCTGCAAAGGAATAAAGATACTCCTTGCTCTCCCTGGTGGACCATGAACTCTGAGGGTGACAGAAGCCTGGCTCTCATGGCTGTTGTTTTCTTTGGAAGGGCACAGAGTCAGAAAAGGGATGATAACAGCCATGCTTCACACTGACAGCTGCCTGGGTAAAGGACAGACACAGACAAGGGACTGGCCACAGACTCGCCTCTCAGACAACAGAAGACAATCTATGCAAGGATTTTCACATAAATATTCCTTTACAAAAGTAACCTCCCATGATTTCTAACTTAACACAGAGTGATAGATCTGAGAGTTCTTTGCCATCCTTGAGACACACTAAATGTGTCTTTGCATTTGCATCTTGGCCAGAAAAAAAATAGGCCTGACCCTGAGAAACAGCAGGGAGGGAACAGAAAATAAAGGTGGAATCCATATTACATAATAATGAGAGTTAGAGATTGTAATTTATGCTAGAGAACCACTTTTTCCCTGGTCTTGGACTCTTAGTAATGGAAAGATGACCCAAACCAGTACAAAGTTTCCTCCATGGACAGTGCAGAAAGTCTCAATAGCCCAGGCTAGCTATGGGAGGGTTACATTTAGATGAGATGACTTCTGGGAGGGTCTTGATTTTTCAATGGAAGGTTTCTATAGCTGTGACAAAATATTTTTTTGAGCATTTGCTTTGTTCACTCTTCAGATCTTCCCTAAAACACGAGTCATCCAGAAATTCAGCAGAAGATGGGTACTTGATTTCAGTGGCATTTTCAGGAGATGAAGATGACCCCTTATCCTTACCATGTGCCAGGTCTGGAAAGATGAAAAGCAATAACTGTGGTGTAATAAAGTAATGAAAATACAATTTAATTGACAGAATTTTCATTTGGAATGGAAGTTTTTTTGAACTTTCATTTCAAAATGGAAGTTTTAAAACAAAAACATGTAGGAACTGTACAGATGCAATATTCCTTACACCTTGTGGTGGCAATTTCTTAATGTTTCATTATTTTCCCTTGACCCACAGACATTTACAAATGCCTGCAAAAATTTAGGCTCATTTTAAGACTGGAAACTCTCCTAAACTTTATGCTATAAAGATCATTTTAGCTTTTTGCAATTGGTATGAAAAATATTTGGCTACTAACTTTGGCAGCAAAGATCTCATTAGTGGGACCCACATACTCCATTGCTAATAAAGACTTGGGATTGTGGAATTGACAGGAAGGTGTGCTTTGAGTTAAAATGGATAAATAGATGGGTCTTCTACCAGCAGTAAAGAATAAAGAAAAACACTTGCATATTCACAGTTATGAAGACAGGCAATTAATAAGTAGCAGCTGGTAAGTAAACATGTGGATACCATATTCAAAGAATTGTTAAATTCCTCCAAAAAAACCAAACCAGCCAAAACCCAAATCAAAGCAGAAGGAAAAAAAAAATAAAAAGCCATAATAAATAATGCAGTTTAGTTTTAAATATGGCACGCAATTCTAGTCTGCAAAGAATCCCAAAATTTATTGTTTGGATTAGGCTTGAAATAGAATATATGAAGCAGCAGCACCAGGAACACAGAGATGGAAAACCTAAGAAAGGCATAAGTTGACATATTCTATCAAGAAAAATCTGGAAGAAAAGCCTCCCAAGGGGACAAGGGCTTCATTTTTTGATAATGCATGCTAGCGTGAATTAGGAACAGGAACTAAAATGCTATGAAATCAATGCAATTAAAATATCTTGCCCAGGGGTTGAGAAGAGTATCATGGAGGAGAAAGTAGTATTCCTTTTAGACAGGAATGCATGCATGTGTTTGTGTGTCATCAATATCATTCCTACTTATCCCACGTGAATAGTTTTCATCATCATTAGCCCAGCATTCTTTCTCTCTGGTGTATACCTACGGCAGTGGGAAGAAGTAGGAGAAACAGGAAACTGTATGAGGTTAAACTCCTGAGGAAAACTGAATTAGCATTGATTTTTAAAGCCCTAAATACCAGATAAAGCATAAGGAAAATCCTTTAGGCTGTACCCAGCTCTACACCAAACAGGCAAAAGATGCACAAAATTTGTTAAAAAACACAGCCAACCACCAAGGCCAAGGCACATGAAACCATATGAGCCCTCCAGTCTGTGTGTAGGCTTGGGAGATTGCAGGATAATCTCGAGATGTGACTCATGCAGTTATACTTGCCCTCTTCCAGTCAGTCCTTTATCTCAAATAACCCATCAGAATTCAGGCTGCCTGCCCAACAGCTACATCAGCAGAGATCAGTCAATCAGCCCCCTCAACGGTGCATTCTGTCAAGTTGCATTATTTTGCTGTGCACCAGACTAGGTTATGTGATGCTGTCCTCCTTTGGCAGATGATGCTGAGGATAACAGCAACAGAGACCAAGCTACTTTTAACTTGGAAGTGTTGAGGTGTTGGCAGCTGGTAAGTCACAGGTAAGTGAATGATGTTACATATATGAAAGTGTTCTGGATTTGGCTGAGGTAGAGTTGTTTTCTTCACAGAGGCTGTTATGGGGCAGTGTTTTCAATCACTGTGCTGAACACTGTGATGATAATATAGAGATGTTTTTGATATTGCTCAGCAGGACTTGAGCAGAACCAAGGCCTCTTCTGCACCTTGTACTGTCATGCTTGCAAGGAATTTGAAGATGTATGGGACACTGGGAAGGCACAAAGCCTGGACAGCTGTCCTCAAGTGACCCAGGGTATTCTCTAGACCATCTGACATCATGGTCAGTGTATAAAGCAGGGGGAAGAAGGAGGAAGGGGAGAATATTTGTAATTATGGCATTTGTCTCCCCAAGTAATCATTACATGTGACGTGTCCTGGAGGTGGCTGAACACCTGCCTGCCCATGGGAAGTAGTGAAAGAATTCCTTGTTTTGCTTTGATTTGCTTCGTAGCTTTTTCTTTGCCTATTAAATTGTCTTTATATCAACACGCAAGGGTATTAGCTTCTACCCTTCTGATTGTCTCGCTGATCCTGCTGCTGGGAGAGTAAACAAGCAACTGTGTGGTGCTTGGTTGCTGGCTGGGGTTAAATCATGACAGAAAGATAAAGGTTTAGAATTGCCAGCACCTACTGAGTGTTGGTTAATTTAATTTTATCTATTTTACTATGCGTTACATAAACCAGGACATAAATGGGATAAAGGTCCCAGGACTGTTTTAGTTTAGAGGAGAGCATTGTTCCCCAAATGACATCGTTTAGGCCATCACAGAGATAACAGATTTCATATTCTTTGATAGAAAGTCATGGGCTACCAAATAGAAGGAGTTGCATTCATACGTTGCAAAGGCTAGAAGCAATATTCTGCCACTTGCTGTGTCCCAGAAATCCAAACAAGTTTTGTTGAAACCAAAAACACTGCTAAGAAAAACAAAAGAACAATTTGTAGACATAGCTATTATATGAGCTATGTTATAATTGGTCAATTTTCCCAGTCATCCCAGGTATTTTGTGTCAATCAACCCAGATATTTATAAATCTTGTCAGAATTTTAGCTTTTCCTTTACAAAAGTAAACATAATTCCAGTGTCTGCTAATAGAAAATATGAACATTGTGTACAGAAAGAAAGAGAGCTGCAGAAGATGAAAAAGGTTTTTTTAAGATCATGTGCTTTTCCATATTATTCTACTCATATGATCAAGAGCAGGAGACAAATGATACGGCTTAATATGGAATGAGAATAATTAGAATAAAATCATTATTGTTTTAATACCCACACACTAATGCTTAAACTCTCTAGCACTATTTGTACTAAGAAGTTCATGCAGGATCCATTTATCTTTTAGATACAGTATAGAATATACTATATTATATATAGTACAGGGGTTGAATAGAATAGTATAGAATATAATGCTATATTCTATATAGTATAGGATAACGATTACATAGAAGCACCAGTTAGACTTCTGTAATACAATTTTGGGTTAAAGTTAAAATTTGGGTTAGTTAAAATTTAGAATGCTACTAACACAGAGCTTCCTCCCCTTTACTCTGCACTACCTGATTTTCATTGATTTGAAACTATTTTACACCTGAATAGGTTCTATCTTTTTCTGTTTTACTTAGTATGTGAGCTCCTGTTGCAGAAAAGCAGCCCTAATCCCACTGAAGTAACAGATATCAAATCTTTTGTAGTGATGAGCTATAAATGAGAAATGACTATTTTCTGGTATCTCTTCTACAGGTTTAGTGTGTGCATTACGGATACATCATGCCACAGTTTTTATTACTTTGTATGACCTCTGTGGTTGTGATATTTTTGGATGTTTGGTGTTCTATAATCTAATTAAACAGTGAGAAAGGAGATAATGCACAGTTTTCTTTAAAAATCCAAATAAACTCAAAGACAAGTTGTGTAGATTGAAGCAGACCATCATCATAGTGTGTCAAGGTAATGAAAATTCCTGCAAGTCCTTCTTTTAGGAAGGATTTTAGTAGAAAAGCACTTATAAGCACATAATTGCTTTGTATGGGCTCCAATTGGACTAAATTCAATAGAGGACATGTGTTCCACTTTATCAACTAAATCAAGAAGCAGCATGAAGATGATCTCCAGAGATTCCCTTAGAACTCTGTTATTCTGTGATTCTGCAGTATTGGCCAAGAAAGCTGAGGGAACATGGCCCATTTATTATTTGTGGACCTTTAAACATTATTTCAATTGTTATTTTTTTTTTCTTTGAAAACCTTGCTAAAGCACCCAATATCACCCATTAATTAATCCACATGTTAATTTATAGAAACTTTGCTAAAAGATATTCACAGACAGTGATCAATCAGCCCACAGTGAAATGGAAAGAGTATTAGACCAGACTACCTGCCTTGCATTTACCGTGTGCATGCAATCAACTTTGGCTTGGAAATAGTGAGCAACTTAAGATTTGCTGTAGCCCAAGGCTGTTTCCAGAGGAATTTAGTAGGATGAACCACAGATGCTGCAAATTCACTGAATTCCTTGCATGGCAGCTTGCTGGACATAAACCCCCTAAATTAAGACAAATCTGTTTCAGGATTTCTCAAGGGTATCCTCAAAATTATGATGGGAAGCTTTTGCTTTAATTTCAATTAAATAGAAGGTAAGATATTGATTCCTCCTTCCTCAGGAATTAATATTTGTGCTGTTCAAGGTACTGAATCTCTTACGTGAGTTTAAAATGCCAAGCAAATCAGAGAAACCATTAATACCATGAATATAAAAGCAATCTAATGGATTCATTATAATCTACATACACACATAAAAATTGATTATAATCTACCACTTCTCATCCTGAAGCACATATTTTGGTTTATAGCACCTCATTAATTTTAATTGCAAACCTAGAAAATAATCTCTTTTTCTCCCTGGTAGTATACAGAATAGGAAAATGTGACTGATACATTTGTCATTTTGTTTCAAGTCGTTAACTTCCCCTTCAAATACAAGCCTGTACAGAGTTTATGAGGCATTGAGAAAGTTTTTAAAGCCCAGTAGAAAATGAGGGATTCTTTAATAAAAAAAAAAAAAAAAAAAAAAGAAAAAGAAAATAGAAAAAAGACAGAGGTAATGCACTATCAAAGGAGGACCATAAGTTACTCATCCCTACAACTCAGGTTGAAACAGGTCTGTCATTCTCTTATATCAGGTAATATATCCAAATTGCATTTTTAAATTACAGTTGCAATTACTGTAATGGCTTGCATTTTCTGTGTCTTCAAAATATCCCAAGACTTAGAAACAACAATAAGGGAGAACAGAGAAGAAAAAGCACAACAATTATCATCTATATCTTATCTTTGTCCTTATTATGTTAATATACTGAAGGACTTGGACCACAGCAGACCTAAAGTGTATCAGCACTGGCAACAGCACAATCTGTTTCTAATAAGAGTGAATACTGCAAGATGAACTTTCCTTCATTACTCAACAGAATTCCTGTGTTTGGAGAAACAGAAATTGGAATAATTTAATTTTAAACTGTGAGCTACACTGCATAGCTCTAGCTTTGTCGTGCAGAATAATACTGTATCCCTATTATATATCCTACTATGGTGTATTGGTGTTTTCTTGCCTTAGTCACCCACTCACAAACAGCATTTGATTCTAGCTAATTTGGTTCTGTGCTCATTATAAGTTTCAGAATTATGACCACGTGCTCTATGCTGCATGAGTACCCCAGATGCTGATGTCTTTCAGGAGCCTATCTATAAAATTAGTCAATCAAAAAAAAATTGGGAGGAAAGACTTCTGCATTTTTCCATCAGCCTGGACTTATTAGACAGAAATATGTTAAATTTCAGTGGATTATTTAACCTGTAGTCCTGTATAACACTGTCTAAGGAACTTAATCTGAATTATCCTTAATTTATTTTCTTTTTTTTTTTTTTTTTCAACTGAACTGAGGCAGTTCATTAACAGTGAGACCTGAACCCTGACTCCACTGTGTGGAGTCTTTGCCCAACAGCTGCTGCGTTCAATACTGTTTAACAAGCAATATAATCTAAGAAATATATTATATATAGAGTACTACCCTCTAAACATTATAATATGTAAAAGCATTCAGGAACAGATAAAGCCCCAAGGGTCATAAAAACTTGCATTTTGCAGGAATTAAGAATGTATAAATATTATGTGCTAGGAGGAAAGTAATACATCACACACAAAATACAGCCCAAAGTAACGAAAATAAAACCCAGCTGTAGGGTCTGACCAAAATGTCTTTTTATCTACCTCATCATTAGTATTACATATTTAAGTGCGTGAGTCACAGAAATGTACTGTAAATCTTCTTTTGATTCAACCTTATTGCTAGTTGTAAGTTTCTGCTTCTACATGATTACCTGAAATTTGGGGGAAAAAATGGCACAGAAGCCAACTGAGAATCACAGAAGAAACAACAGATTTTTCCCCTTTCTAGTGTCTATTAGACAGCATCTCCTCCCCAAAATAAACACTTTTTGAAAAAATATGTATATATTTACTGAATTTATTAAATTAGTAAGCCACCTGTTTAATTTGTCTCTTCTTTAAGACTCCTGCTGCTAGATACTTAATCCCGCATTCCTGTATTTATTTTCAGAATGACCATTCATTTAAACCAATGGTCACTTGGGACTAAAGTGTGTGAAGAAAAAAGGATGGACTTTTAAAATATTTGGAAATACCAGTGTGTCAGATTCTTAATTCAGTGCACGCTTTGTGTCTTGGCAAATTTAATCCAAAGTGCATTTTTTAGAGGTGTTTAGAAGACTATGGAGACGAGATTTTGCATGATTTATATCTGAAAAATAGCTTTGTTTCTTTTGTGATTCCAGAATAGTGAGCACTCACTCTGAATATGCAGGAGGCAACCGCTGCTCCTGTGCATACATATCCTTATTTAATGTACTTTATCTGAGATTGTGGAGAATGCAATCCGAATTGCAACTCCTTTGGAAAAATGACCCCTAATTTTTTGCACTTGTCACTCAGAGTCTGGAGATAATTTTGTTAGAAATCCAGTACAGCCAATGGAAACACTCACATGTAAACAGAAGAGTGCACAATAGAAAGAAATAAATATTTTTTTTCAAACTGGGCTCCTGGACAAAATCTGTGCACACGAACTCCAGTTAAAAAACACATAATGATTCACTGCTATAAATTAAATCAGACTGAGTTTGCAGAATTCACTTCAGCATCCATTAGGCAAAGGAAAGACCCAACCAATTGCATTTTGTCTACTGGCCAGCCTCAGGTTGGCAAGAGAACAAGCAGAGATGGGTTCAGAGCATCCAGGAGTACAGAGCAAAGCCTCCCATTAGCCCAGACATCAGCTACTGCTGCGTGAATCCCTGCCAGTATCATCCAGCAGCTGCTGGATCCTTTAATGCCTGCAAACTCAGTCAGAGTATTCAGCTCTCATTGCCATCACCAGATTGCACTGCTTCACAGTGGTATTCACCTTTGCAGATATAAAACCAAAAAGGCTATGCAGAAATACTGTCTAGCCAAAGCATAAATGCACAGATATAGAGGGGTGTGGTTTTTTTTTTTCACAGTGGGAAAGACAGCAAATGAAAAATATTGACAAATGTCTGGGAAAAAAAACCTAAAATAAATATTTTCAATACAGAAAAAAAATTAGGCAACAGTCAGCCTCCTAGCAATTTTATTGCCTGCATGATATAGAACAATATTGAGAGACAGCCCAGTGTGTTCTTGTTCCCTGTGCTCCAGGCTGCTCAGGAAGGCATGACATCAGCCATGAGCTTACAGCTATTGATACAAAGTCAGACAGGTATATTGACTCCTTGGATTGTCTATAAAAATGGAAATTTATCAGAAGGCATTTTTTAAACACACTTCGCCCCATGAATTATTTAGCAGCTGCCTAACCCTGCTCAGTATTGCAACTCTGGCAACAGTCAGTGCAAGCAAAAAACTTTGCTTGGCACTTGACAGAAGTATTGCAATCTCATAAATTAATTAGGTGCAATCAGGTGCCCTGGCATTTGCCTGCTGCACTCCTCAGTGGCTTTATATCTAGGACAGGCTCACAAGTAACATTAAACTGTACTTCCACAGAGTTGAGTTGAGAAATGGTCCAGTCCCACTTTTGAAAGATTTAGTTTGGCTTTTTACTGCGTTTTCGTGCTGTTTCTTTATTCCTTAATTATCATGAGCAGGTAGATAGGTACAGCATTTTCAAGCAAGAAGTGAAAAAGGCAATGTCAAAACAAACAGGATTCATTTCTCCAAGGTACTTGGTCCTCAGATGCCATGGTCATACAGTCAAACTGAAAGCAGCCAGAGAATTGCTGGAAGTGCTCAGCAGCTGGTAGGATGAAAACCTGAAATCTGTTGCAAAAGAAAATGCACAATGTATTGTTTTTAAAGAAAAGACTATTATAATATAAAAAGTAAGGAACATTTATACATGCAGAACAAGACACTTCTCAAAATCCCATAGGTCAGCTGCCTGCCTAGATACAGCTATGATATTGACTGGATATTGACTGGATCCCTCCTTTATCACATCTGCTACTTGAAAAACAAGAAGAGAAGCAGAAGGAGCAAAGGAGATCACCCTTTGCTCTTATGCCACAATAAATCCCACTTTCTTTCAGAACCAGCACAACAGGTGTGTCTCTCAGTTTTAGCACATCACGCTGTCATCTTCTCAAAAGGTATCTTTGCATCCCTGAATACAGCACCACCCAAAGTTATTTTCCAAAATGGATGCAAAGCCCTCCTAAAGCCAAATCCAGGCCACTTTGCTGCAAGCACACTGATAAACTCAGCTCTCCCACATCCTGCACTGAGCTGCTCTATGCCCATACAAGCAGAGATTTCTCACCAATCTCCAAGTACAAGCAGCTCATGTTTTATGCTGTAACACTGCAGCCCCCAGTCCACTCTGAGAAACAACAGCTGTCAGTTTAAATGGTTTGGTTTGATTAAATCAATGCAAAACAGGAGCTGTCATTAGTGGATCCTTCACCTTCCCCACCGTTTCAGTGATTAGATATTAAGCTCTCAGGGTATTATTAGAACCCACATTTCCTTCAAATCTTTAGACAGTTAATTTTGGGGTTGTGATTTTTGAGAAGAGATCAATTCTAGATTTTTCAAAATCAGAGACAAAGAATTTTTCCCATGTTCTTGAAATATCAGTAAGATACAGCAATGTTAGAAACACAACAGCTTTTTTTTTACAAACCTGTACAGTGAAAAATATTCAGAAAACATACTGAATATTAATGGAGTGAGAAAATATAATTTTGTTTATATTAAAGAGTCCCCCCATCACATAAAATACTGCAGTAGCAAGTATTGCTATGGGAAAAGGAAGAGCTCAGAGTGTTCTGAGTCCTGTTCATTCACTTTCACAGACTCTGCCTTCCCAGGAGATACACAGGAAAAAACAGACATAGTAGGAAAAGACGAAGGACTGAAAAAGCTATTCACTTGTGCTTGCTACCCATTTAACTAAAGGCATGAGTGGAAAATCAACCTCTGCTTCCTCCTAGTCCACAAGGATAGAGACCTCATTCCTGACACTCCCACGTGATTATGAAGGAAAGGAATCCTAATTTTGTCAAGTGTTGAACACATCAGACAATAAACAAAAGACATGTTAGAAGCTGAGAGACAGAAGTAGCTCACCACATGTCCATGATGCCCTCCAGTAATTTAGATCTGCACCACCTGGCATGACCTGGCACTGACCACACGCTGAAATATTTTGTCTTTTGAGGATCCAACCAGAAAGGAAATATTTCACTATGATTCAGTGACTGAGAGAGACTATTCAAAGATGATTCTCCATTAAAATGCTGTAATTAAATGCCTTCTTTGTGTTAATAATCTGTGAGGATCTTCTTTATTTTTCTCTGACCCCTAGGAAAAGGTGAAGGGCTACAAATTTAAGCAGAGCAGAGGTCCTTGAAAATTACATAGGAATATTCAGCTAACTGAAATTTATGCCTAAATAATAGGCCAAGTTTTAAGGCAATTGTCTAAAAGTTCTTAAATCAATCTTTTAAGTTCTCCATTCACCTCTCATAGAGGTGTTTAGAAGACTATGTAGACAAGAGAGTTTGCATGATTTCTATCAATCATTCAAATTGGCTTGAACATTTAGAACATTCAGAAAATTTAGAACATTTAAGATTTTGGTTGACTTAATGTGAACAAGGAGGCAGTTTAGGGCTTTTATATGTCCAGATGTCTGGCTTCAAGTTCAAGGTATTGCTGCAGAAGGAATTCCTTGCTCTTCATATGAACATAGTGAGTGTGGAAAAGCTCTTTGGGCTCACCAGTTTGTGGATGCCTTGGAGATATCTGGGAGTTTGTTATCTTTTAGATTTGCTACTTTATCAAAACAGGAACTGATATTCTTACTCATGAGGTGGAAATTAATCCTTTAGCACAGAGAAGCTATTTTTTCCAAGACTATAAGAGATTCAATTTTCATGGCTGTTTTAGTTGTCATGCCCAAAGGCACACCATCATTCACCTGTGTCCATATCTTACATACTCCCTGTGAAGATCCTTTATAGCTGAAAATCTTGGAAACGCTTTCTGCTATATTTTGCAACAAATATAAATCTTTATTCTATTCAAACAGATTCTGAATAAAATGGAAATAAACTCTTAAATAAGATCTCTAAATGTGACCTGCTTTTGCTTTTTGCCTTTATAGCCTTCTGCTCATTGTGTAGTTTGTGATGTATTGTATATTTCAGGCTTCTTTTTTTTTTAATGTTTCTTACTAATAAAAAAGTTACCCCAGCTCCCAACTCTTCTCCAGTTACTGTAACCTTCTCTTCCATCTTTGAAGCTTCATTAATGATACCGAGCCACAAAGCTAACTATGTATTTAATATTCAGATAAAGTATAATTAAATATTTAAACTCTTCAAATTATTTCTGTAGCAATGTTTAAGATCCAGGGATTTTGAAAAAACAGAAGGGAGCATACATTCTTGAGTATGAAAATCTGTTCTACTGAGTCAATGCATGTTTTTCCCCTGTTAGTCTTTAAATAGAGACACACAAGTCTGAAGTGCTTCTAGTGCATTATCACTCCACACCAGATTTCTTCGCAGGAAACATCAGTTTAACTTCAATCACCTAAATCAGTTTACATCTTAAGATGATCCTGCCTAGTGAAAACACATAGTATTTCTCACTGGCTTCCCATAGGCTCTAGAAAGGTACAAAATGCAGAGTGATTTCATCTCCCAATTTTTCATTTCTTAAATGGCAAAGAAGGAGAGAGCTTGTTTCTTTGTTCCCTTGGCAGAAAGCACAAATCTTCCCAAAAGTTCATCACCCTTTCCTGATACAAATTAGTGGCTGCAAGAAACATCCATTTTTTCCATCATTTTACTCTCCATTCTCTTAGCTTTTCTGTGTAGCACTTTGAAGTGATAATATGCATACATAAAATGACCCTCACCTGAAACTTCCTGCAGTACTACCAACCACATACCCTATTATCAGCTGCTCTCACAGTTCAATTACAAGAATTTGCAATTTGATCCCTGCAAAGTGCAATTCCTGAACTGCCTCTCTGCTCTTCCCGTGCCTTAGAACAAAAACCAAGCCCAAGTGACGAGATTGCAGAAAGAAGACTCAGCCCCGTGGAAGGACACAGAGTACACCAACTCTCTTGTAAAAATACAGGTGAGAAGGTGCATAAGAGAGCTAAGTGGTTAAGGCTATGATTAAGAAGGGTTGGAAGATAGCGAGAGAGGGAACATTCAGAGGGCAGTAGGTTAAAAGTTCAGCTCATAAACAGAAATTGCAGTTTGCAAATAGATAACAAAGCTTTTGTGGTTTAGATATTCTTGGCACTTACCTAAATCTTTGAGACCCATGGGATCTTTGGAGGTTCAATTTCATTGTTGACACAGACTGTAATCCTTGAGTGAAGAACCTGCAAATAACTAACCTTCTCAAACTGTCAGGACTTGTACCAGAATTTGCTGAGGAAGGACTGTAAGATAAATACTGCTTTGATTGTCAGCACTGCAATGTGTTTAGAGAAATCATTGTGTTTTTCCAGATACAGCACAGAGACCGTATGAAAATGGTTCAATCAACATTTCCTTCAAATTTCCTTCAAATATTCCAGCTCTATAATTGCAAATGTACCCTAATATTCAAAAGAGAGACAAATGATGACATTTTTCATCTCATCAAAGTCTCTATTTCTGCACTCAAACTACAAATATATACTTACAATGACCTAAAGTAATATGTCTTTCTCCTTATACATATATTCTTTATAGATATAAAAATTTAATAATTTAAACATTTAAATAGAACCCCTTTCCACATTACACACTATAATTGCTTTCCACTTTCTTTACCTGGTCACTCCACTGTAAAATAACACATCTACCTTCAATATTTGACAATGTCTGTTGGCATCAGGGGCTTTCACACACTCTTCCTCCAAGACAGGTGGGGTTGGCATTCAGTTGTGACGTGCAGTGGTGCAGGTCAATACACACTGTATCAATCATGATGGTCTTCATGGACCTGCACACTCCTTAATCCTGCAGCTTGGTATGGAAGATGTCACCTGCCAGCCTCAGGATGAAGCAGATGGGAGCCCCATGGGATTACACAGGTGTATATTCCTGTAACACTGCTACATCTGATGTTGCTCAGAGATATTCATCCAAGCTGAGGCATCCACCAAAACTTGTGTTTGAAAAACAAACAAATCCCTGAACTCAAAAGATATTTGTAAAAAGTTTTTTCATTCCCAGATTCATCAAGACAGACCCAGATCCTCAACTAAATGTAGATGACATGAATGTAGACCACCGATAGAGACTTCCATGTAAATCAGGCTATTTTGCTCTTAAATAGCAAAGTCTTTTCAGGAGCAAATTAAAGTGCACAGACCACAGAATTTTATCATAGATTCACAGAATTATTAAAGCTGGGAAAGATCTCTAAGATCATCAAGTTCAACCATTAAAGTAGCACCACCACCATGTTCACCACTAAACCATATCTCCAAGATACATCTATCTACACAATTTTTGAACATTTCTGGGGATGGTTATCACTTTCTTGGGCAGGTGGTTCCAGTGCCTCATCACCCTTTCAGTGATGAAATGTTTCCAGTAATCCAATCTAAACCTCCACTGGTGAAACTTGAGTCCATTTCCTCCTGTCCTGTCACTTGCTATATAGGAAAGGAGAGCAATGCCCACCTTACTGCAGCCTCCTGTCAGGTAGTTATAGAAAACAATTATATATCTATAATATAGATATATTTTTATATATATAATATAGAAAACAATTTGGTCACCCCTCAGTGTCCAGGCTAAACAACTTCAGCTCCCTGAGCTGCTTCTCAAAAGACTTGTGCTTGTGACCCTTCACCAGTTCTGTTGTCCTTCTCTGGACATGCTCCAGGACCTTAATGTCCTTCTTGCAGTGAGGAGGCTCAAAGCTGAACAGAGTATTCACACTGAAGCCACATTGGTGCTGATGACCCACACCCCGAGGTCCCTTTCCAGCAGGCAGCTTTCCAGACACTCTTCCCCAAGCCTGTAGCATTGCATGAGGTTGCTGTGACACAAGTGCAGGACCCAGAATGTCACCCAGCTGAATTTCATACAATTGGCCTTAGAGCACCAATCCAGCCTGTCCAGGTCTCTCAGTAGTGCTTACCCTCAGGCAGATCAACTCTGACAGGAAAGTGAATTTTTGCTGTTGCTGGAGCTCAACACACAATGGGTGATATGTTCATATTTCATATATACAAAATAAATAAAATTATGCTTTTCCATGTATGTCAATATGCCCGTACTTATCCATCAATCTCTAACCAAGCTCTTCAAAAGCAGACTAGGTATATAAAGGTGAAGGATGATTTATATCAAACAGCCCTGAGAGTTATACATTATGTGTTCTATTACTACTGCATCACAGAAACCATCTTATCTTCCTGTCTGTGTTTTCTGACTCTATCCGTTGCTGTTTTCTTATAGCTATTTCTCTTTGTAGAGTTTACATATAATGTGCTAAATTCCTTCATCTTCCTAATTAATTTAGAATGGTGTACTAGTACCCTCTATTAATTGTCATTTATCCTCTTTGCCTTTGACCTTCCCAGTATGTGTTAGTATAAAATACATAATAAATACATACAGGGAATGTATCCTAGCATTATTAAATGGAATTCAGGAAAGTGTCAAAAAATGTATTGGAAGCACCATCCCATATCTTTATAAAAAACATTCTGTCACTACAGAAAGGATTCAGGTTGAACAGCTTATAAACAATATGAACATTTTACAATGTAACATTACTTGGGAAATAAATAATTTTCTCAAACAAAAAAGAGCACTCTCTACACCCCTGCTCCTAAATGCAAGTCTGCCAGAAACAGTCTCTCATTAGTATGGAAAATTGTTATGGAACTCTATGGCCATAAGGACTTGGTATTGTCTGCACACTTCTTGAGGGTGCACTTGATCCACTCATCCAGATCATTGATGAGGACTTTACTGATTATTATTTATTTATGATTATTTATTATTGATAAGGATATTAAACAGACGATAAGGATATTAAACAGACTTGGCTCCAAACTGAGCCCTGGGGACCCCCACTAGTGACCGGCTGTCAGCTGGATTTAACTCTGCTCTGGACCCAGCATCCAACCAGTTTTTTAACTCAGCAAAGAGCACACACAGGCCATGAGGAGGCAGTTTCCCCAGGAAAATGCAGTAGGAGACAGTGTCAGGGGCAGTGTCTGAACTCCAGATAAACAGTATCCACAGCCTCATCCCTTTAGTGGCTCACCTGGTCATAGAAGGACATCAGGTTGGTCAAGCAGGACCTGCCTTCCATAAACCCGCGGGATCTGTGCTTGATCCCGTGGCGGTCCTGTACATCCTGACAGCACTCAGGATCCCAGCTCTAAGATCAGGATGACAGGCCTGTACTTCTTTGATCCTCCTTCAGGCCCTTCTTGTAGCTAGGTGTCACATTTACTAACCTCCAATCACCTGTGACCTCCCCAGTTAGCCAGGACTGCTGATAAGTTAGTAGCCAAACCTTCCTGAGTATTTCAGAGAATTTGAAGGAAAGTCATGCTGAATGCTTAGGGCTAGGTGTAACTAATGTGTTTATTTTTACATGTCTCAAGGTAGAATGCCTGGTTTACTATACAGATTTGTTTATAGAACAGTTGCCTTCAAAAAATGTTTCCACCCTCCAGCCACATATGTAAATTCCACTAGAAATTATCTTCCCATTAAAGCTATTATTATATTGTGCCATATTTTACTATTTCATAGAAAGTATAATCAAGTTTCCTATCCCAGAGCTCACAGGAATCAAAAACCCCAGTGTCTATGTAATGTCAAAATATGTCTCACCATGAAAAAGACAGGCTGTATTCTGACACAAGATAATTCAGTTTAAACAGTGTGACAGATGGATGGTATATTTGAACTGGTGCAAATTACATAATTTCCTTTATAAGTTAGAAATCCATTCCCATTTGGGAAATTTTCGGTCGAAAAAAACACAAGCTGAGCTCTTAGCTTAGTATCAGTACAGGGAAATATCTAACCCAAAGGAATTGTTTGGATAGGAAAGGAAGTATAGCAGCCAAAAAGAGAGTGGAGAGGTCTTTTCCAACAACTGTAAAAATGTTCAGATTTAAGGAATGCCATCATCTCAGTTTGCTCTCTTGTGGAGCAACTCTACTGTCTTGCACAGGGACAGGAGAGAAAAAGAAATCAAGAAACTTTCAACACTCCAGAGCTTCTGGGAAACGCAAGCTGACTCTGTTCTGCCTATCAAAATAATTTGCCATTACAGCACATAATTAGGTGAGAACAAACACACATGTATCCACGTCCTGCTTTAGAAGACATTGCTTGAGTGTTCTATGCTAAGCACAAAATACAAATATATTTGTTCCATATAGCACAAAGACATTACCCAGAGGTATTAAGGAAGGGGTGGAGTGTGCAAAGGGAAGCCTCCTGGAGAGTATGAGGGCTCAGGTGCCACTCAGCAACTGGGGGAAAAAGCCTTCCTAGACAAACAAGTGGAGGAGAGCAAGCTAACCTCTGAGCTGGAGGAGCCAATCTCAGGATAAAGGTTCAGCAGAAACTGATGTGTGCATTACTCATAATTCCTGACACCAGGCTGTGGACAGCCTTCTGAAGGAGTTGTTTGGATAAATACAAAAACCTCAGAAACAACAGGGATTTATAGGGGGATTAGAACCACTGGAAAATTATCTTGCCAGATAGGATGCTGTTTCAATATTCCCAGAGCTGTTATTTTAAGACAAACACCTATGTGTATAACTGAGTCATATGTTTACATTGGGAGACCAAAGGAATATTTTCAGAATGTGATCTCTCTTTTAGGTTAACTGAAAACATATTTTATTATTTTAACCTCGTAATCTTACAGAATTTGGAAAAATACATCAGGTTCCGTAGATCTTATTTGATCATGATGTTTTGGATTTTTTTGTTTGTTTGTTTTTGAGTTTTTTGTTGTTGTTGTTTTTTTAATTAAATCCCCTCGACCTAAAAAGATAAAAAGGAACTCTTAAAATGAAAGGTAAATAAAGAATGCAACAAACTCTGCACAAGTTCAAACCAAGACAAGATCATAAGACAAGGAAAGAACTCATACAAATGCATCCAAACCCAGCTGCGTTGAAATCAAAGTGAAGGGAAGGTGGTAATATTACACTGCTGAGTAGAAAATAGGACAATTTTCAAGCGTACCTTAACAAGAAACTACATTGTATCATTATTTATTCTGGCTGTATTTCAGTCCTTGAATATACTTTCATTGTGCTGCCAATTAGTAGGTATGTCAAGCATGGAGAAAGAAAACCTGTCCCAATCACTAGCAGTAATTAACAAATCTAGCAGTCCCTGGATTGTGGGACATCTGGGCTGGCAAAACTTGCCATGCAGACAGCACAGAATGGGGTCAAGAAACAGAGTGGATTTAATGTATTTCATCTTGTGTAGGTGGTTTCAACTTAATACAACAGGACATTGTACTGATGCCTTTTAAATAATAACAGTGAAATATTTTTTTTTTCCACAATACTATTTGAATCTATGAAGGAAAAACCTTTTTGCCTTGTTTTGTAAGTAGGCAGTGGCCAGTGTTTACATAACTGATAACTCTCTCCACAATGAGCCAAGGTAAGCGGCAAGTGACACATGAAGGCACCTCTGTGTTTTGATTAATGTATAATGACGCATTGGCTATTTCTTACTCCTACTGACATCTCACAGTCACTGCCTCAGAAGTATCCTCCAGACACAAAAAGATAAAAAAATTAACATAACTTTTTTTCTGAAGACTTTGGCGATTTAGGGAGTTGTTTAAAAGATCTTTGCTTAGAAATCACCGTAGAGGTGGCAGAAGTTGCCCACAGCACAGAGCAGTTTCCTAGATTCCCTCTTTAACCTCAGTTCAGGAGCTAGACCATCATAAGGTTGCTCCTACTTCTATCATCTTAAAAATAAAATCAATGTCTCCTAAGGAAAGCTAGGCATTGTCTTGCTCATGTTGCATGAATGTTGCTATTAAACTTACATTTTTTTATTCAGACATTTAAACTGCTGTAACTAGAGAACTTACTGTTCCCTTATTCACTGTTAAGGCTCATCAAAGTTATATGCTCCTGCAATTTTCTTTGACTGAATACTTCACTGCTGCTGGTACAAGATTTATTCTTTTGAAAATTATTGGTCTATATAACTATCATTGTTGACAAATAATAATGTACTCATTGGACCAAACCCTAACTTTAAAGACAAGATTTTTTGAAGAAGCAAGACAGAAAGCAAATATACAATTTTTATATTTGTAATAAAAGGAACAAAAAAAATTACAAATTAATTTGTAATAAGAGGAACAGAATTATTTTCTACCAGTTTAATTGTCTTATAGGGTCAAAATGCTTATGTATTTTCTTAAGAACTAAATTTTTTAAAGCTACTTTTTTCCACTGGAGCTTATTCTTGCCTATTTAATTGACAAATCTTAATTTTTTTTTTTTTTCTAAATGGTGAGCTGATAAAACACGCTTCATATACAAGACACCTGGAATTCTATTTAATCAGAGCATGAGGATATCCTCATATTGCTAGCTTGAACAGACGGATTATATTGCTCAAAACCAAAAAAGAGATAAGAATGAAGCAGATTTTTTCCAGCCTTGCTCATTTCATAGAGAGTTTATTGGTGGAGGTCTGTAACTGAAGGTAAACCTTTTCATTCATCCTGAGGTTATTTTTTTCTTTTAACCGGTATATTTAATGAAAGTCTTGTCATCCCTTGTTTCTTCTCTCCCACTCTCCACAGTATGCACTAGGATCTTTTCTAACAAGGAATTGCTGTAGAGATTGCACCAAGGGGTGGTGCATGCTGCAGAAGGAACTCAGAATATTATTAATTGCATTTAGCCTTTCATTCCCTTCAGTACATTAAGACAAATATTTCTGATCATGGTTTGAAAACATACTCTTAAAATATGGAACTAGAAATTATTTGCAAATATACATTTGCATATATTTGTGCAGGATTCAGTTTCTAATTTCTTTTAGGAAATCTATTCTTTATGCTACACGTCATGCAAACTGCCATGCCTGAAGTACCTAATTTGTGTTCTTTAACGGCATTTACACCAATATTTGTATCAGAGATAGATTGAACAAATGTCCTTAGTTCTGGAATATTCACTATAAACAATAGACAACAAATAAACAAAGAAGTTGATTATTTTTATTATTGTCTGTTGCATTTGCAATTGAGTTCACAATTCTATTTATTACATTTGTTAGTTTTTGTCTTTATTTCATGGCAGGCAATACTACTGAAATAAAGAAGTAGATGGATAATAAATAAATAAATAAATAAATAAATAAATAAATGAAAAGTGCACTTTTCTCTGTTCAATGAACATGAGAAATACATGCTCAGTGTTTTTTAAACAAAATGGAGCAATATCTTGAGGCTCACGGAAGCAGCAGCTTCCATGGCAAAGTGAAAAGTGAACTCTGACACTGGCTGTATCAGAGTTAAACCATGAAAACAATTTATGAAAGCATTTTAGAGGATATTTATTTGATACTTTATCTTTGTGGAGCTTCTATTTTCAGGACAATCACATGCAATGCTTTTTTGTCAAGAATATAAATCTTCTTTAAGCTATGAGTATTACAGTTCATTAATGCTGGGTTTCAGTGCTAATTAAATCCCCAATATAATTTTCAAGTACTGATGTAAAAGATGCAGAGGTCAAGGAATATTTGGCTACCATTCCTACTGTCTACAGTCCTTTGACTTCATGTTTAAGTAAGACTTTAAATTGCAGCTGATGGAAGAACAGCTTCTGTCTATTCCCCCTTCAAATCTTTCTCAGCTCTCTCAATTAGCTCAATGTACCTCCTGGCAGCTTTGCAAATGTAAAAAAAATCCTGACAAATGAGATCAAATAGGAAGGCCAGAGTTCGAGAGTAGTTCATTGATGTGATATTTGTGAATTTGTTAGAATTTTGTAGACTATCTCAAGTTAGGAAGCACTCATGAGAATCATCAAGCCCAACTCCCTCCTGCTCACAGGATTTCCTAAAATGAAACCATATGACTAAGAGAGTCTTCCAGACCCAATTTTTAATAATGAGTTGCTGACTTTCTTTAATTCAATCTCCTGAAGTCCATATAAAACAGTATATTGCAGTTCTGGGGACAATATTCTTCAGGAACCTACATTTCTTTCCCCCTTTTCATCACTAAAACAAGAGCAGAAATTATTAAAAACACATTATTCTGATGGCATTCCCATAAACATACTTTATCCAATAGAACTGCACCAGGACTCCTGGACTTACAGATACCAGGTTTGCCTAGGTATTCTCTAACCCAATCTTCCTTGGCCAGGGAAAAATATTCCTTCCTCCAGACCTTTTCCCTGATTTCCTGGGTCAGGGATTCCTGAGGGCCAGCCTCAGTGGTTAAGACGGAAGCAAAGAAGGCCTTAAATAAGGCAGCCTTATCTGCAACATCTGCTGCAGGGTGCCCATTCCCTTCAAGAGCAGGCTTACATTTTCCCTTTTGTTCTGGCATACTTAAAGAAAACCTTGTATTCCTTGACATCTTGGCCAGGTTGAATTCCAGACTGGCCTTGGCTTCCTCATGGCCTGTCTGTGCACTCTGACCATGTTCTTACATTCATCCCTGCTTCCACTGCACATGGATATCCTGCTTAGGTCTGAATTTTGGCAGGAGTTCCTTGTTCATTCATGCAGGTCTCTTGCTCCTTTTTCCCAATTTCTTTCTTTTTGGGATGCACCATTTTTAGGCCTGGAGGAAGTAATCCCTGAGTATTAATCAACTCTCTAAGGTCCCTCTTCCTTGCAGGGCCTGTTCCTGTGTGATTCTTCCAAGAAGATCCCTGAAATTCCTCCCAAGAAGAGCCAAAGTTAGCTCTCCTGAAGTCCTGGGTTGCTATCTTGCTCTGCCTTCTCACAATACTGAACTCCATAATCTCGTGGTCACTGTGGGGCAGCTCTGTTTGCCTGCTCATTGTGCTCATGGTCACCAGTGCCCCCCAGGCTGCTTTTTACAGGGAGGTACTAAACCTTTGAAAGACAACTATTCACCTACATTATCTGTAATGTGCACAGATATGCCATTTAATGATCAGATATTTAATGGTCACTCACTCTTTGACAGAAAATCCTTTGGTTTTAGTGATTTTTTTTTCAAGTGCTGTATTGCCCAGCACCACAAAGGTGGGCTTCTACTTTTGGAAGAAGGGGGTGGTCTCTTTTTCTTGATTCTTGTAGCCAACTATGTTAGAAAGAAAAGAAAAGAAAAGAAAAGAAAAGAAAAGAAAAGAAAAGAAAAGAAAAGAAAAGAAAAGAAAAGAAAAGAAAAGAAAAGAAAAGAAAAGAAAAGAAAAGAAAAGAAAAGAAAAGAAAAGAAAAGAAAAGAAAAGAAAAGAAAAGAAAAGAAAAGAAAAGAAAAGAAAAGAAAAGAAAGAAAAGAAAAGAAAAGAAAAGAAAAGAAAAGAAAAGAAAAGAAAAGAAAAGAAAAGAAAAGAAAAGAAAAGAAAAGAAAAGAAAAGAAAAGAAAAGAAAAGAAAAGAAAAGAAAAGAAAAGAAAAGAAAAGAAAAGAAAAGAAAAGAAAGAAAAATACATTGCTATCTCTTTGTGGCTTGGTGGCAAATAATGTACACATTATCATAACATTATGCAAATGTGACTGATAGTGCAGAATGATGTAGTGCAGCCATTGAGCTAGATAGTCAAACAAAAGAATGTGAAAACACCACCCTAAAATGTTAATTTCCTTCTAGAGAAATGTGTTGCACTTCCAGTAGTTTGGTTGGGGTTTTTTTTCCTGTTCTTTTTTGGTTGGTTTTGTTTGTTTGCCTTAAGTTTATCTTGAAAGAATACTACTAAATCTGGAAAGATTTTAATTCAAAGATTTGCAGATGGGAGACAAAAAAAAAAAATCTTTTGATATTTTCTCAAACATCTCAAAACATTTTTAATCTTTTAGACATTTCTACATTCCCAGATCCAAATATTGGATTCTGTTTTAAAAATGCAGTATTATTCTTGGCAGAATGATTTCTTGGAAAATTTTGCAGCACCGAGTATGCATACAATACTGTTTTTTGAACTCTTTATCTGGGAGGACACCTTCTTGAATTTTTTTTTCCTTAATGTCTGTGAGGTTCCCAGTAGCACCATTCTAACCCAGATAAAAAATGAAAATCATCTGAAATGGCAGTTGAAGAGAAACAGCCACCACTCAGTACTGCTTACAGTATTGCAAAATGACTGGTATGACCTTTGCCAAGATGACAAATGTTTGGATTTTTTTCCCCAAAAAAACCCTTTAAATCAGAGAAAATCAGAGAAACTTAGAAATATGCTATTTCAGGAATTTATCTGAACATAATTTAAAACAGCTTGGGTGTTACATTTTCATATATACAACATGACTTCCAGGCTGACAATGTGGCTTCCAGGCTCAACAATTAAAAAATAGTAGTGGAGAGACTTCTTAATGGAGACTTCCGTATCTTGGATGACCTTCATAGCTACACAGTCTGGTCTAGCCAACATCCAAATAGCAGTATAAGGTATCATATTTTTATATATTCTTTATTTCCTTGCGTGCTCTCTAACCATTCTTCATTCCTCTTCTAAGCATGCAGATGACACCAGCTTAGATTTCTTTCCATGCAGGCCACTTGAGTCAAATTCAGAGGCAGATATGTGTGTACAGTTCATCAGACAATAAAAGGTTGTGAATTTCCATTAGAGTTTAATGTGGGATGAGGGACAAATTTAAATTAAATTACATTATTCCTGTTATATTCCCATATAGAAAACTCTGTGCTTTGTATCTTCTTTTATCTTAATTTTTATTCTTGATGAAAAACCTTGTTCCAGCTCTTGTGACACTCCCCCACTTCCTTTGGGAATTGTATTCTCTCCAAGTATTCCAACCATTTCTACCATTGATGTCCTTCCTATATTAAAGCTTATATATGAGGTCCCATATTTCATATAACTTCTTTGTGATGAATATAACTCTTTCTTATGGTTTTAAACCAGTTTTGGGGTTGTTTTTTAAATGATTTTTGTTACAGTGAAAGTTCCCTTAGAATCAATTATTCCAGCTACAAATATCTCGACTGTATATTCTACTTAAATGTATTCAATTTCTCTGGTGAAACAAACCCCAGCAGATTAGATGACATACAGACTTTGCAAACAGAAACCAAGGAGCTAATTAAGAAGTAAAATTCTGCTGCTTTTCTTTGCTTGCATTTAAAAGTGAAATATTCATCAAGTATTAACCATGTCATTGGGGGAACTGAACAGTTCTTGCTGCAGAAAGAAATAAGCTCTCTCATTAGTGATATCAAATCTTTTAAGATCTCATCATTCCTGCTACAAACAACTTTCTCCCTTACAGCTATCAGGTTCCGATTTACAAAGGGCCTGCTATGAGATATTTTATTCTAGTGCCTATCCTGGCTCCTATGTCTAGTGCAGGAAAGATGTCATCCTCTACATTTCTTATTGTTAGCATTTTTTTTAGCATCAATGCTTCCTTGCAGTTTATCTACCTTTTCTGGGAGACAACTGTAAAACACATGTTTTCTTTCAGGTTGCCATGAGTGCTTGCACTGCTTTTCTTGTTATTAAAGGAAAACATCTGTTGGTGGTTGACACTTGCTTTGTGTCTGTGCTCCTGTAGGACTTGCAGCACCAACACAGGTTGTGTTGTGTCAACATGTGTCTTGTGATCTGTTGTCTCTCTAACCGGTAGATCTCTTTACTGTCATCTACCTGTATCTGACAATTGTTTTGAACTTTTGAATTGTTTTATTTGGTAGAAAATGGCAGGATTTTAATAATCACATTGCTCACTATTCATCCCAGAACTTCACAAGAGGTTTATTTCTTAAACTAGAAAGAGGCACTCTGATATTGATCCCTTCAATTCTCCAGCAAGTCTGAAGCTATGGATCCACCTCAGTGGGAAACAGAAGCCTGGGGGAGAAGTTCTAAATCACCTGTTGCCTTTGAGTAAGGGAAAAGAACTCTGACATTGGGGGAAAGTATGTATGGTCAGATCCAGCAATCTGCCAAGATGATTTTTAGGATGGCCAAATGCTGGGTCTTTATGCAAGTAGGTAGGGGTATATAAAGTCTTCCCTCAAAAAACACATGTAGATTTGTGGGTTCTTCCATCTGAAGCCACAAAGGAGTGTGGTTTTGCCTATGGGATTTTGTGCTTATTTTTGATAAAAAAGGGAAAGCCAGGAAGGACTTGGATACATAAACTAAAACAAATGATAAGAAAATTAAAGATAGCTTTATAATCCTTAGAGAAAGCAGGAGCTCTTAGACATTAATCTTGATGACAAGTTGGCTATGACATAAATCCTGAAGTGAAACTGTTGCTTCTTCTCCTTTTCATTTAAATCTCTAATTTTCAATGCAGTTTTAGAAAACCCTGATTGTGTAACATATAGAAAGATAGAAGATAAGAAGGAGCAGACACATTACGCCATGCAGACACTAACAAAAGACTAAACTCACTGACTTAAAGCTGAGCACAAGACTGTCTACACCAGGATTTTCAGGAGGGTGGAACCTATATCCCAAATTAAGATTAGGAAATATCAGTCAGTTTCAGTATTTTGCTGTGCTAACTAAAAACCTTTTGAACATGCCTTTTGAAAACTTCCTCTCACATGATTTGCTTCTTCCAGTGTGTCAGGCTCTCAGAAAACATTAAGTGCAATGAGCTTCCTGTAACATATAGCTAAATTCCTGCTTAGTTTTAAGCTCTGAATGGTTACTGACATCCTCCGTGGTTTGAATTTGTAGAATTATTTTTTTCAAGAGATTAAACACAAGTCTCAGAATTTTACTGACACATTCATGCTTGTGTCTAAAGCTTTAGTTGCAGTTTCAAGACAATTAATGAACTCAACAAACCAGATTTCAAATGTCTACTGTACATTAATTTTGATTAATTCATTATTTCCAGAGAGCTGACTAAGAAAAAAAATTCTGACTGCAAATTCTCATCAATATCTCTAGATTTCTTTAAGGGCAAGAATTTCAAACCCCTTTTATTTTCTGTGATTTTTGTATGTGATCACTGAAAGGATGTGAAAAGCCTCACTGGAACCATTGATAAAGCTAAATACACATATACTTGTTAGTAGAAGAAAAAAAGTCTTAATTACCACCTATATCTGATGCTTTTTAATTTTCTTCTGCATTGTACTGCTGTCTTGCTTTCATTATGTTTTCTATCACATCTTTGTGCCATATCTTCTTGTTGTGAGAGCATCACTTCATCTTAATTGAATTTGTCATTTGTAGTCATTTTACAGTAATCAATGCCTGTTTTGAAAAGATTTCTCTTTTTCTGAGGCATATTTTCACCATTTGATATTCCAGACCTTTTTCTTTCACATCTCTTTTATTTATCATTGTATTGTTTCCCCTGTTATTTTCAGTATGCCATGATTTAAGCCTGTTCAGATGGCAGTTTTAAATTTAATAATAGATCTGTCTTCCTACCAAATGCGGTGTAGCAGTCTCAAGAAATTGGCAGCAAAATTTGGTGATTCACTGAGAAAGTTTTAGGTCACTGTGAGTCCAGTGAAGTTAAGGTCTGTATTGAGCACATAAAAAAGCACAAGACAAAAGTGCAAAGTGAAACCTTCTTTTTATAATTTTGAAATTCCCTTGAAATTTCCTGAAAATCTGATCATTCTGTCTGATACCTCAGTGTGAACACAGTTCCTTTGGAAAATGCTCATCACTGTGTGCATTGGAGCTGGAAAAAGTGTGAAGAAAGAAACATCAGAAGAAAAAGACTGGGGTTTTGACATGTATGTTTATAAATTCAGCTGTATCTTTTCTCTTTCTTTGACAAAGAGAAAGCATCTCATACGTATATATATATTTTTTTTTTTACTTTTTTGCAGACTTTGCTACCAAACACTTTGTAACTGTTACTGTCAAAGATAAGACTGATGCAGGCTTTTGTGGCCCATCTGAAATGCAGTTCAGATGCACCCTTAAATACAGGTGATCGATCCTTTTTGGTTGGTTCACTGGGTAGAAATTAAGAGAGAGATCCAAAGCCTGGAAAATGCAGAAAGTCGCATTCAAAGAAAGACAGTCTTTGTGCTGGGGTAGTTAAATTGACCAGATTTAAAATGAAGTAACAAGATAGACTAACAGAATTTTTTCAGTATTTGCAATGTATAAGTGTTTTTCCTATGACTGCAAGGCATAAAGATACATGACTTATCTGCAGTGGTCACTCTTTTACATGACTGTGTTAATTACCTAGAAAAATATGGTTGCTTCAAGCTGAAAAACATCTTATTAGTACCTATAACAATACTCATAAGGTCTGGCACACAGACATACAAAAAGAAGCATAGAGCAATACCTTTGTTTAAAAGTGTGTCTGAAAAGTTCTACCCGAAGAAGGGACATGTCTCAAGTTACGAGTCACCTGTTGAGCAGTAGCAACCAGCCATGTTCACATCCTTTACTTTAGACTGATGTGCAATAATGCAGCTGTGCTCCTCCTTTCACTACACAGTGAATTAATCATTCAGTTGAATTAATTTGTATTTGCTGTGGGCATGCACATAGACAGTTTATTTGACAATTCCTCCTGCTCGAAGAGCAATTTGCTAAGCCACACACAATTTCCTTGTGTGTCTGAGCCAGCAGCAAGCTGAATAAGGAAATATTACTTCAGCATGCCACCTCGTATTAGGAGTTCATAATTAGCAGACCATTTGGACAGCCTCTTGCCAGGGACAGCATGATTACCGCCACTTACAAAAGAAAGGCCCCAACAGATGATGCTGTTAATGCATTTCTTATCTAACACATGCAAGATTAATGTATAATTATAGTGGCATCAACTAAAATCTGCTTAGAGAGGAACAAGGGCTTGTTTAATTGACACGAATTTAAAGGACTACAAAAGCTGATGCTTTCCAGTCTTTTCACTCAGCAGTCAAAAGGATGGTTTAACAGCACTGCTGCACTGTAGGGTCATGTGTATCCACGTTCCACCCAAGCATACTGGCACCCTTTTTAAGAATCTTCCCGCCTATCTTTCCCAGTATCACGCAGTAATAATGCCTCTTTCAGCCTCTTCTAGTTGTTTTAGGAAAAAAATTATTTTTAGAACTGCCATAATTAAAGGGAAGAAGAGAATCACTGAGAAAACCATTGAATTGCACTGAAATATGCTGTCTTCAAAAGCAAAATCTAATTAAGGTTTAAACTGCAATGTTAATTGCACAGCACTGAGATTCACCACGCATTATGGGTTTATTATCAGTTTTCTGACGAGTAATTTCAGAGAGGCAAATGCAACTTCTGGGAACCATGTTAAGTCCATGGAAAAGGACTTAATTACTAGCAGGAAAATATTTGGTTTTTAGTTAGTTTAGGGCAGAATATCTGAAGATATCTTAGTAAGAGCCTGGGAACATAGAGCACCAAATAAACCACAATGTAGCAGTTCTATTATCTTGAGAACTATTTATATTGCATTTCGAATGTAATCATCTCTGCATTGTTTGGCGTGGACTGAACTTGCTGTTAACATTGCTGCAGATAACCAGAATCTAAGAAAAAAGATTAACAAAGAGAAATAATTAAACCATATAATTATTCATGGAATTTAAGTAAATAAAAAAAATAACCCTTTTTTTGTTACCACCACTCAATCCTCAGTAAAAGGCAGCATTTCAGACCAGACTTTTTGTTTGATTACTTTTTCTGCACGAAAACTTTTAAAGAGGAGTAACCTTCCCTCCTCTGTGAACTTTTCTATTATTTTTTGCTCTTAGCTAATTCATAATAATATGGAAACCTCCAACTGAAGCCTAATACTTAGGAATCTGTTTATCTTTTTCTTTTATAGAGACTTAGGTTAAGTAAGGCTCAGCTCCTTAGAGGCGTTATGTCCTTACTTACTTCTGAAGTCAGAACCAAAATATCTTTGAGGATTTAAGTCTTAAGTGTCTATGTTACATCTACTAATGAGATTTGGGTGCCCAGGTAAAATTGGTACTTTCAATTTTCCTTCCCATTGCTTTGAACCTTCAGTCCTGTACATAGGACTTTTTCATAAAAACTTAGAGGAGTGTAGGTGACATAACTGGACTCTTAGTGACAGTGTTTCAGAATTCCCCATCTAATGTCCTTTGTGTACCACTAATGACATCTTGTTAGACATAGGTGAAAAATGGATGTAGTGCATTCCATCAAAATTAAACATGTACATGAAAATTGGGCTGCACTTTAGTTACAAGTTTTCTGCTGAGTACTGCCACCTCTTTTTGACAACTTTCAGGGAAGGAATTTTGTTTGCACTGTAGACAGAAATGTTATTTTTCAGGTTGACCTGTAGACCTTTATCCACAAAAGAATATTACTGTTGTTGCAGAAATATATTTATGATTTTCAAACTTCAGTTTTCCACTGAAGGAAGAGAAAAAATTTGCTTTTTGTAGCTGAATAAACCCCATGGAAAACAAGGAATACTGAAGGAAACTACATACAAATTGAAAATTTCTCACCCCTGGAAGGAATCCTGCAAATTGCTCAATAGAACAACCCATACACTGACATTCTTCATTCATAAAAGGAATCAGGTTATTTTGTGAATGATTTTTGAAGAGAAAACAGAACTAAATTCACAGCTAATACTCCTTGCAATAAATTATTCAACCAGATCAACTTCTTTTGTTACCAAAACAACATAGCTATAAATAGCTCTCCTCCATCACAGTAAAATTTTTCATCAAGGGAAAGTATGTTTGAGGAGTGTAATGTCTCTTTTTGCTGCGAATGACCCATTTAAAAATGTGCTATTAATGTAGTCATTTTTATAGCCCATTTCTTGCATCCTGATTAAATCAGAATCCATCAATACAAGTGGATTAACAGCTCAATATCTTAGAAATAAGAATATAAGTATCACAGTCACTAATTATACATATATTTTAAAATTTCTATTAGAAGGACACCAACTGCTCATCATGTGCTAGTCCAGCTCCACAGTTTTTGTAGAATCACAGAATGGTTTGGGTTGGAATGTACTTTAAAGATCAACTAGTTCCATGGGCAGAAACTTCCCCTGGAACAGGTTGCTCAGAGCCCCATCCAGCCTGGCCTGTTTTCTCTCACCTCCAGGATATTTTGGATGAAGTGCAGAACAAGCTGCAGTCCTCAGCATGAACTAGCAGGCTGAGAAAGGCTGGCATCCATTGCTGTTTAAGAACAGAAGATAGGGCAAAGTAGAGAAAGGAGATTCTAGTGAAGAATTAATGATATGTCCCTCACAAACGTTCACAGATTTAAAATTATCCTGTCTACTTAGAAAAGGCTGGAGCAGCTGACCCTGAAGCATGTTGCATCCAGCCCATAATATCAGACTGAACTGTAGCAACAGTCAGAATCATACAAAATTTAACATCTGGACCTCCTTGACCTTAGTCCTGCCTATGCAAAAGTCTTTTCTTATTTATTTTTTTTTTATTGCTCACCTGTCTCCTGTTCTGCAGCTTTCACATCATACTAGATGTTAGGGCTGTGCACAAGTTTTTGCAATGTTCTATAAAACATTATGAGCCTCATTCAATGAATGCATTAATTAATATTAAGTCATCACGCAAACAGCACGTACTGTCACTGTAAGAATTGAAAGCAACTGCAACTATACTCAGATGATGACAGCTGCCAGAGGGAACTAACTAACAAGCTATTTACAGTATGCTAATTTTAACTTGAACTACAAAACCAAAATTCATAGTTCATGCAAAAGCAGGAAACACTTCCTTTCATACACAAACAAAACTTTATAGATTGGTGTAGGAAGCAAAGTGGGACCAAATCTCCCCCAGACCTTCCTAAAAGAGAATGTTTTAAATAGAGACATAAAGACTTCTATTCCAGGCTAATTTAGTCCAAGAACTTGCACAACTTGCACAACTGGTAAAAGAGGTGATACAAACAGCTACTTATGCTTCTGAACAAGCTGCTATTATCAATTCTCCAGGGGGCTGACCTTTCTGAGTAAGATTTCAAATAGTGCATAAATGAATCTCTAGCTGATTCTTTCTCTAGACATAATATGACTGGAGTGGGAGATATTTGGAAATTTTTGCCTTTCATAACATATATAGGAGAGCAACAAAATAAGAACACTATCATCATGTCAGGATATTCTTGTAAACAAACACTTATATTTTTTTCTGTAAATACTCACTGCTAAAAACCCTTTGAGTAAAACTATTAAAATAATGGAATACCAGTGTTTGTTTTTGTAAATAGTTCTTTAATTCCACGGGAAGAATTATCAATTTTGTAAAAGGATCTCAAGATAATGAAACCTAACTTGTCTTCCTATCTATGCTGGCCTTTACATGCCTAGATAAAGATGTAGTAAAAAAAGATGCATGTCATGTATTCGCTATGTTGCACAGAGTTCTTTGTTCCACTTTTTACTGTTGTCTAGTTCCAGCATGTGACAAATCACAAATTTTATTCCTAGATACCTGTTGGACTTTCTTCAATAATAATTAATCATCCTCCTGTTGCCTGTAGGCATGTCCTCTATTCTTAGGTAATTATTATCCACATGCTCAGGAAGATGCTATGTGTTCCTTCTTTTCCTTGTGCATCCATACTAGAAACAAAGCCTTTTTTACTTAGCATGCTGTTAGTTCCCAGACAAGTTATTTTTGCCTTACAGAGCTGGTAAAAGAATTGATACAACTGTAAAATGGATAAAATCTTGCTCTTAGATTTTTTAAATTTATTATTTAGGTTTTTTGTTTACTATTTCTTTCTTTTTTTAATGAGAAAGATATGTGGAATGCTTTTTTTTGAGTATGGGGTATAGGGGTTGTTGTTTTTGAAAGAACATTCCTGTATCAGTATTTTATTTGAACTTTAGTGCAGAAGCTCCATCACCCAAGGACCATAAGAGATCACTATTTTTTTGAAATGTCTGCACACACATTTAATGGGGAATCTTTACCAAAAAACACCCCCTCAACACATCCCTCTCTTTATCTATATTTAGATTTATATTGGATGCTGCCAATTCTTCGAAATTTCCATCAAATTTTCTCTGAATGTTTAATTTTGAAACAATATGCTCAGAAATACCACATTTCCATTCCTAAAATAAGTAAAACTTTTCAGCTGTAAGCATTTTGTTTAAAAATTTAAATGCATGCATAGTAAGATGATAAAAAGTTACCATAATTGCTAGGGCTAATTTTTTATTTCAGCTGTTTTGTTTTCTCCCCTTCAACTGTTCGAGTCACAGAAACTTACAAGATTTCAGCCTTTTATCCTGATTTGCAATGTGATTTTATTTTTAAACACAAATCTTTACAAGAAATTGGAAAAAACTTCCCTTGCAGGTTAGAACAGGCCCACCAAAGTCAAGAAGACAGAAGGAGATGATGTGCTGCCAAGAGAATAACAGGAAGAGGGAAGGATCAAGGGAGACAAGCAGTCTCTCCTCTTTGGGATGGCTCCTGAGGAGTAAATGGTCACCAAACTCCTAAATTTTTTCACAGACTGCATGGTGGGGAGGAGCTGCTAATTTTTTGTGTGAGAACACCAGTGATTCCAGCCAGAGCTAAATGTGGCTGCTAAAGGGACAGTAGGAAAACATTGAAAGTAGTTACTGGGCAGAAGAAAAAGAGGCAATGACCTCGTTACTAAGTGCTCCACAAAAGCCTAATTAAAGTCCTACAGGCTTTTACAATACTTCTTTGCTCCCATCCTACCAGGAACATTTTGTAAATCCTGCCTTGTCAGCTTAACACATGGGGAGAAAAATGCATCAAATACTTGAGTAAACTGGGTTTTATGGTGTTAGCAAGATTATGGTGGGATTTGTTGCTTGAGTAAAGTGAATCATTCCCTTTCCTTTGTGGGTGATTTGCATTACAAATATCTCTCCTCATATTACAAAAGCCAAACTGGAATCCCAAGCCAAGCAACTGACTTCCAACCTCTCTGGAAGCACAAGAACCCTTTCCCGGGGTAAGATTTGTAAGCTTTGCAGTGATTCAAATGTATGCCACTCTCAAATCAAATAGTTATTTCTCTATTATTGTCTCAGGTTTAGAGTTAACCGATGCCTTTGAGAAGCTCCTGTTGTTGCATGCCCGGCAGTGACACTTCACTGAGTGACAATTAGCACTCAGGAGCAGCCCAAGGTGTCTGCGAGGGGCATCACTGACCTGGGAACCACTGCTTGCTTTTCCACTCCGAGGATAAGGGCCAGAGCACAGTTCCTGCAACAATCCTGTGGCAGACTGAGAGCAAATCTGTAATAAAAGTGCAAATTGCACCCATTGTCCATCCTGAAATGCCAGGTTTTGCAGGATGTCCCCTAGTAAGGTTAGAGCTTCTATTTGGCAAATATTTATTTGCATAAGCTACTTTAGCAGTTGTTCCCATAAAATCATTTCAGACCTGGAGAATTTCCAGAGCTACACCATTACCCAGCTATTTCAGAAGCCACCTTCTCTCCTTTTTTTTTTTTTTTTTTTCCCTTGCCATACCACCATAAAGAGAGTTTTATGTCCTTTTTTAGCTGCAGCTGTCATTTACTGCTCAGCACCTTTTCATTTATCTTGTCTTTGACAGCGTCTCCTGGCCTCTTGGTAATTTTGGTGGACTCAAAAGTCCTTACTTGAAGTAAGGACTTGTCAACAGTGTTTCTAGTAAATCTAAACTGTTGGGGAAAAACATCACTTTAATGTAATTTGTGTTTGTAGGAGGGTTTTGGGTTTTTTTGAGCAAAATATACAAAATATTATAATAGCCTTGACTTCAATTTTACAACATGCAGGCATGCCCTTTTTCTCTCCTTTGTCCTCTACTCACCCTTCTTTACTGGTAGGAGAGAAAAGGGAACAGACAAAAGGGAGAAACAGTGTCTAATGAAAGAGAAGTACATGTGAACAAAACTATTCAAGATTTTTGTCAGCTGTAGTTTCAGAACCTTTCTCAAAACACAGTATAAAAATTGTTTGCTTACTGACAAATTCTGTGTTCCTAAGCAACCCCGGAGCTCCTGGGTGGGAATTTAGCTATAAGTTGAGTGAATTCTACTGGCTGGGGACCTTCTATATGTAAGCACATTGTACACCCTCTTTGACTGGCCATTATGTGATCTTTAGGCTTTTAGATTCTTTTCTGTTTCATTCTTAGAACTCAGCATACATTTTTTTTTTCTAAAGGCATATAGCAGACTATGGCCTCAGATATTCCTTGTTTGGAAAAAATAAGACATTAAAGCACCTGTTCAAAATTGAACATGAAAAAAGGGAAACGTGACGAACTGTCTGAAGGATTTGATCTTTTTTTGTCCAGGCAAAGACAATGCACTTCATTCTTGTGAGGAAAGAAGGAGGGGCAGGCACTGATCTCTTCTCTCTGTTGACCAGAAGGACTGAAGGGAAAGGCCTGAAGTTGCATCAGGGGAGGATTAAGTTGGATATTAGGACAAAGTTCTTCACCTAGAGGTTTGTTGAGCACTGGAACAGAGCCCGTAGGGAAATGGTCACAGGAGCAGTGTGACAGAGTTCGAGAAGCAATTAGAAAATGCCTTCAAATATCTGGTGTTATTTTTGGGATGATCCTGTGCATATCAAGAGTTGGACTCAATGACCCTAGCGTGTCCCTTCCAACTCAGGATATTCTATGATTCTGAATTAGTTAAATTAGATCTTTATTGCAGATTTATTTTTCTACATTCTACACATCACTTGGTTGTCAGTGCGTTGGTTGTATTGGACCTTTCTGAAAGCACATATTATGTCTACACAATATAGCAAAGACAAAGTGTTTCTTTGCTTAGTGAATATCTTCCATTTTATTTGTTGTATTCCACACCCAAAACAAGCCATCCAGGGGAGCTCAAAGTGTAGCAAAATGGTATTTTCATAAGCACCAGTAACATTGGCCAACCACTGTTTCTATTGACTTCAGAGCTAAATCAAGACCAAATCACTTTTAAATATTGCTAACATGTTGCTTTCAATAGAGTAATTCGTGAACATATCATTAATCCTCCCCAAAACTGCATCTGAGAGTTGCATTGCTGACCTGTTATTCTCAGTTACTTTCAGATCACACACTATACAGGCAGCAACATTTTTTCCTGCTTATCTTAGTTATCTTATATCTAGAGTAATTAATATTTGTTTCCCTAACTCTTACACAGAAGAAAATACACAGAAATAAATTATCATCTGATGCATTTCCTCTCTGAGGAAAATTTAAATAGATACAACTGTGCAGTTTGGAAAACAATTGAACAGGTGTATGACAGAGGTACAAAAAATTATAAGCATATGAGTTATGTGAATTGGGAATCAATACTCATTGTTTTTTTGCAGCACAAGAGCTATGGGAAGCAAATTAAATTTTAGGAAGTGCTGTTTCACACAGCACATAGTTACAGCAGGAGACTCCCTATGACAGGAAGTTGTTGAGACAAAATAGAATTCAAGAAAAATTAATAAAAAATAAAATATTACTGAGGGCTAATAAAAATAACAAGCTGGGAAAGAAAAAGAATAAAAGCTATACTGATATCCTAAGCCACAGATTGTGGGAAGAGGAGGAAGTAAAGGGAAAGGCGTAACCTTATTCTGTGTATACCTGAATGTTTGGCCACTGCCAGAGACAGGTATTGAAAGGGTTTGAGTCAATATAGCCATTCTTTTTATGGACGTTTTAAAATCTCTGATTCTTTTTCACTAAATAACTACAAATGACACTTCTCTCTGTGAGATGTGGTAAACACAGTGCACTTCTGGAGTGCCAAAAAAGCATTCATTACCATGCAGGTATGTGTCAGCTAGTACGTACTGTGTTTGTCACATATTATACTGGAAGGCAGGGAAGTAAATGACAAATATGGTTGAAGATGTGAGTAAATTACTGAATAAATTGGAATCAAAAGTTTTCATTCTGAATGTAAGAAACTTGGTTCTTTGCAAGTATGACAATGTAATTGCAAAAGAGTGGGATTGTGAATAATGAAACAAAAGAGGAAGAGTTGTGATTCAAGGGAAATTAACATTCTCAAGGTGTTTTTTTCTGCTTTCAAGTTCTAGTTTTTATTAGCAAATTTGTTTGAAGCCTTACAAATGTAACAGTCCACTTGTGATTCTATTTTCTTGTCTGTTCCACCAATACATCTGTCTGAGGTATGGGATGGTTAAAAAACATTGACAAAATATTAGGTTGTCTGATTCTATCCTTAAAGTGGTTCTGTGAGGAAAACCAACCTTGTTTGGTTTGCTCTGAATCTGGTTTTCACCAGTGTTAGTATAAAAAATGCCTATTTGAAGACAGTAGAGAACAGGTCGGACATTGCAGAGCATAAGATTGAATGAGGTTAGGATTTAACTTCAACAAGAAGCAGAAATATAAGTGGCAATTCAGATTGTAGCACACATAAAGAAACCCAAACACAAAAAATATTAAATTATTAATTTTCTATAAATTTCTTAGATATTTCCATTCACCAATGCAGCTTTTAAGTGAAAAATAGAAAAATCTCTTTTCCCTAGATGGTCTCATCAACAGAGATAGTTTGGGGCTCTAAATCCAGTTACTGAATTTGTCACAGTCTGATGATGGTCTTGGTGAATCTGTTACTCTTTCTGGGCATCAATTCTTCAGCCTCAGGGTAAAAGCAGCTCCTTGTTCCATCCTTCCTTTCCTTCCTTGAGCCGTCCTTCTTTTCCTACCCATAAATCACTCAAAGAATCTCCTGCCCTCTGCAACAGTAAATGTAATCCAGGGATGTTCAGGATTTTGTTTCTAGCCTTGGTTAGCTTAGATTTGATCTCATATTCAAATATTAAATACAATCCATGAAATGTAATGTGCTGCAAAAATAAATGTTAACATTACTGTCCAAATTAAAATACTTGGAAGGACAATATTAAGTGGCTCACCTTATCAAAATGACTTATGTTTCTCTTGGAAAACCAACCGCTTGATTTAAGTAAAACAAATATCTGAGAAATTTGTTAGAAATTTGTCTTCAAAACTGCATTTCTGTGAAGTATCTTGATTTTGATGAAACTGCAATTTTTGATGAAGAATCATTCCATTAATTGTCATCTAGAGGATCCAGATATTGCACTTCATCCTTCTTCTCTAATCTAGACAAGAGAAAAAAAGAACGTCTGTGACCTTCCCTATTTTTTCTGCTGACTGAGACAGTTTTAAATGTGCTTAATGATACTCTGGGACTCCCAAAGTCCATGAAATTTCTATATGTCTCTGCAAAACAACTATACAGTGTCCAATGGAATTGCACAAGGGCACCATTTGAAAGTCTTTACTTGTCAAAAGTAATGTAAAACATGCATGGAGAAAGGTTTTCTCTCTATTCCCTTGCTCCTTGTGAACCTTGATAATAATGGGGAAAAGACAGAACTTTCTTTTTTCCCTCAATAAATGGCCGTAGGTTTACATGATTGAGCTCTCTGTGAGAGGTCTGTGCTGAGAGGAATCAGCCAAATTCACATTTCCTCCACACACTTCAGGCCAGCCTCCTGCTGATCTCTGCTCATTCTGATGTCTGGAGGATCCCAAAAAAGGATGATGAAGATAACGCAAAACACAAACACTACACAAGAGAGTGGAAAAAAGACAACACATTTACATCTCTGCTGTGCTGATAAGCAAAAAGGCCCCAAATAAATCTAATAATAAATCAAAAATTAAACATAAAAATACTGGAGAGGTCTGATTCAAAAAAATAACAAAAGATCTAACAACACTTTATACAGTCCAGTTAGTCTCAATGGAAGCAGGTATGAATTTTCAGTTATTTTTTTACTAAATATAAGCATTGGAAGACAGAGGTCCCCAGTGAGCCAGGGAGAGATCTGGGAACAAAAACCTCATCTAGTGCTCCATTGACTCAGGGACACTGCTCTTGAACAACATCACTAAGCATCGAATAATTAACCTTTCCATTAACAATTAAAGGCATCTATAGGAAAAACTTGCGAAACCTTGGCTTTTCTGAAGGCTAAAGAGCAAGCTCAAGAGGTTTATGAGGTCCTTCAAATGCAATATTTACCTGACCTAGTGCAGACCTGCCCAATGCACACATCTGGCACTGCACTACCTTCTCAGTCAATAGAGAGAAATATTTCTCAATCCCTCCATTCCCAGAAAGACATTCAAAACAGGCCAGCTGGACTGCTTTTTGTTAAAGAGTTTGTTTCAGGGAATATTAAGCATGACTTGGAAACTGTCTCAGAGACAGACATCTGCTCTGTAGCAATTTGAGATCATTTGACAAATCTTACTGACAGTGATGTCAAATAGAGGTTTATGAAGGCCTGTTTGTGTGCATTATTGTGGTCAATTAAGAAAATAACAACAAAGTTAGGCTTTTCAGAGGAACAAATAACTTCCATAAACCACCTTGAAATATAATGTATTTCAACATTCCTTTGCTGTAATAAAGTAACTTTGGGGCATACTCTTAAAAATACTGATGACAAGTAGTTTCAGGATCTTGTTCTTTAATATTCAAGGAATATTGTTTTAATATCATTTCTCTGTGTGGGGGCATAAGATTTACTTTTTTAAAGGACAAACTGTTTGCAGGATTGCAGGACAGACTGTTCTCTCCTCCTGTTGGAACAGAGTGGTCCATTTCAAGGACCCCAAACCACTTGGATGTGTTCAGTGATGTTGGGATGAGCTCTAGCCTGCTCCAACAGGTCCACATTTGTCTTGTGATCAGAGCTCCAGACCTGGATGCCATATTCCAGGGGAGTCTCATGACAGTGAAGTATCAGGGAAGAATCATCTCCCTTTACCTGCTGGCTTTTCTTTTTGATGCAGCCCAGAATATAGCTGGCTCTCTGGGCTACAGGTGCACATTGCCAGCTCATAGCCAAATTTACATCCATGACAATTCCATTGTCTTTCTCTGTCCTTAGAGCTGCTCTCAGTGACCTCTTCTCCCAGTCTGTACTCATGTCTGGGATTTGGAAACACACACAGTTGTTAGGTGCTGTGTAGTATTTTGCAGCTGAGAAGTGCCTTGGTAAGAGCAACATGTTTTTGTTGTGATTGTTTTGGAAGAACTTTTCCATGCTTGTCTTCTAACAGCTAGAGGCCATTTTGCTATCTGCAGAATTCTAATGACAGCTTGTGCTCTTGTCTCCTCCCACCCATGTTGTTAAAGTAGACAAACACACACAAACTTCTGCAGACAGAAGGGCTTTCGATTGTTAGAAATTTCACTACACTGTCCAGAAAACAGGTCTGTTTGCAGACTATCCAAATAGTTTCATGATAATTTCACAGATGTCTAATTCAGATGAAAGGAAATATTTTAAAAAATTTATAGCAGAAACTTGCAAAGCAATACGTCTTACGAACAGAGTTGATTTACATTTACTTGCACCTTATGGTGGGTTGTTACAGTAATTCAGTCCCAGGTACAACTTACGATGCAGAGAAGTGCTCTAATTTATGATGCTGATCAGGCATGTAAAAGTGAAACCATTTATGAGGAAGTTAGGCTATTCCTTAGATCTGAATACTCAAAAGCATAAATTTCATCATTTCTCTCCCTTTGCAGACAACTGTCTCCTGCCACCTCTTTGGATGAAGATACCCTCTTTATTCAAGTCTTGGAGTAATGAAGAGGATAAAAGAAAGGGTAAAAATAACCAAATCAGCAAAAGATTCAGACTATTTTTTCAGTCAGACTACCTAACTGAATGTGACAAAGAAAGGCCAGTATAGTCAGACAGTTCATTTGGCTCTCAATCCACAAAATCAATTAATCACTACTTTGCATCTGACCTGTTCTTTGCCGTACAAGGGCTTTGTTGTTTAAAGGAGGTGCACAATTAGGGAGTTTTCCATGCTGAGGTTTCTGATGGGAAATAGTCCCCAGAATCCAAACTGTGTATATGACAAATATATATCCCTGTTACTCAAAATTCCGAAAAGCTTCCTCTCCCAGAGTCAGAGGATACTCTTTGGCTGAGGGTGCCACATGTGCTTACGTGTTTCTGGGGAAGAGACAGTCATAGCCATGAGGTTGTTCTAACAGGTGCCAAAATCCCTACAGGCTTTACCATCCTATAAAACACCTGAGTGCAGGTTTTCCCCTTAGACACAGCAATTGGCACCTGCTTACAGACAGCATTGCCAGAAAAATGTGATAGATCATCTGCCTTTCTCCCTGGACAGTCCTGTTCAGGAATCTCAGAATGGGATCCTGAGTCCTATTTGGGAGACATCAATGTGTGAAATTTATTCATTTTATGTCTACTAATTGGGAATCACACAAAATACATTTAATACCTTTACTGGAGTGATATGAACATCTCTTAAGTGTATTATTAGAGCTCTCAGGTGGCAACAGACTCAAAAACACTCCCCACTTTGGGAATGAATCAAATATACTAAGGAAAATGCATTGCCAGAAATTAAGGTTTCAAGCACAAGGAACAACTCACAGTTCTGTGCAACACTAACATCTTTTTCTTTAATTATTTTGTCACTTCAGGAGCACTTATCATCATGCTCTAGTTATAAAAGCAGTACTTTGGCTACTTACAAGTTAATCGGGTTTAAAGCAAAAATTAAACATAATTAGAAGGTCTATGGTCTTAGACCATGGAAATTCAGGCTATTACTTTCGTGCAAAGCTTCATCCTAAATGGGTCTTTATTTCAATAAAATATCTTCTGTTAATTAGCATCGTGAACTCCATCTGCCAAATTGAGAGTGAGCTCTCTATGCTTTTCTCATACTCTGAACAAAAGACTTCAAGTAACTATTAAGATGATGCATTTTTAGTAGCATAAAACCCTGAAATGCTAATCTGTGACAGAAGGAATTTCATACACAATAACTTAAAAAGCAAGAAAAGTGTTAGCTTATGATTTACTGAGTACAAGGTCTTGATTCCCATCTATTTTTTTCATCAGACTAGTTACAATTTTTAAATGCATATAATGGGGTGACTTTATCTTTAAGGTGGTTTTGAGAGCTAAGGAAGTTGAAGCTGCTGGTGACTGATGGGAGTCGTTTTCTCCTGACCAATTATCGGTCATTTCTAAGAACTGACAGCAGTTTTGACCATTAAAAAGTAAGATCAACCTGTGAACACCACTTTAAGACCTAAGCCTGGGAATTTCATTGTCTCTTTGTTTCCTGGCTGTGAAAGGTAACAGAGCTCCAGCTGGCTTCCCGTTCCCTGCCCAGGCCAAGCGGCTCGGGCAGGGGCTGGGCTGGGCCCAGCGGCTCCCGGCCAGGAGATGGGGCCTGCGGGGCTTCTCCCGGGCTCTGGCCAGGCCAGGTCAGTCCCTGGCTTTGCTGCAGTTTTTGCTGTGACTGAATTCACCAGAGACTGCTGAGTAAAGAAAGGAAAAAAAAGCTCTTGACCTGTGGCGGGCTGAGACAGCGACCACACTCTCCAGAGCAGCCATGAAGAATCTTCCATTGCGGACAACTCCAGCTGCTGCTCCGGCAGAGATCACAGAACCGTCTACAAAGCCTGGGCATGATTTTAACTCTTTCATTACCCAGATGAGACTTGCAGATTAATCCTTTTATCCAGAGAGAGAAAAAGAGAGTAATCAACATGTAAAGAGACTTTATAAGCTGTCAGAGACAGTAAAGAAAATAATTAAGCTTCAGAAAAGGTAGAGAATAAAGAGATACTTTATAAGCTGAAATATTTTTCTGTTAAAGCTATGGAGATGGACAATAAGGTCCTGAAAAAACTCCTTTAATTCATGACAGAGTATATAGGAAGGAATGACTCCATTCAAAGTTTGGATTTTGAGCAAAAGGTGGAGTAATTGGGATACAGTGAGGTGCTGGAACAGAGTGAGATAGAGTAATAGTTGAAGATTTGAGGCCTTGAGGGCAATGAGAAAACTGTTTCCAGGAGAGCCCACAGAGACAGATGAAGAGGACTTTTGCCTTTGAATAACTCATCCTTAAAATGACATCCCTAGACTCATGGCCCATACACACCTCAGAGTGATGTGAAATGGGAAGAGTGAACTGATGACAAGATTTCTGGGCAACTGGCATCAGAAAAATAGAAAGCTATAACAGAAATAGCTTTCTTGTAGAAAACTCCATAGATTAGCAGAAGAAGACTTCTGTTTCTCTACAAAGACTGATGAAAAGACTCTAGCAGGAATTGGGACTGTTTTAAACACCAAAGTTCCAAAGTTTTTGTCTCTATGTTGTCATGTGAACAAGGGAATGGTGCGTAGTAGAGGATAAAAAGGGTTTTCTGGAAGTTTATTCTGGTGTTCTTGTAGTTTTTTAATAAACTTTCGTTATTCCTTTTTAAGTTTTAAGCCTGTTTTGCTCTTGCTCTAATCCATATCTCACAGCAAAAAATAAGTAATTTTTTTAGTTACTTTAAAACCACGACAATGCATTAGTGTCATAGTTGAAGTTGCTGGCTTTTTTCCCCCCCCTGAACTGATACAGACTTTGACTAACCAAAATGAAAGAACTTATACAAGATTCTGTCTCTTGTTCTTAAAGAAGTGCTCGTTGTCCAAAGGATTCTTGAACTCTGGAAGTCTTGGTGCTGTGACTACTTCCCTGGAGAGCCTGTTCTAGTGCCTATCCACACTCTGAGTAGAGGAGTTTTTTTCAATACCCAGCCTAAACTCTCCCAATGAAGCTTCATGCTGTTCCCTTGGGTCCTGTCAGTGGTCATCAGAGAGAAATAAGAAAGAGTGTCTGCATGCCCTAGAAAGGAACCTGGCCTGACACACGGGTGAATAGCTGAGGAAGGCCTGAATTCAAGCTGGGTTTGTGAGTGGATCTGACAGAGGCAGAAATAAAACCTTGCCCTACTTCCTTGTACAGGTGGGAAATAATGTTTTTCAATAGAGTAGTCATGTTTTAGCCTATAAAACTATTGTTCACTCAGAAATTCACCCATTAATAAAGTCTGTTTTCATGTTTCAACTTAGAGCACATTGTGGAAATATTTAAATGCACATATTTGTTATGATTCCTAGATTACCAAGCTCCCTATTACCATATGTATTTTTACCCAGAAAATTGCTTAATTTTAGCTATAGTTCAACTAAAAATGATAAAATGTGAAGAAAAAATAAAACCATTTTCCTCTCACTCTATTTCTACATGCTATGGTATACACATAAATAAATGCAGTTTGGACATGGCAGTCATAAGTCAACATCAAAATCTCTGAAGAATCCTGCCCTTCTCAATTTCCAATGATTCCTGCAAAAATTCAGCATAATTGTGAGAATTCAGTAAAAGAAGTTCAATTTCTACATGTGGAATTACTATCCAATACAGTGTTATTTCACATAATGCTATCATGGGAAAACATACTTTGAATTAAACAGTGCAAAAATTTGGCCAGATCCCATTACTCGTAGATCTTAATAACAGCTCTCAAAATACCAGTTTATGTGTACAAAAACTTAATGAACCATACAGTGATCACTTACAGAGGCTGGAACTGCAGTTGGCAGAATGGAGAATGGGGAAAATATGTTTGTTGCTCAGCCACAACCGATGAGGAGTTAACACAGAGGGACTAGAGACAAAGCAGCACTTCCCCTGGCAGGATAGCTATTTGTTCAGAATAAAGGTTACTGCCATTCATTTGAATAAAATGGGCACTGTACATAACTGTCAGGCAAGATACAGCTGAATGGTGCTTTTGTTGAGAATGATAAAAGACAAGAAATCCAGGTATAATTAGGTCTGTTTCATACATACCAAGTAACCTGACATATCTTATTCTCCCAGGATAGGATTAACTTGCTGTTAAAATAACCCTGGTATTTTGGCCTCAGAAATCCAGGAGACAATCACAAATATTTTCTTCTTTTCAATTGAAAATGTGCTTGCATAGGCTGCCATGTGCTTTCTCCAGACACTTTACTACCCTGACTGCAAAAAAATATATTCTAACATGTCTATGGGGGCATTGTTGATGGAGTACTTCATGGAGACTGATTTATTGAACACCTCTTATCTGGGGACCTGATTTATTCTTGCTCTCCATGCTTTCCTGGCACAATACACCTATGGTTTGATCCTCAAACTGTGAAAACATGCTATGGTGCATGAAAACAGAACAATCTGGTCCTAAATATGCAATTCCTCTCGCTAGAAAAAAAAAAAAAAAAAAAAGAGAAAAAAAGGACAGCTGCTGCTTTCCTATTAACTTTACATAAAAAGAAAGAACAATTTTAGAAGATGAAAATTCAACTGAGTTTAATGATGCAATGACTCTGGGGTCAGATCAAAGCAAATTAGCTGCCTACAGAGTTAGTATTTCACTTGCAGGGTTTCTGCTCTGTATTTTGAACAAAAAACCCAGGACAGACTGCTTTTTTCACCTTTGCACAGAAGTGGTTTTTTGTAAGTCCTCATTTTTTTTTGAAAGAAGTCCTCATTTTTTGAATGTCCTCATTTTTTTGAAATTACTGTGGCTGAGTAACTTCACAGGTAGAAAAGACCAAAATAGAGAAGTCCAGGTAATTTTGTTTCAAGTCCCTTATGCATCTCTAATTACATAATTTTTATTGTGTGTTCTCTTATAACATGATAACTGCATGAAGAAACATCATGGGAATAATTCCATGTAAGTATAATATTGCAAACTGGCTTTTTATAACTACATTTTCACACTGACAAGTCTGCAAACTTGCTTATATACTTTTTAACATGGCAATATAATGAATCTCGTCTCAACAATATTCTCAGAAATCAAAGCATCTAAGCTTCAGGCAGATACCCAGTAAGGGAAATTTCAGACCATAGAGTTAAAGCCTTTTCCAGGATTAAGTGAGTGAAAGCTGGTCCCCAGAAAGAAAAATGTCAAGCAAGTTTAGCAATGGATGTTTCTGTAAATAATGCTAACAGGAAGCTTTCAAGCTCTATTTATTTGCAAACTAATTAAAAGAAATTTGAATTGACACCTTGCTAAATGTTTCAGTTATGTCATACCAAAGTGCAGTGGAAAAGTTTAAAAAATAGAATTCCTTGGTAAACTGGAAAATCTCAAGATAAGAATTACATTCTTACCATTCTGAGAATTCCTCATCATTTTATGTTAAATAAAAGCAAAAGAAAAGAAAACAAGTGAACAAAACAACCCCAAACAGGAAACAAAACAACAGGAAAGGATGAATTAAAAGTCCAGGTTTTATGTTACAGTGCAGACTTGGTCTTCAACCTCAAAAGGTCTCTTTTTTTCTACACATTAGAAGCAATAATGATGTGCTGGTGCTGCTGTCCCCTCTGAAAAGGATGGTGGAACAGGGTTTGTTGGTAAATGAGCAGAGCCTATTTAAATATTTGGATTAGCAGTAAATAGAAGTGCTTTCGCTCACCTCAGTCTGTGCAGGAAAAATTAGAAAAACTCTACATGACTTGTTTTAAAAGTGAGGCAACATCATTGTGCTGTCCTTACCCTCATCTTCTCCATAGCTCACCCAATCTATTTTATGCCACCTGTCAGGACCTGCTTGCATTTAACTTGACAAAATTCATGCTCTTCAATTTATTTAAAATTAAGTTCTGTGCAGAAGTTATCTTGCTTGCCTCTTCTTTGCCCTAGTTTTCTTTTTACTTACATTTTCTATGTTTAAAAACTTGCTTTGTTAGTCCAGTTTCACTGCTTAGGAGAACAGTGTTACAATACACTTCTTTTTCTTCTCTGCTTTCATTTCCTTTGGTTATTCATTCAGACAAGATTTCCTACGTTCATCCAGGAAAAGAATGAATGTTACTCTTTGGGATTTCAGTGGTTAGAGATTTTAGCATATCAATTACTGTCTTTATTTAACTCTTACATCAATGGAACAATAAAAAGATCAGCAGTGTTACATGAAAAAGCCAAAGCCAAAAGATTTGAAATCAAAGTTAGCTCTGGTTTCTAGGGGAGGGATACTTAGGCAAAAAAACACACATCTAGGATTTTGAGAGAGATCTCAAAGATATAATTAATAATTCTCACTGAAGGCCATAAATAACCAAATGATGGATTTAATAACACGGCTGTGGAGATCTTGTAATTTCTCCTCAGTCTTTGTCACAACTATTGTGCTACCACAGAGCCATGCACACTTCATCCACATGTGAGAAGTACCTTTATGTCATTGTGCTGGGTTTTTCAGTGATAAGATAATTGGAACCATCCCTTAAAACATAAAACTGTCAAACACTATTGAGATATCATAGTAAGTTTGAGTGCAATGTTTAAACAGAGAATGAACTGAAGAAGTGACCAGAACCTTGGGTATTTGCTTAACATTACCAGCATCAGAACAAAAATAAATTTCTCTGTAGGAGTGTTGATGTGACATTAAACATGACCTTTCAAGTAACTGATTGAAATGGGTTTCTGTAGAAAAAGAGACATCTATGAAATGTTGAGGTAAGTACTGCATTCATTACTGCTAGTCTCACTGAGTTTAAAAAACTTTGTTTTTAAATATGCACTAGCAACGGCCAGAAATTAATTCTAATTCATACTTATCACATAGGCTACTTGGCAACCAATATTCAAACAACAAATTTTAAAGGTATGTCAATGCAAAATCAACTAATAGACCAAACATTTAAGGTGGAGATGGAAGCAAATGAGATCATGATTAGCCAGGGATTTCTTAGATAAAACGAGGAAGGAACTGTCCCCAGGACATGAAGAAAAGTCAGTCTCCTGTTCTTCCACCTAGCACAGCACCTTGCATCCCTGCACCATGAATCCCCAACACCATGCCTGTCAGACCAGCATTCTGTACAATCCTGCTGAGCAGTGTTTGTTGAAGTACCCCCCTCAGAAAGAGGTCTACACAAAACAACAGATTTGAAGGTAGCCCTAACCCTCTCGATAATTTTCACAGATCACCTCTGAGGTTTAGAGAGCTGAATATTATCACTTGTAAACTGCACTGCAGAGTCTGAAATTTCAAAAGCCTCAGCTCTTCTTTAACATACCTCACTCCCTGTTCAGTCCATTACAGTCCACTGAATTTGCCAGTAAGTTGGGCTTTTATCCCATGTCCCAATTATGGCCATGGTTTGGTGGCATTTCCATAAAGTCAGAATTAAAGATGCAAATGTATACCATGAACAGTACCAGAGTCTGTTCTTGAAAGATGAATTACTTGGCTAATAAATAAATAAATAAATAAATAAATAAATAAATAAATAAATAAAATATAAAAAATAATAATAAAAATAAATATAAGGTGTTTGATATTTATGTCACACTAAATACAATATCATAATCTTGACTAGGATTTTTTATGCTGTGAAGCACTCTTTCCTAGGTTTCATACAGCTTTTGACCAAAGTCAGAAAATTATGCCAATAAGACCTATAATACAGATAAGGGAAAAGTAAGAAGAAGGTTGGGAAGATGTATTCATGACCCAAAAATATGTAAAGAAGTAATTCAGATTGTGTTGTTTCATTCTCAATATAGATTGCTGTAAAAAGAGCAAGCTTATTTAGCAGAATAACCAAAGGAATAAAGAGGAAAATAAAAAGCTTCCTGTCTTTTCATACCCTGAATTTTTACCTTGTTTCAATTCAGGAAAATATTTACCGTATTTCAGTTCAGACTCTTACTCATCCCTAAAACTTTCATTTAAAAATAAGAATTATTTTTTTCCTGAAGTCATATGACTTTATTCCAAACACATTAATGAAAGATGACATTGTGTGACCAGATGATTATTTTGTTTAGTTGCAAAACCAGGAGCAGAGGATAAGAACCAAGCTTGAGGTTACCAAGCTGAAAACATTGCTCAGAATAAGACTTGAAGGAAGGGTCTTATTCTGTGACTGGTTTATGGTCATGGATTGTATTTCAGCATGTATTGCCATACATTAAGTTGTAGGATTTTCTAGACAACTCTGTCATAGCCAGTTAGTACAAATGGCCTTCATATTTTGAGATTTAATCTAAACTATTCCAGAATAGAAATATTTCTAAATATTTATTTTGTTACAGATAATAAAGCACTATAACATATTTTTTAGCTGTTCTCAAACAGGGATTTCAGATGGCAGTGGAAAAAGTCTTTTCAAAAAGCTTTTGCAGTCTAAAAGGTGCTAGCCTATTGATTGACTAAGCTAGATCCTTATTGAAAATAAGTCAACTTCTGATCTGTGCAATCACTATTTCACCTTTACAAATCAAAGAACAAAGAACAAACTGTAGTGGAAGGCTCCAAAGCATATTCACACTTTAAAACACCATGCAACAGACACTGCTGCAGTCCTGTGGCAACGCTTCAACAACTCCATGCAATTGAATCAAACCCAGAAAATCTCCTGACCAAAAAAAAGACAGAATAAGGCAGTGATGCTATTTCCATTACAGCAGGTAAATAACCATCTCTAATTTCCTTCAAACATGGAACTGATCAGGTAATGTGCATCTTCATACAGGTATCATGAATTTTTTGGGTGCCTCAAAAAACAATATGATTCCAAAAGTAAGAGACATGTAAACAGACCAGTTTCCATTCTATCTCTAAATCTCTTTGCACAATATATAATGAATTATATAATGGAGGGGTATACGTGAGCCAGAGGAGAGGATTCAGTATGCTGAAATTTTCACAAATGATAAGAAAAGTTAAGCTTCTCTAAGTACAGCTGCTAGAAAGATTTTTTTAGAAAGCAAAAGGAAATCTGCTCTATGATCTGTCAGGAAGGAAGCCTGGGAGAAACAGCTGTTTTTGCTAAGTGTGGTCTTAGTAAACCAAGCTGTTTTCTCTAGAGTATGTGTGATGTCTTCCTCTACCCCAGGGACTGAAACAACACAAATAAAACACATCAATCATGGATGTAAAACTGCTCCAAAACTCAAGCATAGACTTAGCTAAAGCACCAGCACACATACAAAGCATTTATATTGCTTATAAAGTTCTCCAAAGTTTAAAGTTCCTTGAAGAACTGTATATGCAACAGGTAACAGTCCTTATTCCTATTCACAATGAAGAAAAGTCATTACAGATTTATTTCCTTTGTAATTTCTTTCCTAATGTCATATAAAAACTGCATTCCTTGGTCCCTTAATTTACTTCCATTCATATTTTGAGTTGTTTCATGGTGATGTGGCTTTTTTTGGGGGGCTGGGGAAGATGTCCCAGAAATCTGAAAACAGATTACAAGAGTAGAAAACTGAAGTTTCTCTGCCTTGGAAAAGAGTGGTGAGACATGGAGAGAGAAGAAAGGAGGATGTGATTTAAGAGCAAAGTGCCATTGGCTATTCTCAAGTAATCTACAAATCAGTATATCCAGTTATATGCAGGAAATGAGAAATGCAAAAGGAGGGAATGAAAAAAACCAAACCAAACCAAACCAAACCAAACCAAACCAAACCAAACCAAACCAAACCAAACCACAACACGTTTGCTCTGTTTTAAACATATCCAGAATTAAAGTCATGTATTCTGATTAATCTCTTCCCTGAATTGAATAATTTGTTAATAAAGCTAACAAATCTTTGTTAATAAAGATATTTGAATTTCTTCTTCCATTGTAAATGCTGGAAATATATAAAGGGTTATGTAGAAGTTATGTTTTCAAGGAATGCAAGCCAAATCTCCAAGAGCAGAAACCTAGAAGAAGCTGCCACACCACAGAAAGTTGCATCCAGGGCAAGTCTGCAAGCAGAAATAAAATGACAATGCTTGCTTGAATAGCACCAGATTTCCAGTGTTATCATCTGTCTGTTTGCCAGGGTTTTTACACATCTTTCAGCAAAACTGGAGTTCCAAAGGCAAAGTGAACAGCTCAGGAAGGTTACATGTGCTTCTCCCAATGGGGTTAAAGGTCACAAACCAATGAGCAGATTGAAATGAAGCACACAGAGCAAGATTTCAACGTGCAATGAGGACAATTTGTTAAGTACTGTTCCATGCTTCATATCATTCATTTCATTCAGATCAGTATTTTGATAATTCATAAGACAAGAAGCTCTACTCAGCATTAATATTTAGAGAATTCCACAGGGCAATTAGTTTAAAAGGCAAAGCTGAAAAGGAGTCATAAATTAAGGATTTATTCTGTTAAAATATAACATCAGAGGGTATCACCAACCAGACAGGAGACTTCTCATCTGGAAGCACACTCTGTGTGGCCAGTGCATTATGACAATGCAATTGACTCTGTCGGGTGAGACATTTCTGGAGGTATGGACAAGCTGACTTTCCCAGACAGATCTTTGCTTTGGGCTTCACTCACAGCTCAAAGGTCAGGAGTAGGAACCCACAAGACACTGGACATGGAACAGGAAGATTAATTCTCTGTAGCCCACCCGAACCATGAGTTTTGTTAGATTTTCACCAAGGCTCAGCTTTAGCAGTGGCTATCAGTTCTGGCTAGGTTGACAAGTCTGGAAAGACCAAGAGTCATGGATAAACTCCTCAATGATATTGCTTTTCCAGAGCTGGTTTAGTTGTATCAATCTCAGTCCCAATTCTGCATGCAATGCTCAGAATTTTCTCCTTCCTTACATCTAAACAAATTTGAAACTTGACTCTGAGTAAAAGAGCTCTTTTATTTGAAAACCAAGAGGTAAAACCTGTCAGTTCTTTTGTTGCCCCCACTTTCATACCATTTAAATTACCCAAACCTTATTTATCTGTTCAAATTGCACAGCAGTTAAAGCAAATAAATAATTTTTAAATTTAAAGAAATAGAGCAACCATCTTGAGACAATGAAATATCAAAAATGTGATAAGGTCTTTGATTAAAGTGTTCCCTTCAGCAAACAGTAAATAAATGACAGCATGAATTCCCATTTGGCTCAGGAAGCAAAGCCAGCACAACTCACTTCAATAGCTGCCAAAGAATCATTGATTATGAGGGATCAAACTTTGCTAGCTCACTAATATCAAAGCAGAGAGATTAATCATGGACTGCAATTCAGAGAAAATTGTTGCAGGAAACATCACTGCTTTTGATCTATGAAAGTTAGGTTTACCTTTGGCAGAGCCGAGTGATGAGGTTCACAGAACAGCTTGGACACAGCTGTGTCCACCATAGTTTTACTAAAACCCCTCCAAGAATCGTACTAATTCCATAAAAATTTTAAGTGCTTTTGGGAATACAAAGTACTTTTCAATCTTTTTTAATCCCGATTCAGTTGTTGTGAGAGGTAGTCTGTCACTGAAGTCGCTCTTAGCTGTAAGAGCCTTGCAATACATTCTGCGCACCAAGATGCATTTTTCATCTGACATACACAAGACTTCTCTCACATCACAACAACTTGCACAGTTAGTCTTATTGTTAAATTTTCTACTGGAATAAGGAATATCTTAAAAATATTCACTCTTTGGCAGGAAATAAAAGATATAGCTCAGCTAGAGCTCAATAGGGTTTTACTTGGAAAATAATTTGCTGTAGGTAGCAACACAGTTAATTAAGTGGAAGTAGGGCAAGACATTCTGTATCTTCTCTTACCATTAAAAAACCTTTATCATGAAGTCAGTGTTAAAATTCTGTTCTCTACTGGAGCCATGCTTTTTAAAAAATAAGTAATTTACAGTAGATATTGTCATACAAGCACTGAGCATATAAGACTATCATGGTTTTTTTTAATGCTCTTTTTGAGAGAAACTCAACCAGCCTCTGTAATGAAGTTAAAAATGAAGATTTACCAAGCTCATACTCTTATCCTCTTGATGAAGTCATCCAGAACTTTCCAGAACTCCATCCACCTCTCAGTGACAAGCCTTCAGCGCACTCTGGGGAAATTATTCCGTTTGCTGCTTCTATACAAAGTAGAGGATACAACTCCTCAACAGCAGATTGGCTCTGATTGCACATCTAATATTAGACAGCCCTAACTCTCAGTAGGATTTTCAGAGAGAGACTATTGACTTACTGTCCTTGTGTGTCAAACCAACAACCTGTAAATCATATGGCAAAGTATATAGGGAGTTTATTTCTGAGGCCAGACAGGGAGATAAAGAATAAAGATGCACCTAAAAAAGATTGAAACTCAAATTATTGATTTCCTGAGGCAATATTAATAAAGGTTTTTTTCCTCATACTTTGCAGTTAAACCTCAGACTTCTCTCCTGAAGAAAAGCTTTCTGTTGGCTAGCATAATACCAAGGAATCCAAAAGTTAGTTTCTTCTGTTAAACCCATTAAATCCAGATTTAACTTTTCATGGCAGTGGACTTTGGGTTTTCACTGTTTGTCCATATTGAAAACACACAAAATAAATTCTCAGACTAATGTAAGGATATAAAATGCATTTGCTGAAGAAAATGCAGAATAAAGAACATTTGATGTATTTAACATGCCAAAATTTAAATGCATTTTATTGGTAGGAGTTGTTTTATGAAAGAAGAGTAAATTTATGCTTAGCAGAAATTCTACTTAAAAGGTTAAAAGTTCTCAATACTTCTTTATTCTAGAAGACATTAAAGAACTTCCAAAATACGGGATCATAAGCCTTATTACAGCATTGGCTGCCTTGGGCTCTCCCCTATATTTAATGATCAAGCTATAAATTTTTCTCTTGACAGATTGATAACTTTGGTCTTGCTTACAAGCTCCAAATATGAACCAAACCAGCAGGGGGGGGGGGGTGTGGTGTGCATAAAGAAATCTCTGTGGTATTTCATTCTAATATTGTCCTGTTTTCCCCTGTGAAGTTGTAAAAATATCTGTTCTCAGTGCTACTGCATGGAAACATGGAAAAAATACCAAGAAGATAAAATGAAGGTGAGCAATGAGAGAGAAGATCAGCTGCTCAGAAAAGATCAGTGCCAGTCTTATTCTTGCATTTAAGAGCAGTGTGATTTCTGCTTTCCACTCCAAAGAAAAGTAAATTTAACCAATGTCAGGTTAACTAAACTAAACTAAAAGTAAATAAAAGAAAAGAAATATAATAAAATAAATTAAAATAAATGAAAGTACAATAAAAGTAAATTAAATTTAAATGTAAAGTACATTAAAATAAAATTAAAATAAAATACATAAAAATAAAATAAATTAATTTTTAAAAAATAAAATTAAAATAAATTTAAATAAGTGACATAAAAGAAAGGAAAACAAAATATAAATACAAGATTATTTTAATTGTATTAGTAATTTTAATTTAATTTAATTTAATTTAATTTTACTTTATTTATAATTTAATTTAATTTGTATTTTATTTTAGTTTCATTTCTCCTATGTGAAAACTAGCCTTATTTTTCCTTTTAGAATGCTTTCAAATTAATTTGCTGTCTTTATTTTGCTTTTTATCTTCAATATATTCTTCTCAGCTAAAGATGGCGTGAATTTGACATTTCCTTGCAGCACATATATTTATATCCATTTGCTCCAATAATTATTAAGACCGTCAGAAGGAAAAATCTGAAATTCTAACCCACTTGTTTGGTGTCATGAGGATAATTTCTAAGGTCATAAGACACTGAGGAGGATCTGTTTCCAAAGGTTTGCTATGCTTGTTGAGGTTCAAGATGAAGGCAATTATTATTCTGAGGGCTATCTGACAAGTGCTGTTGGCTACAAGCAAACCTCATTATTGCCATTGACTACAACTCGCAAGATGCTCCACAACTGAGGAAAAGGAAGAGAGACAAATGCTAAAACTGACAGCAAAAAAATGACCCGTGTCTTTCCTTTGGCTGAGTATTTGTGTCCAACTCCCTCTGTTGTACAAAAGCTGGACTATTTTAAAAAGTGAACAGCAAGAGCAGGGTGTTAACAGTGTGGTACTTCTGAAATTTTCATTTCACATGGACTAATTGATGGCTCTGCACAGAGTGTTGATCAATCCGAACCCGCTCTTATCAGTTAATAAATGACATCTTGTGGCCCTACTTTAATACAAAGTAATAAAGAAATCCTAAAGGAAGTCTAAAGAAGTTACTCTTTGGTTATTTTCTTCTTTTAATGTTACTGTGGCACCATGAGCCTTCTTAGGATATAGAAATCCAGAGAAGGGCAAAACCTGTTGTTGAAAGCTACAAGAGCTTTTAATACCGATTATGGACATTCTGACTTGAATAACCAGTGTTTGTAGCAAGTGTTATTCTACATGAAGAAAAGTACTTACAACACATGGAATACTTTAGTGGTACAGTTTTGGGTTTATCTTTGAGAAACTAAACAATTTTTTCTCTTGAGCAATACTAGCATCAGATGGAAAAAGGAGACATGGAGTTACATTACTGATGTTGAACTGTGCTGCACCATGCACTTGCAAACTTCTCCAAATCCCTCCATAAACGCAAAAAGTCTGACAAGCCCCAGTGAGAAGCTTGAAGTTGCCTGCACAATGTTCAGATTTTGGTGAGTCATTATAGGAAGGATCTGCTCTATCATGTTCTGACCACTCTCTGACTTCTGATTTAAGCAAAAAGAGTTACAGATATTTTGGTAATTCATTTTATTTTCTGGGGAGAAATGCACAGCATAAGCAATACCTGCACAGAAAAAAACATGTATCAAAGGTTTATTTCAATCATAGTGCTAGTTTACTCCTTTTTTTCTATCTTCTGAATGTAGATTAGCACTTGATCTCAAGTTTAGTCTCATCTATTTATATATATATTTATTTATTTTGTGCAGAACTGTGGTTTGGGGGTATTGTCCGAAAACATAAATACTGGCATAATTCTGTCATTTGATCCAGTGCCCAGTGTTCTATGAATTAAATTAATTACTTTTGCTCTTTAATTTTTCTAATGTAAGCAGGATGCTAAAACAAGAATTTATAATCAAGAGATTTTTTTGAATATAGAATGGTCATGTTCTCAAAAGTTGTGTTACTTTACAGATTCTCCAAGGGGCAGTGTGGGAATATTTTAAGTGAATTTAGAATGTTTTTGTTGTTTTCAGCTACTTTTGCTTATTTAAATCTTATCAGGTCAGGATTTCATACTTCCCATTAGCCACAAGTTTGTTTTAAAGTCAATAATACACCCAGCTACATCAAAAAGTCCTATTTCCAATGCTCTGACTCTATCACCTCCCTGGGAAACCCATTCCAATATCTAGTCACCTCTTCTAATAAATTCTTCCTCATATTAAAGGCCACTAAACCAACAAGTCTTTTGGAGAAAAATACTAAACATAATAAATAAGCACAAACTAATCTTTTTCCCTGGTTTGTGATGGTGTGGAACATTACCAGTAGAAAAATCCTGTTACTTATGCTGGAGCTGTTTCCACATCCTAGCTGAAAGTACCTAGGAATTACAGGAAAGAGAGATAGACTGAGATTTTTTTATTTTTTATTTTTTATTTAAATCAAAGAGAAACTTCTTATAGTAAAGCAGTAAAAATTTAGAAGAGGCTCAAATAAGGTACGAAACTGAAGCAAGTCAGCATTGTTCCTAATAGTAATGGAAGTGCTTAGTGTTACATTAGTGTTTCAGGAACATAGTCTCCTTTTTGTGGACAAAAAACACATCTTTTTGGCCTTGGACTTTTCTGCTCAGCTTTGTAGTTGTACAAGGACTTTCAGACCAAACAGTTAAAGCCCCTGTACGCAGCACACTAATCATCTCTTAAATTAAAAACCTTAAGCCCGAGAACTCTTCCAGTCCCAACTTTATTTATCTAGTCCTTTGCTATTTTTAGGCCCTTTATGTAAGAGATGAATCATGCAAAATTCCTTGCGTATGAGAGAACATGCAAATGTGTTTGTCTTACTGCAGTATCTGAGGTGGAAATGTCCAGGTATGAGCCAGTTGGGCTTATTTGATAGTCACATCAGCAGAGGATTTCTGCATTATGTGCACATCCAGCTTTGGAATAATCAGGAAGCAGCTCTGCTCAGTCACATCCTGATAGGGACCTGCAGTACAAGGGTGTGTGGGAAGTATTGCTGAAAAGCTGCTGCATTTATTAGCTAGAAAAAAACCAATTATCTGTTCTGAGGTAACAACAGTCTCCTGGAAAGATGAGAGGGAAATAGCAGCAAAAGAGGATTAATGGAGCAGTTAGTGTGGTATTGATTAGGCCTCTGGCTTGCGGGACTCGTTCTGGATTTGGCTAAAAGTCAACTTTACCCAAATAATGACTGAATAGATTTTTTGCTTTGATAAGAGGACCAAATCCTGCATGCAAAAATAGTAGACAAGCGAGTGAGGTGTCTGTAATGTTTTATGTAGCTGACAGTCTCTCAGAATATTAGTTTTATGCAGAATAATAAGTCATGCAACTGCATAAATTTTCATGCTATTTTCCCCACCTCTTTCCACCATTAACGCAAACCACACTGGAGGGAAAACCCTTGTTTATTAGACAAATAATAAGAGTGGAAACTACCAGAAAAAAATAATTCTGAATAAAAAGTATATGACATTTTCCCAGACAGAGAAAACACCTGGGTATCTGGTATTCTGCTTTAAAGAAAAGCTTCAGGTTGTTTGTGGTTTTGCAGAACAGAAAGGACATCTGCTTTCTACAACTAGATTGTACATTGGTTTACAAACTCTAGGAACTGAGATGATTTCCAGTAGAGTGGGCATTCATGAAGGTATAACTAAGCTGTAGCAGTGTACTTTTCTCAGAAGAGCAAGGCTTTTCAATGTTTTGCACTAGGAATGTTACTGTGTTAATAAGGTTAATAATCTCTGATGCTACTTAATATAGTCACTTAGGACCTGGAAATGGCATAAGAAATGAGCAGGAGGAAATGCAAAACTAAGGAAACTAGCTAAAAGTAATTAGAACAAGGAAGTAATGTTATAAGGCTGAACATGCCACCTGACATGACAGGTGCAAGTAAGACTTAATAATTTTTAAAGCATATTTACTATATATTTGATGCCCAAAATATGGGTTTTTTAAATTTTTTTTTCACTCTTCATTTTCTCATCACTAGAAGAAAATTATTAAAAGTGATACAACAGCATCAATAGAGGAAGTGGCAAAATTTGAAATCAGACACTTGATTTCTGTCCTATTCAGTGACCATGGAGTGAAAAATTGGAAAAAAATCTGTAGCAAGAGGTGAAAACACTGTAAAAGAGGGGTATATTAATGAATCAGTAAGTTACAGTAGCATATTCTAGCTCCAGTGTAGAATAGACTGTTTGCATGAAAAATATGTAGATTTAAAATGCAATAAAAAAGACCAACAGAAGAAATCAATAATGATACATTTTATTTCAAGCAGTCACAACAGCAGTGCCACATCCATCAGTCATATTTTCCTAGGGCCTGTATATAATAATCCCCCTGATCCCTATATAATTGCCAGCTTCACCTTTTGAATTATCAACAGCTCTCACAGCTTATTGCTCCGTACTTTCTTAATAAGCGCCCGCAATCAATAACCTTCCTACTGAGTAAGCAGCAACCAGCCAGCCAAACACAGGGTGTAAATGTTTCAGAAGTGATCATTACAGGGATTTGAATGACAAGGTGACTGTGATAATGCAATAGGCACAAAGTAAAGACATAATTTGGAAAATCCACTTACTGGAAAGTGTAGGTGTCTTACCATGGCAAAATGCTCGTTCTGCAGAGAGAATATTTACCCTTGAAAATGAAACCTCAAATCCTTCTGGAAGGCATGTTTTTTCCTGGGATGGCAGTCACCATTACCGGACTTTCATACCCCAGCATCAAAACAAACCATCCAGCATGTCTGCAGCCAACCTCTTTTATTTGGAAATGCAACTGCTCATTATTGCACACAAACTCTGCTATGATTGATAACAGAGATTTGCATGCAAATTTGAGAATAATGTCACTTTGATGACAATGGTTTAAATAATAATATGTATAACAAGGGCTCTCACAAATTTTTTCTGCTACAACTCACTTGCTAAACACCAACACAAAAAACACTTGCCTATGCTTGAGAATTATTTCTTAAATTTGACAAACAGAACAAATAAACATTGATCCAGACTCACATAAATTAAATAGAAGTTTGAACCGAGACAGTTTTTCCAGAGTGCTCAGTAGTCACATTGAACACATTTCCAAAGGAGCTCAACTCCAACTTACTAGAGTTGACTTTTGGTCAAAAAAACAAAGGATAAAAGTTTTCAAAATGTCTTGATTAAAAAAGTGGTAATTTTCTTTCATTCTTCATATGGCTGCAGGCACTGGGCTCTTAAAACCCATCTTTTTAAGCACATGGATGAGTTCCATAGGAAATACTCAGAACTTCTGAAAACATATCTGTTTATTTAAATGTCTAAATTAATTTTTGTTTTGTTATCCAGGCTGAAGTCTCCTTGGGATAGTGGGTGAATTGTGGTGACTTAGAGTTGCAAAATGTTTTCCTTCAGAAGTAGTATCAAGAGCTCATTAAACTTTGTCAATCTCACTATATACTTACATGCCCTGTTCTTTGGAGATGACAGTGCATAGGAAGATGAAAATCCTGGCAATTTATTAAAATTTGCAAGACATAGCAAGAAAAAATATATTTATCCCTATTTTGAATATTATTTTTGAACTCACAAAAGGCTTCTGGCAAATCCAGAGTTTGATCAACAGCATGACAGAAACTGATATGGAAAGTGCTATCACAATAGAAAAAGAGTTTTACCTTTATTATATTAACAGTAAGTTAGCATTTGTCTTTTTTGACAGGTGGATTATTTAAACATTTTTTTCTTGATAAATTTCTTTTAATGTGTTATTGATTTTTCAAACTGGCTTGTAAGATATTTGAAATAAAAACATAAAGCATAGTCATTTCACAATGAAAGCTAAACTAAACTTCAGGCAAGAAGAAAATGAAAAAAGAAAAATTAAAATACGCAGTGACCTGTTCTTCAATAAGCCATCAGTGCCAAGACTCCAAATAATTGCTTATTTCCTGACAATCCTGTTTGCAGATAAATCAGGGTTCAGTGCCTTTTTATTTTGTTTCTTTTTATTTTCTCTGAGGTTTCATTCTGCAAAGGCTTCACAGTATTTACTTATTTTAGTTTTCCTTTAAGCAGTGAACAACTAGTGAGCTTTCCCTATGGAGGACATGCTGAAAATGAATATCTAAAAGTCCTGCAAAGTACCCAGCTTTCTAAATTAGCTACAAAAATTCATTGCTGGCATTCTGACATGCACATTAGTACAAAACCCAGTATAAAGACCTTTAGGCAAGACTGCTGGTGAGCCATTAGATGAGATGATGATGATAGGAAGCTGATCATTAAGCAGCATACTCTTAAGGGACCACTTCTGCCACACTAATTATCCTGTGTTTCTGACTTAAAACTTTATATATTGCCCAGCACAGCAGCACCATCTAAGTGCTACAGTCTGTCAGTAGACCCAGCAAGGTCTGCAGTGCATTGCCTGGCCTGTCTATTTTTTAAGGCAGAAAAATGCGTTAGAGATATTTTGCACATTGTTTCCCACCAGTTTGCATCTGTTGGTAAGACAATGATGTACAGGAGAGTTTAATGCTTATTAATTTTATATATTTCAGTGAATTGCTTGGGGATTGACATGTCACACACTATGTGAATACGAGGGTATGGCTGCAAATGTATTCTGTTAGTGTTACAAAAGACTAGGTTTGTGCCTTTAAGAGTGCTTCTTTTAAAGAAGGAGGGAGCTGTCTGTTTGTAGCTAGAGCAGTTTGTCAGGCATATCTTCAGATTCATCCCCCCTTTCTGACCTAAAGTGCACTAAAAAGCCTTAACTTTTGTGAAAAAGATATCACGAACACTATCTGTTGACCTGGAGAGCAATAGACTTTCCAGTCCTCCCTCTTGCTTTTCAACATAAAGCAGCTATTGACAGAGAAACGTCTAAATTACTCTTGCTTTTTCATTCCCTCCTCTTAAGTGATGCTAACAAACCTCTTCATGTTCCTCACTCCCTCATTGGTTTCTCTGCTTCAGAAAGATGGGAACATCCTGCAGTTTCCCAGGACTTCAAAACCACCATTGTGCTCCTGGCAGGGACTACCAAGAGTCCTGTCAAGAAAGGTCAAAGACATGGGTCAGTTCTGGAGACTCACAGGCTCTGATCTAAAGCTCACAGTTATTGCACAGTCTTTTAACATCCTTTGAGAAAGTTTAGATATTTCTCATGCCATTCATAACTGGGAAAGCTTCTATTAACAGGCCCCAACAGAACCACCAGCCATGGACTGGCTGAATATTAATCTTGCTACATTTGAACTAAAAGCTCTGCCTTACTGTCCTTATAAACACAGTCTTGGACACCTGGAACCAAAATTGGAGTTTCTAAGACTTCTGCTACAAACTATGTAAGCAATTCAGCTGCATAATCCATCAAAAGTGGATGGACCAAGTGCACAAGTGCCTCAGATCAGCAGCAATATCCAGTGTGACTGTATGTACAGCTTTGTCACTGCTCAGGTATGCTCATATGACCAGTTAACAGCTGGCCTTTTTGAGGTAAGCATGCAAACAGGTAACACAGGCGTTCCAATAGAGATTTTAAACAAGTTTGAACAGAAAAGTTGGAGATGAATAATAAAAAAGCTATTTGGTTAGCAATCCATAGTTGCCAACTCATCAATTAGTAAAACCAAAATTAATTGCTAACTTTGAAATTACCTCATCTATTTTCAAAAGAAGCTGACAACTTGATGTATTAAAATAAGAATGATCACTTATTGTAAACAAATTTCAGTTTACCTCCCCCCACAGCTCTTTAATTTCAAGAAGGATGGTGCACCTCATTTTGTGTCTGCTGGACAACCTTCAGCTCTGCATTAGCTAATTAATTCAAAGAAGGAAGAATGTCTTTTCCACAGAATCATCAGTATAGCTAATATTATTTATATCTAACCATAAATAATACAGAGGGAAATATCTTTGAGTTCCTGGGGATGCTGCTCTCACTTTAACCCTATATCAATCCTCAGGGGATTAAGAAAGCAATGATAATATGTGCAATCACTGGTAACAAGAGCACCTCTGTAGCGTGGAGGTGAAGGTAATAAAGCATGGTTTCAGAAACAGGAGCAGAGAAAGCACATGCATACAAAATAAGGCAAGGAAATGCTGTGCAAACCTATATAAGGGCAGGGCACAAAGGTGCATTGCTTTAATTTAAAATAAGAGGGCTGAGATAATGTGTTGTCAAGGATGAAAAAAAGAAAACAAGAGGCAGTGATATAGATAAATAAAACTACTGAAAGGGTAACACTTGTTGATGTATGAAAGGACAGGCTTTCTTCAGTCTGTGGTGACAACTTCATGAGGAACTTTTCATAAACTTAAAAAGATGACTTCAACAGGTCTTTTCTGCAAAGATGCTACAGGGCTTCACAGGAAAGCACAGAAACACAAGGCAGAAATGTTGAACAGCAGGAAGAGTGAGGAGAAAGCAGCCCAGAGCTGAAAGCTCCCCTCTGTTTGCATAGGGGTGTTAACTCTGAATTGTGAGAATATTGTAAGTAGCAGGCAATGAGATCTCTGAGGAAGTCAGGACGCTGCACTGGAAAGCACAGTGCACTGATTAATGAAAAAGCAGGACTGATGTTAAGCTTCAGTTAGTATTTCAACCATTAAAAGGCTTTAAGTGCCTACTTTTAATCTTCTAAATGTGCACATACACTGGTTACTGAATTATATGTCTGGAATACTGTCATGTGAAGCACACTATTTCCCAACAAATGGACATGACTGAGTTTTATTTAGATAAAATGGCAGTGTATACCAGGGCTGGCAAATATTTTTCTTCTTTCAAAAGTTCTAGCTGTAAGTTCAGGTTGGTTTGTTGGGGTTTTTATTTTGTTTGTTGTTTTAATTATTTCTTTCATTCCCTTATAATTTTCCTTTTATTCATTTTTTTCATTTCCCTTAAGCAGTTTTAAAAGCACAGTTGAAATTCTAAATCATGTGTACTGTTTGCACATTTCATTTTAAGTGCTAAATTTAATTTCTGCCCATTATTCCAGGAAATCCCCTATATCTTCATATCTCAGGGAGTTTAATGCTTTCTGTGTATCTGATACCTGCTTATTTAAGTACTTGAATTCTAAAATGCATTATGAGTAAATTGGAATATGCCATGGTAAAGTCTTAGTCTACTAATACATCTGTGGATTTCTACCATAGAGTAAATAAAATGTTCTGTATGAAAATCATGGTTGAAAACTAACACAGGAAAAATTTAGCTGCAAAATCTTCTAATACTATAAAACATCAAAATAAGTGTCATCAAGCTGCAGTAGTGTTGACAGGTTCTCTTGTCCTTCAGCATGGCACTAGAGTAATTATGATCTCAGTCTTAAAAAAAATACCAAAGAAGTAAAACAAACAAAAATCCCCAAACAAGGAAACAACCAACCAACCAAAAAAACTCTAAATGTAAGCTGTTCCAGTCCTGAGTCTGCTCACACATTCATGGATGATTGAAAACAGCATTTAAATCAGCTTTTTAATATAAAATAGAATTTCTTTTTTCCCCATTCATGTATTTATCTCATGTGTTGCTCCAAACTCACCAGCACTGGCTTATGCCACTGAAGTCAGCCCAGATAGACAAGAACAGTGTCAGGTCACAGTTAGATCCTTTATTCCCACTTTTTCTAGTCCTGCTGAAAAGTAGTGTTGTGGTTACTCCATTCCACACTATTACAGCTTCAACTCTGATGTCTCATAACAGATTGAGCAGCAATTCTGGCAGCAATTTCTGTTACTTTTTTCTCAAATCTCCAGCTGCTGAAGTTCTGCAAGAGAAGGTGTAAAGGGTTGTGGTATGCAGCTTTAGGACAGGAGCAACTCTGGGAAAGACATAGACTTATTGAACAGAATACACAAAAATGATCAGATTATCTCTCCTATGAGGAAAAGCTGTTATCTTTCCTATGAGGAAATAGGACTGTTCTTTGTGGAGAGGGGAACTTTTGGAGGGATTATTATTGACTATTGATCTAATTAATCTTAATAAAGCTCATTAAATCTTATTAACCTTATTACCTAATTAATCTGACTAAATCTAGATACTTCCTGAAGGCAAAGTATAAGGATGATATAGCCAGGCTCTTTTCAGTAGTTCTCAGTGACAGGATCAGAACTGATGTACACAAACAGGAGCACAGGATGGTATTCCTGAACATCAAGAAACACTTTTTCACTCTGAAGGTGGTGACCAAGCAAACAGCAGCTTACAGTGTATTACAACCTCTTTTCTGTGCTCTTTCTGTGGAAAGAGCAGCACTCTAAAGTCTTGAGACATATGAATCATAAATCAAGCCAGAGCCTGCTCAGAAATTCCCTGCCCCGAATCCCATCCCCAAATCTCAGTTCCCAAGTAAATATGCATTAAACTCTGGCTCGTGATATTTGACAGATTGATGTGAATCCTGACAGTGATATTAAAATGGAAGAAAGGCAGGCAATTAGCTATCAAGCATTGAAAATTGACAAAAATGCCAATTTTCAATTTTCAAATGCCAGCATAAACTGGCAAAATTTAATCCTTAAGAGATAGAAATGGCGTCCCTGGTTTTCTGATCCTCTCTTCACATTCATAGGTTTTATTGCTGGCCAAGAAAAGAGGAAGGGAAACACAAAGACAGGCCATTGGAAGTCAGGAAATGAAGACAGAAGTGATAAAACTGAAGTTTCAACCTCACTTTCAACATCTCAAGTTCAGAGTCAAAGACACTTTCTCTATCACAACACTTCACAGATTTAACTTTTTCTATGAATCCTTACATAACTGGCTTGTGTAACAAAAGTGATAGCTGTGCAAAAGCTTTGTATTGTGGTCCTAACATGAGCTGCAGTCAGCTTGTGGCAACCTGTTTACCTGTGATTAAAATGGCAAAGTTCTGACCCTTGTCCTTACTGTCCTTCAGACTTAAAATGTCCTGTGTCACTGGCATGCTCTAAGGATAAGCATATGAAAGGTCATTAGATACTCAGATGCTACCATACTAAAGATAAAAATAGATTTGCAGGCATCATATTCTGTCTTCTGCTGTACTTTTTTTAGTAGGGATAGATTAATTTTCTTCATAGTAGCTTTTAAGGGGCCATGTGTTGGATTTTTTTGCTTTGCTTGTGAGTACAACTTTTGCTTTACCTATTAAAATGTACCTCAAACCATTTTTTACACTTTTACCGTTCTGATGTTCTCCTCTATCTCCCTGTGAAGGAGAGGCTGAGCTAGTGTCTGTGTGAGGCCAAACTGCCTGGTAGGGTTAAATCACAATCAAAAGCAATTATGTAATCTTTTTCAATTAGGTATTGATGTACTGCCAATAAATAAAACACTGCTCTTGACCATGGACTGTAATTTTTTCTGATTTCATATGGCTTGCTTAATTAAATTAGCAATGTAATTTGCATTTGTTGGATACAGTTGGTTCCAAAGTCCTGCCAGAAGGAAAAATAGTAGCAAGTTGTACCTCTCACAGTAGGGACAGCAAAGATTTCTTATTTTTATTTCACCTTGACCCAGCGTGAGCAGCATTCTCTAGCAAGCCTACCGTTATAGCAAGGTTTAGAGGTGAGAAAACATTAGCACTTGCAAATTCTATCCAAAAGGCACTTAGCACTTTCTGCAGAAATCTGGCTATGTTCTTCCTTCACTTGCATCCTGTGATAAAATTCCCTGAAATCAATGGAAAGGCTTCTTCCTGTATCCTGAAATGTGTCCTGCCAGTCAGCTGAAATCTATTCATAGAAGATATATTTTGTGAGCTTCCCTAAAACTCCTGCGACTGTGGAAACCTCTTTGCCCTAGAATTTTAAAATTATCTGCTGCATCATAAGAAAACCAAATCCATGAATGCTTCCATTTCATTGCAGTATCTCAAGATCCATTCATCATCTGGCAATTTCTCCCGGAAAAAAAGACTTCATGGAACCCACACTGCATTCCCCAGCTAGGCCAACATGGCCAAAGATGCCCTCCAACCCCACAAAGCAAGAGATTCATTTATGCCTTGTAGTCTTTTTGCAGCTTCAAGGCACTGATAGGGAATAGTGTGTGTTAGCAGGGTCCAAGGGAGCCCAGCTGTGGATACCTTCCCTGCTGCTGCAGAATTGTAATGGCTTTGATGGCAGGAAAGTGTCAGTAATATAACTAGCAGCCAATACAAAGCTAATTCAGAACCAGCACACCCTGATTTTGCACTACATTTGCCTTACTGTTAATTGTAGTCTCAATCTGAGTGCAGGGTGAGAAGTGAATTTCAAAGCCTCTGCCCAGCACGTTCCTGTCTCTGCTTCAGACTCGCTTATTTGTTGTGCAAATTGTTCTCTTTCCCAATATTTTTAGAATTCTCTCAGCCAATGCATCTGAGCACTCTGTAACCCATAATGTGTTTACCCTCACAGCACCCCTGAGGGCAGTAGAGTGCAATTATCCCCATTTTATTGATGGAAAACTGTGGTATAAAACAGATTAAGCCATTCACACAAGGATCAAGAGCTCTTTGCTCTACTTATTGTGAGCAGGTCATCTTGCTGCTAGTTTTCCATTTGGCCTGAATCCCAGTCAGCATCTGAGCACCACATCCAGCCGACAAAACTGCTCCAAGAAATCACCATGAAACCCCAAATCTTAATAAAACAATGAAGGTATAAGTAAAAGCTTTCTCTTGGGAATACTTTGAGCCCATGAATACCACAGAAGGCAGTACCAGTTGCAACTCAGTCTCTCAACCACAGCAAAGACACTGTGGATGAGCTGTCCCAGCACATGAAGTTGTTGTCCTCTCCTCCTTTCCCAGCCTCCTTCCAAGAGGGCACAGTTCTGGTGCTGGTTATGGGGTTGACCTGCTCCAAGCAGAAAACATTCATTACTGAGAGCAAGCAGCAGTGACCAGGTCATCACACACAGACCTAGATGAAGCAAGAAACACCACAGAGCTGGTCCCTGGTCTGTCTGTCAGAGGTATGAACTTTATGTACTGGGGTTATAAATTAAATCTTATGTTGGAAGGATAAAGTCCATCACACATGAAAAACCAGGAGTCAAAGTGATATGGCATACACATTCTGCTCCAATATTTCCCTCTAAAGCACCTGTTATGGGCCTTTGAAAAAGTTTGCCTTTCTAGAAAGTTTAGTGCTTGAGCCATTTTAAAAGTTTTGGAATTTGTTCTGCTTGTTACGAACATTTTGATTTGAACTCTCTGTAAGACCACCAAGAAGAACCTCATGGATCAGGAACCAGGAAAAAATGAAAAGCAGATTTTCTGCTGAGGAGTGACTAAACAGTAAATTGTCCAGAAGCAGAACACATATTTATTAATTTTATTTATCAGTACCATGGACAGAAGAACAAAACATTCATGTAAAGCAAAGACAATCCTATTCTTCATTGGGTTTTGGTCTGTCTGGGTTTTTTTTCCCTCTTATTTTCTCTTTTAACTTAGTGCTGCTTAGCACTGTGATGGCTTCACATTGACTGACATTTTGGGAAAGAAGTAAGAAAACACCCATGGAAGTGATTTCTTTGAAAGAAGTTGCTGGGAGCTTCCTCTGTGTCTAGGAAAGGCCAATAGCTGGCTAGTTCTGAGAACTGACAACATTTTGCACCATTTAGAAATCAGACCTGCCTTTTTAAAACCACAAGCCTGGGAACTCTCTTTGCTCCTGGCCTCGAAAGGAAGCTGAGCCCTGGTGAGGCCGGTCCTGTTCCCCCATGGCCTGTGTGGCCTGGGGGAGGCCAGGTCGGGCCCCAGCAGCTCCTGGGCAGGGGATGGAGGCTGCAGGGTCCTGGCCCCAGGCTGGGCTGGACCACGGCTGCTGACATCTCACCCACACCAAACCTTCCTCGCCTGCACTGACGGCTCCAGGCTGAGCCCCCGCTCCCAGCGGCTGCTGGATTAAGGGAAGGGCCCAGCTCAGCCTGAAATCCAACACCATGACTGCTGTGGCCACTGCCTACAGCCATCTGCAGGCCTGGCAAGATTCAACCCTTTCAGTGCACAGATGAGACCTGCAGACCATGATTCTGCCCTAGAGAGAAAACAACAAAGTGAGGACACATAGAAGACAATGTGAAGACACTGAAGTCAGTAATGAAAGAGTCAAGCCTTAGACCGAAGGTGAATGAGGAGATGCCTTAGTGTTGGGCTGAAATATTTTTTTTGGTAGGGCCATGGAGATGGACAATGATACACTGAAATATCCACTTTAATTCATGAGAGAGTATGGGGGGATGAAGTATTCAAACTGTAGATCTGAGGAGAAGCATCCATTGATAAAGCCAAGCAGTTGTTGGAGTAGCTGTGATCCCATGAGAAGCTTGAACAGAGAGATGAGAGTGATGAAGACCCTTTGGCCCCCAGGAAGAGAAGAAGAAAACCTCTGTTCCCAGAGATGATCACAGACACAGACGAAGAGAACCTTTGCCTTTGAACAACTCATCCTTAAAATAATAGTCCATGAGTTCATGGCCCATGGACACACCTTTTGGAGGGCTGTGAAAATGGGAGGAATTTCACGATGCAGAACTTTTCCCAGGCAGCTTCTATTCATGGAAATGAAAAACCATGAGAAAACTGTTTTCTGATGTTCCCATGTCATGACAAGAGAAAACTCCTCTCCCTACAAGAAGTGATGAAAGACTATTGTATAGTTGGTACTGCTTTAACATCCCAGGTTTTGTCTCTATGTGGTCAGTTGGGAAAGAAAAAAGTTGAGCAGGGGAAGAAAAGGTGTCTTGGAGGTTTTACTCTAATGCTTCTTATTCTTGTAGTCCTGTTAATAAAATTTCTTTATACTTTTTAAGCTTTAAGCCTGTTTTGCTCTTCTCCTAATTAGTATCTCACAGCGAGAAATAAATAAGATCACTGATGATTTTAACCAGCACTAAACCTACCACACAATTTGTTGTGTTGGCCAGGAAACTGAAATTGGTGAATCTGAACCACTACAAGCACAAAGACATAAACCTGTGAATGATTTTTGTTGCTGGTCTAAATCAGCAAAGAAAGATCAGTTTAGATGTGTTAGTAAATTCTTCACCTCAGTCTGCTTCAGTACATAATTATAATAGGAGTTGTGGCACTGTTTATATCATAGAGATTAAATTTTGCTGTCACATCCCAGACATTTCACATTGTAAATCTTTTCACACTGTAAATCTCTTCACAGCTTGCTTCGTGTCCTGGTCTCAGTCACTCAAGATCTGCCATTCTGGGTTAGACCATGGTACCACTGTGTGACAAACACTGGTAAAGGGATTTGTTGTTAGCACTCCCTCTACAGAAAAAAATGGAAAAAATAAAAGGAGGAAGGTTTTTACCCTTCCAAACCATGTGTCACAATCTCGCTTAAAGGACAGGAATTATTTATATTCTCATTCCCCTTCCTCCCTCTGTTCACTTTTATCAGTTCTCCTCAATCTTGACAATAATTTCACATCTAGAAATAATATTCTGTGTTACAAAACCTGTTATAGGTATGTATGGTCTTGATGGGGTAAGATTGCCTCAGAAGTCATAAAACATTTCCCACCCTTTGCAGAAAGGAAGATTTTTAATCAAGTTTAAAGACTAAGTTTGTGCTTAAGTGCTTTCCTCAATAAGGTAGGTTTATGAATTATCCAATTTCTTCCCTAGTTCAAGGTATTAAATGACAGTAACACCTGCATATCCACTCTAAAAAATACTCAGAACAGAGTTTTCCTGTGATATTCACCTCGTTCTTTTGGTTAGCACCAAATTCCACACCTGACAAAGAGCTGATTCATTTTCCTTTGAAAATTGCATGGATCAATAATTGCTGTATGAGTTTCTTGGCATCAAGTTGGCAGCAAGTGTTCTAGTTAACTGTACCAAAGCACAATTAGATTTCAGACACACTCTAATGCTATTCTTTTTTTCGGGTCAGTGATCAAACATGGTAAAATGAGTTGAAAGGCAGCACATCCAAATCTTATTCTCTAATTCAAGATTGGCATCTATTCCCTTGCCCTGCTGTGAACTTATGTACAGCAATTCTTTTTTTTTTTTTTTTTTGGTGACCATTAATACAGTTACAATTGCTACTTCAATAACAATAGGAATGACCTTTCCCTCATTCTCTCATTCAAATAAAAATCTGTTTTTCTGCAAAGGGTCTCCTTCTCTTTGTATGTGACAGCTCCTTCTGATTTTTCTGTTCTATTCACCATGAGGAACAGCAATAATGTCTGTACTCCTCTGCCAGCATGACAAACACCCTGATTTGCCCCATAAGGGGCATTTTTGTGATTATTTAGGTCCTTGCCAAAGGGTTTTTTGTTTTGCATCACTGAGAGAAAGGGGAAATATGTGTGTGAGTTCATACATGAATCCAAGTGGAGAGCTGTCCCCCTTTTAACATCCAGCACCACAGAACCATTTAATATGAAACTAATTTCTGACCTTTGGTGCATGTCTACTTAAACACATGAACACCTACTGCTATTTTGTGCCAACAGCTGCTCGTCTTCTCTTAACTGCTTATGCACTGAAAAATTAGAGCTGCATTTGTAATCATTAGAGTTGATGCTGATTTAAATCTCAGTTTCTGTAACAGTCCAAGGAGCTGCAGAAGGAACAGATTAATGAGCAAAGCCACAAGCAAATGTGCAAAACCAGAAAATCTGGAATAAAACACAACACTGAAAATAAATGTACACACTATCAGGAGTTAAGCCATAAACTGAACAAGGAAGCAGTGCTGTAAACCACAGTGTACTAAAGGTGACATTTTTCATACCTTCAGATATGCACTGCAAGTCCTGCAAATTTCAGACTTTTAACAGAAAAGGTTTGTCCAGTAGGCCTTCAGCTGTGTTTCAGTAATTTAAAAACACAAAATTGAATAAAAAATTGTTTTAAAAAGTTTTAGAAAAAATCATTCATTACCAGTAGTTCATTCTAGAAAAAGGGCTGTGCACAAAGAGAATCAATTTGATATTCTGAAAGAAAAAATCGTGATAGATACTTTGGAATGGAAAATACATTTTAATCCCAGTAAATATACCAAATGAAAAGTCTCTTAAAAAGCCTTATACTTCTGAATGTCCAGTGAGTCTAGTCTGAGCTTAGGTTGAATTTTAGAGTTTATGCTTGAATTATTTTGATTCTGCTTAGGAAGATGCAAATAAAGAGGGCAAATAAAGCCAAACTGACCAAACTAAAAAAATTATTTTATTTTTAATTTTTATTTTATTTAAATATTTGTTCTTATTTTTCTTTTTCTTTTTCGTTGTCATTTTTGTTTTCATTTTTGTTTTCTTTTGTTTAGTTTTATTTCATTGTTTTTTATTTTATTTACCTTAAATTATTCTTAATTTTTTTAGTTTTTTTTAATAAAATTTCACAAAATAAAAATAATTTTAAATTGATAAAAATAAATGAGAGAAAAAAATGAAGAAAATAAAAGAAAATAAAAGAAAAAAATAAAATTTAAAATTAGAAGAAAAAATAAAAATAAATTTAAATTAATATAATTTCATTAAAAAATTAAAATAAAATAAAAGACAATAACAAATAAAAAAAGGAATTACTCTGGGATGCAATTGTTGTCATCCTTCTCAGTCTCTTCCTTAGCTGCAAAATACATCTCTCATTTCAACTTTACAAGTCTGTTATTCTTCCCTCAATGAACATTATATATTGTTTTCCTTCATCCATTTTCCGTCAGCCTTCTTTTTCAACATGCTACTCCTCAAAATTCACATCTGTGTAAGAGCCATTTGCTCAGTTTCATTCCAATATTAGCAAGTCTTTCCGAGACATGGAAATTAAAAATATTTCATTTTGTTTTTTCTCTTATGTGCACTGCAATAAGTGGGACTGAAAACCTTGGCTACTCAATTACTAATTCTCAAAGTCCAAATAGTCCTGATTTGACTAAAGTCAAACCACTTTGCCACATACTTATTAGCAATATTACCAAGATGAGTGAAAGGATGATGATTTATCTAGGAGGTCAGAACATGGCATTCCAGGACACTGGAATGTAGTTTACATCTTGGCAGATAATAAGAATGTAGATGAAATGCAGACATCAAGTTTACAAATCACCACAGCCTGACAAAATTTTAAAGGCTGATCAGCAAAAAAAACCCACTCCATTAACTCTAATAACAAGTCCAGAGTGAGAAGATGCCTAAATGGCCTCCTGAAAGAGTTCAGAAGAACCTGAAATGTATTTAAAAATAAGTAGATCAGAACCATTTCTTTCAGTGCAGGCTACAAAACTCATGGCAGAAGAGAAAAATCAATTCCCATTACAGAGGTTATCTGGAGACATTTCTGGAAAAGAACAATAGTCATAACCTCAGTTGAAATAAAAAGCAACTTGGCTTGAGCTGTGGCTCCTTTATAGTCAGGTAATATTGAAATGCACTTAACTTAAAAAAAAATACTTAAAAACTTTAAGGCTTCACTGCATGGAAAGTGGGAGAGTACAGGAATGAAAGGAACTCCAGCAGAAATGGGACTTTGCTCCAGTTTTTGGGAGCCTGGAACTCCCAAAACAGTGCTTGGCTGTGGAATTTCGAAGATCTCACAGACATAGATCCGTGTTAATTGGGAACCATACATATAAAACCAAGGAAATAGAGGAGCTGTGGCAAACACATGAAGTTAAGGACTGTTTTTTAGAAGAAAGGGTGCATGAGGGAGAGGATATGATGTGTGTGTGTAGGGCCCAGAGGAGGCTGGTCAGTCTCATCCTCTGCATGCAATGTTAACACCCTCTATCAGGTGTCATCACTTAAGTCAGATAAAAATGATAAACTTTGTGTTTTTTTCTGGTTTGTGTTTGTTTGTTTGTTTTGTGTGGGTTTTTTTTTCTGCAAGAATACATCATACATACCTGGCAGTGGCCTTAGTTTTGACACAACCTTTTTATCCCAGCTCAACAAAATGAAAAATACATGCCCAGGGCTTCCCAATGTTTCAGTGATGACAAAGACTGAAAAATTCATCACATCTCTCATTCACTATGATTGTCAGCTTCTGTAAGCGAATAAATTAATTATTTCATTCAATTCATAATTTAGTTTATCCCTTTATGTCTTCTTTTTAAACCCTCTTGAGCTAGGATTTTGTTTGGCTGTTGGTTTGAAGCCACAAGCAACATTAAAAGTTCCAAGCTTAGTAGGCTTGTTATTTTCATGTTTGCTGCAACATGTTAGAGATATTAAAATGCCGTTTGGGCATTACTGTCTCAAATCAAATGAAAATGCTTCAGAACCACCGAGTGTTCTGCAAGGTAATATTATATTCCTCACGTAAATTCCTTTCTTTTTCTTTTCCCCAGGATTTTTCTATAAATCTCAAAGAAAACATTTGTCTTGCCTCAAAGTAGTTAAAACCTATAAAGATTCCCCTTAAATTATTTATCTACCATACTCTCATCTTAAAAACTTCCTCTGTCTGAAGGGTTCTGTGAGGTCTTAAGGGATGATATATAAATTACCCAACAGCAAGAATTTCAAAAATTCTGATTTAAAAGCTGGGGAAAACATGTTTCCTGTTCTATCCAGTTTCTATGTGATAAAAATAGAAGAATATGACAGAAACCAGTTGGAAATCAAAGGGGTTCTGGAGCTATAAGTGGTGGTTCTGGACTGGAATTCTAGAGCTGATTCCCATCAATAGTAATATTCTCCTCTGCAACCTTTGCATATCCACTGACTCTAAGTGTCATAATAAGACTGTGTAAGAAGAAAATATGTACGGATGAAAATGGAGCCTTGGGAAGTTGTCACCGTGGATTAAATTGCAGATTTATCAGTTAAAATAAATTCCAAGTGATGCTTGCAGATTTTTGACCTGGTGAATCAGGCTTTTTACTCCTATGCCTGTACAGCAAGAAACACAGAGTGGTACCTAACTACAACAGAGATTTCCTACCATCTGTGACATTGTTCATGATTAACAGCACAAGTTCCAGGAGATGTTCAGACAAATCTCTTTCACATGAGCATGCATTGTATGTGCACTCATGTAGAGCAGAAAAAAGAAGTTACCAGGTTTGAGAGGAGGAGAGGGATTATTCTCTGACATTTATTAGGGAGAGGGATTATTCTCTGAGTGACATTTTCACAGTGACTTGGGTCAAAACAAAACAAAAAAAAACAGAAGAAGAAATGAAGAGTTTGAGAATGACACTGGGTTTTATGTACCTCAAAACTGTCATTATCTTTACATTTGTTATTGCCAGCTCAGAGCAGTTTCAAATGCAAAGGAAACTGGTTAGGGCAAAGTGACTGCCAAAACACTATTTCATGCTTCCTATTGTATACTTCTCCTTCTCCCACTAGTCCTTGTCCCTGTGCTGACTCACGGCAAGCTATTCCCTCCCTATACCTTGCCCTTTTGGAATGAGAAGGAAAAGCTGTGGATGGCAGGCACTTTAAAACTTCAGTCCAAGACAATACCACTGAAGCATGATAAATAAAGCGTGCCATAACAAGGGTAAAGCAAGATCAACACAATACCTTTCACCTAAATCCTAAGCTTAGATACTCTGCAGCCAATCAAAACCTTTAACAATGCTGTAGAATCACAGCCCTACACGTTTACCTGTACAGCGCTACATAATTTCATACATGAGATTGCCTTATAGAATCTACTCATCTCCTTTGGTCGTGACAGTGCATTATTTGTAGGGATGAGAAATGCAACAGAGATTTTCCTGAATGATTAAGTAGAACTGGAACTAAATGTAACCATACATTTATAGGAATGAATTTCTTGTTTTGTTCACACTGGGAGTTTTCATCTGAATATACACACTTATTTTTAAGCATACACTGCATATTATGCACCACACAAGTCATAGATGAGGAAGACATGGATAATATTGATTTCAACAGATGTAAACTTTTAAATCCTTTCCAGGCACATAGAAAAAGCAAACAGATCATGGAGAACATAGGCATAACTTCCTTGTTATGTCTAGTTGTTCCTGTGTCACCTACATCAAGTGATCCTGCCTTGGCAAGGGGTTGGACGAGATGGTCTCCAGAGATCCCTTCCAACCCTAATGATTCTATGATTCTATAGGCAATAAACTTAAAATATCAGAAGATAGCTTAAAAAAAATCATCTAATATGGATAAATTAAAGCTTTATATATTAATATACAACCATGTTTATACCACACTACTTCAATTTGAGTAAATTTAGTTGCCTAGAAAACTGATCATAAAATATTGAAAATACTTCATATTGTGCTATAGATTTTAAATAGCACAGGCAAAACTCAAATGTAATTATCTTGTGTTAGGTCAGCTGATACAGCAGCCAAAACCAGACAAAATTTTGCAATAGGTGTTCTGTCATAAATTCATGGAAAGAATAGAACAATCTGGCTTAACTGCAGGTTAATGATTATAGCTCTTAATGGGATCTACTTACGTAAATCAATCGGACCACAAGAGAGGGAGAGGTAGTTAACCTCTGTCAATAGAGAGGAGGCGAAGCTGTCAGCATCTGTGCAAAAGAAGGGAGACAGCATAAAAATTTCTGTGAGCAGTAAAACCATTACTTCTGTCTTCACAGTTTTAGTATCTTTGTCATCAATTCTAAAATTGGCTTTTCAAAGTATTTTATATAACCTTTCCCCAGTTTTCCTGATTTATATCCTTAGACTACTGGAGAGTTAGTGAAATGATAATACTACTATTTTAAACTCACAGATCTACTATAAGACACCTAACAATTTGCTTTAGTCCAGACATACTAGTGAAAGACCAAAACCCCCATGGACAAAAGAATGGATGCTACCAAATGCTATGACTAAAACAAGAAAAAAAAGCTAAATGATTTGGTTGCCTGAAAAGGGAAGAAAACCTAAACACTGCTTATCAAGCAAAGGCCAGGAAAAGCTGAATTGTAAAATCAGAGCAGTGGTTCCCATCATAATTTCCTTGAACTTTTTATTTTCTCTTCCTTGTCTAAAAGGATTTTTGTGCTCCAAAGTTTGTCTTCTTTACCTGCAATCATATCAAATATTGCTCTTCCAACAGAGCTTCATCTTGCTTGTAGTCCTACATCACAATGACTGCAACAACCTTACTGTCCTGTACTTGATTTTTTTCCCCTGAACCATCTAGATTATAAAATAAATTAGTGCAGATTAGGTCAAAAAATATTTTACAACTATGAAGTAACATAACTGCAAATGACAGTGTGTGAGAACAGTACCACTCCACTTCTAAAAATGTTTCCTCTGTCTTCTTCCAGTGCTGGCACTAAAACCCTGGAATGTTACACATGTTCCAGGCTCAGGAATTTTGACACATTTGATACTTAAGGAAGGAACCTGACTGTGAACTTCAGACCAGCTCCTAAAAACAGCTTGCTATGAAAAGACTGTGAAAAAATGGTATCAAAAAGTATAAAAAAATCCAAATGGCTATGAAGCATCCAGGGTTCATACTTCACAGAGTACTGTACAGACACATGCAGAAATCATTATACCTTTGCTAATCCTCACTAAACATTCTATTGGTTTTCACAGCAGCAGTAAAGAGAACTAGACTTTGAACACCAGTAAAAAGTATACAGAGCTTTTCTTATGTTAGACAAGACCACCTTACTCCCCTAAGTAAGAACAACCACGCTGCAGTACATTTTTAACCTGGTTTTAGACATTTGCAAACTGAGCAATAAATATTGAAGGATTAGATATGGTTATGTGATACAACTGAGGTCTGATTCCATTTTTCAAAGTATCCATTAGGAAGTTTATACTTAATAAGAACAGCGAAAGAAGCACTGCCCAGAGGAACAGAGTACACCTATCACAGAAGCACAGAATGAGTACACACAGTGCACATATATAAGCATTACATAAATTAGGGATCAAGAGAAACTTTATTCCAAGATGGCATTGTCAGCACCTTCTCACCACTTTCTAATTCTCTACTTCATTGTAAATATAAAAAGCTTTAACATAAATAAAAACTGGGAAATTTACTTCATATAGTCTTAAACTTAGCTATGATTATAAGAGGAATTATAAACTTCTCTACTAAAACAAGTTATCACTTGAAACATTATTTATGAAGACTTGATGGAACAGGGTAATGTTAATAACAAATGCTTTGCAAGCAATATATCCAGAGTGCCCAATGTGCACAAGAGCACATCCGACTATCAAAGTTCACTGATTGACATATCTTCAAGACTCTGCAGGTAACTCAAAATAAAAATATAGCAGAAATTCAGAAATTATGCTCTAAGGATCTGCATCAGAGATAATCAATTGCTGCACTTCATATGAATTCTCCATAGAAAAAGATTATTCCATTTCAAAATAAAAACTGAATACTTTTTACTGAATAGAATGTCAATTCCACATGTAAAACAGAATTTAACTCATCAAATTTAGCTTGTTTTGGAAAGCAGATTAATTTTTTCTGTTTCATTCTCTAATCTTTTCATAAGGTATTTTTCAAAATCCAAAGACATGTGAAAGCAGATGAAATAGAACAGAAACAGGCTGTATTTTTTAAAAAATATTTCACCCACCAAAAAGCAACTTTTGTGCCTAAGCATCCACCTGAGCATGTAAATAAAGGTAATACAGGAATTAACATCTCATGGTGTCATACTCAGAGCTATCTAGGTCTCCCAGGCTAGTGCAACTCTTCATCCCTTACTCAGCCCTCTAATTCTGTGCTAGCCACATCCAGCCATAAAAATTTTCAGTTTAACCCAGAAAAAAGTGAGTTCACAACTTTTGTATCATGTTAGGTCAATTTATTCTAATAGACTTTTTCTGACCAGCTCCACTTTGGAAGTCAACCTTTGTCTGTGCTGAAGAAAATGTGTGCTCCTAAGTGTCATTTTTGGATATATTTTTCACTTCACACGTCAGTCCCCAGCACATAAATTGAAACAAACATCCTTCATTTCTCTGTCTTGTCAACTAAGATTTTAATTTCCTGAGTGCAGTGACTTATATGCATTTCCAAGTCTCCCTGCAGAGCTTTGAATTCAGCTGGGGCTCCTGGATACTGCTGGGACTCCATGGTAGGTGTCAGGCACACAAAAGCACAGTGCAGCATCCAAAGCAGAAGTGATTCATACTGAATTAGAGCTCATAAGAACCTCTCATTTAAAAATTCCACAGTGGCTCTACTTACCATGCATGTCATTCCCTAAAGTACTTGCGTAGCACCTGCCACCCACAAATAATTAACTGCCTAGGAGTGAGGAAAGGTGCGTGCAGCAAGTCAGATCAGCTGTTCTGCTGTTAAAGGGATCTGAAAGGGTAAAAACACCAAGGCAGAGCAGCAATCACTCCACCACACAAAAACACAAGGCAGCAAAGAATGTTTACACTTCAGCACTGGCAGAGCAGACGAACACAGCTACCGCAGAGCAACACTATAAACTCTGAAAAGATTTGCATCTAAGCGCGTATTAAACTCCCTCAGGGTTTTCCTGCCAACACAAATTGTGCTGGCTTGACTACAGTGGAACTGTCGGAATTCTGCAGCCCAGTCCACACGTACGTGTGGCTGCAGGAGCGCGAAGAGGCTCACACAAGCTGACACAAAGTCACGCAAGGATAAGGGATGGTTACAGCAGTGTAAATGCATCCAGCCTAGCAAAACTCTGCTGCTGTAACAGAAAGATCACAACTAGGAGCAGCATATTCTCACATGCCTTTCTCTGCCTTTCAGAGAACAGATTTGCTCAGCCAGCACAATGCAAAGGTTCAGAGAAACAAGAAGCAAGGGGGTTCTGAAATAGGAGCAGCAGCTCACAGAAGATGAAAAAGGGGAGGCACTGAGTGCAGCCGTTATAACAAAGTCACCATATTATTGCCCGAATATTATTGCATTAAAGCTACAGGGTATCACAGAGACGTTTTTTCAGCTTATTAACTACCAAAAAATAGAGAAGAAAATTATAAAAACCGTGCAGGGACCACATGCTTACAGAGAAAAAGAGCACATGAAACAGTGCCCTTACAGTGGCAAATACCTTGTTTACATATTGGGAGAAAAAAACCTGGAAAACCAGGATAGAGTGTGAGAGAGAAGCTCTTGTGTAATATATCGGTGGCACCAGGCCCTAGCACTTCAGTAAACACAATCAAAGCAGCACAGCTGGAATTTGTAGCCCACTGTGTTATCAGTTTATGAAAAGCTGCTTAATAGAGGCAGTGCCATCTGGGCCAATTACAGACAACACATCTTAGGCATGATGGAAAATTATTCCAAGTCACTGTGTTAAAATTCAACACAGCCTTCTTTTGTCTTGCTTTCCCTTTGATTCTGCCTGCAAAACAAGGACCAGTAGCAATGACTCTGGTATGGACTAAAGTCTAAGTCTATAATAAAAATATATAAGTCTATATGAAAATGCTAGGGTAATTTCCTATCTACTTAATTGAAAGGATTTGAATGTAAAGATTTATAAGCGAAGAAATCAGCCTAATTTTCTGAAAGTTTCAATATAAAATAATAAATCTGAGTTTTGGACATGTCTACTCCCTCCCACATTATATTCAAAGTACTCGTCTTGGAATAAGCAGACCAGTTTTCACTGGTCTATATTCAGATCACATGGAAGAAATAAAAAGAAAACATGTTGTAATGCCAACAGTATGCCATTACAATAAAGCCTATGCAATAAACCAGAATAAAATAGAACTATAAGGATATGAATATTATTACACTCCTGATGTCTTATCTACCAAGATTTTGCGTCAGCACAACTGACACATATTTTATGCCTTTTTGTTTGCTTTTCTTCTAACAAATTCTGCTTAGGCAAAACTAAATCATACATAGGACCTGTCCTTTGCACTCCCAGCAGGATTGTAATATGCAGTTTGTCCAGCATAAAACCAATCTCTGTTTAAGAGAAACATTAATGGATATAGCCACCAGGTGACATTTAAAGGAATTTATTCTGGAAAAAATACTATGTTTAAAGTGTCCCATTGGTTGTAAATAACTTACTGAATATTCAGCAGTAAAAATTTCACTGGGCTACATAAAGCTACTTAACATCCTAAGGGGAAGTTATCCTCTCTACAGAGAATACTGGGACCTTGTTCATTCCTGTGAGGAATGCTAAAAAAAGAACAATTATCCCACAGAAGTTGGCCCTTTGCCACATAGCTGCTCTTGAAGTCTGCTCCTTTTTTACCTTTAGCAGAAGACACAGCATTGTCATACGTGGTAGATATGTTCAGTACATGTTCAGTACAGGTACCAAAAATCACAGTGAGTAACTCTGAGACTTTCTGTTATAAAATTGCTTCAGAAGAGTGATTCATTCCAGTACTTCAGCTGAAATTTGTAGGAACTCACCTGGCAAATGTAAAAACAGAACTGCTCGGTAGGGAGCTGTTACCATCTACCTTCAGTGATTTGCTTTATAAAATAATTGCTTCTTTCATTACTCTCCAGGAAAAAAAAAGCTAAAAAATTATGTACACTCCTGTCTTGCAGTAACTTATATGACAACAAATAAAATACATTTTTATTATACTGAGTAAGGTTTGTGTTGTTTAAACCTGTAAGCAAACAGGCACAAGGAGGGTGTGGGAAAGTGACAGAGGGTAAAATTAGAGGAATCTGGGAAGTTATATTTACATTCCAACAGAAGTTATCATAGTAAGGGAATTTTAGGGTGAAATGCAGTGGCTAAATACAATGCCCCAAACATTTGTGACACTCCCCATACAATACATGCTAAGAGAGATGAAACAAACGGTGGAGCAGAATGAAGACACCATGGCCAAGTTCTGTTTCAGTCCCTGCAGGAATGGGAACTTGACTAAAGCACACAGCAGCTGCTAACCAAGGGAGAGAGGAGATGTCCTGCTGTTGAACCAGAAACTGTGGCAAAAATGCCCTCCTCAGGTGAACTTTGTTCATTTTATTGTCCTTGTCATAACTAACTCACACCTGCATTCCAAAGATACCCTCACTGGGAATGTGATCTTTATTTTATTGACTGTACATCTGAGAGCCAAGGGTGACAATTTTACACCTCTGGGCTGCTCTGTGCAGAGTCCCCATGATAGGACACTGTCAGACTGGTTGGGCACAGGGGTCTCAGCTTACCTGAGGCACTGATAGACCACCAAACAGAGAGTTTGAAGAAATTCTCCCTTTCTCATGACACAGGGCTCCTGTTAAGAAGAAAAAAAAACACAAAATAACTTGGTGAAGTGTTAGGATGTGCTGATCGTTGGCTGGGTAACAGAACAGCAGAGAAGTAAAACCTCAGCACACGCTGATGGAAACATTTCTGGAAGCAAACATGTATACAGAAAGACACTGCTTTATGGTAGCAAGATATTTTCATAATCAGAACCATTAGATTTAATCTTTCATTCTGAAATGAATACTCTAGTTGGATGTTGGTATAAAGCTGAACCCAATGAAGCCTGAAATTACAGGAAGGTATTCTTATGCTATTTGCTGCTTAAGTGCATCTGCATTTTTTCACTGAGAGTACTACAATTACTTTATAAATACCAGTATTCTATTTTACAGATGGGGAAACTGAGATTCAGAATGGTGATGTTTGCTGCAAGGGAACAACAAGCAGTTCAGCAACACAGGTTTCACACCTAGTGGGGCTTAATTCAAACAGTGCTACCTCATGAGCCACGCTCCCAGTGGGAGTGACTATGCAAATAACTTCTGTATGTTTTTGTTTCTCTGGCCAATCCTCTCACTAGTCAAGAGACTTCTAGGTTGTCAGACAAAGAGTATTAAATTCCCTTTGTCGCAATAAGCAAGAGAAATGGGTTTTTTTCAGAGTTCAAGCTAATCAAAAGGAAATGGTTTGGGGTGGGAGTTTTTGTTTTATGTCAAGGGCATCAAAGCTACTTAACCATGAAAAGAAATTAAAAAATGATTTAAGAAATTAATTTATTGGAGACCAAACTGCAACAGTATCTCAAACACTGAATTTGGTAGCTACACCCCAGGGAGCTGGGAAAATGGAGTGGGTCACATTCAGAGTCCTTGCTCAGGGACTTTTCACTGATCAATCATTTACTGTAAAATACAGAAATAGCCCCAGGTACACAGAGCAGAATAACACATTGATTCTCAGTTTCTGAATGTTTTTTGCTTTTGAGCTTTTTTTATGCTTTTTGAGGTCTGTAAAGATATAGCCGCATAACAGAAAAAGACGTAAACAAATAATCTTTTGTGTCCTAAGATAGATAAAAACCCTACCTAGAATTTTCCCAGCCTAAATCAGTACTTTTCCAACCTGCATCTTTTCAGTTTATTTTATAATAAACTTAAAAGTTTATGCATCCAGTGGCATAGCATAATGAAGGAGATACCACCTTGTTGTTTGTTAATTTGCAGAATAATTCATAATGGTAGAAGAAACTTTTCTTCCTAAGAAAATTTCATGTCAAAAATATGCTAAATAAGAAAAATGTCTGGAGAGATGGAGCTGCAGTGCCTGCATACGGAGTGTGAAGACTATGGGATTAATTAAAAAACTACTAGCTACTTCTACCATCATGCATTCTCAGACATTGCAAAATTCACCAGATATTATGAAGTAGCAGCAGTAACCAAGAATGAAGAAAGCAAAAAATTTATTTAAAAAACCCACAAAAATCCCCCCTCCTCAAAGCAAATGTTTGCATCTAAAAGAAATGTAAAAGCTGAAATTATGAGAGAATAGTCTTGAAAGGAATAGAACTTTTATCTAATGAAATCTAACTAATATAAAAAAAAAAATTGTCCAAAAAAAAAATTATCGGTAATGTTTGCAGTTGTAATTTTTGTGGAAAAATTTGATTTCAAAAATGTGAATCTAGGATAGCAATTTCTCTTTATTTGCAGTATGACTGGTGCTGAACACTGTTAAAAAGATTCTGCTACTATTATCTTTTTTTAATCTACATTTACACCAACTAGAAAATGAATGAATCTCCAGTGCCATTGAAAATCTTCAATCCATTCTATTTCAATCTACAGGTATTCTAATTCGTGTACATTTCCCTCAGTTCTTCATATGAAGCTCCTCCATCAGCACTTCTGCATATTATTTCTAGTTGATCCATCACCTTTGGTAGAGAACAAGTAAAACATCACAACAGGCAGAGAAATCTTTACAAAACTTTCAATCCAGTAATTTAAGATTTGGGACATCCAACTAAAGAGACACTTGACAACTTTAAGAAGCTCTGAGGCCTGTATGATAAAAAGAATGAAAAGCTTACCTGGATGAATTCTTATACCATCCTGAATTGATATAATCAAGATTTTTGGATCAGGAGAATGGCTGAATCTAAAATTTTTGAGATCCATGAACCTGTCTTTCCATCTCTGCACCCTTTCATCTACTCTTCTGTGCATTGTCAGTACAAAATATCAAATTTATTAATGTTTCCTTGTGTCCACAGTGTAAAATTCTTATGAATCAGAATACTCTCTTTTCAAAATATGGTGATGCATTAAAAAGCAGGTTAAATGTGCTACTGTTTTATTTGTTTGAGTTTTTCTTTTTTAAGTAGCAGGAGCAGGCAAATTAAGAAACATGGGTTTATTTACACTCTTTAGAATGGATACACAACAGAGGAGGGAGAACTGAGGCATGAGATAAAATGCCACATTTTATATACAAATAGAAACTGGCCAATAACATATAATTTGTGTTAAACAGAGACAAAACAATAAATCTATGGGAAATAGGAAAATACTGTATCTGTGGGGCACAAGGATCAACTTATGAATTCCTGAGACCAGACTGAGGAGATAAAGCAGTTTCAAAGACAGTCTGGCACAATCTGTTTTCTCAGCTAGTCCTTTCATAGAAGGTCTTTCAGTAGAAGGGTGCCCAGAAAATACAAGTTTTATCTGGAAGTTGGACTCAAAGATTCTTACTGGTCACTTTCAACTTGAGATACTCTGTGATTTATAAAATTATTGCATTTTCAATACTAGCTTCAGCAGGCTACCCTGGACATTTATGACACCAATCTCTCTCAACATTCTACTTCTATTTAGACAATGGCAAGCCCATAGCCATGCAAAGGAAAAAAATCCCAGATTTTATTTTCAGAGGAAGTTCTTAAATCAAAACAATCCCGAGCAGATTTAGATCTCCAGGGTGCAACAGAAGGGGGGAAAAATTAAATTAAATTAAATTAAATTACTTCTTGTGATTATTTTTTTTAAGTTCTTTGATTAAGCAAGACAACTGGTTCATATGAAGCAATCATTTCTTAAAGAGTACTACTCAGCACCAGCATGTCTGTATCCAGCCTGGAGCAGCAGAACACTTGAGCACTGACAAGAGCAGTGCTGTTCTCCCACACATCCTGAAATGTCCCTTTGAGGGAAGATGCTGCAGCACATGACAACTTCTCATAGTGTTGTCCTTGCCTTACTGGTGCCTGCTTTGCAGCAGCTTAGAGGCTGGAGACACAGCCTGAAATAAAACACCTGCACATTCGTCTGCTGGAGTAGGCAGCTTTTTGATCTCTAACCAGAATGTATTTTGGTAAAAGGAGCACACCACAGATGCCCCCAGAAGGCAGCCCAGAATTCCTATCTGCCAATGGCATATAAGGTTTAATCAACATATGACAAGGAAAGAGGGAAAGCATCTGGTGACCTGCTCTAGCCAAAACACAGACAATTTAATTCTTCTTAAGATGAAGTAAATCAGCAAGCAATCCCCTATTTTATTATGGGGGAACCATCCCTACTAATTCAAGCCATCCTGAGCCACCCTCTGAAGCTGCAGTCCTCAGGACTGGAGTCTGGGATCTGCCAAATTAAAATATTAAAACATTACTCAAGAAAATCACCATTTTATAAATAGGAGAACAATTTCCCCTGTAGCCAAATCTCCATATGTGAGACAACAAGCAAATGTTTCTATATGTGAAATATTAATTCTTCTATAGACACACTTCATTTAAGATGGTATCTTGTTAACATGCCAAGTCTCAAATAGCTGTGCTGTAAGAATACTGGGTTATATTCTCATCTCTGTAAGTCACCGACCTTACTTCAACAGAAATAACTCAATGGACTTCAACTACAGATCCAGCACATTTTTTATTGCTGAATTTGCATGGAAAGAAGAGCTTTGAAAAATATCAAAAAATATCATACATTGTCATACATACAATGTCATACATTTCAGGAATGTATTTTCATGATGACTGGTCAAAGCTGGCTTTTTCTTTGTATTTTCCCTGCTTTACTGGCAACTATTATGGACAATTTTATTTATTTTAAAAGGGTTGTCCTCATCCTTCTTATAGGCTCCCTTTAAGCATGGAAAGGTCACAGCAAGGTCTCCCCAGAGACTTCTCCAAGTCTCTCTAGGTTAAACATGCAACAACCCAATGCACAGCTGGTATTCAAATATGCCTATAAGTCAATTATCTTATTCCATAAATAAGGGACGGCCTTGTGAACTCTCCAGCATGGCAGTGGGCTGCACACCAGGATCTCCCCTTGACTGGGAAAGCTTCTCAAAATTAATCTTTGAGGAGGAGAAATTCCCCACAACAGATTTGCAGTGTGAATAACAGCACGTTAAACTTTGAAATCTTAGTAAGTGATAGAAAGGATGGATTGTAGACATACAATCCTTAAGGCAAGCTTTTGACCAAGTCTCAGACTAATTCTGGATCGAGCTGCACCCAAATTCCCCTCAGAAGAGAGTTTAAAAAGCAAGGGAGTCCTTTCTGAAACTCACGGCTCAGTGGGAGAGCGTCCCTTGGAGTTTTTATCTGACCCTATCCTCCCTGCAGTAGTTAATCAAGTGTACTTTGCCATTGGAACTTGTTAAACCCCTGCCACATTATCTACCAAGCTTAGTTGAATCACTGTTTTATATCAATAAATATATTTCTACTTCTCTGTTACAAGAGAAGACACAACTTCATCCATGACATCTGGGTCTAAGATTTCAATAACAATGCCTATTTTGAATAGGTTGCCCCCTGAGTGATTAATTTGCTAGAACTTTCTTGCCCAGCCATATGGATATCTTAAAAAAAATTTCTTTCAAGCATCTGCAATGAAAATGTGGCCATGTGAATGTGTGAATCAGTAAAGGAGGGAAAAAAAAATACCACAAAAAAGAGACATTGAATAGAACTTTCACCTAAAAACTATGGATAAGCACACTGAGTTTTGACACCTAACTTGGTTTCTTTTACTTAAGCTCTCATGGGGACCCCACAGCTGGAGCAGATGTTCAGACCAGTGGTTTTGACAGTAATTGGTCAGGACAAATAAATGTCGAATGTGAGTTTGGCTAACACAGATATATCAAAAACTGTGCCTGAGAAAGAAGATCTGGGAAAGTTTATGAAGGTGTTTATGTGTAAAAATAGTATAAAAAACTACATGGGCTTCAAAGTTACTTCAAGTTACTTCAAAGACTAATGTAAAAAATGAATAGCAAGAGTACAACAGAAGATATTGTATGAGTTCTTTGGTTTTCTTTGGGTTTTTTTTAAAGTAAAATTTATTTAGGGACAGAGAACAAAATGAAGCATAAGAAATAAGTTCAACACAAAAGTGTTATTCTGAATAAAAGGGCAAGTCTCCCAGTAACCAAGCTTTTATTATTTAGACTGTGTAAAATTATAAATAACACTGATTTCCATCCAAGAAGCTGCAAAAAAGAATAAATCAATGAAGTCTTTTAAGGCAAGAATTGTTACCTTTATTCTGGTGGAGGACAAACACTGCACAGCATGATAAAGGGACCATTCATATGCATCCAGTATTTACATAGTATCTAAAAATGATAAGTTTTATCAGATTTGAATGTGTGCCCAATCCACATAGTCATAAAAATATATGGAAATACAGCCTCAGTTTATGGACTGTTTATGGACATCCTATTTCCTAGTTACACACAAACAAGGCCTCGCTTGAGCACACACAACATGCACCAAAGGTGGATGGAGAAACAAGTTACACTTGATACTCCAGGCTTTTCTCTAAGGAAGTGATATTATCTTTTAATTCATAATCCAAAACATAGGAAAACACTCCTGGTGTGCAGACACAAAGCTGATTAAAGGTTGGCAGTGGAGCAGCTTACTGGCAATTAGCTACCTGAATAAAAGAAGGTGGTCACAACAGAGCAGCCCCCTATGAGTTACAACCATCTTTGTACTTGGACTAAATTTGACAAAAGCACAGAAATATTTCATAGTATGTAAGAAGAACTTGCAAGAGTTCAGGGACTACATCTAAAGAGAGGAAAATTTTGAATTCACCACCAAGTGTAGACACTTAAATGCTTAAAGGCAATGAACACAGAAGGCAATAGAACTTCACAAAGTTTGTGGGGAAAAAAGTAATATATAGATATAGATAAAGATATAGATAATCATACAGATATATTTTGTCAAATAATAGTCTTGAAGTTTAAGAAACAGCTCACTGAAGTATGCCAGTTGCTATTAGCCCTGTAGAGTTTGTGAAAAAAAGGACCAGTGGAGTTAAATTGCATATTTTGTACCGACAGCAAAAAATGATAAGAAACAGAATATGAATGGTAGACTATTTTGACAGAGGAAAGAGAAATATACAAGAAGAACAAGCATTCAAGTCCACAGAAGATTATGTATTCATTACTGGTCCATTACCTGAAGTTTCCTTAAGCTGCTTAATATAATTCATACAGAGACTAAATCTGAACTGTCACAGCCTGACTGCAGAACTACCATAAGGTGATGGGAATGACAGATTCTGATTACATGACATCACATCTTTGAAGAAAAGGGAAAAAACGGGGTTTGAAACTTAGGCCAGAACGTTCCCACATGTGTGCTTTAGGTTGTCACCAAGAGAAATCTGTAGTTTGGCACCCAAATCCAAGTGTCTTTATTTCATCACTCACAGCTACTAAATAAAGCCTTTGATGTGAGACCAATAGAAGATTCACCACCTCTATAAATCTCAACATTTTTATTTGCACACCTATTTTCAGTATAAAACCTTAATGAAAAACAGCTCCTGTAAAAAGGAAAGTGCAACTGTCCTCACTCATGTCCAAACATATTATGCTGTTAAAAACATAAAAAACCCCATGCATGAAGGTATTTTGTAGTATTTATAAAATTGCTTCAGAGACAAATATGGAGGTCAAGTCAGGCCTCTAGATGAAAAATCCCACTGAATTAATTAAATTTAAAATACAAATAAAATGAGATATTCAAGTGCATGAGATATAAAATAATCTCTTAGTTATCCTTTACACAGATTAAGTTTTCTTGCTGGAAGAGCTGAAACTACAGTAAGAATCAACCAAAATATATAGCTCTAGATAAATTCTATTTTTCAATAATAAAAAAACACGCTTTTCTAAATAGGGATTAATCTAGATATACACTGATATTTTCTTAATATCACATAAAATGTTAGATAACTACATATGAGAGAGATTATACATATAATTTCAAAGTGTTTTATCTGCGTACAGATCCGTGTTAGTCTCAGTAAAGAGGTTTCCAGCTTCCACTTTTCTGCTTTGGATAAATCACAAACACAGTCAACTTTTATAGGTTTATTTCTGTATGCTTCGTGTACTGTTAGAAACAGAGTCAATGACATCTCTCTTTTGGCTGCACAGAAAAGAGGAAACAAGAGCAGATTATTTTGGTCTGGTTTTGCATTCCAAGGAGGTTTAGATTTCTGTCTATTCAAATAGTCAGGTGCTTAGCCAGCCTTACCCTAAGAATGGCTGGTACCTCTCCCTGCAGTAATCAGGATGCAGAGTTTAGCAGTCATTTGCAAGGATCATAATTAACACAGTAGAAATCTTTGTTTAAGGGTTGTCTTGGGCTGAGCATGTTCAAAATTAATGTCACACTGAATTCTTACAGTTGATGCTTTCATTTACATTTGATATGAGAGTCAGATCCCTTGTAAGAATTTTGGAAAACAGTGTATGCATCTGTATTTTTTAAAAAAAGCTCTTAGGTTCAAGGGTGTTTTCCCTCAAGTTTCAAACTTGGCAAGCAGTTGCAAGCCTCTCAGTGATTTTAATTTCTACATTTGATTTATTGAAAATACCCTAGATATAGTTTAATTTACTTGCAAATTTTTTTTTCACCTGTCCTTAAATGGAAAACCTGTGCACTTGAAAATTGTTTATTTCCACAGCAGCATCTGCAAATATCTGTGTAACGTCTGTTGAAATTCTATTCCATAATTTATTGCAGCAATATTTCTTCAGGCACCATAGTTGATATGCTTGTAACTTCTTTAGTAGCTGCTTTAAAGGAAAAAATTTTCTTTGCCTCTCCCAGCTCTGGATAAAGAAAAGCCCCAATGTCACTAAGTTTTCCTAGATCAATTTCATTGTGTATTCATCCATAAAGAAAGTGAGGAGAGAACAATTGCAAAAAAGATTTTTCTTTTTATGATGTAGCAACATGCTACACATGTTGCTTGTGTTGCAGAGAAATGCAATCAATAATCAGTTAAGTCAGTCTAACAGGAGTTCAGTTTTTGGATGATAAAGTTCTCATGAGATCAAAACCTTTCTAGTTTTTTTCAAAATACTGGCTTCTCCTGCCTTAGAACACAACTTGAACCCAAAACTCTGTGGCATGTTCAGATCCATGTCTTTTAGCAGCTTCCTAAAAGGAAGGGTTTATGAATAACTTGAAACAGCAATTCCTTCTGCAATGCACAATCAAAATACTTCAGTAACTGCTGCAAATGTAACTTTCTGATTCTGTTTTCCTGTGGTCCTGGTAATTAGAGTAATCAAAATTTCTATTGTCTTTTTAATGATAAGTACTATAATGGGATAGAAAAGCTCTCAACCTGTGTGTTGTAAAGTTCACAATATTTGGTGTCTATTAGCCTCCAAATAAACTTATTTTCTGTCTGCATTTTTATGTACATGCAAATTAGGCTGCGACAAACAAGATGAAAAGTAGTCTGGACTGAAGGTTATACTGCAGATATTTTCCATATGAAAATACTTATCAAGAAAAACTTTCATGAAATGTACCTTACATTAAATCCAGAATATAATATAAGAAATTGCTCTGATAACTTCAGCTGAGAAATATCTCCTCAATGATTCCTCATATGTAACATCAGGAGGTATTATAAAATGCATTATAGATATATATATGTTACTGATTTGCCATATTTTTTATTAAATTGCTGAATAAAAAGGAAAAAGATTCTAATTTACTATGCTGCAGGTTAGTAGTATTCCGAGTTTAAAACACATTTTAAAGATAATTAATTCTGATTAATAAATTTCTATCAAACGATTAATCTCTTGATTATTTTAATTAGAATTTGCCAAATGTACATTATTTCTACTAGAGCAGCCAATAAATTATATATGCACTTAGTTTTATATGGCTTACAGGCTTGACAAATTGCTTACTCAGAATAAGTAACTAATCTATCACTATTTTAGCAAAGAGTACAAAGCGTAAAAAGAATCCTAATAAATTTACTAAACACCGTCTATATACAGAATGAAATTAAACAAATTAAATTAAAATTTCATTTGCACACACAGTTAAGCAAGAGAATGTTCTCAGGTACTAGAAGTTAACAATTAAATGCAATGAACATAATATCTAATTGTTTCCACATTCTAGAAATCTCTGTATTTTAAAGTAATTACCAACACAAGCTCTTTGCTTTTCTGGGACACTTGTTCAATAAAAGCAGCACAGAGGACAGAGGTTACTCCACCCTAAGCCTATAGTGCGGGACTGTTTTACGGTTTCTGAAGAAAAAGAATTTATAATTTCCTGAAAATTAAGCCCAAACACTGTACAGTTAACTCATTCATACACAGTGGGCTGCTCTGGCAGTGCCATCCTGCCAGAACCTGACTTGATGTGACCACTGAGCAAGCTGGGCTTAGTGGTCTCTAAACTCACACTACACCAGGTGCACTTCTAAACACCAACTCAGTGTCTGCCAGCAGTCACTGCGCCACACCTTCTAAGAAACTTCCAGAGTTTTTCGTCTCCCTATTTCCTTTTCCAGTGCACAGCCCAAATTTAGCTGAGCTCTTCTTTCTGGGGTCTCACTGTGTAACCATATTGATGAGAAAAGAAGGATTTGGATATGTTCTAACTCATGGCTAAACCTGGGCTTCTACAGCCTATGGGTATCCTAATGGCTTTCTCAGGAACCTGGTGAAAAGTATTATACGCTCAGTATTGTGCAGTAAAGTCATCTGTACAGCAAGGGAAGCAGAAGACTTCTGCTGTATATAGTTCTCACCTCAAGGCCTGGGTTCACATTTCATGTAGGTGCATGCATGAAATGGATGCAAACTGATTCTGCATGGAAAATAAAAAAATGCCCCTCCATCACAGATGTTTTTTTTCCTTTGTGGCACCACTGGATGGGAATTATCCTTCAGCTCATCCCATATTGTAACTATATGGTTGCAAAAAGGGTTCTTAAACAAAGATCCCTGCTGGTGCAAGCGTGTGTGCTCACAGAAGTGTGGTCAGGTAGGGGAAAAATTTTCAGACACTTCTTTTGCAGCTTACCCCAGCCTGGCTTTAAACAAGCCTATTTTGTATGACAGTGCTTTGGCTAGTTGCTAACAGTTCTAGAAGGCTGAAACAATAAAGGAAGGCCTGCTCTTCTGTTCAAGACAGCTGAGGCAGTTCACAGCTAGCAAAAACACAATTGGTGGTTCTGAAAAAAAAAACCAAAAAACCAGAAGTCTTTCAAACCTTAACCAAAACTTGGTGTCTGTCAACGGCTCTAGACTAAAATGTGTCAAGATTTTTATTTAGCTATCAATTTTTTAATAAAGTTAAACTAATATTGACACCTTTTATTATACAGATTCCTTAAAATCAGATGTAAGGGTGAAGACATTTACATCCCCCATGTTCCATCTCCCATTTTAGTACTTCCTTTGTTGTTCAGCCTTAACAATTTAAGTCTCGGAGGAAGGCAGCAGTTCAATCCCTGCAAAGCATGTAAGCTGTGAGCCCCAGATCTCAGGCTAAAGAATAAAGAACCATGACACAGCTGTCATCACTGGAGTCTAAAGGATTTTTAATCTTCTAAGAGTCTGTCTAATAACAGTTGTCTGCTTCATTGTCTCAGAGCTATAATTTGGCCAAGCATATGAATGTAATTTTGACATCCACCCCTTAAAATCCATTATCTCTCTGCAACAGTGTACAAAACACTGAAACATTCAAAGCAGGAGGAAAATCAATAACAGCCCTATAATGATATTATTCCAAACATCTATATTAAGTCTGCACATATCCTTTTCCATCCTCAATTGGATATCAGCTGTTATCAACAGCCTGCTGAATACCACAGGAAGTGGGAGAGTAAAGATGATAAATGCATACAGCTTTCTCTGTAAGCAGGCAATATTGTGAACATACTGATGGAATAACAGTGAGATCAGCAGGCCTCTCTGTTGCTGAAGATTTTCTTGTGTGTTTACAGCTCAAGAACTGATGGCAGTGAGTGTTTTCCACATTCTTTGACAGCAATCCATCACAATATGTATTTATGTAACTAGAAAAATGTATGTATTTATGTGACTAGAAAAAAAAAAAAAAGACTAAAAGTCTTTATTAAGTTTTGAAACTTGCTTGTGGCTTCATGGGAAATAGGTTGATGAAACAGTCCAGAACTGAAATAAACAAACTTTGAATAAAAAAAGAGAAAGTGTAATTGCACAATTTTAAGGGCAGAAATCCTGTTTTAATGACAGACACAGAACCTGAAGTTACAAGAGGAAACTTCAGCTCTGTGTCTATTCTTTATTATCTCTAGAGACAGGCAGCTGCTGACATGGTTTGACCAAAATATTAGCAGAAGCACTTGCAAGCTAATTGCCAGGATTGTCCAGACATCTGCCTTTTACAGAAACAATTTAGTATATTTTTATTTACATACCTCAACAGGATCTTAGATATTGAAGCTTCTCTATTTAGAAGACATGGTCTTTTAGATCAAAGCTTTGCCTTTCACAACTAACAAAGGAGCCATTTCTTAGGCATTACTTTTGTACTCCTGCCAATCTTCAACCTGCAGCAAGAGGTTCAGTATTCACCTCCCCACAGTGCCTGTCCCCAGTGTTTTCCTCAAAAGCTTGCTGATAGAACAGCTTTCTTGTTAGCAGCTCAGTCATCAAGGGCCAGAGTCCAACCACGTTTCTGCTAACTTGCTTCTTCTTTTCTTTCCTAGGTACAAGCTTCTGCAGGACCTGGATGCCTCCTTACACCTTAGGCTCCCCTGCTCATCATTAATGTGGCTCCCATGTTCATACAGCTCTCTTTAATCTTGGCTGTGCAAAAGCACTGCAATTATCCTTTCCATTGCATTTCTCTTCTCAGCCTTTGGCTCCCCTCTGCCACTCCTTTTTTCTTTTTTTATCTTTTCTTCCCTTGTCCATTGATGTTCAGCATTTCTTGACACATTTCTGATGCACAGAGATCACATATTTCCTCTTAGAATCCCTGTTTTGTGAACATAAATTAATATGCATAGAGTTGGATGACTTTGAAGGGAATAAAGGCCTTTAAACAAGGGGCAAAAGGGTAAGAAGAAACTGCTTGCTAGTGTCAATTTTTTGACTGCTGTCTCCATGGAAAGGAGGAAAGGCTCCAACTCAGTGATTTTATCATCCAACATTATTTTATGTTTTACCATCCTTAGAAGATGGATTTAAGATACATTCTGTTGCACACTGAAATGTGTTATCAGTATGTACCCTCTTTTACTAGGGAGAGTGATATTCTATTATATTCCACTGGTGAATAGGCATTAAATTTTTCCTTTCCCTGAGCTGCACAGCATGTGAGAGTGTTAGGGCCATGATATTGAAACCCTAATTCTTTTGTTTATGCAGTTAAATACCATTCATTCTGCATGGAAATTCCCAGTTCAGTCTTCGTTGATCTGGCTGTATTTTTACTCCCATACAGTTCACCCAACCTGTGCATGATCCCTTGTCTAAAAGAGGCAAGGTTCATAAGGAGCTGTGGTATTATTTGTTAGACCAATTGATACATCCACAAAACACAGATCATCTTTCAGGGAAAGTCATTAAATTTTATCTTAAATTTTATCTTAAACTTTATTTTCCACAATTTATCTCAGGTAGGCTTTCCTTTCCAGTGTTGTCTTAGTTATATCTTCAGAACATCTTGCCTACCCTACTTGTACCACACCAAACACAAACCTTCATGCCTAGAGGAACATGGACAGGATAAAAAACCCTACTGTTTAAAGTGAAAGTGCATTTTCTTCATGCTTCTGTTCAAAGAAGAAGAAAGTAACAGCTGGAAAACAAAATTCTGCTAAGCCAGCTTGAAACATTTATACTTTGTTCTTTGAAAGTATGCAGTCTTGGGCACACTGATGTAAGGGATATAGGAAAGAAAGAACAGAGCATTGGAAACTAGAGAAGAGGGAAAATGTACACATCAGTAATTTATAGACACATCTTTAGTTTAGTCAGCTAGCTTGGATCTAAAATTTTTGCATGACAATTATTCCAAGGAGGGCCTATGATTGTCTGAAATCTGAATGGGGAAAGGAGAAGATTCACTGCTCCATAAAATTGCTATTGCCTCAAAGCTGAGTATCTCTTCATATGGCATAAGAAGAGCAGGCAGGAAGGCTCAATTATGGAGGCATAAAGTCCAGTTCTGAGTCAAAGCAGGTTTGTGTCTGATCCCCTACTGCCATACTTTGAATATTCCTATCCAGAGGTTATAAGTCAGCCATTCAATTGGTTTTACATCGATACTCTTGTGACATCTGCGTATCTCCCAGACTTTCATATTCAGCTCTGTGATGCGGTAAAGAACAATCTCCAATGGGGTCACAGCTCCTGGCAGTGCAAGCAGGTTTAATGACCTCCCAAAGATCAAGCAGCTCTGTGGCAGAATAGGGACAGTTACAACTGGAGCTTTCCAGAAAAGAGAAGTACAAGCACGAAACAGGGATCCCTGTTTGTAGCATTTTGAGGCACTTCCATGTAGCCTAGGGTAATTGATTCAGGAACTATGTAACCACAGAACCCCATGAAGACTTGCCAGTCAATTTGCATTAAATGGTCTCTCTTCAGGATTCAGCACCAGGTGCCAGTATATATTCTCTGAAACATAAAATTATTTGAAAATATTTGGATTTTTTTTTCACTGATGAAACAGGATCTGCCTAATAAAAATTATCAGGGTACCTTTCACAAAAGACTCTATCTTTTAAAAAAACATATTGAATTAATACCCACTACTTCAGAAATGTTTAGTATCAAGCCATATTTGTCTTTGAGTCTATACGACAGGGAGCTCATCACCGTGGAGGAGTTGCTGATCATCCAGGGAAAGAAGAACACTGAAAATTTATTTAAATATTTAGTATGTTGTTTGTTTGTTTTGTTGGTTGGTTGTTGTTTTTTTTATATTTAATAAAAAAAAAAGTCCAGCATAATCATTGTTAATTCATAACTGTGCAAATGAAATAACTCACTTGAGATTTTATTTAGTTTAACATGTATATGACTCCCTTGCCCACTGTACCCTTCCTGAAAGACTTTCTGTCCCTAAGGAAAAGCTGTGTTGCAGTGTTAAAAGAGGTGTGAAAAGTACACTATCTCAAATGAAACATTTGATTTTGAAATACATTTAAAAATGCAAAATCCCTCTTGGAATGGAATCATGACCTCTTTGAAGCTGTGCTGGATTGGGCAAATTCAGTTAAAAATTAAATTACCCACCATAAGAGCAACCTTTCTGCTGAATGCACTGCTTAAAGCAGCTCCGAAAGAACATGACAAAGAAATAAACACATCTCTTGCTTCATAAGGAGTTGATTTATAGTTTCACTCCTTCAAAGCTCAGCTCCATGTAGAGTTGAACAGTTCTATGATGTGTGGAGGGAGCATCCTTGATGTCTACCAAGTCTTAAAGAGAGCAAGGCATTTCAGAAATGAGCACACCCTTTCTAAGCAGAGACTTCAAAGAGGACAAGACAGAATTCTTTCCCTTCTTTGAAATATTCAACTGCTGAAAGAAACTGTATTGCTTATCGATTTTCATCAATTCTACTCAGTTTACAGTTCAAAGCTTGAGCATAAGGGCTATTTTGGAAGCCATAATTAAAAATAATATTCCCCTGGAGTGTAAGAGTGCATTTTAAATTATTGCAGTTATTTATTTCTTTGTTACTGTGTCTGATTTTGCTTTCTGTGAGGTCTTTCAAAATTTTATCAGCTCTTGCCTTCTGTAGATTTTGTGCTTTTTCTAAAGCTCGGACGAATGTTGGAACGTTTAAACGTTTGTTGAATGTTTGAATCTTTTGAAGTCCTATTCTGGCACCCCTATATTTAGTGGCACATTCAGTTCCATCCAAGCACTGAAAACAGTGCTCTGTTGTTCATGGCTGTGACTGGTGGAAGAAGATTCAGAGAAGATGGCCAAGGGAGATGTGCCAGTGAAATGCAGCTCACTGAAATTATGTGACTGCCCTGACTTAGCCAGGCCACAGGCACAGAGTCATTTTGTGGCTCCACACAACACAGGATTCAAGAATTAAAAATTTTGGAAGAGAGCAATGGCTTCAACCCACATATGCACAGCATCATAAAGATGGACAGTGGGGATCACAATGATATTGTGATTAAACCCTGTATTGTGATTACTATGTAATTTTCCAAGTGTAACTTACAATAGTATTGTTTTATGCAATATTCTCTATCTCTAAATAAGGCAATTTGGTATTGAACATTACACCATCCACATGTGAAATGCCTAAAGGAAACTGGTCAGTAGGTATTGAATTCTAAAGATGAATCTGAATAAACAGCTGAGAAAAAACACAAAAACTGTTTAAAATCAGTTCAAAAGGGGAAAAGCCTAGAAGAAACAAATGCTCAAATCCTTTGTTTAAGATTTTATGGTGATTAAATTAATAATTAGCACAATTATTAAGTTAATAATAATATTTTTTTTTTGAGGCATGAATGATAGTCCAGGAAAAATAATCTTGTGCCTGGTGGAGGCTGACTTATGGACACATCATTTCCCCCCCACCATCAGAAGCAAATAGGACAACAATGCATGTCACTCTTTAAATTGATTCTAAATTATAATATATTTTCAGAGGCACTCATTACCCCCTTTATGCCTACCAAATTTCTTATATTTTATTATTAAAAATTATTATTTTCTATCTTGTGTTATTGATATATAATACATTATTATACATTAATATATTATATTTTATATTTCTATATTATCAGAGTATTATCGCTTAAATAACAGATGACACTGTAACTTCAGGCATAAATATATAACCTAGCTAATTTAAGCTGTTTATTTTATTCCTTGGATAACTAGACTAATCTGGACATATCTAGGCAGAAATGTTTGTCTGCAGGGTCTGAAGCAAGTCCATAAGCAAATCCCACCACATTTAAAAAAAGGGAATTTATGGGAAAAATGTCTCTGCATGGCCTAGAGTTACTGTTTATTTGTTTGATTTTTTGCCAAGTAATGGGGCATAATTAAAGTTCTAGCTTGTTGTGTGGGAAGGGGAGAGTTTGTTATCTTTGCACTTGATTTATTTATCACAAGCCTGATAGTTAATTCAATATCTAATATGGATCTAAAAATGTTATTGAAAAATAGTTTACAAGAAAATTCACAGTCTGTTAGACTGTTGAACAAGATCCTCAGTGTTAGTCCATTGAAATCAATACAGAAGAGCATCAAAGAGGATTTGCTATCGGTTACTTGGTTTTTATGTAAATTCCCACCTCTGTGCTGTAAATAGCAACATATACTGCTCAGGGCTTTTTGTTTATTTGGTTACTTATAACAATTAAATAGAATGGAAGTAGAGTACTTTTGCATTGTTTTGAGAGTGGAACATGGCCTCATTCTGCCGAGACCTTTGACCTTTGACTTAGTGTTGGCTCAAATTAATTTCATGGTATGACTAAAATTGATATCTAGAAAAGAACATGAAAGAGGTGAAGAAAAGTGGCTCCAACTCCTTAAAAATCTGATTTTTGAGACTACATCCTAGATTTTCAGACACTGTCCATTGGCCACTCCTGTCACTGCTGTCAACTTCTTACAAATATATTCTGACACAGAGAGACTGTGATAAGGGAGAACAATGCACACATCTCGTGTCAATATGGTAGCCCGAGGGAATTAGGCTGCCCAAACATTTGTGGAAGCAGTACTTTATGTTTCTGACCATTTGTGAATGGTCATGCCTTGAAAGAAAATAAAAGGAAACCAAGAGTTGTCATTATAGTCTACTTTCTGCCTTGTCTATTTATCTGTAAGACAAAACAAATAACATTAAACCTGAGAACTTGTCTAGTTTCATTTAAGGAAAACAAATACTCAGCACTGCTTTTAGTAAGTAGGTCAGAAAACTCTCCGGGGCATCCAACATGCATTTTTGTAAACATGAGTTGTTAGGCAAATGAAGTTAAAAAAATGGACACAGAAGATTTTAGCATTTACATCATGATCTCTTCTTTGGATTAAAAGGAAACAAAAGAAGCTCTAGGAGTCTTATTACTATCTTGGCTCAAAATGCCTCTTCCATAATGTGAAAGGGTATCTCAGAAATCTTGGGCTTTGTAAGCTTAGGTGTAATACCAGTGTACATTTATTAAAGTTTTGACGCTGTCACACCTCACCCCAATTGACACAGACTGGGTATTAACAGCCCATTTGAAAAGAGATTGAGCTCAGCTTTCACACCCAAAGCACAAGGACAGTTTGTGTTCCTCCAGGTGCTCCTGGGTTGTTCAGGAGAGACAGATCCTCATGCTTTCACATCCCAAGTTAGGACTCATCAGTCAAACTTCTCGGTCTCTCATACAGCCACTGGCTGATAGATACAGGGGGTTGGATACTTTTTCTAATGGCTGACTATTGTGTGGTTAAAATTATCTCCCTTCTTACTCCAGAAGAGGTTAATGGAACATGTTTAGTGAGGTGAATTTCAAGCTATGACCCTCCCCTCAAAATATTCCTTCTGATTTGCATGGTCTTTGGGGTGATCCAGCTCGCTTTGGATTTGGGTGTTGTTGGAAGCTGTGAATTCTTCATGGACAGTCCATCCTGACCTAGCTGGACTGAGAACTAAAACTTTTGGAATAAATCAAGAAATTCATCATCACCAAAAATCTAACTTTTGCTGGTAAGTGTATTGTCAACAACCAAGCTGCAGTTCTCTTAGCTGTATTTGGTATTAAGCATAATTCAGTAAATAGTTTTTATGGATAATTCTGACTTTATTTTAAGTCATCCTCAAGCACTGAATATTCAATAGTCAGAAGCAAAGATGTTTTGCAGTGGGTACTCAGAAAATATGTCTTCTGAGCAGATGAGTTCAGTATTCAAAGTTTATTTTCAGTGTGACTACTCTATTTCACTTTATTTTCTTGTGGATGCACAAAACTTAAATGTCATATCATTTTCCAAGAAATATGACATCAATATTTACTGATGTCAACCATTTACTGGACTTGTTCTACCAGCATTCTTACTTCCTGGCCATCTAGAATGATGCATTTAAGCACAATTTTAAGTTCTCCAGCATCTTTAGCCATCCACAGTTCCTTCTGCACCATTGCATAGGTCAGCAACAGAATAGGATGTCAATAATTATTCCACCATATTGCCAGTAACAAGCCATCTGTGTGATGGATTAGAAACTCATTACATGGTTCCTTAAAATTAAGTAAAGCTTCTTCTAATGGAACTTAATCTCATCTAACCTGCAGAGAACTACTGCCCTAATAAACCAGATCAATTGAAGTTCTGCTCTCTAGCATGGAACTCCCTCCTCAGTGTTATAATAGGTGGGTTTGCATTGTCATTCATTAGCTCTATTGTCATTGACCAGCTAATTGAACCCTTTGCCAAGTGGGAATAATCTGGTAGCTATCCCATAAAATACTAAATGTTCAGAAAGACAATAGGATAAAATACATTTTGTCTCAGTAATGAAGCTGTAATTAGGCACATTACAATTCCATATCTATTAATAATAAGGGCATATAGCTACAAGCAAGCTGGGAAATATACCAGCTTTAATTTCCAGACAAGTGTTATCCATCAGACATTCTTAAGGATATACACAGTAAATAGAAAGATGTTTTGTAACGTTTTGTAAGTATACAACTTGAGTAATTACTATGCCCTTCCACCTCTTTCATGTTTACTTCCAGAATTTGGTTTTTAGAGGAAAAAAAGGTACAGTTATTTTTTTAGGGTAGAGATTCAATCCTAGATACTTTTTTGTAATACGCTTTTGAGACACTTGGAGGAAAGCCAGTTTATAAATGCTAAGTATTCTTATTTATTTTCTTTGTTATTGTAATATTTTCCCATTACTTTAGAAAACCAGCCACCTTTCCCCTCTGAAACAAAAGCTTCCATATTAAATGTATCCATTCTACGCTGAAAAAGCATCTAACATTCAGGGAAGAAAAGAATAGAAATGTCACAGCATAAAATACAATCTCTTCTTTGTGGAAATTTCTGTCATATTTTATCTGCATCCTACATCTACATATGAATGGACAAGTATTCATCATGAAACCATTAGGCCTTCACAGGATGAAAGGAAATATAAATAGTTTGAAGAATGAATACAAATACACATGCAATATGTGTGCTGTTTCCAGTGTGATGTATGGTATTTTTCTGCTCTGCATTAGACCAAAATGTGGTCACATTAGAGGCTTAAAGAGTTGGAAGTGTTTAAAAATACTCTGATTGGAACCAGAACTAGATCACAAATATGAGCAGACTTTGAGCTACTGTACCTTAACTCCAGCCAGACTCAATGAGCCCTTTGTGAGATCATTTAAAGTGCATGCCCAAGGCAGTCCCAAGTAGCTGGAATTATAGATCGCCTATCTGCTTATCATCTCACCCAGATCAATTCTTTAGCCCTCTCTGGAAGAAAAGGAAATAATATTTTTCTTATCCCAGATCTTTGGAGCATGATTTAACAAGAGTCTCCCTTTCTTTAAGCTGTATCACCATAGTCATACCATAGTTGCTATGCAGAACCATCCTATCAAAGTATCAGCACCACATCTTATCTAAAATATGACATCAGTCTTGTTCTGAAGTCTAAACAAAATGTGTCAAACCTGCCAAAAAACTTGCATCAGTTCTTATGTTAGAAAGACCTTTTTAAAGTATTTATATTGGTGGATAGGTGTAGGGAATTCAGGTGGATAAGAATCCCACCCTTCAATTGCTGTTGTGTTTGTGCCCATCGCTCTGGTCAAATGCTTACAGTCCTACTGATCTGGAATGGATAAACAGCAGTTTATTTTACCTCAGTGATTTTATTTCTCATATTTGAATATGGGATACATAGGAAGCAATCTGCCACCTACTAGGAAAAAATAATTCTGAGACAGTTATTCACAACATCTGCAATATATAAGAAATGTGAAGATTATCCTCTAAAATATACTGCCAGGTGTGTGAAACTGAAATTTACTGTGACCTTTTTACAGCTGAAAGTTTGAACTACTGCAGTAGTAGTGGTATCTGATCTCACAAAAGAATACATAGCTATGGTAATTACTGATGTTTATGTAAACATATTTCAATTATTATTTCATAGTATTTTAAAAAATACTTTCCTTAAAAAATACTTTCCTTAAGGTGCATTTAAAATCAGGCCGAGGACTAACCTGACGTTCAGTGTAAATAATCTGAATTTTCTTTCTGCAAAGAGCTTGTCTGTTCTTTGTTTCTTGTGTCTGATCCACACTTTATTGTCTCAGTGAGATTAGACATGTACATGCTCTTCCTACACTTAGTTTTTTTTCTGGGAAATGATTCATCTATGAGATAGTGGTCAAGAGATCAGAGCTCCTTGGGTTTGGTTCTCTCAAGTCTGCAGCACTTAAAATCTTAACTGAAACCCCTGGTTGAGGTGATGCTGGGTGTCCAGCATAAGAGATCTCTAACATTCCTATTTTGTGAACAAAGTGATCCCAGAGCTTAAAACACCTGAAGCCAGGTCTGCAAGAACATAGAGATCAGGCAACTTATTAACTACAGAATTGCAGGTGCCAAATACAGAAACTCTTATTTCACCCAGATCATAAGAAAAAGTTTGGTTCTTTACATCTTTATTTATTAGAAGCTGAAAGTAAGTTGTGTTTCAAATGTAGTATTGTGCTCCTATTTGGATGGAAGAAGTCAAGTCCTGGAAGATAATTCCTTTGTTCACAATCTTAAGCTTGTAATTACGGCATCCTCTTGAAATGTGTTCATGCTTTCTCCCATTGTTGCTCCTTGTGCCAGATGTATTTCTCAAAGCTGTGCAATTCCTTCCTCAACATCTGGGGTTCAGGTAGATCCTTTTCCTGTTTTGAGCAACTGGTTACACAGCAGGGAGATCCTGAATAGAGCTGCTTTCTGTTATTCCTCAGTGGAAAAGAGGTCTTAGAATTCCTAGACCACAATCTCTGCCTCAACCCTTACACACAAAAAGGACAAGTGAAAAGGGTAACTGAGCATTGGAGCAGGTCACCTGTCGCTCTATTAGGAATGGCGAGATGAACAACACAGACTCTCCCAGGAGTCAATCAGGAGAATCTTCCTCCGTTTATTATTTCAGGTCTTTTTTATAGACCAATATGTGGAAAGTACAGAAAAGAAACTCTTATTGGTTAGTAAACTAACACATCACCATCATTGGTCAGTGGGGCTCACCACTCCTCGACCTTCTCCTGCAAAGAAAACATGGAACAGACAAACAGCACCTGCAAGGCTGTTTTCTGTCTCTGAGGATTGTTCTAACTCCTCCTTATGATTTCCCAGGCTGCTTTCTCAGGCAAGACTGAGAAGCTATGTGGCCTGCAATTTCTACAGGCACTCTGTTTCAGAGTTAGCATCCATAGTCACCCATAGAGGTTGTGGAGTTTCCTTCTCTCGAGATATCCAAAACCTGCCTGGAGGTGATCCTGTGCAACATTCTCTAGCTGAACTGGCCTTAGCGGGAGGGTTGTGCCAGATGATGTCCAGAGATCCCTTCCAAATCCATCTGTGTTGTGGTGACTCTGATTTTGTGGGTGTCTTAAAAAGATCCTTCTCTAATGTCCCTGAGATTAAGTTGTTCTGCCCATTAGAAGAATCTCCCTTTCCCCACATCTCTAAACCAACAGTAACTCTTTTGTATGTTTATAACCAACTCAAGGAGCAAGTTCCTGCCTGCAGTTAAAGCTGAAATATTGATTTGAAACAAGGTTCAGCATAGTCTGGCATAAAGATACTTGGTTTGTCCTGGAAGTTTGATGCTGTAAGCCAGAGAGCTCTGCAACCTACCTATTATAGTTTAATTCTATTCAAGAATTTTGGAAGATATGTGGAGAGGGGAATAAGAATGCTGCAGTTTTATCCACTTTTCTCAGGATATTAAAAGCACACGAGGTCAGCTCTCCGTACCATAGTAAATGGAGATAATGAGTGGAAAGTGCATGTGTGTGTGGAAAGAAAATTTTAAAGAAAAGCAACATTGAGATGGTTATGGGAAAAACTTGAGAAAAATTATCTCCTGTTATACTAACCATGTTCTGATAAAATATATAGCATTCTGTTATGTGGGATTTCTCCTTGTTAACAAGAATGCTCATATTACCCAACACTATCAAGTCCTAGATGAAATGTCAGCTAAGAAAGAAATGAAAATTTTTCCTTCATAGAAAGTCACTGGTCTCACATTCTTGTTTTGACTCAATTACCATTTCTTGATGAAGGTCTGGAGTGTCAATTTCACACTTTCAATGAGGTAAGTAATAACACCTAGTATGCTTTCATACTTCCACAGTATGCTTCCATAGCAGAATTCAACCTAGCAGATTTATGTTCCTCTACCTTTTATATTTCTATGTTAGCTTTGGGGTTTTTTAGGCAGGTGTTAATGTATGATGAGAAAACATTCATTTTCCCCACTGTGATGGTTTTCTACGTGACACCCTTTTTGCCTCAAAGATTTTGGAGGTGGAGAGTCCTCAGTCTGCTGGGGAAGGACTGGAACCAGCTTCACAGGATGCACAGAAATCAGTGAAGGAGAAAGATGGTTCTGGACACTGAAATGCCTCGAGGTCCCATGTTGAATGTCCTTGGGAGCAGTGTTGAATTTTGCCACCCGTTTGCTCTTTTTCTGTCTGCCTTTCACCCAAATATCTCAAGGGTCATGAGGAATTGCAAGGAATAACCATTTTGTGCCTAAGGGTGTCCAAGGACCTAATAATCAAGCATGGTCCTTGTTCATTTGGAAGCATGGTCTTACCCCTTACTGGATTAATCTTGCTGAACTACTAAACCTAGGAGCAAGTAGATTTGATGGGTGTCACATTTGTCTTCTGAAGTTTGTTTCAGAGTATTCTTGCTCTCTTTGTTCTTTTTTCTTCCAGTTAGCTTGCTGTTAGAAAGCTAAAACAGTACGTCAGTATAAGACCTCCAATTCCCAATAAACAAGAATTCTTTCCTCCCCTGAGACTGAATGAATCCAAAGGCACTGTAGCCTTCAAAGAGACTGAATTCTGAATCTGTATTGAGGTAATTCCATCCTGCCTGCTTCCTCTTCCTGGGATAAGTGCAGCCACATGGGAGGAGTGGTGGTAGTAAAGACATGCATCTTACTATGCCACATATGCTTGAAGAATATTCTCGGTTGCCTGTGGGGATGAATCTGAAATTAGACTGTTTAGACATATTTAATGCACTAGACTATTTTCTGAAATGCTGGAAGAGAACTTAGGCAAGTCATTTCACCTCTCTGTGCCTCTGAGGCACCTCATGCTGTCAGACTTTTTTAGACAAATGGGATGCATTTCAGGCCAGGGCTAGACTTTACTTTCCTGTTACAGCTAACCTGCAGGAATCCCTTTCTTTCTTGCTTTCTTTCTGATGAATTACAGGAGCAGGAAAGCATTAAACTTGGATTAAAAAGAAAGCATTAGAAAATCACAGAGAAGGCACTGTTGTCTGTATATCAGCTGGTTCACTGCTGAAATCACTCCCAGTGCTACCTGCTCACCTCCACATCCTGAGCTGCTCCATAATGCTCCAGTGTGTCTCTACCCAAAGTAATGAGTTGATAGCATTTGAGGTCTCAAGACACTGACAACTTGTCTTTGGAAAGCTGTAAGTGTCTAAACTTATTCATCTTTCAGGTAATCTGATCTGGCTAGCATAATTTTGTTCCCTTGGTCTTTTTGTCCATATGTCTCTGTATTCAGCCCCCTGGCTTGGTTTCCTGTCTCACTGTCACTTTGAATTAAATGTATCCCCTCCCATTAAATCAGTCATGCTTGTGCTGTCATTCTCCTGCTTGTCTGATGATCCTAGTCTTCACTTAACTTGATTTGCCATCCACTCTGGCTTTTATAGATGAGCTTTCCTGCCTTCATCTGCAATAATGTTCATACAGGTGAGAGCACATGTAACTGCTTAATGGCACTTCTTCATTAATGTAAAGCCTGGAGGCTCATGTAAATCCATAAGAATCCCCATTTTCACCACATTTCCATCAGCTTATGTCAGATGAAGAACTAGTCAAGAGTTTTTCTTCCCACCTCTCTCCTAAAAGCCTCAGGAAAATCTCTTGTGTGCAAGTCATGAAGAAACACCTCGCATTGTTACTCTTGAAATTGCTGTTTAGCATAGACAGGTGACACAAAAAGGGAATGTCGAATTCCCATTCCTAAAATGATGCAAGAGAAATACTGCTTCCATATGTGAGCTGACTCAGAATGAAACTTATATGTGGATTTTAGTTTAATCTTGAGCCAGAAACTCCAAAATCTGGAAACCTAGCCTTGCTGAAAGTCTGTGGGACTATGTCTCTCAGCGCTGGGGTTTGTGAGTATGAAGTGAGTGAAAATTAAGCTTGAGATCTGTTTGGTTTCAGTATTGTCTGGGCTTCTCTTCTACACAGATCCTCTCTATTACTGAAGTACAAAATCCTCTTAAAAACAACAGAAATTATTCAACAAAATGTTTGCTTTAGTCAGAGCCCTAAAACTCAGATGCTTTTATTAAATCACTTGCAAGCTCTGAGTATTGTCTATGTACTTCTGAAAAATCTGTGTCTCAGTACCCACAGATTTTTTGTCTGACTTAAAAATCATAGTAAATAAAATCATGGAGTGTAGCTGTGTGTGTTTACATCTCTATGTCCCAAACCCACTTTCAAACCAAAATGGTTCAATCAAAATTTAAAGAATAGATGATGCAAAACTGTTTTATTTGGCAGCTTCCATGAAATAATGGGTTTAGGCACTCAAGAAAGAGCTCCCTAAAACCTGCAGGATGGAAACACAGCAGTACTTTTCTTTTTCTGTTTTAAGATACTAGAGAAAACTCCAGAGAGGAGGCCCACTGGAGACACGAGGCTTCACTAGAAACTGGACTTCACTCTTCCTGCAGCCAGAAATCTTGTGGTAAAATTAGGCATTTAAAACTTCAGGCACGGGCCTCTCTAAACATTTAGTTTGCATTATTCCTGAGCTCCACTGAATACCCTGGGGAAAGAGTTGCTAGATCTTTCTGGAAAAACAAAAGTGCTTCTGCAAGCACTTAAATATTTACCCTCTATATTATTGTCTTATTAATGACTACGAAAAGTGATTAATTAACTTTCTGGGATGTTTTCTATTTGGTGTAATTTACTGTAATGCATCCATCAGGACAGTTAGTTCAGTGACACAAGCACAACATGAAGAAATGCCATGTCAGCCAAAGCTAATGTCTTTGCCTGCCTTATGCTGGAGATCACTATTGCTCACAAGATTAATACTATTTACCAGAGAAGGTAGTGTCAGGACAAGGGGAAATGGCTTCAAACTGAAAGAGAATAAGTTCAGACTAGATATTAGGGAGAAATTTTACTGTGAGCGTGAGGTGGTGGAACATGCTGCCCTGAGAAGTTGTGGCTGACCCATCCCTGGAAGCACTCAAGGCCAGGTTGAATGAGGCTTAGGGCAACCTGGTCTAGTGGAAGGTGTCTCTGCCTAGGGAAGGGGGGTTGGAACTAAGTGATCTTTAAGGTCCCTTCCAGACCAATTCACTCTGAAATTCATTCCATAATCCATTCTATGATTACTCATTGTTGTGGCCCCCAGTGGCAACACAGATCATTGAGGAAGCAGAGATGCTCATTGACCAACGCTTGTGTGCTGCTTGACTCAGATCCCTTGGTTTAACTCTGTTTTGCATCTGTGCTTCAATTTATGTATCTAGATGCTAGTTACCACATATACAGTTTTATTGTTCTCAGAGTTATTTGTTTTTTTATTTTTCTTTAGTTTCATCTTCTTCATAATAGCAAACTATGTTTCTGCCCTCCTCCAACATCCCATTACTATAATTTTTTGCAGAAAAGGATTTTGCCTTGTGCAATTTTTTTTCTGTTGTCAAGAGGAAATAGACTTTATCTCCAAAGCCATCATCTTAAACTCCTCTAAATTAATGAAAGCACTGTGGATATGAATTGCCTTCTTGAACAGTGCATTTTAGCCTTTAGTTTCTACATTTTCTGAGGAATTTTGTAAAACGATGAATGTGAAATCAAAAATAGGACAAAAGTTGGACTGTTATCACATTGCTTTGCTTTTTAATAAAAATTGGCAAGGCAGCCACTAGACATTTTAAGCCAATTCACTTTCTGCAAGTGTGTTATAGTTGGAAAATTCTGTTTCCTTTTGTTTAGTTCAAGTGCAACATTTCACAGAGCTGAGTACAGACTATAATGCTCTGTGCAGCTGTTCGGAGTGGAGACAGCTAGCACTGAAGTCCTTCAGAAGTTTTCCATTGCCTCTCTCTTCTGAGGAATGATGCCAGTGTCTCAGTTCTCCAGGATTCTTGCCTTAGTGCAAGCCGTGACAAGACCTCCTTCCTCTCTAAGCAACGTCTCTTAAACGGACTGAAAATCACCCATAGCGACAGCTCCTTTATTGCTTCTAGAAAGTATGAAAATACATACCCTTAAAAAACTGTTCTCCTGTGGTGGTTTGAATAATGTGCTTCTACTTTACAAATGGTTTCCAGATAATCTACCACAGGGGAAACCCTTTATGCCCTTGAAGGCATATCCCTTGCATGCTGTATATCAGCTCTGAGATACATAAAATTTTTAACAGCATCCCTTGTGTTTAAACTTTCTTCCATTCACACAGCATTTCCTTATTACTTACTTTTATGGGCAGTGAATCTGTGGTGTCCATTACATAGATCAGTGTTTACTATCCCTCTTAATGTGTTTCATTTAGACTACAGCTTTATAGTGCATCTCCTTTTTCCTCTCCACTGTCTTACTACTAAATACTGCTGTTTGGCCTTTGCTCATGTATGCATCGGGGTTTTTTTGGGTTTTTTTTAGAAAACTTTCTTCCGGGTGTAATGTCCTGCTTTTTCCAATACATTTTTTTCCAACACTGTAAATCAGTTTTTGCAAGAATTTACTGGAAGAATAGGTGAAAGCACAACTAAATGCAACCTGTGATGAAATGGTGAAATATTAGGCCTGTTGTACTGTGCTAGAAATAGTTTTCAGGATGTGAGAACAAAAGAACTTGCAATCCTAATGTAAAGAAGCTGAAAAAGTGAATTGCAGCACAAAAACCTCCCTGTGTTTGGGCTGATGTTCCCTTTCGCCACATGATGCTGTCTTTGTATCCATAATCCACTAATCTGGTTGGTTGAGAGAGGGATATAAGTGTTAATATTTACCTATGGAAAGTGATGATTTGTTCATATTTACATCATTTTAAACAAAGACTGACATAAACCAGAGATAGTAGCACAGATGCAGTTGCCCACCCAGCCATCATGGGCATGGAATTCCAAGAAATAGCTGTCTGTGTGGAAACTTTGAGATATGAATACTTTGGCCTGGTTTGAGGCAATATGCCTAGAACAGGATTTTTTCCCAGAAATGGGTACTCCCTCTTTCCACAGAGCTGTGCTGTTTTGTGCTCCATCATGTTCCCCTAGCCTGGGGTAGAACATCTTGTTCTGCTGCTAAATCTCTCCTGATTCGCTTAAAACAAAGTCTGTTCTTTGACACAACATATCTCAGGATATTACTGTATTTTGGTTGCAGCTGTGAAAGTTCAAAGCCAAAGCATTTTCTACAGAGAAACAACTTTTCTCCCAGCTGCTCCTGTGGACAGCAAAAAGCATATTACAGATTAAAAAAATCCCCACAACCCTACCTAACTGTAGACAGAACAATTATGTGAGGACTGGAATACATAAAAACCGTCTAGAGTAATGTATCTGGCAGAGTGAATTCATCACTGAAAGTTGTACTATACATATTTCCTAGTAGCAAAGAACAGAGTGGGTTAAGAACAGCCAGTTTTGGTATTTGTAAAAAAAAAAAAATAATTTGGGGAAAGTATTTCATCCCTCACTTTGTCTGGAGGACTAGAAAGTGCAGGGTTAACGTCATAGTATAGGAGAATCCTGAGAAGATGGCATGAAGCACAGCTCTGTTGTTCCAAGGAAGTTAGAAGGTGTAAGAGCTTAGGTGACTTAAAGAGAAAAGCCATCTTGTGTCAAATATTACTCTCACTAAGGGGCTGTGTGTCAGCCTGGTCTGTTGTCTACAAGTTTTGGCATAAAACTAGAAGATATGTCATGTTATATGTTTGCTATCAGAAGAAGAAAATTTCTGGTGCCATTGCAGCTCCCAAGGCTTTTCCAAAGGCTGTTGTGGCAGCAATGGAGTCCATCTAAACTAATTTTTTTATTGCCTTCTGTGATGGAACAAGGAGCAATATTAACACCTCTAATTATTTCCTTTAGTTTCTCACTAGGGATGAGGTTTTGGAGTATTCTCGTCTTTTCATCGGAAAGTTTTCCATTGGGAAGTTTTATGACCAGCTCCATTGCCTATCAGCGCTAATGTTTTTATCACCATTATTAATGAGTTAAGAGTTTATATCCAAATGGAAAGACGTAAAAATCTTGTCAGTCTAAGCAGTCTTAATTTGGGAGTTTACCAGATTCTCAGCAGCTCATCAGCTGGCAAACTTTTTCAAATAATCTCTGAGATCGAGACCAAAAGATCTGAAGTGGTAATGTAGACTCTAATTAGGCTGTCAAAAGTTATGCAGCAGGGAAGATAATTTGGCAATTAAACAGCTCATATCTAATACTAAGAAAAGTATATTTATTCAAACTCAGGTCTTGGTACATTTTCCATTGAAGTTTATTCCATGTTGTCATTTTCAGTAAAATGTTCATAGCAAAATCAAGTAATTTTATAGTTAATAGTTCTCATTCCTTAAATGGGACTTAAAGTATTCCTTAATACTGCAATTTTTCAGTTTTGAAGAACTGTATGTTTTAGTCCTGTTTCAGAAGAGAAAATCAGGGTAAAATCTATATGGTGTGAAATTTTAAAGATGAGAGCAGAAAAGTTTATATAAAAAACTGATATCACTCTAAAACAATTATTTTGGAATATGTACACAAAACAGAGTTTTATGTTTCAGTTCTCTTTAAAAGACATTGACTTATCAGATTTCTACATAATTATTCATGTAAAAAGCCCCACTTCCACTGCCCAAAATTGCAGCTAGTATTAGGCTTGAATTCATCCACTGGTTTATGCACCAAGTTGAGATATTGAAAGCAGAGGACCAGTCATTTGAGGCTGATTCCATCAGTGCAAAGAGATGGACACATACAGACAATTCACACATTCATTTTCATTTTCCCTCTGTACATGCCAGACTCTCTTGACTCAGCTTGTAGGGAGCTGAGGACAAGTATTTTTTATGAGCCCCCTAAGGCTACATCAGATATGTCTAGTCTGTGGACACCTCCTTGGGCTTGGACTAGATTTTTCAAGAGACCCTTCACATGAATACCCAATTTCTATTACATTTACTTGCTTCTGTTATCAGCCTCTGGTTTTTGCTGGGGTAGGGTTTCAGTGAACAAGCTGGAGGGTGAATTAATGCTCTTTCTGTTTCAGGTTAGGTGAAGATGCTCCTGTCAACATCTTCCAGGCAGAGTCCAATCCATTTGCTATTCTAGAGAGTGTAGGGAAAGGTTTGAAACAGTCCACTCCTTATCTCAGTGTTGTCATTAATTTTGGTTTCCACATATTTGTTTTAAGACTGTCCAAGCAGCCTTAAAGCATAACCTGAGAGCATGGAGAAAAGGAAAGGAGTTCTCCTGGCTGAGGAAGCAGGGTTACATCCCTTGGTGCATGGTCCCTGCCTTTGGGAGAAAACAGTAAGGATAAAAGCCTGACTACCAACTTCACTGCACATTTTTTGCTTGTTTAGTGGTATTAAGGTTCAGCTGGCACCTGCTGTGTGAGCAACCAAAGTCTCTAATGTCCATCTGCTGTTCAGCTATTTTATTTGATAACAGCTGATGCCAAACTCTGGGGCACCTCTCTAGTATACTCAGACTTTGAGCACAGAGAGTTTGCTGTAAAGAAAAGAACTGAAACTGGGACTGGCTGATGAAAACAGATACAGTGAATCAACAGCATCCTCACAGAGTGAGCAAAAGGCAAACCACAACTCGCTGCAGATTGCAGGTGGGCCAGAATCCAGTGATCTGTGCCAAATGATAACAACAGAGATTTGGAGCCAGATTGTACTTTTTTATTTCTTTTAAGATGTGCTGAATGCTTCATAGAGCCTGAAAAATATTTCATGAGAATGCAATTCAGCTAACATAGCGCTTTCTAATTAATGGCTCTCACTTGCTCTTTTTTTCCCTCTTAAATGGACACATTTGCATGCAGACAGCATCTCTCTTTATGTAAACCCTTCTGTTCCTACCAATCACTCAGCTGAAGTCATAGCCCTTTTTTCGTGACACCAACACGGGTTGCTGTGTGATTATGATGTTAAGGAGAGTACATTATGGCTCCAGGTGAGGAATGAACAGCAGGAGCAGACAAAATTGCAACTCAAAAATATACTGCTTGCATGCAAATACTGACATTGTCATATCACAAATCTCACAGTGTAAGATTTGCAGAATATGGAACATGCAAATAATTGTAAGCAGAGGAGTTCTCCAGACTCTCCAAAGCCCTCTAGGAGCCATTACTTTTTTTTCTTTTTTTCTTTTTTTTTTTTTTTAAAAAAAAAAAAAAGGTGAATGTGCATGATTATTTTGTGAGCATGAATTCTTAGCATTTACTGACTTGTTTTTCTCTTCTGTGAGGAAATATCTTCTCTGCTAAACTTTTTTAATTTCCTGTGTGTTCCCACTTTTACAGTTTCCAGCTCTTAACTGTGTGCCTCAGTCAGCAGGCATTTTGGTTTGAACACAGCCTGGCTGCTGAGGCTTTGCTGCCAGTAAGAGCTCTTTCTCAGAAGTGAAACTTCAGGAAATAAGCCCAACTTCAAACAGAAGTACATCAGTGTGTTGGGCATTTGGGCATTCTTGCACACAGAAAGTGCAGGAAAACTGTCAAAATTATTTCAAGTGTGTGCTTTTTAAAATGTATGACAGGGATTTTATGCAGCTGTGATGTTCTGATTACCAATCATACACAATCATACAAATTAGGTAACACAAAAGGGCCTCTGATGATCACTTAGTTGTCATACACTTTTGGTCCTTCTCGTGGTATTTTCTTGCCATTAGTAATAACACGTAGTAGAAATAATTGTGACTAGAAAGAACAAAGCCTCACTTCACTAGATACAGGGAAAAGAATAGTTGCCTTAAATATTTTAGGATTCTGATGATACCAGAACAGCTAGAATTTACTACAAAAATATTCCCCACTGAGGCTGAGGTTTTCATTAAATCATTCCTACTATCTTGAATCAGAAATATGTTAAAAACACTATTAAAAATCAGAAACCAGTTTGTTTATCAAGGATTAAGGTAAATGAAACCACTTCAACATGTGTGCCATATCTGGATTTGTATTGCAGCAAATTGATGACTGTATTTTTTACCTGTATTGATTCCTTACTACTTTTCCCCCAGTGTTGACTAGGAGTCATTTCTGATTTTCTTGCAATTAAACAGTGCTCAAAGTGAAGATAGTTGAAAGGCTTCAGAATCATGTTTTTCAGCACTGATTAGAGATGAGTGGAATTCAAATAGGGTTCTATTCCTCAGCCTTGAATTAAGGCCAGTCTGAAATCTACACAGCTGGAAAATACAGCTGGTGAGAAAGTCAAAAGAAATAGGGTCTGTTCCCTGTCCACTAGTGAAACAGCAAAGAGGTTTTTTCCCTGTGTTACTTGGAAAGCTTGCAAAATACCTGCAAACAAACTGAAAAAAAAAAAAAAACAACAAACCAAAAAACCGAAAAAAACCCATGAAAAAGTCAGCATTTTTCATATATACTTGTGACCCCAAAAGTTGACTGGAGTAAAATACTTCTACCTTTAAGTTTCCCCCTACTTCAGGTGAACTGGAAGTGTTCTCTAGATTTATGCATTGTGAAGTGACTCTCTTTTTGCAGCAATACTCCCTACTGACTTGAGAAGTTCAACATGAACCAGGACTGTGTTCTTGCAGTCCAGAAATCCAGCTGTGTCCTGGTGTTGTGGTTTAAGCCCAGAAGGAAATTAATCAGCACAGACACTTGCTCCCTCCACCCCAGTGGAAAGGGGAGGAGAATCAAAGTAAAACTTGTAGGTTGAGATAACAACCTACATAGTTGAAAAAAAGGTAAAATACCATAATAATGGTAAATATCATTATTATTAATGGTAATAAAAAGGGTAAAACAAGTGATGCACAATGCAATTTTTCACCACCCACTGACCGATATCAGACCCCACTTCCTGAACCCACATCAGCCCTTCCTTCTGGGTGGCTCCCCCAAGTTTATGTACTGGGTATGACATTCCGTGGTGTGTAATATCCCTTTGGTCAGTTTGGGTCACCAGTCCCAGCTGTGCTCCATCCCAGTTTCTTTTGCAAACTTTCTCACTGGCAGAGCATGGGACAAGGGGGGGGAAAAAAAAACCATCCTTAACTTAGGATAAACATGACTTAGCAAAAACCCAAGCCAGCAGTATGTTATCAACACCATCCTCATTCTGAATCCAAAACATAGCACTGCAACAGCTCCTGAGAAGGAATTTCCTCTACCCTGGCTGAAACCAGGACACCTGGGCTGCATCAAAAGATGTATGACCAACAGGTTGAGGGAGGTGATTAAATGCCTCAGCTCTCACAAGACCCCACCTGGAGTTCAGCTCCAGGGCCCCCAATAGAAGGAGTTGATGGACTTGGCAGAATGGGTTCAAAGGAAGGCTACAAAGATGATCAGAGGGATGGAGCTTCTGCTATGAGGAAAGGCTGAGAGAGTTTGGTTTGTTTCTCCTGGAGAAGGAAAACCTCTGGGCAGGCTTTCTAGAAGACTTTTAGTACCTTAAAGGCACCTTAAGAAAACTGAAATCTTTGTACAAGGGCATGTAGAGATATGAGACAGGATAATGGCTTTGAACTTAAAGGGTGTGGGTTTAATTTAGATATTTTTCTCATCAGGGTGGTGTGTCACTAAAACAGGTTGCCCAGAGAAGTTATGGTACCCTGTCCCTGGATATGTGTTTGGGTCATGTAGGACAAGGCTGAGCAACCTGGTCTAGTAGCAGGTGTTCCTGCCCATGTCCAGGGGGGTTGGTCTAGATGGTCATTAAGGTCCATTCCAACCCAAACCATTCCATAATTCAATGCTTCTAGGTTTGCTTAAACAAGAAATGTTCTCCTGATCCCTAGAGGAATCTGGAGGAAGACCAAGATTTGGTGTTGTGCTAGAACGTCTTTAGCTTCCTATAGTCTCTTCTCATCAATTTAGGCCTTTTATTTAAGTCAGAAGAAGCTTCCTCTTTGGAGGAAAATGTATAATACCTTGGATCCTTTTGCCCATGAAGTCTCCAGTATTAATATAACTGGACCTGTGATACAAAAAATTGCTTCCTCCTGCTGTTAAGAGATCTTTAATCTCTTTGTCCTTATGTTAGGCACCCACCATATATCCCAGCAAAGACCTGGGAAGTAGGACCTTATGGGAAACAAAGATCATCAGGTGGCTGAGCTATAGAAGGCAGTGGGTACCACAACAGAGTTTCAGAATCAGTTCAGGTACAGTTACATAGCAGAATATATATTTATATAAAGATGTATTCATGATTATATAGAGAATATTCATTACCCAGGGTCAGTGGCTTTCTATAATCTAGCAAAAAAAACCCCTATCACTAAATCCTGATTTGCAAATGACCTAACAGCAGGACTGGACATATGGTAAAAATATTTGCATTTAAAATATATTCAGAGGTGCTTAGCTCATGCTTTCCTTAGCTATGTAGAGTTTTCTTCTTGAACAAATATTTGATAGCCATAGATGATGGGGATTAATATATGTGGATGTGTTGCACCATTGGATTAAATGTTAAATAGACCTCTTCATGGATGTGCTCAAACTAGTTTCAGAACTGAATAATATCTACATTTTTCATTTCATTTGGTGAGGGTGTTGGGGGGACCAGCATGAAGATGAGAAGAAGAGGATGGTTATGGCAATGCTAGTTATTTTTCAGTTGGAAGGAAAGGAAAGCAAAGGAAGACTCTTGTTGAGACTGAAAGGAAAACTTCTTCCAGCTTGACTGAGCTATAATGCTAAGATCACAAAGGAGACAGGACTTAATTAATGAATAGCAATATTCTTTCTTATTATTCCCTGCTATTTCTGGCCTTGAATAGCTCTACTGTTTTCTGATGCCCCTTGAATTGTGTAATAGAGAAAAGAATCGGGAACTTTCAACTTAAACAAAGCAGAACTCCCATTCAGCTATACTTTGACTGTTACTAAGTCACAGTGAATGGGATGAAAACATTTTCAAAGACTTCCTGGGAGAATCTTGTACCTCTTGTTCTCCAGCGGGGAGAAAATATTTTTCCTGTAAAAGAAGCGAAGATATTTACAAGCTAAATGAAAAAAAGTTCCATAAAAGACCAAAAAAAGAAAAAAAAAAAAAAAAAAAAAAAGACAAGGCTTGCCCCAGGAGCTGCTGGAGGATTAATGTTTCTTTTCAAATTGGACCACTTATTTCAGTGTCTAAGCACAGACTGCTGGAACATAACTCTTGGCATTTCCTTTGGCTTCCTATGGCTAGACAGAGAAGCAAGCCCAACCAAGCAGAGCTGTGGGATGGTTGGGCAGCTTTATCAACTGGTCTTGGAACTTCTGGATATAACCTAATCAGTGCATCAATGCAGAACATTGAAGGTCTTCTGGGCTGATTTAAAAACTATGAAATTAATTTTCTTTTGTTGTTACTTGGTATTTTTTCCAAGACTTGATATCTGATTTTAATTGGGGTCAGTAAGTTCTATAAATCCAGACAACTTGGCAAGAATTGTCAGCAAGAAGCTGAGGCATGTTGTGTAATCTAATAGGCTAGACATTTCAAAACTAGGTTTTGATCCACTAGGTTTACATCCTAACTCCTGCCAGTAGTTCTGGTTAGATGGAGGTGCCCCAGTTGGCTGGAAGTTAACAAATGTAATGCTCACCTACAAGAAGGATTGGAAGGAGATCTTGGGAATTGAGGACTGTCAGCCTGAGCTTGGTGCCAGGGAAGGTCACAGAGCAGTTCATCTTGAGTGTCATCATGGGGAAGGGATAACCAGGGAAACAGAGGCAGTCAGCATGGATTAAGGAAAGGCAGATCCTGATTTTTTTCCCCTGTTTATTATTTTATTTATTTTTTTAATTTTCTCTAAATTGCTAGCAGTCTTTTTGCCCCTGATTACTGTGGAAGCCAGCACAAAGCAGTCCTGTTTAAGTTACCTCCTTTTCTGCCTCTTGGCTAAAATACTCCATTTGTTGTCTGTCTTAAGTTGCCTAGAGGATCTGGTGGTAAAGTTTGCCTTAGTTTTCATAGAATCATAGGTTCATTAAGGTTGGAAAAGACCTCCAAGGTCATCGAATTAAGCGAGCTCCGCCTTGTTCACCAGTGAATCACATCCCAAGTGACACTAGGTTTTTGAACAGTTCCAGGGTTGGTGATTCCACTGCTTCCATGGGCAGCCTGTTCAGAGGCCTGACCATGCTTTCAGTAAAGGTATTTTTCCTTATATCTGATCTAGACCTTCCCTGGAGATCATTGCTATACTGTTTTTTGTCACCTGGGAGGAACATGTTCATCACATGGCTTGAAAAATCAGCAAAATTGTACTCTGTCAGTGTACTCTGACATGTTAGCTATAGCTGCAAATGGTCCTTTTCCTTTTTCCTAGTTGCAATATGTTTGGATAAGCAAAAGGTGTGAGAAATGGTTATAGTGGAAGCAAAGTAAATGCTTTCTCATAATTCATGCCAGATCTGTGATCATGACAATTGATTTTGTAGTCAATTGACAGCAAGAGAGTTTGAATCTGCTTAGAGGGAAAATTAATCTCTCAAAAGAGAGCAAGAAGAAAGGCAAGTGGCATTTCAGGATTAACCTTTCAGGGACTTATAATAGATCAATATAATTAAAGTTACGGTAACCAGTAAATAAAATTATTGCTATGTCCTAGACTTTCTCAGTCCTGAGAAACACAAGGAATTTCTCAAAAAATAGACACTACTTATTCTAACTTCCTTCACCTCACCTATTTAGACTGATAATTTAGTTTCAAAATCAGACAAGAAATACTTTATACTAGATCATTAATTTAATACTTATTAGATCTCAGCAACTAGGTAATACCTGCAGAAAACATGATATACTCAATGCCCAGCAAATAAAAGGGAGTTGTGGAGCAGCCAATCTAATTACTTAAATCTCTCTTCCCAGGGAAGAGTCTTCCTGTCCTTCATTAGGATTCTGAGCCACGTCTGTAGCCTGAGGAGAACAAAGACATGAGACGAAGGGGCAGTGAAAGGAAAGCAGGGAAGCACAGACAGTTCCTTATTTTGCTGAAGGAAAGGAGGATAAATGACATAGCCAGGAGCCACAGAGGTCCAGGTGAAAGTTGAATTCTGTCCTTTCTGTGCCACTGCCACCGTGTGCTGCTTGCTGTTCAGCCCTTCTCTTTGCTGTCATTTACTAATGACACCTGCTCTGCAGCCTGGCTAGGCAAGGGTGTCACACTGGAAAATTGCCTCTTGTGCAGTGACACAGCCTTTGGCCAATGAGTCCCACATCTGCATAGGTAGTGGGATTATGACAATTCTTGTGTCTTGCTCCCAGATTTTGTATTGTCCTCTCATGATCCCTTTTTGGGTACCTACCACGCTGCCCAGCAAATCCTCTTCCCCCTCTTTCTCTTGACAAGAGGAGCTGCACACCCTCTGTTCAACCAGAATCCACACACTGCATCTTGCTGCAGCTCATTGCAACCTGTTGGGAGCATAAAATTCCTGTTCTTTTTGAATGTATCTGTACAAAGGAGGACCTGCAACTTGATAATAAGGCCCTGAGTTGAGAGAGGACAGATGTCCACCATACTGATTTAACTCCTCATAACAGATGAGACACCAGGGGAGCTGCTTGGACATGGAAGAAAACAGGTCTTCAATCTTTCTTGAGGAGGAGGAGGAGAATGGGTAAGTGTGATTTAGGAACCTGGAAATTTAAGAAGTCAATACAAACGTGGACCTGACCCAGGAAATGGAAAACAGATGCCATCTGTCCTGGGACCCAGAACTGGATGGATTACATTCACTTATTACATAAAGAGGGTGCTTGGAAAGGACTTTAAATTCCTAATATTGTCTTACTGGATAAGAAATAGGGAAAATTCAGACATGTGGTGTGAGGTAAATATACCAATCCAAAGTTCCTTACAAAAACACTGTTCAAGGCCAGCACAGCAGTTTTCTGAGCAGAGCAAACTCCACCAAGTCCACTCAGTCAAATCTGAGGCAAATAGACATACATATTAGTTTCAATCACATAAATTTCTTTGGGACTGTGAAATGTCCGAGATATCTAAGCCACAGGTTCTTGTCATTCAAGCAGTTGTCTCTGGAATAAATAATTGTACGAGTACAAAGAATAATCTTGAGGGTAATTTTCTGACTGGAGAACCTACCTTGACATGAAGGAGACTAAATCTATATCTGTTAAAATGTGTAATTTAGTGATTGTTCTTAAATGATTGATCTATACTCCCACATTTTTTGGAGTGACTCGTTTGGCTTATGACCTGGCTCATTTCATGAGGATGGTTCTCCAGGAAACCTGGACACTGAGCCGAAGGACTGTATTTCACCATCAATACAGGAACATGAGACCAGGAACTTGATCCCAAAGCCTAGCACAAGCATCATGAGTACAGAATGTCAGATAAGAGGTTCTGGGTTGTCCTCCAAGTGTGAGAGATGGAAAGTAAGAAACTCAGGAAACACTGAGATTGAATTTGACTGTTTTTTTCAAGAGGGTTATGATTTGATTATTCCATTCAGATGGGTTCTGAATGACTTGAGAGACTGGTCCACCCTCTGCCCCAGGGGCTGTGAGAATCCTCCCTCCTTGATGCTCTCTGTGAGTCTTCTCTGATGTAAGAAAAAAAGAGTAGTAGCTCTGTGTCATGTGACTATTGAAAGGATTTAAACAAGTAAATAATTTCCTATTGATAAATTAGTTTTCAATGTGTAGGAGCTAGGATTTTCTTTTTCTAGTCAAGTCTTCAACAAAGGGAGCATGAAACAGCAGGAAAGCTGGCTTCCCTCCAAGAGCAGGGCTATATAAAGTTCAGTGTATTTGCAACTTCGTTGCTACTCTTGAATGACAGCAGTTTTTCATATACATTGCTTTCCTTTAAATAACCTTTGCTTTACAGCCTACTTAATTCTGTATATAAAGGTCTGAATAATATATGATGTCAATTATTAATATCAAAGTTAATTTTAATAAGTAGATGAAAAGACCATTTGGTTTCCTTTTTTAATGCTTTGCCAGTGGCAAGGAATTTCAAAAATATTTTTGTTTACAGAAAGACTTAACATTAAATATAGCTGTTGAAATTTATTGCTCATATGTTCTGAAATCATTACAATTTTATTGGCAATTGTGTAAAATGCAGAACACACCTGTGCTGAGGGGTTATCAAATCATTATGTATAAAATGATTGAAATAGCTATTTGTTGTGATTGCAGGGATGCCTGGGATTGCTCCACCATCCTTGAAGAATCCATTTCATGGATCTTTGTGACTATTGGGAGCACAGAAAATGCCAAACCTTTGTCTGGCAGTGCTTGGTAGCAGTGGATTCAGAGCACAGTTCCCAAAACCTCACACTGGGGAATTGTGTGATATCAGGTAGTTCATTGATGACCTCTGAGACTTAGGCTGTTCAGGACTTGGAAAAATAATACTGTAGAGCCACAAGGTGATTATCCACATGCACATGCCTGCACTTTTTTATAGGAATCATGGAAAAGACAATAAACATATTTTAATTATATTACTCATCTCTAAATAGTACTCTTCATACCTAGTTCCTCATTTAAATTGTCTTTTTTACAGCAATAGTGAGCCAAATGATGAGCAATGATCTTGCCTTTGGTCTATATAATGGAATCTGTGGCATTGAAGTATATTCAGATGATTTAAATCTCATATTAATACCATGCAAATATCTCAAGACTGTCCTTTCCTCTGCTTAAAATTCTAAAATATGTGTTCATTGCAATTTGGTTACTCAGTTGTCTGTTTGGTCTCTTCAGGGTTCAGCAGTTTGATTGAATTGCTCCTTGCAGCCCATAACCGTGGCTTGGAGTGTCACTGGCAAGATGCTTTTGTGGCAAGGGCTGAAAGAAACTTACCTAAGCTCAAACTCTTCCTGGTAAAGCATTGGAAGGTGTCGGAATCCATCTTCTGAGGACAAAAGGAAGCATCTGGTGATGCTGTTTGCCTGCTTCCTTTTGGCTTCCCACATGGGAGCTGTGCCCTTTCAGGAATCTGGTTCCTGCTGTGCAGAAAAGCAGATATAAAGAATTGCAAGTCTATGCTATAATGTGAGCCAGGCCATACAGCTGGGCATGATAACAGTGTTTGTGCTGGCAGCAATCAGCTCCCTTAAAACATTTTTTAATCTTGTAGTGAAGATACAAAAAAACTGATGAGTTTCTGAACAGTTTGGTGGTTTGTACAGCTGCAACATCTCTTACTGGTTTTGAATGTTGATTAGGCTGATTTTTTTATCCAAATATTCCCATATTATTTCACTCATTTCCTTTTCTCCTTTGGCTTGACTAGTCATCATTCAAATTCCTTGAATAACGTAACAAAGATTTTTATCTGGTCTGTTCTAGAAAGCATGTTTTCCTCTGCTATAATTCTTAATACTGTTCTTGGACACTGTAATATTTCAACTTGTCCTCCTTGCAATAAACTACCACAATAGTGGTTCATCCCACAAGGATGTAAAGAGCAAAACCTTTCCATAATTTTTAGAATCCTACATAGATATATGCCCTAAAATTGAGGGTGATGGATCAATGGGTCCTGCTGGATTCTTGCTACTTGACAATGCTACTTTAAATGTCACCATCTCATTGCCATCTCTCATTTCCACAAATCAGAACCAAGTCTGATAAGCTAGTGATCTCCTATCTCTTTTGGCTTTCTTCTTTCTGCTTTAGCTACTTGTCTTTCTTGGGTTTAGCTTTGAAGATTTGCCTGTATATGTTCTTCTCCTCCCCCAAAAGACTCCTTAAATTAAGTGAGAGATATTTTGTCCATTGAACCTCAGTTTATTGCTCTCACTCAGAAGTCATATTTCTCATACTTCTGATTCTGACATGTGTACCTTCCACATGGACTGAAAAAAAAAAAAGAAAAGAAAAGGAAATTCAGCCACTCTTCAAGACATTTATACTGAGGCAGAACCTATCTTGAATGGAACAGCTTCTTAGGGGTCATGAATGTCTGGCACTGATACCCTGTGGAATTTGGATATGTTTGTGTCCTGAATTTGCCTTCCTGGGATTAGGGCTAGGGGTTAGTGGTAAGGGTTAGGGCCAGGATTAGTTAGTGTTAGAATAAATATTAAGATTAGGGATTAGGTTTAGAGTTAGGGTTGAGTTAGTGCTAGGGTTGGGAGTTATGGGTAGGGTTAGGGGTTTGGTTTAAGGTTAGGGTTAGGTTCAATGCCAGGATCAGTGTTAGGGTCAGAATCTGGGTTAGGATCTGGGTCTGGGTCTGGGTTTGAGCTGTGGTTGTGATCAGGGTTAGGATTTAGTGTTAGGATTTAATTTAGCAGGGAAAATTGTCAGTTGCTTTAAATTCACATTGCTAAATAATAGGGTTTATGAATTCATAATTCATTTTTGAGGTCAGGTCCAGGCTGTAGGCAGTAAAAGTGTTTGTCTGCTGTGTAAGAAGGTCTGTGGAATTACTGTGTAATGGCATATCTTGTGAGCAAGTCACTGGTACCATAAGAAAGTTTGTTCATAAATCCTTGTCCAGCTCAGATCAAGGAATGTTTGGGCATAAAGGCTGAGTGAAAGGTACCAGTCAAGCTTGTGTAGACAGTATGGTAGTCATGGTTTGCTAGCCAGTGCTCATTTGGACTTATTAATACAAGATATTAAGAAAATTACTGAGAAAATCAAATTTTATGGATGTACTTCTTGAAAAAACAAAGGGAGGCCGCAGTGGTTCTGATTCATGTGTCTGCCTTTTTGCTCATTCTTGCTCCTTGGATTTTATTACTCCATTTATGCTGATGTTGCAGAAAGTAGTGGTATATATATGTGTGATCAAAATACCACTGAGGGATAATCTAAATGCTTTAAAACAAGTGGCAAATTACCTGCACTTCATTTGGTATTGATTGCAAAAACATTAATCATGTTGAATTCTTTTGCTATTATGCATTTGGATGTAAGATATACCTTCATCTTAAGCACTGATTAATTCTAAGGGTAAATAATCTAAATACCATCTGATTGTGTCTCAGAGCTCTATACTCAAAACACAAGTATACAGCAAAGGAGGAAGAATAAGCTTTAATTTATTGGTGTTTAGCAGAACAGCCAAAATTGGTTTTGCTGTCAGAATAAGCTGTTCATCCGCTCGGCTGATGTACAGGCTGGAACTCTTTTCTTTTCTTGGAGTCTGTTTTTGTTGTAATGGGATGCACTTTCATGTAGATGACAGGAGAGAGGTGTTAAGATGTTATACATGATCGTGCAGCATGCTCGTATTTCCTCCTGTTAGCCAAGAACAACTAATTGGCAAAGCTGTTTTGGCAGAAGTTTCTTGCTCAGAAGTAATTTCAAACAAAAAGAACGGAGTAACACAGCCCACTTATGTCTCAGGGCCCTTCTAGTGAATCACAAACATCCCTTTAGGCTCAGAATAATCATTCCTTTCCTGAAAAGCATGGGATTTTGAGGATGGTACGCAAGCTGCAATGGATGTGGAGTGTATATGCTTGCCCACTGGGGAGCAAATCCCTGAATGGCTCATTTCTTAACCTCATGCTGGTTTATCTCCATGTGGAATGAAGTTTGGCCCTGCTGAACAGGTCTCTGCAATAGTTTAAAATGCTATTTCTTAACCATCAAGAAACAGAAGGAGTGCTGGTTTTAAGAGCAACAGTTCTTCAGAGCTGTAGAAATACAAACTTAAAGCTGTTCTTTGACTGGCTAGCATACACCAGGTAGCACACTGGGTCTGTGTGGACTGACAGAATATCAGATCTGTGTGCTTTCCATCCTGTCACACCTCTGTTACTGCTGCTTTGTCTGTAACACATCGTAACAACACAGATCATCATCAGGCGACAGCAAGTATAAGCCATAGCTTGAAATTCTTGAAAAACTGATGTGGGATATCCCAAGGGAGGATATTTATGTCAGCAGTTGAGTCACTTCCAGCAGCAAACCACTATTAGAAGTACGTGGGCCAAGTGCTGCTTTAGCTTTATTGCTTCATCCATAATCTCAAGGAGAAAGTGCATTAGGCTCTCTCTTATGTGATTTCTGACTTGTTACTCTGTTTTTCTTCTCAAGTTTTGAATAAAGCAATTCTCAAACTTATCACCAACACCGTTAAGCACATTTAATTTACAAATATTGGCCAGACAACCTGTTTATTAGCAGTCAGACTCCAGTAAACTCAGCAACTAATTAATTTAATGCTTAACTTCGACAATAGCAATTTAAACTCTTGGTTTATATGGGTGATACAGTTCAGGCAGGATAGTGGTCAATTAATTTGGACATGCCAATGGCTGTAAATGCTCTGACATAGCTAATTTAGATAATTTTGGCTGTTGCATTGCTTTAGGCATGCCTAAGCAATTATTATATCTTCTTTTGCCTCATATACTTGCCAGTGTGAAGTGTCATTTAAACTAGCGATGCAGAAACAGACTTGGATTATTGAGTTTTGTGCATAAACTTTTTGACTCTTGACACAAATTTGCTATGAATTTGTGACTGAGGCATATATGTACATAGTGCAAGCATTGGGAAGTGGTGCCGTGAATCACACAGCTGTTTACTGTGTCAGCCTTTTCTCAGCCACTTAGTGTTAGAAATTAGAAGAGAGAAAACTTGGTATTTTGTGGCTACAATGGAAAAAAATATCATGGATGAGCTGAAAAAACCTCAAAATTTTCCTGTTCTTCTGCCATGTCTGGAGGAGCTTCCCCAGTTCATAGCTCATTGGGGTTTCTGGTGGGTTGCTAGCTGTTTCCCAGAGCCCAAGAGGCCAAGTGAGGCAAAGCACAGGTGTGCTGAGTCTGTGTGTTGTGAAGATGCTTCTCATTTTCTTTTGAGAGCGTGTGTCCATGGATTTGGTTTGGGTTTTTTTTAGGGTAGTAATGGGAACCAGCAGGCATAAAAGTAGCTGTCTATGGAGCTGGTCTCTGTCATCTCACATGCTTATCTCCTGGGACTTCACTAAAAGGGAGGGGTCTGGCCTCTTCATCAAGCTCTTGTAGATTTGCCTTTCCAAATAACTAAAGGGAGATGTTAGCTCAAAGTCTCTCACTTAGGAAATTGAGATTATAAGGAATGTTTGATCTCTGCATTCCCAGATATATTGATCCTGTGGGATGTTCAGGGTGAACTTCCTGACACTTGGTACTGAAAAGAAACTGCAGGGAAGATGGAAGACCTTACACTTTTGTGTTTCTTAGATGTTTTTGTGGTTTTGGGTTTCCTAGTGCACTGGAGAAAAAGAAGTGGCACAAAGAACTATTTGGGGAAATAAATTTAATTTACTACCAATCAATAGAAAAAACCAATCAATTTATTTTACTTCCAATCAATAAAAGCAAGAGAATAGCAAGAAATAAAACCAAAACTAAACATGCATTTCCACCACTCCCTCTTCTTGCCAGGCTCAGTTTCACTCCTAACCCAGCAGGCAGCACAGCAGGATGAGGAATGGGTGTTATGGTCTTCTCACAACACTTTGTTGTTCTTTTTCCTCCAGGCTGTTCCTCTGCTTCTGAGTGAGGTCCCTCACACAAGAGCCAGTCGCTCATGGCTGAAGACCATGGAGGGAACCTGAAGGTGCACAAGTCCACATGACTTCCTAATATACATCTGTGAGCCCTGAGAGAATTGGTCAAGGAAGTGGCTAAGCCACTATCCATCACACTTGAGAAGACATGTCAGTCTGATGAAGCTCCCATTGACTGGAAAAGGGGAAAAATCCTATTAGTGCTGTGAGGGAGACATTGCAGAGTGCACTCATTTTTTATAGATGCCATTGGATTTCAGACAGGCAGAGATGTAATGAATATTTTAAACACAGGAAAAGCTTATCAGAAAATTCAGCCAAGAGATGCAGGGCCAAAAGAACCAGATTGGGATGATTCAGTTCTCGTAGCAATATGTTTATTTTTGGGGATAAGTAAGCTGTTTCTTAAGTTTTGGTCAGAAACATTCACTTTATTGATAAACAAACTGTCATTCATAGCCAAAAAAGCTCAAAAACACTTTTCTGTGAAAACTAGTTTTCTGTATAAAATTTAGACACTTTATGTAAAGCCATTTCTTGTTGGTAAGACAACTATTTTGACTGAATTTTTGTTTGGAAAAAACACATAGGATAAAGTGCCTCATTGCCTTTGAGTTTGAATGCAAAAGGTGAAAAACCTGAACAGTAGGAAAACCAGAAAAAGGGAAAAAGAATGCAGAGGATGAGGAAGGAAACTGAATGGAGTTAAGAAGGGCATATCAGGTTGAGAAAGAAAGAACTTTCTTTCTGTATTTTGCCTTATTCTGATATATATTTCACTTTTAGGGTAGAAGATCTGAGCTATTTTTTCCTTATGATAAGTATGATATGAAATAAAAATTCAGCTCAGAATCAGCTCTCTTCAGTTCAGAAGAGAAAAAGTCAAACTTTGCAATGGGAACGTTTTTCCTGTTTAAGTTTCCTGTTGGTTGCCTGCTTTTATGGAAGAAATTTCAAGCACCTAAGTTGACCGCACATTGTGACTGCAAGCAAGTTGCAAATAGCCTGAGCAATCCATGTGGAGAGTACATGGTAAAAAAATGCCTTTGGACATAGATAATGGAAGCAAACTTACTCTCATGAGCAATTATCCTGCTGATCAATTTCCTCTAGACACAGATGCCTTATTTAGGAATCATATTTATGTCCAGATTAGTTGGTTTGTTTGTTTATTTTGTCAGAAAAGGTTCATCTGTTCCTTAAAGTTTTATAGGTAGTATAAGGCAATAGATTTTCTTCAACCCACACTGCTTCCCTGGGTGAAGAAAGAGTTTGTAATTTTTATGGTTGCTTGTATCTTCCTATTTGGTGTCTATGTTGGGTTGTTCAGGTTTCAAAAGCAGGTTATATTTGCAGTGTTTTCTGTTTCCCATGGGAGTTGCCACCTGTTAATGAATCTTGCCTACGGACTCATAATCAGTCAGAACTTAGTCTAACACTTCAAGGTGTGTAGTTTCCAAGAGCCCAGAAGAAGATCTGTGGTCTGTCCCATACATATGTGCATGCATACATATATATACATATAATTATTGGTTTGGGTTTTTTTTGTATATCTAGTAACCTCCATTGAGTGAACTTGTGGTTTAGAGAGGCTTGCTGAGATGGAAACTCACAGATATATAACAATCGGTTCCTGGTGGAGCAACCTGCTCCTGCTGGATGCTTGTCTTGAATGAGTAGTAAGAACAGTCCAAGAAGCACAATGAACTCTTCACTTCACCATTAGGTTTCCAGAGCTGCAAAAGTTCTTTTTATAGTTCTGCTTCTTACATGAGATTGCTGCATTTTACTTGATTGCCAGTGTAGTGCACAAGCTAAACATACACTGCTGGACTATTTGATATATTTAGTGCAAAGATATGATCAGAAGAGTGGACCTTGGACCCAGATCTGAGCAGGGCTTTTAAAGGAATTGAGAAATGAAGAATTGTAATTGGCATCTGTCATTTGGGTTATTTTTCCTGTCTTGCTAATGAGGTGAAAAGCAGTCAGAGTGCAGAATGGCAAGAGACATCTTTGAACTCAGTATCTTGGAAGTAATACTAGTCCTCTTCCCCAGAAGATGACATTTCTGTTATCTAGGCCACCAAAAGATGTGACAGTTCTTTTGGAGACCTTCCTCCCAGGCAGAACTTCCAAGCAATATTTTAAACTAAAAGTACAGATGTATCTGTTTGTAATAAATACTTTTTTCTTTCTCAAGCTGTAATGTTTTATTTATTATTGAGAAATAGTTTTATTCACCCATTTTCACACAAGAAACACCAATAAGTAAATGAAACCTTTGAGAACAGTATAACATTGAAAATTGGGTCAGTTTTTTATGTTTTCCAGGTTATGAGAGGCATCCATATTCTAACTGGGGAGCCAACCTCACACACACTGAAAGCTGGAGATTTTAAAGGGCTTCACGTTGGTTTATTGTAGAAGTGGGAGTTCCATCAAAGTGGGATTTGGTGTATTTTGTATTGATGAGTCAGCAAAAGAAACTCCAGCCAAAAACTACAATGGGAAAATGGAAAGGTACATGATTAATGAAGCTTCCTGCCTGGTGAGGCAGAGGGAACTATCTCAAAACACAGGCACTATCTCACACACCACCTCTGACACTGCAGCAATATTGCTATACTCCTTGAGCTTCTCAGGAGCTGGGGATTGATTTCAAAGCACGTCACATCAACACTTAAAACCTGAAATTCAGAAGGCCAGAAGACCAGAGTGCTGGGACTGCATTAAGCCACTTTCCGCTCCTGCTACTGCTTTCTGGGAGGAGAGATGTCCCAAGCTGTCTATATACCTATGTCTGTGGCCTTCCAATGGCTCATGTACTGAAACATCTCTAAGACTGATGCTTTCTTGTAGTGAGAGGGAAAACAGCTATAAAATACCTTTGCAGTTTCATGAAAAGTCTTATTCTGGCTTTCTTCAGGTGCCTCATCTCATCCTTAATTTACTGTTGAGGGTGAATGACATTGCAGTGTCAATATTTATTTATTTATTTGTTTGTTTGCTTGTTTGTTTGTTTATCATTCTGGCAAGCAGGCTGTGGCTATCTGGAATACATTTCCCCCTATGACAGCCACTTCTAATTTATTTGAGTGAGCAATCTCTCCTTTCTGACACCTTTGCTGTTTGAAAAATACGATGCTGCGTGATTGAGGAGCCAATGTAATTAGCCATGGTACAGCCAGGTTCACCAGATTTTTTTTAGCTTTACACAAATGCAACTCTTCCATTTTTGGACCTAGGCATCTTTCTACTCAAGTGCTAAGTCTAATGTTTTGGCTTGTTTTATTTTTTGGTTTGTTTTTTTTTTTTACAAACCTTAGGATTTCTAAAGACTGGAATGTCACAAAAAATATTTTTTTCTACATATTTCTGTAGTACAACAGCCTACTTTGCATTATTGGATAGGAAAAACACTAATTTTTAATCATTCTATTTCAGAAAGTTTGACCAATAAAGTTTGAAAGAAAAGGCATGTTAGTCTATTCAGTATTTTACATCTGGAAGAGGAAAATAGACAGAATTCCTGGGCTACCAACACAAATTTGTAGGTAGGTAGGAATAAGGGTGTAAGCACTTTTAGCCTCATAACCTGCTGACTGGATGTCTCATGCTTCAGGCTACAACGCTGTTCTTGTCCCCACAGAAAGGCACCTACAGCTGCTGCTCAGAAACTTGCTTCTTCCATGGGGATGCACACGTGCACCTTGTGATGAATGCATAATAAACACAAGAAACTTATTAAGACAAAAACATTTTAGGGTCTGATTAATCTAGGTAAAGACTGAAGTAAGGGGAGAATGTTGAAGGGGATGAATCTGTTTCAGTGAATATGCAAGGCAATATTGTTGATGGAGATGGCTTTATGTTCAAGATAAAGAGATCAGGATTCAGAACACCTTTTGTAACTTATTAGGCAGAGAAAATTATTACTGCCCGTTAAAAATTATGTTTCACACAAAATGGAAAATCTGATTAGTGCACCTCAGAGTGGCTTCTAAAATTATAAAATGAACACATGAAATATTTAATTTCATACATAAATATCTTTTAATAGAAATTAATTACTGCAGGCAACAAAAGTAATTTATTGCACATAGAAGACCAAATGTTAAATATGAGATTAAATAAAAATGTGAACATTTTCATTGCTTATGGGTAAATGATTTGGTTTTCTGTTGAAGATTTTTGTAACTGTATAAACAACATAGATCAAACTCAATGATAAGATAAACTCTATATTTTTGGTGTCTCTCAAAAGGTAATGAAAGAAGTCCTTGTTTGTGGAGAGGATCACCTGTAAGTGCAATTGATCTCAGATATCATTAAGAGTGCAAGAAGTTAATGAAATAAAGTAAATGCATGAGAGTTTACAGAACTGTAACCCATGCTTCCATCATAATGAATTTTCAGGCTATTGGACTATGAGAATAAATGCAAAATCTGCAGCTTTTCCAACTGTCCCATATAAACAGCACTCTCATATGTTAATTTTTTATGCACTGATCTTCTGATCTGACATATTTGATATGCCATGATTTAAGCTTATCTTTCAGCCAGTTCCTGTCACTTGCACTGGATTTACTGGTTTCATTATCGTGCATCACCTCATCTCCCAGTCCTGCTCTAGTCCTGTGCCTCTGTGTCCATGCAGGCAGGCCATTCACTGTCCTAACCTTGTCAAGCTGCAGCTTCTGCTGATAGTTATTTCCTCCTCCTGGTTTGAGCTTGTGGTGCACCTGCTTGACAGCAGAGCATGGCAAACTAAAAAAGCCCTACACTCAGAATTAGCATCACTTAACAACAATCCAAGCATCCCTAACTCTAACCCTAACCCAAGCATCACTGTGTTATCAGTATTCTTCTCACAGCAAAGACAAAACATGGCACTGTAGCAACGACTAGGGAAAACACTAAGAAAACCATTCTGGCTGAGAAGGTATCTAGGTGAAAGCTCCCACCTTGCAGCCTGAAGCTTCAGTAGATCCAGCTAGTTGTGGTAATCAATTAAAGTAAAGCAAATAACATATTAAATCACACTGTATTATAACTCTGTGCAACTCATTCTATTTAAACATACTTATTTAAGTAAAACTTATTTAAGAAAACTGATTATTTATTTAAGAAAACCGATATCTCTCAGTAGTCAATGGAAATGTGCTGGAATAGGGTAGTATTCTTTTAAATAGTTTAAACCAGGTAGTACAAGTTAATGTATCCTATGAAATCTTGAGGGGCATAGGTAGGAATGGCATGTCCAGCTGTATTTAATTAACCATGTTATTTGGAATTCATCTGTGCTAGTTTCATTCTTTTGTTGTGTTTAACAAAACAACTGGAGGTGAAAACAGATACAGTGGTCTAACAAAAACAGAATTTCTGCCTGAAGCCACTTGGCATGCAAGGAAATAGCTCATTTTTGGAAGAAATAGGATTCAAAATGTCTGGCTGCTCAGGGAAAATGGACTTACTGGGGGGTCCATCCTCTTTTGAAGTAGACAATAGAGAAAGGATTTGAATGCTGTTAGACATTGATAATGTAAATTATAAGAAAGGGTGATGGGGAAGGTGGCAAAAATTGGTAACTTAACAGCTACTTTTAAACTCAAGGGTAAAAAACTACTTAAATTGTAGAGAATACTTTTCCAATGCTCTGCTGCCCAAAGCCTTGGAGGTCCCCTTTATAATGAAATCCAGAAAAAGAAACAGTTTCTGGATGTCTTTTACTTAAGAAAGCTAAAAAACCACTGCTGATTTGGATGGTATTTCAGTATTTCAGTAATTTTTCCAGTCATCATTTCCAATCATTAGCCTCTGCAATCTAGAATAGATAAATTATTTGTCTTATTATGGTGGCAACCATATCCTGAAACTTACTTGCTTAAAGTGTCTCTGAAAGTGTCATAACATACTTCTAGTCACTGTCTTCAGAGGACAGCTTTGTCTGTACTTACGAGCTGGCATTTGAGGTGTTGCATGAAGTCCTTGTTTGAGTGAGAGACACATCAAGTATCACAGGATGCTAACAAGCTCTGTTAAAATGATGCTGTGTAATTGAAAGCTAGCAGCAAAAACACCTTGAGAAACACCAGAAAGTTATTTGCAAGTTCGAGGCATGAAGCAAATGAGACCAATCATTTTTCCGAGGTTTGGTTGTGTTCTGTGGTAAAGCCACATTCAAAGGCAGCTTGAACAAGTCATTTATTCAAACTTTTTGACAAGATCTCAGTATAAAACACCAGCTTTGAGGTTTGTTTTTTTTTTTCCTGAGAAAGGTTAATTATTGTCCTGATATACAACTTAAGAGTGTTGCATCCTACAGGCAAGCTGTCATGGCAGAGAGTTCTGTGTCCATGGTCTGCTTTGTTGAGGCTAAGAAACTCAGAACCCTTGGATGGCAGATTTTCCCATAGCTTGCAGTGGTTCTCATACATGGCTAAAACAATCAGTGCTTGAGATGGGTTGTCCTACTGAAAGTCCTATAAATATTGCTTTCCAAATGTCTTGCCTCCTCAGAGCACCACTGAGCTTCAAACCATAGACAGCTTCTGAGGCTAGTTTTCGAGGAGAAGTTTTCCCACTCTCTCTGACTACAGTTTATGAATTGCTAGTCTGAATCCTTAATGCAGTGAAGGAACAACATGTGTTGATTATTGCCTCCTGGCAGGGATGGGGAGATTGGGGGATCCACCTTGGAATAGTAACAAACTGGGGTGCCAGGTGACAAGAAAATCTGGTGGGAGATGCGCTCATGGGACTGGAGCCAGAGATGGCTGATACATTTTGCTTGAAGGTGATTAAGGACTTATGAACCCACAGATACTGTGGTGTTCATTGAGGCTGGCAGCAATTACATGTATTTAAATATATGTAACATATATTATATTATAACATAATACATTTATTTAAATAAATGTTACATATATTTACTCCATTGTTTTTCTGGGAATGGCCAGGTACTGTGTGGCAGAGAATGTTAAACTGACTCCTTTGAAGCATTTCAACAATTTATGGTATAATTGCTGTAAATGTCCATTCTAGATACCCTGCAGAATTGTCATCCAATTCTTTCAAGAGGTGACTCTTTACAGACAGTGGTGATATAAGACATGTTTTCCCTTACTGACAAAATGGAAATGAAACTTGTTACCCCTCTACAGAAGTATCACGGTTTCCTGAAAGAAATGTTATCAATATTTTCAATTAAATGCCATATTATTACAAATTGTGGAAAGGTATATTGAGGCAATCAAGAAATTTATGCTGTGCTATTGGAAAAAATAGCCTACAATATAATGCAAACTTCTTATTAGTCTATGTAAATTTATTGTGAGCAGTGATTTTACAGCATATTATTTCAAGTTCTAAAGTAAATGTTACACTGAAACTTAAGGGGTTTATTATAAATCATGTGAGGAAGAGGATTTGATTAAACCTGGAGTGAAGTGAGGTAGGAAATGGCTTTCCCACCTGGAGTGAGTGTCTGCAGGAGGGAACCAGCAACTGCCAAAACACTGTGAAAGATCTCTCCCTGGAGTGTCAGAAGCTCAGAGATTAGCATGGTTACCCACTTGCCTTGTAGGAGACTTGATTTCAAACCATGTTTTGACAGGCTTGTCAGGTGGAAAAAGACCAGAGGTGGCAGAAACTAACTTTCAAACCTTGGTTTTTCCTTTCTTTTTCCCCCTCTTCTTTTGTTTGTTTGTTTGTTTACTTTATTTTTCAAGGGGTGAAACACCAAGCAACCTTATATCCTCTTTTGCTCCTTTTGAATCCATTCATAGCTCTGTTCTGTTTAAGTGAACTAATAGCTTTAGGGAGGGGATTTATTTTAAGCTACATTTACTAAAGAACTCACTTTGGCAACTGGGCTGTAAACCTGCTTGTTAAAACATGAGGTTGTCAATCAAGAACCCACTGACAGGGTCAATGAGTAATGGTCAATATGGCCATGCTGATCTTCCTGATGATATAATGCAACCATGACCACTGTGCAGAGAGAATAATTGGTGTCTGGCCTTACAGTCTCAGGGATTTTAATAAAAAAGTGGATCTTAGAGGATTAAGTAATTGAGAAAAGAATGATAGAGCTTCTGCTATCAAAGGACTCAACACAGATCTGCCTGGTTAACTGCTTTAGAAGTGCAGACATACAAAACTAGAAATGCATGTAGTTTCAGGTTGTCAATTCACTGGGTGCTGGTTTGAGACTTAGAATTTGAATCTTAGAGACACTGAGAGGATTCAAAAGTACTGGTAAGTGCAGCAAGGATCCCCAGCACAGTGTCACTGGGATGTTGCAAGCTTTTGAAAAGAGGTTGTTTTATAAGAGGTACCATTGCTGACATGTAAAAAATAACTGCAAACGGCACAGAGGAAAAAACAAGGTTCTCACTACTCATGCTGACCTTGGAAATGCAAACCCACTGACCTTCTGGAGATGGATTTCATCCTTTTCTTTGCCCACAGGTTTGTCTACTTTCATCTGGGATGACTTTCAGAGCAGGACAGCTGAAAGGACTGTCCCAACAGTATTGGAGAGGTTTACTCTTGCACAGTGGTTTGTATTACAGGGATAAAGCTGTGCATACCATTATGGTTTCATGTCAGCTAGAAGTCCTCTGATCTAATGCCATTCTTTTCTCTGAATCTGGAAATTATGATCTTTGTCATGTCTTGTTAGAGGGCATGAAATTGTATTTGCAGATACTTATGCACAGTATAATAGCCCTCTGTTAGTGAAATGTAATGAAATACAGATTCCATCTCACACCCTCCCTTTACTGTGAAATGTACTCAGCAAAGGTTCAAGAGCAAAAAGAATCTCAGGCCATTTCACTTTCAGTTGTCTGCTTCTTAAACTTGGAAAACAGCAGCCATGTATGATTTTATTAACTCCCTGTAGATACCATCCATGAGAGGCATTTCCTATATTCATGCCTAATCAAATCCAACACGTAAAATAAAGCTCAGTGAGGGATGATTAAATTCATCTCTTTCTTGAAACCAGACCAGCTGCCCTGCAATGTCTAGCACTTCCAAAAATGTGAGAATGTCAACTACCACAAAAGAGAAGTACTGTGTAAATGGCATGAAGCTGAGTTCGGGGAGGTTTAGGTTGGATAAGGTTTTCCTTTAAGGAAAAAGGTTTTCCAACTAAAAAGAGCTAAAAGACAAGCACTGTATGTTAATGGGTTTAGACCGTACTTTTGTGTCTACAGTGAGAATGAAGAGAAATCTAAATTTTATTGGATTTTGCTATCCAATAGGTAGTATTTGTTTTCATTATGTCTCACTTTTATTATTTGGGCCTGTTTGCAGTTACTTGCTAGCTCTTCTTTTTTCACATTCACATATCGTAGGATGAGTGCGGTGGCATTCACTTACCTCCACTTCCCTCACTCAGGACTTGTGTCACTGCAGGCTTTGGAGGCATGCTGGCAACTCAGGCTGTGTGCACTGACACAGTTACAATGCAGATAAATAGTACCATGCATTTCTGGATGTACATAGTAGCCATAATGACCTCATGCCTGAGTTTGTCCTAGAATTTGCATGTGAGATTGAACTAAAATTTAGAGATGACTTTTGCTCTGTCTCCCTTCCTACTTTAAAGAGATGTGTCTCCACAAAGAATGAGCAATCCTTTGAAGTAACTTTTTGAATTCTCAAGTACTTTACACTTCTGAAGAAGAAGAAAGGATATTGAAAAAGATCACAGCAAAATAATACAATCTATTACAGAATCATCAACCTTTTCAGAAGCTTTCAAGTCTTACTCTGGTACTTAAACATTTACTCCAAAATTAGCAAATAATGCTTCAATATTGAACCCTTCAACATTCAGTCTGTGTCTGAATTGTTCAGCAATTCATTGTTCAATATTTAGGTCCCTTGCTTTGTAGTTTGTTGTTTTTCTTTTCTCCGAGAGGAAGATCTAACGCATCCTTCTTTTTCAAAGGTAAAAATCTCCTCACAATACATGGAAGGAATGGAAACTGAGGTCCTTTCCTCAATTGTTAATGCGTAAAATGAATAAAAGATGAAGTATTTGCTTGCCTGAGCCTCGCATGATTACTGCCTATGTTGTTTCCCTTATGGCAGCTGCTTAGAGGATTAAAATGTGTTTTTATTAGAAATTGTGGCATTATTTATCAATTATGTCAGGTGTCAGGGGTTCGGGTTGGAGTTCACACCTTGGGTGGAGCTGCAATGAGATTTTAACTCATTATTCATATCTGAGTTTCTGTGTGACTGCCACATAGCAGAAGTGTCATACTAAGCACTGAAAGCAATGTGGGCATTGGAGCTTCTCCTGAACCTTGGTTGCCATATCTCCCCAATCTCTTGCAGACCAAAGTACATTTTTTTCTCTTACAGATGACATGTGATAATTTGTGCAAGAAATAAGGACATTTGTTTTAGGACTGTCTCAACTCCACATTCCCAAAATAACCTTGAAAAACAACCTGTATCTCTTTCATTTATGTTGGTGTAAATCAAAGGATGTGATATTAAAGCAGCTGAAATCAGAATCTGACCCTTGGCATGGAAAAATATTATGGCTTTTGCATGAGTTTTGCAAGTTGTTACAGAGACTGTCCTTCAGAGCATAACCTGACCTTTTTCCTTGAGAAATGTTTATGCAGCATATGACTTATGTACAAAATTATAGCTACAGTGAAATTGTGCACAGAGCTATTAATTTGGTTGAATGTCTAGTAGACAACAATAAATCTAGCTGACATTATGAGACCCTGATAATAGTCCTTGTTGATGGGTTGCAACAAAAAGGTTTACAGGCTTCTTCATTAGTAAAAAGTCTGTTAACAAATGAAGCTAAGTAAACTTGATACTCAATTCCATTCGGCTCAGGTAGTTGTTTGTGCTGTGTGCTGCCCACAGTGTCTATTCATTAAAAAGGGGAAGAAAACAGGGATCAAAGCCCATTTTACAAGCCAGTGCTTATTGCTGTGGGAGTATCCATATATCTGTGAGCAAAACAAGTATCTCTGAATGGGTGTGTTGACTCATGTCTTTCATCAGTGAGAACAGCAACTGTACACTTCATTTGCACAAGAAGTTTCACATTTTAAGACTCTTTGCTGAAAACATCTCATTATACTTCTCTGTAGAATGGCTCTGGATGTTGATTGTGGCTGTTGTCTTGAGGAATGAAGTTATTTTCCAAGATGTGGATAAACTTGGTGTACAGACTTACTCAGGACCTACACAATATGGAGGAGTATTTGAGTAATAATTTTCACAGCTGAGATTTTTATATTTGCTTCTGTTTTCCATTGCAGTTCTCTGTTTTGCTCAGCCAATGCTGTGAAGCAGCTGGGGCATTAGAGATGTTACAGGAATTTTTTTGTTGTTTGTTTTTCTTTTTTTCTTTTCTTTTCTCCAGTCTTCCCCCCTTGGCCCCACCTTTATATCAATGCTTGTGCAATGACTTCAGTTAGTGCATATCCTGCAGAGAGGCAACTGCTGCTTTCATCAAGTAAAACTCTGGTACTTTGATTTATGAAAGCATGTGAATGCCATCACTTGATATCAGAACTTAACTCATTCTGTTAGGGAGCTCTGAGAAATTAAACCTTCTCTTGCCTAGGAGTGCAAAAAGAACTAGAATTGCCAAAGCAAATGGCTTTGGAGTCTGCATCCTTGGATGGAGTTCCAAGCCATCTGGACAGAGCCCTGAGCAAGTGGCTCTGTATGGTCCTGCTTGAGCAGGGGGTTGGACCAGAGGACCTCCAGAGGTCTGTTCCAACATTAATCACTTTGAGATTTTGTGGTAACCTACATTTGGGTCAGAGTAGAAAAGCTTTGGGGATCACTGTTAAAATTACTGTTAGGAAAGACAGGAAGAAAATGTTGGATATATTTATAAAAAAAATGTATTCTTATACACTGGCTCAGCTAAATCTATACACACTTCTTTTCTTATTCTTTTATTCATAACATCACAGAACCAACAATATCCCACACTGAGATAAAATGAGTAAAATAGTTTTGCAGGATATTTTAGCATGCTCCTGGGCTTAAATATGTGAATGGTTATTTTGTCAGTGATCCCAGTGATTCTAGATGACTAAATGCAACTTTGGAAGTCTGACACCTGAAGAGTTTTGGATTTTCTTTTGAAGGTGTAGGTTCTAGAATTTTTGAAATGTTTCTTCTTCAAATACATGTCCTTCCTTCAACTGACAAGAAGTTTTTAACCTAGAAATTACTACAAAGACAGCTAAAAGCATTGCAGAAAAATAATCCCCAATATGCTCTTCTGTTCTTTGTGGACTGCTAAGACAATAAGGGGCTATGCTCTCATTCCAGGATCTCTTTTGTTGTTGGCAGCACTGTATACACCACTGGCTGGAAAATGAATACTGCAGGAGTCAAAATGGATGATGTCACTTCAAAATGTTTAGTGGTTTGAAGTTTTACATCTGCTTTTATTCCTCTGAAAAGGAAATTATCAGGTGATCACAAAAGTCATTGTTTGACCTGCCATCTGAATTTGTGGGGAATAAAAGTTGGGCATCAGTTGTGTCAGCTTTTAGTTTTCTGTCTAGAAGAACACGTTTAAAAATACTTACTGCTATGGGGAAAGAAACATCCCTAGCTGGTCCTCATTGCAGTTTTTCACATTTCTGTGCAATTAAGACAAAGTAATCACAGTAAATGTGAGATTGCGGTGTTACTTTGATAACTTTGAGTCTTCTTTGGGAGCAGTCACAGAGTCAAATGTCAAGCCTAGCCTTGATTGACACAATATGCTGACTGCAATGTCGTACAGTCTCATTTCATTTGTTGGATTTGCTCTGACAGAAGTGAAGATACCTGAGCCTAAAAATAAAAACATGGCTCTGGCGTGGCCTCCAGCCTTCTCAGTTCACTTCAGTGAGACACAGAATGTGAAATTTTTAGTTGCAGAAGGTCAGACCAGGTCCCCCCTGTTACTCTCTTAGTTAGCATGATAACATGGCATGGCATGTTGCCACAGCATGAAGTGAGATGCCTGCCTTTTTCTGTCACAAGCTTCTAAAAACCTTACGAAAGCATTTTCTGTGTCTATCCCTCTCCATCTTTTATTCTTTGGAAACATTGCCTCCTTCAGCAAAGCAATGGATTTGAGATGAAAACATCTGATGGGACTGTGGTTGTATGATTATATCCCTTGTATACTTTTGTATGAATGTATGAGTACATACATGTGGATTTATGTATTGTCGTTTAAAGTAGCTTAATGTTTCCTGGTCTGCATTTTATTCTGATCAGTGCTACAGACTACAGTGTGCTAAAGGCTGTAGAGTGATGCATATGCAAAGGTGACCAAGCTTCTCCTTTCTTCTTTTTACATCTTAGCACAAATTCCTTAGATAAGCTCTGAAATAAAAGCAAGAGATATCTTGTCAATGGATTATTCTGTACTTTGTTGAGGCACAGACAGCTCTGTTAACAAGTTAGGGGAAGTGTTATGAAAATAAGCCAAGGAAAAGAAAGCTACAGTAAAGTGGCTTGGTTGGTTGAGGTTTTAAAGAGATCTGGAGCTACTGGGAATTACTTAGGTACTGCTAGTGATGGGTGTAAGGGCACAGCATCTGTTCCATCCTCACAGTCCCAGCAAGCACACCTCCTCTGTGCCTTGTGCCTGCTGGGTTTTGTAATGCTCAGACCTGTCAAGGTGATCTGCTGCTTCTGCTCTTCGAGGAAGCTGAATATTTAACTCAACACTTCCACTGAACCTGACTACCTGCTCTGTGTCAGTGCAGGACACCTTTTTAATCAATCTGTTTTTCTCAGTGAGAAGCATTCCCTATTAAGTTTACAGGATGACAAGAAAAACAGATTTATTACCAAAGTTAATGTCGCAATTTCTGTGGAGTAAAAGCACTATGGCTGATCTTATGATGAAGGTATCACTAATAGCATTACTAATTATAACTGCTGCAAATTTATAAATAGCTAAAGCATATCATTAAGTATGTGAATCATGAAGAGCTAGCTTAATTGTGTCTTGTCTTGTTATCAGACAAAGACAGCTCTTTGACTAATACTTAAAACTCCTTATCCATGAAAAACATCAGGATTTTATTACTTAACTCAAAATTTCAGTACTGACACAGTAGACACTGTGGTTCCTTCCTCTCCTTCCTCTGCTCTGCAAATGTGAGCCTTCTTTCCATACATTAATGTACAGATTAGCCTCTGTTTTACACAGACTCTCTGAAATCTTTCATGCCTCTACTCCCAGCAGTACCCTTTGCCTAATTTTGTTTCATTCACATGAGGGGCTGTGAATGTGGCTTGCAAACACCCTTCAAATGTGTGTTTTGATCTCAGAAGGATTTCAAAAAGAGGCATACATGCAAATGTGATACCAAGATCGTAATTTGCCTGACTACTGTTAGAGGTTACTTTAAAATTTACCCAAGGGCTTTGGGATTTTTTCAGTGTATATCCTGCATTGTTCATAAGCTCCTCGGAGCCAGCAAGGAAGTAGATTGCATGATCATTTACATTGCAAATACAAAAAGAAATTTTTGATCTCTTCTGTGTACAGCAGGAGCCATTTGGTAATAAGCAGGGTCCAATAAAGAGATTGGTTTAAGGTTGTATGTTAAAATCTAAATTTTTTATGAATTTTGTTCCTTTTTCTTCTTCTTCTTTTTTTTTTTTAATCTTTATTATCTTTAAATACACTTTCCTGTGGCTTCTAGTCTTTGAATATCTGCTCTGAGATTAGGATATGTCCTTATTATGATTATTCTTCATTAAAAAACCCCAAAAATATACGTGAAGGACAGGCTGGGGCTGCAGTTATACACTCTGAAGTTACTGTGCATGCTGTTTCACAGTTGCAGTGTATTTCTTGAAATGCACTTGTCTCAGAGTTAATGTCAACTGAGGCATTACCACCAAGACTGCAATTAAATCCAGTCACCATCCAAAATCTTGGTCAATACATTTTAGAATTATGAAGCAAATAATGGGGCTGCTGTTGTGGAGGCTGAGCAGTCCTTTGAGATGGGACCCCTCGTTAAAATGACTTCTACCACCTAACCCTGAGCAAGTCAGTGTGAAGATTCATGGTGACTTAAACAGGAGGCATGAAAGGTCTCTCCTACAAATCAGCTTTACATGTCCCTATTTATGAACTTCCAGCCATGTATTGCCCTTGTGGTAAACAGAGTCTTAAAAGAATCTGATGCTGGCAAATAAATTACGCAAAGACAGTATCTGATGGCATATTCTGTTCCATTTAAGACTGGAAACACCACACTTTATGTAATTTATTTGAAAACTCTAGAATATTTTAAGATCCAGAGTCTTTTCTAGCTAAGTAACAATGCCTATGATTCTGAATAATCATCGGTGGTGACACCTTCCATGCTGTCACAGTCAGGAATTGAAGATGGGAAAAAAGAAGAAAACCAGACAAGTTTTCTGTACAGACATTGTATTCCAGAGGCTGAGAGTATTAAATAAAATGTGCCCTGTGATCTGGGAAGAGAGAAAGGCTTCACACAACTAAATACTATGTGTATTTGCACTAATGTGTGTATTTTTAATTTTATCATAAAGCATAAAGAAATTGAACACAAATTTTCAAAAAGCTTGTGCTAAATGATCACTTAGTATTTTTTTTCAAAGACTTAAATGCAACCATTGTTACAAAGACATGAGAATGATTATGTAGTGCATAAATTCAATTCACATAACTTAATTGGTAAATATCTTTCATACATATCGTGCCTGGTAAGAAGTGCTGACATATTTTGCTTTACTTGCTACAATATAGTTGTAATTTTGCAATTTATATATATTTAAATTCTAATTTATTTCATTTTAAGTTACTGTAATCAGTATTTTTAAAATAATTCTTATGAAAAGAAGAGAAAATATCTGGGGCAAGCCTAGTGTTTGGTGTCAGTATGTAATCTGGACAAAGAGTTTGTCTGTAAACTGAAGATTTTTATCTTCTTCTTAACAAAGTTTTTAGTGCTGCTGACTTTAGTAGCAGAACTTCCTCTCCCCCTTCTCTTCCCCCAAGCCTGATGGTTTTTCATGTAAGCACAGCAAAACAGGCTTTGAGAAACCTCAAGCCAAATCAAAGCAATACACTTGAGCATGCCACACCCCCAGCCTCTCTGGGAAGGAAAGGATTTCATGGGCTTGGCAGTCATATGAAAGTCCAATCTTAGTGCCTATTTTGAGAGAATATCTCTGCCTCCCAGACAGCTGTTTGGATTTTGCTGCTGATGCTCTTTGAAAGTAAAAAATGGGAGAAGCATATTTTAAAAAGCCCCAAGTATCCTATCAAAACATTTACAAGTATTTGAAGCTTGAGGGTCTGAAAGCATTGCGTGCATAGTAAAAAGAAATGTAACTGGCTAATTGTAAGCATTATTTTTTAGATATTGATATAGCAGAGTATGCAGGCATGATGCTTAAGCACATGAAAAGTTAGGTTTTTAAGAAGAAAACCTTGAAAATTAATTTGCACACAATAAGTCTTCAATTTTTCAATTTAAAAATATTATTGCATTCACACTACTTATGATCTGATCCAGAATATAGAATTTAAGCCTCAAAGACTTCTATATCTTCAAAGAGCCTTAGAACCCAAAATTTCTACATCCTACCTCTAAGTTCCAAGCTATTGTTATTCTCAAAATTACAAAGTCTGAAACAACTGTATCCTTTCTTCTTTCTGATATGTATTCTCACTGATGGCACAGAAGAATTGAAAGGCCTCTAAAGAAATTGCACATGTGGCTTGCTGCACTCCTTTTCCAGGCTGATGAATCTCATTCTGAAGCTGCTCCTGCTTTGCTCCTCTTGTCACCATCTTGTCCCCTCTTTGCATTGCTTGTGTCTTCTCAGAAAATATTAGAACTCAGTGAGGTGCTGCAGATTCAGATGCTGCCCACATTTAATACCATATCCTACTCTTTGCTCCTTTCCTAACAATTCTGAACTTCTTTTTTGCTTACTGACTACTGCTGAACACTGAACTTACATTTTCATGCATTTAACTGTTTTTACCTTATGACTCCTTCCCAAGTGGTAACAGTCAGCTCAGAAGCTGCCTTTATACACTTGTGTCGCCCTGAAAACTCAGCTTCTGAGCTTGCTGACATGGTTTTCTAAAGACTTTCCCAGGACAGTAACTATAAACATAGATATGTGTACATTCTTTCTGTTACACGTCTTGTGATGAGCATCTCTCACGGCCAGTGCAGTGAGAAAGTGTTATCCTGACCATCCAATCCCTGGCTGTGGTCAGAAGCCTATAAATCCTGGGGGGAAAAAATAAACTCTCTCTTTCTCTCACCACACCTCGACCTGTATCCGTGTGATCTGTTCATCAGCAGCAGCAACACACTTGTATCAGGATTGTTTTTTCTGTTTCCCTTTACACTGAATGCTATCTGCAATTTCAGTGCCCTGACATTCAGTGTCATTCCCCCACTCATCCATCCCTCAATATATAATTAGATTTGCAGTTTACTGGCTGTACTTACCAGAAATGGATGTTGATTGCAGCCTGCATTCCTTAAATACAAGCTGTGTACCTCTAGATGGAGTCGGGAGCTTTCATCTGTGTCAGGCTTGCAAGTGCAGCTGAGTTGTTTTTCTTCTCAGAGTTTTGGATATGGTGCTCCCTAGGAGGATTGAATGATCTGAGATCTTTTTTTTTTTGCTTTCATTTCTTCTACTCCTTTTTTGTGACCTTTCATAAGCATTGAATTTGTGGAGAGAATATGGGTTAAGTTTGGAAAAGGCAGGGCAGATGTTCCAACACATTACTCTGGACCTCAGATTTGGATGTAACTTAAAGAGGATTAGAGCTCTGAATTAGAGCTGCCCTTAGGGGCTTGCCACAAAGTCATCCATTTCCAGTTTATTTTGTGTTCTCGTGTTTCTTTGCTTCTTGTTATCTCAAATTGCAAATTGCAGTAGATGGGCTGAAACTTTCACCGTGGGTGTGTCTGTAGTGCATTTTTTGTCATACTGATACTTTCCTTACCAAATTATTTTTTAAGATCAGCTTTTCAATTACTTTTTTACTTTAAAAATATCTAGTTGGAGGCCTGTCAGTAGTGGTGTCCCCCACAGCTCAATCATGGACACAGTATTGTTCAATTTATGAATCAAATACTTGGATAAAGAGGAAGATTCCTCCTCAGCAAGCTCACTGATGATGTAAAACTGGGAGAAGGGGCTGATTCCCCAGAAGGATGTACAGCCCTTCAGCAGGACCTTGGCAGGATGGAAAGATGGACAAAGAACAGTCTGAAACTCAGCAAAGGTAAGTGCAAGGTGCTATTCCTGGGGAAGAATAACCCCAGGCAGCAGGGCAGGCTGGAACTGAGCTACTGGAAAGCAGCTCTGTGGAGAAGGACCTGGGGATCCTGGTGGACAACAAGCTAATGTCATTGTCTGCCTCTGGTTGTCTGAAAAATGATGGAAACTTTTTCATGAGTTTTCATAATTTGCTTAATTTCCACAAGGAATAATATTCCCTGATTCAAGCAACGGTGTCGGGATATAATTATGATATTTTCCTCTGGGATTACAGGCATCCTCAGAAGATGTGGATTTGACACATTTATTTAAAGTTGTCAATGAAATAATTCCTGTCAGTGAAAAAGAAAGTTGACATTCATTTGTGTTTGTCTTCCCCATTTCTGTCAGTATTCCTTTCCCATTCACCCTTCTTTACAAAGAAAATTTGCTTATATGAACACACTTTCCTTTCATAACCAAGACCTGTAGCAACATGAAGAAATCCACAACTAAATTAAAGATTTATACTTTAGGGAAGAGACCTAATGAACACTAATTTAAGGAATGAATCTAAAAGTATTAATGAAGTTGCCTATCTAAGGATCTCTCTAATATGAAGGCTTGTGGTTTCTGACCTGTGTGTGACCAGGGTAAAGTTGCATCTTAGAATATTTACATTGTCAGAAATGTGTTTGCTGTTGTATACTGGGCCAAAGGCAGAAATCATATGCTCTACTTGAGCAAGACACTTAATCCAAGGTGTGTTGGTTTGCAGACAGGAAATGGAACCCAGGAAGACATGCTTCTTCGGAGAATTTCTTCTAACCAGCTTTTTGTGTCTTAGTTTTACTATTATAAATTGTCCATGCATCATTTCTTGATGTTACTCAGCTACAATTCATTACAAATATGTGTCTGTATGTATGTAAATATGTATAAAGACAGAAGGCAAAGAGAAGGTCTGGTGAAACCCTTGATATTTTCTCTTCATTGCTCTGCTTTCTACCCCTCTCACTGGCTTTGCTGTCCTCTGGATGCATTCAGGGTGCTTCACACCCCACCCTGTGGGGCCCAGAAATGCACTCAGGGTGAGGCTGTCTCAACACTGAGTGTAGTGGGATAATCCCCCTTTTGATGGGCTGCTTGTGCTGTGTTTGATGCACTCCAGGATGGGGTTTGCCTTTTTGGCTGCTGGTGCACACACTGCTGGCTCACACTGAGCTGCTGCCAACCAGTATTCCCAAATCCCTTTCTGCAGGGCTGCTCTCCAGCCACTCCTCCCCCCATTTACACTTCTGCCTGGCCTTGCTTTGTCCTGCATGCTAAACTTCATCCCTTTAATCATGCCACTACCAGAAGCCTCAATTTTATTTACTTTAGGTGGTTAGTAGATCTAATGAATCTTTAGGTTTGGGTTTTAGTATTGTGGGGGTTTTTGGATTTTTATTTTTTTTTTCTAAACAGCACATTACTTCAAGTTCTTGTACCAGCCCAAATATTTCCACAGATGCCTCAGACAAAAAGCTGGCAAGTAGCACGCTGGCAGCACACAGTACTCACCAGTTTTATACCAGCCACTGCAAACAGCTTGAAATTGCTTATTCTAATCCAGCCACACTACGAAGAGGCAGGAGAGAGGAGCAGAAAGCAGCCACACATCTTTTGGCAACTGGACCTCAGCACAAACTGGCCACATTGGAGACATGAACAAGTCTGGTTTTTAGCATGTTCTTACTGCCTGTCTCCAGCCAAGGGCAGATATCTGCCAGGCCACTGAGACCAAGAGCAGCCAGGAGCTCATCCCATTTCCCTGTGGAGATGGCAAAGGCAGGCTGCCAGGCTGGTGCTGGGATGTGGTGACTCCTGTAGCATTGCAGATATCAGGATCTGAGATCCTGAATATCTCAGTGCTGTCCTACCCAAGTCCAGGCCTCGGGTATAGTCCAGAAATCTAAAACATGCCAAGCATCAGTAGAAGTTCTGTGACATGCTAGGAAAGGGCAGAATGGAATTTTCTGATCCAAAAATAAATCCCTGGAAAAACAGACAAAGCATGCATCAGTAAACAAATGTGCACAATAAATATTTATGGGCTAATAAGCAAAGGTTTCCTGTATCATGAGCACATAACAAAAAGAAATATATGTTCCTTAACAGTGTCTATAAAGAAAATAAAAATTAATTGTTGGATTTGCAAACAGAAGAAAAGTGTTATATACCAAAATAACTGAAGTATTATTAATGACCTAGAAGAAAAATCTGGCAGAATCTAGTGAAGTTAATGAAGTTTGAGAATGATGGAAAATTACTTCATAACCTTCTTACTTCCACAGATACTAGAAATCCAGGAGGCTGGCTGTTAGCTCTCTGTGCTAATATCTCCACAGATCCCTAGGCTTTGGTTACTGAGCTGCTCAGCTAATGAATCAACACTTCTGATGCCTTGTGTGTGAGAGGAATAGTGAGGGAACCACAGTTCCCCCCACACATCCTTTCCCAGAGACAGTGAAATGAGAAAGGTCAGTGCTCTATTTGGAGGAACACAGTCTATGAAATTCATCAAGATCTGGCTCCTGAAAGTGTTTTAGCATAAAGCAGTATTTGCACTCTAAAACAGTAGTCTTGACTAGCCCAGATGTTTTCAGCTAGAACAGACTGAGGAGCTCTTGCCCTGTTGCATTGGGTGTTTTGAACCTTCAGCTGGTCACGCTGTGAGAAGTGCTTAGTTCTGGGCAGTCTGAAAATGCACCAGGCTGCAAAGTCTGTCTCATTTCTGAGCTGTTAAATTTAAGTTTTTGCAACCATTAGTCAGCTTGTATTGACTGCACTATCAAAATTATTACTATAAAGAGATAAGCATGTAGGACGGTTTGTTATTACTGTTTTGTGAGTGAGTGTTGGGTTTTGTTTTCCTCAAACAAAAGTTAAAATTTATAGTGCTCCTACAAATGGTCACTGTAGAAAGGCCTCTCTCTCCTCACTCATGCCTGCACCTCTCTCTGTACATGTGACTTCTGAGATACATAAATGGTCCTTCCACACAATTTTAGTATAAATTCTTCTAACCTTTAAGCATTTGTGTCAGTCCTTATATTGACAACAGTGAAAATTTTATTTCTTCCTCTTGATACATGTTTAGTCAGATTTTTCTTCCTGCAATATACTTTATTAAAAAAAAAAAAATTAAAAAGACCGTTCATCAGAAGTAAAATGTTTTCTTAAATTGTTTCCTAAAACAAAAATTCAAAAAAATTGTTTAGATAGGTAGCAACATTTTATTTTGATCTTTGTGGAATGAAACCTTTTAATCTATTTTGAAATAACTAATTTCAGCAGTTTCTTGACTTCATATTCATAAAACAATATAAAGAAAATCCTAAAAGTTGAAATTAAATATATTGACTTTTCAACACTACATCCATTACTTGATAGACTTTTCAGTTAGCAGAATATTTGCATTAAAATCTTTTGTTCTGCAACTGAAGAAAAGGCATTTCAAAATTGGGAAACTTAACTGAAGACATGGACACCACATGCTTTTAATGGATAGACAAAAAACATGTTGTAGCATCAGGAGATTTCACCAAGTACTTCATCATTCTAAAGGTAAAAGCTGATGGCTATTTAATAATGAATTTACCAGTGCAAAACAGTTCATTTTGTGTCTCACAATTAGTTGTCCATCTTCTGTAAGCGGGTCAGTTTTAGGAGCTGCAAAGTGCTTCTGTGAACTGACAGTCTGTGCCCAACAGGTGGTTTCAGAGTGGCTGTCACAGAGCACTGAAATCATAGTTCCTTCAGCTGTTCATGAAATGAGAAAAAATTCCAACAAAATTTTACATACTCAGGTATATTACTGTTGATTTTTTAAAAATGTTCATCCTTCTCTAACTTTTGTGAAACAATTGTTCCTCCAGTCTCATACAAACTATGAAGAGAAATGCACGTGGGAAAGCTTCTCTTGGATCTATGAGTAAGACACCACCTCTGCCAAAATCTGACACACGAGTTGACACTTGAAAAACTTACACAGCAGGGAGAACATCAGCTTGCTTCTCAAGCTAGGAACAATACTTGGAAAATTAAGCATCCTGTTTTTTAAAGGGCATCACTGACAAAAATCACAAAAAAATCTCAGCATATGCATAATCCTGTTACACAGATGACATGTAATAGTCTCTGTCCTCATCTTGAATGGAAATATATATTTGTGTGCAATGTCCATTTGAGAACAGTGTGCTATGGAGGGTGGAAAACCTGAAGACCAAAGAATTATACAGCAACAACAGCAAAAACAGCAATACTAGTTCCTTGGTATATTCAAAGGTGTCTTGTATTTAGAGCTGTAGTAAACAAGTATTGAGAAAAAGCAACCTCCTTTATAGCATCTGAAGCTGAGAATTCAGAAATCACTGTCTGCAAAATTGTCATTCTGTTCAGAACTGGCATGAAAATTTGCTCATATTTCAAATAACAATACAAAGCTTAAAAAATGAGAAAACATAATTCTTAAAAAAAAAAATGAAAGGAGAAAGAAAGGCTCATGGTCTGTTGGACTACAAAATGCAAGCAACAACTGCCTGTATTCAAGATGTTGGTCTGTGTCATGCTTTTTGTAGCCATGTCTGGCTTTCACAGTGTTTTTACTACAATGGAGTACACCTTTTATTTTTTTAATCTAGTCAAAAACACGAGAAAACCAGCAAAAAACCACAGGAGCAGAAAGCTGTTTTACATTGTCATAGTAACAGAAATAAAACAGTAACCATATTTGCCAGAAATTTGTGAAACATTGCTCTGGGCAAATTTACATTGAACAAATTTCTAATTTCTTGTATAATTATTAAATAATGCCATTCAAATATAATGAATAATGCAATTCTCATTCATATTCAACAAGGATTTTCCTTTTAATAATTATCAGTCTGGACAGTTTGCTTTTTGGGGCAGACAAGTAGGAATTTATCTGAGATTTTTTTGAAGTGTTTTACCTTCTGGAATTCAGGGAAAGGCAAAATAATGAGAGTCTGTTTTATCATGGAAGTGAATAGCAGAAGCTTAGACAATAGAGTACATAATTCATAACCACAGTCTATTATTTAGGATTAAATGTTTCTCTCTAAAACAAAGATAACAACAAATACATTTAGCCATGAAAGCCAGAGAGCTTGCATAAAAAGAGCCCTCTTGGTCCAATTTTCTCCTGTGAAAAGAATCAGAATAAAATTCCAGTCCAAACAAATCTGGTTTTGTTAAATAGGATTAGGATTGGGATTAGTGTTGTAACCTCAATTTCTGTCTGTAAGGTAGAAAGGCAGTTCTGACCAAGTCAGGGATATCTAGCTATTCCAATCCTGCTGTTTACTGTCATGCTATCACTCCCCTATCAGATCAGCTTTTCCACCTTTGGGGGCCTCTTCCTGTAGTGAGAACATTTCATTTCCTCCTGCTAGCTGAATTCTAATTTCCAGATAGCAATTTGTGTAGGACAGACAAAGATGTAAGATAGGATTCTGCCAGACAGAGGCACATCAAGCGTTTTTGTGCACATTTTCTGGGTGCATCGCATGGATATCAGAAAAGCCAAACACTCTTCCTCACAGATAAGAGTGCTGAGCTGTTCTGGGTAAAAGAGAAGGACAGAGGGAGGTAAGTGAGCATTGGATTTAGCTAGTACATGATGTGTCAGTAGAGGAGTTGTTGAAAAACCTGGCCACTTTCTTTCGGCAAAGGGCTGAATTTCTTGTCTTAAAGATGGAACTGAGTCAGGTGAGTGTGGACATGTGCAAAGAGTGTGGAAACCACACCTTATTCCAGAGAGGTTACAGCCATGCCCTGAGGTGACTTGTGTGACAGAGGCACACTGGTTCACATACAAAGAGATGGAGTCACTGGGCTGTGGCAAACCCTGGACCAGAGGCAAAAGAATCAGGAGTAGCAAGGAGCCGGCGTTGTGCATAAGTGAACCACAGAAAGGCTAATGTCTTCACTTGCTTTCCTGGGTATAAGTTTATCCACAGATATTAAAAAAAAAAAAAAATTAAAGCAGTTTCCACATCTACATACCTACCCACTAATGTGGGAACATCTGTACATCAAGCATTTTCAAAAAAAATCTCTGGATCTACTTGGAGATTTTAAAAATATTTTTGTTTCTTATCTGCAACTTATATTAATTTTCCTTGTCTACATTTCTTTTATAGAAAATCAATGGGCCTCAGCACATTACAAACATTGTAGCAGTTTCCCTTTAAGCTTGCAATATATTTCTTAATCATCCTTACTATTAATAATCCTTGTACACATACAGTTATTCAATATTTAAAACTAAAACTGTAAATGCAATATAGTGTTTTACTTCAGCTTACAACTTGCACAAAATATTAATAATCCTTGTACACATACAGTTATTCAATATTTAAAACTAAAACTGTAAATGCAATATAGTGTTTTACTTCAGCTTACAACTTGCACAAAATCAAAGTTTTTTTTAAAAAAACTCATTCAGCTCTTTCAGGATCCATTAAAAAGTGCCATTTATAGAAGACGATCATTTTAAGCTTTATTACAGCTTAAATATTCTCTTCCTTTGCACTAAATTTTGGAAGAGCAAACCTGTAAAATAAAACTCTCTTTTGTTTTCCTCTTCTATTCTTCAACATGTATAAGTGGAAGAAAAATAACCCCCAAAACTTAAAACAAAAAGTAAAAAACTTCACCAGCACTTTTGCATGTGTCTAATCCATGTGTTTTCAGTGTACGATCTGGAGAAAGATAATTTCTTATCTTTAGGAACTAGAGAGGAGAATAAGCTAGTTAGCTCATTCCTAATTTCCAAGAGGTTGTTATCTTTATATGACTGCTATCCAAGTTTGCCCTAACAGCCAGTTGCTTATGAATCTGTACATCAAAACTCCCTCCAAAAGACTTCTGCTTTAGATATGGATAATTTTAGACTCTGACCTTTGAAGCTTTTGAAACAAATCATCACCTAGTGTCTAAGAGGGGCACTTTAAGAGAAAAGCTCTTTATCTGAAGGATGCATCTCCTTTTTCTCTTTATCCTAGCAAATCACTACATGTCCCCATCCCTGACATTTAATTGCAGCCAAAGCAGGTGGAGAAGGGGTGTGTGTGGGGAGGCAGGAGGTGTTTCCATTGCAATAAATGGCTATGCTTCTTTTTCTACACTTAGTACTTTGAAAAACAAGGAAGCCTAATTGCCTTTGAAAGAAGTGCTTAAAGTTATTTTTAAGCTAAATTTGAATATATTTGTTGAAATGTGTCACTCTGATGATCTGATTCCCTCTTCAGATTTCACACAGGTAGGATATTATTTTTTTTCATGCTCTGTTACAATTTTAAAGGAAAAGAAAGCAGTTTTAAGCATTTTGTTTCTTCTGAAATATTTGAAGAATATATTTTTGCTGCAGGTGGATGTAACCTGTGTCCCAGCCCTGACTGAACATAGCCTTCCAAAATCCAGAACTGGCTATAATTACCTTAGGTCTTCTCACATGTATGAATCACAGTAGAAATGAGTTAAATTGAAATAGGCTGACATCCCTAAGATATAACAAGTGTCCCTGTCCTTGTGACATCTGTGATAATTAGTAGTCAGAAACTCACTTATTTTGCTGTCTCAGTCCTCATTTAATAGTGTTGGATTGTTACTACTTTAAGAGAAAGAATTGACAAATGGTGAAAGATACAGGATGGCAAAAATTGTACCCATATTATCCCAGAGTGATCCAGGATGGCAGGAACATCTGGTCCAACATCGCTGCTCAGGTGGGGCCAGTTGGCCAGAATTGTGACCAGATGCCTTTGGATATCATGGAGGATGGAGATTTCACAGCCTCTCTGGTCAACCTGTGCCAGTTCTTGGTCACCCTCACAGCAAAAAGGTGTTTCCTGGCACTCAGGAGGAAACTCCTGTGTTTCATTTTGTGCCATTTCTTCTGGCCATCACTGAAAAAAGCCCAGTTTCACAGACTTTACACCCTCCTGTCATGTGTTTCCACACTCAGATAGAATCCTCTCCAAAGTATTCTCTTCTCCAAGCTGAGCTGTCCCAGGTCTCTCAGTCTTTCCTCATATAAGAGGTGCTTCAGTCCCTTCACCATTTCTGCACAGCTTCACTGGACTGTCTTCAGAATATCCCTGTCTCTGTCATACTGGGCATCCCAGAACTGGCCACAGTACTTCTGATGTGGCCTTAAAACCGGGGAAAGTAAAAATCATATTGTAAAGGGGAAGTGAAACATAATTTCTGAGCTTTTTAATGCCTAAATTGGATAAAAAGGAGGGACTCTTTTCAAGTTCCTATTTAAAACCAAGGAACTATTTTTTAAAAATTTATTTGCCTTTAACAATTGCAAGAGAGGTGTTGCTTTTATTCCCAGTGAAAAGAACTTTTTTTTCATCACACTCCTTCCTGAGATCCATGCTGAAAGAAAAACATCTTGCTCCTTAAAAACAACTTTTTTTGAGAAGCTGAAGCGCATCCTTTTCCCAAGACATTAACTTGAAGTGCCAACAACTCCTGCAAGCCAACCTCTACACTCATGTAAATCTGCCCTGTGCATTTGATGTCAGGAGAATAAAAGTGACCCATGCCAAATTTTTATTGCTAGTATCTGCATGACTGATGTCCAAATTCACTTGAAAAAAAAAGAGACAAAGAGCACAGCAGGGAGTGAGGACATTCAGCTCTGCTGGTTTCGTGTGTCCATATCGACAGACTCAGGGATCAGAAGTGTAAATTGTGCTGACACAGGGGAATTGGTTTTGATGATTGTCTCAAATTCATTGGCATTGCAGAGCTGCCTTTTTTGGCTTGACAGGCACAACTGAAGGAAACAATACTTTTGGTATTGATAATTTTTCAAAACTGAACGATTTAGCCACTGAATTTCTGCATGGTGATGAGATTTGTAGTACCTCATCTCTTTATCAGTAGCAGTGTTTCAAAATATACTCTTTGCATGTGTCTATTCCCAGCTATCATCTTCCCTCCTTCTCTCCTTGAGGTCATTCAGTAAGTTTCCAGACATTTGATTCTGACCCCAAATCTGTACTTGTCAGTGGATCATGTAACACCTGAATAAAGGTGCATGCTTTATTCCTCAAAGAGTACAGCCAAGTAGGGAGTAAACTGAAATTCCCATTTTCCAGCTAAACCTGACCCATGGCAGCAAACTGCAGAAACAAGCACTTCAGACAGGGTTACTTTTGCTCAGTTTGCAGCTAAGCCACAGAGAAAGTAAAGCATTTCCATAAGATGCCATGTGCTTGTGAGTATCACTGTGTTGGTGTATTTTCCCTTGGCCATTCTTCCTGAGCTAATGCCATTTGTTGAAGATGGATATAAGATATAGCATGTTCCATGAAAAATAAGATGAAAATATTTTCCAGCAGAGAAACCATATTTCAGGGTAAGTTTCTCTAGGAATTTTTATTAGGTCCCAGTGCTCACAGTGAAATTATGGCAGAACTAGCCTGACTTTACTGATCTTCACTTCACAGAGGATTGCAGTGGTTCAGTTTTGTAACTGAAATGGCAATTAGAAAGAACGTCTGAACGATGGTATGGATAAACATTCCCATGGGTAATTCCATGGTATGGATAAACATTCCCATGGGTAATTTATTCCATGGTATGGATAAACATTCCAAAGAGTGATTCCATACAATTCCCATCAATTTATGCTTCCACTAATGAGCATCCAGAACAAAACAAAAGCTTTTATATTCTCCAGCTTTTGACTTTCCAGCATTCACACACTCTACAAAATAAGATGTTAACAAATCACCTATTTGTTTTCACATTAAAAAAAAAAGTTTTCTTTATCATTTCTTTCAGTTTTTTGAATTCAGGCTGCATTTAGACTAAACTTTAAAAGTTTTTTCTTCACAATAAATTTAAAATTATGTTTGAATCAAAAATCAAATAAAAATAACCAAATAAAATAGCCAAATAAAAATACTACTTTCAATAAATCACCCGATTCCCTGGTTCTGGACTTTAAGGTGGTATGGCAGGGAGAAATAATATTTTTGATTGAAACACATCCAAACTGACAAAGCTTCTTAGGATGCATCACTAGGTCAAGGAAGGAAGAGATTCTCTCATTTGCAAGAGACTATCTACAATCACAGAAGTTTAAACTGCAAAACAGTTTTGCAAACAAGCTCCATTTTTTTTTTTTTAATTTGGCCACCAAACCAGAAAGAAAATGAAGAAAAAACCCACTGTTCACTGAGCTTGTCTCTGCATTCTGAACTTCCAGCTTCCCTTCATGGCCCCAGAACATTTACCACAGCATCCTGTCTCCTGCACGGGCTGTGGGTCAGCTGCAGTATGTGAATGGTATATGTGTTTGTCTTTTTCCCCAAGGTCAAGAATAAGAGGTAGTTTCAAAGGCAGGTTTACAATGCTATTGTCCTTTGTGAAAAACAGAGTCATTTAATCTCCCTAATAGTGACTCTAATTAAGGATGCAAATATTCAATTAATTTGGAAAACGCAATGGGCTTCACAATTGAGTGAAATAATATGAATGAAGTAATTGGCCTGGGACCACAATTTATCTTTATACTCTCTCCATTTCACAAAGGCATTACTTTTCTAAGAGTTATGTTTTATTCACACACTTGAGTACCGAAGCCCTGGGGATCTGGGATATTTAATTACATCGCAGCAGCGCACACAATGGCTACAACTCACAGGATATGTTTTCTATATTCCCAACCCTGTTAGCGCACAACCCCCTGCTTTGCTGTCCTGGGAAAGACGTATATGGAAGGAAATGGCTTTGAGGAATGTGTATTTATGAAGTGCTTAGAAACTTGTATCTCAAAACAATCTTTTTGCCTGAGCAAGACTGGTAAATTATCATTACTTCGAAAATCTGTTGTAGTAAAGAAATTACACAATGTGCCATGATGGAGAGAAGTAAGTCAAGGAGGAATATTTTAATGATGGGAAGATGCACAGCACCATGCTGTGTAGACCCAAACCTATTGGCTGGGAGTGAGGAGATCTTCATTTGTTCTCCATTATGTTGTATGAGCTGTTGGATGACTCTCCTATATATCTTGCAGTCCCTTGGTGATTGTTGGAGCGATTCCCTTTCCCTCCCTAGCTCACTGATGCTAATGACAGGCTTTCTACTCATCATCTGGATATTGCTCAGGGGTCACAGTGGAGACAACTCATTCCAGGTGTAACACAAAAAAGCATCTAACAACCAGAACAGCTCCTTCAACTCCCCCTACTCAGGCCACTACCACAGAGAAAGGCCTTGCAAAATATTATCTCTAATGGGAAAGGATGTTTGTACGGGACTAGTATTTTAGGAGGGTTTTTCCCAAAAAACATACAGGCCTCTTCAACTGGAATACTGGGATAAACTCTCAGAGTACCCCATCTCACTTCTTACTGATATGAATTAAATGGAATGTCTTGTCTCACAGCAGTTGCTCAGGTGAGGTGTTATCTTTTTATATCTCAGAAATATCTCAGTCAGAGGTATGTTCTGTCTGTCTGGAGCATAAAGCAAAAAATCTGGCTATAATGTCCAGGAACAGGCACATTCAAATGATTGGTAATTGCTAAGTATCAAGTTCCAGGGCATCTATCACTACCTTCATGTCCTTTCACCTCCAGTGAACAGTGAAGTCTTTATAAATGATAACGTTGCGTGAACTCTGTCAGGTGATGCATCCCCTCATTTTCCCTTAACAACAAGGCACAGATTCAGTATTCCAGACTCAGCACCAGAAATCAGAGGCTGGACATGAGTCATCAATGTGTGCTCACAGCCCAGAAAGCCAAACGTGTCCTGGGCTGCATCCAGAGCAGCGTGGGCAGGGGAGGGAGGGGATTTTGCCGCTCTGCTCTGCTCTGCTCTGCTCTGCTCTGCTCTGCTCTGCTCTGGTGGGACCCCACCTGCAGGGCTGCACAAGCTCTGGGGTCCCAGCACAGGACAGACATGGGCCTGATGGATCAGGTCCTGAGGAGGGTCACCAACATGATCAGAGGGATGGAGCACCTCCCCTGTGAGGAAAGGCTGAGAGAATTGGGGTTGTTCAGGCTAGAAAAGAGACCTGACCTGACTGCAGCCTTCCAGTACCTGAGGGGATCTGAAAAGAAAGATGAATTTCGTGTGCAGATGTTTACTTCACTAGGTTTTCTCAAGACTGTCTTAGCTGCAGAACTGAATTCAACCTTGATAAAACCTATCATAGGATTAGGGCTCCTCTCTGTAACCTTGTTAGAGTAGCACCCTCTTATTTTATGTCTTAAGGTTGACCTAGGCATTGTAATACATATGCTGTATTTCCTTATATTTTTTCCAAGATATTTTTCTTAACTTCCCCTGCCCCTTGAAAATCCCTAGCCAAATTGTAGACAGATGCTCAGCACTCTTGAATACTGAAACAGCAAGACAATGTGTGCATAAAAAAAGCTGAGGTGAAATCGATTCCAATAATAAAACACGTTTCATTTTCAAGTTCCTGAGATATTATTAAAAGAAGGAGCAGAACAAATAGGCAAGGAAACATGAAAGATATGTTGACAGAGTTCTAACAAGCATTCAGCAGGAAATTTGAAGTTAAACCGATGCTCACATTATGCCTTTTGTAATGGCATCCATTAAAGATTCCCTGGGCAGGATTTGCTCCCTCCTGAAAACTAAAGATTACTATAATCTTATTTTAATATGTGCTCTCTATGGTTGTAATGTCTATTTAGAATGTAAAAAGTCTTACATAGTTACTGCCCTTTTGATTTAGCGTTGCATGAAGCGATTGAACAAACAACACCAAAAAGAATTGTTCTTAAACAGCATTAGGCTTGCAGTATTGGGCTGTTACAAGGCAAAAACATCAGAACTTATTTTACCCCCATTATGTACTGGAGGATAATGACAGTGCCCAGGTTCATCTGACTGCTTTCCCTCAGAAAGCCTCTCCAGTTCCTGCAGAGACAGAATCATCTCAGGAAGTGGCAGGAATGAGGAAGTTTTTTGTTTTGGGTCAGCTGGGATTCTCTTCATTTGCCAGAGAGGCAGCCTGAGACAGCTGCCCAGCGACCTCAGCCAGCTGAGGTAACTCCTGCACATAATGCCACATGAATTCTCTCCGTATCTGAAGCAGTGCAACACAGCTGCCAAGTGCACTTCTCTGACAGAAATTTTCAGGAATCCTGTTTGCTCTCTTTGCTTTAGCATTCAGTTTGTACAATAAACCCCAGCTTTTGGTTGGAGGCTCTGGTTAATCATACCTCACTATCTTCTAAGCTGTAGGAGAAAGGAAGGTCAGTGGACACAAGTTTTTATTTCAAATATTTTAAACCAGGTTGGAAAGGCAACTCTGGTTGTTTAACAGTTTCTGTCTCTGAATATGTCTTTTCTCCTCCTTAATTTCTTTGTTTTTAATATCAATAATTCTACAGCAACAAACCGTCTGTACTCCATATACAAATCAGGAATACTTTAAAATGCAAACATCAGCATTTTAACAAGCTAAACAAGGGACAGCATGCTAATTCTGTATAGGATTTTCAAGTGAGCTGTCCTCAAAGGACCATATAATCATTAAAACAAAGAGGTTTGAAAATTGAAATTAATATTGCACTTCAGCACGTCAGAGAAAATTCTTTCATGGCTTTATATATTTTTCCTAGCTCAAATAATCTTGCTCACTTTCCTATGAGTTTAACAACTCAGCTTTAACTTGTTATTTGTTGTGGCTATTAGATACTTAGATAATCATTTGATATTGTTTTTATGCTTTGGAGGAAAGGGGAGCTCCAGGTAAATATAATAAGGGTCAGAGAACTCAAAGGAGAAAAAGAGAGACAAGAATAAAAACACTGGAAAATCTTTAAATATAATCTCTGGTGCCAAGAACACCGCCTTTTGTAACTGAAAGATTAGTGGAATATGCAATTTCATTTATCATAAATACCACACATATTTGGGTGGGACAATGAAAAACACCTGGGGGAATTAGCTACTGAAATGCCATTAAAAAAAAAAAAAAAAAAAAAACCAACAAATTTTTTTTAAACCCTGTGTCTCAAGCTTAAAAATAAATGTTTCTATTTGGCTTTCCTGCTGCTAGGTCATGCAAAATATTGTGTATGGGACATCATAACTAAATTAAAGGGAAAAAAACCCCATAAAAACCTGAATAGAAGATAATTTATAACTTCTGGAAAGGCCTAAAGGGGACAGTTCTCCATCTCCAGTTTGGACTGAACTGCAGTCACCAAATGCAGCTAATCCAGTGGAATGTCTACCTTTTGTGTTCCAGAATTTCTGGATTTTTCCCTGGCCCCTTCAAGCCAGAAAGTTCCAAGCAGTTCAGTCTCCATTTATAAAACAGAATACACATGTTTCACTTGGAAAACAAAGGTATTGTTGGTATTATTTCAATAGATATTGCCTGAGAGATAAATTTAAAAGCTTGAGTTTTTCAAAATTCCTGTGCCTGAGAAATTAGTTTATGCAGAGAAAATTAATGTTGGACTGACACCCTCAAAAAAATTTATTTGCCTTGTTGACTGGTCAACAACGTTTTCCAGACCCATGTGGAGAAATTCCTGTGATCAGAAATTCAAGGAAAAGGATAGCTGTTGGACAGCTCCTTAGGTGGTATAGCCAGTAATCTTTTTTGAACTTTTCATGAGCTGTCACCATTCTGAAATCAAAGAAGATGTCTGGGTCTATTTGCAGAATGCCAAGTGTTCAGTTCTAAATCTGACTGTTGTGTTTGGAAAGAATCCAGGTGATGACTACGCAGGCAGAGAAGGTTGAGATCAGAGTATTGAAGTTCCTGAGCCACCAGTTGGGGAAAGTCCACTGATTTTTTAAAATTTTTAACACTGATATTTTAAATTTTCAACATTCAGCACAACCACAGGCTTTTTGCCAAAGTGGAAAATATTAAAAATGCCATATTATGCATCATCCTCCCATCTAAGTTTCATTAAAAAAAATATCCTTTGAAAAAGGATTCTGAAAAGGGCAGTCATAGCTCAAAACTTTTAATTTAATATGACTCAGTTTACTACCAATGTCTTTGGCAGTGGTTATTTAACCTGAGGTTATTTTTTATTAAATATTTCAAAATATGTTACCAGATCTCAGAGAAGCTACTCATGCTATAGGCTTGCTGCTTGTTTGAAAAGAACCTTTAATTCTCCTTGTCTTCCTTTATATATATACATAAATATAAATATATACATATATATATAAAGGCATACATTAAAAGGTAAAGAACCAGCAAATTTTCTTTACACACTCAAGTTTTGACCATCCCAGTCCAGTTGCCATTTGCTCTGCCATCTAAACTTGTTGCTCTCTGAAATTTCTGTACTGCTTTACTATTTCCTCTGCCTTGTATTCCTCTCTTTTCACCTCATGAAGTGTATCTATCTCCCTGCTGCCTCCCTTGTCTGTTAGTCTTTCCTGAGCATCTTTGCTGAACTAATGCAGCCTGAGATAAAAGAGGGCCCGTTTTCAATGAGGGCAAGGTTTCAGCTTCAAGTCAGAACCAACAGGAGAGAGAAGCTATCCTTCCCTAGGGACACATTGAGAACAGAAGCAATCTGACCACGTGGAGTTGCAGCACCCATAAGCAAAGTGACTGATTTGGGGTGGAGTGGAAGAAAAGCTGCTCAGAAGAGGGAAGATGAAACAGGTTTGTCTGCCATTTATCTGCAGCACTGTCTTCTGCTTGCACACCTCTGCATGAACTAGGAGTTTGCCTCCTCAGCTGAAAGCACATCTATTTCTATACACTTTTATTAGAGCTGGCAGCTTGTCATGCCAGTACATCCTTCTGCTGCAGTGTATTACATGGCACAACACAGCAGTGTGATGAAATGAAGTGTCAGAGCCACATCAGATATATCCAGAGTTATATGTGCCTGTGTCCAGCGGGGGAAAAACACTATTAGATCACAGAGCCATTTCACCAGGTGGTACATGTGGTTAGGAGTCACTTTTTTTGCCCAGCTCAGCTACTCTTATCATAATGGGAAACTCATCTTTGTCATTTACCTCTTCAGTGTCACAAAATCAACGTGAAACAAATAGATAATTTTAAGTCTGTCCATCATTTTGTCACCTGCAACATGGAAGTTGCATAATGAATGCATGGATTGATCCAGGCAGCAAATAAGATGAATCCCAGTGTTCACAGCATTTTTATTAGGGATCTGCAAGAAGCTGAAGTGACATTTTTATTAATAAATTGTACCATTGACATCATCTGGGTAAATTTCAGTCACAGGAACACCAGAATGAATGAGAGTTGCACATTTTAGCTTGTAAGTCTAGTCTCAGAGAACTTTTTCTTTGTTTCTCATTCAGATGGTGACCTGCCCTAAGCTCTAGAGGAGGCCGCTCAATTTTCCGAGAGGGAGATTCAGTTGCAACTGAAATTTTAGCAGTATTTTTAAAAAGCATTTTTAGTCCATTTGAGAAACACAAACACATTTCTTGATGAGGATTACATTTTCTTATTTTCAACAAAATTTTATTTTCATGGGACTTTAATACTTCCATTGGGATTTTTTATTTCCTTCTCTTTTATTTTTGTACAGAAGCAGAACTGTATTTTTCCAAGCACCTCTGTTGTCCACCTATTGAGATTTCACTGGAAGTTTTGCTTTTTATAACTCCACATAAGGACCAAGCATCAAGAAGTTCTTCTAAACGTTATTGTAATAATGAATAACAGAATCCAATATTAAGGGTGGGGATGAGTGAGAAAAATACATTTTCTTGAACAGTTGGACATGTGTGTTCATGCTCATCAATGGCTATAAAAGTAGAAAAACAAGCTGCATCACTTATCCACTGTAAAGGGTTCATTGAGGACACACCCGCATGGCCTGGTTTATGAAGTTCCAGCAGTTTTATATTTGCTTAGCTTTCATTTTCCAGGAAATGGCAGGAAAAGGGATGTGCTCCATCCTCTCCTTAAACTATGGGGCTTTTTTTGACTTTCTAGGTTATAAATCATCTGAAGATACCAGATTGTGTAAGAAGAAAAACACTAATATTGTAACATAACTCACTAATAGCAGCACATTCCTCAGAGTTGACATTATATGGGCTCAAATTACAGACAGACCCAAAGGAAAGGGAATGGGAATGGTCTCATTGGGCCCCACAGATATTTTGTACTTGCTCATGCTATCCTGAGGAACATGGATGTTTCACCTCTAACAAACACTTGATTTTCTCAGAGGGAGTGGTTGAAAGGTCCTTTTCTGCAGTCATTCATGTTGACTTTGTAAAGGGAAATGGTAGTTATAGAAATGCCAAAACCTGTATAAAAAGGATTAGACAAAATTGTGTCTAAAAGTTAACACATTCAGAAAAATGAAGCTACAGGATAGCAGAATTCCAGCACTTTAGAGTGCCTTAAATTCTAACATTTATTAGCTTTTCAACTTTGCAACCATTTTGGTGGTAGATAAATAGATTGTTTCATTCTCCCCTTCTCTTTCAATTTTGGATAAAAATAACTGGATCACTGTCACAAAAATGCATCTTTTGCAAGTGTATTTTTCCTGGGTCCTATTCTGAACTGAATTGAGCGCTTTGACGATGATGAATTTGGGAAGCTGACCTGGGTCATAATTGCCTTGATTTCTGTATAAAAAGTGTTATGAAACAAAGCAACTTTGTGTACAAAACAGAAAAAGAAAAGTGACTCACCTGATTCTCTTTTCTTCCCGATGTACACTGCTTCCCTCTCCATTATTTTCTCTTCAAGAGAAAACATATTTATGACAACATTCAATTTTCAGTCATTTCTTCAGTCTTTATAAATGAGAAGCATGCAAGGATGTAATTTAATAGGGGGTGCATTTTTCCACAAATTCTTAATTATATCAATAATGAAAGGTTTCTTGTTGATCATGTTCTGCAAATATGAATATCTACAAGACTGAAATTTTACTGAGTTAAATACATTATTGGTACATATAAAAAATTGATGATGCTATGCTTAAATATTCACCAACAGAAGTATTTTTTTTGAAGTTGGGTTTGTGAAATTTCCATTTATATCATGCTCATTACTCACATAAACCACATAATTAAGGAATTTTGTATGAACCCCCACAGCAGAAGTGATTCATCAATTGACTATTTGGAAGTGATTAAACACCTGAATAATTTCAAAAACTGGTTTACAATCCAAACTCCAAAGATATTCAAGCATCTTTGAATATTGTGATGATAATTAATAGATAAAATAATGGAAAATGAAATTTGTCCATGATCATATTTATTGGTAATTTTGGTTTCCTCAGCTCACAGTATGTAAATGGAATTTATTGCCTGCTCTGAAATCAGAGTAGAAAGGTAATAAATACATGTTTATTTGCTTTCATTCAATTTCCTTGTTCTTTTCAGCAAAAATGTTCAGTAAAATGTTTCCTCTTAATACTTTCAAATACTTTCAAAGCAACATAAGGAAATTAGTTGCAATTCCATTAGGTCCTTTTAAGTCATAGCATATCAAATAAATAGATATAAAATTCTCGGGTCTTGGTAGCTTATGTCATTTTTGTGATTTCCCACTAAAAAGAAACAGAAATTGTTTTTTAAAAGAGCATGTCACCCTGAGTGCCACTGCACAGCTCATAAATCTAGTCCTTGTTTTAATTTAGTGTGTCAGAAAATGACTCATTTGTTCATTACGCCATTAATTCATTCAGAGAAGTACTTTGTCAGGGAAGTGCAGCTACCATAAAACTAATCATCCCAGACTATCTACTCCCCAGAAAGACAGGGATACCTCCCTCTCAGGATGAGCGGAAACATACCTGGGCTCAAAAAAGGCTTCTGCTTTAAATTGTATTGGGTGTAGTAACAATGCAATTCTATTCTTAGAAACCAACCAATGAACATCAGTGACAAGTACTGCTAGAATCACCCCAATTCATTAGAGTGGATTAGTTTAAAAGAGCCTTACCAGAGCATTCACAGAATCACAGAAAGGCTAAGGTTGGAACATTTATATCCCTTTCAAATATTTCTAAATATAGATAATGAGGAAACATTTTTTTTGTGAATATTGTCACTTCTTTGCCTTTGGTGGGGCAGAGGGTGCATCACTCGTTGGGCTAGCTGGTTACACACTGCTAAAAAGCTCAGCTTCATCAGGACTCCAGCTCATCTTCATGAGGACTCCAGCTTCCACAGCTGACTGCAATCCCTGTGCAGTGCAGTCAGTTGTGGAAACCAGACCTAATGACAGGGTAGTGCTGAAAATACTTAATTCCCTTGGATCCTCCTGCTCCCCAAACACCCAGCTTTAGGGATCCCTTACTCTTCGTCCTGTGTGATTGAATTTCCTGGTATGGGAACTTCACTGTCAAGGGAATCAGACCTGAATGCAGGTGAGTGAAAGGACAGTCCCGCTGTCAGAGTGAAGAATAGACAGGGCACAGCAATTAATAATTTCCTAGGTTATGGATTCAATTTTGAATTTGCAGCCACCTTTGATGTTGCTTATATAGGCTGTTTATTTATCTTAGAAGAGCATCTACATGCCCCAGCTGGGATTAGAGCTTGTTGTTGATACAAGGAGTGCAAGAGATGTATTGTTGAAGCTGCTGATCAGCTGGCTCTGCTATACCATATCCATATAATTATCTCCACAGCCACATTCTTCTGCAGCTACTTGGACTAACTGTGAAACATACCAATAACTTCTATTCTACCAGGAACACTGAAGAAAATGCAGTGTTTTCCTCGGAGATCTCTGAAAACTGTTTCCTGAGTGTCTGTCAGCCCTTCTAACTTTCAGGAGTCATTTTTTCTGGTCAATGAGGAAAGGTTATCTTACTCTGCTTAAGGGTTGTGGGTTATAAAGGTTTATTCTTATTATTGCAACGTTTGTATTTCCAATTTGCTTAATTTGCCTGGAGAGTTGTGAAAGGCACTCTGCAAATCAGGTGAGGAAATCACATGCTAAGATTCTTCTATGAACTAATCAAAGATTATGGCAAAGATTATTTTCCTCCTCGTCTTCTCCCACATTGTTTCTCTCTGCTCACAGTAACACTCTTGTTCCAGACATATTTGAAGGAAAAAGCTGTGTAGCTTGAAACAAGGAATAGGTGCCTGAAACAGTCAGGGTGATGAAAGAAGTGGGCTTGGTCACTAAACAGTATTAAGGCACTATGAAGTAAGGTGAATCCAAGGATACATAGTTCAGACTCTGACAGAGTTTCATTAGGTGTGTTCCTGTTAAAGAAATAAGTGCTTCAGCTCAGCTTTTATAGTAACAATCCTGAGGCTACTTTGCTACCTTGTTATAAATTCACCCATAATGCAGACTGTAGTTTATGTTGACAAAAGCTGAAATTAGGAGCGGTCACGGTAGTGTATCTTCCATTCTAAGAATTTTTAGAGTCTTCTTTCCAGTACAATAAGGTCATGTGCAGAGACAGAAAAGAGAGATGAAATTAATTTTTTTAAATGGAAAATTTCTAGGACTGTTCTGTATCTATTTAAAAAGTGGGGTTTTTTTTTCCTTCTTGTTTGACTTCGATTGGCTTGTTTGTCAGTTTGGTTGATTTAGTGGGGGTTATCTATTTTGCATCATTAATTTCTGTCCTTGTGCTCTTTGAAATGTATTATCCAAGACTACTTGATTTTATTGGAGGCCAGTTATTTTCCTACTGTTCCAGGGCAATGGCTTTCTAACCAGAAGCAGACGAAAGCTAAATCACAGATCCAGCCACTTCCTCTGTACCGTGGATATTTAGTATCTGAATATTCTTCCAGTAGATGAGCCTTCCATTTTTCAGTGTATATGTCAACCTTCAAGGTGATTTTGAATGAAATAACACATAAATATGCCATCTAATTGAAGTCTGTCCTTCAGAGAATTAACACCTACATTTGAGTGTTAAATGACCCAATACAATTTGTCAGCATGATGTTTATTCTGCAGTAGTACTGATTGCAGTGAAATCACAGCAGAAGTGAATCTGCAAATAAGGGCATTGTTTAATTCTCTGAGTTGATGGGATGCCAGATCTCAGTGACATTAGATGGGCTGTGATGGAAAACATGTTTTCCTGTTAGAAGAACTACATTCTATAGCTGTAGGAGACAGCAAAAAGGTGGTCCCTCATTGCCCCTTGCTACAGATAAATCCATGGTGTGTATTCACTAGAGTTTATTCGTATTGATTTTTCATTTTGTAAATCACTTTACCATTGCAGCACCTTGACAAGCTTACATGTTAAAGCACAATACATTAATATTTACTTGCTGCCTAAAAGCCACACACAGGCTTTCCTTGCTTTCTAATGATATTCAAGCATGAATGAAAAGAGGTTGAGAAAAACAATTTCTGCAATGGGAATGCGTCTGATTTATACCCCAAAATGGGAAATTATTATGGCTGTAATAATATACTTTCACATAAGCTGTCACAAGTAAAGCGAAGCTTGGCCCATAAAGACCCATTTTCTGAAATGGAAGAAGTCAAATGATCGGTTCTTCAATGTCCAGCCAAAAGGCAGTTAGCAAAACTTGGAAAAATTTCCTCAAGACATCAGTAAGGGGGAAGGGAAGCTGCTTAAAGGGCGCAGTGTTTGTTGTGCACCGATGGGGAGGGAGGAGGGAAAGATCTTATTCCCCTATGTTTGCATTAGATATGAGCTGTGTCTCAAATAACAGAGAGAAGATTTATTTCCCTGGAGCTTGCACTGAGCAGTTTAAGACAAAATTGCACATCTGCAGATGGCACAGATGCAGTGGGTGTTGGGGCACGTCGGGAAGCCAGCCTCAAGAAATGAAATGTTCTTCCGTTGTCTCCTGGAGCATCTTCTGTCCCTCTCTTTTGTCAGGGGCTGCAGGAGGTTTTACTTGCTCCTTGTTAGGAAGGGTTGTGCATTCCTTTCACCAGGTGGTTATGGCTTGGTGAGTGGGGTGTTGTTCCTTCCTCCCAAGGACAGAAAGTTTGGAAAAAATGCTGCTTTTTGCATTAGGGCATAAGGTAAAGATGTCTGCTGGGCCCAGAGGCATCTCTAGGGATTTCCAAAAGCTTTTTGGAACATGTACCCAAACTATTCCCTGGCACCTTTGTATTTTAAAATTACTTGTGGATGTGAAAGGTTTATTTTAAATCTGTACTAATGCTTCTGTGAAGTGAATGCTTTGCTCTAGAATGATGTGTATGCTCTTGGGAAATCTATGTGTTTTTCTTTTTCAAGTATGTAAGGGCTGCAAATTAAGCAGTAGGATTGAGACACTGCTTTTATTTGGTGACTTCTAGCTATTTAAATTTTGCCAAGATTTCTGCTTCTTTGTTGTTGGGGGATTTTTGTATCAGTACTTTTCTCTCTCTTGGCTTTTTATGTATAAATGAATGAAAATGTATTTTTAGTGAAATGGTGTGAATGGCACTGTGGTTGAGAGGACTGTAAAAGGCTTTGGTTAAACTGATAACCAAAGCTGGGGTCAGGTCTTTGTAAACCCATGGAGTACTGTTAAAAAGGGCATAAAGTGGTTGGCCAGAGTGTAAGCTAAATCAGAGATGGGACTCTCTTACCCCCGTAGCTGAGATTAACCCCACCTGAAGTTTGGCTGTTTTAGACTCCCTCTGCAGCTGACAAATTAGAACAAGTTCTGTCCAGAGTGCAATTCCTTCTGACCATGCCAAGAAACTTGCTTTTTAGTAAATGAAGGAAGTCTAAAAGGAAAAGTTCAGGGACAGGAAGCTTATGCCGCTAACTTGGAGAGCACTTCTGCAAAGCAGGAGAGTATATGAAAAATCTGTTTAGGAACATGCTTTTCACTTAAATGGTCCTTTCTTACCTATAAAGCTAAAAGCACTTTTAAAAATCTGTGCTCTGTATTTTTTTTTACCAGTCTACATATGCAGAGAGCCTAGAAGCAATTTGTACAGAAGCTGTGTTATAGTGAATAAAATCTTTCTGTTAAATTGACAATCAACCTCTTATTACCAGTCCTGTCACAAATTTTTGGCATCATCTTTGATGAGGTGTTTGGGGCCATGCTCTCTGGAAAGTATACTTCCCACCAAAGCACTTGAATTAAGTGATTGCTGCTCAATCTCTGCACCCAGCAAGGATTTCTTTAGAAATATTCTCATCTTATTCTGCTTCCTAATAAGTAATAAAGTGCTTGCTGACCTACAGCTTTTCTGTCTCTTCTGTCTTGCCCTGCTGGGAAAAAAATATCTCCTCGATGGGGACAGAAAGTTTTCAGGTTTTCATTTCTTCATGAATAGCTAGGTCCACAGGACTCTTTTATTGAATACTTTTTTATTTTTAACTCTGCAAATACAAGACTTTTATTGTGGGTGCTGTCAGCACCTTTTATCCTTCCTAGATGCTAAAAATGCTCAGGATTTTTGTCACAGGTGTGATCCTGGTATTTTCCACTCCGAGGAAGAGGTTTTGCTCTCTGGAAATGAAGAAAAGTTCCTGCTGCCTGTGTTATCTGTAGTTACCTCTTTGATCACTAGAGGTTGTTGTGTACATGCAGGCTTAAAAACTGCCTGCTCTTCAGAGATGCCATGGAAGGGCTATGGAATTCAGGGGTTGAGGGAGAAGAGGAAAGGGATTTTGTTCATACAGACTGGCAATCCTGGCCTTGGGGTTATTGGTCAGTAATATACTCTGAATTTTGTGTTCTTGTCCTATAAGATTGAGAATTCAAGTTCCTTGCCTCTTTGTTAACACATAACTGTACCAGAGCATAAACACATGTGCTACAAACTCCAAATTAGCATTCTTTGCTCTAAAAGTCCCTAGATTTATATTACTTTGTGGGTTTAAACATTATTTTCTCTAGAATGGACCTCGAAGCGTGGTGTTTCATTACACAAGACTGAAAATACTCTTCATTAGTCACAATTTCTTGTACCAGCCTCCTGTGGACTCTCCTGGATGAAGGGGAGAATTGGATGGAATAACGTAATTTCAGAAAAAAAAAGGACAATTTTTTCCCTTATGAGAAATACATTGAACAGTAAATTCCAATTAGCACACAAACAAAAAGCAAATCCCTCCTCAAACCTGCATTCTCATCCTGCCATGTACACACACACACATGCTCACACACACTCCTAGGCAGAATATAGACATATTTCATGCCAACCTGTCATGGGAACACAAAGGTCAAGACTTGACAGAGGGGAGGCTTTCATCCATAAATGGAGAAAAGACAGATTTTGTTGTCATGAACTGGTGTAAGAAAACAAGCTATTTGCAGTGATGTGACAGGTTTAATCTATCCAATAGTCAGAGAGAGCTACCTTCAATACTGCTGGCCTTTAGTTTTGTCCATCCTTAAATGTGTCCTCCCACCATAGGCTGGTGTTTCTTATTTAGGGGTAGGAAGAGTTTAGGAGCTCCTGAGGAAGCCTGAGTTAGAATGAGAGAAGTGGCACCTGGTCACCAAAGGAAGGTGAGCAAGAGATCTATGTCCCTCCCTGAGCTTCTGGCCACACCAGAAGTGGACCATGGATGCCCCTGGTAGTCCCTGTGGTGTCCAAGTGGCTGTAAGAGGTGGCAGAGTTATCACCCTGGCTCAGCTGGAAACTCCCATTATAGCTATCAAAGTGGCTGTCCCTTATCTAATATTGAGAATGGTTTCACTGAGATCTCAGCTGCAGCCTCTCTGAAAGATTTTTTACTAGATAATGGTTCTGATTCATGGTTTAATTTAACTAAGTTGGATCAACATCTAACAGGGCTTCCTCTGATTTTTCCCTGCGAGTACAGCTGGGACAGTCTCTGTCCTCTCCCTTCTGAGGTGTCCATTTTACAGTGTCAGGAAGTGGATGCCTATTTTGCAATGCCAAAAAAAGCCCAGACCCAAACCAAACCAAAATCCCAAACAAAAAAATAAACAAAGAAACTTTAAAAAAAAATAAACTATTGAGTAGTTCTTGCTTGTAAAGTGAATGACACCTCAGGAGAAGATCTCTTATATTTCAGAAGAGCTGTGACTGATCTCTGAAGAAGCACTTCTGTCTTGCTCACGAAATAGACTAATTTTTTAACCACTTTTTTGACTATCTGTGTTCCTAATTTTTATAGATGTTTATTAAAAAACTAAAGTCTTACCACAAGTCTGCCACTTCAAAGTGCTATCAAAATTGAAGGTCCTTCTCCATGCTAAAACTACCGGTGTTGAGTAACAGAAAGAAATGTGGAGCAAACCTGAACAGTGACTGAAGAATGCCCACAAAATAAAATAAATGTGGGAGTGAAACAGGGACATAACTCATGTGGTCCTCCCTCTACTTGCCCTTGCTGAAGCTAAGAGGAAAAAAGAGGCCAGATTAGAGCATTTGTTCGGCAAGGGAACAGCCTGCCATGTGTTATGATGTTGCTTTGACCTTGCTCTGGCCAATTGAAAAGAAACACTGCGTAATGAATATCAGCTGTCTGTATTTTAAAGCAGTTTTCCCACTTTTACATCACTTGGTTTTCCTTATAAAAACCCTGCTCATAGAGAAGAGTATATAAAACACGATGTAACTTAAATGAAAATGCACAGTAGTAGATGTGGAGAAGTGCTCTGTCCCTCAATCTGAATGGCAAATCATCCTTCTAAATCAGCAGAACTTACAGTGGACCTAAACTGATGTAAAGGATTTTACAATCTATTTTGTGTTCATTTTTATTAATGCTCTGCATAGTAAATGCCTCCTTTAAATCTTTATGCCTTTAGCTTATACCTGTTTAACATTTTAAACTTCACAGGGTTTTTTGTGAGTTTTGCTCCTTTAACTGTGAAGTAGTCAGAGGTTTATGTAATTGTGAAGCCCTGTGTTTTCTGAGAAAACTAGGACACAAGTTTCCCAGGAGGAATTAGCAAATAATTAAAATATTGAGGAAAAGAAAACAACAGTGAAGCATCAGCCAACGGGGTTAAAGATCTCTGATATTTGACAGCATTTTTATTTGGTTTGTTTTTGAGTATTTCAGCTAAAGGATGTCCTGTGCTTGATTCTTGTGCTGCTGTGTTGGGGTGAAGGAAAATAAATGCAAGAAGAATTGGACTCACTGAGTTCTGCCCTGCATCTGCCAAGGTTAATGCACATGCATCTGTTTCATAGTTTGTCATCTCTCTCCTATTCCATGTTGTTCTTTTGTCCTCCTTTTTCTTTGTCTCCTCCCTTTGTCCTCCCTTTCCCTTCACTTTAGACAATCAGTATTCCTACCATTGTTTGATACCTCCCGTGCCTCTGCCAGAGGCAGAATGACATATTTGTGCCAGCTTTGGCTTTCCTTTTGCTCTTCTGCGTCTGTAATTCCACAAAACAAAGTTTAAGGTGACCTTTCTTCCTCTGGAGTCTGAGGTCTGAGATCAGCCTCATGTCTCAGGGTGCATATATTTCCCCCAAAACTGGGCTTCATTTTTGGAATTATTCCTAAAGCAGAAGAAGGAGCAAAGACTCGAGACATAAGACCTCTGAATTATAGTTTCTATATGCATAGAAAAACCTGATACCTTAAAAGTTCAGATCTTGTGTAAAACTTATTGTCATTGTATATTTGTGTAGATGTCTTTCCTTTTCCCTTTCTCAGAAGCTCATTGATTTAATCTTTTTTTGCTTATCATATTATACTTGATAGTGTTTAATTTGTGTAGAAGCAGAGGCAATGGAGATCAATATTACAACACTTACACTTTGCTGAAGAGTACTTATTGACTGCCTTTCCACCTAATTACATGTGACCATCTAGTCTTTAGCCTTTAAAAAAGAAAAAGGGAGTTCTTAATCCCATTTGGAGATGGCAAGAAAATATCTTCCCATGCTTTGGAATGGGCTTCATATTACCTGTTAAACCACTGCACATCTGTGATGAGAAGCCATTTGAAAGGCAATTAAAGCTAAGGGTCTGTATGTGTATTATGGATAAATCTCTTAAGTTGGCTTTTGTGCCAGGCGTAACTTTCTCCTCAAACGAAATTATCATTTCAGTGATCACAGTCTAAGAAACAATAAACTGTTGAAGAGAAAGCTCAATTAATGGCCTTAATTTCTAAACTGAAGTGTCTGTTTAGGAGCATATGAATTATGAATTGTGCTCAGATTTCATTCTGAACTCAATATACTGTATTAACTTTTGGAAGCCAACCTGTCAAACACCAGCTGTGTGTTTTAGTGACAGGTTCTGGTAGGAGCCAATAGACTTTTTGTTTTAACAGATAAATTAATTGTTCACATCACGGGAAAAGGGAGTGTCCATAGCTGCAGCATTCATATGAGAATGTGGCTGGTCTTCTACTTCAGAGGTGAAAATTTGTACTTGAATCTGTATTACATCTTTTAGTTGTCATTTTTTCTTGTGCACTATTGAAACTTCCTTGTTTCAATGATTTTTATAATACCCCAAGTAGCCATTGTTGAGAGGTTGAATTAAATGTTTCCTATATCTTAATAATCTTTGAATTTCCCTCCACACTAAATAAAATCCAGTTCATTTTGATTCCTCTCTGGATTATTAATCAAGTTGGTTAAAGACAAAATGGCTCCAGCTTTCATGGAAAGCTGTAGGGATTTTGACATGCTGTAAGCAGAGTAGAGAGAAGTCTGCTTCAGGGGCCTGATGAAATGAATGCTGATTCACTGTTAGCTTTGATCTCTGGCTGGTAAGGTTGGCTTATTCCTTACAAATATTCCTTTTCATCTCCTTTACAACCTCTTTCCTGAAAGTATGGCTATGAGTTCTTAACTGAACATAATTGAGTTATGGTGACTTTATAAGTGCTGTCTGTGACTAAACCCTGGTAACCAGCTGTGTGATTATTCTGATTTAGCTCCAGTTCTAGGGAAAAAGTGTTAGCCCTAATGACATCACTGTTTTTTGAGATAAATGCAGACTGACTGTAGATTATTATATCCTCCCTTTTGTGAATATGGATACCTACATGTATCCCGAGGATGTGTTTTATGTGACAGTAATTGAGCAGAGCAGGATGGAAAAAAGGGTCTGCTGAACTGCAGAGAACTGTAAGAACACCACTGAGGATGCTTATGGGATGCTAAATCACACCCTGCATGAACATCCACTTTTTGTTTACACAAAACTTAAAGCATTCTTCACCCCACCTGTCTTTCCTTGACATCTGCTTTTCCCACATGCTCAAGCAGTGAGATATGTGCCACCCTGAATTTGTTTTCTTCCTGTGTGTGTTCTCCCTAATCAAATGCCACAAGCAACCACCCAGTTACTGGTGATCTCTGTATATTAACCTTCTCCTGGTGTGCTAGCCAAGTCCTGTCAGCAGTCACAAGAGGGTTTGGTCAATGTGGGTGACCAAAGACAGGTGTGGCTGATTTTTTTCTTTTTGTTTTGTCTCCTCTCATCTACCACCACAAGTTTGTCCCATGCTTCGTGGAAAATACATGATCTTGGAATAACTGGTACAGTTGTGTGCAATTAAGGACTAGCAGAACAACTTAATAACTAAAATGATATCACCAGCACCTCACCACCAAAGCAGATGCCAGAAAATGCAAAATATCTTAACTTACATTATTGCAAAAAAAAAAATCCAATACAGGTTATTTGCTTGTGGGGTTGGCAGCTTAGGGAGGAAGAGTTTTGGTAGCAAACTTGGAGCTGTTGCCAGCAAATATAACAGCACCTGGTAGATGCTGATGTGGTGTTGCACAGCTGTGGCTCCACTGCACTATTTGGAGCCATCTACACTGAAAGGTTTCCATGTAATTATGGGAATGCAAGACATTTAATGGAGTCTGCTACTTGTGAGGTCCTGGGTAAGAATCTGAATGCCAGTAAGAGATGGAAATAGCTTGCTTTATTAACAAGCTTGTGAGTTGGGAGAGGGTATTTCAGGGTAATTATTGTTTCCAAAGGCATCAGTAGGGCTCCTGTTTGTCTGTTCTGGATGAAGATACTTTTCAGACAATAGAATTCAGTTTTTGTTAGGGAATCCATTAGTGGAGACAGCAACAAGGCCTCAAATGAGAAAGTCTTCTATCTGCAAGAAATTAACTTGTTCAAATATCATGCAGAGGAGTGTTATTTTTGAACTCATTGCAATCCATAAGCTGTCAGTGAAACCTGCCGTGACCCTGGTATGTGATAGTCAAAAGAGATGGCAAATGAGAAAAAGTTGTAGCAATTTCTTTTTTCTACTTCTTCACTTGAAGACATCATGGTAAATCTCATCTTGCCAATCCTCTCCCTCTCCAGAAGTTAGGTTAGTGTTTCCTTTGCTTTGGTGCTGTCTGGTGTAGAAAGAAGACACTTTAAGAGAGTAGACCTGAGGAAAATACCCTTACATCCTGAGTAGTGGAGCTTTTGTAAAAAAAAATTAAAATTTCATTGAAAAGTAAAAAAATAAATCATCCAGGTTATTTTCAGAACCAGCTGATATTTGCTTTAATGCCCAGTGCTTTATCTTCCTGTTCTTACCTTGTCCTGTGGTGAAGGCCTCTCAGGGTGTCTAATATAATAATACTTCAGAATGGAAGCAGAAAGGGCAAAGTAAAATATGAAGAGCAAGTCACCAAATTGTATTAAACTTTCTTAAATGTGTTAAGAACAAGAACAGAGTCAGGAGATTTTTGCATTACTTCAGAGGTATCTGGATGAGCAGTTACAGAAGAGGAGGGAAGGTTCCTCTCTGAAGATCCAGTAGCTTGCCTTGAAGACAGGAAAGTTTCAAGTTTTGCTGTATTGGTTTCAATTTTCCTTTTGAAGGAACTTTAATTTAACTGCTTTAATTTGAGAAGTAAGGATTAAGAGTCTAATTGCAAATCTAATGACCTGTTTAAGAAAATGTGGTTAAGCTCTGGGCATTGGAAAATGTATCATAGTCCTGTTGCCACCATGCAGAGTTTCAGAATGTGGCATTTTGGAAGGTTTAGTTTCAAAGTCAAGCTTTCCATTTCATCTAAAAAGAATCTCTGGGGGAATCCTTCAAGATATCAAATCTGGACAATTTTTTATCTATCTGGACTGACTAGAACTGTTTTCTTCAGGAGACTGACTGGATGACCTCCTGAAGGGGTGTCTCCATTTATTTGTGTTTTGGGATGGGGGGAAGGCCTAGGGATAGCACCAAGGGATGTAATAAATGTAGTAGAACAAGTGAGATATGGTCTCCACAGGCCTTGGCTGTTATTAGCCAAGACTTAAAGTTCCAGGAAACCTTGTCAGTCTCTGCTCCTGCCTTGCTAATTCTGCAGGTAGAAGAGCTGAAATTCTCCTCTCAAGAGCTGGTTTTGATGGTGATTAGCACTCTGTTCAGACTTATCTCTAACACTGCTCTCAAGTGCAATGTGGCTTCAGATAATGTCTTTTTTGGAGTCCAAGATTAAACAGTTGTCCAAGATTAGAGTTTTGCATTAGATCACATTGTTCTCTCAGTAGAACTGGTTTCTGAACTGAAGTACACTTCACAAAGTGACACAGAAAACCAGGCAAGGGATGCTATTCCTACTATGATCCCAAGTGTTTGTTGCACACATAAAAGATTTGTGATCTTAAGTTCTTGTGTTTAAACTTGATTGTACCCCTTGTTGTGGCAAGCCAGATATTTCATACTACCAAAAGAAAGGAGTCCTCCTTTAGACCCCCCTATTTTTTTTTCTGAAAGGAGATTAAACTGTTCAAGAGCACTAAATGGCAGTCTTGCAAATTTCTAGATCAAGTTAGAAACCAGTGTTTGATATGAAACCTTGCATTTGTCCTTTTCCTTCTTCCCCTTAAGCAAATAAATGGCAGGATGGCAATAATGCAAAGCAAACCAATTTCCTTATTTCTGTCCCAGGCCTAGGAAGGCTGGATGGAGATTGCAACAGAAACCAGCTGTCATGTTTCAAATCCTTTGTAGACCTGGACTACTACTGGCCTTGCTGCCCAGTGGGTGTCTTTCCAACAGATGTAGATTTACACTTGTTTAGAGTTTAGAAATATATAATCTGGGGTTAATAAACCATTGAATGATCTACATTCAGCTGCCATGTTCTTCACATTCTCAGACTGTCTTCTGCTTCTGTGACTTCCCCATTCTCCTCCCATCCTAAATCCAGTTATGTTACATTTTGACCTTACATGTTTTTTCTCCAAAAAAAAAATATATATACAGCTGACTACTCAACCCTATACTAAACTCCTGCTTTACCTTGAGGCAGATACTAATATGCATGTGTAATACATTCCAGGGCTGAAGCTCCTACATGGTTTATACTCACAGTCCAGCAGCGTTATGGAGCTCTATTTTACAGGGTGCTGACAACTTTATGAGTTTACTTTAGTTTGTATTCCAAAGTAGTTGCTTAAACTGTGAATTTGCCTTGTTTGCTTACAAATAAGCAATTTATTTTTTAAATGAACTCTTTTTGGCACTTTACTGCTACTCCCTCAGTATGGCGTGTTTAACTACTGTCACAGTTTCATCTTGCAATCAGAAAATATCATAGGAAAGAGACCACTTCCTTAAAATAACAGATACCAAGATGGCCATTTGCAGCTCCAGGTTTCAGCGCACTTCTGCTTACTTACATAAGGAATTTGATTTCAAGGGGGCTATGCATAAAAAAAAAATGATAGTGCCCATATGAATGTTTACATGGTTCAGAATGTGATTAGGTACCCCTGCAAGCAGTGTTATTTTTTCCAGCTCCAGTTGCTGGAGCTGCTAATTGCCCAATGAGACAGACAGCAGCAGAGCAGACTTTCATCAAATATATCCTCCATGAAAATATTCAAGTATTAGATGCATGAAAAGCTATAATAATAAGAAAGAAATAGATTTATAGTCCTCTCCTGAAATGTAACACACACTTTGAGACATCTGGTTTTCCTGGCAATACAGAATAAAATCTTAAAATGCATGGATGTATTTTCTTTCAATAGCATCCTAAATGGGATTATCAAAATGAAACTTTTGGAAAAGTTCTTCTCCTGTATTAGGCACACTGTGCTTGGCATAAGAGCTATGCTGATACAGTGATTGTTTTTCTCTCTATTTCTTTCCTTATCAATACTAAAGATTGAGGTAGAGGCAGGAGAATAACCCTTAACAAAATCACCATTCTGGGTAAAACGGGGGTCATGCTGAATCTGAGTTAAGACTCACAGAACTTTGACAAAAATGCCCATCACTGACTTTGATAAACTTGCTGCTCTGAAAATGGTAAAAGGTTAATTTGCTGTTGCTGTATTAAGTCAAATACAATATTGCTTTTCCACACAACCTTACTTATCCTGAATTGGATTCTGTCTTATCTTTCAGCTAGAGTAAACTTTATATAAACTTTGAATTACTAGTTTGTCTAGCTAATGTCACTCTTGTGTTGTATATATCAGATCTAAATCAAATGCATATTGGAAATGCACCTGTTGGAGGGTCACAATTACAAAGGGACAGCCTGGGAATGGAAAGGATAAAATTGGTCACTGGCAATATCAATCTTTTTTTAAATCAAATAAGCAGGTGATGAAATGACTCAGAGATGTCTGACAATGGGCTTATGCCAGGCCCTAGGGGAGTTACTAAATGCACAACTTAGAAGTCCTTGAATTAGTCCCATTCTGTCAAGGGACTGCCTCAGGCTGGGTGAAGTAGTTTTGTTTCATAACATTTCCGGAGTACTAAGCTCCAGAACTTGCTGATCTGCAGGTTGGTGAAGGAAATTAGAATAACACACACAATTGCCTGCATACTCCTGAATTACTGTGTGCTGCACTGAAGGCAGGAGATCTCCTTCTGCTCCTTCCCAGCCCCTTCACTGTTTAACACTTTATCCTGTGTTCTCTTGATTATACCAGCACAGCTGTTCGTGCACCTGTATGAAAAACCAGACTCAGGAAATTGATCTCAGTGAAGTGGTGTGAGGAAAGCATCTGAGTGGGTGTGGGGTATGCTGTTTGTGGGGTTGGTTTGTTTGTTTATTTTTAATAACCCTGCTTTGAGTAAATTCAGCAGAGTCTCTACAAAATGCTCAAGTGACTGAGAGCAGTTTTGCTAGCTGAGAGAAGAAAAACCTAGAAATCTTAAATGTTGATTGATCAACTGAAAGTTGAAGATGTCATATTCTCTCAGCAATAAACAGTTTGTTAAATGCTCTTCCCTCTAAAGCATTAAGGACTATTATTATTACTATTACTATTACTATCATTATTACGAGCTTAAATCCAGAAAAGTGACCAGATATATTTTTATGTCAGTAAAGGTGACGTACAAAAATGCAGCCATTTACACAAAGTGTATTGGGGGTTATTTTACCTTCCTTCTGTCCCTCACTATCAGGAGGTAATGGCAGGTGATACAGCTGCTAGGAAATGAAAGGACCATTTAAAAGAAAGCTAAGTAACCTGCAGCTACCATGTACATGAAAAGAAAGCACTTTTTACTTTCTCATCACTGTTAAAAGCCCAGTATTTACTTGAGGTGATTTTTGAATTCTGGAAGCCTGTTTAGTTTGATTTATTTGTGGCTTGAGAGTTCAGATGCAAAGGCATATTTGTCATTTAATTCTTGCTGCAGGGCTTGCCAAATACCCTGTGACTCTAATGAACCTGGAGGGAGACTTCTTTACTTATGAACATGCTTTAAATTAAAAGCACCAACTGGCAGCTGAGTTTTGAAGGTTGAGTGCACAACAGGGGGAAAGAGCAAATGGTAGAGCACTCCTCATATCCACAATTGAGGACATTTTTTCCCCTGGAAAGGTGTGCCTTTATGGAGATTTCAAACAGAGTTTTCTCCACCATGCTGCTCCTTGTCCTTTTTCCTGAATGCCAGCGTAAAAACCCGGCTTTATTGTTTCTCCATTTTGCTGTATGCTGAGCACCTTAGGCAGTATATATCTGGTTGCCAATGCAATGGGTAGTAGAAGGAGCTTTGGAAAAAGCTGAAAAATTAATTTAAAAAAAAAAATTTGATCTCGGGAAATCATCTTCCTTCTAATGATCTGTGAAAACCAGAGCAAAACAGTGTCTAGTCCTAGCAAAGATACAGACGAGGTCCTCTTGGTGGGCAAATCTGGTAAACTCAGGTTTTCTTTGACAATTATAAGCATAGAAGCTACTTCTTTCCAAAGGCTCACATAATAACATTTCCTCTCTGCAGGGTGAAAACTGAACTCTTCCTTTTTCCCCTTCCCATTATTGGAGCTACATCTTGACAGAAGCTTTGAAGCATCTGCTTGGTGCCTCTTGCCTTGTTTTAGCCTTTGCCAAGGAATTGCCACAGCATGGGAATATTTGGAGGCAGCAAGCCCTGTGCCCCAGCTGCTGCAGTGAGCCTTTCTTCCTTTTGGATTCTGGCTCTTCCTTGGGGTTGCTGTGGATCCCAGTGCACCTGCAAAGCCCTGTGAATGTATCAACCTCTTCTGCCTCCCAAGAAGGTGCACGAGTTTCTCTCAGCACAGCAATCCTCCCCACTCCCAGAGGGTTCCAAACGGTCTTTCCGTGCTTCTTGACAGGAAGTAGGAAAGCATTGAACTTCTGCTGTCGTAGCTCAACAGCTTAGTTAGTGTAGTAAATCTATGATGAGGAGAAAAAAAAAAAAGGATGGCGAGGAAAAAAACATCTAAGAATTATTTGGACAATTCATAAACCAGGGATATCTTGACCTTGGCATCAATTTACCCCTTGGTTTCAAGGTGGGGCTTTGGGAGTGTTTCTATGTTAGTGTGTGTTTGCTTATTTGTTTTATTCCTTTACTGAAATGATGTTCGTAGGCTTAAATCACAATTTAGGCTGAAGTCTCTTCTTTCACTTTATTATAAGGAGCTATGAATGAAGATAAAGTGGCTGGTGAGCTGGTACACAAATGAGGTTAGAAATCTCAAATGTTCTGTGCTTCCCAGCTTGAACTGGAAGGAAGAGAAATGACAGGGGAAGCTCTGATATATTATGTTTTTGTGACTGGAGAAAATTCAGCACAACAAAAAGCTGAGCTCTTGGAACAGAGGAAAATGGGATTAAGGTGCAGACACTTTGCCAGACCTGAATGCTTGTGGTTTAAATTAGGCTTTCATCCATAAAGAGATATAATTATGTATTTATCTGTTCATTTTTCAGAAAAATATTTTGGCTTTAAATTGAATAAACCTCATAAATTTGAAAGGGACTGTGGATTATGTATGTATATGTAGAATATATTTTCATATAAACTAGCATAAAGCAAATCCTAAAATTGCTAGGTGTTATCATGTTGAGACAGATAAAAAGTAGGTATTATTGAGTGTGATAGTATCAATCCTTTATTAAATCTCTCTAAATTTTTGAGGCACAAGTGAACAAGTGAGGGCTTTGGGGAGAAATCCTATTTTTTGATGGATCTTGTTTCTCAGTTAGTGTAGGATTAACTTGTACTCTGCTTGAAGTTAGCCATTCTAATGACCTTTAAATTCAGGGATGTTCACCTTCATCCTGCTTCAGATCCATATTGCACCTGGACTGTGGGCTGAGCAAACAGTGGGATGTGGCAAAGCAGTAAGGATGAAGAGGTGAGTTTTGATGCACTTCTGTGAATCATTTCCTCCTCTGTGGAGGCACTCAGGTACTCCCAAGCAGCCAAGACCTGGCCAACAGGTGATTTGCGGAGTGAAACCGTCAGTTTTACAACATCCAAGAATAGTGGTGAAGATGTGCACATTTTGCAGCTCTCAGATAAACATTCAGACAACAAACTGAATGGTTACTAGCCCCTCTGCACTTTGTTGTATTAAAGGCTGTCCTGTAAAAACAGACTAGGTTGCTACCTTTTTTATCTCAAAGCTGGTTCATTTTCCCCTTAATTTTTAATAGAAGAACATCTAAAGAGTTGCATCAGTTCCCTCTGTGTGATTGGTTGACTGCACACAGTTGACGACTCCCACTTTTAGGGACAACAGGATCATCTGCAGACATTACTTTTCTGCCAATTTTCATCTGTTTTATTTCACTGTAGTTTCATTCATTCTCATGAAAAACAGTAATTCTGGGTTTTTACCATCAAATATCCCAGCTTCCAAGCATCCAGCTCAGATTGAAAGGCATAACTGAAATCTCCAGTAAGCATTCTGTGAAAGAAATACAGACACATTTAAGCAGCTCTAGGAAAACTGCCTTGTGCATAAATCTTTACCAGATGCAAAACTTCCCATTAAAGATACTTAAGGCTACAGTAGTTGCAGCTTCAAAGACAGGGAGTCACAAGAGCTGAATTACCCATTTCCACGTGCTTCATCTGCAGTCTGCTTCCCTTTAACATGCTGTATTACCATCTGGGCCTGCTAATTGTGCTTCACGAGTGCACATTGTAACTGACTTGCCAAAAGCCAAGGTATTAATCTCTCTAATCTTCCACTGAGGTTTATGTTCCCACAGTTGTACTGAATTTCAAATTGGTTGTTGTGTGGCCATGGTAAACGGTGGGGCAGAGACTCTCTGTGAACTTTTAGAGAGATCAGTAAAAACAGAACCTAATCTGTTATCCATGAAAACAACTACTAAACCAATAACTGCTTTACAACCTTACTGAGGTTGGTCATACCTCATACAGTTGATCTTGACCCATCAATCTGGCCTGTCCAGTTCCCTCTGCAGGACCTTCCTACCCTCCAGCAGACCGACAGACCAACCCAGCTTGGTGCCATTTGCAAAATCACTGAGGGTGCATTCAATCCCCTCATCCAGATTATTGATAAAAATATCAAACAAAACTGGCCCCAGTGCTCAGCCCTTTCAATGCAAGATAATTAACTGATTGTTCTAAAACATATTTATAGAACTACCACAATATATTTTGCACCACTGGCAACTTTTTCTCAAGGTGTGAATTAAGGAGTTTTGAAAACCAAGGTGCTTCCTGTTACAAGTTGGACTTCATTCCTTTTTAATGGGGTTTTAAATATGGAGCCTGTGTAGAGGGTGAGCAGAGCTGCAGCACCACAGGTTTGAATGTGAAACTTCACAGCATCCACCAAGCTATGGAGAAGCTCCTCCCCATGGCAGCTCTCCATGGGGCCTGGGTTTCAGGGATACCACTGATGCCCTCTTCATAAATTCTTTCTTGCCTTGCAATATATTGGTGGGGTTCAGCATGAGATTTTTTTGCTTGTTGGTTTCAATCTGGTGCTAGCCTTGCTCTTTGACCCTACAGGATCCATCTATGAGAGGTCTCTCAATCAGATATGAACTTCCTCAGGACTGCCTTTCACCCTACTAATGTAGAAATCTGCATTACTAACTGCCAGGCAATGAAGTTTATTCTGTTATGAGCTCATCTGGTCAGTAAGTATTTAATTCCACTGCTGAATCTCACTTTAATCTACTCTGAATTATTTATACACAAGAGCTCATGTTAGAGATCTCCAACAAATCACAGACAGTAAGTACTGAGGGTTGTTATGCCTAATCGTCATGCACCTCTCTTTTATCAATTTATTTCTTCTGAACTGTGGTATTTTACATCTGCATTTCGTTCGAGTTGCCACTTCTCTGCCTCCTTCATGCACTCTCTATTTTCTCCTATTTATTTTCTTGCCTACCCTAGAACCTTCTCTCTATAAGGAAATAAACAGTATCCATGTCTCTAGTTGTAAGTTTCTGCATCATGAAAGAAGGATTAAGATACATGGGAACTATATAGTCTCTTCTTTTCGTGCATGGATACAGCATCTTGTACTTTTCCTTTTTGAACTTTATTCAGTTCTCTTGGGCTCACTACTGAAGTTTGTCCAGGACCCCCTGGATAGCATCCCATCCTTCTGGTGTGTGAACAGCACTGCTCAGTCTCATGTCATCAGCAAGCTTGTTGAGGGTGCACTGGATCTTTATGTCATTGATGAAGACATTAGAGAGCACTGGTTACACAACTGAGCCCTGAGGGACAAGGGACACCACTCATCACTGATCTCCAGCTGAACATTGAGCCACTGAGCACACCCTCCATCCTTACCCTCTGAACAGCCCACCCTCAATTCCATGCCTCTCCAATCAGAAAAGGATGTAGAGTGAGACCATGTTGAAGGCCTTACAGAATTTGAAATGTGTGATGTGGTGCTCTTCTCTTGTCAGTTGTTACCATCCCTCCATCATAGAAGGGCACCAGATTGGTCAGGCAGGATTTGCCCTTAGCGAAGGTGAGCCGGCTGTCTCAGAAAAGTGGGAGAACTTCTTGGGATAACTCCTGAGCTATTGCTCCTGGTGTGGTAACAACAGAGAATTGAGGAGGACATTTTGCATACCCTGCAAATGCTCCACTTTGGTCAAACATCAATCAAGGCACTATCCACATACTTGTTATTACTTAGAGCTGATTTTATACCACCAGACAGCAGGAACTCTTGCATATAAAGAAATGTGAACATCTGTGCTTCTAATCCCCATTCTCTGCTTTACACATCCTCAGCCAACACGGGTCAGGTGTGCCAAGGGTCTGGTGCTGGTACTAAGGACTATCAAAAAATCCCATGGGAGAAAACATACTACTTTCAAATATCTGCTTTCCCAACAGACCCTAGAATAAAGGTAAAACAATGTAATTAATGTAATTAATTGCAATTTATGTTGTAAAAACAATGTAATTAATGTATCTGGCTGTTTTGTTTCCTTTTAGCCACTTCAGAAATCCAAGACCAAAAAAGCATCCAGAAAGCTCCAAAGACTGTGTTTAGCTAAAGAGAATGAATAAGAACTAGCTATTTTTTGTAATCCAGGCTGGAGTAGCAGTTAGGTTTAAATCAACAAAGCAGACAGAAGACATACCCTGTAACACACTTCTGCACAGTGGAAGAGGGAAAATTTATTTTGAAAACACATTGAGGATTTAGACAAGAGAAGCTAATGTTAGAAACAGGATAATGGACTGCTAAGAGACTGAGGTCTTTTGACAGTTGAAGGAATTAATTCTTATTTTGGGAAGCCTGCATTTAGGCTGGAAATTTTCATGGAAACATATATATGGCATTAAAGCAAGCAGTGTAATTTTTGCTGTGAATCTAAAGAATGGGAGGGAACTTGTAAAGGAGAGAAATGAAGGGATAAAAGAGAGAAGGATTACAGATTAAGACTGTTTTACTTCTGAGGCTTTCCTGTGCTTCATACCTTGTCTTTACTGCTGAAAAATAAGTGGCTTAGTCAGGGAGTCATCTGTGGAGACTCAGGCAAAGGCTGATGGACTTTCACATATTTCTATTTTTAATGTAAATAATGGCTATTCCATATCCAAGGTCTGGCTACATGTTTTCTGCAGTCTCGTGTGCTGTGATATGCACCTCACTAAAGGGCACAGCCACAACAGTGACCTGTATGAGCTTTGAATGATGTGTGTTGCTTGATGCTTAACTCATCCTGTACCACTCTCAGCAGCTGGCTGAGATCCTTCCCCAGAAGGAGTTGGATATAGCAGGGCTGAAAGGAACACCCTGTGTGCAGCAACGCTCTGTGCACTGTAACCAGCTCCTTTCCTTGTAGCTAATGACAACCAGATGCAAAAAGCACCAGGAAAAGAGTGTTGTGTGTGAGATTCTAAACCAAAGGGCAACAGGCAATAACCTGCATGGAGCTGTCACGATAGAAATGCAGATTAAATCCATACCATCTCTGTATCTCTGTATCTTTCACCATTTTGGTGGGGGGAGGGGAACTAATAATTCCCTCATGTGTGTGAGGCTGAGGATGATTAGAGGACTTTCCTCCCACCTGTCCTTTCAACCTAGGTATGCTTGAAGGAGAGACGAGTATGTTGATCCCTGGCAGATGGGATTATCCATGTAAGGACAGGTTTAGTAATCTGAATTCCGCATTTGGCCACTAATTTGCCCTTCTTGGAAGCAAGTAAATTGGATGACATTCGTTCATTAGCATAAGATCTGGAAGCTGCGAAAGGAACTGGATCTTTCTGTGCATGTCACAAATTGTCACAGCTAAAAGCTGAGCAGTTTGGAAGAGATGCCAAGCTTGGAGTTTGAGTCTGCTTCTTAGATATTAGCAAACAGAGACATGTGACACCTAAATCCTTTCACAGAGTGAAAGTTCAGCGACTCCAGCTTAGTGGATTTACCTGTCTGGGAGGAAATCCTTGACATAATGTTGAAAATTGAGGAATGGTGAATGCTTCTGTCCCTACTCATCTGGTTGTTTCAGTCCTTTGTTACAGAAGTTGGTTTGGTATTTAACTTCACCTGTGTAGTGCTGTTGGTAGTCTTTTGAAGGAGGAAAGTTCTTTGGACAAAGAGGTCAACATGAATGGTGATTGCTGATTGCCAATTTCTAATAACAGACACCTTGTAATCACTTTTTCCAAGTTTAGCTAAACTATTGATAAAAAATGTGCAACTTCTGAGTTGTTGAGGAGGGTGATGCTACTTTTGAGCCAAAACTGCATGCCAGTTAAACTTCTGAACTCTGTAGCATTAAGCAAGTCCCTTATGTAACTTTTTTTTTGTTTTTCCTTGCAGAAAATAATATTACAAAGGAATTATTGAATAATCTTGTATCTGAATATCACTGTATGCAAAATGAAAATATAGGTAGTGGTAACTCCGTAACTCTAAAGCACTCATTTGCTGCTTTCCTGCAATTTTTCACTAACATGCACTTGGAAAATTTGTGTAATGAACTCCACATGTAAATTCTTCAATATCTATTGAGAAAGAATAGAAAGTTGATAAGTGGGTTTCCCTTCAAAGTGTTGGGGATTTTTAATAAAAAGTGGATAAATTGGTTTGGTCTTATTTCTGTAAAAACCCCTCACGAACACCAGAATACAATAAACTATTTTATCCCTCAGTAATCTGGATCACACTTAGCATTGCTCTTAACTCAAATGTAAACTTTAGGAGTACTGTACCATGCATGTTCCCCAGCACTTTTCTGTCACTGAATGGGCCAGAATTCAGCTAACTTTCCTACAGCTTTGCTAAGATGAGTCATTCCTCCTTTCACAGCGGCAGATTTTTGGACAGCAGCATGTCTTTCTCCATGGAAGGTACATCTTTAGGTGCTGTACCAAGTGGACCTTGGGCACAGGCCAATCTGGACTTTGCTTGGAGGCTGTTTCACTGTGCATGTGCTGCTCTTCAGGTTTATACAGCCGCTGCAGAATGGGTTTAGAGATGCCAGTGCAGCACAGTCAGCTCTCTCCTTTCCACTTGGTGCTCTCTCCCATGCAATAATGTAGAATTTATTGTTTTAATTAACTCACAGAAAATTCATTTCTTGTCCATCCTGTAAAAGCACAGTAAAAGAGTGCAGATGAACACACAGACAAGGCCTTGGGTTTTTTTCAAAAGGCAGAGGAGTGTACATTGCAAATTTTGTTGGAGCAATGCATCTACCTGGCTGGCTCTCCAGAAAGATTAAAGAAATTTTAAGTGTTACTCAGTGTTTTTTTCTCTAGAATCTGAGGTTTCTGTGGGGTACAACCGGCAAGATGTCAAGTCTGTGGCCATGCCTTGTGCCTTAGTGTGGACAAAACCTGGGATATTCTCCTTTATGATAGGATCTCCAGGTTCAAGTGTCAGATTTTTTTAAAACTTCTTACCCCTCTGCATGTCTGTCCATTATAAGCCATCTGATTAACTATTTTGATTAGCTCTGATCTCTATGCAAAGACAGCACAAGTGCATGGATTGTGGACAGGATGAGAGACCCACCAGGAATCAGCAGCTCTTGTGAGTGAGGCTGATGTGGCGTGGGCATTGCCAGGGGCAATTTTTGTGTAGATCACCCTGTGAAACTCAGATGCATGAGGTAAGTTCTATTTTGCAACATATAACCTGGAAGGCAGGAAAAGTTGCATATCTGACTGCATGTGGATGTATATTTGTAGAAACATCTCCATAGATAGGTACACACAGAAAATTAACAGAAGAATCCATGCTACAGGCATTTATCAGTCCTGAAGTGTGCTAACACTTTAAAGATTAATATAATATAATATGTAATATAATATAATAATATAATATGTAATATAATATAATATAATATGTAATATAATATGTAATATAATATGTAATATAATATGTAATATAATTAATAAAATATGTAATTTAATATTATATGATATATTATATGATATTTGCACAAAAAGAGTTTAAATGAAGATTTCAGAGTGTTCAATAAGAATATTTAGATGAGTGTTGCATCCAAGAAAATATGGGTATGACAGATCACGAATTGCCTGTGAAAGACCTGATAACACACTGTGGTTTCTCTAAGCCAATCTAGAAAGCCAGATTAAGGATGGATATGAAGAGTAGAAATGACTGCATTGAATGAATGAATGAATGAATGAATGAATGAATGAATGAATGAAGAGATGTTATCAAATGTCAGATTATCTCAAAGAGGCTAGGTATTGAAATACCATGTCTAATATTTTTCTAGCTTATACCCAGTAGAGAGAGTCCTTTTGGAGATAATGATCTCACAGGTTTTTAAAAGGCTGGGAATTTCTGAAGAACAGAATGATAAAGAAAGATTGGTTTTACTTTGTGGAGTTTTTTTTATCTAATTTTGTTGCCCTAAAGCTCAATTTATCTGCAACTTGATTCTTCTTGGTATGAGGGAAAGCAAGAGATAATAATGGAGAACGTGCTTGGGCTTAGCTGACTTGTAGGAGGGCAAAATGCCCCAGCTCGTGACATTTGCTGCTGAAGCTCCAAGGACTATTCATTGGGTGTAGGTAGCTGAAGGCCCATATTTTCTTGACTGCTAAGTCAGTTGTAGTTAGTTGCACAACTCAATAAGAGTGAAAGACCTTGTGGTACAGTGTAATTTGTGTGGTGGAGGGAGTTTCTTTGGGAGACTGAAGGTAAGCACAGATGTTGCCAAGAGTGTGGAAATATGCTTTATGTTTGTTTTGAAGTGTTTACTTGTCAACCAGGTATTTCTGGTAATCATGGGGATACCATCTGATTTTGTGTCCTTAAACTCCCCTGGGTATTGGTATGAGAGGCTGGTGACTTGTTTTGAGCTCAAGACTCGAGTAACTGAAGAGTCATGAAAACTAATAGAAGGATAACTGGATTTCAGAATTTTGATAAATTTGTGGCCATACTACTGTCCTACTGAGTCCCTATGTACTTCATCTTCTGTGCTTCAGTTGTCCCACCAAGAAAATTGCCAGAGGCAGCCTCTTTCTACAAAGCCTTTGAACAGCTCTAGAATTAAAGCCTCTTTTCAATATTGTGTGTTGCATGCAGGTGAATGTGAGGCTGCTCCTTTATATGAATCCAAGGCAGAACTTCTTGGATTGTTCCCGTGGCATAGAAAGGGAAAATAATGCTCAAATGGAGCCACTGCACAAGCCACTGAATGGGCAAGCACAAGCACCTCATGCTGAGGTGTTCATCTGAAATAAATGATCTGACTCCAGCTCTGGAAGTACCAGGTTATCTCTGCTGAGTAGAAGGGATTCTAGAGAACTACAGCAGACATTCCCAATGATGTTTGTAGCATCCCCACTTGTATCTTTTCTTGACACTGCCTCCTTTGCCTGACTGTAGTGCAATCTTCCACTTGTGTAAGTTGTTACTCTGGAGTTTATTCCATCCTAACATGAAAGTCTTGCAACAGAGCAGAATTCAAGACACTTCTAAGTTTTGAAGAATCAAAATCCTACCCTGACCCCTTACTTAGGTTCTGTCTGCAACAGACAGCAACACTAAATCTAAGGAAGAAAACAGACAAGTCTTGTCTTTTTTCTCTTTCCCCTCTGGGAGGGAAAGAAGGGTGAAGACCAAGTTCCAGTAAAATACAGGTAAAAATCTGAGTGTATCTAAATATAGGGGGAGTAAGATTTTTCCTTTTGTGGGAGTTTACATGTGTGTCACTAGAGATTGTTTTTCCAAGTTCAGCAGTCACTTACAAGCATAAAAAATATTATTTTTACACAGTGCTGTGTAATGAAAGATGAAGAGTTGAGAATGTATGTCCATGTGTGCTCTCAGTGCAGTTGTCTGCATACCAGGTCTTATGGACTGGATGCCAAACTATGCTGGTATTTGATGCCTATTGGTGACTTCAATAAAAGAGCAGCAGTTCAGAAGATTTCAGTAGGAACTGTGCATGTGTATAGCCCTGGGAAACATTTGCCTCTTGGGCTATCAGAATCTATTCTATCCTCTGTCCTCTCTTCAAACCAAAATAAACAAGTGCATCAGGGATAGTATATATGATACTGTAATACAAAGAATAAAACTGAATCTGTGGCTTTGTGCTCCTTTGCTGAACTACTAGCTTCAGAAAGAAATTAGAATCGATTTCTTTAAATGTCTTTGTCAAGAGACATGTGGATCTTGCATACAAGGGTTCTGGATCTTCTTTTTCTTGTAGCTCTTTTTATCATCACAAACCAGCACTGAAATTTCTCCCAAATAACTTCGATAACTATGTTAAAGGCAATTTAGTAGGATCTATATTACTAAAGTATAATTTTTCCCAGCAGTGTAATTTTAACTTCATCTAAGGCACAAGACTGCTCCCTTGGGCCTGCTGAAAGCAAATATTGCCGTAGTTCTCACTGTTAAAAGAAAAAAAAAGAAAAAAGAAAAAAAAAAAGAAGAAAAGAGAGAAGAAAAAAGAAAAAAAATCACTGGAAGAAACTTAACCCCAGCTTGTGGAGGTTTTGCCTAGGCAAATAGGGTGAATAAATTTTATTGGGAGTAGCTGCAAAATGATTGTCAGGAGTTCATGGGAAGGTAGAAAGATAAATGGAAGGACTGTGTGAGGAGGATGGTAAAGTAATATTCTTTTACCTCATGTAATAGTTGTTGCTTCTGCATGGAGCTTGAGAGAGGAAGAAGGAGTCTTATGGAAGGTTGAGAGGCTGGGAAATGACAGCCTGGATGAAAATACTGAGGAGAGCAACTTGGGAGGCTGATGTGCAATGGCTGCATAGAGTAACGAAGGAAGAATGCCTGTGTTCCAGCCCTGTAGGCAAGGGCCACTTGTGAAAGAAGTGAACATCTCTACTACACTTGTGTTGATGTACAGGTGAAGATTTCATTAAGCTTTACATTCTGATTTGGGTGATTTTTTTTCCAGTGATAATGTCATTTCTATAGGGATTTTAACAATGTGAATGTTTCGATTTTATTGTGGTGAACTAGGTATTTCGTGAACCATTCAAAAAGCTGAGAAAGGTCTAAAATGCCTTTGGAACACAGATAGCAACATATGCCTGATGTAAATGTGTGAGGTTGTCCCAGCCATTGATGAGTCATACTCCTATCAATGAGATGAGAACTACTTGCAGGCAGTGATTTGACCGCAGTCAGTCACACACAATGGTTGGTAAAGATGCTTTAGCACATATTATCTTTAGACGGTAAAATATAAGCCAGCTGACAACTGGAGTAGCAAGTATACTTCCATTATATGATAGTAGCAGCAAAATTATCGTCTTGAAAGAGGCTCACAAGCAGGGATACTCATACTAGAACTTGTACATGCATTCCAGCACTGGTTCTTACCCCCTTACCCTTTTCAAACTCCAGAAGAAATAAATACTAACTTTTAGACCTGTTCTGAGGTCAGGTTTGAAGGATATTTTCTTTAGGAGAGCAGCAAGATCCCAAAGTGAGAACTGTCTCATTGAAGTATCTCTCAAGTCAGGCCTTGCTCTTGTGAGCCTGAGGGCTGTTAGCTTTAAATGCATCAGCAGCTGCTAATTGCTGCAGTACAGCAGGAGGAGACCCGGTCTCCAGAGCACTGCTGCAAGATAAATAGTAGTGCTGATTGTGGTGTGTGAAATAGCTAGATGCCAAATCAACACCAGGATTTACCTGCTCTGCAAGTGTTAAGAGGATGGAGTTTTTCAGTGTTTTTGGTTTTTTTTTCTTTATTTTGGCTATGATTCTGGCATAAACTAGGAAAGGAAAAAGTTCACTGTGTTTAACCATGACACTCTCAGCATATGTAGATTTATGTAGATTTACTTGGAAAGTGGCGGTTGTGAAAAGTCTCAGTTCTGGAATTTAAGGTTTTATTTCCCATAGGAAATGCCTGTATTTGTTGATTGTTGGGTCACATAAGAGTTCACCTCTAATGTTATTATTCATTCATTGAGCAAATAAGGATAAGTTGTTAAACTGTCTGCAAGTCCTAAATGAGCCTGGACTGATTTTTGTGCAAAATTCTGCTATTCTCCGACATGTGAACCTGTTATAATGAGTCCAGAGTAGGACCATCAAGATGATCAGAGGGCTGGAGCACCTCTCCTATGAAGACAGGCTGAGAGATTTGGGGCTGGAGATGAGAAGGCTCTGGGGACACCCTATAGCAATGTTCTGGTACCTAAAGGGGGCCTGCAAGAAAGCAGGACAGGGACTTGGTACAAGGGTATGCAGTGATAGGACAAAGGGTGATGGCTTTAAACTGAGAATAGAGATTTCATTTAGATATTAGGAAGAAATTTACAGTGTGTGTGATGAGACACAGCTTGCCCAGATGCCCATTCCTAGCAGTGTTCAAGGCCAGGTTGGATGTGCCTTATTTTTGAGAGAAAACTTTTGAAGTTACTCTACTGTGTACAGATTTAAAAGCTTAACTTCACTGCTGTGATTTACAGTCTTGACTTATGTTGTTTCTGAACTGCCTGGAGACAACACGATAAATATTTTCCCTTGCTGTATTCAAGTATACTCCTGAAGGATTTCTTTTGTCATTGAGTTGTTTCTAGGAATATTGCTGACTGAATTGTAAAATGTTAGGTTGATACCATGGCTGTCTACAATCAAATACTGTCTTGCTGAATAACTTGGGGTTAGAGTTAATTTTGAGAGTAAAATCATCCAGTAAATTGTAGATTTTGTCTGGTTTTTGCTTTGTCCTTATATTGTATTTGAATGAGTCCTGAAGCTCAGGCTGTAGTGTTTGGCAGATTGTTTCTGAAACAACAACTTGAATAAAATCCACCCAAAATCCAGCCAAAATGAGCCCTGGCCTCTGGGGAAGGCTCTTCTCAGTGGGCTGGATACTGTCATCTCACACTGTTCCTGGGAGGAATTAGGGAAGGAATTTAGATACTTTCCTATATCGAATAGTTTTCTAATGGGTATTAAAAATTGCTTTACTCATTACTGTTATCTCTTTAGAAAACACTCCTTTATACTTGCAACTTTGTCACTGAATTCTCCAAATTTTTAAGGGCTGGATTCTACCTACCTGCACTGCTAAATGAACCATATAGATAGTCTGGGAACACTCTTGTGTTTGGGGTTAAATCCCATGCTTGCTCCATTCACTGCTGCTCTAAGGGATCAATTAAAGAAGGTTTTACTTTAATCTACAGCTGACTCCAGCCTTTAGGAACGCATGCATTTGGGTATTTTTGGGCACATACAGGCTGTACCTAACCTAACATCTAAGAGATCTGAGTATGAAGTAAAATGAATTTGCATTTCCAAATTTGTCGTCTTTGCTAATTAGCATAGCCACAGGCAAACTCAGATAGGTCTTTAAGGAAACCTAGAGAAAATCTCAGAGGGCATAACCATTAGAGAGGCTGTGTCATTCCAGCTAATCAGGGTTTAATTTTCCTCCCCTCCACTTCCTAACCTATTAACTGAACTGTGCTTGTGGATAATGGCTTTAGAAGTCAGTCTGCAGTCAACTATATCTTGTCAAAAGAAATTCCACTCAGTGTATGAGAAATTCTGTTTGGGAGATCAGATTTCTGGATATGTAGTCCTTGAAAGTGCAGCTATTACATATTCAACAACCAGCTACTGTTACCTGGCTGTGATGCCATGAGACACTGATTCTGTTTCTTTTTTTTGCCTGCCTACTTCAAAGTCTGTTGTTTTAAGGCAGCATAGAACACCAATTGATGTGAAAGTGATTTGGAATCTTTATTGCTCCACTGGCACACAGGAAATGACCGTAAATGTGTCATTCAAATGGGAACTTTTTGCATATTTTTTTCCAGAAAACTACGCAATGTGTAAGTGATAATTAGCTTTGATGCACAATTTTTTAATGGAACAGCTGTCCATCACCACTACTGTTATTCAAAGCAGTTTTCTGATTATGAAGCAATAGTATTTGGAGGATTCTCTGATGCTAAGTGACCTGTAAACCAACTGCACCTAGCACATGGACCATTAAATGGGAGTGGAGATGGTGCTTAACTTCAGTAGGATGTGTGCTGCTTTGCAAGCTGTCAACCTACAGAAGAGAGCAAAACAAAAGGTGCATGAGAACTGCTGCTGAGCAATGCTACAGGATAAAAAGTTCTCATGCAAAACATGGGCACAAAATGTGTTTCCAGATCCCTCCTTCCTGTTTGTCATCATATGACATGTTTAAGTGTCCCCATCACATCAACTGAGCCCATTGGTTTCACGTGACAGCATCTGCTCCAAGGGTCCATGTCCCCATCTGAGATGTGGGAAATGGGCTGTATCCTCCTACACTTGCTGTGGGAGAGGCAGGGCAGTAAGACAACCACGTCACCACCCTGATGTGGGAGTTTGCTGCACCTCTTACTGCAGGAACTAATGGACCCATGAGGGGAGGATCCCAAACACGGTGATACTTGTGGCTGTGCCTCAGATGCAGAGCAGCTCTGCAGTACTGATGGCCAGGCGTGTTTCTGTGTTGATTGTTTCAAGCAACCCCTGCAAACTGCATCCAGTGGCTCCAGCACTGAGGGAGGAGTCTGGGAAATCAGTCTAACTTTACAGGTTCGACCAAACTTCCTCTGTGGCCTCAGTGCTATCTTTGAGATGCAGATATTCCAAAGTGTTTGAGGATTTAATGGACTTGGGACAATCTGAGCTCAGTCTTCATTCACTCTTCATCCAAATGGCACAGGATCAAAATTAGCTATAGTTTCCTTTTACCTTTCTTGGCACAGGTATTGTGATGCTTGCTATTTCCAGTGCAAACTGGAAGCTTTTCACTGAGGAGGACTCACAGCTTTTGCTGTCCCCTTCTGCTTGCCAACAGACAGTAACTAATGCTTCTGGAGACTGTGATTTTTCCTGTTCCCTTTGATATCTACGCTGCCTGCACTCCTGCAGTCTCCCCAAGGAGGACAACACACAAATTTGGATTTAACTTTGACGGCTCTATGACAGGTTCAAGCAAATGTTCAGACTGCTTGAGTAGTTCCAGGTGCAGGGACTGCCTCCTGTTAAACTTTATAATCTGCAAATGATCAGTGGGGTGTGGAACTGACTGGGATGTCTCACTGGGCCACAATTAGACAATAAAACAATACCTGAAGAAAGAGGGGAAAAAAATAGAGTTGTTTTAGGATTCTCTGGTGTTCTTGCTGTTGTCTCCTCTTCCCCATACTCCACTCATCTGTCCAGAGCCGACTTCACAAATTATGACCTTCTATTTCTCTAAGCAGATTTCAATAGACAACTGCATGAAAAGGCAGTGTGGGAGGTGCTTGACATTCCTTTCTGTGTATGGACTCTAAGAATTAAAAAAACACCCAGAGCCTTTCCAATGCATCTTCAGCTGGTGGAAACTGAAAGAAAAATGCCCCAGTTTGCTATGTCTGGTAATCTGTGATGGAATATGAGCACTATTTCATCCCAGCTACCTTGCTTATATCTAAAATATAAATATAAATATAAATATAAATATAAATATAAATATAAATATAAATATAAATATAAATATAAATATAAATATAAATATAAATATAAATATTCCATGTGAACAGTAGAATGGCCTCTATTCTTTCACTGGAATGACTGCATGAAATTTCTAGTTCTGGCAAAAGCAGTGATCAGTTTTTTAAATATCTATAACTGTGTTTGATATTGGTGAGAATCATCTCATTCTCCGCAATTTACTTGTCAGCCATGGTCTATTGGGAGCAAAGGAGAGCAAAAGTGTTTCGTTCTTCTCCCAAGCACACATTTTTGTGCTAAAGCAATACCTGTGTATTGGTGTCGCTTTCACTGCTCTCCTTCTCTGTAATCATCAGACCAAGCTGTATCTGGCCTTGTAATGTTGCAATATCAAATGACATTGATATCGTAAGATATCATATTGATAGTTCATAAGACAACTTAAGTGACCTCACTTGTTTGCCTGAGAAAAGATGTTTGATTTCTGTGGTCACCTTCTCCAATCCATGACAAAACCTATAGCTCAGCAAGAAGTACCTTCCCTGCTCCTTAGAGACAGGGAATGTTTTGCTCACTGAGTCAACAGCCCTGCTAAATAGTTTCCAGCACAGCTGGAGCAATTGGCAAGCTTGGTAGTTTGTGCTCACTCCTGGCACCTCTTGATAAGCAAGAAGATTTGCAATTTGGAAACCCTGCATAAGGTAGATGTGTGTGAGTGTGACTGGCTCAGTGCTCATGTAGAGTGGTTGGGCAAAATGTATAAAACACATGAAAAGTACAAGTGTAATTTTATGCAAACCTAATCCTTTCCCTAAAGGAAAGATAGCTTTGTATCTTGTACTATAGGCACCAGCATAACTATACAAAAGTGTTTTGATTTAAAATAACTTATTTGTGGCTGTATATCCGAAAAGTACCCCTCAGGTTTGTGGATTAAAAAAACACAACACACACATGCACACAAAAGCCAAACCAAAAAACCCAACAATTTTTTTCTAATAACTCCTAAATGACTTGAGGAGGAAGCTGTAGATAATCAGCTAGATTGTCAGCATCATGTGAATACACTGTGTTCACATTAGTTTGCAAGTTACAGGACAGGCAAAATCCTCCCAGTGGGTTACTGGGAGGCCTGGTAAGATGTTTTTAATAGATTTCCTAGATTTGAGTTGACATTTCATTCACCTTGGCTGAAGAGCGACACATCACCACTAATTTAATGTAAGCTACATAGCTGTAAAATGTGAACAAAACAATGATGATTCAGAGCTCTTATTCTAGCCAATAAAATTTGGGCTTTATAGCGAGCTTTTGGGGTTTTTGGTGTTTTGGAGGGTTTTTTTCCAAAGGAGCACAAGAAATCAGCTCTTCCAATTAGTCAAAGAGCAAATGAAAATATTTTCATCAGACTTTCGTGTATAACTGCTCTGGAAAGAGTAAATGGTCACCAATTTGTACTCAGTAAATACAGATTTGTATTAGTTTTATTAGGTTAGAAAAAGATGTCACTGAAGTGAAGCAACTCAGCTGTGTAAGTGCTCTGAAATCAGTTTTGAATGTTGCCTTGTGATTTTTCGTTTTGAAAAAATGAATGTTTCCAAAGTGAATCCCAGTGTAGCAGTAGTCTGACCCCTCAAAGGGAGCTGTCCATAATTTATGCAGCATTGCAGGGGGCAGTCAGTGCCTGTTAGATCAATGAATCCATTTTGAAAATCTGCTGCTCTTGCCCGTCCCACAGGAAAACATGGCCTGGAGTCAAATCCCTATCCTGGCACATGCAGGAAGGGAGCAAGCGGCTCTGTGGGGCTTGGCTGCCTTCTGGGGTGGATGAACCACGACAAGCAGGTTTTAAGATACAGAATGCTTCAGCAAGGTCTCGCTTTTTGTTTCTCCCACTGTCAGGAGTTACTCCTTGTACCAGCACTGATATTGATGTAAGCTGGAGCAGCCACAGGCCTGCACTGCACTCCTCAGGCTGATCTGCCTGAGGGAAACACCTTTTCAGCATTTGGGATATATTTTGTGCAGATCTCTTTTCAGGAATGGATGCACCATCCACTCTTGTCCTGTGTGGAATGAACTGTCTGCCTGGAGGTAGATGAAGATATTGGGGACAGGATCCTTCAGCTGCGTTGAGTTGCCTGTCTATACAACCCAGCTAGGTCTGCAGGTTTGCTTTTACATCTTCCCCTCACTAATAACCCTATCTGAATTTCAACATCCAAAGATGAAAGCCTTCATTGTTTATTACAGTTCACAGGTCTATCTAGTCCACACAATTAATTTTGCTCTAGTGTTCATACTTACATCCAAAATATCTGACACTTGAGGTTTTTTCAGGGTAAATTTGTTGTCTATTGAAAAATGTAGTCCAACATAGTAATGCTGCAACTATGCTTGAATCAGGAGTCCTTTTGTGATGCTACAGGAAATTCTCCCTGGCTGTGTTACTGTTTGACTGGGTTTTTAAGTAGGTTCCCATAAGGCTATATCTGCTGGTGTCCTTCAAACTGGATTACACTTTGTGTCTGAGATACAGCTCAGTAAGCTTCACACTTGCATAGTTTAAACACCATTCCATGTGCTACCACGTTGCCTTGCATATTCATAGGTTTTAACACCTTTTTGGGAGAGGCAGGCTTTTTTATGGAATTGGTCGCATCAAAGCTGTCCCAGGACTTGATGTACTTGCTGATTTTGAGGTGATTCTGCAGTAATACCAGTACTGGTAACAAATTAAAACACTTTCCTGTATATGTACCATCGTTAAGGGGACTTCATTTACTTTCTTTCAATGACTTCCAACTGTGTTCCTCTCACCATGCATTATCCATGTACAACCTTGTAAATAGCTTCTAGTTCTTACAGCACTGATATAAATCAGAGGGCCATTTTCTCTCAGGGACTCCAGCCTTAAGCTCTACGGCTTGTTTTGAAATGAAAACTCTGTTCAATTAAGGTGATTTGTTTGCTGCACAAAGATTTAAGTATCTCATACTGCCATTTATAGAGAGGCAGAGCTGGAAGGACATAAACACAGCATGAGCATTTCTTGTGTGTTCTGCTTTCCACTTCCACCTATCTCTTTTCCAGATATCTCCAGCTGAGATACAGTCAGCTGGAAGTGGGGTGTGATGAGAGTGCCACAAACAGGGTAGGCTGTGAGATTATCTATTCACAGATGATTCTGTTCACAGGGGTGGAGGAAAAGCTAGGGTGCATCTAATAGTCACTGTCTTGAAGTTAGGTTCCTAAATAAATAACCTTCTTTTCAAGATAGCTCACTGGATACAAACCAATGGAAAAGTGGAGCAGGAAAAAATGCTCCTGAACCAAAATTCTTGGCCTTGAGTGGGGATAAAATATATAAAATTGGTTTGAACCAAGATACTGTCTTGTGGGTTTTTGTATGTCATTCACAGAAGGAGTTAGAAGGAAAATTGGCAAAAGAAAGTTAAGAGTGCTCTGTGTTTTTGTATTTTCCTGGTCCCATATGAGTCCACCCATAAGGTTGCTGCAGTGACTGTCAGTGCCTTAGCTCATTGCCCTGTTTTGTGCAGCTCAGCCCCCTGCACTGGCCTTGCTCTATATCCCTCTGCTAATTTCTGGCTCCTCTCATTCCTGTAAAACTGGTCAGGCTGTCACTACTTCACTTGCAGACATAGCCCCAGTAACAAAGCTTATTTAGCTGAAAAAAGTTGAATTTCTATTTCTGTGACAAGGCAAAGAGGAAAGAAATTCAGCTTCTGCATATCAGGCCTGTGCTGTGGGATGGGGAGACATCTGACCTGTGTATTTCTGACATTTTTCCTTGCTACAGGGGTGACTTTTCAGACAATATCATGAAGATTACCTGATGGGAATCCCACATAGTTTCACTCAGACCTTTCGACTTTCAGCAACCCTATTCTTGGCTCTCTCTGTGCAAGCTTTTTGCTTCTCCTGCTGCAGTTGAGCTTGGTTCTCTGTTGTCCTTGCCACTGATCCATTTGGCCATAGTGAATGACTGCTCTGGGGTAGGGAACAGGGAGTAGGACCAGGGTATCTGCCTGTACTAACCTGTCACAGGTGTGATCTCAGGGCCAGATCCTCAGGAACTGAAGCAACAAACCCTGATGGTTTTCACATCCCCATTGCACATATCCTGTGGGATTTACTTCAGGTTAAGTTTTGTTTGGCCCCAGACTTCCTAACTCAACATGGTTTTTTGGAGCTCTCTCAAGGAAAACCATCCCATGAGACTTTGCTTGCCCTACCACAGGACACAGTTTGAGACATTCTCTGAAGTGCCACATGAAGGCCCCCTCAGGTAGATGAGGGTATCATTGAGTGCACACATCCATATCCCTAGTGACAGTCCCCATGCTGAATTTGGACAGCATCTGTTGTTATGTGTCTTGAAGGGAAAAGTGAAAGACTTAATCCCAAATTTGTATCTGTTCATCCAGAATAGGCAAGGAATGATAAGGAAAAAAAGAGCTGAGAGGGCACAGAGAGAGCCTAGTAAAGTAAAAGGGAGAGAAAATCAGATCAGGACCCTGCCATGGAAAGGTGATGAGGCCTGAAGACCAAATTGCAAGGAGGGAATTATGCATGAGGAGGCTATGAAAGGTCTGCATAGCAAATGACTCTGTGAGCAACTGGTGTAGAGAGGTCGTGGTATGAGAGAAATGAAGTCTGAACAGATATGGGGTGAGGGGAAGAGGGAAAGGCAAGGAAATCTCTTGTATGCAAGTTTCTCAAAATGGGTGGTATACATTGAGAAAGAATTCCTACACACTTTCCTTGTTCTTAAGCTATTCCAGTCATTCACTGTTGGCCCCATCAAAGATGTTTTTCATTCTCTTGAGGAAGTGGTAATAACATGGTATATACAGAGGTAGCATTTGGATATACACTCGTAAGATGAGAAAGGGGATGACCCGATTATGTATCAGAAGAGAAATTAGGACTATTAAGATGTGAAGATGGTGTTACTGGAGGTGGAAAATACAGAAGTGGACAGTAGGATACAGAAGAGAAGCACGCATGATGGCCAAATGTATGGATGAGTTTCTGTCTGTATACTGGGAGCTGTAATATTCAGGTCACTGTTGCAGTCCTGGTTTTGCTCCTCCTACTGTCTCCATTTGCTTTATGTCTGAATTTTTTCTTTCACAAAGCAGCCAGCCTGCATCTTGGGGAAAAGGGAAAAGCGGCAAACTGACCTTTACAGCCAGGATTGCTCTTGGGTGCTTCTTCTTGTACTTTTATCCAATTGTGCAGCACTCTTTAGCTAACAACAAAACTGAATCATAGCAAAATTAATTGCTGATACACTGCAAGGGAGCACATCACTTACACATGCAGTTTAAACACTGAAGGTTTTTGCAGAGAGAGGAGAAAAGCAGTGGTGTGCACAGAGCTGTGGCTGTAGAGCTGTTCCAATGCTGTTGCAGCCCGAGTTGCTCCAAATCCTTTGGGTACATTTTCAGCTTTTTCACAGTTGTGTGCACACTTGATTACTGTGTTCGTGCAAATCTCCAGTTGAGAGAGAGTGTCAGTAATTCTGGAAAAGCAGGACAAAACTGGTAAACTGTGGGACTCTTGACAAGGCCATTTGTTGTTACAGTCTCAGGAGGATGATTGTGGTCTAAGACTAAAAGGGTGCAGGCGAGGGAGTGGGGGTAGGGAAGGAAAATGTAAGAGTTTATTGAGGAAATGCACAGATGGATAAGAAGCTGGCTTAAAACTAATCTATAGAATTACTATAGAATTACTGACTATTGTATGTTAAAAAGAAGATAATTAGAATCCTGTAATTAAATATGCATTACACATGTGGAAATGGTATTTTATCTTTCTGTAGATGTGATAGATATGAGTTTAATTAATATGTTTCTGTGAAATTTCAGTGTCTAGATGAGTCATGGTGTTTATGTAAATGTGTATGTATATTATATGTGTCTGTGCTGATAATCTCTTTGCATTTACATGATCAAAACCCAAACTCCAGTCAGGGACTGGAGGAAAATCTGCAGGGTGCTAGAGGGAGTTTGTAAAGAGACGAAGGGAGTTTCCATACAGTGTAAAATTCCCTGTCCCAGTGGAGGTACCAGGGCATTCACACCTGAACCTGAGAGTATATTAACCCATTGAACTCAGTGTTTTGTGGGCTTCCCTCATCCCTGAGGGATCAAGATTGCGACCATCACTTTGACCAATAGACATCAAAATTGCAACAAACAAGTCAGGGGGTACACAGGAGGTCACTGCATATCTTTCTACTCTTATCCTTTGTTTCTCTTTCTCTTATACCTTTTCTTCGGTGTTATTTTTTATGCTTTATCCTGTTGCATTCATAACCAAAATGACTACATTTTCAAATTTTCCAAGTGCCTTATTTGACCTTAATGCTCTAGAGTGTGCAAGCAAATGTTTATCAAAGCTCCTGAGAATTTTGTTGTTTCTTCTGCACACAGCCCACAGTAAATCTAGCAACCTTCCCCTAACCTGACAAGTGGACCTGGGCATAATAGTAGTACTTCTACATTGATGTACATTGTGTCTTTAAAAAGTATTGATGCCTTCAACTTTTGACAATTGCCTCTAAAAGCTGAAATGCTTAAGAAAGGATTTCTAAGAGAAGGAAAATCCACTGTCCACTTTCAAGTTTCCTATACAATTGTGCTTATTTTCAAGATGTGGAGAAAGGAAAATGACAGAAATCAAGAGATTTTCATTACATATTGGTCCCCAGAATAAAATTATGGTCTATGCTGTACTTCTCTTATCCTGCTCTTTTACTGGAATGTCAGCTGTAACTGCACAGCAGAATTTAGTTTACCTCTCTAAAGAGTAACTGACTTAAAAACCAGAGGTTTGTAGCATACCTTTGCATTCATATGTACTGTATTTCACATATATGTCTATGAATACACACATACCTGGATCCACACACTCTGCTTGGTTTTATAAAAGTAGTTTTAGAATAATCTCACTCACTGACCAAGATAATTGCCACAATACCCAAGCACTTGTTCAGCTTTTTCTGCAACAATGCTTGCTTTGGGCAGCTTGACCTTTAGGTGCAGAGTATAACCCTCTGACAGGGGAAAGGAAGATAAATTATACAGAAGCCCTGCTGGCTTTCATCATGAACCATTTAGATTCTAACATTCTAAGCAGTTGTCCAAAGAGAAGATAATTTGGTCATGTCTTACATTTCATGTCACACTCATAACTTAAAGGCAGCAGCTTCCTAACTCTGATCAGAGCACAGCCAAGTTTTGTACAACCCCTGTGCATAAGCGGCTCTTGTCAGCTGTTCTGTAGCAGGTGTCAAAACATTCTGGGACATCCTTGGCAAAGGGTAAGTGAAGTCTAAACAAGAGTCCCTGCTCTGAATCTGGCCAAAACCAGCCAAGGTGTGCATGAGAAGGCCAGCCCAGGGCAGTGCAGGTAGTTGGCAGTTCTATGCTGACAGCCTGAATTAGCTAATGAGAACAGCTTTGGAAGAACCTGGTGTGGTCCAAAGGAGGAATAAACATCCCTGCATAGGAATGTTTCTGGAATGTTTAATGATGTTATTCTACAGGATCCTTCTAAGATAAAACAAACCAGTCTAGGAAGGCTGCCAGAAAATTAGCATAACATTTCTGTTTCCTTTATACAGCAGCGACCAAGGGGATACCAGGGGGTCTATAAGGCTATGGTGCCATTTGATGTCAAGTCCTATAGTTATGAGTTTTTGCTTCAGATTATCACTGACTCTGATTCCAAGGCTGCCATAATTTAGAGGGGAATATACCATTTCTACACCACAGATGGCTTAATGTCCTGCCAGCTATTTTGTCATTGATTTGTGGTTTGTTTTCTTTCTGAGAGATGATGGATGGCAGGATGGGGACTGGGGTAACAAGGTGATTCCTACGATAAGCAAAGATCAGCTTCGTGACCACCTGAGGAACCTGAATGTACATGAGTCAAGCCAGAGTGCTGAGGGAATTGGCTGATGCAGTTGCCAAGCCACACTCCATGATATTTTAAAAGCATGGCAGTCAGGTGAAGTCCCAGGTGACTGGAAAAAGGGCAACTTTGTACCCGTTTTTAAAAAGGTTTGGAATTAGGACTCTGGGAACTACTGACCTGTCAGCCTGTGCCTGGGAAAGTCATGGAACAGATCCTCCTAAGGCACATGGAGGAGAGGGAGGGAGGTGATACAAGTCCTGCCTGGCCAACCCAGTGGCCTTCTGTGATAAAGTGATTCCATCAGCAGACAGGGGAGGGGCTACAGATGTCTTTATTTGGACTTCTGTAAAGTCTTTGACAGGGTCCCCAACAACATCCTTTTTTTAAAAATGTTGTTCTACAAGTAGACCTCATTTTAAACTGGAAGCTTTTGCCAAAAAATAAGAAAACCAAAACTCTTCCTTTTATTAAATTATAAAAAAAACTGTACTGAACAAATATTTATTTTAAAACAAAAGATACCCTCTGCATTTTCCTGGTAAAACTGACTTCATTAGTTTTATTGCAACATTTTTACTCATTAAAATTTAATAACTTTTGTTGATGAAACAAGGGAAGATAAATACACTTTAAAATAATTCAGCACTAACTTACTCCCACTAATATATGAAGATGCTACATTGCTTTCTGGAATATTTTGAGCTTAATTCCTAAAGGCATTTCAAGATTTTAGTGGGTTCTCTTGAATTCATTTAAGTAGGAGTTTTTATCCTTCATTTAGTCCTCATTTTGTGGTTGGAAGGGTCTTCTGAGGGAAATGAAAATGGAAAACCTTATTGTTCTGTTCCTGTCATCACTGAGACTCCAAATGAGATCAGGTATCTTTCTGTATTGGCTAAGTGGGGAAAAAGAGTCACAGTCCATTTTCATGTATTAATTGAGGGGATACTTATTTCTCTACTTATTTAGAGGAGGATACCAGCACATCTTAAATTAAACAAAAGGGTGTAATATCACCAAAATCCTCCTCCTTTGCTGTGGCATGTAGAAAGAAAATTAGGTTTTGGGAAAAAAACAACATTTTTTTTCCAGTGAGTCTATCTGAAACTATCTGAAACTACTTTTGGCCTCCTTGATTTTCAGAGTTTTAGTTCTTAAGTAAGGTCTTTACTGGCAGTCAGAATAATATATAGGTTAGGAAACAGGTACATGCTCTTGTGTGCTAAGGGAAGCTAGGATTTTATAGATACCTGGATTCACAGATGTGTAGCAGGTGCTTCTATTTCAACTCAATTCACTTTGCAGCAGAAATACAGAGTCTACACTAAAAATGTTGTTTCTTTGAACCAATTTGCTCAGTTGATATTTTCACTGCAATATTTTCACTAAGAAAACTTGTCACACATGCTTTTACTTGAAACAGACCTATATTCATATGTTCAAGAAGGTTAATAACATTGTGACTTCTGGAGAATAAATAATAACAACACAGTTCATTTTCTCTCCTAGCTGTCAGATGATGCAAATATATCTTTGCATTGTGCAACGGTTTTACAATAAATTGTTTCTCTGTATACCAACTTTTTAGACAATTACAGGACTAGCCCATGTCTAAACTTACACTATCCTTCAGTGTAGTTGGTTATTTTGGGTGGTGCTTGTAATTTACTGTATAAAGTACTCTTTTAAATTAAACAGGTGATTGGGAATTTGTATTTATCTTCTAATTCTTTAAAGGATTTCATTAAAATATGTAGTCTCTAATAAACACCTTCAAATAGGAGATTGTGCACAAATATGCCATGTTGGTTTAAAAAGGGCAATGTAAAATGTTTTCAAAAAGACCTACTTATTAATTAACTCTCCTATGCTATTAGTAGTCAGTTGTGTTGCTTGTTTACAGAACTTGGGTTCCAGTATGGCAGGATTTGCAGAGTTAGCAGGGTGCATTTTCACTTTATGTGATGCAAATAGGGATGAAAACTGAGTTAGCAACACAAGGTTGTTATGCTAACTGGCAAAACTGAGTCTATTTGCTCGGCTTCAATTTAGTTCCTTAGAGTCTGACAAACACTTCTAAATTAAAGAAAATGTAATGTAAAAATTATAAGAATTTAGAGGGACTCAAAGGTATTCTGCTTATATTATTTAATGCCCATGGCAAATTAACAGTTGTCCTCCTGACACCCTGGACAAGTATTGCGTTTTTCTAAGTGTTGTATTCTATAATTTAAATAATTTGGTAATTTTAACAAGTTACTTAAATTTTGTGTAGGCAGTGTTAGGCCTTCATCAGAGCTTTGAAGCATGCCCTTTGTTTTCTATTTGTTTAGAAAGATCCAAAGCTTTATGCACTAGAGTTCTGGGTATCCTCTGAGGGTGTTGAAGTGACATTTCCACTTCTGTGAATGCAAGACGTGGCAAAGAGTCTATAGGTGGCAGCCACCTGCAGCCTAGAAGGGTCTTCCACAATAAGTCTTCAATGAAACATAAAACATTAACAGAGTTGTGATGTTGACATGGCTGTGACACCATAAAAACTGAAGAATTAAGTCATAAAATATATGGCTCTCACCTCAGGCTTTTCATTTTCATTATGAGGAGACCTCTTGAATTAAAATAGTTTGAAATGAACCTCTGCTGTGTCCAGAAGAGTAGATCATCTGGAACTAATGACTACTAGTCTACTGGATATTGCTACTGCCAAACCTTTCAGGCTGAGCTCTGGGTCTCTTTAGAATGTATTTTACAGCTGACTGCTAATACAGCCACTGCTTTGACAAGGGCCCAGATCCAGGGCTTTCTATGGAAATGTCCAAATACCCTCATAAAGGACCTTCAAATGCATTTGGTGCTAATTCTGCTAGCGTAGCAGCAACTTTATTTAACGTCTTGATATTGCAGGAAGGTTTTATTTGGCATTGCTAAAGAAAATTGGCATTTTATCTGATTTTCTTCCATTTTCCTTTTGGTTAAGAAAGAAAATTCTTACACTTTTGAATCAGGAATTAAAGATCTCATCTGCAAAGACCCATGCCTCTCCCAAATGGCTGTAACCTGGCACAACTAAATCAAAGCCTAAAACTATTTATTTTTTTTTTTCCTAGCATACCATGGTAGATATCTGTCACACAATTTGAAGAATTGTCACGCAATTCCACAGAGTGATGTTGTCTTACTACTGCTAATCCAATAATATAATTATACAGGCCCCTGTTTCAGAGAAAGTGATAAATTGCAGCTTATGTGTCTGAAAACTTTGACAATTAATCTAACGTTTGATTAAAGCTGAATATTAATATTTTAAAGCCAGATGTTTAAGTGTATAGTGATAAAATAATGGGGTGCCTGGGTACAAAGCAGATCAGAAATAGGTTTATTTTTCACATATCTTAACAGGTATTGAGTGCTGCTGGAAATGTGGCTCCACTGGGGATAGTAAAAGGCATTTACCATCTGGCCCATGAAGATATACAGAGTGCCTTGGGAGGCTGGGAAGATCAGGTTTTTCTTTCTGTGTTAGGCTTTGGGTAAGTACCTGCATTGCTTGTTAATGTGCTTCCCACCTGCAGAGCCAGGGCAGGGAGAGGGAAATGGCCATTCATCTTCCTGCAGGGGAGGGGACAGTTGTCTTGATCTCCTGGTGTGGTGGTGTTATGCAAAAACTGACCTAGGATGAAAGGCTCTTTCACCTGTAGTGGGTTGTGTGTGTTTTCTCCAGAGAGGTGAAGTCCTGCAGGGGCAAATTTAAACACATTTGAGGTGTGCTGAGCGATGACTTCACGTGTTCTGTATGCTCAGCTCTGGTTTTACTGAGTCTACTGGTTGCACTAGAGATGGACAGCAAAGCAACTATGGCATTTAAACTCATCTGAGACGGGAATTTATTAAAAAAAAGTCAAAAATAGGTAGCATGTACAGCTTGCCTGTCAGAAAGATGCTCTGTTAGAAGATGACTGTGTCTGTTAGTGCTTCAAATCATACGAATAATGAAGAAGACATAAGTGGTGAACATGGATGGACATTACTGTACCATAACAAACTGTGTCAGTTTTGATCTGGAAAGTGCTGGGGCATGAGCAGTGCTGCACAGGCATATTTGAAAGGTAATTCAGTAAAGCAAGACCACAATTGGCAGATAGGTCCTGCAGTGATTTACATCTCCACTGGAGAAATCCTGTGAATTGCAAAAGGCTGAAGATCACGGCTGCAGGAGGCACAAGTCCACTTAGGATGAGTCTCTCCTGGGGTTTGACATGTGACTGACTTTGTGTCTCCAGGTCTCCTACCTGAGAGCAGCACAGGATGTAGCACCCACGTTTTGAAAACCTGGCTCTGTGGTCCTTGCCACCTCACAGCGTCTTCCTGCTCAGGTGGTTCCTGGGATTACTATTCCCACTCTGTGCTACTCCACGCCCCCTCCACAAGATTTACTTCACTGTCAACTCACTCACTGCCCGTCTGTGGTGAAAAGTTCCTTGGATGACAGCAGGAAATGTCATCAAAAATACACTGAAAGCACTGCAAATGGCTCAAGATAGAACAGTTTTTTCATGGATTATTTACATCCTTCTCAACAGCTCAGGCTGCAGTTAGATACCTTTACTTTCTTTTTCTAGTATTCATTTAGACTTTTGTCTGGTGAACATTCCTATGATGTCCAGCTGCCTTTTCATCTCAGCATCCTTGGAAGATCCAATATACAGGAAGGGTGATACAACTTGGTGGGGATTATTTTATATGGACAGAAGGGGACATATATTTTCATATATTATATGAAAGAAGGGGACAAACAGCTGATACCAAATATATGTCCTTTGGTTGGTCAAGGCACTGGATCATGTTTGTCTGAAAACTTTCCACATTTTGCAAAACAGTTTTCACTTGAAATACCTGGGGGGGGGGGGGGGGGCAGGGGGGAGGAGGTGTAAGCTAACGTAAAATTGTTTGCTCTTTTAAAAATTATTTCTGAGATGAATTGTAGTTTTGGTAGGTTTTGTGAATGCTTTACAGTATATTTACATTGTCTGTCCAAGAAAATGGCTATGTGACCCAAATGTAATATGTTTCCTGGGAGTTATAGTTCTATGTTCCCCATCTTTTTTTCCTGATTCAGACTTCTTCATGAGATCATTTTTTTTGTGCCTGTCTTTGATGCAAATGTCCTGTTGCTATGACTGGAATTCTGCCTGCAAAAGTCAACAGCAAATGACACTCAAGCCATCTTGGTTCATCAGATGCCATGTGGCAGCTTTCTGAAACGCCTGCTTCAATTTTGAAACTAATTGGGGGTTCAAACTGTCACTGGAAAGAAGAGATTTCTGTTCTGTACATGGAGAAGCAATTATTATTTTTTCCAAATGGTTTTAGTGGCATGAAAGCTGTACAAGTCATTTGGATTGTGACAGCTATAATTCTTAGAGAACCCATTAGTTCTTATTGTGAGACACCCCCCCTCCTTTTTTTTTTTGGGTTTTTTTTTGTTTTTTTTTTTTTTCTTTCTCCTTTCTCCTTTCAGATGTCCATAACAGTTTGTGGCAGTCTGGCTGAACCAGACTTATCTTTAAGTGAGAGTATTAGCAGGCATTTTTCAAAGGCTTTTTTTTTCCTGAGAATGTGACCTTTAACACAGGCTCCTCATTAACTTCAGTCATTTAACACGAAATGCCAGTAGCAGGGTATTTTTTCCAGTTACCATAGCAATATCATAGGACATCAGATGGTGTCAATAAACAAAACTCCACCGAAACATTATCATTTTTGAGCCTCTATTAAGACAGTTTAGTTTATCTAAGATCAGGTGGTAATGAGTTCAGCTTGTATTTTTGTACCTTCATGTGACATTTGGTTGGTTTGTGCATGTGTGGCCCTTATATTTCTTGCCTACACATCCTCCTACTCCCCTCAAGGACTGCTGTGCTAAAGTGGGTTTGTAAAATCTCATCACTCCCCCTGCCTTTTGGCCACCTGCAATCTCTGCAGTTCTCCTGCCTGATGGCAGGGAGTGTCGTGGTGAGGGGATACATTTAATAAGCCTTTTCTTTCCCTCTGCCTCTTAGCATTTTATGAGTTCTTTTAACCTGATGAAGAAGTAGCTGTCTGTGTTTGCCTCCAGCCCTCATATCTCACCAGGCCTCCAGGACTCTTTACCCTTATCATGACTATACTTGCCTGTTTTGGTGTTTATTTTGGTGCAAGACTATAGACCTGCTTTTCCTTCTGGCATATAGAGGAACAAAGATAAAAATATCTGTATGGTTCTCCATATTTTCTCCTTCCAGACACAGTGAATTACCATCAGGTAGAAGTGAATGGAAGAGGGTTATACCTTTTTTCTTGAAAGGGTCTGAGCCAACACATCTTCAACATGGGCCATCTGACAGTGTCAGTTCTTACACTGGAAAAGCTGTGAAAACATTTACAGAAGTGACCTCACTTGTTTTATGAATATTTTCCTTGCCCATTGATTGCATCTCATGATACTTAAGGTCTCACAGAAACAGAACTAATTAAAGCAACACTCACAAAACCCAGTGTAAATCTCACATTTCAATGCAAGCATCCAGTACATGGATGCAAAACCACAGAATTTAGACTACCACAAAGAAACAGTGGTATTTAATTTTAATTTTCTGATGTGCATGATGCTTGGCAAAAAAAAAGGTCACTGAATAACTAAAATTGATACATGGGTTCTTTATAGACACTAGATGTTCTTAAGGAGAAAGTGTTTTCCTCCCACTGTCATAAGGCAATACCATGCTCAGAAATCCTAATTAGTGATGGGCCATGAGGCAATCTCAGTATAATTTTGTGTCCACCTACTCCCTGATATCAGCTAGTTCAGTTGCAAAATCGTGATGCTGAGATAATTTCTACAGACTTTTCAACAGTAGAGCTGTGTACAGCTGCACCTTATTGCCCATGTTTCTACCATTTTCCTACCTGATACACTTCATTTTCTGTATTCTAAATGCCATATGGGAAAGGTATAGGTGCTTTTCTCACTACTTTGCATGTGCCTCTTGAATATATGAGACAGGAGCCCCTCTGAGACAGTTTATTTACCAGCTTTTGTTTTCTTACAATCAAACATTTCAGTTTAAGAACTTCAAGTCTATTGAAGTACTACCTGAATGGGAAAGTTTTGTCCATTTTCAAAAATAAAATGCTTCAGTTTTGTATTCTAGAAGTTTGTCTCATTGTGCACCAATATAAAGAGGGAAGAACTTAAAGTGTGCTTGTTCAGAAGTGTGCACAACTCTAATACAATGGGGCACAGCACACAGCAATTTGAATGAAATCCTAACACCACAGCTGGAAAGAAATCCTAATAGTTATTGTTATTAGGACTTGGGGATGGAAATAAAAAAAGCCTATTTTCCAGGTTAGTCTCTAGGTCCCCATGTGTATTTCTTGCCTGTAGAAATATATATAAAAACAAGCATCAATAACATGAAAATTGCCATACAGATAAAGTGTAGTTAAAACACTCTGTTACTGCATAATTTGATCCAGAGAAATATTTTGAATTCAATTCAAGTGGTCACAAGCAGTTTGTGTTTCTGCAGAGAAGTACAACATTATGACTCGAGAAAGCCTCCCTACTGAAAGGCTTAATAAATTCATAGTCTGAACTCAAGCTGAATAAATACTAAACAATGTTCTTTCTACAGACAGACTAGAAATTGCTCTTGTGTAAGCAAATTTGAAAAAGTGAGCTCCCTTTTTTATTTTCTTTTATTTATTTTACTTATTCTTTTATGTCTGCTTAAGAAGAAATAAGTTGCACTTGAGATTTTAGATAGAGTCATAGAGTCTTCCACAGCAGGGCTGAAAACTGATCTTCAGTGGTACCTGACTGAGTTAATTGAGAGAGTCATTTATTGAATGAAGTAATTTGGAATCAGTGTTACACAAATGTTTGAACAACTTGCCACAATCAGCCTTACACAAGTGCAAAGTTTTCTGTCAGGATTAGTTCTTCCAAGGGCAGTTAGTGTTTGGTGAGGATGGCCTTTTCTTGGCACATAGAAGACTTACAGCAACAATCATAAAACAATGCATTCATGGTAATTTTTTGTTCATAGAATATAGTTTTTGAAGAAATACAAGAAATTCCCTTTTTTTTTTTTTAAATAAAAGGATCTGCTCCTTCATTACATTGTTTGTTACATTTCTAGTTCTGAAACTGAATATGTCCCCTAAATGAAGAGTTAAGAGAAGTACAATTCACTTTCTCTAAAACATTCATGGGCAGCAACAACTTTTTATGCTTCTGCCTTTCTTCTCTTGTTGCTTTAGTTCTCTCATGTGAAAGAGTCCCTATACGACCTTTGGTGGTTCTCCAGCTGATTTAAACCCTCTTTCCAGAACCTCTTCCATCCCTGTCTCTTCCTTCTTTTTTTTCCTCCCTGTAGATAACCAGAATTGAATGGGATTCCCTCTGAGAATCCAATCTTCATATTACCTCAATGCATTAAATAATTTCATTATAATTTTCTGTACCATTTCTGTTTCACAGTCTTGAGATATAGAGTGAGATTATATTTTGAAAAATATGCCCTCACTGTGTTTACTCCTTTTGGTCTCTTCTCCCTTCAACAGTCCTTTACTGAACTGTTCTGCCAGTTCATTCCACCTCCACCTAATTTTGCCAGCTGCTTCTAGAATTCATCACAACTTTTTCTGGTGACTAATCTGAATATACTGCTCCCATCTGTTTCTGTGATATGACATGGCTATGATAAACAATAACATTTCTATACAGTCTTTTGGTGGTAATTTTCCTTTCAGGAGAGGTGATCTGATGTTACTGTATGACATGGCAGCTGATGTGAGGCCAAAAAGGCTGTGGCCAGCAGACTGAGGGAGGTGATACCCTGCCCTTGTGAGATCCCACCTGGAGTACTGTGTCCAGCTCTGGAGCCTCCAGCATGAGAAAGGTGGGGTTCTGTTGGAGCAGATCCAGAAGAGGCTGTGGAGATAATCAGAACACCTTCTACAAAGACAGGCTGAGAGATTTGGGGTTGTTCAGCACAGAGAAGAGAAGGCTCTGTGGGACCTCTGTGGTTTTCCAGTACCAAGGAATGGAAATTTATGAAAAAGAGGCTGGACTTAGATGGTATTAAAGGTCCCTTCCAACCCAAGACATTCCATGATTCTATGATGGGGAGACAGAAGATTGGGAAAAGTTGTTAATTCTTTCCAAAAAAAGGGAAGGCTAAAAGTCTTCTAGGAGATTGCAACATATGGTAAGTTTAAAAGGAAAAGGAACAGCTTTCCCTGCGCAATAAATATAGAGTTAACCTGTAGAACTCCTTAAAGAAGAGCTTAAAAATAAATTGGTTCAGAATGATGTAGACCATATCCAGTGTCCATGAGTATGATGACCTGAGTCTTTATCTCAGGATGACAATATAAGCTGATTTTAAGACATGGGATTGCACAAGTGAGGAAGGATCAGCTATGCTTAATTTAAAGACACAACACTGACTTGGATTAATCTTTGATTTCAACAATTGGAGCTACTCTTGTGTTTTCTCAGACTGAAGATGGACATTTCTATTATTTTTTCATTTTATATTTCTATAAAGTAATTTTATATTATTTTGGGCACTGTCTTTAAAATGGAGGAACCATGTCATGAAGATTCCTTTAAAATCTTGCAGTCGAGATTTGAGCGCCAAGGCTTACATTTTATACAGATATCCACTGCTGTATAAAACAAACAAACAAAAAAAGAGCCACGAGAATCAGATGTGTAAGCTGACAACTTATTTCCTGCCTTACACATAAAGTTGTAGAGAAGCCTCTGAGTCATAAAGTTGCCACCAAATTTTTAGTTTTACAGATTGCTTAGGATGTGCCACCTGTCCTCAAATCTGTAAACATGGTTCTGACTACGGAGGAGCTTTGCATTAACATAAACATAACAGAAAAAAAAATCTTTACATGATACAGAACTTTTTTGCATTGCTATAAGGATTGTACATTCAGATATGGACATTCACTGAAGGGGACAAGCTGAGTAGAGTTTTCATATCAGTGCTATCATATAGTCTGCTAGCCTACAGACACCATCCAACTGACTGCATCACTTTATGCCAAGGAAAGTTTTAGCACATGCATATCTTTTCCTATCTTCTTTCCCCAAAGAAATCAATTTAGATGGATGCTGAAATGAATATTTTCATTGGGGAAATCATTGTAACTGCTGAAAATTAATCTAGGTAGACCTGCAATTTAATTCTTAGAGTGACAGTGAATCTAGTTACATTACTTAATGTAAACTAATAGTTTATTGTAACCATAGGGATAGAATGGGATAACAACACTATCATACAAGTAATTATTACAGTCTGTGTGTCTAAATCAATGCAACCTATTCTTTGCTAAAGCTATAAAGCTGTACAATTATAATATACCAGAAATATGTGGTGAGAGGATTTTCAGGTGCAAAATATGGGAAGGAACACTAGGGGTGCCCTATACCCTCTATATGTATTCAGCAGAAAATTAAAATATTATATTCCATTTTCTTTTGTAGACACTCTTTTATTGGTGAAGGTGATAAGGGAGGCGTTCTGGCATTCAAGTGTATTTCCCTTCAGCAGATGTCTAAACTGCTCTTGAAATTTAACCATGAATCCTAAATAGATGAGGTGGGATCTCTGCTGCTGTTCATGATGTCATATTAAGAATTCAATGACTATTTTTTATTTTTCATGCTACATGGGCATGATCACCTTAACTTTGCCATGCCTTTGGTCATGCTTCACAACTCTGTACTGTATGATTAAATAAAATCCTTTTCCTATGTTATCATGAAGACTCAGGTTTTGTGGGCAGGTCCTTTCTCTCCTGATTTTTTTGGCTAACATCTGTCCAGGTGCTCTTCTGTGGTATATATGAAAGTATTCCAATAGATATTTTAAAGGTGAATTTTAGGAGTTAGAAAAGTGCCCACTGAGAGCTCTGGGCTCTGGTAGACCAGACATCATGGCATGAACCAGGAAAACAACTTTGTGGGCCCAGAAGAATCTGATTCACTGTAAGAAGTTCTAAGTATGAATGGAGGTGCCTGCCCTGCCTACAGCCACTAAACTCTGCCACACAATGTAGCTCATAAACAAACAAAAGAAAGCTCTGCTAGAAGTAGCTATAGGTGCTATTAAATGTCAATGATTGCTGCACCTAATGAGGCACGTTTTTCTGAATACTTCTGTGTCTGCTTGGGCTTTGAGTCCAAGCATCTCTAAATTGAGTTATTTTCTTAATTTTTATGAAGCTGGAGTGTGATAATTAATTGCTGTACAGTTTGGAAGAAACAGGCTGAGCAATTTACCTACAATCCAAGTAGGGTAGTGGCAGGAAGAAAGGACAAAGATTCAAACATTAAGCCAGAGCTTAAATCATACAGATTTTTCTTTTTCCCTCTTAAGAGATATCACTTCCCTCACTCCTTTTAGGACAGTCTGAATTTTATGTTACATTTAAAATTAAGCTTGACCTTTCACATTACACTGGAAAAACATGCATCTTCCTCCATTTACAGCACTTATCGTCTCAGGGTGGAATGAACTTCTTTTAGAATTAACAAGTAAGCCATTAATTATTTTAGGACTGAAAATTAATTTTAAATTATGTCTGTTAAGAAATTTAGCAACTGTGCTACTGGGATTTTTTGTCCTGAAGGTTCTTAGTTCTCTTAGAGAGTAACCAAATTTCTTCAAGCTATTCAAACCATTAAAAATAATTTAAAGTGTGTGTGTAAGTTATATCTAAGGAGGAAATTAGCTCACAATTAAGTGAAATTACTGATGATAATTTCTTGACTGTGTAATGATAGGTTTTAGGAAATACATAATGTCTCACTAATGTTTTGGTTTTTTACCCTTAAGTTAGTCTCAGCCTTAAAACTATCTTAGCTTTATTTGTGTGGTAATTGGCACTCCAGGGGGATTTAGAGTGCATCATCCAGTTGGATTTGCTCCAGGTCCTTCTCTCGCTGCCAGAAATGACTGCAGTACTTATTTTGGGGTTTGGAGTAAAGGTGGACTCATCTACATAATATTTGCTCCTCTCCTTTCTTCCCCTAAGCAGCTCTGGGATGCAAAGCCCCAGGTTCTGTTAGAGGGAAACATGGGCTGGACTTATTTCAAGTACCTTAACAACAAGATATTCTGCTGGTCTGTAAGCATAAGCTTGGGTGGATTGCTTCTATGACAGAGTCCACACTAAGTGTGTTGACAGTTCTCCCTTGTCCTGCCCTACAGCCTTGGATTTGCTGCATAAAGGGTTCAGAACCCAGCACTGAGCTTGCACTCAAGGTTCTGTGCCTTGAAGCATGTGACTATCACACAGCCAAACCCCTCAGGAGGCTGAGTCCATTTGGTCTCCTGGCACACACTGCCAGCCAGGACTTTTCAGCCTGTTATGCTGAAATGAGGGTGCTCTTTCACAGGGAACCATGGAGGACCTGCCCCAGACAAAACAGAGCATGTTTGCTGCTGTGTGCTTCGCAAGCCCTCCACATGAGAAACAGACGAATAAGATGAGTCTGGCTGCTCCCATTGAAAAGCTGGAATGATTAAGGAGCCTTTTACCATCTAGGAGGTACAGGCTGAGGAAAAGCAGGTGCTGCTGCTCTCTTCACAGACTCACAAAATGATTAGGTTGGAGAAGACCTTCAATACCATCTAGTCCATCAATGTCCTAATACCTCAACTAGACCATGGCATCGAGTTCCATATCCGGTCTTTTTTTAAACACATCCAGGGATGGTGACTCCACCACCTCCCCAGGCAGACCATTCCAGTATTTTGTCACTCTTTCTGTGAAGAACTTTTTCCTAACATCCAACCTATATTTCCCTTGGTGCAGCTTTAAACTATGTCCTCTCATTCTGTCAGTTGCTGCCCGGTGAAAGAGACCGACCCCACCTGCCTACAAACACTTTTCAGGGAGTTGTAGAAAGTGACAAGGTCACCTCTGAGTCTCCTTTTCTCCAGGCTGAACAACCCCAGATCCCTCAGCCATTCCTCACAGGGTTTGTGTTCCCAGCCCCTCACCAGCCTCGTTGCCTTCTCTGGACACGCTCAAGTGTCTCAATGTCCTTCCCAAACTGAGGGGCCAAGAACTGGACACAGAACTCCAGGTGTGGCCTCACCAGTGACAAGTACAGGGGAAGAATTACAAGCTTCCCCCAACACCACAGAAACATTTTCTCAGGACATGGGGACTATTAAGTGCACAAATTTTTTATGAGATTAGGAGGTTCAGTTGGTTGGTATGACGGATGCACAGAAGTTTCTGCTAGCAATTCTGAGTACTGAAAACTATTTCCAATATTGCATCACTACCATTCCCTTCTTACCCACAATACTGGCTGCAACTAGGTCAAGAGAAGGTGGCGTCTAACAGAAATTTGAAATTTGGTGTTTTTCACATTTCACATATTTGAAATGCTCCAGTAGCATGGCTCACATCCCTGTTAAATGTGAATAAAAGCCAAGGACCACACTGTTCTCAGCACAGACGTGTCACAAGACCCACATCACCTTGCAGCTATGCTGTGTGCCACAAAATGTTAAATACAGACTTTCTGACTGTTAAATGCATTATCCTTATTGCAGTGGACTACTTAAGAAGCCACTATGCAAAGCATCTCCCAAGATTTCATGGATCATTGTGCCCATGAGGATGGAGCACTGAATGATAGAGCACTGAAAATGGAGATAATTTGTATCTTTACCCCAAAATGCTGTGTCAGTGAAAATAACACATTTGGGATATTTACAGTAGAACTGAACCTTTCTCTGTGAGATCATAACTTTGCATCAGAAGGTTTTGGGCTAAGGGAAGACTTGTCCCAGGTCAAAAAGTGCTTTTCTTTCTGATAAAATATAACAATGATAACAAGTGCGGTGGCTATTCTGTGAGGGTGGGACAAAGATTAAGGGTAGTTTAATTATGAGAAGCAGACCAAGCATTGGTCAATTGCCTTCATTCTCCCTAAAGACTGTGATGAAAGCTCATTGTGAAAGGAAAGGAGAACACAAAGACCAGGGAAATAGAAATTGCTATATTCAGAATGTATAGGAAGCACTAAAGTTTCAATGATTGTATGGGGTGTTCAGGTGTTCACTACCTCACATCACACACTTCTCTTCCACTGCTCATACCTGCAGCTCTCAAGAGTTGAAGGTCCCTCATGGAGGACCTTGAGGCAGATTGTGACAACACCAGCAAAATACAACCCAATTCTGACTCTAATTTTGCTATTTCCTCACCACCCTTTGGAGCTGGCTGCCCCACAGTGTAAACACAGGTAGGGGAATCATGCATTCCCTTATTTTTTTATACTTAGTTCTGAGCACCTGTTTGTGGCTGACACTGCAGGGGCAGTGCACAGGGTAAGCACTCTTAAACTGAGGTGTGCTGTGACTTGTGGCTTTCAATGGGACAATATAAAGCAAAGTAATCTATCTCCAGACAAAGGGTGACAGATTCTGAATTTAGGGAGTTAATCTGTGGTGTGCTGACATGAGATATACAGAGAAATAACAGATTAGTGGAGAAACTCACTTGAGACTAAATGTAGGATGGATGGCTGCATCAAGTATATCATATAGTGTCTTATCTAGATTCCTGTCACACCTGTGAGCACAGTACTCGAAGAAGGCTGTAATTGATAGCTTAAAAACTACAAGTATGCTGTCAGCTTGCAGCTTCCTAATGCATATCCAGTGGTAAGGAGGGCATTTTCTAGAGTTTCAATTTATTTCAAACCAGTAAAATAGTCTGGCTTAAGAAATATGTGCCCATACCAAAGTGGTGAAGAAACAAGGGAGTTGAAAGTGATATATAAAATTAATTCCAAAATTAGGACTTAGGCTTTAGTGAAAACTTGTAAAAATGCTCTGAAATTTATTTTGGTTGATGCAATCCTATCTCCCCAAAATCTGACTTCCTTTTCAGTGAGCAAAATCAATTTCTAATGAATCTGATGAAAAATTTCTGACAGGCCGTTTCCCTAGTACCATATAATTTCATGCTATATCCTTGATCCAAGAACAGCGACACATTTGAACACATGACATTGGATAAAAAGCGTCACTTTTAGCCAGTGAAAGGTCTTCTGGCATTGTGTTGTACTTTTACATGTCTTCTGTGTTAACACTAAGGATTCCTATTGGCAAGAAGGCTAAAAATATGCATTTGAAATAAATAAAGAAGCCTGACAAAGGAAGAAATCTGAAAGGCTGTCTGAGAGCCTTTTAGAGTGCTCAGAAAAACTATAAATGTTGATAGGCTTGAAACTAACTGCAATAGTTAATAGCACTGATTGGGCTTTTTCACTTTTTCTGGTGTAAGATCCAATTTCCTTAGCACATATTCTGTCTGATACATGACATTTTTTGCCACAAAAAGGCCATGTTATGAAAATCCACCATGTAACCCTTAAATGTGAGCCAGTTCAGAGTTTAGAGCTAGATATCATGATCTAAATCTACCTCAGGAAGATGGTAAAAACAACATTGGTTTAGAAGAGCAAAGCAAAAAGCAAAGGGGGCTGCCCACAGAGCTGTCAGTAGATCTGAAGTCACATTTCACTTGCCCTGAGACCTCACAATTTGGTACAAAGATAAATAAACTCAGTTCTGGTTTTACATGGCTAAATCTGGTGACAGCTTACAAAAGCCAGCAGGCCCTAAGCATCCTCCATTATCAATATTGCAAAAACAACATGAAGGCAAAATAAATTCTGGTATTAGAAATGGACGGTTCATCTTTTCTATCCTTTCTAACCCGTATAGGGCATTCCTAACAGAAACTTGGGAGATTTCTTTCTTAGTTGCATGTAGGGGTTTTCACATGTATCAGGCTGCTTTCTCATCTGGAATAAATTGGTCTGGTTGCACAAACTTCATTATTACATGCAGAGGCAGAAAAGGGTCCTGTGATTCTTCAAAACAGGACATAAAAGTTTCTGCTTATGCTGGAGTATAAACATTTGGTTATATGGAAATGAGTGAGTATATGTTGCAAAACTAAATGTATTCTATGCCAACAAAGAATCACGGCCAGTGTCAGCAATAGTTGATGTTCAATTTGGTGTCTTCAACTAAACTAGAGATGTCTGTGTCTGGCCTTAGATGTGCTTCTGGCCGAAAAACACCTCCAATCACTGCTTTGGATAGGAGGGGCAGAGGACGGTTAAAAAATTTGTCACAAAACTCAACAGAAAATAATAACTCCTGCAGAAAAGAAGTGGATGGCAACTTCATTTTCCCATTATTGCAGGCCTGAGCCTTACCAATGAAACAACATCTCTTTCTCTTGGCTGGATCTGTGGTCTTCTGGAAGAGTAGTCTGCATGTCACAATCTGCAGCTGGCAAAAGAAACATCAATATATAGTGAGGGAAAATTTTCTAAATACACGTGGATATTTAACTCAGTGTCAGCCTTATGAATAAAGTTGGTTCTGGAAGGGTGGTTCTACTACAGCAAGTGGCTTCACAGTAATGCCAACTGCAATAAGTTCTGCAAGAATATGCTTCTAAGCCATTGGTGAAAAGAATAAAATTAGATACCTGAAGTAAATATTTTCCTTTCTGAGCTGTGAGATGCAGGCTTTAGATTTAACTGATAAACAACGCCAGTAGGAGCATTACTGGCTTTTTGAGATGTTAAAGGTCTAACTGCAAGAGCTGGGTTAGTAATTGATGCATGTAGAAAATGTTCATCTTGTAAATCTTTCAGTGACAATAATGATGAACATTAGTTTGTACTCATCATGTGGCCTCTCTAGGAAGGTCTCAAGGATCCTTGACAATCAATAATTAAGTCTTGTAGCAGCCTCTCTGTTGCTTAAGAATTTTACTAGCTTCAAGAGAAGGAAACCCAAATAAAGACATCTTTCTTCCCAAACTTCTCTGTATCCATCCCATCTCTCCTGCCATGTTGTAAGGACACTAGAGAAGGGCATATTGTTAGAAAGTACTATGGATATTCATTTGAAGGAGTAGCACTCTCTGATAGGACAGAGAATTTGTCTCATTTGACTGGATGGAGATTTGTGTGTATGAGCTGATTACCCAGACTTTGAACTGGAGAAAGGTGCTTCTCACATTATACTGGTTCTGGCTGGAATATAGTTCATTTTCTTCCTAGTGGATGATAAAATAGTGTGGTTTGTATTTAGTATGAGAATTATGGTGATGACACACAGATGTTTTTTGTTGTTGCTAAGCTGTGTTTCTACCAGATTCAAGGACTTACCAGCTTCTCATGCATGCCAGTGAGGAGGCTGGAGGGGCACAAGAAGTTGGGAGGGGACACAGCCAGGACAGCTGACTCAGACTGGTCAAAGAGATATTCCCTGCCATGTGACATCCCTGGGGGAAACTGCTTGGGGACTACTGGCTGGGAACTGCTTGGGCTTTGGTCAGTGGGCTGTGAGCAATTGCATGGTTCATCACTTGTTTTGCATATTCTACTTCTTTCATCACAATTATTAGCAGTATCATAATTTTCTTCCTTTTCCATCCCATTAAACTCTCTTTATCTCAACCCATGAGTTTTCTCTCTTTTCCAATTCTCTCCCCCATCCCGCTGGGGTCAGGGCAGTGAGAGAGTGGCTGTGGGGCTTTGTTGCTGGCTAAGCTTAAAGAAGCAAGACATTTGAAATAGCCTAGATGAATGAAAGGCTAAAAGTGAATGTTCTTCCTCACTGACAACTTATATATCTAGATCAAAATCATATCACACAAAGCAACACAACTTCCACATACTAAACTCCTTCTGTCTTGAAAGTCGTTGTTGTTGTCTGTAGGCTTTAGTGGACCTCAAAGAAGCCCTATCTTATATTACCAGGGAAGAAGAAGATGAAAAAATACCGAAACATGGACCAGAGTTTTCTAAAAATGAGTTTCTGGGAACTTTTTCTTGGCCCCACTGACACCACAGGAACTTCTGACATGGACCTTGCTGGGGTCTTTAATTTTCAGTATCTCTGGAGACAGAGTGGGTGCCCAGCCCAATTTAATCCAGATGTACCTAGTCTAACACAGTCTAGCACAGCATATGGCCATCTATCCATTGCCAGGAAAGTTCCATTAAACATAGAACAGAGATGCAAATTTTATTTTTCACTTGAAATTTATTAGACAGAAATATCTTACTTCAAGACCAGTCCAAGACCACTCCCAACTCCGACACTGCTTGTTATTATCAATCCTTTTGACATTTTCCAGCATTCAATTTACCTGACCCTGCTGAACTGTTATTAAGTCAGAAGAAAAATGGTATTTAAAACTTTTAGTAATTTAAAAATAGCTTTTTTAGTACCAGTAAATAACATAAAGCTTATAGGAGATTTGACAAACAAAATCCATCAAGACCAGCCAAACACTTTGCTTGACTCAAGAGTGTCAGTGTGGTTTTCACGGGTCGTCTCTCAAATCCAACAAGTCTAGTATTTTGGCATGGCCAGTCATTAATATTTCATTGTACTCTCTAAAAGCTGGGAAAGGGCTTATCCTCTGATTCATGATGGCTTTAATGCCTTGCATGTCCAGGGTTTTTTTTTTTCTAATGCTTGACCTCACTTTCACCATTTTTTTCCTTTCTTGGTCACATTCTACATAACAGTTCAGGGAGTTGCTGTCATCCTTGTTTTGAAAATGGAGACTTTCAAATGCAGTTATCAAAAAGAGAGTAGCAGCACTGAGCATAGGCACAGACTCCCCAACACCTTCTGTTCCTATTTGGTCCAACAACCCAACAAAATATGCAGAGGGGACTTGAACCAAGTTTAAAAAATTCAGCATCTCGCAAAAAAAGAAAGTACATAATTGATGTGGGAGAATTTACTAAATATTTTTTTTAGTATCTAACAGTTAGAGGTTGTAGGATGCTAATATCTCAGAACATGACATTCTCTTTCACTCATTTGCCTCTCTGATGCTGATTTGAAGCAATTATACTAATTTTAAAACAGAAACTTCCTTAAGGATAAAAAAGCAGAGAAAACATCAACATTATTTTAAGAAATTACGTTGCCCTATAGTTTTAGTCTTGACCAGGAAGAACGGGAAAGGAGTCATTGCAGATATCAGGACAGGGAGTGAAGGGAATGCTCAGACCTCCCACCTGTGATGTCAAAACCAAGAGGAGAATTAAGACAGCAAATGGCAATTTGCATATGACTATGCTTTCAATAAATGAGAAGAGGAGCAAGAAATAATCTCTCTGCAAAGTAATAATTCTCCTGAAAGAGGGAGGAAAGGAAGAAAAGTTTTGTGGAAGCTGATGAAGGAGATAAGCTATCTGCAAGGTATCAATTCCCCTATTGTAGAGTGGGTGGAGGGATGAGAGACCTCTCTTACCTGGGCAGGATTGTCAGATTTTGCCACTCTACCCAATGCATTTTTAGCAGAAAGTGATGCTGTTTTTCCTGTTCTCTTGGCCTGAATGACTGTGTTGCCATTTCAGAGAAAACTGTGTGGAAAGAATAACTTTGATTCATTATAATTTAGCAAATGTGAGTTTTTAAATTATCAAACTTGTGAGTCTGATCACCCAGGTCATCTGTTGAACATAACAAGTAGTAAAGGAAGGAAGCAAGTGATGGGAGAAAAAGGAAAAAAAACAGAGGGAAGAATAAAGCTAAGAAGAAGAATGAAAAGAGAACATCAAGATGGAGGCTGGCTATTTGACAGTGCTTTTAGGAGCTTGGGAGAAAAGTTTTTCTGAAAAGCGGTGGAAGTTTCCCATTTTGTACCATTTTCTTTATCATTGATACTTTGAATGAAAACATGCTGGAAGTGTGTGCATAAACAAGCTGCAGCAAGAGAAAAATGGAGTAAGGTTGTCAAGGTGTGGATTACCAGTGTCCTGAGAGATTGTTACAAACCCTTCTGTGGGGAAATATCTACCAATTTTAAAAGCTCAGAGGCTGTGGTCAAGATCTACAGGCCAGACAGCTCACCCAATCCTAATCCCAATACACAAGAAGTTCTGAATGTGCCGGAGGGTTAAGAACCACAGCACAGTGGTGATGTGTGCTTGTCATCTCCCTGGGACATCTCGGAGCTCAGGTTTACCAGCATCAGCCATCAGGAGAGTTTAAATTCATTTGAAATAAACCTGAAAGCTTTCCCCTGAGATATTTAGGTATTCTCCTCAAGGAAAAACAGCTTTTGCAAAAAGCTCATGGTTCTTCTGAAAATAATGGTCTCCTTCTTGGGGGAGAGGAAGAGAAAGTTGAATGAAAACATGCTTTATGGCCAAAACAAAAGCAATTTTTCTAAGCTTGTAGCTGTCTACGGCCAGGAATACTTTTATGGGTGTTTACCTTCTCGGCAGCTGGTAAATACACTGAGCAGCTTTATGAGAAATAAAATTCTAAATGTCTACAGATTTAATATTTCTGCTGCTGTTATCAAGCTATGATTTCAGGCCAACTTAATGGAAACTTCAAGTGATAAGAGTTTTTTACTTCAAAAATAGTATTGTTATATTGTTTGTGGGGGTTTCTTTTTAGACTGCTGTCAGCCAGGAATATAATGTTGAGGGAATTTAAATTAAGAGGAAGCATACTTGCTTGCATAGGGGTTAAGATGGAGGGGAAATGAGGCTATGAGGGGGAGGTGGTTGTGGGGAGAAATAGAGTAAATAACTGCATCTATATTAGTGTTTGTGATTGGAGTCTAAAGTTACACTTCCCAGCTCTACAAAAAAAAAGAAAAAAAAAAAAGGAAGAGAAAAAATAAGAAAGAAAGATTGGCAATAAGGCAATGACAGAGCAAGAAAGCAAGATAAACACAATGAGGTACAAGTACAATTTCTTTAAAGTAGACTGTCGATTTAGATAATTTGCAGGCATCTGGGCATTGTGGCTATCAACACAAATATCTTAATTGCTTTCCCACAGGTCTTACACAGTAGTGCTTCTTCTTTATCTACTTTTTCTTGAAGGCATCTTGTTGAACCTTTCCTAACCAATTTTCTTTTTACCAGTTTGGAATTTTTTGCACTTTTAAAAGTTACTCAGCTTCATATAATTTCTTAATCCAGTAAGTTTTTTGTTCTTCATTCAGTTGTTACTGGCAGGGGAGAAGCTCACATTTGTGTGGCCCATTTATTAATCTCAATAAATGAGAATGAATTTTCTTCTGGTAATGTGTTCACAATTATTATTTTCTCTGCTTGAAGTTGTGAATACATCACAGAATGAATCAGATCATGTTGATCATGGAACCTTATTTCTTCTCCTGAATAAAGAGCTGAACAGAGAAAAATGTGTTAGTTGTAACAAACCCCCACAGAAGAAATATAACACTCCAGTGGAGAAGTGCACACCTGAAATGTAACTGACACCTATTCTGTTTCCATAAGTGCTCTTTGGGTTTTGGACCTTGACTGCTGTGTGCTGTGCTGGTCTGAAAAATCCAACTACTCTACTGAGATGAATAAATATGGAAAGATTTCACAGGAATGTTGGAAGTTTTGCTCTGCTTCTGTTTTCTCTTTGTATAATTGTGCAATGGGATGATAAAAATTTTTGTTTTCCGTAATGCTGGCTCAAAATTATTTGTTAATTATTTTTTAGTTTTGTATATGTCTGTGAAGAATGTGTGGTTTATACTTGAAAAAAATGTACCAGATGAAATCCCCTTTCTTTCATTTGGTGCATATTTTGTATGAAAAAAAAAACAAGCAAGTGAACATAGGGCAATAAAATTTGCCTCATCCTTGAAAAACAGAAGAAATTAACATTTTAGTAGAAATATTCTTCAAAGTCTCTACACTAATAGAAACATTCAGTAAGATTAAGCCTTCCTGTCTTAGCCCAACATGACAGAAAAAAGATAATTAAACTGTTGAGAAATGTCATAGCATTGCTGCCTGTGTGTTTGCATAGGCAGGAAACACAAGGAGCTTGTAAAGGGTCCTTGCATATAAATGTTGACTCGGAAAATATGTGTCCTTACAGTGAAACCATCAGAGAAGGCAGAGGCAGGGGCTGACTGGGATAACAGGATTTCTGTTCTGTGAACAAGTGCCTCAGTGCTTGTTAAGAGGCAGGGATAGCAGATGTTTGAATACTGAAAATGGTGTTTTGGCAATGACAGAGTTAGGTTTCCTGCTGGTTGGAGCTAACCTAGAAAGGACAGCTCTGCTTCAGCATTTCAAATGAGCTGCACAGCTACTACTGCCAGCCTCTCCTCTTCTCTGAACCAGGCTTTCTGACTATTTTCTCTCATAGGAATACTCCCATCTCCAACCTTGTCTCATGAAGACCAAGTAAACAGAATTTGTGACAAAATGTCAATTTTGCTCAGTATTTTCTGCTTTCATATTTGCCTGTTACTCATTCTTGGTACTTTTTGTCGATTTGCATTTCTTGTCTTCCATGTAAAAATGAAAAAAATAAAACCTGTTAATTGAAGAAAAAAAAAAAAAAGGGGGAGAAATATTTTTAAGTGAATATCATGGGGTTTTTTATAATGATTGAGAAGACCATAATTGAAAGCCTGATCTTCTTGGCAACAATTTAACTGTGGGTACAAAACTGCAGTGGAGTGGTGTTGTGTAGTGCAGCAGAGTAGTTCTTATCCAAGGAGTTGAAATAACAGCAAAAGAGTGTTTCCATCAAATGATGTGCTGTCATAAAACTCAGTGCTATCTGTATGAGCAGCAGTTCATAATAAAAAGTAATAGGTCTATAAAGTATTTAAAATGTATTTTGATTTTGAAATGGGTCATGAACAAATATACTGGAAGGTATGTTCAGCTCCACAACAGTTCTATAACATGAAATGGGATTAATTTAGTGGCACATAAAGTCACGTCACCAGGACAGGAAGTGAAGAACACCATGTTCGTCTGAAATTCAGGTTCTCTGCTGTGGTTCTCAGGGATTCCCAAAATAGATAGGGTAGTGCTTTTGATGTAAGTCAGGTCTCTTAACCTTTGCAGCTTTATTTTAGCCAGGTGGATGCAAATCCTTTTTTTTGTTGTCCTTAATCTGGTGGGTTTGAGTTAGATGCCACAGACCTCCCTTTCTTCCCATGAAAACTGACAAGTTTAGGCATGTGGAGTGCCAGACCAGAGCATCAAGATCTGACCAAATTTTCACCTGAAAATTTGTTTATGAGGGGCCCAGAGATCCCCAAACAGAGGGAGCAAAATTGGCACATCTGTTCTGGAAACAGAATCCTAAGGAGTAATGTTTACTGTATGAACAAAGGATCAGAAAAATAACATAGCTGGCAATGTTTAGTTTAGTTGTTATCTAAATAACTTAAAAGCAAACTTCCAGACTTGCAATGCTTCACTCAGCTTGCTTTTAGACAGATTTTTTTCTGCTTTGAAACAGCTCATAGTTGTACGTAAAGATTGTTAAAATTTTTCATGAATTGTTGCTGGATTTTTGAACAATTTTATAGTAAAGTGGACATATTTTCAGTTCCAAACTATGGCAGAGACCAGATGTGCTCCCTTGAGAATACTTTTGCCAAACTCTAAATAGACAAACCAATCCCTGAAAATCCAGCAGTTTCCAGTGCTGAATGACTCTCTTTTACACTTGGTCTCACTAAAAGAAGGCCTGCAGTTTTGGGGGGGTGGGGGGGGGTGGTTGGGTTCCAGCCATTTTTGGTTTACTCTGTACTTGGCACACCAAATTCTGCAAAATATATTCCTACTTTCAGACCACTTAGAGGTGTAGTGCGCACCTCCTTGAAGGCGCTCAGCTAATGCACCATTAGCCACTGGCATAACGACTGAGCAGTTGCTGTAGTGCTCTGAGAATATGATATACTGTAATATTTGCTCTGCCAAGGCTTTTGCAGGTTCAATTTGTGCCTTTCAAGCCACTCAGCAAAGGGAAAGAAACGACCCCCTGTTACATGCAGAATGTTTTGGGTCTCAGAGAGCAGAAGTGACTCTGGCTCTCGAGGGACTCATTCTGTCAAACACACACCCCACCATTACCATTTTGATATCACTACTATGGTGCTGATTAGAGTTTTTAAGCAACTCTGGTGGTTTTAGCATCTGTGACAGGGAATTTAATTGGTGCAGCAGTGCTGTGTTAAGCAGCTGAAGTGTCCACAAGGGACTGCCTGGCTCCCAGCTCTCTGTGAAGACAGGAGAAGATCCTCAACAGCTTGTCCACAGTGGTTGATGATCTTATCCCTTATGTTCATGTTTTGCCAAGGCTTATTGCTGTGGGCAAACATGATGTTTCAGCTTCAGCTGTGCCTTGTGAGCAGGGTACTTCCTTGAGCTACTCATGTCTGAAGGTTTAGCTAAGAACTAAAGTACAGGCCAGAAAATACAGAGACAGAAATACAGCAGATACATGACAGAAACACATGACAAAAATTCACTAATCCAGTTAAAATAGTTTAGCCCTGAAAGCACAGCTGTAATGTTAGGTCAGGTCCCATCAGCTGAGGGGGAGCAGTGTGGTGCCAACAAGATCCTGCCCTTATTCCGAGGACTTTGTGTCAGGAATAAGACTGTGATTCCAAATCTGGCCGCATGGTTCAGACATTATTGTAAATGTAAAATAAGTACAGAAATCACTTTAAAAAAAAGGAAAACGAGAAATACTCAGGTATGCTGTAGAATGTTTCTGCTCATATTTATTCCATTCTGATTTTTCTGAAACCATTCAAAAGTGATTTTTCCCAACCATGAAAAGGTTTTTCTTTATATCAGCTGCTTTTTTCACATCCTTGGCTTTGCCAAATCATCAGGTCTTGAGGGCATTGCCCTGTGAGAACAGCTAAATGGGGAAGGTGAGCTCATACACACCATAGAGAACTCAAGACCAAGTAAATAACAGTTGCTGACCATTTCCCATTAATATGCTTTTTCACCCCAGGGGATTTATGTGAATTTTCTCTAACTGTGCAATCAGGTAAAACCTGCAGTTTTGAGCACTTGGTTAATATTGTCTCTTTGGCACATCATATAGATAAAGTAAATTTTTTTTTGCAGTAAAGTTCATGTTCCAGCATTATACCCTCACTTATAAAAGTATTTGTAATGTGCTCTTAAGCAATTGTTGTTCAGCTGATGAGCTCAAGGTAAATTACAGCTTTCTGTGTCTTACAATTTTTTTTTAAATTTTGTTTCCACAAAAAATAAGAGGGCTGAATAATCTTTTCAGAGTTCAAGCTCAGCTTCCATTGCTCTTCTTTCTAACCAAGTATTTTAACAAATACTATAATCAAGAAAATATAGGTGGTTTACACAGTACAGTCTCTTATATCATCACGTCTTCTTTATGGATAATAAATGCTGACACTAGGTCTGATGCCTACAGGCTGTTAGACCCCCAGCTATTTCTGTGTCCTGGCTTCTTAAGTGCTGTTGGAGCTGATTGCTTACCCTTTCTTGACATGAGATGTGTTCTCTTCTCCAGCAAAGTGTGAACCACACAGAGGAAAGAATGTATCCTGCTGTTGCTCTTCGTTGCATCTTTCTTTATTGTTTTACTCTAGTAAAATGTACAGTGAAGCAATCATCTCAAAGACAGCAAGGAACTCAAATGAGAGTCTTCTTCAGATTGAAAACTCAATGTCGCAATGAACAAATTTTCAGAATATTTTCCCTCGTCAAAGAGAAAATTTTTTGCTCTGCATTTTTTTTTTCCAGAAATGTGATGCTCTAGCCTTTCTGTCTTATGATTGAATTTCTGAATAAAGAGGTAATTTGGAAAGCTGTAATGTTTAAGTATGATCCCAAATAACTTGACAACCTGAACTTCTAAAACCAGGATATAAAGCAAGATCTTGGGGGGATTCCTTTGTATTTTTAATTTTTTTTTTTTATCTAATTCAAGATGGCCTCATTTCTCAGCAACCTCAGGATTTGTGATAGCCTGGCTTTTGGTCTCTCTCTCCTCCATTTAGTAATTTTCTTTGTGCAATAAGTATTCTTGTGTGGAACTACTACTTTAATATGTGGTGAACACATAAGCTTCAGTACTGATCACCAAGACATGAGAAGTTTCACTACGAATCATTCCTGCTCTTTCTGCCAGCAATGAAGCCACACAATGAAGCCACAATGAAGACCTTTTGTCTCTCTTGCTGAAGCAGAAATAGTGTACTTTACAAGATGGTGCTCAGCTCACCCTGGCTCTGGAGTAGAACAATATGACTACAATCAAGGAGCTCTCTAAATCACCCTGCAGCAGAAGACAAAGTTCTTGTAGTTCCAGTTGCGTGTCTGAAATCTAATCACCACACTCTTTGGCAGATCTTTGGCAGGTCTTTGGCAGATTGGCTTGCAGGTTTAATATGCTGTGTTCCCTATTCCCTCATGGCATTTTGCTCCTGCCTGGGACTACTCCAGGGAGACCTCTTCACTCTCTACAGCATCCTGAAAGGAGACTGTAGCCAGGTGGGGGCTGGCCTCTTCTCCCAGAACAAGAGGACACAGCCTCAAGCTGCACCAATGGAGGGTCAGGTTAGACACCAGGAAGAATTTCTTCACCGAAAACAATACCAAGACTTGGAAGGGCTGCTCAGGGAAGTGGTGAAGTTACAATCCCCGGAATTATTTAAGTAATGATTTGATGAGGCACTTAGTGCTGTGGTTTAGTTGATGTGGTGGTGTTTGGTCGAAGGTTGGATACAATGGTCTTGGAGACCTTTTGTAACCTTAATGATCCTTTGAATCTATTGTTCTTCCTTTTGTGCCATGCTTCCCATCCTATTGTCCCCAGTTCATAGGCCAGGGTATGGTGTTCAGCCCCCACAGCATGAGGCACATGGTAGATCTGTGGGATCAGGACAGGATCAATGGGTGAGCAAATTTGCCCTGCACTGGTTCTTCCCACCTCTGTCTGAAGCATCTGATGCTGGCTGCTTTTAAAAAGAAGGGATGAGTTAGGTAAATGCAGCCTGACAGGTTCTGTGTTCACAGACAACACTGTTTGTTAATGAACAAAGCTGGATCTGCCGTTTGTTCACTTTTCACAATGATTTATCATTTGGGGATGCATTTTTTATGGAGAATAAAAAAAAATTTAAAACACCTGAGGCATTTAGACAGGCTTAAAGCCCCAAAGAAGCCTTTTTACTTAGATGTTCTGCTAGCTGAATTAAATAGAGTGATAGAGGTAATAGATATTAATTCATACCACAGGCTGTGCATGCCAGGTTGCCTCCAGGTATTTAGGGAAAAACACAAAATTCAGTTAAATCTAAACTCACTTGTGTAGAGGCAATCCATACGCCAGAATCCCACAGATAATGAATCAAAAGTAAAAGGAAAGACAGTTGTTAAAGAGGATATTTTTTGCTATGTACTTGCAGCATGTTTGAGGGTGTTGTGATGGGAGTGCCATATAACTTTGGAAAGAAAACTGATCTTTTTCTGACTTTTTGTGAGACTTTGCACTGTTTACATCCCTCTGAATCAGGTGCCTGCTGTATGGACCTGGTCCATGCTGATGCCAGTGCTCCTTCTGGAAAGAGGGGGGTAATAACTCTTCTGAAGGATGAGCTAGTGCCCAGACAAGCTAGTCATGTATTCTGGAGGAGGATGGCTCCTTTTCATTGCAGGGACAGGGTACTAATCCTACTGGTATTCCTCTGCTCCAAAGTCCTCTCTTTTATTTCACTGTGATTTATCCTAAGCTGGCTTTGTCCCCAGGTCAGGCGCTCAAGGAAACTGTTTGCAGCCCAGGTTGCACGCTGAACGTGATGAGCAGAATTTGGCAAAGATATCATTGCATCAAAAGTCATCCTGGATTTGCCCTCAGTTTCTTTTGTGTCTTGGAGGTTCAGGTCAAAATCACTGAAGTTCCAAGTGCTTTAAGGAGTCCTGGTTTTAAGCTATGTTGATTTGGAAACAGTGCAGGATCCACATCCTTGTGGAGTGTCAGCCTGATGTTGGGTTAGAGGGTTTTCTTTGAGTTTTGCTGTTCAGAGAGAGTTTGGGAACTGTTTGAAGTAAATTCATAGCCCAGACCTGATCAAGATGCTTCATTGTGTGTGCACTGTGAGAGCAAATATCAACATTTCTGTACAAGGAAAAATAAAGATGATTTTTACTACATGAAATTGCTTCCAGCAGTAGGACTCTGGAGATGCAGATATAAGCAGTGTTGTATTTTGGACATGATTTCATAAGAAAAGGGAGAGCAAGAACATAAAGGCACAAAGTTTTAGGACTAGGACAGATGACGCAAATTGAAAAAAAAAAGAATACTTCATACCATATGACATCAGCTCAGATTTAAAAAACCAAGAAAATTACAATGGCATCCCTTCCTTCAAATGTGTCATCTTTACCTCTCTGTTTGGTATTGTCAATAAACTCTCTGAGGGTACACAAATGAATGTGAAAAATCAAAATAATAATTCACCATTGTTTTAAGTACAACTTTGTTGAGTCGTAATAGAATTTCATCCCTATGATGCAGAAAAAAACAGCCAAATCAGTTAAACCACTGGCACACAACCATTCACAGGAAAACGGGAACCCAGCTGCTGACTCCACTTAACCATGGCTCTTTGGAGAAATTGGGAGATCTGGATACCACAAAAGGAGACCAGGAGGGCTGTGAGCAGAGCTATGTGTGGAGAGACAAACAACTTAAGAAAAACATGCCTGGTTGAAAAGCATTTGGTTCAGCTTAAGCTCATCTGCAGAAGACTTTTGGCTCACAAGAGAGTTATGAGAAAATGTGAGGAAAAGAGACTGACTGATCGTGGGAGAAACTGAATGCACATCTACCCTTTTCAGGAAAGACTGTCTTTTTCCTTCTCTCTTTTACTAGCTAGGTGATAATTAAAATACATCTATGCAGAAGAAAACTTCTATCTCCCTGAATAAGAGAAGCCTTGAAGTCCTGGGAATTCTTGAAAGTGTTAAACAACCTTTATGTGACACAAAGCAATTTTTAACTTGTCAGTGCCTATAGACAGAATAAAGGACTTATTTTGGATTTCCTCAAAATTAGTATAGTCTTGCAGTTATTCAGAACTCTGAAAAGGATGAGAACCAGAGGTCAGGATGATCAAAAGTTCAGTGTCCTGAAGGGATGAATAGGGGTGCTACAAAGGTTTTTAGGGATGGTGGTTTATTGGCAGTGAAAATAATGGTAGGGGATGTCTTAGCTGGCACATAGAAAGAGTGTTCTGTGCTGTGACAAAAGCTTGTGGGGCCAGCCTCAACTGGGAGCTACATAACAGCTGTCACTCTGCATGTCTGGCTGACTGGCTCAAGACTGAATTAAACATCCCTTGGCCTGTGCTTCCATTTCTAATGGAATATTTATGTGGCAGCTTTCAGATTCATCTCCTGCAGCAGGGGTAGCCTGTAGGCAGGCTCACTGTCATGGGAGAATGCTCTTCATCCCAGCAGCAGCTCCTGCACCAGAGGGAGAACAGCCTCCATGCTCAGGACACTGCACTGAGGCAAGGTGAAATGCAAGACTTTCAATCTTGCCAGTGGTGGTAACCCCTCAGCATGTTTATTCCTACTGACCTGCCAGTGCATTCCAACAGCAGAGTTTCCTAAGCCAGATGTTAGCTCAGGATTTCAGGTGGGTGACCTGCAGGTCATAACCTAGATGTGTGTGTTTTTCAGAAGTATCTTTCCTACCCTCCTGTTTGGTAGGCAGGCAGACCGTTTCTTGTTACTACAAATTGCTTTTATGGTGTTTTGTTCCAGCTGTTCTGTCATACCAGGAAGTTTTTCTCACCTGACTCAGGAGAGATGGGAACTCTGTTTGAAACAGGCTGTGAGAAACATGCAAATAACCTCATCCAGGCTTGGATGTGAATTTTCATTTCTCCAAAAGGTAATCTTTCAAACTGGGGCTTTTGCTCTGTCCTTGAAAGAGACAGGAGCTAGTTGCAGAACGCAGATCTGTAGGAAAGTTTTCAACATCCTGCTGTGTGATGGCCTATACCTTGGATTTAATTTCAGGTCACTTTCTAGCACTGGGTATTTAATTTCTCATCTGTCCTATGAGTCCTACTTTACTTTACAATTGTTGATGCCTCTGAAAGCTCCTGCCAACAGTTTGCCATCTGTTTTAAACTAAAACCATTTAGTTTCTCTTGATGTGAGACAAAACCATCTGATACGAAAATATGAACAGTAGGTGGCCAGCTTATCACTTTTTAATGTACATGCAAACTCACAAACAGTATGCAGGGGCTTTGGTAATGTTCACCATCCATAGCTCCTTCCAGAGAGCCTCATTCAAGGCTAAGTGCAGTCATCTCCTAGATGTGCAGGATAATGACTCATCTTCAGCACAAGAGACTGTTCCTTCATCATCACTACTGTTCATTTAAAATGTGTGTGGAACTGTAAGAAAACTTTGTTTTCTTGTTTGAAAGTATTCTAACTTTTCTTAACTTATGAGTCTTTAAAATGTTTGTGCTTTGTGCTCCTGGATGTTCCTTAAGTGCCCCTGGTGTGAGTGGAGAGGGAAATGACTGCTCTTATGAGCATTCTCATTTCTCTCATTCTCTTATGAGACAAATGAGGACTGTCAGGTGAAAATAGCAGGCGATGGATTAAAAACAAGATGTAGTTCTTGTGTATGGCACTCCTGGCCAAAACTTGGCTGTAAATAGTTTAGGGGATTCAAGTGGACACAGGAAAAGTTAGTGAAGAGAACTACATTGTGAGGCATTCTTAGATGTGAAAACAACATCCATCTCAGGAAGATGGAGGCTGGGAAGCACATGACAGAGATGTTGCTGCGTGTTTGACTTCTGATATTCCTCCCTAGAATATCTCTTCTGTCCACTCTCAGGACCCAGAGGTCTTTGATCAGCACTAGCACAGACTAGAGACATGGGGTGGGATGCTGGAGGCATGAACTGTGGTACAGCTTTGCTGTCATCAGGGGGAAGAAAGTTTTCCCTGTGATGAACTGACAGTGACTGCCATGTGACAAAGAAATATTCTCCAATACTGCTTAGACTGAAAGCAGCCTCAGTTTTCAAAAGTGCCTTTCATTACTTCAGGCCATTTTCTCAAATTACGGATCTAAAATGGAGGCACCAGTGAATTACTTCATATCAAAAATACACATTTCAGTTGAGATGAATCAACATGAAGCAACAGAGAAATCAATAATGATGCCTCATAAGAGCCAAAATCTGTAGGAACTCTGTTTTGTAATGGTACTGGTTCTTAGCTGAAATAGTGTCTCACCGTTTGAACCACTCCAGCACTGGGGGAAAAGACCTCAAAGCAAGTCTCAAATGAATTAATTTTTCTGTACCTCTTATGTAAGACTACCTGCTGGTACAGCTGGAACAAGAATCAGGACCAAAACAGAATGTGAGGAGGGCACTAAGGCAGCCCTGAAGGGATGAGGGAAAGTTAGGAAGCAGTGGCAGGAGCTGGGGTGGAAGAAAAGGAAGCAAGAAGAGCAACTGACTAGAAATTTACAGAGAAGCAGAAAAGTCTCCAGAAATCATGCTCGTTCAGAAAAAGGATATATCCTGGGAAAGTAACTGTATAAGAGAAGAGGCAGATGAATCTGTAGCCTGTTGCATTGTGCTAAAATGGAAAGGCCACAGTTTGCAAGTCCTGGTCACTTAGGAACCAGGTCAGATCTGTGGTTCAGCAAGATACTGAACTCTGTGTTTCTACTGTACTTTTTAAAGTGATCTAATGACTTAAGGGAATATTTTTCAATACTTATCATGGGGGGATTTAGGAGTACACAGCTCAGTTCCTCTCAAACACTCTTATGCTCCCAAATTAAGCTCTCTTGAAATCTCCCTAGTAACCATTATTTATAATACAGCCCAATTCTAACAGTTGCATCTTAATTTTTCCTTTTCATTTATGAAATATTAGTGATCATTTTAGCTGCTTGAAAGATAAAGGACAATAGTACAAATTGTATTTCTTCCAACTTGCTTTTTTATAATTAGTTCCCAGCCGGCCTTTTTCGTCATTCCTGAAATGTAACTGAACCAGTGATAGAGAGAAGAAGGAAACAAAAGAAAATCAAAGCTGTGTTTGATCATTATTGGAGTATGTATCAATCCTAAACCAAATGCTTCTGGCAGCTTCCAAAAAAAGGGATACAAAGAGAGAAATTGTGTAAGGGGGGAGTCATCTGCAGATCACTGTTAACAATAATTAACAGTACAAAACAAGGGATTCTCATGGGAATATGCATGTTCCAAAGATAAGGTAATGGTGTTGTAGCTCTAGATTACATGAATTGATGCCTTGATCACAGCACTTCAGATAAGGCACTGACAAATCTGTGCTGCCACGGACACTTAGGAGAAAGAGGAGCAGTCGGTGCAGTTTCTGGGACCATTCTCAGTGTACAGATCCTGCACAGATGTGATGTCAATAAAAAGTTTTCTAATCCAACCCAAAACACACAGGGGGAAAATGAGAGTGCCTGCGCAGGACAGGGACCTTGCCTTGTTTCATTGGAGCTTCCACTCAGAGAAAACTGAGAACCAAATTGGACCAGACAACACTGTGACTATATCCACAACTTTTTAGTTTAAGAACAGTATATAGTCTCTAAAAGAAAAGACAAGCACTTCCCAAAGGAGCCTGGGTACCATTAGAGGTCAGGATTTAAAATGTTTTAACTTAAAACCTTGAATACCACCCCACTAGGAAACAAAAAGAAGCTTTTTTGTACACTAAAGGAAACTTTTTTTTAAAGGGAAATTATGTTTTAAGACAAACTTTTTACTGGATTTGTGACTCTAAATTTCTTGTATTTTTCTAAGACTTAATATTTTAGTCAGCCTGGTGGTTGCACCTTACTTTTCTGGATTTCCCATTTGGAAAGAGGATATATCTTTCCTTACATCTATGCAGAACACGCCAGACTTTCAGTTGTCTGCACATCACATGTCCCTCAGTCTGGTTATCCCAGCTCATTCCAGATGAAGTTCAGGTCTAGTGCAACCCCATGTAATCCCTACAGAGACTCACATATGAAATTGTGTGAGTGGAAACACAGTGGAAACTGATTCAATGGCCTATAAATTTCATATTGATAACCACTTTAATGTGAGCTAGATTATTTTCCCTATGTGTAAATTGAAAGAGCCAGTTCTGCAGTACCTTTTTATTCACTCTCCTATAGCAGATGAAAACATAGTTTGTTCTGATGATTGCAGTGTGAAAGACTCTTTTCCCAGTGGGCTTTACATGTAATCTCTCCAGATGGCCACTGTTAGCAGAGGGGAATAAAGTAGGAGTCCCCCCAGAACATGAAGTTCAGCTGTTTGCTGAATTTTCAAAGCACAGGATGATCCCGAGATCACTCACCTTTGCCTTGACACATTTTGTGCTGCACCTCTAAAGCCTGTCATTCACAGCTGCCATGCCTGACCTCACTGTACATTCAGTATGCAAACAGCTTCCTAGAAAACACAAGGAGTGAAAAAAAACACCCCAATTTTCTCATCATCATAAGCACATTTCAAATTAGCAATTTTACTGAGGGTATTTGATGAAAACTTCACTCTTAAACTCATGCGACTATTCCTCCTTCCCAACACCAAGATCATACTGAAGACTATTTTTAAATTGCTTTAAGCATTAGGAAGAGGAAAAGCACAAAAACATGAAGTATAAGGCCATAAGCCTTAGTTGTGCTTTCTTGCTCATACACATTTATGACACAAGTTTTTCAGAAAGGCAGAGAGGCAGTGTGTGATGCAGGATATTCTACCTAGGCAAAATCAGAACACTTCTCAAAGATTTCCATTTGATAGTTATGAACTGAATTGCAAGTAGTAATTAGCCAAGAAAAAAAAATTTGAAATTTAGGCCGCTTCTAGTCAGATAAAAGTTAAACACATGCTTAGATTTAATGGGATACCTTGAAAAACCTACTTGTGTCAGCATGAATGGTTATATTATGCATATATTTACATTTAAGAATATATTTACTGTGGAACAGAAAACTTCAAGAAGTTCTTTTTAGTAAATTGTGATCCCATAAAGAAATAAAAGTTCTCCATGTGATAAAAGTGGTAAAACCCCCAAGTTTAGATTTGCTGCTAAGGCAGAAAACTGCCTTTCTTAAGTGTCACCAATACCTTGAATGTTAAAAATACCATGTAATCACCTTAATTTTCAAAATGTCTGCAAAAGCATCATAGTGAAGACATGTGGGAGGAAAGGTCTGGTCAGATGAACACTCCTTTTTCACTTTACACAGAATTTGAAGCCAAACACTTTTTGGAGGTATGGAGCACAAGGATAAGAAACAGTGCTTTACAGACTGCAGCACAGGTTAATAAATGATAGAAGCAACAAAAAAGGAACCTTGCAGCAGGAGCAGGTGAGAACTGGAGCAAGCTGCAACATCTCCATCCTTGGATAATTTTGAAACTAATCTCTGCCAGAGACAGTTAGACTGCAAAATCTCATTTTATGGAGCTGTGCTTTGAAAAAATTTGAACCCAAGGCCTCCAGAGAACCCCTTCCAACCTGAGTTATTAGGTGATTGAGATGTTGACATCAAGCAAGTAAGGGAGAACCAAGTAAAGGAATGTAAGATAATGCAGTAGTAGTGAGTGAAATGGAGGATGAGTTGCTGTGAAGGTGGTGGATTGATGGCCATAGACTTCATTATTGAGAAGAGCACGAGATATCTGAAATTATCCCCTTTGGGTTCCTGAAACTAAGCAGTATGTGCCAGGTGGGATTTTCTGAAGTGCTTAGATGTCTTTTGTTGGGATTCGTGTAAAGACACCCCTCTTCAAATGTCTTTAAATGTATTTGGGACTCATTGGTCATGTGGAGACTGCTGGAATCTTCCTTGCTCTTAGACTCAGGTACTGGTATTAGCATAACTTGAAGTGTAGAAGTAAACTCAAGATTGCTGACTTTGGTTCTCCAGCATGAGGTCACACACAACTAAAAGTGGTCCTAGGGATGTGTCCAGAGCAAACTTTCACCACCTACAGAGGTGTTTCCCTGGATCATTCTGGCATGCTTTTAGGAATGGCCCAAATTCTGATTGAAGTTAAAAAAAAAAAGTAAAAAATAAAATAAAAAAAAATTACATTAATGTGTAAGATGTTGAGTAATGGTAGGAAATAATTTTAAGAATCTCACTTGAAGCTTCTATTTTGGGATCAATTGCTACTGGTGAATTAATGTAGAAAAATACTGGGAGTATTTTCAAAAACTGACAACAAAATTTTGCTCTGACCTTATTCAAGTGCCATTTGATCTACTTAGTAATAGACCAAGCCTATACAGGTATCCATGAAAAGCTTTTTTTTACATAAATCCATCAAATAAACCATCCCAACATGAGCATAACTAATCAGTATTGCATCATCCAGTTGGGGAAACAGAAGCTGAACTGCGTTACTATGGTAACTGTTCTCTGTTTGACTACACACTTGGGAGCATTACATTCTGAAAAAGACAATTTGCATCATTTTTGGCCCATAAAATCCTCTCTCTTCCTGTTTTAAAGAGGGAATTTAATGCAAATATGCCAAGAGAAAAGCTGATGCTACCCTTCTAAAGTGTCCTCAACATCACATTGGGTAGCCTTGGACATAATTAATTGTAAGTGGAATGTGAAGGAATGGTATGCCAAAAATCTTTAACATAATTTCTAATCATCCCTTATGCCAATCTCTCCATCCTGCCAATATAAGCTAATGATCCTAGGGGTGGGATTTGATGTACTCTGGCACCTGAAAGAAACAATCATTTTTTTGAAACTGCAGTTTTTGGAAATAAAAATGTGAGAACTCTTAATAGAACTTACCAACTCCATGATCACTTGTTGAAGACTGTTTGACAACAAAAATCATTGTGTGTTCCAGGAGAGAATGGTAGCCTTATCCAGGGAGGAGACAAAACATCCAATTCACCAGTATATCCCCACCTGTGTTTTACTGTGAGCAAACTTTCCTCCCTTTTTTTCTCCCTCTTACAGTAGTCCATCCTCTTGCTCACTTGACCAGCTGAATGGTCAGATTCCTACCAAAACTGTGTACCTGGTTATATGGAAATGGTTATATCCTGAACCATGCAGACAGGTTACTGAATCTGAAAATCTGCTCATTCAGGTGCACATGCCAGGTAGCAAAGAGCAGCAGAGCTGCTTTGAAGTCAGGATGAGAGCTTGGATCAGAACTAACTTCTCTGGAGATCTAATCCCTGTACTGCACAGTCCTGGGAGACAGGTCAAGATTCAAACACCCTGCCCAAAAATAGAGTTGGTGTTACTGAGGGGGAAGCTGTGTGTGTTTTCAAAACCACATTTACCTCCTTTTTGCTTAATACTGGGGCTCTGTGTTTAGTCCAGCAACGATGAATATCCCAACATCTGAGCAGCTGGGAAGCCCTGAAAGGAACCAAGTACCACTTGCCAGAAGAACACCCTCAGCTTGAACTGACTCAAGACTGCATACAAAGATTACATGGACACTAGGTATGTTTGCCTTGCAAGCCATCAACTTCTTTTCAGTGTAGCTGCAGCCACTATGTACAGCAGAAAAAATTAGTAATTCTCATCAGTTGCATAAGAGTTCTACAAGGTTGTCTTACTCTAGTTTCTGTCCCGGTCTCTGTTACAAGCAGACTGGCTCCACATTTTGTGTGCTAACTTCTAAACCTTAGCTGCAACTCTAGTGGTGACAGCTCCTGGGGAAATGTGAGCCACTGTCACTGTCTTAAGCCGGCACCAAGGAGGGTAGGTACCCTCTGCACCACCGTGGCAGCTCTGGGAGGCTCCAAGAAGCCACATTTCCTCTAACTCTACTTCCCATCCTGTCTACATTAGACACCAAATTGGGAAGCTCTCCCCAGTTAAAAATGCATAAACACTTCATGTCCCAGGGCTATCTGAATAGAGATGCTAGCATCTGATAAAATTGCAAAGGAAGAGGTAGTTGATGCACAGCTGATGAAAACAAGAACTGGAACAGAGCACTCCAAAGAGGAGAGCCATATCTGGGTTCAACTTCCAAAGTTTAAAGAATTCTGAATATAACAAACTGTGGGACATCACCTGACTTATCCTTGATAACACCAGCAAGATACCCGGAGCATTCACCTCGTTGCCTAATTGCCGGACTGGTGAAAATAGATGTCCAGGTGTTGCCACTGGTGCTGAATAGATCACACAGACACAGCTCGAGGTGTGGTGAAAGGAAGAGAAAGTTTATTTTTCCTCCCAGGATTTGTAGGTTTCTGACCATGGCCAGGGATTGGATGGTCAGGATAACACTTTCCCACTCCACTGGCCATGAGAGATGCCCATCACAAGATGTGCAACAGAAAGAATGTACACATATCTGTGTTTACAGTTACTGTCCTGGGAAAGTCTTAGAAAACTATGTCAGCAAGCTCAGAAGCTGAGTTTTCAGGGTGACATCCAGGTTTCTACACGTGACTGTGCGTGGCTACATTTGTTTCCTCCTGGTGCATCCAGCCTGAAACTTCTCCTCACTGAGCACGACACAGCCCCTGGAGCACAGGTTACCAGCTGCACCCTGGAGAGCCTCTGCTATGTACTCCATACTGCCCCAGTTGCTTATATCCCTAATCCAACAAGCAATTAAGCTCTGAAGCAGGAATTTCTGTGAAGAGCTCAAGGTAAAAACTGAAAAGGAATATCAGTGTTGGTTCTTGTCTCTGTTCCCTTGCTGTGGGCATCCTTGCTGTCTTCTGGCTTCTTGCTGTCTTGATGACTGCTGTGTCCAGGCTTTCTGTACAACCACAATGTAGCCTGACTGTCCCTCTGACTGCTGGGGCACTTGACAAAAGAGTGTGTTTTAGGCAAGTTTTTATGCAAGTTCATACATTCAGACAACAAGGAGGTGTCTGGTTCCTCACCCAGCTACAGTATTGCCCCTTGGTGTATGACTTTCAGCATTACACCTTCTTGACTTCCATTCAGCAGAACACTTAAACTCTAGGTCTGCATTTGGTTTTGCAGCTGAATCTTGTTTTATCTTTTTAAATTATTTTTTTAAAAACCCCAAAGGTCTACTTGGCAATACTAAAAAATTTCCAAAAATTTTCTGTTTTGCTGAATTGTTCCTGTAAAAATAAAGTAGAAAAAATATTTTAACCAATGTCTGTTTTGTCATCTTAAAGTATAGGGTGCTTATTTTTCTGTTTAGAAGAATTTTGTTTGAGAGAATAAGAGGAAAAAAGTCTAGTGGAATGTCCTGCTTGGAGCATCAGGAGGCCGCTCTCCCTAAATAAGGAAGAAGGCAAGCCTGGCTAACTCTGAGGCTGCCCCAAAGTGATATTTTTGCAGCTTTTTTTCCCATGATGATATAAACATAGAAGAGCATGTCACCCTGTCATCTGGTAGGACATAGAAAAGTCCTGAAAAATATCACAGGTCAATTTTTTTTCAAAGCGGTTTCTTCCAAGTGTAGCTGACAAAAACTTTTTTACATCTGTCTGTTTTCTAAGGCACATGTAAAAGTATTCTTTTGAAAATCTCTCCTTCAGCTCTAAAAGGAAGAACTAACCATTCAGCCAGTATCAGAGCTACTTGTACACAGCAAAAGAATACTAAATTAACCATTTGCTATTTTGAAATCATGAGTATAATTCTTACCAAGACTTCTTAGGCTTGATAAAAAATTTATTTTCAAATTAAATTGCATCTCTGCTCATTATCTCATTTCTCCTCATTGTCAATGTGCAACAGATATTTTGCCTGTTGAGAAAAATCCATCAACTCCTGGTGCTGCTCATCTTCACCCTCATTCACCATGCTCACGGTGACTCAGTACTGAGTTACCCTGAATGTAAACAAAGTGCCTTCGATGCTGTGAGTTGATGAATTTCTCTGATATGCTGATGATGTGTTATCCTCCTAGTCACTGTGGCAAGTCATGTGATTTTATGTGCTATGTCTATAACACCAGCCTGTTCCCACAAGCATTGATGACAGCCAGGAACAGGGAACCTGTTTGCATTAAATCAGGAGTGTGTTGAAGTCTGTCACTTCAAGTGACTCTGACTCTCGGAGCTCTCTTCTTCATTGAGTGTCTGAAAAATGATTGGTCTTGCCACCCATTGACATGGCAGGTGTTACACCACAGTATATCAATGAAGAGATTCCAGTTCTGCTGGTTTTACCATATGAGGGTTTTCTGGGCCACAAAAAGTTTTTGGAGGGAAGTTCCTTGCCTTCAAAGTAGCTGTCAACCACAATGGCCCAAATACCATTTTTACTTTTGAGTAATATTTTTCTTGCATGGCTATAATTTTGATGAACAGATGAGAAAAGATAAGCAAGCAGGAACACCAGGTAAGAATGTTAACCTAGGAGGGATGAAGCCTAGATTCAGTCTTTGTTCCAGGAATTTTTTTTGCAATTTAAATAAAAGACTGAATCAAATGCAGAATAGGTAGGATCCTACCCTCTTTAATTTCAGGGTCTCTTTTGGTATGGCTCCAGGTCTGGTCCAGATAATATTCTCCAGTGCAGCATCACCCTGTGGGAGGCCTAAATTCTGCATACAGACAGAACCCAAGAGGCCCAAGCACAAGGTGGATGAGGGGACAACTACTGACAGCTACAGAGAAGTCTGGGTTTTGTTTCTGGTCACTAGGTGATGTATGGAGGGAGTTGGTGAGTATTAGAGGCAAACAAATCAGTAGTTATAGAAATATTGTTCCTGCTTTTTTTAAATCTTGACCTTCTTACTATCTCCCAATTATTTTGATTTTCCTTGGCTGTGATTCTTGGGCATATTTTCTATACTGTAGAAAGTGTCTCTGTGCTGTTTTATGTAGCTAGACCATGTTGTGCCCTGGCTTCCTGCATGCTCTGAAGTTGTTAATTGTCATGCTGAGCATGAGGTTTGTAGACTCTGTATCAGATTGCCTTTATACACTCTAGATGTGGTACATGAATGAGCTAAAGAAGACAGGGAAAATGATATTTTACATTCTAACAGGCTGTGAAATCCAAATCTAGCATGAGAGAAACCACGAAGACTGAAAGCTTGCAACAAACGTGGTTTCTTGAAACATCTCATGACCTCATCTTCAAAAAAATATTCTATACCATTTCAGAAGAAATTGTCATCAGATGTAAGATAACAGATTAACTTTTGCTGACTTTAGTCACAAAACACTGTGTTCCCCTGAGCTCAGTCTTGCTTTCTTGGCTTCCCTCAGGTCTGTAGGAATTGGCTGAGACAAATGCATTTATCTAACTGTTCCCAGTCAGACCATGAGAGTGTGTATTAACACAGAGTGTCATGTTAATCCTCATGTAGTCTTTCCTCAGCTAGTGATAGCTCCAAATCAGATTATTGTACAAAAATGTAGTGCTTTGAAATGCTTTTCTACATGGCTTATGTTAATTCCATTATAATGGACCACAATCACACAAGTGTGATGGTAATATTTTTCACTGCTGTTGAAGATATCTTGGCACAGGCCCAGAAAAAATGCTTCTCCAGACACAAACAGATACCAGCTCTTACAGTCTTGATAAGAATAAACATTCTATACTCTTCTGTAAAAATGTAGCAGTGAAAGATTATTGAGACAAACATTAGAAATGGCTGTAGGTTTGGGGGGGGCAGGGAGGGATTTGGTTGGGTTTTTTTACATATGCAACACATCTTAATGATGTATTGAATAAGGATTGCTCTCATAGGTCTGTGAGGGGAAGCAACCCAGATAGTGAATGAAAATTCTCTTCGTGCTGATAGAGAATAAGACTGAAATAACTCATATAGTATCTAGCTAGGCTGAAATAATGTCAAAGGATTGTCAAGAGTCATCAATAGCACCTTAGCAAGGGACAGAAGCTCACCAGCTTATGCTGAGCAACACAGAACTTTTACGAGACAGGGAATTAATATTGTGTGCAGAAAATAACACAGTATATGAAACTAAATGGAGATAAAAATACACAACCTGCTTTTAAATTAATGTATGATAACATGTCACTTCATACACTTAAGTATTTTGTGGCACCATTTTCTTGTTTCAAAGCCTTTTCAAAATGAGGAAACTGAGGCAACAATGAAAATGAAAATGAGATGACTTGTCCACATTTGTTCAGTTGGTAATTTTGGGTCCCATAGACCACTGTTGGGACAAAAAGCTTTCTTCTAAAAATACCCAGGGTATTGCTTTGAAGGACCGTCATAATTTTTATTAAGTTCAAACATTAAAGGAAAGCATGCCCATACTGAGGGCACAAATCCAGGAAAGTCCATGTCCTAAATGGGGTGATGGGAGAAATGAGCAGAGGTTGAGGCTTGGGTCCTTCAATTAATTGCTCAAGCAAGGCATAGAAGAATTGCATTACACCAAAGGGCACAAGCGGAAGAGAGCAGATGTATGAGAGATTTAGAATTACTTGAGTTGAGGTCTGTGATGACTGAATTATTCTCTGTCTAAAGATGAAAGTATTTCCTAACCTTCTGTTTATGACTGCTTACTATTGAGCTTACTAGCAAACTTGAAACATGTTAGACAGAAAGTTGACCTCTTCTGTCATTGATTTAGTCACCTGTCTAGCCTTACAGAACCCCAACAGTTTGCAAAATAACAGTTTCCATATCTTAATTTCTTTGGTTTTTTGCTCATTGTTTCATTTTGGTTTATCTTTTGATGATATTCCAAGACTGATTTGATTAAATCAGTGCAAGGAGAATATGAGAGGAAGAGATTAATTATTGTTTTTCTCTGGGAAGGGTAGGCAATCAGCCTCATAAATCCAGAGGAACCTTGGGAATAACACAGAAGCAACTAAGGTTATCTATATTAAAGTCCATGGCTGCATATCTACTGCCTGGTTTATGTGAAAGCCAAGAATGCTGTGCAGACGCTGCAGGTAGAGTTTGAGACCAGAATGGGCTATGACAGTCACAATTCAGGTTCCATGCATGTTCCATCAGCTCCTGCTGGAGGGATTAAGAAACCTTGTGTCCCATAAATTTGCAGCCACACAATTTTACAGTGAAGATTCAGGAAATATATGATGGTGTACTGTTATTTGTCCTGGATATAGCAGACTCAGCATGTCTATGCCACAGCTGAATTTTTGTGTTTCAGTCTGTGCAAAGGGGTAGCAGATTTCTCCTTACTCCTTTCGTGCTATGAAGTTTTTATCTTGCCTTCACTGATGCACAGTCAAGGTTAGGGACGAGTAACATCACAGGAGTAGAGATGTTATCTTAACCTCTTTGTCCTTCAGTCCTTCTAAAAATGCAGGCCTGGAGGAGTAAGAGAAGAAAAGTGTGATTTGATCCAAAAGATGATGTAAGACATGCATATATTTCCCTTAGGTCAACAGATGACAGCTTTTTTAGACTATATACATTACAGCTGAAATGGAGAAAGGTACTAACAAAAAAATGGTTGAATATTTTCTTTCTGGTGCTGCAGTTTCATCATATTTTGCCCGAAACACTGTGTTTTCTGTTACTGTGATCAGGTATTGTATAACTGTGCAGCTATACAAAAACTTCCATCAGTTTCTAGTGGCATCCACAGGAAAATAGTTAAGAACATGTTTTCAAGGCTTTTTCTCTTTTTATTATTATATTTGTTAATCTGGTAATTGGAGAGGAAAGCCAAACCATCTTCCTGCTTGGGCAGATCAGGAATGCTCTAAATATCCTGCAGATGAAAATTGCCACTCACATACACATTGATATTCATCCTATCTGGAGTCTGTAAGTTAATGTGTGTTTCTAAACCTACCAGTAACAGAGAATAGATGCAGTCTGCACATGGAAATGCCACTGGGAGCCTGGGCCAGTGCTTAGGGAGGTGGTCGAGACAATGGATCAGTCATACAGCAGTAGGTGGGAAGGCAGAGGGGGAAATGACTTGGAGCTGTTTTCCCTATTATGTAAGTCCAAGCATGCTGGAGATTTTCCTCCTTGTGGAAGAACCTGGCTGCTGGGAAAGGTAGGCCTCCTCTGATGAGCAGTCAGTGCTGGAAACAGTCTTTTCCTCCTTGATTTTCTCCCAAAACTATGTTTTCTCGCTCTCTAAGAACAAGCACCTTGTGAAGCCTTTAGGAAATGGAAGCAGAAGAAAACCTCAGTTCAGCAAGAAATTTTGGGCTGACAAAATTAAATCGCTGAAGTGGGGTTGCGGCAGACTGAAGACAGCTCCCAGTGCCCTAGCAGACAGACCGAGCCCAGGAGCACGCTGTTCAAGGGACAAAATTGTGTTGTGTTTAGCTAGGACTGAGCTCTGAAGAGAGAAAGAGGCCATCTGGGATACACCCTAGTGGTGGAATTTTGAATTCTTCCCCCCAGACTGCCAGAGGACCTGCACACATTTATCTTTTGCTGACAGTCTGCATTTCAAGATTTAGCTATATAAAGACAAAGACCATGTACATACAGAACACTTTACTGGAAAAGGACTCTGTGAAGCAAAGGAAAATCTTCATGGCCATTAATTTCTTTTGAAACTGCAGTTAACACTGGTTTCAGCAGCAAAACTGTGACTATATTTACTTCATGAAAGCAAGACTAAGAAAAAGTAGACATGTATCATTCAGGAATTAAATCAATTTTCAAAACCTTGAGAATGTGGCTCTCCTAAAAATCTCGGAAAGTCAAATACTTCTTCCAAATATTGTAATTATAGAGTTAGGATTTTATGTAAATATTTTTTAATTCTTAAATAGTCATTGCTTTTCAGAGTACAAAACAAAAAAATTAAAAGCCACAATGAATCAAATCTTCTTCTATGAAGTAGAATCATCCTTATGCCTAAAAGGGGATAGAAATTTAGATATTTCAAATATTCTGACAAGTCAATTTGCAAATCCTTTGCAATTAAGTCCTCTCATTAATCAATTAATCATAATTAATTCTCATAATTAATCTCTAATTTTTATCTCAAATTGGAAAGAAAATTTCTTCTTCTCTTTTTGTGAAGAAAGAAATCTGAAGGAATGTTGGTTAAGGAATTTCAAAAACAATCAAGTATCTTTTTTCTCTTTGAAAGATTGCAAACCTCAGCAATACAAGATATGTGAGGAATGTGGGTTGTTTTCCCTTTGTTTTTTTAGCAAAGAAAAGTCCCTTTAAAAGGAGTTATAACTATGGCTCTGTTTGTAACACTGAACAAGTATTCCTATTTCCAAGTCTTGGTGGCTTTTGAATGTACCCACCCTTTGTTAAAATTACACCTCAGTGAATTTAGAGAGCCTAACTCTGTGTAAAATAATCCCCTTCTCCTAAATTATAATCCCTCTTTTTTCTTTCATGGAGTCTTTCAGGCATAAGGGTGAAGAGAGAAACTTAATCTCGTAAATTTAGGTGACAGAGAACTTTCAATATGTATCCAAGAAAGAGATTGATCAGAAGTAGCTAAGCAGTTCAGCTAAAAAAACAACCAAAGAAACAGAAAAAACCCACACCCAGATACTGGATTCCACTTCTGGTGAACTGGGGAGTCCTTCTTATTGGTTGCTTTAATGTATTTTGCAGATCTCTGTCTTCCTGTGGTGGAGAGTATCTATTATGAATGAGTGTTCTAGTGAGGTATTTTTCTTGAATTGCACTGATTCTCCTGACTATAATTTTTCAATGAGCTTCTGATTTTTTTTAGTTACTTCTGATTTTCTAACCACAGAAAGAATGCCAGAATTAGTCCAATTCAGCTCCAAACCTAACAAGTTCTTGACTTAACTCCTGATTTGCAAAAAATGTGAGATCAGGAAAATCTCACATACCCCCACCCAAACCAAACCACTTGTGACAGATTTTACCAAGGTCCTCATTGAGTATTCTTGGTGAAACTGGGAGAAGGATTTACTGATTCAGAATCTGACCCCAAAAAGAGAAGTAAAGACCAACTCAAGCAATTCTGACATTAAAGGATGTCTCCTTGCATTTCCTAGAGGTTTTTTAGATGTTACAGCAGATTAAATTGTAATGTATGTTCCCATAGTAACTACATTTTTCTTAGTCAGTTTTGTTCCTGCGTACTTTTTGAGCTTAAATGCAATAATAATGAAACATACCATACCATTCAAGCCTAACTGAGGGGGTGGGGAAAAAAAATTAAAATGTTTTAAAAACAAAGAGAGAAGAGGGACACAACAACAAGGCGATTTTAGAGATGGGCAGCTTAGACAAAAAGAGTTAAACATATAAACCTATGTCATAAAGTATTGTGGACCTCCCACTAAGCATTTTCGATGTGCAAAATTGCCAAAGGATAGTGTGGGAGCAGGACAAATCAACGGTTTTGGGAACCATGGGATTTCTTACTCTACATTTGTATAAACAGCAGTTGATAGAAAATAATAAAGCATTCAGAGCTGTGTTTTTGAACTTGGTAGGTCTAGTAAAAAGAATAATTCATTTATAGTTCTAAGGAAAAAGTAACACAGGGCTTTTGCATTCTTCTTTTGGTATCTGAAGAGCTTGCTATCATTTTCAGTGCTTTGTAGCATCAAATAGCTGTAATATGAGAGAAAAAGACAAGTTCCTTCCACTCAGAAGCCCCTAAGTAACATTGCAGGTCACTACTATAAAGATGTTTTTTAGTTATTTATCTTACCTCAACCTGTGGGATTTAATAGTGCTCGAAAAGTGTTTAGATGACTTAAAAACATTTTGCTTTCGTTTTGTTTTTTACTTTTCCTTTGAACTCTGAGTTTCCAAAGGTTTTTATGTTGTCCTACATGTCAAAACCAAAATGTAAAAATGAGATATGTTTTCACAGAGAAATAAGCAAATCTGAAAGCTCTGCTTTTTTGCATTGAGTTTACCAACATTCTATATTTCTTTAAACATTTCTCTGTTCAGTTGCAAGGGAACTGTAGAACAATGCAAGGGAACAATGTAGAAGCTATGCCAGAACACTTTACTGAAGTATGAAAAACAAGGCAATGACTTAGAGATACTGACAAAATGGTACCCGTGCCTCCAAGCTCATAAACAACACAACTTTCTTTAAAATTAACATATAAATTGGAAAATGAATCTACATTTACCTGATGCAATCTATGAAATTAATCAGGTGAAGAATGCTTCATGCAGATTAGTGTGCCCTTCACCCCAGAAGATGCAAAATTAAACATAAGAGATATTTAAATCCCATGTATTTGCTAGTGGAACATTGCTCTATGATGTTTCACTAGACTAAGGCACAAGCATCAGTGATTTACATTGCCCCAAATGGTATCTCCCATTTTCCTTGTTATTCCTTCTTCTGTGTGTTCATAACAACACATTCCAAAATCACGTGTGTGAGCTGAGGACATGACCTAGAACCACTGCACCTAAACCTCACCTTTCTGAATTTCTTGTTAGATAGGGGGTGCAGAAGGGCTGTTAGCTTTCCACACAGTTGGCCAGGAGTTAGCAAACTGTTCTTGGGACTAGGGAGATTAGGAAATGGGTAGGGTCACAGGGAATTGTCCCCCCTTGTCCTGGCTGGAGGATTGGCCTTGTGTGACATGTCAAAACACCACAGCACCACTGAAAATGGGAATTTCCAAGCTCTCAAGAGCAGCAAAGCAGTTTTGAGCTCCTCTGGGGCAGAGTACATTCCTGCTACCTGTTTTTTTGTGGTAATTTCAGTTTCTTAAGCAAATATCTGTGGATGACACTCTAAATCTTTGGGTACTGTAATACTTCTGTGTCTTTACATATATATGTGTGTCTTTTGTATCCATATACATGGTTGCTCAGCCTTTCTGTGTTTAGTAATGTCACAGAGGAAATTACTGCTGCAGAATGTTGTACTATACAAGAGTGTGGAAACACTTATAAATATGTAAATATACACTGGGAGAAAAATAAGCTTGAAACATTCTGATTTGTATTTAAGGTTTAAGAATAAGAGCTGAGAAGCTCACACTCTCCCCTAATGTTTCAAGGCACCACATCTAGATTTAGTTGAATTTAGGCTTTTATTCCTATTGATTTTCAATCTATATTAGTAGCACACAGGCAAGTGGTGTTGTCACCTTGCTCACAGTACTAAAAAATGAGTCATTTTATGTCAGTGGTTTTGTTCTAACCAAGCACCTGTTTCTAGACAAGCAACAAATCAGCTTACCTACAAAATCTGGTGCACTGAGTTCCCTAAATTAGACAGACATAAGTATGCATGGCCAGACCTCCAGACTTTTTCAAAAGCTCACATCATCCGCTCAGCTTCCTGTGAGTTGAAAGGCACTTTACAAAAGCATTTGCACCCCTTGGGACTGACATTGAATCAAAAGGCCAGAGAGTTGGCACACAGCTTGAAAGGTATTAGGCAGGATGCTCTACAGAGCAGAGAGTCAAGGCAGAAAAATTCTGCCTTCAGCTGAAGGGAAAACCTCCTAGAAACTCATCCTCTTCTGTACTCTTCAGGACACTCACTTTTTACCAGGTAAATTGTGACACTAATTCTTCACTCCTGTGGCTGGTGGTTCAGGCTGGGGGATCAGGCACTTTATCATCCCTTTTGCATAGCTATGACATGACATGTAGGTAGAGGAAAAAATGGGGTATCTTCTTCCTTCTTAGCATATGCAAAAAACTAACACACATCTTTGCAAAATTTTTTCTGATTTTTTTTTTTTTTTTAATTTTAATGTTTTAAATAACATTCCCAGAAAAAGGCAAAAAAACCAGTAAGCTGCTTCCCTGCCCACAGCAGAAAATTGTTTCCAGGCCAAAGGTGGTTATACCATAATTACAATCTTTCTGTCAATGGAAGTTTCATATCCTCTAATGAGTAGGTAGCCATGTACAGTTACGTTACCTGCATAAATATGAGCATTCTTATCCTGCCACGAAACAGGCTAATTAGTTTTGCTGTTTTTGTTGTTGGTTTTGGTTTTTTTTCCTCAGCATATATATGTCTGCTTTAATAATGAAGCACTCTTCAGGAAATACCTCATTTTCTTCAAAAAAATGTGCATGGAACAGGGATCTTAGGTCCTCCATTCAGAAACCCTAATTCAGTGCTGGGAGAAGAAGGGGGTTCATTCAGCCCAGCCAATATTTTGGTAGGAGGTCTTGCATGGGGTTGACCTTAACTGGTTTGCCCAAAGGCTATCTAAAAGAGTACTCCAAAGAAATAGAACTTAAGCAGTCCCATGATCATTGCACAACCACCTCTGCAATAAAATGCTAATACTGTAAAAGATGAGAAATCAAACAGTACTTCAAAGAGTATTTTCCTCTTCCTCCACAGGAAGACTGTGACTAAAGCTGAGTAAATAATTTATAATTAATTTATAAATGTTGGCTGTCTTCCATTAGTGAAGTGTTCACAACATGAAGACAATTTTCTCAAAGGTACTCAAAATTATTCACTGAATAATGTCTGCAAATAAACCTTAGTCTTTAACATATTCATAAACACTTTCTTTCAAATCACAGATTTCAGAAAATAAAACAATTTTGACTGGATGCCCTTATCATATGGCATATTCCTCTGTGTGGATAAAATTTGTGGAACACTGAGGATTTTTGAAGCAAACTGTGAAATATCCTGTCTCCATCTTTGATGAATATTCTAGTGCATTTGCAATTCTGAAACAGCAAATTTTGTTGCAGATAAACTCATTTGCAAGTCAAAATAGTGTCCAATGGAGCCACTGGAAGTCCCACTTGTTTTGAGGGTCATTTCTGAGATGGTTCCTAAATTCCAGCTGATGATTGTGGAGCAAGCCAGATCTCCTGTTGTGACAGATAGTGAGGAAAGGGTCAGGAGAACACACTGATTCCTTCTCCATCTTTGGATAAATCAGAGCTTCCTTAACTTCTAAGAAATCCTAATACCTCTAAGAAGTGCTACTTCATTGATTTTCCCCAGAATGAAATGATCTAGCAAGTTATTAAAGGTGTGAGTTCCTTCATTTCATCAGTGAGAGACAAAGAAAGCAGTCAACTTTGAGGAAAAACAGCTGGACTTAAACGTGGCTGTATTTTTGAGAGAGAAGAGACCCACGCTTGTCTAGTAACACCTAGTCAGGCAGAGCAGAAAATTATGTTTTCTCCTTGAACTCTGAGGGTCCAGGCTTTAGAAGGCAAAAGCATTTTGGCTCCTTTTCACAGCAGGGAACAGAAAATGATTACGAGTAAAACCTTGACTGTCCCTTTCATACCAGCACAGAGCTCTGCAGATAAGATTCCCCTACTGACCTAATTATCTGTTTATCTGTGCAGAAAAAAAAAAGCAAACAATGAAAAGTGGTTGACCCCCTCAGGAAAAGATTCAGGAGATCTTTTGGAAAGGCTAGACCAGCTCTGTAGCATCCTTTAATCTTACAACTCACCTAGTCATATCTGTCCATGCTTTACAATACTCTTGCTTCATGACTCTTTCCAAGCTTACACTGACTTAGTAAAAGCTCCTCTCATAGGCAGACTTGAAGTGTTTGATTTTCTTTTCTTTTCTAATCTATGTTCTTTGCAAGTGTTCAAGTGTATGACTGGAAGTTTCACGAAATTAACTGTTGGGAAGATGCTCCTTTTCTGCACAGAGAATTGTGTCAAAGCTTGGCATAGCCAGTGAGAAGCCTGCTTTTGGCTGAGGCTCTTAATAATGAATCTTAGTCTGTTCCAGTGAGGTGACATGGTTGCCAGGTAATCAAGTAAACTGATCAGTTGGGTCACACAAGAAACTAAGTTGATAGATAAAACTGTGTCAGTCTTATTATGCCACTATGACAGGCCACTGACCCTTGAATGAAGTTGAAAAATATCTCAGTAGAGCAGGTGGAAATTTGTGTGGTTTGTTTTTTTGGGAATTTTGATCAAAAAGGGAAAAGAGGCCCACGACAATGATATTTCTTCCAATTACCTTCTTTGCGAAAGAACTAGTGTTCTTTGAATGCTGTTGATTTGCCACAGCATTCAAAATTAAATCATTTCAACAATCATCTTTTGCCCTTTTTGAATGTTTTTACTTAAAAAATAAATTGGAATAGCTCATTTTATCTCAGCTTTTCATTCCTTTTCCCAGAGAAAGACAGCCTAACAAAAGAAAGGTATTTAAAAATAAAAAGGGGGAGTGGGTTTTGCCCATTAAAACAAAATGAGCCATTTTTAAATAACCTTTTATAAACTAAAAACTTCCAAAATTGCAAATCATCTTTGAACTATTAATTTTCTATATGAAATTTAATTGCCCTTTTTAACTATCTTTTTTTTTTTTTTTTTGACTCAGTGAGTACATATCAATATCTTTCTCTTTTCTTATAGGTTAAATAAGGAAAAATCATATTTTCAGTATTTATCTGATTTAGAAATAGATTTTTCAGAAAGTTGAACTGCCCTACAGTTTTTAATGTGTACCTGTCATAAGTTTGAAATCTGTATGGAGCTGCAGGACTGAAGCTACCAAATAGAAATAATTTATTACATATATATATATATATATATATATATATATATCTATGTATAAACATGTATTCTGCAATTTTCTGGGCAGTTTTGTGGGTTGTTTTCTTTTTCCACTACAGAATCTCTAAATATTTGCAAGTAGCCCAAGTGGTATCTCCTAGGGATGAAAGCAACAAGGGAAGCTTTGTTGACTGCCTCCAGAGGTAAATTGTGTCTCCCTCCTGGGCAGATCAACAAAACTGCAGCAAGGTGAATTTCTCTGTAAGGTAGAGAAATAGCTTGTCATTTCCTCTCTTCTTTAAGGAGCAGAGGTACAATGCTGATTCCATTTGTTCCAGTCTGCAAACACAAAAAAATTTTCCACTCTTAATGTATCAGCACCTCTCTAATGGCTCACTGTAGAAGGGGCTGAAATTAACAATTAATCTTCCAGCATTTTCCTTTGCAAAGGAAGAGTTGATGAGAACTCTCAACAAAGTAGACAGGCTTGTCTTTTAAAAGACAACTATTTCCCCCTTCCAATTTTCAGGCCAAATACTTCCCACTGGTGAATTTTTACAAGGGTATCATGACTATTTATGAGGTATCATTACATTTATGAAGGTCTCATGAAAGGGGCATTTACTCTTCATCTGTTCTGCTCCTTGCTGAGAGTGTAGGAAAGAAATAAAGGAGCTGGAAAAGGTCCCACTCCCTATACAGTCTCAGATTTCCCCTGCCAGGGATTTAAATGTTGGCATGAGTATGGTATAACTACAGGTTTAGGAAGATATTCCCAGGTTTTTGTGGTAATGTGCATACACCTGGGTGACAGGGATTACAAGAAAGACGTTGAGGAGTGGAGCATGTTCAGAGAAGAGCAACAAAGCAAGTGAAGTGTCTGGAGCATAAGTATTACGAAAAGCAGATGAAAGAACTGGGGTGGAATAGTCAAAAGGGTAGTTGGCTCAGGGGAGACCTTATTGCTCTCTAGAGCTATCTAAAAGGAAGTTCTGAAGAGCCGGACGTCATTCTCTTTTCCCTGGAAACACGCGATAGGAAGGAAGAAATGGGCCCAAGTTGCAGCAAGGGATGTTTAGACTGGGTACAATGAAAAATTTCTTCACAAAAAGGGTTATCAAGCACTGAAATAGTCTGCTTGGGGAAATGGCTGAGTCACAATCACTGGAAGAATTTAAAAGACACGTAAATGGGGCACTTGGAGACATGAGCAGTGCCGTGTTTAAGCTCAGCTGGAAATTGAGCGCTGCCGGCACTCTTTCTGCTCCTGCTCTAGTGGAATTGGGAGCAGAATCAAAGTAAAACTTGTAGGCTGAGATAAGAACAATTTAATAGTTGAAAATAAAGTAAAAGACGATAATAATGGTAAATAATAATGATGGTAAAAGGGGAAAACAAGAGATGCACAATGCAATTGCTCACCACCCACTGACTGATGCCAGACCGCCCTTCCCCAGCTTAGATCAGCCATTCTTCTGGGTAACTCCTCCAGTTTATGTACTGGGTATGACATTCCATGGTGTGGAATATCCCTTTGGTCAGTTTGGGTCACCAGTCCCAGCTGTGCTCCATCCCAGTTTCTTTTGCAAACTTTTTCACTGGCAGAGCATGAGACAAGGAGGGAAAAAAGTCCTTGACTTAGGATAAACACGACTTAGCAAAAACCCAAGCCATCAGTGCATTATCAACACCATTCTCATTCTGAATCTAAAACACAGCACTGCAACAGCTCCTGAGAAGAAATTACCTCTACCCTGGCACAAGGTCCTGAAACCAGGACAGCAATGCAGTGTTGGCTTAACAGCTGGACTTGGTGACCTTAGAGGTCTTTTTCAACCTTAATTATTCTATGATTCTATGACTGTGGTCTCCATATTTGTGTGTTTTCATGGGTAGGAACTGAAACTGGTTAAAAATAACCCTGCCAGAAAGCCACATGGCCCAAGTTGTGGCCCCATGCTAGCTCAGCAAGGGTGACAAAACTAATCCACTATGTCTTGCTGTCTGGTTTCCTGGGACTGTGCTATTTGTCAGTGCTAATTACAAAGATGGTAATATTAAATTCATTGGGAGATAAGAAAGGCAGATGGCATATTCATTTAATAAAAAAACACTGACACCTTCTACTTTCTGTAGCTCTTTCTGCCTTCATTAGGATTTACATTTTAAATTTTATATGATCTAATAAACCAGCATGGCACTTCATTAGCAAAGATGTATCTTCAAGTCGCTACCTGAAAGGATAGTTGAGGATTTTTTCTGTTTCACGTCCCTTGGTTTAAGAAGCTGATGGCTTGCTTTATCTCAGTTTACTTCAAAGTTTCCAGTTGTGTAAATGCAAACTTGGCAACTTGGCAAAATGCAAATTCAAAACTTTCAGCTGATTCCAAACAGTATGCAGGGAAGAAGATGTGGACTTAGAAAGCTCTGGCTTACTCAATGAAGTGTTTAATTAGCCATTAACCAAATATCTCCTTTTGATGCCTAGGACCAGAAAGGAGGGGAAGGCAAACAAAGCTTTGTAGGCTTACAGCTTATTCTGGAAATCAGTGGAAACACATTTAGCTCTTTTCTTAGACACATGCAATAACATTAGTTATGACTCAGATATGAGATGCTGCGAGCAACAGGGGAGGGTGGGACTATACATGTTCTCTGTGAAGATCAGGTGCAGGGCAATAATTAAGGCATAATCAGAGTATCTTCCTGCTGCTTTTCAATCACCATTCAGCTAATAATGACTTTATAGTTTAAATACCAAGTTGCAGCTAAGTTAGGCAAGTGCAACATAAAAGCAAGACTGATGTTTAAAGAAATTAGGTAAACAGTCAATGAAGCATAGCATCTCATTCATATTAATCTCCAGCAGAGACCTGGTTGTTCCAGTCACTGATTGAATCATTTGCTTGCCTAAATATCTTGCTTCCCTCTGTGCATTCTCCATTACATTCTTCCCTTCAGCATTCACCTCCTTCCTCTCAGGTGGTCCCAAGGTTAAACACCTAGCTCTCAGCCCCTCTCCTTCATAGTTGTTTCTGCATGAAAGGGGTTAAGGGGAAATAGAAAAGAGAACAGCAGCTAGAAAACTGCTAGAAAATATGTGTGTACACATGTGCATGCACACATATGCACACATTTATATTAAAAATTTTCTGCAATTAGCCATTAACCTCCACTATCTCTCTGTGGCAGAGTTATAATCCCAGGAGATGTTGGCAGCATAGTAAAATGCTTCTGTTTTTAAAGGCTGTTTGATAGTTGCTCGTGCTGCAGAGCTCCACAGCAGATTGGACTGTGTTGCCAGGAGAGCAGCTGGAAAATCAAGTATGGTCAAAGGTGGGCCAACACAGCCCCCACCACTGTCAGGTTGTCCTTGCACTGGCTATGTAGGATAATGGGGAGCAGCTCAGAGCACAGGGCAAGTCTGCATTTCCACGCCTCCTATGAACAAGCCCCTTGCTAAATGCTGCCCTAATCTAACCGTGTGAAAACAGGCAACTACCGAAATTGGGTTGATGATTGATTGGCATGTTCCTTGCTTCTCTTGTCATTATTTTTGCTTCTTTAGTAAATGCACTTGGCAAGTTTGGGCAGGATGTCTTCTTGTCAGTCAGTAGGACTGGAAGCAACAGCACAAGCCTTTTAAAAGGATCACAGTTCTTTGAGCAACTATCAGGGATCAAACTATCAGGGACCAAACTATGAGTTTGGAGGCTCAGTTCTGGTGCAGCTCCTGTTAAGGAGCACATCACTTTCACTCGGTCTGTGCTGCCAATAAGGCGCAGTAATTACAACTCCACAGTCTGACAGAGAAGTGGAAATATAAGAAATATTAACTGATCTTAGTTGTGAATGCCTTTCTTTTGCTGGCTTAGATACTTTGTTTGTGTCTTTGAACTCATGAAGATTTGAACTACAGTCAGAGGATTAGGAAGATTGGTGACACTTAAAATAGATGTTATTGAAATGTGAGCTGTTTGAGAAGAATCACAAATCGTAAGAAAAGATTCGCTCTTTCTGCCATCCTCCTTTTCAATATCAGTCTTCTTGTATGTGAATTATACCAGTGAGTATTTTTTTTTTTTTATTTTTGCTAAGAGGAAAGAAATTACACATAAGCAGAAGAAAGAATGGCATTAAATTAGCAAAGATAAAATATTAATTATGTGAAAATGCAAAGCAGGGAGTGAAATCAATTGTGAGGAAACAGCATAAGAAAAGAATGTCTTAGCCTTGTCAGATGCTTTGTGGCACAAAGCCTTCAATCAGAAATGTGCTGATACTAAATTATCCCTGGATCTGATCTAGCTCTAATAATTAAAAACTCCCACTGCTGGAACAAAACCAGTTTCCTGAATGAACACTAATTTCTCAGACTGGATATCAAGTAGACAAAGCTGTTGCATGCATCTAAGCAGATTTGTATTTTTATTCCATGACTACATCCTACACTGTTGTGGTTTAAAATTATCACAGCCAGCCCTGTGACATGTGTCAGTGAGAGTTACATTTTCTTTATCATTTTCTGTATTCAGAGCTGCAATTATAAATTCCGAAAGCATATTTTCAGAAAGATATATTAGAAAAGGTGTGCAAATTAAATAATTTGCTTATTTAGTGCCTTTTTAACACCAATGGCCCCTAGATTTTGTACTTGTGTCTGTCAGATAACTCACTATGATTTTGCAAATAAGACTTGCATGTGAAGAGCACTCTTTAGTCTTTCTCTCCTCCTGTTTTTGTGTGTGGTTTCCCACATCTCTGAAAAAAAAAAGTTGAACTCTAGTAACTGGGGTACCAAGCCATCTGACCTGACTTCTCTTTCTTCCCAAAAGGAGAAGTATACTCATTTTGAAAGACAAACTGTGAATTTTGTTTGTGAAATATTATGTAGGAAAAAGGAGTACAAATAAGAACAACAGATCAAATTAAAACTTTGCTCAGTGTAAAATACATTTAAATTCATTAAAAAATTTACCTACAGTGACTTTATTAAAATGTTAAAATTTCACTAATTATTACTGATGGGGGACTTGGTGTTTATCCTTTTTCTCCCCAGTAAGTTTTAAACTTTTCTATAATTTTTTGGCTCATTCCCTTGGATTTACTTATTCCTTATTCCTTTGTGTTGACCAACGGTTCTTGTTTCCCACTGTGGTCACTGACAATTTCCAGCATCACCGCTCAGAGATGGATTAGTCCTTTGTGTCCTTATTCAGGGCAATATATATGCACAGATATCAGTACAGATTAGCTTTAAGGTGATAATTTTTAGCATGTAGTTATGTGCATGTTTGACACTGGGTAGCCTGGTTGGATAATGATTTGAGGAGTGCACTTCATGACATTCTTTACTCAGTGAAACATGAATCTACACTGGAAAGCAGTCAGGAAAACAGGGCACGAAGAAGTACTGCTACTGAGCAAAACTTCAGGGCTCTAGCTCAATACTAAAGTGTTAAGACTCCTCCATCAGGAAAATTTCTTCAGTGCTATATTTCTGATCACCTGGTTCTCTGAGGGAGTTATACACTTGCTACTAATCCTCCTAATATGAGTGGTTCTTTATTTCAAAGCATAGCAAGAAGCTCTCATTTGAACATCCTTTAGAAATAAAGTTGTTTTCTTGTAAGAATTTTTATACAACTCCTTGATGGACAACAAAGAAAAACCCACTCTCTCTAGGAACCAAAAAGATCTGCTCTGCAATTGCAATGTGGAAAAATCCATTCAGGGTCTGCCCAATGTTGCACAAAAGCAGAGTTCCCAGCATCTGGTAGGATGTAAAGTTTTCTTGTTATATACACTATCTATCTATCTATCTATCTATCTATCTATCTATCTATCTATCTATCTATCTATCTATCTATCTATCTATCCATCTATCTATCTATCTATCTATCTATCTATCTATCTATCTATCTATCTATCTATCCACCTATTTTATTAAAACAGCTGTTTTATTAAGCCAACTGCTGTTGGACCTTTCTTACTGAGATCCAGGAAGAATCATCATCATCATCATTGAACTATCACAGAGAGTGGTTTGGGTTAGAAGGCACTTTCAAAGACCACCTGGTTCATACACTCATGGTCATGGACAGGGACATTAGAGAGAATTTCTCAAAGCCCCATCCAACAAGACCATGACCACTGCCAGGAATGGGTCTTCCACAACTTCTCTGCTGTGCAGAGGGTGTGTTCCAGTGTCTCACTAGTTTCATAGTGAAGAATTTTTTTCCTTCTGTCTAACCTAAACCTATGCTATTTTGGTTTCAAGTGTTACCTCTCATCCTATTGCTACAACCCCTAGGAAATCCTCCCCACTTTTCTTGTAGCCCCCCAGTAGGTACAGAAAGGCTGAGGTAAGGCTTCACAGAGCCTTTTCTTCTCCAGGCTAAACGATCCTAACCCTCAGAGTGTCCTCATGGGTGAGGTGCTGTAGGCCCCTGATCATGATCATGGCCTTCTTGGGACCTGATCTAATAGGTCCATGACTTTCCTGTGCTGGAACCCTGGAGCTGTTCACAGTACTCCAGCTGGAGTCCCAGGACAGCAGAGTCAAGGGTGGGAATCACCTCTGTCGACCTGATGGTCACAGAAAACATTTGGCTTTCGGGGCTGTGAGTGTACAGTGCCAGCATGTCCTAATTTTTTTTTTAGCCACCAATATCCCTAAGTCCTTCTCCACAGGGCTGCTGTCAATCACCCATTGCCCAGCCTGTTTGAGATTGCATTGTTTGTCTCTCTCTCACCCTCACTCCCACCAGCACAGAACAATCATCCTCAGGGAAGTTCTGCTGAGAGCATAAGAAACATTCCTTCATGCTTTCTGGCACGCAGCAGAGCCAAAATAAAATTTAATTATAAAATATAATTTTAAAGTTAAATGTCACTTGCTACTAAACTTTTATTTCAACTTTGATAAGCAGATCTTTGCTTAAATGCTCAAAGGAATGATTTATGACTACAAAGACAGCTTTCTGAACTGGCGTTTTTTCACCTGCTCTGCAAAAGAAGATAGTTTTAAAATAAATACAGGGCATAAAAATTATACAATCTTCTAGTTTTTCTGCTTAAAAAGCATGACAGTGTGGATGGGAAATGAAAGAGGGTTGTCTGCATCTTCTTGGTACATGGCTGTTGTGAAGGAAACTCTGTCTGTAGTGTGTCTCTTATGGTTGACAGGTTCCAAAAGCCCTGTCCACTTGATGTTCTCCCAGTCTGTACTGGAGGCATCTCTGAGCCTGACCAGTGCTAAACCAGGGTGAAAAATGCAAAATATATTTCCAATTCCACCTGCCATCTACACCTGGAGAACTACAGCTTGCACAGAGATTAAGTCTGGTCTTTACAACAGACTTAAAATTATCCCCAGGAAGTGATGTAGCTGTGCCTGAATGTCAGTTGCTCATGCGACTGGAAACATTTCCCACTGAAGAGTGATGCATGGAGAAGGCAGAGCACAAGAGGCAGAATATGCACACAGAGCAATCAGCAATGACAGTTATGAACCCATACCTAAAATCTAGACTCTAATTATGCCTTTGCTGCAGACTTGAGTGCAACAATAATTGTGTTAATGAGGGCCAGCGCTTGTGAAGTTATATAACAACCCTTATGACATGACCTACATCAGCTATAGGGTCTTAGAAAAGCCTCAGACCCCTTAGCTCCAGGCTGCTGAGTACCCCAGTAAGGGCTTGGTTTGTAGCAAAAGCCACAGAGCTGTTTATATTGGAATACTGAGTCTGGAATTAAACTGAGATGGAGGAACAGAAGCAGGGTATCAAAAAAAATTGAGCTGTTACATTTCATCATTTTTCCTTTTCTGCTCAATAGACCAAATCTGCTCCATTTGTATTTCTTTTAAAGCCTCATTGCTGGATGAAATGCAGATAATTACCTCTGCAATGAAAGTAACTTGGCCATTTCATTCCATACCTTGGGGGACATGTTGAGGAAAGGGATAGTACTGCATAATGAGCTTCTCCTATGATGCCAGGGGAGAAGGAGTATTCAGAGCTTGAGATGGTACTGGATGGCTCAGGCTGAGAACAGATGCATGCCTCCAGGGTTTGCCAAGCTGGAAACTGTCCTCCTCCTTTATCATGGTTCAATCTCCCACATATGTAACATGCCAAGGCTGCTTCAGTTTTACGTTTGCCAGTTGGGAGAGGTGAGGCCACAATTCTCTTTCAGTCTGTGAAGCCTGATAAAAAGGTGTTTTACTTTGACTGACAGGATGCTAATAGTGCAATCTCCTAGCACAACTGCCATTATAATTTGGTCTGTGGAAAATACAGTTGTTCTTGTAATTTTGAGAAAACACTGCCCTGTTTACTTCTCGGTCAAGTGTAGAGCTTCAAGTGACCAGACAGTGGGAATGTTGGATACTGTACAGCTAGCCAAAACAAGGGGCTGGTGAAATGGGCCCATCCAGGCTGGAAGTTTTGAGAGATGTTCAACAACTACCGCTTCAGCCTCACCCTGATCTCTATCATGCTATTCTGCCTGCTCCATGAGGAAATTCAGAGAATAAGTGGTGCATGGAAAATTGTGTAGCAGTAAGTTGTGTGAAAGTGACCCAAGTAGATCTTAGTCTGGTCCATTCAGGCTGGACTTGGAATTTGTTAGGGAAGGGATTATTCCATGGCACCATATGGAAGGTAGCTCTGATACTGAGCAAAGTGGCAGCACCAGGTGATCCACAGCAGCCAAAGTAGCAGAGTTATTGTCACACTCCTGGGACACTCTGTGGTATGGGGGTGGCACCATCTGTGAGACAGAGCTTGCAGCTGGGAATGTTGGGTGACATTCCTTGTGAGAAACAGCTAAGCAGGAGACTGGATGGCTTCCTTCCTAGGAAGCTCCACATGCTCCACAACCTGCAGCTCCAAGATGGCCCTGTCTGACTCTTTCATTCCAGAAATCTCCATATTCTCAGAGTTTGTGGAGACAACCATGCTGCAAGATTTCTCTGTCAACAAACCTCTGTTCCTCATCACAAAATGTGTCAGCAGAGCCACAAGTGTTGATTGCTTCAGCTAAAAATAAGCCATTTTGGAAACACAAAGCCACTGCAGGAAAAAATTGTCTTCATAAGCTGAAATTTGAGCAAGTTAAGCTTAATAAAATTTTGAAAACTAATTCTAATACTCCTCACTTTGACTCTTGTGAACACAAGGTCCTTCATATCTGACATGAAGCATTCGTTGTCAGCATTCATTTCTCTCCTTAAACATTTGAACCATTACTGCCCATCTATTTCTAGACACTTTCTCTAACATGACCTTTGATGTCATGAAACGGAGCTATGGGAAATAAGGAAACAAATCTCTGCCTTACAGCTATAAAATCAAACTTAAATACCATTTTTGAATATCAATTTTCATTTTTCCAACAAATTATATTGTTCATATCTCAGTATTTCTTTGGCCAGAAGAAGCCCAGAATATATTGCCAAATATTCAAGGAAAAATGGTTCTTGCCAGGTTAACATTTTGAATGAAATATCAATCTAGCTAATTGGGAACTATTTTTTATAAATACAAAAAATATAAGATTTAGAGGAACCAGAAAACCGTAGTATCTTTTCTGATGTTATAATTTTTATAATAATTTATATTATTATTATATGTAGAATGCAAATCTATCTCAAGTATCAAAAATAATAAAATGGAAATGCCACTGTTAAAATCAGTGAAAGCTACAAAATGTTAATTCCTAATGACTTAGAATGTCTCAGATCATATTGAAAAACAAAGCTTCATCACTATCCATCTGGGATAAATGCCCAGAGTCCCCAAATCCTTTTTAATATGAAACTTTCCTCTACACTGTGGTAATACTTTGGTCTTTAAGTATCTGGGAGCCCAAAGTTGAGGAAAGGACCTCTACTCCTTCAAAATACCATGGGATGGTAATATGAATTGAGAAAAATAATGTGTGGGGAACTGTAAGGTATGGACTTGATTTTCTCTGAGCCTGAGAAAGTTGCAGCCTGTCGGTGCTGGTCCCAGGAGAAAGTTTCTTGGGAGATGTCTCACTCAAAGACAACATTTGTAAACCATTTAACTTTCTCAAAGCAGTCCTGTATAGCTGTGGATAGTGTGTTTTTCTCTTGTCCCATATGTGGTGTTCCCTTGACCAATCATGTTAAACCTGTAGCATAAGACCCTATAAAAGCTAAAAAGTTCAAAGAATAAAGACCCTTTTCCTAGCAACTCACTCTAGTGTGTGCTGTGAATCCACACCTCTACATCGTGTCCAACAGCGACAGTAAGATTTGCGTCCTGTCAGGACACAGCCTCATATTTCTTTGTTCTTCCTGCAAGAAATGATGAGTAAACATGGTATTATTGTTTGCAAAGCCGCCAAAAATGGTAACACTGATATCAAGCAGTTGACAGTCATGCTTTGGTTCCAAACCAAGGGTCCTCTATCCATGATCCATTATTACTACTCATGCCTCTGCCCTTGATAATGGATTTGAGCTAGATGATCTTTAAAGTCTCTTCCAACCCTAACCACGCCATGATTCAATAAGATTGCACAGCTCAGTGGATTCTTTAGTGATGGGGGAAGCACCATCCTGCAGGTGTTTACCACTGCTAAGAATTAGCACCACATCTTTAAACACTCCTACAGGTGACAAAGCTCCTCAACAGATCTGTGAAAACCAAACCGGCTGTGTATCAGGATGCTCTTTTGTTGCTTATCAGATATGCTCGAACATTTTTCCATTGCAAGAAGAATTTCCCAGCTAGGAGCTGAATACTGTAATCACTGTCATAATTCATGAAAGTCACTTGCTTTGAAAATAACAAAAACGTTATCATAATTGTCAAAATGATGGTTCAGTAATCTAGGAATGCTTGTTATCTTGCCGGCTGTAAGTTGTGGACCTGGTCCAAAACGCAGGAATATAAATGAGAGCCTTTTCATTGGCCTCAGCAAGTCTTGGATAAGGCCTTCCATTAAGAGTAAGGAAGGAAACAGCCATTGCTGTAGTGCTGAGACAAGGTGCATGAATAAAGAGCAAGTGCTATGGTCAGAGAAATGGTTTCTCGATGCCACATGTGGAGTATAATAGCATCCAAAATGGTCCATCAACACCAGGCAAAGTTATTATTCCAGATCTTACTAACTGGGTTTCACAGGCATCTCTACAATTCATTGGATGTGCATTCTGCTTTCTGGCAGCATTTTAAAGTTCATTTAATAGAATATTAAACTAATCATGACGAATGATAAGCCAGATTTTATTACATTCTGGTTAATTACAAAATCATATCTACCTAGTCTTATATAAAGCAGATTAGTTGAAATACAGTGTGTCTTCACTGAACAGCCATGGAAGGAATCAACTAAAGAGGAAAGGCAGGACGGAAATCACTGAAGTCAGTGAAAAAATATTAAGATGCACACTTTTTGCTGTGACCCATAATAAAACTCCCCTCCCCTCAAATATCAGGTGAATGTACCTTTTAAAGATCTGAAACAACCACTCATTTTTATACTGGGATTTGGTTTTATGACTATATCTTAATTCAAGCATTTTCTGCACTGCTATTCTGCTGATTTATGACTGAACTGCTATTTATTTAGTGGAAAGGCATCCTATTAGGAAATGATTGTGTCCCACTCTGAAGGAATCAGCCGACAAATCACACCAAAACCTTTCTTAGTGATTACTCAGTAACACTTATTAGTGAAATTAAAATTCATGAGAAAAGATTTTGATAACTGCTGAAGCAGCGGCTCACATTTCCAGATGGTCTGCACAAAAGTGACATCCTACACCCCTCGTGATAACACGATGTGTTGGCAAGTGATTGTGGATGTTTGCTTATTTAATTAATAGAGGGCTGCACATCATTCAGCAATAAAGCCTGTGTGCTCAGCTCCACTGAAAGTCACGTGTGCTTCTAGTAGGGATTATGGAGGATTTAGGCTCTGCTGTCAAAACCTGCATTCCTCAAAATCATATCAGCTGCCATCTACCACAGCAAAATCCACTATTTTCAACTGAGGGAACAAGGGAACTCTTCTGGCATCACGGATGGATAAAAGTAGTGGCAGACACTGCTACATATAAAAGCATAGGAGGGGATAGACTCCATTAAAAAAGACAACAAAACCCAAAACCAGCATCTGGGTGCTGGAACACGCATATTTCTGGGAAGAACCATCATGAAGGCAAATTTCTGTGCTTTGTTACAGTCCAGCTGCACAACCACTCCCTTTCAGGAGTGTTGTTTCCTTACAGAAAAGGTTTTTGCCAGTGTTTCCACTAATGATCATTGGAATAGTTTGCTAGCTGCCCATAGACACACACCCCTAGTGACTGGAGTAGACTTACAGGCAACTTACAGAAGAAAGAAGAGTGATAAATTCCTTTGCAATGGGAGCGATACCTGTGTTATGAGACAGTGAAGAAAAACCTGAGTGCATGTGCAGCTTCCATCACAGCTGTATCTACAGCATGTACTTCCACACCTATTTTTGCCTAATAGATATCTTCTGTTCTTTTCTTTGCTCCCTTGCTTCACTCACATTTACTGCAGAGTGTGCTTTTAGTGAGTTTTATGTGCTGGGATTTTCAAAGTGGCTTGAGGCTATTGACTTTCAATAGGATTTGGGTAGCTAATTGCCTTTTCCTTTGTACTTTACAAATTCCAGACATAGCTCTTCTGTGAGTTCATTTTTGTCTTTTATGACTGAATTTCCTGAAATGTTATATCCCTTTTGAAAGGAAAAAAAAAAAAAAAAAAAGAAAGAGAAAAAATAGTGTCCCCGTCTCTTTTTAATGTAATCCAAAGGAAATAGTTGTCCTTTTTCCTCTAAAGGTCCAAAGCTCTTGGTCTCTTATCTATTTAAGTTAAACAGTGCAGATATCAAATGCATTAATTCAAGTCTCCTCAAGGAGCCTGGCAGCTGATCTGGGTGATAGAGATTTCCCCTGTAAACCCTTCTCAGTGTGTGCCGTGCTGTGGTGGTTTAGAGCCTGTTGAGGGTGGTGAGAATGCTGAAAAGGCAACAAATAGCATTGGGGCTGCCCATTCAGAAACTTGGGTTTCAGTCTCTCACACCCAGGCTGCATAAGCAATTGCTGTCTGTCAGAGCTGAGTGCAGCTTTGGCCCCTGGCTGTCCAGGGCACCTTGTCCTCTGTCTCACTGCCCTGGTTAGCTGTGTGCTAACAGCTGCTTACTGCCGGTCTCAGAATGCAAAAGGCAAGAGATGGTCCATGCAAAACAGAAGCAAACCATTCACCTAACACAGCAGATAGGCCCATAGACATTAAAGGAAAAACAAATAAGTATTTTATAATGGTAGCAGAAGTCTGCCAAAGACGTTCGGAGAAACAGAATTAGTGCACAGAAGAAGAAAACTTCAGCGTGAGATTTTGTGAATGCAACCTCAGCAAAAGTGAACCAGGCAGATGCACAACTGAGAGAACTGCATGTAGAAAACAAATTAAGAGAAAACAGAGCTTGTAGATAATGGATAAAATGCAGGGGGAAAGGGAGAGAAACATTAGTTACTGGTTATAATTTATCCTTTTTTCTATTTTTATTTGTCTTTGCTGAGCACATGGACTGTGCTCTGGCTTCAGGCAACACAATGCCCTTCACAGCAAGGGATGGGAATAACTCCACAGAGCAGGTGTGCTGAAAGCTGTTTTAAAAGTAATTTACACACAAAGAGACTTTGCTGGAAATGGAAAAGAAGGAGGAATAGAAAAGCAAATAGAATATTCTGTAGCAGCCTTTTTTGTCCAAAACGCAATGCTATGTGACTGTGAGAAGAAACACTAGGACAAAGGCACCTCTGTTAGAGTCTAAAAATTGTTTAAATTCCTTCAAAAAAGGTGCTAAATGGGCTTAGCAGTTTATGAAGGCCACACTAGCTTTTGGAGGACAACGTGTGCCTAATGAAAGAAGGTACAGGGCCTCCAAGACGATTTTTGTCAGCACACCTTGTGTCAGTTATAAGTTTCCTGTTGCTTTGCCTTCCAGACCATCTCCAGACACATGAATCTGCAGTAAAGCTACTGTGCCTGAAGCTGTGACTAGAAAAGTGTATTACCTATCCTAAAATCCAGCTACAATGTCAATACCACTAAAGGATGGGCATGAGCTATTTCTTGATAAGTAAATACTGATGTCAATACTGGCTCCTTTCACTTCCAGGACTCCCTGAGTAATGTGTTTCAGGATTACTCCTCATAAAATCTGGAGCCATGGTTGCTGCATCTCAGTTTCCCTAGGCAAAAAATGTGACTCTTGCTGATTGAGCTATCAAAGGAACTGCTTTAGAGTCTCATGCTTTCAAACCACTGTGACACATACTCAGGAAATCATCTTTGTTCAGCAAAGTGTGGCAGCCCTTTCTCACCTTGTACTTCTTTATTGCAAAGGTTTCAAGGCATGTATCTCTGGCAGAACTCTGCAGAAATAAAGAGGATATAAAGAGCCAGATTTTTGTCTGCTGGGTTATCACAGGTTTGGAGTTCCCTCAACTTAAACCCAGAAAATAAGTTATATGCATACAGCTTGGCATTTTACAGACCAAATTCTCCAGGACAATAGAAGCCCATCTAGGGGGAAAAGGAAAAAAAAAAATTAAAAACCCTCCAACAAGATACCAGTTAGAAGATAAAAGCCCAGGTGTTGCACATTTGGACTAGTTGAATTTCATTAGGTTCTCACTGGCCCAGTTGTCAGGTGTGTCCATCAGACCCTGTAGACTTGTGGCTATTCAGGTTCATCAGGTGGCCTCAAACCTGATTTTTGCTTACAGTGGGAGACACTTCTGTCCCCCAGCCCCCAGCTAGGAGCTCAAGGACTCAGAGATGTGGGAAACCTGGCTGCCAGTGAAGACTGGGGCAAAGAACCTCAGTCTTCTACATACCAGTTTTCACCAGTTCTGCCTTCCCATTTATCTCCTTAGCACAACATGGAATGTGGATAACTGCTAGGCTAAACTTATTCCTGAATAAGAATCTGTTTAATACCCAGGAAAGGATCTGTTGTTTCTGCTAAGTGAACTGCAGACAAATTTATTGCAAAAAAAATCAAACTCAAATACGCGATGTATGGCAGATTTCACCTTGATATCATTCATGTTGGAAAGAAATGGTCAGAGATAAGAGAAACAACAGCAAAATAGTTTTCTACAAGCAAATATCTCCAGGTTATAAAGCTCATCTTCATCAATTTGGGACATTTTAATTACATTATTAAGGAATTTCTTGCAAATCATTGTATAATTAGGCAAATTTGAGTAGTTAAATCAGCAATTACCAGCACAACTGCTTTCATAAGTTGCAACTTAATTGTTTTATTGGGTGTCATTGCTCTATATTTGGGAAACTATCACATTTCAGGTAATCGTAATGTTCCAACATGACAGAAAACAAATAAAACATATAAGCACATTCCTAGCACATAAAAACACACATGAGCTATGGGACTAGAGGAAGCTGATAACCATTTGTTTTCATGTATTGCCACTCCATACGACGACAGTAAAAATAATTCAGTCTGTTAAAGATAAGCCCAAGCAACTTAGACAGAAGAAACTTCCCTCATTGATCCCCTTCTCATCTGTTTCAGTAGCTTAGAGCATCCTTCTGGAGTTTCATGTCTCCTCATCCCCATGACGGCTTGGGGCAGGAAAAACACCTCCACTAGCATCCACACCAGGTCCAATGGCTCCAGACTGGCCCACTACACCACTGCAGAACAAATTTTGTCAGGGAGGCTGTCAGAGAGGTTTTGAGTCACTGCATTATCAGCTCTGGAGTTAACCTAGCCTGCTTCCTTGGACAGCTGTGCCAGATATGCTGAGATGTGTTGCATGGAGAGGAGGCTTAGCAAACCCGCCTTCTCTGCAAAACCATATTCCATTGCTTCACAGTCATTTAAATGTTAATGCCTGGCCTCTAAATGAAATGTTTTTGTAGGACCACTAATATAAGGAAGAGAGCAAAATATTTTTCCTCATGAGTAAACAATCAGATTTATCTCAGGATGAGTTTCTGAGGGCACTGTAAAGGCATCCTTGTACTCTTGTGGAATAGGGAAATTCTTCTCTGAGTCACTGAGTTCCAGCACACCAGAACAGAGGATCTTGGAACCCCTTTGTGCTTTGAAAGTGTCAAGGCTGTCAGGAGGGACATTTGAATATACAGTCACCATTACAGAGGACCCAATAATATTTCACATATGAAAACACCAATCCTCAAGATGCATTATTTCTACAGGGGGAAAAACTGAGCTTCATAGGACAAACTTATCTAGGGCCAGTTAAAGGCTGAGGGAAGGGCCAAGCCCAAGTCTCTAGTCACAAGTCATAGTCCCACGATTTTCTTAAAAAAACATTGTTTCATCAAAATAAAATAAGTAGTTATTTCCCCTCCATTGGGGAGGGAAACAATTATTTTCCCTTGCCAACAGAACTATTCAGATGTGACCAAAAGTCAAACCATCTCAATAATGTGAATTGCTTTAGGTTACTTGTTTCTATCTTTCTGCCTGCTTTATGTCTTGGTAGATGTCTGCCTGACCTCTTCCAAACTCTGATTTCAAATAGAAATTCTAGCAGTGCCCCATAGAGGCCAATTTGATTTGAAGATTGCAGGAGACAGAGAGGATAACGTTAATAAAATTGTCAGACTGCAAATAGCCACTTGATGTTATTTAATGTTTCTTCTGTTCAGAAAGGTCACAAGGATCATCTTCCAGTTCTCTTATGAGGAAAATCAAGCTTTAAGGGAAGGAACATTTGTGTCAAGTTCACTTTACTGCTGAAGTGCAGAAAAAATGCAGAAAACTCCTATCACTGGCGAATGACCACATCATACTTTGTTGGACTGTGGCTAAAAATAGATGGATTAATAAAATACTCCTAATAAGAATCAAAATATAAAGAAAGTGCTAACTCCTTTCCCTCTTCAAAAAGGTAAGGAATAAGAAGGTGTCATCTGGCAGCTAATCACCACACAGCTGCTACTTCATTCCTTACCACGTGTGGTGGGAAGAAGGATCAGAAGGGCAAAACTGAGAAAACTTGTGGATTGAGATAAAGATACTTTTATAGGTAAAGCAAAAGCTGTGCATGCAAGCAATATATAACAAAGTCCTTCAGTATTTCCTGGATGCTTAGCCATCCCTAGGAGACCAGGGCTCAATTTTCAGCACAAACCCTAAACATAGCCCCACACAAGCTACTAAGAAGAAATTTAATTCTTTAAACTAAAATAGCATTTTTACTTACAAAAAAAATTATAAAAAAATCAGCCTGACTTCCATATCCACTTATTCATTTTGGGGTTCTAGTTCTGTAAGTATCTTCCACCATATAATGAGTTTCTACATGGTAACAAAGTGTGATTGCATCTTTCAACCCAACAGCAAATCAAAGTCCAAAGGTGTTTCATCTTCAAGGCACTTAACATGCAAATAAACTGATTGAAGTCTAAGTTAGGAAAAATTACATTACACATATATGCTTTGTGCATTTCTGACCCTATCCAAAATTTTTGATCTTCATATGCCTGCTACTTACCCAAAATAACACATTGTCTTTATGTCAAAAAGCATTTTCATTAAAAGTCTGGAACTTCTATTATAGATATGCCACCTTTGTGTCTGCAGGCTGAAATTAAAGTTATTTAAAGTGGCTGAAAAATATGACTGGAGATTTTACAAGCAATCAGAGGCTGGTAGGAGGTGTAAATTAGAAAGATTATGACACAAATCACTGTGAATTCTTGTGCTATCCAATTACCAGCATACAAAGTACAATCTTTTTTCTGTACTACTCTCTGCAGAACAGTAACAATGACCTGGCAAAAATTTATGCTCTAGGGAAAGGTGGATTGGAAAGATAATTGGAGAGAGAGAGAAATATTAATAGCTTACAAAATCCTTTTCTGTTAGGATATGGATACAAATTTGGTCCATGATCAGCTGCCACTGAAAGATATTGTCAGGTTAGTAATGTTCATGGACATTGTAGTCTCCAGTTTATTTCCTAGGAGTTATTAATTAATACTCTTGCTTTGGAGATCTGAATAAAAGAGATGAAAAATTGAACTGGAAGTCAGTTAGGAACTACATGGCTGCTCCAAACAGGTTCAGGTCACACAGATATTAAAGAAATACTCCTAGAGTGAGTTATAAGTACAAGACTGTGCTTTATGATGCAGCAGCATCTAAAATGGACTGTTCTTCTGAGGACATTTATCGTTCCATTTTTCATTGCCATCAGTACACATCTCCCAGACTTCTTCCAAGGATGGAGCTTTGATTGCAACTTTCATCTAAATGGGTCACAATAGACACAATGCCAGACATCTGCTGTTCTTTGTGGAAGAACTGGGAGTTTGCTCTTAAGTGAAAATTCTGTGAATTTTCAGAAATACTTAAATTACGATAGTCCTCTTGACAATTGTTTACTGAACCACGAAAGATAATTATGTCACCACATGTATCCACAGTTCTCACACCCTTTTAATAAAATTTGGAAATTGGACAAAGCCAAAGAAAGGTAGCAAGGGATATTGAAACTCTGGATCAGCTCTCAAGTAAGGAATGACCAACTGAGTAGACTAAATTTCTCCACCCTCGGCAAGAGACAGCTGAAGATATGTTGGATACAAAACTGTGAATAGCATACAGAGAATAGAGAGGGATTGATTATTCACTCTGTTCCAGTATAAGCATTAAGAGTACCAAATGAGGACAGCAAAGCCACAAATGAAAGGAAGTGGTTCCTCAGGCAATGGGTGGTAGAATAACTTGCTCAACATCCTTCCAAAGGACATTGTTTCTGGAGGAGGTTGTCAGGAGTTCAAGGATAGATGGAATGAAAGGCTTGGAAGAAAGAACCATGAAGACCTTTCTAAGCAGACAGATAAACTATGTCAGTAAAATACCTGTTGTGCATGTGCTCCAAGAGCAGGGAAGTGTCATATATGCTTTGCTGGTGACAGAAAATGGCACTAGATTGGACCTGTGAACACAACTACTACAGCTGTGTTTATGAATGCTTTCCATGTTCCATATGCCTGTATATACTTCTGTCCATACAGTTACACTCTATCATTTTGGAGAGCTCAAAGATAACCTCCCTCAAAAAAGCTACAGGCAATAATATTTCCCAGGTTTCAATTTAAGCTGTTTTGCCACAGTGTTCTTGCTTACCCTCTCAGAAAGAGTGCCACAGCAAGGAGATTCTTGTATCCTAAGACCTCCAGAACACATATTAACTCTTTAATACCCTTTATGGAATAAATACATTATTTTTATTTAGGATATTGATCCCCTAAGCACTTTGTTCTTTGGAGATTGTTCCTTTCTACTGATGTACAGGGGGAGAATACCCTGTCTGAGGAGATATAAGGCAATCAAATATTATTTTTTCTCACTAGAGGATGGGATGAATAAAAGTTATATAATATTAATTGGTTATTATCATTATTATCATTATTATCATTATTATTATTATCATTATCATTATCATCAAGTGTGCTTGGATTTTACCTCAAGCACTTTTCAGAGACTCATTTCTGTCACATTTTGCCAGGCTAACAAAGCATAGATAGTAGAACTCTACAGTAGTACAGTTTTTGCAGATCTAGAAGCTTGAGTTGGTGCAAGGACAAAATGGGAGAATCTTTTGTTGATGTAAAAGTGATGGAAAATGGAGTAGATAGATGCTATTAGATCCCAAACTTCAATGTTCTTGCAGAGCATGCCCAGCATCCAGTTCCTAATGAGATATGCAATGCTGAACCTGAGTTCTAAACATGGTGTCAGGAGGGCAACTAGATGTGTAAGAATAAATGTTGTCATGGAATATTGTCCTGTCAGTCATAAATTTCTTCACAAGCTTTTTGATCATGGCCCTCTCCTAACATATCCAGTTTTATTCAGCTGTAAAGGCTAATTAACCTCTACATGTTTTGAAGAATAAAGGGAGTTTAAAATAGCACCTGTGCCAGTACTGTCAGACACAGGTTTCTTGCTCAGAACTGAGTTACCCTTGTTGAAGCAGGAGATATCGGGAAAAAAACAACATGGAAAGAAAGAGCTCTAAACCATGTGTTGTACAGAAAACCCCTCCCTCTTCCAAAGTGTAGTGGTTACCAGGTGTAAAGGGGCTACAGAGGTTAATGGTAATGGGACCCAATAAATATGTATTCTCCTGTTCATTCTCTGATGAACAGAAAAGGAGCAGTGGATCAGCTGAAAGGAGTAGCAGGATCTTGGTTTTTATGGGAAGTTTGTCTGATCTGTGCAATCATCTTGTAGAACACAGAAATCACACGTGAAACACAAGATGAGATTTTCATTGTGACAGATGTGACTAAACTGCTGTAGGACACAGACCTTTGCTGACATAAGTGTTAATGCTGTTAAGCTCTACTGACAAAAGTGTGAAATCTTTAAATGTGTTGCTTTCTAGTTTTCTTTGTTATTTCTTAATTTGCCACTCACAGCTTCAGAATTCATTCTGGGGAAAAAATTAACAGTCATGATAACTCCTCATTTTATCAAGGTGTTCATCCTTGACTATTTACCCTGAACTCCTGGATTCATGTGACTAGCTGAAGATTTCTTTTGTTATCAATAGAGTTTGTTTTGTAATCTGGTGACAGGATTAAAAAAAAAAAAAAAAAAATAAACCCACTGCCACCATAAAAACCCACTAAATGCTGAAAATTGGCATAGAGTATTTGAATTCCTGGGCATTACTATCCAAAAACAGGAAGCATGGGAGTCATCTTCTGTAAAATGCCCCCCATATTTACATTATATTGAAGTACTTAATCTATTATTTCCTGAACATATCACGTGAATGATAAGCTGCACTTAAGGTTTTTGCAGGAACAATTACAGAGATTTTTTTTTTTCCTGAAACCTACACACAGTATTTTCAATGAAGATTCCTTTCTGTGAACAGAAATTAAGAATAAAACCTATGTGCCACCAGTTGTCATGGTGCCAGGATTTGACAACTACAGCTGATACAGCATAGTATCACTTTCAAGCCAAAGTTTTTGTAGAGATGGAAGAGTCTTCAATCAGGAAACCTGATGAATTGATTCCATTGTGATACGTGGGCAGAGAGTGAAAGCAGCAATACCAGCCATTACTGAAATGAGATTGTGGAGTTAGAGGAGATGAGGTGGAAGGAAAGAGCAGTAAAATCAGGGAAGTTAAAGAAAGGAGGGGATGAGTAGGAAAAGAGAAGGAAGGAGGACAGAGTGTATTTGTTCAAAAAGATACAAGTAAAGACCAGAGGGAAAATAATAAAAACAAACAGATGACGAAAAAAAAGAGAATTAGGAAAAGGCAATCAGAAAAACAGAAGAGGCATTCTTTATGAATGAGATTAGCATCATTTCTTTAAATTTACAATTTATCAGAATTCACTGGAGTTATCAGTTATTGATAGTGGGAAATCAGGAGGTTTCTGGATTTGTTTGGAGGAGGGCAGGGCCATTTTCTTCTGTAAAGGAGGAGAAGATGTGAGTATTTTTTAAAGTAGGAGTATACAAGTTATTCAATCACATCTATTTCATAATAGAAATAAGCTTCAAATAAGCTTGGTCTTTCTTAGAGCAAAAAGGTAAAGATACATTAATTATCCTTAATAACAAACATGCAAAACAAATCTAAGGCAAATTCACATGTCTGTGTTCAGTGGGGCTCTAAATTAGGGCTGTATCCATCCAGATGCTTCCATCTTTCAAGCAACACAACCCAGCTCTGGCACTTCAAGCAGTAATGTGCCCAGTGAAATTAAATTACCCATTGATAAATGTGGATCCAGTTACTTATTTGACGGAGCAGCATCAGAATTGTCAACTGGGATGTAAAATATGTGTTACTTTGTGTCCTCTCTCTAGCAAGTCAGCATTGGCTCATGAAGTACCACTGGCAAGTGTGGCTGCTGGTTCTCACCATCTGCCTCAGGCCGGTGGCCATGGAAATGTGCTGAAGCTCACTGCAAGGGAGGATACACTTCCCCTGGGAAATGTGTAATTCAGGGGAAATCAAAGTCCATCCAAACAAAGTGGGATATGCTGAGGGACACTGGTCAAAAGCATTCTCAGCAGAGTCAAACTGATTTCCAGTGAGGCATCTGGAGTGAGGAAAGGTTTGTGAAACACCTGGGCTTGATTCCTAAAGGAGTTTGAAAGGTAATAAAAGGAGTCATAAGGGGTTGAAAACTTTATTGCAGTCTAAGCTGAGACACTCTCCCTGCATAATTTAGAATAAAGGTCAGGTTTTTTTTACCAAACCCTTGAGACACGTACAAATCGACTTGACAGCATTAATCTCTATTATAATTTATATTCTGATATTAAAAGTAAGAATGCTAAACACACAAATGGACAAACAAAAACTCCCCCAAAACCCAAAAAAATGCAACTCAAAAAAGGGCTTCTAGGAAGAAAATTGGAGAAAGGCTTTTCCAAGCTCACCATGGAAAACTGATTTAATAAATAAACTTAAGACACATGCTTTGTTTTAAAGCATATATTTATTCCATATTCATCAGAGAATTTAAATCTGAATTGTGCAGTGATTCAAGAGAATCAAGGTGTACATACAAGATTAAACATGGCTTCAAATGCTTTGCTGAATCAGGGCACAGTTTAGGTATCAAGGAACTGTAATTCTGCTCTCTCTGCACTTGCTAAATTGATGGTGATGTGCAGGTTATACCCCTTCCATACCTCTCAAATTATCATCTGTGGGAGTACCACAGTGTGACTCTGACATACACAGAACTAATGAATACTTCATGAGACTCTCAGTTATTATTTAATCACAGCTCCTTTGTGAGGTGATGGAATTTGTGTTGATACGAAGGCAAAATAGCACAGCACTGAAATGTAATAGTGAAAACAAACCCAAAAGCAAACTAAGTTACTATTAAATGTAGGAGAAGCACAGAAGAGAAATATGTAGTAATGATTGAAAACACAGACATTTGAAAGATTTCATCAAAAAGACCAGTGTAAAAGAATAGACAAAGCGCTCAGTTCTATGGTATGACACTACAATTCATTCCTATGTAAAGGATCAATTTTTTGCACAAATGTCCCACTACATAATCTGAGAGTCAGGGCTGAACTAATCTACAAGTAGAATGCATAAGAAAAGCAAGCATTTAAAAATCTGACCTAAACTGCCAAATTTTTCCCTTTTTTTAATAACTTTTTTTTTCTCCAGGAATATGTGCAGTAGAATGGAAACTATGGGTAGTCAAAAAGGAAACCTTTTCTTTGTCTGCTAAACTGCTACCAGCAAAGTTAACAGCCTAATCAAGATTATTAGCGCTAAAGTTAACAACTTTAATAATTTTGTTACTTAGATTAATTGTATCTGGTTTATTTTTCCCAAACCATTGTTATTATGACCAATTTTACGTAGAATGAGTCAATATTCCAGATTTCATAACACCCATGTGCAAAGTCCCAATTCTCTGTGCTCATACTGCATTATTTATACTGTTGTAATAAGGACTGATCTAAAGCCCTTTGAAGTAAATGAAAAGACTCCCACTGACTTCAAAGGACTTTCTATTAGCCCAGAGTATTTTCTTTGCAGGGCTTTTGTACTTGATAATATCTGATATGGTAAAATTTGTGCCGTCTCTCTCCCCTTCACCCTCACCCTGGGTGTTATTTTCTATGTTTATGGGTTACTTATTATCTGGACTTTTTTTGCTTTATACAAGGATAATTTTTAATGAAGAATAATATTTTAAAAGCAAAAGTTTGAAAAGTTGAACTTCAAGAGTGTCAAATTCAAATATTTTGGAAATAAAAAAATAATTTTCTGAAAACAGGAATATTTTTAAATATCCAGTAAAATATTTACTCAGTATTTAGTCTCTTTTTCCTGCAGGTTTCACTTGGATTTGTGAAAAGGTTTATCTTCTTCAAACCATATTTCTATTAATGAGTTTTCAATGGGTTCCAAATATAATGCTTAGCCAGAAAAATCCAATCGCTGATAATTTCAGAGGAAAACAAACTTTTGCAATTCATATAAGTCATTGCCCCTATTAATCTCATTGCCTATGATAAAGATTTTGAAATTGGTTCCTTTGGACCTGCTCAAACTCCTGTGTATCATGACTGAGTTTTAAGAATTTTATATATCACAGTGAGTCCACCTTTGTTTGAGACCTGTGGGATGCATAACCTCTTGTTCTTTCCTTCCCTTCTTCTAAATTAAAGTACAGGATTCACAGTCTTCCACCTTATCTCTCTTTTGTCTTTTGTGTACAAAGATGTGGGTGTTAGCAAGAACATCTTACTTCCTCTTTTTATGTAGTTAGGCCTGCCAAAAAAAATTTGGAGGAGGTTGTTTACCATGCATTATATATGTAATCTTCATTACATTTTCATTATTTTTCATTCATTAGAGGATATAATTTTTCATTATCATTTTTCAGGTCAGCAGCTTCTGGGGGATGTATTTTCTCTCTTACATACAAAATCTTGAGCAAATGCAGATCAGTTCTTTTTAAGATCAGCAGGAGCTAACTATGTGTATAATGACACTATGTGGTCTGTCTTCTTTTACTTCCACCAGATAAACACCTGAATGCCCTGATGTTTAGATCAGTGTGCTGCACTTTAAAGGGTGTGAACCAAAGTGTACTGAAATCAATAGACATCTTTCAATTGATCTAAACGGACTTTTGGTGTGAGTTTACACATCCAACAAATTAATTTCACTTACTGTCAATCTGATATTACAGATTAATTTCTCTAATGGGGAAACTGAGCTAACAATTTCAGTTTGCATTTGCTAAAGGATTTATGTATCATTTTTCATGAAACCATGAGTACAAGGTATTTATAACAGAAGATGCAAGTCAAGAAAGAGATGTAAGTACTTCACAGACTCTCTTTGGAAGGTAGTTGTCTCTGGCAGTGAGCAGTGTCATACAGATCAAATGGCACAGACCTCAGTTTACCTCCACTCCCATGCTAAAGACAATGTCAGATAAAAGGCACCCTTCACAATACTTGTAAAATAATGCTGAGCCCAGCAAACTCCTTAGACAGAGCAAAGGAGAGGAGTGGAAATATAGTTATTCAAGGACTCAACAACCTCACATGTTCCAGTTCCATCCTGGAATTAACTGGAGCCTTCCTTTCTCATGCCCTTAGAACCTCGCCATTGTGCTGGCTTCCAGCCAGCATGGTGCCTTCTTAACTTGAAATGCAAACGACAAGTAAACACTGTTTCCAAACTGTTCCTGTAGCACCAGCTGAAGCTGGAAACCATCTCAGATGAACATACACCATTCTGGTCATCTGGCTGGACTGACACCAACTGATTCAACACCTTCGGATCTGAAGATGACAAAAGTTTCCATTCTTCCATATTGATGTTATTCTCTGTCCTAAGGGCTGTCATCTGGAGGGGAATTATTACAAGCAACCAACCTGGAATTACATTTCATTTGAGACTGTGGAGGCTGATATTTGTTCCTGCTGAGCACGAGGACAGTGCACACTGATTCATGGAAGAGAGAAACCTCAGTATTCACAAAGAGTTTCCTCCAGCTACATATTCCATTTATAACTTTCAATCAGCATTTCCCACAAAGAAAGAGCAAGCTCAGGGCATGGCCACCCTGTTCACCCTTTTAACAATTTCTAATTTACCAAACACAAGATATTTTTTCCTACTTTACAATGGCCTTGTGATCAAATAGGCAACTAGATGCACTCATTTCATGTTATGAATTTCAGAATCTCAAACAACACTTTTATGGTCACAAGAAAGGACCATCAAAAGTAACTTGTTGGTACAAAGAATTGGAAAATTCACCAGAACAGACATATCCATCTGCCATACCTGCATGGCCACTCAAATCTAATAAAAACAGATATATGTATAGGACAGGCAGAGAAAATTAAGATGCCCATAACACCTGCATTTGCAAAAAGGAGTGATTTGCAGAATCAAAGTATAACTGAGGTGGGAAGGGACCTCTGAGGTCAACCTCCCCTACACAAAGCAGGGTCAGCTAAAGAAAGTTGCCTAAGATTCCATCCACTACCTTTTCTAAGATCTCTGAGGATGGAGACCTCACTATCTCTCTACACAGCTTGCACCCATGTTCAGTCATCCTTAGGATAACAGATTTTTTTCTTTACACAGAATTCTCTGTATTTCAGTTTGTGCCCATTGCCTATTGCCCTGTCACTGGATACCTCTTAAAAGTCTCTCGCTCAATCTTTCTTAGCCTTCTCCATCAGGTATTTATGCACTTGTCATCCTCTGTCACATCCTGTCCATTTTTGAAACAGCAAAGCCCAAAACTAGAGCAGCATTTAAACTAGGACCTTGCTGTTACCAAGAGGAATGGAAGATTCATTGAGAATACTTTCTATATGAAAACCCTTTGTGGAAGCACCAGGTGTGTCCTGCTAATAGAACAAGGATGGAGCTCCTTCAAAGAGGATGAGCAATCACCTGTTGCTCTTGCTCTTGAAGGAGCTGTGATATCAGCATGCACCCATACTTTCACACCTCTGTGTGATGAGGAGGGTGTCAGTTTTCTGAAAATGCATGGAATTTGAGTAGAAGTTGCTTCTAAAGAATCATGAATCACTTCCTTTTAAGATGAGCAATCTCTCATCCCTCAGAATGGTTTAATGAGATCCATCTCAGTCACTGCAGAAATACAGGTTAGCCATCACAGACATCTTCATCCTTCCTGAAGGAAGAAATATGTTCATTATAAGCCCAGTTCACCAGTCCCTAGGCAGACTAGGCAGATCAGCAGCAGAGTGCCCACCACCACAAACTATGTCACATGTGTCGCAAGACTTCAAGTACATGCAAAAAATCATTGTGGGTATCAGTAGTTATAACAGATCAGAGCTGGAGTGGGCACTGCCTTGGTTGACTGATGGTTTTCTGAGATTCTGATGATGAAACTTCAGTGCAATGACACATGAAGATGAGACCACATCCATAACAACCTTGTCTGTGGATGGGTACATACATACATGCAGAATATATAAGTATCCTTTTTTTTTATTTATTTTTTGTATTCTCAGACACATCTAACTCAAGGGTGTTTTCCAACCCGGTTTTGGATAAACAGAACAATAGCTACAAGTGGTCCTCTAAGTAGGCATGAAAATGACTCAGAGTTTTCTGTGTCCCATTGAAATTAAAATTGAAAATAACTTCAGGTTTCTCATCTTGATCCACAAATTTTCAATCTTGCCTCTTCAAGTCCTTCTTAATGCCATTATGATTGTGTCTTTGTATCATCATGCTCTGCAGTTTTTACAGTACAACCTTGCCAGACACACAGAAAGTGAGTATCCCAGGAACAGGATAAAAAAGGGATGCTCTGATTTGCATGTAATGAGCAGAAAAGGACCTTGCAGAGAGTATCAAAATTAAATACTGCTTGTCCAAGTAATATAATTTTTCTCTTTCACCCTGGCTGTGAAGAGGAAAGGTTGACCCCATTGTCTTCCCTCATAGGAGAATATCAGTTTGAGGCCACCTGAGGAACCTGAAGTTCATGGGATCCTGGGTACCAAGGCCCTGAGGGAATAGGATTGTATACTTGCCAAAACACTCTCCCTCATTTTTGAAAAGTCACAGCAGTCAGGCAAAGTCCCTGGTGAATGGAGAAGCAAAAAAACTCATACTCATTTTGAAAAAAAAATTGAAAAGGACTACCACCCTGTCAGCCTCCCCTCTGCACTTAGTAAGACCATGGAACAGATCCTCCTGGTACATGAGTTGAAATACAGAAGACAGGAAGATGATTAGAGGAAGCCAACAGGGCCTCACAAAGAGCAAATTGTGCCTGACAATGGAATGACAGCATCAGTGGGCAGGGGAGGAGCTATGAATGCCATCTACCTGGACTTCTGTAAGGCCTTTGACATGGCAATCCTCAACAATCTTACCTCTAAATTGGAGAGATATGGTTTGATGGATGGACTGTTAGATGGATAAGAACTTAGCTGGAATGCTGCACCCCAGGAGTTAAAGTCAACTGCTCAGTGTAGTGGTAGAAACCAGATATAGGCAGTGCTCCTCAAGGGTCCATACTGGGACCAGTGCTGTTCAATATGGTCATCTCCAACACGGAAAATGAGACCAAGGACATCCTTGGCAAGTCTGCAGGTGACAACAAGCTGTGGTGGAGTTGACCCAATACAGGCAAGGGGCATTCAGAGGGACTTTAAAAGGCTTGGGTCCATGTGAACCTCATGAAGTTCAACAAGGCCAAGTGCAAAGCCAGGGTGGATAGGGCTACGAGCAAGCTGGCGCAGTGGAATGTGTTCCTGGCAGGGGGCTCAGAAATAGATGATATTCCAGTGTTACTTCTATTCCAACCCATTTTATGATTCTATATGCACAAGTTTGATCTGGCCCACATTTTGATTTCTTTCCTTTGGGAAAACTATCTTCTGTTTACCCACATGTGTTCTAAAGAACAGGATTTTTAATGAGGAGAGTAAAATTGACATATTTGTGTTTGCAGTAACCAATCCTCCCCCACAGTTGAGATGGGGACAGTATTTAAATGACTTTTCTGCATCAATAATTTGGATTTCTGTAGCAGAAAATTAATTTGTCTCTTCTCTGTTGAAAATAAGTCAATGCATATTCCTGTATCCCAGATGAACTAGCAACAGAGGAGAAAGAAACAACAGCACACCTAGATGAAGAAATAGGATACAGAGCTCTTCCAAAAGACAATTATATTCTCATCGTATCCTGATGTGTATTTCCTGTTGTGTTAAACACCATACAAGCAAGACTTGGAAGACAAAGAAATGGAAATAGTAATGAGCAAAAATAACTATTATATTCATGCAACACAGGAAAGTGCAGTGCAAGTAAACAACAGAAGTAGAGTAGATTTCCCTCTGACCCCTGCAAGAATATCTCTTTTCCTCTTACTTTTCATATTCCAATGTAAATATCTGCTGCTGATCAGCAGCACCCAGGATGAAGAGGCAAACACTGGCCTAAATGGGCCTTCTACTGTGAGCGACTCTCATATTTAGAAAGTCCATGTTCATCCCTAGGTGCAGTCATGGCCATATAAATACTCTCAGAGCCATTGCAGACAAGTACAGTTCTCTTTGAATCATGAACTACCATAATAGACATATTCACAAAAATCTTCTTGCTCCCTTCCCCATACCAGTCCTACAGTCCAAATTCTGCTTCCAAAAATAAAAGAAAAAGGAAATCACACCTATACTGGCAAAATTTGCACCCGAGCTTTTTACCTGAGTATTAAATTGTACTTCCAAAGCAGAACCTGTATTTGCAGATGTCTGTCTTGTGATTACAGTCAGAACATAAACTTAAAGCCATACTGCATGGCATTTCTTATCCAAAAGCCTGGGTACAAAGCTACAGGTGCTGATGCCAGTGGCACATAATTTGCTCCTGCAGTGATATTGCCTGATTAGCCATCTGCTACTGCATCAAGAATTTTGTTACCTTCAGTTTAACCATGTCATGTTTTCAGCTGATCTGCATTTTGGTTTATGAAGGAGCACTGTAGCAAAAGCACTAGTGGTTTATAAAGCACTGGTTTATAAAGCTGGTAAAAAGTGATAATTGTAGCAGGAAACAAAAAATACAAATGAAAACATTTCCCCGTTGTCTGCTCTCTGAAAATTACAATACATTTAAAGGTGAACACTTCCTATTATCGCTACTTATATAGACATCATTACTTGGAAAGGGGTACTTGAGTTTTCTGTAAAAATTAAGCAAGTGCAGGCACTGAGTAAGGAATTCATTTGATTCTGATAATATTCAAAAACAAGGGCAGAATTCAGACTAGCACACAAGTGGAGACCTCATGACAGGGAGGTATAGCACAGCCACAAGGAGCCTAAAGAGATCAAGAAAAACTGTCCTGTCCAAAAGAAGAGGTATATTAACTGTCCACATCAGAATGAAGTCAACCATCTTCTTTGGTAGCTTCAGCCATCTCTACAGCCCTTGCTTGCCTGTAAATTTCCTTATATTGTTGAACATATTTGTTTCAAGCCATCTGCTTAAGAGCAGGGGCTAATGGAAAATAGAAACGGCCTTGGAACAATTAATGGAAGGCAAGTGCCATTAAACTAGAAAAGATTGAGGAGCCAGATGGCTGGTGTCGACGCTGACTTACAGCTACAGAAACTTGCCTGACTTTCCCTGCAGAGAGAAGTGATTAGCTCTGGTGAAACTAGATTGTCAAATGTTCTCTCATAGCCTGTGTGTGTCAGAGGGGAGAGAGAGGACCTCTAGTTCACCCTAGATTTAAGGCCTGTTGTGTACTTTCAGGGCTTAGCAGAAAATCATAGACTAATCTTCACAAGGTGGGTGAGCAGCTCAGCAGACAGTGCTCAGAAGAAAGCAAGTCATCATCACAATTTGTTCATATTTACCCCATGCTCTTCTTAAGATGCAGGTCATTAAAGAGTGGTACAATAGTTGGCTGCTCTCAATCTTTACTAGCTGAAAATTCAGACTTTATATTGGAACAGATCCTTATGTGGACACCAGTTCAAAGCTTTTGTGATAATTTGGGCTGTACTTTCTCGCAGGGAGAAAACCCCTTGATGTTTTCAGTCCTTTTGGTAAAGCAAATCCAGAATAAAACCAAATCCCATCATACAAAATCACACACTTTTTTTCTGCAAGTTCCTTTCACTTTTCCTTTTATTTTTTTATCAGATTCCCAAATATCCTTCCCTGGGTCAAAACCAAGGAAAATAGATTCATAGCAGAGATAGCTCAGACAACAGAATTTGTCTCCCAGCATGGGTATTGAGGTACCAGAAAGCCAAACTGTTGCTGCTACACACTCAAGGAGATCCTGTTTGCCCATATGTTTCAATCTAAACATTTATTTTTCCACTCATAAGGTTCTGCCTGAATCTTAAATACTATTTATCATTTTGCAGGGTACATGACTGAAAGGCAGAATATAGCCCACAGATCAAATAAATCGTTTGGAAAAAAAAAATTACAGCAAAATAAATTTAATATAAATACAGAACAATATATTTTTTATATAGGTAATGAAATTAAGAATTCACTAAAAGATGCTCTATTACCTGGCAAGTACAATCTGAGCTATTAATGTGTCACAGAGTGTGTTAAAATACAAATTAGGATTCCTATGAAAGGAGCTTGACTTTTACACATTTGTGTTTATAGATTTCAAAGTGATACCAGAATCAACTTGTTAGGCTATGACATAGTTTCACCTCTGGATTTCAAACATATCCATTTCTCGAATGAAAAATATGTTATTGAAATATGCCATGCAAAGAAATATAAGGGACAAAATAAAAAGAAATAAGATTTTTTTTTATTTCCAGCAGAGAAGGAAGACCAGGAAAGCATTGATTTCTTTTTCTTTGAGTAATGCAAACATTAATATTGCAGAAGTGACAAGAAGATAGTCACTTTTCCCATGGGTAAGAAGGAAGCAGGAACAGGGGAAGGAGCCCAGCTGAAACAAATTAATAAGCATCTCTAGCACATGGAAAAGATGCTACTATAAACTACTAGATTATTTAAAGCAGTGTGTCTTCATCAGGAAGGGAATCCATTTTTCTCCCATGCCTGACCATCTGATTGAAATATCAGCAGGTTAAAAAGATAGAAAAATAGATAAAATTGGAATCTACCAGATGCTGCTCCAAGTGCTGGCCCCATTAAAATTTGAGTAAATTATTCACGCACTCTTGTCATGACCAAAGTGCCACAGGAACTAGCAGTGCAGGCACTGGGTGTCTTTGTGTTCCATGAACAAAACTATTTTAATTTGGGACGTGATTTTTAGTCACCTGATTTTGTTCCCTAGCAGTGATCAGCAGCTAACCTTGTGGGAAGCTGAGCTTATGCACTTGGAGTGCCTGAATATTTTGGCCTCTATAGCGGTATTTATGCCATAGTAGGGATCATGTGCAACAGCAGCAAGAGATATGATATGCAGCTTAGCTCTTCCAAAGAGCAACTTGAAGGCCTGTAAAGGAGACTCACCATTCAAAAGCTTGTCTTGTTACCTTCAGTTATGTGTAGTGTATGCCTTCAGCAACAGCAATATCAGAAACCACCCACTGCAGTTCCTGAGGAAAAATGCCATGGAGATCATGAAAGTATTCCACCAAAATGCTCTATTTTTCCCGTAAAAGTTGAACCCTCTGAGTTATATTAACGGTTCCATTAATATTATTCCAAACAATCTCTGTTGCAAACTTACCAGTTTGAGTCCTCCCAAACTGAGTTTGGCTCAACTGGGCCAAACCCAAGAGTCTCAGCAGAAGTAAGGATTTATAACTACTGGTGGCTACAGGAGCAAAATTAGTATGCCTTCTGCCATGCCTGCAAGACAATGGAACAAGGGATGAAGACAAAGGCAGCTTGATGTAACCTGTAAAAGTGAGGAACTGAATCTTTTGTAGCTCAGATCTGATGTAGCTTTGTCTCTTAAACCACTCATTTGTGGTTTGAAAAGAATCACAGCATCATAGAATCATTTAGGTTGGAAAAGACCTTCAAGATCACAGAGTCCAACCTAACACTGCCAAGCTCACCACAAAACTGTGTCCCTAAGTGCCACACCTCTTCAGGGTGGTGACTCAACCACTTTTCTGGACAGTCCATTCTAACGCTTCCTAACTATTTTGGTGAAGAAATTTTCCTTGATATCCAATTTAAGCCTCCCCTGATACAACTTGAGGCTTTTCCTCTTGTCATATTGCTTGTTACCCAGGAGAAGGGACCAGTCCTGACCTTGCTACAACCTCCTTTCAGGTAGTCACAGAGAGTGATAAGGTCTCCTCTGAACCTCCTTTCTTCCAGGCTAAACAATCCCAGCTCTCTTTTCTGCTCCTCAAAAGATTGCTCTCCAGTTCCTTCACCAGATTTCTTGCCTGTCTTTGCATGCTTTTTGTTTTCTTTTTATTAAACTTGATTTGAAGTGCTGAAGCTCAGCCAAAGTTCATTACAAGGGTGGACACATACAGAGGAGGCACACTGGAAGAAAGAAAGCCGACTTTGGTGTTAGATGTTAAAGATTTCAGAATGGACAGGATCAAACAACATTATTTGATATGGTCAGTGCTATCTAAACCACTAGTACTTGAAAATTCACTTTGACAGAGGGAACTCAATGTGCTGAAAGAGCTTTGTTCCAGGAAAGAAAAGAAAACCCATTAACTGTGTGTGCACACAGGTTTGTGCATATGCACAGACATTGGAGGTATATTTGTCCCATATATTTCAAATACAGGTTATCTGGCCAGTTAGCACTCACTGAATATATTTAAATGCCTTTATTTATATGGGAGATTTCCATTTGTGGTTGTTACAGGAGCTATCAGTGGCAAATATTACAAAAAAAGTTTCTTGATTCCAATTTGTAGCATGCAGTCAAGTTTTGATTTTCAGCAGGCTTGTTACATTGAATCTTTGAGCTCAGACAAAACATTTAGAAGAGCGAGGCAACACTAACAGTGGATTTTTCTCCAGGTTCTGACTAGTTAATGCTCAAGGCTGAGTTACTCCTGAGAACCTACTATTAGCATTGAGTTGAAATTCCTGGAGGAAAACATTACCCTGTGTGGTTTTGGACTCTTTTCCTTCCATAAGTAGTAGTATACAGCCAAAGCAGAACAAAGCCCCTTCAGGCATTAAAACTTTTTAAAATCACAGCAAGTATTTTACAAATCTCTTCAGAATTGCTGGATTCTATACAATTGTGTGGAAGGGCTCTTTGCCATATAGAGAGTAAGGCCACAGTAAACTGCAAAACCACAAAAAAGTGGTTCAGTCGCAAGATTCTTCTTTTAGGTTATCTTCAGCCTGCTTGTGAATGAAATGTTAGCATTGAAAATGGAGAGATCAGGAGTAGAAAGTTGAACAGGTACAAACAACCACAGTGAAATTATTGGATATAATTTAATTCTCAGACAGATTTTTTTCATCAGTCATAAATTTTATCAATGCAGCTAAGTTAAGGTTAAAACCATTTCTACTATAGACTTTCTGCTGTGGTCCCATATGTGAGTAATCACTACCAATTTTACGTTGTGATGTTCAAATTCAGTATGAAGAGAAAAAGTTTAGTTTGTCTGGCACAGACAAAGCATAGATATTTTTAAGTAGCATTAAATATACAAGCATCAATACATTGAAACAAAAGTAATTTGAAACACATTTGACCAATAAGAACAGCAGTATCTTTCAGCAGTGTACCAGCCTTAGAGGTTTTTCTCCTAACACTTCACAGGATCCTTTCTAGACTAACTCAAGACAAGAGCAAAATTAAAGCCAACTGTACACTGACCTGTATTCACCTCATCTCAGAGCAATATGATAAAAAAATATTTAGTTTAGCAAATAATCCACGGTTTTTCCTTCTTTGTCAGCCCTTCACAGAACATTGTGGACATTTTCTCCTAGATTTGTTGCAAAGGAAGTAAAAGTTTCCACTCCTAAAGTGAATTCTCTTCGATCAGCAGAAAGTTTACCATGTGTTTTAGACAATGAAGGCATCTATCATGGGCAACTTCCCAAGTCTGAATTTCCTGGTAAGTATTCCTCAAGGTGCTCTGAGGAGTCTTCCAGAAAACATTTCTGAGCTCCCTAAATTGGATGACAGTGCGATCCTTCCTTCTTTCCTTTCAACTTACAGAGTCTACAACATAAAATCAGCTAATACATGGGGGTGTGCAGCCACCAGTGGAGCATCTGGTATGGCAGACAGAGGCAGACAAGGAGAACAAAAAGTGCCAAGTCTGAAAGATGAAACGTCTCCAGAAAACCTCATCTGTGAAAGTGAATTTACTTGTGCCCACATCAATAGCAGCCAGGCTCAAGTGTCCACTTTAAAGATCATCTCTGGGCTACATGAACCATCAATCTAAGCCAGCAAAAAAATTCCTATGGGAGTTCTATAAACAAAAGTTATTACTTCACCCCTAAAAGGAGAGCTGTAAAAGATGAACAACATGAAAATACTCCACTGGAAAAATACAGAAATTTTGCAAAGTTCTTTTCCCTTACTGTGTCTAAAAATATATTTGAAGCTTGTGAAAGATAAAAATGGATGGTTTTGAAGGGTTTTATTAGAAACAATTTATCAGTTTGCAGCCACAGAAATTAAAAATTTAGCAAATGCTTATTAACATGTGAGGAAAATTGGTGGTACATCCATTAACTGCAACTAAAATATTAATAAAATGCTCATAAACATCACAAAACAGTAGAGCAATACCAGTGTCCCTTGAGTCACACATAAGTATAGATAAAGATGTCCTCTGCAGCAGGATTATTAGGGAACTGCTCAGATTCTATATGCTCCATAAGCATTTTACCAAACACTACCTACTATTCCAAGGAACTGATCATCTTTGAGAAAACACACACTCAGACCCTTCCATAAAACATTTATACACACCAGCTTTCGCTTTTGTTTCGGAGGGTTTGGATCACTGTTCTTAGTGTTTATCTGCTATCTTCTTCTAGACCAGAACTCATTTTTTGAGAAAACTTTCTTCTGTTTAATTTGACCATCCAATTTAATTTAATACAACTTTTCATTTGTAATGTTTATCTTTCAAGTTATGTGCAAGCAGATAAAAATGAAGTTAAAAATCCCCTTTAAGCTCGTAAGCTCAGACATTGTATGAGAAAGTTTATATTTTTATACATGTTATAAACTGGATTTCGGGTAATACTACTTAACATCATATTCTCCATTTTTTTTCAAAAGCATGAATATCTGTCTGGGAGGCAAGACTTCCAGATTTTATACCAAGGAAGAAACCAGTTGCTTTTGTTCAAAACTATCAAGCAAAATGAGTAGAGAAATAATTATCTAGGAATGTAGGAAATCCACACTGAGATCCCTGTAATGAATCAGGCAGAGGTAAAAGTTGACACTGTCCTTCACCCAGATGAATATACCAGGCATTCTAATCACTGTGCCTCTCTTGTCTAAATTATTATTAATTACTTATGGAATAGGGCACAGCTGCAACAGGGAGACAGGAAAAAACCCATCCTACAGCAATCCAGCAGTTAAACACTTCCAGGGAGGTTTGTCCCCTCTGAGCTTTTAGGTGGGTCTGCCATTTCGTCCCTGGCTTTAATCTGCCACTCATCACGTCCTCCTGAGGAACATACTATGAAAAAATTCTCCAAGGGAATTTTTGGTTTGGTTTCATCTAAGGAGGTCTCTCAGGTCTCTCTTCCCATTATCCAAATGCTCAGCATTTGGAGAGACAGAAGTCTGAGATACAGAAAGATCTTATTCCACCTGCCCAAGCTGCTATCCACTTCTTCTTATAAGACATTATTAATTTCTAGGCACTGAGCCTTGTGTCCACTACTGTTTTTCAACACAGTGGAGGATGAAGATGGTCACTCTTGCCTCCCCACTGTCGGGACAAGGAGGAGAAGGTTGGATCTGACAACATGGTGAAGCAGGGTTAGGCCCTTTTCCTGAGCAATACACAGGTTTTTGGGGAGAGGAATGGCAGGTCGGGCACCATTACTTGGTTCCTGGCATTTCTACCATGATATCCAACAGGTAACACCTTCCACAAATTTTCTGGAGTTCTATGACCACAGGAAGCTCAGAAATATTACTCAAAGACCACATTTTCAAACTCCCCCTTGAGTCTTCCCATGTGAAACTAAGGGATCTGTTAAAGAGGAGCACATATAGGCTTCCTTAGTCTCACATCTTGCAGACATCTCACATCTTGTGATATGTCCTTATTCAAAGCACAGATACAGTACCACGAAGGAATAATGGTATATATTTAAGCATAAATAAATACTAGTCACAGGGAATCAGAAACAACCTCACAGAGTCCCAGCCTTATGGTGATGGTCACCAGAGACAGCACTGAGCAGCAGGGCTATGAAATTATCTGCCCCAGACAGGGTATCTTCAGTGCCATGGCATAAGATGCAGAGACAGACCGATCACATCAGGTCCTAAAGAGATGGACAGGTCTGTTCTTGAAAAGGCTGTCTCTACCTAGCCTAGTCATTGGGCTCTAAAGCATTCCATGTCCTGGTGAAGAGAAAATGTGGGCCTTCAGCATGTAGAAGCAAAATCCCAAAAGTCTGCTGAGTGAGTAAGTGGACCCTTTTGCTGTTGAGGTTTTCCCCAGATTCATCTAAATTATGCCACCACTTTCCAGGTTTAGGGAAAAAAATTGACCATAAATCGAACATTTCCAGCAGGAGTAAATTTCAAACCATAATTGTAGATGCATTTCTATTTTAAGAGGTGTTTTACTGAGTGCATAAGCTATAGCTGTATGGATTTGGGGAAACACTGCTGTGAAATAAAATTCCAGTTTAATTCCCTGTTTTCCTTTTACTCTTCCACCACAAAATGTAAGGCTGAGCTGTTTGAGGGATGCTGCTGTCCATCAGACATTACAGTAGGAAGCATGCTTTCTCTTTTTGATAAAACAGTTGCTAGAAGGTTGGTTGCTGTAAACTTTCTGAGTTTAGTGGAAAGTGGTAAGAATAGTGGGTCATAAGAAATAGTTTGCTAAAAAACAAAATTGCATCCTGGTTTTGTTTGCCCCTTTCCTTCTTTGCCAATATATCTTTCTCCCTTCTTTTTTGTTTTTTCTTCCATCTCACCCTTTCCAGTTATCAGATAAATCCTTTCAAAACTATCACTAGGTATGCATTTACTGAATAGAAACTTCCTGTTGCAGTGGAATAGGATAGTGAATGACCAAGGAGCTGCTTGTTTGAAGATATAGAGAAGACCCTCCGTCTCTTATGCATGTGGGAGATTCCCATTAGTATTAATGGGCATATTGTGAGTGCATTGAAAAGTGACAAGATGTCTATAGTCACTCAACTGCTAATTCTTCCCAGCACAAAAATGAGAATAGTGCAGAAACCTCTTTAACCCTCTGTCCTGAGCAAATGGATTTCTAAAACACTCAGCTATTGATATGTGTATGTGGTTGTAAAGCACTGATCCCATCTTCTGGGCATTTTAAGATCTATTCTTTGACATTCATTAAAATGGTAAAGGAAAAGAAATAAATAAGAAAAAAATTAAGAAGCCCCTCCACATATTATTCTTCTCTGTAGGGAAAATGGTCATTGGTTTTCTGAACTGTCTTTTCAGATGCCACCTCCTCAAAAGCATCTTTATCTAGGAATTCAAGGAATTATCCAGGAAAGTTCTCTATTCACTCTGGAAACTGGGACTTAAGAACTGTTTTATTCATTAATTAAAGATATAATATCTATCTAGGACACTAGACAAACTGCTTTATGTGTTCCTGGAATGGATTGCTTAGAAACATTGGTTTCTCTGGTATTTTTTACATCTTTTTGCAACTCAAAGCTTTTTCCACTCCTCCTTTGCTAAAATCCTCAGGGTATCGCAGAATTGAATGGAACATTGAATCATTTCCCCCTGAGCAACAGAAACTCTTGTGAAAATAACAGGACAGGCAGTCTAAGATGCAGAATCCAGATCCACTAAAGGTGTGCTGCTCCACAGAGTCTGCTGCTGAAATATTAGAGCAGTAAAGTATAGAAAATTCTGGGAGATCCTGGGTTTTGAGGCACTTAGCCCACTAACATCCTACATACTGGGAACTTGCCTGCCTTACCCCTATCAACGGTAAAGCTGTTCTCATTTATCTTCAAGCCAGCTTGTGCTGAAGATGAGAAAGCCTATCTGCCTTAAGGAATGCACAATTAACTAATTACTCACTCAAACTGAACAGAGGTGAACACCCGATCAACTAAAAGGCTATTAGCAGTGCCAAGAAGACAGAGATGGTAAAAATTCCATGGAGAGGAAGCTGATCTTTTTATTTTGGAGCACTCCAGTTAAAATTACTTTGATCCAGTAAATTCCATGTTCTGCTTAGTTCGGTTAACTGCACTGTTAAACTTACATTTATAATCATGGGGTGCCTTAAAGGGTAAACAATCACATTGACATAATCCTTACCTCAAGTCATATTAGTATAAAAGAAATAAAAACATTCATTTACAAAATTCCTGAAAGGAAACAAGAGTTCATGAAGTCACAGGAAGATAAACCGTAGAGTTACTGATCAATTTAGTAAATTTGCCCAAGCAAATTCTTAATTTGCTGATGGTAGGTGATGACTTGCAATGCACATATTGACTACAAAGCATTTCCAAAACCAAACCACTATGTTTCATCTAATTTTTTTTTTTTTTCCTGTCTACAAGCATAAGATGATATTTGTGTCTCATTTTTGGATCTTGACAGAAACAACTCAGGATCAATTAAAACACATGGGATCATGAAGATCTTGGGGTAAATTATCTCAACCATGATTCTAAAGAAAAAACAGTAATCCAAAAAGTGACTAACCCAGGCAGACTTACGTATCCAGAGAAGAAAGAACAACATATAAAGAAATGAAATAATGGGTCCCAGACTATTTCGTTCTTTTAACATTTTCAGTTGTTGTATCTCCATTTAACTGGATGAACGCTCACTTGTCTGTGAGAAAAGACAGTCATCTGAGCCAATATTTGAATCAGGTCCACTTAGTCTTTACGTTCTTGGTCCTCTTTTATAGTCAACAAACTTTTTGCTGAAGGAGTTGCTCCAAGGGGCTTACCAAAGTAAAAACTCAGTAATGGAGTACTAGGTGAGTTTCTGTTCCCACATGCACAATTCTGTGAAAATTCTGTGATTTTCATGATATCTACAATTCTGTTGAGAGTTTGAAGCATAAGTATACCATCCCTGGCATTAAGCAGCAGGAGAAAAGCTGAGAAGCACTCTGCCAAATAAGCAACCCCAAAAAATATAATTCATGTAATTTTGAAATAATCTAAGGCCAATCTAATCTTGGGATATTAATGTATAGAATATATCTCCGAGTGTATCTCAGATTTGCAATCAAACTGCAGTTCTGAAGCACAATTCATTATAATCCAATTGTAATGTCATATATGAAGAGTTTTCTTAGAGCAGCTTGGAAATAATTTCCACCTTGAGTCTTCAAGCTCCTTTGGAAGCATTTCAAACAGGGAATTGTGAGGAACCATCTAACCTAAGTAACAGAGCACTCCTCTGAGATAAGAGCAATACAATGAAGCCATATAACTTAAAGTCATGAAGATTCTTAATGTTAAAGATTCAGGAGACACTGCAGCTTTGTTGGAAATGCTGTAGAATAGGTAGGCAGCTGGATCGATCGATTATTGCTATTTATACTTTAGTGCAGAGAGAATGGGGGGGGGTAAATCTATGTACAGGGTTTACATAATGTGGTTCTGATGGTTAGACTCTTCACTGGAAATTTCATGTTCAGATGACTAAATGGAAATATCTTTTTATCTTTTGTGTGTTTTTCTTCTCAGAAAGGAAGACGTAAATATAATGCCAAAGAATTTGTTTTCATAGAAGATGAGAAGTTACTTGGAAATATGCTAACTATTGCTTAAAGCAGAAAGCTGGAGACCAGAGGAGACCCACCCAACCTCACAGCCACATTCATAGTGTATGGCACCATCAGATAAAGTGTTATAAGAAAACTCAAACATTGAAGTTTTAGGTAAAATGTAAGATGGAATTTTACCATACTGAGACACATGTTCTGTATTATTGATTAATGACTCTAGTCCAAATAATAAATGCTGTTGAGAAGGCATTTGGTCACATTCAAATTCCCTGACTGATGTTTCATCAGGACCACTGTGAGGAAAGTTATCTTCCTAAATTATCTGATGGCAAGGACATTTTACTGGGTTTGCCTTCCATACTTCTATAATGGCTACAGAAAAGTTATAATCACTGCAGAAGGCACAACTACCCTTGTTTCTGTTATGGCTTCAGCTGGATTGTATTTGCCAACATGATCATAGTACCTGGATAAGGTTCCCTAAAATTCCTGAATAGCTCCTCTCTTCAGAATAAATGTATAAAACATGCATGCTATAAAACCACCATAACTTTTTGGGATTCAAAATGCTAGCTTTAACGACAAGAGAAAGGTGGCATCTCTAGAACTCATGAAAAGAAATCACACTTAACAGATCTAGACCAAACTGGGAAAAGAATGGGAGCTCTTACAGGAACTCTTTCCCACCTTGTAGGAATTCACTTGCAATCTGTATTCCCATTCCAGAACGCCAGCTGGTGCCACTGAATGACATTATCAATTCTGCAAGCAAGGATGAGGAGCTTGGCTCTGAGCAGCTTCCACCTTGCAAACGTTGCTGCAGATTCTAGCACATACCACACATGTGGCATGCAAGTCATTGAGCAGTGATGCTCTGTCTAACAAGCTGTGGCTGGGCAATTGTTGCCAAAAAGACTCTGAATCATCGGCAGACTGGGACCGCTGGCACCTACAGTCATTCCAAAGCTTAACAGATGAAACTCCTGTGGAGGCAATGAATGTACACGTGTTGGGGAAGGTCTCCTGCACGGACTGTGAAAGTTACAAAAGAGTGCTCACTAAAATGTTGAGGTTTACTTTTTACCACAGTCACCACAGTACCAAGGTCATTTCAATCTATGTTTTGAGGAACAAATAAAAGAGATTTATTATGCTATTTAAAATAATCTGGATAGGCTGTGATTTACCTCCCTGAACCTTAACTTTAGACTTTCTTTACAGACAGAATAAGACCTTAACCCTCCAGATAGTGATTCATCCCATCTCTGTTGAGAGGGAATGAATCAACCTCTGTCTTTAGTGCTTTCTCTGTTGATTACACAAAGGATGAGATGATTACCCCATACTTACCACTCTTTTGAACACAGGTTAATCCACCCATTCTGTGTTCCAGATGCCATACTGTTTGTCCAGAATTTTTTCATCATGGAAAAATACTCCTAATGTTATCTACTTAGTGGTGTACAGAACCCTTTAAGACAATAAATGTATACCTTAAGCAGCAAATAATGAGACTATAAAATTAGGGAACCAAACATCTCTGCTAATCTATTGTTCTACAAAGTTTATACTGGCCAATAGAAGTCAGGTTACAATGAGCCTTTGAAGGCATCATGGTGACTTCATTTCAGGTGGCACAAATAGTTAAAATTTCTTGCCTAGGATCACTGACTGCAGAAGTACATAAATTCAATAGTGTTTAACCTCCAGAGAGAATTTGGGAATCTTGAAAGGTGCTTCATTAGTAGCCATGGTCACTTGTCTTTTCCTTTTCTACCTTTTTCAAATTAAGAGTTCAAATAGAAGTTCAGTAGGAATATCTCCTGTAGAACGCTGGCAATCATGATCCCAGCAAGTCACATGCATTGCTCACTGCAATTAGAAGGAAAAGTGTGGCTTTGAAAAAAGCAAACTTCTTCACCTAAGCAGCACCATTGGAAAGTCCTTTTCCAATTTTTGTCTATTCTTCTGCTCTGAATAGTTCTTATCTCAATATTTTCCATATTTATTCAATCAAGTGTTATTTTATCCAGATTTATGGTAGGTAAACTAGTTATACTGAGAAGAGCATGATTGTTTTCTCATGGTTTAAAGCATTGCTGATTTTTATCATACACTCTATATAAAAAAATCATCTCTCTATTGTGAACATAGTCAAGTACTTGCTTTTGGTTATTTCCATTTTTCTCCTGGAGTTTATGATGCATCTCCTCAAAATGGATGACATTTATTTTCTCTTCTTTTCTTCTAACTTAGTTTTCCACTTCAGCTGTACCTACTGCAATGGAAATTTGAAACAGCACAGTGAGAAAATGAAACACAATATATTGAGCTTCCTGCTACCTCACCTTTAGGCTCCCTCTCTAATTTCTTTACAAAAGGCAGGTCTTCTGCTCCATTATTTAGTGGTTTGTACAGAATAGATTCATCATCTCTGAAACTGGTTCTGCAAAATAGGCATTCCTTTTTTAAAAAAAGTTCTCCACTGAAATCTCTTATATATTTTTTATTCTGAGACTTCTTGACATGCAACTACTTAGGGAAAAAAGCTTTGCCACTGGTTCCAAAGCTAAAGTAACACCGCAAAAGCTGCATTTTCCAATATTCACATGACCTTTAAGAGGGTAGAATTAGGCCACCTATAGAGACAGCTATTGTTTAGCAATACTGTGAGAGTTTGTATATTTATAAGGGAAGGAGAATACAGGCAGTTGCTTCTCTTTTCCTCTGCCCTTACCTACTTGGATTCTTCTCCTTGAACAATTTGGAATTTACAATGAAATATGGTGCCTTATATAAGTGGAATGTGGCTGCAAGAATGTGGGAAGAACATTTAGGGAAGCAAAACTCTCTTTAGTAGTTGGGACTTTTGTTTGGGAGGCTTTCTCCATTTTTGCTTTTTTTTTTTTTTTTCCTGTAAGTTTTTTTCTGTTTTGTCTTGGGTTGGGTTTTTTTCCTTAAATTTCCCTGGTTGTTGAGGATAGATATTACAGTTCCTCTGATGTTTCTGTTTATGTGCAGTTCAAAATTAAAAGTTCCCACCTAACAAGCCTAAAATGTTCTCACATTTCCCAGCAGTTGTGCTGGGAAAAGTTGTTTGGTTTTTTTCCCAAGGGTATTGGAAACTGGCAGGTTGCTATCTGCAAGCTTGATTGTTTCTGTTTTCTTATCTACAGACAGACTCCTGGAAAGTCTGTGCATCATGCTCTATCTTTCTTCACAGTTTCCAGGAGAAGGTGGAAAAAGGCAAAGAAGGCCATGAGAGTCATTCAGTTTCCTGGAATTTGCCCATGGATTTTTATTTTCTGTTTAAGAGTGAAAAGGCAGAAAGTTGTTAACAGAAATTGTTTGAAAACTTTCTTCAATTTAAATATGCATTTGTTTTTCATGCAAATTTGAGATGCATTTTGTGATGCAATTTTTCCCTGGAAGTAATTTTTCACTTTCTGAACACCTCAGATATTGAAAGGGGAAAGCAAACCTAATGCCCTTCTACCTGTTAGTCAACCAAAGCTTTATCTGCGTCCATACACAACTTTTTCAATTAGCTATATTTAAATAAATGTGGAAAAATTCACTTTGATGTAATGCCATTACTACCCCAGAGTTTCTGTAGTATTGAATTTGGCCCCTATGAATCCATTATTCTTTCAGATAGATGGCCGCAGTTTATGAATGACATAAATAAACTTTTAATGTGATCTGGAGAGTGTGATCTATGTAGTTTGGTAGGCTATCTCCCTTTAAACCCAAAAACTAGACAAGTCCCTCCATGCAGTGACTGTTTACAGAATCAGAAATTACATAAAGTTATGTTATTCAAGATATTCAGCCCAAACTCTGCATATGTGCTTGATGATAGACTTTGTAGTTACTTGAGAGGCAAAGCAATGCTCATATTGTCTGATGATTTTTGAATAGTTGCTCAAAACTGCAAATCCATGAGGATGTAAAAAAACAAAACCAAAGCATTCCCATTTTCTTACTTTTCCGTTTGTTTTTTCATTCCATACATGTTTCGTGCAAAATTTGAAGCTGTGACAGTGTGATCCTAAAGTTCATTGAGATGTGCTACTGACATTGCTAGCTCAAAAGGACAAGAATCTATCTGGATTCATCAATCCATCTGGAGTCATCTAGTTCACATGAGGTAAAGTAAGTGAGTTTTTGATTGGACGGCTTCCTCTGAATCAGAGAAATCAGATTTTATTTTGAAATATCTCAAATTTCTTTTCTTGAATTGAGGCTCCACCCCTCATTCATGGTGGGGTTTTTCCTTCAGTTATAAACCAATCTTGAATTTTTTCATTTAGTCATGAGAAGAAATATTTTGCTGGCATTTTTCTAATCCTGATATTCATGTATACTCTAAGCAATTTTTAATACAGCTGCAACACAGAAAGTCTTAAGATAAGTTTTGTACAAGGTAAATTCTGTCCCAAGCCCAATGCTTCCCTCTTAGGGAAACAATTCCTAAAAACTGGATAGCTACTACAGCAGAATATATGTATCTCTAAGAAAGAAAACTGAAAGCAGACTCTATATACTGTAGTCTATTACTGTTTTCTGGGGAAGTAATTATGATGAGACAGCTACGTGCTTTCATCTCTCTTTTTTTTTCCTTGTCAACAACAGCTTCTCTGTTACGCTACTAACCTGGTGGATAGAGCAAGAATAGGGTTTTTAATAAAAATTGTCCTTCTAGAGGAAAAGAGTTTCTTAAAAATCTTCATTAAATCTTCTACTTCGGGGTTCTGATCACCATATAAGGCTCTCCATGTTACAGCTGTAACCTGTTGTGGACACAGCAGAAATAGGCATAAGAGAGAGCTACAAAAACAGAGCATCTCTCCTGACTAGTGTGGCAGACAAGCAGCCTGTAACACAAACTGTTAACCATCTTCTTTGGAAGGGCCACATTCACAAGGATTATTTTCTTAAATGTTTCTAACTAACCCTATTAAAACTATTAATAAAATCAAAGGGCAACGTGAAGAGGATGAAGAGGTAAAATTTGTGTCCTTTATTACTGGGATCAAAGACCCAGTTTCACAGAGCTAGTCTAACAGCTTCTTATCCCTTCTTTATTCACAGCATCCTGTCCATGGCAGAGAATATACAGACATTTTAAAGGGATCATTTTTGAAAATGGTTATATCCCCTCAGAGACACTCTCTGGTACCTTTTCAGCTTCATATGAAATTAAACCACTATATTGTCATATGTGTACCACTATATAAATATATATACTATACACACACATATATATATATACACGTATATATAGCAGTATTTATTGCACTGATATAAAATCATCATGAAATATTAGTTCTTATCTGTTCATCTCACTTCCATATTAATACTACTTGTAATTTCACTAACACCCAATAAGTTGATAGAGCTTCAGCATCAGAACAAGAACAACCCAAATTCATAACTGTTTCAAGAAAATGTTTTCACTGTGCAGTTTTAAACCACTTCTAGTCCAATAATTCTACATGCTTCAAGGTGCTCTTGCCTTGTCATCCCATTGAAGAATAGGAAGAGTTGTCTTCTGAATCAATGACAAATCTTTAGACGAGAACTTACACGGCTTCCTTTATACACTCTGGGAAACCTCCTGAAAACAGCTAGGCCTCCTGAGGATCCATGTCCTCTTTACATGTATTGCTTCAGGTGCCAAATTTGGCAACCAAAGAATGCTTTGGGTTGGAAGGGACTATACAGTTCAGCTGGCAGGTGCAATACTACTGGAAATGATAAGGATTTGCCTGTATTCCCATATTGTCCTTACAATTCAGTACCAAAAATGAAAAGAAAAACAAACACACAAATCAAACAAAAAAAAACCTCAAACAAATGCACAAAATCAATCAAAACCAAACCAAAACATAACAGAGAATTGATCATGTCTGCTATTTTGCTTTTTGCTGAAAGAGTCACTATTCTGAGATTTTGATTCATTTCAGTGAATAAAGCAGTACTATAGAAATTCCTCACTGGAATCAGCTTCCTGCCATTATCTTAAAGACATTTTCCATAATCTTTATGTTTTCATGTAGGCCTAGTTTCACTATATATTTTCTATGAAGGGTAGGCATCACAGTGGTTGAAAGGAATGGTCAGTTATTGTTAAATTTGGGAAAGGAAACAACTCTTACAAAGTAACATTTTCCAAAATTATTCCTGTCATAAAATCTTAGCACTTCTGGACAAGGACATATATGTAGAAGTATGCAGACAAGAGACTCTTAGAGGTGGCCAGTGAAACAAAGGAAAATGCTCCAGCCATAAGTACCATAGCTTTTTTCCTTTAACTGCAGACCCCAGAATGTTTTTTCAAAGGCAAAACATCATCACTGCCGTTTTCCAGGTGGGAAAACTATGGCAGAGCTGTTAGGTGACTTGTCAAGAGTCAATAAGCAGCTGAGTAAGACATAGGTTTCTCTGCCTGATCTTCTACCACCAGGGAGGGAGATTATAGGAGAGCTACAAGTCCTCTTCAAGAATAGCAGTGGGAGAAATATGCCTGACATATATCTCAACCCTAATTCTAATTCTTTACCTCAGTGTTCTTTCATGGACTATTTCTTCTTGCTCTTGGAAAAAAGAGGACACAGGGCTGAGAGGACACTTCATCTCAAGCTTCTCTTGGGCTGTGTTCTTAGGCATACCTTCCTTGAAGTTTAAATTTGACCGTTTGACCACTTCATATTTTAATAACCACAAATCTCAGAATCTTGAGACCCATCTATACTGATTTCTGGGAAAATTTCGTAGCATTTAAAGTCTGAGAAGAAAAAAAATCAAAACAAATTCCTCATTGCAATGAAAACAAATATAGCACAGAGTTAAAAAATCAATTCCAACAAGATGACATTTCTCCCTATGTTTAGTTATAATCTCTATAAAAGGAAAGGTAATTTTTTTTTTTTAATCCTCTCAAAATAATAAAAATTAAAGCTAGCTGTGAAGGCGTTGGTTTACTCTGAAGAGTGCTGATTTGGTCTGTGGTGAAGACCGAACCCTGGAAATATGTCTCATGGTTTCATTATGTCACAGGTTTGGGGTGTGAAAAGGAAAAAGAGTCACTCAGTTTCCAGCAAGCCTTACTGATATGTTAGAAACAACCGTGAACTCAGACATCTGAAAGCAATACAGGCCATTTCTGGCAGGTAATTTACAAGGATGGGAAACTCAGCTTGTGTTCAGGGATTAGACATGATATTACACTTACATTAGCTGTACTGTGCTTCCTAAATAGTACCAGCAAAGTCTTTTCTTTATCAGGAATTTCAGCTGATAATCTGCCCTCGTGCTACTTTCTGGTTTCAGATAGGAGCAAGCAGTGCTCTTTGTAATTTTTTTCACTCATTTTAAGTGGGTATCTTAATTTTCACTCACCGTACCCACTGCTATTTTACCTGCAATGATGCATTTTTGTCCTGGTCCTGCACTGCAGGGCAAGAGCAAAGGGCTGTAGCATCTTTTATTTTGGCACCAAAATTCTGAAAGCTATTCAGACAAAAGACAATGCTTCTTCAGTCCCTATCCTTCTGCCTTTTCAAGTCCCCCCTCCAGCCTTGCTTCTGAGCGGCTGCAGGTACGCCTCCCACCCTAATGGTGGCAGAAAAACCCTACACTTCACTCCATTGACTGCAGACAAAGCAGACAGCAGCGGGGGAAAGAAACGGGACACATCCTGCCACAGTGCAGGGGAAAAAAAATGAAGAAGAAAACCATCGACAAAGTGAGAGATGCTCAATTGATCATTGTGAGGGAAAAGACTGCAACTGTTTAATTTAGAGATGAACTCGGAAGTTACATAGAGGACTGAGCCAACTCTATAAATGATAAAATCAAAAAGCCTTATTGCTCACATACCCCAGACTAGGGGTAGAAAATGCCGAAAGAAATGCTATAAATTTTTTTTCTAACCTTTGAAATTCACTGTCAGAAGACTTGGTATTTTTAGTGTGAAATAACAGCAAAACAGATTTGGTATCTTTGTGGATGTCCGTAAACAATTATAGTAGATGTGGAATGAAATGAGTGTATTCATGTAACTGACTTAGAGGTAAAACGTGTTTGCTTAAGAGCCAAGCTAAAATTTGGGTAATGTTTCTGAAAATTCACTTTCTTCTAGTAGACAATTATAAAATTCCCTTGGCACAATCAGTTTCTGAGTCAGCCAGAGCCAGTCATGCATCTCCTACACTGATCCTATGGTTACATTACACAATCTGACAAGTTAAACTAAACTGGAATCACATCAATCACCTGATCCTAACACAGAATATTGTTTAAAAAAGAAAACCAAAGCAAAACAATGTTTCTGCTTACAAGTAGCAGTCACAAACTAAAGGCCCTGCTATAATAAATCAAATGCATCATCCTGTGTTTCATGGGGCTAAAAAAGAATTTATTTTTTTTTTAAGGCAAAAGACAGTCCAGCATAAGCAAATCAGGAATCTGCTTGTTTTAGATCCACCTATGGTGAAATGCAGTCATCACTAATTAATGTTAGTAACATTTTCATTCCTCCTACTTTCTAAGTGTGTACATCTGTTAGAACAATTGATCCTTTGCAGCAATGACAGGAGGAGCACTGAATTTTCTCATTATGATCAAAATATGCTGAGTGATTATAACTTACCACATCTGATACCAAGCCTTAGCTCCTCAAAAATGATTGATATAATCTATTTTCAGAAATGCTGAAAATGGGGCAACAGACATTCAACACAAAACTGGAGCTCCTTCACGTCGGTAATATGATACTGCTCGTGTAATTCTGGGAGGACTCACAGAATTCATGAGTAAGGTTAAGTTAAAAAAAAAATGAATTTGTTAAATTAGGGGGAATGTAAAGACACTGTGCAAAAGAAATCCTTGTCCTCTTGTCTAGGTACAATCCATGCTTATCCATGCTGCCATAAAGCCCATGCAACAACTACATGATATGATGGAACACAATTTCAACTAAAAAGTTAGTTTGGGAGGGATTTCTGGAAGCTGCCCAACCTAACATGGGACACAATGTTATGCAGATTGAGTAATATTCTTTATTCCTCACAGTTCCTTTTCTTCCAGATAATGCTTTCAAAACAATCATCTTTACCCTAATTCTAACTCCATCCTCATTTTGACTGTTTCTGTCTCCTTTTCCACATCCTACTTGTTAAAGGCAAATATTTCACAATTAAAAATCGCGTTTGTGTCAACACAAGAGTCAAAAAAGCACCAAACCCCCTGGAAAACAATCTGGTTAAAACATACCTGCTACTGTAGGTTGTCTTAGGATCACTGGGTGGGAAATAGGCATTTGTCTCCAATCATGGCTGTGGGCAGTGGGAGCCCCTGTGCATTACTGAGCAGGAGCCTGCAAAGCTGACATCAAACAATGCCTCACCCGTGTCTGAAAGGTGCAGACAGGGGTCAGCTCTGTGACTGCCAGTGGTGATTTAAAGCACATGTGTAATTGGAAACACAAATAGGAGCTTGTGTTGTTTGGCTTTAACAGGGAGCTTTTGAGAATGGCACCATGTGACTGCACAAAGAGGAAAAACACCAATCAACCCTCCAAAGAAAGAGTTGCAGAATGGGACAGAGCTTTCCTCTGCCAGTCTGCAGAAGCTCAAGAGCTTCCTGGCAGATCCAAAACATCCAGTACAAACTCCTGTTCCTCTGAGAGGGACTGTCACCTTGCATGTAAGAAGCCACAAAGAAAAAGATACAATTTGAATGTTTATAAGGTTTATCACCATCTGCCAGGAAGAAGATGTCAAATACCTCAGGGTCTGAGTGATTGGAAGAGGCCTGAAGTCTTTACAATCTGCTGCTGCATTAGAAGTGCCACTGCAGAACAAGTTTTTTGCTTTTTAATAAGGAGGCCATTCTTCTCCTAGTTCCTGAAAAGGCTGAAGACCTTCAAGCTTCTGAGAGTTGTGAGAAGCATAATCTAATGTGCATGTTATGTAGAAACATTCATTTCATCAGAGGGTTCAAGCTTATTTGCTCCTGTCTAGAATTCCTAGTTGTTCCTCTGCACAGCAGTTGCAGGATCCCCCTTTATGATATCATTTTCTTATTTTCTATGATTTAATTGTGTCACATTTGATTGGATTGGTCAATAATTTTATTCAATTAAGATCAATGGCAGTTTCAGCATTATTTTGAATTGCATGAGTCACACACCTTCTCTGTAAGTTTAAATTTATTCAACCACCCTTTGAACGAGCATTTTCCCATACCCCTATTCATTCTTGTTGAACCTCAATTAATTCTGCATTATTCTTTTTATGATTAAGTACTTAGAACTGAAGATAACTTTTAAAGTAAAGTAGAACTACTAATATAAATAATGGCATTTACAATTGCATCTAAATTATTATTTATCCTCCTGTATCCTCCTATTTTTTTGTCTTCTCTTACCAAAGCTGCAGATCAAGCAAAAGACTGTATGGATCTGCCAAAAATTCTTTGGTTAAATTGTTTCAAGATTTCATTATTCTAACTTTACCTCATAGCCTAAAGCAGAATCTTTTTGACTCTGAATTCCTAAAAGCCCCCTAGACAGCAGCCATATGTAATGTTGCTGCAACATTCGTGCAGAAGATGGACAATAGAGTTGTACAAGCTAACCACAACATTTTGAAATACCATCCCGTGTTCCATATGACTAGAGCAGAGGCTGCCAAACAAGAACAGAGTGTAGGAGGAGGATCTTCAAAAGCTGTTAGCTTTAGACTGAAATCCATAATACCCAGTGGGAAGCTCTTATAAGTGAAAGGTTCTCCATATTTACTGTACATTTCCAAAGACTTGCTGAACTAAAATGCTGCTGGAAAGACAGAATTTCTCTTCTTGAGTTTGCTCCTCTTTCAGGAAATGGCTGTGTTAAGGTCAGGTAATTTTCAAAATTTAAGTCCATCTAGTGCTTTCTCAAGGGATCGTACACAAGAATGCTGTTTTCTGAAAAGATAAAGAAGTCTTCTTCACCAAGAGCTGGGCAGATATTACTGTGCAGTGGCTGCACTTCAACATCAAGGGCTTTTTCCCATCTCACAGTTTTCCAGGAATGTGAATTCTTGTCTCATGTCACTCGAGTACTTTGAAGAGGAACACCAGAAAGAGTATTCAATTTATGCAGCTTCTCCAGGCATGGATATTCTTCAACTATAACTTCCAACATTGTTCTGCTTTCTGTTGTGCATTTTAGATTTGAATAAATCAAAGCGATGTACACAGTTTTGTACCCCTGGCTAGCTGTAGAGAAGCCCAGTGCTTTGCAAAGCCCTGCTGGGATTTACTTTTGTATGCACACTTGATTTTCCTGGAAATTTGAATTTCTCTTTGTCTGATACAATTTCATGGCTGTGGCAAACCCTCACAGTTCAGCATGAGGTTGGAAACTGTTGCTATCATAGTGCCAAGAGATAATTAGCTCAGCAATGTTAACACACATGCTTGGCATTCATTATCAGACAGGGTGGGAACAGAATGCAGCAAGATTTCCACCACAGTTGTTCACTGACCCCGCTGTCTGCTCTGTCCCAGCTGCCCATGCTTCCACTCTTCCTCTGCAGCCACAGCATCAGTCTGGGCAGGTACCAGGTGCCAGCAAGCACTAAACACAATGAATCTGTGCTTCTTCCTCTGCCAGGGCACCTTTCCTTCCCCACTCTTCCCAACATCTCTGCACTGCCCAGCTCCCCTTCCCTCTGTCTTGATCAGCAGAACTCTGAAGGCTTCTTTCCTGCTTTCTAGGAAGGGCAAATGGAGCTCAGAAGGATGCACATGGAAATCTCCCTCCTTAAAATGAAAGCTCACTGACAAGGCCAGCAGAGGTGATATTTAAATGCCTGTATTTCAAAAACTCTGTGTTGGAAAGCTACTCTTTACTATGTTTGGTGCATTTGACCAAGGAAGACTGAAGGGAGATGTCTAAATCAGAAAATAGCTTTGCACATGGGGTATCTAAAGAGTTGGTAAATATTTCATTACTGACAATGTAAAACAATGTCAAATGCTTTGGGCCTCAGAAGGGAATGAAATCCACCCTCTTGGAAGCAATACCTGTGGGGTTTATGGACTCCAACCACAAATCTTTCCTTCCTAGCAGCTCCTTTTAGCCCTTGATCATAATGTTAAAAATCCCAAGAGAGGTCTGACACGGTAATTGTTATTAATTATCATTTGTTCATCTCTTTATGACCTTTTTCTCTGAGAAAATGGCTACCCATTACTCCGTGAACATTTCAGATGACAGTGCAATTTCCGAGATACCCTTTCAGTTACCTGAAAGAATAATTTATGTACAGTTCTGCCTATCTGGAGGACGTTTTATACAGTAGAAAGGAAGATTATTCCTTCAAAAGAAAACAAACAACACAACACAACGAAAGAAGAACATCCTCATTATTTAGAAAAACCAAAAGACAAACCAGAAACCCCTAGCCTTACATATGTCCTTGAGCTGAAGATATTTGATATTATTTCTATTGGGACTGTGGTAGGTTTGGTTAATCCTTCTGAGTATTTCATATTCTGTAAACAGCTATTATTACACAATACATTTTCTAATACATCCCAATTAAGCAGATTCCCAAGGGAATATAAAGCACTCTTTCTTACTTGGAAGTACAAGTAAGCCAGATTGAAAGTCATATTATAGATCTCGAAGCAACAATATTTTTTAAAAGCAGCACACAACAAACCTTCCCTGGCTCGGGAGCAACAGCAAATATGTTAATATATAAAAGCAAGTATGTTACTATGTATGGGAGGAAAAAGAAAAAGGAGAATAAATCTAATGTTCCTGCAAAAATTATGTGGCAGTTAGATTTTTAAAAACACACTTTTTAAAAAAACCACACTTTTCTGGACAAGCAGTCTCAGAAATGCCAATGTCAGTTTATTGGACTACTCTGAAATACTATTGAAACCCTTTGAAAACCCAGGTCTAACTGTTTGTGTCTGAGATGTTGGACAGTAAATTCATTTGGAAAGTCAGTGGTAAATCCTAATTTTTGAGGTTGGCGTGCACCTACAGGTCTTACCCACTGTATCTTGGATAAAGAAATTATGCTTGCAAATTTAACTCTTCCACATCTTTGGCTACAGAAGCAATGACTGCCAGTAAACTCTGAGCCTAATTGTATCAATATTTTTGAACAAAATGTACAGAACTAGAAGAGATTCATAAAATTTCATAGAAGCCAACCCATTTATATGCATGTATTTGACTATCTTAACCCTATAGAACTAATATTTACTTCTGATAGAAGGGAGAGAATTTCAAAGTGAAAAGGGAAGAATTAAAATGCAGAAATGGAAATTACTCTGGCTTGTGTGATGAAAAGCATTCTCACTGCATGTCAAGGAGGTCAGTCTAGTTAGCATCAGTATTTGAAAGATTTGGAACAACTGCAAATCTTGTACCACTACCTGTAGGGCTGAGGCAAAACAGAATGGAAAATACCCTCTAGTAGTAAATCCACTGCCATTTTATTTGCAGTGCACCTTCTTTAAATTCCAAGCAGATACAAACAAACTTCATGTTAGTTCTCCCTGTAGGAATATTTGTTTTGGAGTGGGATCAGCAGTATTCCCTAATCCCCATTTTTATTAGTAGTCCACAGAAAATTTTCAAAGTGACAGTTGTAAAGTATTGAACCCCACTACATCAGCAGAAGGCACATCAACACACCAAGCAGCAATTCTTCCCATCAAGCCACACTGCTTTATGTAGGAGACATTTCCTATTCAGGCAGCCCCTTAGAGAACTGGACAGCATTTGGGTAATTCCCAAATATCAAAGAATACAAAGTAGGCAGAAGTTAAAGAAGACAGTCAGCCAAAATATTTCTCTTTCTTTAATCCTGAGAAAGAATCCTTTGAAAAGTGCCAGGGCAGAATCTGTCCATCCTGATTATTTTGAATAATCCTTTGTTCCACTGAGCCTACCCATTGAAATGAAACTGGAAATACTAAGAATCTCCATTAACTCCGTTGGGCTGAGGGGAATAAATATGAGAAGAAAGAATGAAAATCATGTTATAAACTTTAAAAAACCCCAAAACAAAAACCAAGAAATGAATGGACCAAAGACAAATATGTTACAGGGTAAAATAAAATGAAAATATTCTTTTTTTTTTCATTTTTTCTTTTCTCCACTTCCTGAGTTAACAGCAGAGGGCTGTTTTTCCACTCAAAAATACCTCTTTACAATAAGCATGTCCAGACCCGATTAGAAAACTGTTTTTCCCAACATCATTTGGCTTTAGTTGAATTGCTATGGTTTCCCACCCTTCCTATGAATCAGCACTCCTTTTCCATCATCCATCACTTTCCACACAGTCTGCACTGTCTACCCAGGGCCTAAAAGGAATAATGCACTGGCTATACATCTGCCTTTTTCTGAGGTCACTTACACCCACTAAGGAATGTACATCTGAAAAAGCAACATAATATACTTTTTCTACTTTGGAGAAATTAGGACATGTTGAATATTAAAATATTTTCTCAGAGCTATGCAAAATATCTCAATGTTTAAATATTTGCATATTATAATAGAACTCACAGTTCCAAACAAGTATTAGAGATCCTTAGCTTGGGGCTTCATATAATGCAGCCAAAACACAAAGGGAACACCCTAAAATAACAAGCAATTGATTGTTGGAATAGGAAAAAAAAAATTAAAAAAGCAACCAAATAAATAATAAATAAAAAATAAAATAAAAATACCCCAAAAAACTTATGGAAGAATAATTGGAACGTTAGTGAGTTTTAAACCTTGTTCTTATTATTTTGCAGTACTCTGTCCTTACCAAAGTAGCACAGAGATCGAAACAAAGGTATGGAGTGGATTTGTGGCATCTGAGTCTGCCCCACAAATTATAGTTAAATGAGAGAAGCAATTCAGAGGACAGGACAAACTGAAGCAGAAGCTTCAGAAACAAGAACAAAAGAGATTAAACCTTTTAATGGAAAGCAGAGGAAGAAGAAACAGCAGAACAGGTGATTTTTCCTTGTAAAATTCATCACTGGTGCTGCCAGGGTGAAACTCTTTCACCATTCACAGGCTCAGCCAACCGTAACGAGGACACGGGCTCAGTTTGTGAAGAGACCAGTAGCAGAAATGTTTAGTATATCACAGATTCATTCTCTAAAAGGCTGAAACAAAATCTAAAACAAACAGGTCTTGCCTTAGCTGGGTGCTGAGTGCTGCTCCCTGAGCAGCTCAGCCAGGAGTCCCAGATTGCATCCTGCAAACTTCAGTGGGCAAGAAAATCAGGACGTTGTGAGAAACACAGCCAAGTGCAGGATGGGTTAGACTAAAATGAGGATAATAGAGAAGCTGTACTACAGGGAAAAGTTTCAAAGAAAAGAACATCCAATGTGCCACCAGGCTGAGGGCAGAAAGAGAGATAAAAGCCGTAGGTCAGATTCTACAGAAGTAACAAATGGCAGCAGCTAGAATAAAAGAAAATAGAAGGCATAATGAGATAAATACATTCTCTGTAAAAGTTAAGTCAGGCTTGGCATTCAGATGTCATTGCTGAAGGCCATGCTACTGACAAAGGCCATTGATAGGCATGTTTTTAAATTAATCTGTTTCAAGTTGAAATACCACTAAAAAGCCAAAATACTGTGTTTTATTTTCATGGCAACCTAATCAATAACAATATGCACAAATATCTGAAGGAATGGTGCAAGTAAGATGGAACCAGGCTCTTTTCAGTGTTACTCAGTGACAGGACCAGAAGCAGTAGACACAAACTGAAACAGGGAGGTTTTTTATCCTCTGAACAAAAGAAAACTCTTTTCACTGTGGTTGTGACAGCAATGGCACAGGTATCCCAGAGAAGCCCTCTGGAGTGTCCATCTTTAGAGATGTTCCTGTCTAGAAAAGATCCTGAGTAACCTGCTTAGGCAGGAGGGCCGGACCAGGATGACCTCTGGTGGCTCCTTTCAGCCCCAACCATTCAGTGATTCTGTTTTACAATAATGAATCAGTTAATAACTTTTTCTTTACAGAAAAAACAGTAATGTTCTCAGAAAATGTCCTCTTTTGTATCTTTAAGCAGGACAGTACTTGACACAAGTTGCCTTTAGACTCTTTAGTACTGAAAACAGAGACAAAGGAACATGTTCAAAATGGATGAAAGAACTGACACTAAATACCTACCACCACAGGTCACTGGAATTTTTAGCTGATATATATTTTCACATGGCAACTGTACTGTCTTTGCTTTCACTACACGTTCCAAAGAAAATCATAAATTATTTTGAAGGGTTAATAGTTGGTTAGCAGATATTTTAGGGTATGCTACCAACAAGAGCAGCATGTGAAATACATGTTTATGAAAATGTCAGTGAGAAATGTTACACACAATTATAAGCAACCTGTTGACTTCTTAGAATTTAAAACAAGGTATTAAATATCTATGAGTAATTATTAAATTTAAATAAAGTATTTCTGTACACTATCTTAGTACTGTTCATGCCTACCTTCTCATACTAATAGCTGAAAGAAACTTTCATTTATTTTGATATCCTCTACTTATTTTATGCAAGAAATTTAAAAAAAGTGTTTTGAATTGGACAGGTGAATTCCCAGACTGTAAGGTTCTTCATTCCTTTTCTTTTCCAGACCTGGTAACATTATACTTCCAGTGCATCCTCAAACCAAAGACAACATCCTGAAAAGTGAAAGAAGAAGTAGCAACTGTCTGTTACAATTAAGGACAACATGAAAATACTGTGTTAGATATTACTCAAATATCTTTTGCTTTTCCTTAAAAAATATATGTTAATTTAGCATGACAGCATTGAGGATTTTTCATGATGCTTCATTGTATCTGAAAAGAATAATAAAATGGAAAACTGTTTAACCTTTCTCTTTGGTGCACATAGATCTTACTGTCAGTTTTGGAAGCAATAAAACTATGATTTGCTCAGTGAGCTTTATTGGTAGTGACAGAGTACAGGAATCTTTGGGGTTGAAATCATAGATATCGTGAGAGTTTTAAGGGGAAATTATTTCTAAATCAAACTAGCCAAGGTGACAAATGTTTAACTAGTCATCAGCTAACTGATAGCCTGGTAGACAGGGGAGAGGGGGAATGTGGATGGGTTTATTCACAGCATCTAAATAGAATGCAGCTGATAGAGGCATTGTTTTGTATATTATCATTTCACTCTTTCCTGATAGGCAGGATAGCTGGGACAGTTCCCTCAAAACCTAGAAAAATAGGAATGCTTCTTTTATTCAGATGTTCATTGCAGATAGAGATACACAGGGAGAGATACAGATGCATAAATGTACTTACACATAGAAACTCACAGGGAAAATATGTGATGAAGTGGTGAGATAGAAAATCTTGAATTCATATGCTACTCCCACGTGGCAGACACCAGCAAAGTGGCCATAACATTCCAAACACATGTACACAGATTCCTTATTCTACATAAGTCTCATTATGAGTTCTGCATATGCTGTCTATTTACAGTTCATCTATTTTAAAGAATTTCAAGTAGTTATAGCCATTATGTGTCCCTCTGCCTAATCATCAAGTGCCTTTGATACTATCAGTTCAGACACAGCAGCCAGGCAAAAATATGTGTCCAGCATGTTTTAGACATCTCTGACTTTTGGACACCTTGCTAATAGGTAATGGTGTGAACATACTAAAAGCAGTATCTTTGATGCTGACAGGGTCAGCAGTGTACTGGTGTGTGGTGTGCACTTCCACCACCTGTCAGAAATCCCTGCCTTTAGCATTTTGGACTTTTGTTCTGTTACTAGGCAAGGAGCAGATTTTGCCTGTCCTGGGCCTCAGTAAACTTTGGAGGGAGAGAAAAGGGATTAGAAAGAAACTGCAGTTGAAGTTACTGGGAGGGAAATAGTCTGGGTAAATTTTAATTAGAAATGTTGAATGCAATTATGCAATTCTTCATCTAGCCTTGCAGCTCATCACTGCAGCCATTAAAAGAGAGGGATACAACCTATTACTCTATTTCTGCATCTCCCAGTTGTCCCTCTCCTCAATCAAATCAGCAAAGTACAGATTAAAATCTCTCTGGTTTCCATGTCAGTTGCCACAGCATTCTCTGGCAGCCCTGTGGAGCTGTGACAGCTTTGTTCAACCCTGCATGTCAAAGTGCCTCTTTTGGGCCACTTGGAGGGCGATGCAGAATTCATATGCCCACCCCTCCTTTGGCTGTTCCTGGAGCACTGCCCCTGTGAGTGCCCAGAACAGAAAGAGTCCTTGGGTGATTACAGTGCAGCACACAAGGAAACCTCTATTAAGCTCACTCCAAGGCAGATTTGTCAGACACTTTAAACTTGGACACAAAATTTGCCTGAAACGCATCTCTCTGAGACCAGCCACCCATGCTGAAAGTTCTCTTCAGAGGCAAAAACTGCAGTTTTCTGGGAACAGCTAAGACTTTAAAAAAAAAAAAAAAAAAAAAAAGTTCCACAGAATTAATTCCACCCTAATTTAATTAATCATTTAAGCTGTGACTTAAATATAAGGCAAATGTAATAAAAACATCAGGTTGAGACAAACTACTGTCAAAAGTGTTGGCTGGAGGCATTAAAATGTGGCAAAGTCACACACAACTGAGTATTGGCAGCTGTAACTGCTGTGTCATTTTATGGCACCACTGCCATAGTGTTCTGTACATTACAGACATTTTAAAGAACTGCTTGCTGCATGCCCAGCACAATCTCAGGTTTTGGAGGCCTCACAGAGTAGCAGTGATTCTGAAAGTGCTGTGCAATGGCCATGTAGGCACCTGAAGCCTTTCCAGACCGGAAATCTCTCAACAGCTCCCATGGAACAAATACGTTCTTGAAAGTGGAAGGCTGTTAAAAAATGTCCAGAAAGTGACAATCCTCCTTACTTCAGCCATGCAACCACCTTGAAAACATATGGATTGTCACTGAAGTAGACCTCTGACCCCTGAAAATGCATTTTTTACAGCTAAAATTCCTGAAACTGACAGGAAGGTTAAAAGTGTATTGAAACAATATAAGGAAGAGACCAACCAAACAGCAGAGATTTGCTGTAACTATTTCAACATATGCATTATAAATCCAGGAAATTAATAAGTAAGTTTTAATTTAGAATAAGTAAGCTGAGTTGTGGAAATGCCCTCACCAACAGCATAAAAACTGCTTTTACTGAGACTATGCCACAGGAATGTGGTGATGATTAATGTATAATAGATACTGTGACTTCTGAGATCTGAATACAGTTACTGTAAGTGATACATTAGATTAAAATAAAATTATCATTTCGCCCCATTTTGACACTAGAGCTGAATGGAGTTGAATACAAAGAACATTTGAAGAAGATGCATAACAATATTTTTTTTCTGGCTAAAAAGACACTGATGCTTAATGCTACATTGGGAATGCTACATCCAATTTTATATTAGCTTCATCATATAAACATGTTCATGCATTTGTTTAGAATTTCATGTAAAATTCATTCTTTGCCCAATCTTTGCTGTAATTCCAAAGAAGCAAGATATAGTCTTCCTCATTAGTGAAGAGACCAAACTTCTGATAACCATACAGACTCATCTCACCTTAGAAAAGAACTAAAACTTTTGTAAAATTTGAAAAAGGGAATAAACTATCACATGAAAAAAGTTTCACCTACCCTTGCCTATATCAGACCTTATCAAAGTTTTCTAGACACATAAGCAAACTGAAAAACAGTGAACTGCAATGGGAAGGGATATTCAATGTTGACAAATAACATACGTGGTAGTAATAATTATTATTTTTACCAGGCTTTAAATCTGCTATTTAATTAAAAAAAAAAAATAAAAAAAATAGCTAGACTGTTCCCCCAGCCCAAGATCAGCTACAAAAATTTGAAGATAATTAAGAAAACCTACACTAAAAATGTTATTCCAGAGGTGGTTCTTCACAAAGAACTATATGCCAAAGGTAGAAATTGCCCCTGGGAAGAAACTAAGTGTAAAGAAATGTTACTTTAAGAAGAGTCAAACTTCACGTTATTAATTTTAGAATATAAAAATGCAGAATCTGCCGTGGAAAAGGTACCCACAGTGTCCAAATGTGCTGTAAAGGGAGGAATATCTTCACAAACAAGACTTGAAATCTAAATATGGAAAATTGAAAGCTGATCATAAGAAAAGCTTTCCCATCCTACACATTCCCTTATGAAACTCCTTGCTACAACGTGTTGTTAGAATCAGTAATTCAGAAGCAAAGATACGGATATGGGAAATGCTCAGGGTTTTATACCATATCAACAACGAAGTGTTTGAGAAGGGATATAGGTTTGACTATCTGTTCATTAGCCTTATCTCCCTGTGAAATATAAAGTAAAAGCTGCTGGTTTTGCTGAGGGCACATACAGGCCTGAATGGACCGATCATCAGAATCAGCTCTACAAGACAGTGCCCACACTGCCACTGCTTCCCTGCCACCAGTGGCCTTTCTTAAAAAACATGTTTTTGAAGCACAGTAACCTTCTCGCCTTTCACATATTCATATGTACCTTACATGAGACTAATTTCTCATATTGATATCTTGGATTTTGGATATGCAGGCAGCCAATCTATAATCTTCTGTCATCTAAAGCACAAGTATAATGGGGTGATGCCATGGTTTTCCTAAAGTGCAACACAATCACAGATCTGTTTCTTAAAGCAAGAAGGGACCATTAGATAATGTAGTGTTACTTGATTTATTACATAGAAAGATAGCATCAGTAGGAGCCTGTTTTGTAGTCCAGTTGCCTTTTTTGACTCAGACAACTGTTTCACATGTTCACAAAAGAGTTTAGCATATTTGGATACTGGCTTGTGTTAGCAACAAGCACGTTTGGACAGTTTCTTTTTCTTTGATATGTGTATGGCCCAAGGCTATCCTGAAAGTAATAATCTTGCTTAACGAAGCATATTTCAAATTGAAAGAAGGGAAATATAGGTTAGATATATGGAAGAAATTCTTTACTGTTAGGGTGGTGAGACACTGGAACAGGTTGCCCAGAGAAGCTGTGAATACCTCATCCCTGTCAATGTTCAAGGGGATGGGGGATTAAGCAACCTGGTCTAGTGGAAGGTGCACCTGCCCACATCAAGCAAATTGAACTGGATGATTTTTAAGGTCCCTTTCAAACAAAACTGTTTGATGATTCAATGACATCCACATTTGGAGATTGCTTGTCTCATCAGACATTTAATAGAGCCTTCAATGTTATATGTAAAAGAAACTTAATGACCATAAAAATAGACACTTCTCTGTAAAACTGAAAACTTAGGTTCAGTCCCCTGCTTTAAGTGATAACTAAGACTAGACTGATAACTAAGAGTAAGAATATTAACTGAGACTTGAGTCTTAACTTAAGCTTGGAGTTATGCCAATCTGTATGTCTAATCCTCAAGAAGTTGGCCTCCTTTCCTTCCCCTGAAATTTTTAGACTAACTCTAGGACAATTAACCAGCCTCTCAGTGATGGGCTTCTACCAGTACCTTACTTTGATGCCAATACATGCACAGAACCGTGAAAGTGGGACCTCTGGGAGAAGCAAATTCAGAGAGTACAGCTATGGTGTCTGGAAGAAGAGACATTGCAGGTTGCCTGCCACAACCTTGCTGCCACAATACCTCCCTCTGAACGCGTGTTGGTGCACCCAGGGTGAGAATGAATCAGCACTGCGGCATCAACAACATACCACTTCCCCCATTAGGAACACCTGTTGATAATTCACCAGCCTGAAGAACAGCTGAAAAATGAGTCTCAGTGCTGGCAGCCAGCACATCTATTCAGCAGTAAATCTTTCCTCTTCAGCGGTTATTCAAGGCTCCTGCTCCTACACTCTTGTTTACAATGGCTTAGCTCTGTTGGTATTTGTGTGTGGAGAGAACATAAGAAAAGAAGTAGGCTGTGTATTATCACCTAAGGCAAGAGAAGGCAGCCTGCCTCCGTGGCACACCAAAACTAGGATTAATCACACATATGTATAAAAAAAACCAAAACTAAAAATAAAACTAACCTAACAACAACTTCTCGATAAACTATTATCATTTAAAAAACCAAAAGATCCCAAATAGATATTTGAGGTGGAGGACAGAATTGAGCTGCAAAACCGGATACTTTTCACCAGAAGTAAAAAAGAGAGAGCAAATCTAATCTTCTAGTCTCAGAGGAGAGAGAAGTGGGCATGCCTCTTTTACTGGGGCCTAGATGGAAAGCATTGAAAGGTTTCACTTCAATTCAAAGGTTGAATGAGAACATGTATGAAATAATTTTCAGTTCCTTAATGCTGTGGACATGTTTACCAGCTTACCAGTTTTCTATCTTACTACTGCCAGTGAGCAGGGGGCTGAAAGGCACCTGAACAACCCAATCTAGTTGTAGCCCTTCACCAAGATCCTTGCAGCTGTGTTCAAGAGTAACAAAAATGCAGCCCATACATGATATCTATTTTGATATTTTGAAGTTGCTGTTGTGGCTCTAACCATGTTAAATCTAATCAGATTTAAACTCTGACAATTCTAGACAAATATCCAGCTATAACATTTCACAGGAGCATATTTTTTGTGATTGAAGGAAGGAAATTTGTTGTACAGATAACAGTGTCATGGAGGGAGAGAACACTGACACAAACAGTCAGCAATAATGGGTGTATATCATGGCAATATTTGCTTGTGGCTTCCTGTGTCAGGAGAGAATCATTGCTCCTCTTTTGGAAGCCATCCTATTTCAAGGGACATAGCCACAAACGTCATCACGGCAATTACAGTCAGCATTGCGAAGGTCTGAACAGTTTCTGACATATAGCTGAGTTTAGAAACAGAGCACTAAAATAATATCCTGCCTAAATGGCTTTTGACAATTCTAGAAAATGTTGTCTATTTATGAAGTAAAATTAAAAATAAAAAAAATATTTGTAAGAGAACACTTGAAGCACTTTTCAAAGCTTTATGAAAGTCAGTTTCAGCTCTCACATATAAATTGCAATGATTTAAAGAAAAGTGCTAAGAAGATAATACTTCAGGGAAAATTTTGCTCCTACTATAGTGATACCTTCAAACATGTCCCTCTTTAATTTCTCTTCTTGATAGAAAGTTTTGCATCCTATATTCAGAGTATAAGATCTAAATATTGTGTAAACTGGTGAATTTCCTCATTACCACACACCTTTGGACTCTGTCTTTAACTGTTTGTTCTAATTAAGAACAAGGAAAAATTTCATAGAACCATAGAATGGTTTGGCTTGGAAGGGACCTTAAAGGTCATCTAGTTCCAACAGCTCTGCCATGGGCAGGGACAACTTTAAACAGTCCAGGTTGCTCAGAGCCTCATCCAAATTGGCCTTAAACACTTCCAGGGATGGGACATTCACAATTTAGCTGGGCAATCTATTTCTTTGCCTGGAAAGGAATTTCTTCCCAACATCTAGTCTAAACCTACTCTCTTTCAGTTTAAAGCCATTTCCCCTTGTCCTGTCACTGCACGCCGTCAGAGTCACTCCTCTTCTTTCTTGTGGGCTCCCTTCAGGTGCTGGAAGGCCATAATTAGATCACCTAGACACCATCTCTTCTCCAACCTGAACAATCACAGTTCTTAGCCTTTCCTCATAGGAGAGGTCCTGTGGTCATCTTGGTGTCTCTCCTCTGGACTCACTCCCACAGCTCCATGTCCTTCCTGTGCTGGGACCCCAGAGCTGATGCAGCCCTGCAGGTGGGGTCTCAGCAGAGCAGAGCAGAGCAGAGGGACAGAATCCCCTCCTTTGCCCTGCTGACCATGGTGCTTTGCATATGTTTGTCTTTCTGGTCTGTGAATGCCCATTGCCAGCTCATGTCCAGGTTCTCATCCACCAGCAGCCCCAAGTCTTTCTGGGCTGCTCTCCATTTGTTCATCCCCCAGCCTGCATTGAAACCAGAGGTTGCCCTGACCTAAGCGCAGCACCTTGCACTGGAAACACCCAACACCGCCACAAAAATGTAGTTCTTATTGTCAGTTTTCCTTGTAAAACAAATTCAGCTTAAAATCAGATACAAGAAAGAAAAGAATTTGTCTCAAAGGTATGGCAGCACACTAGCTAAAGACATTTACAAATGTACTTACAAGCCCATAGTTTTCAAATAATGTTTTATAAAGTTTTGCATTTCAGACATCTGATATTTATTCCATGGAATAAACAACATACAGCTCTGACTATACAGGAGAAATGGAGGGTTTAGGGCAAAAGATAAAGTAAGTCAAGACACTCAGCTATGCAAGAACCATAGAAACGTCAGTGTAAAGAAGCGCCAATTTCTTCTTCAGCATCTAGGTAGAGTTTGCAAGAGGTGCTTGGATGAAAAGCAGAGGCCATCATGGTCAGTGATGGGTTCAAAAACTTAAACCCATTACTTAATAAGATCACTGGAGATTTAAAAAAAATAATATATATAGAGAGAGAGAGATAGAGTGAGACAGTGAAAAATTTAAGTATTAAACATAAAGACTCCCTGATTGACATCTATAATTACATTTTGAAACCCATGCCAGAGCAGTATGTCTACTCATCTGTAACAAGGTCTGAACATTCAGCTTGGTAGTAGGTAGGGATTTTATTTGGAATGTTTTACTGTGTCACTAATTGGTTTTTATTTAATAAGCCTTTTCTCAAATGGCTAATCTTAGAGGAGGAGGAAGTGCAATTTTTTAATCTTTCAACTTATTTTATGTTTTGTCACCTAATATTCCAGTTGGATGTGTGAATTAGGAATGGTTTAGTCCTCTTGAATATGCTGTGGTAGTCCAGGAAGAGTATAAAACAGAAGAAGTTCAATTTTACCATACTTATTAATATTTTAGAAGAAAAATATTCTAAAAGTACATTGAAAACTGGTGTCCATCCACAAATTCATCATTGTAGATAATGATAAATCTTATTCCTGCTTATTCTCCCAAAAGAAGTGTATTTTTTTTTCTTTTTTAGGAATGTATGAAATGAACTGTGACCCATTTGAATAAAATGGAGATGGGCCAGTTTTAATAAGTGGATTTTGTTCCCTTCTTTTATTTTCATGAAGACCATGAAAAATTGGACCAAAATAATTGGCTGCCTCTTTTAGCTGGATTTCTATGCATGGAAAGGATAAATAGCACTTGTGCCTGGTACTAGCACAAGGCCTGAAGCTACAAAATGAGCTCTTATATGTTTCCATTGGAGGCCAAAACCAATTTAAACATCAATGACCTCAATGGATTTTTGGATCAGACTGCTTGGAAAGAAAGCATAGAATTAGTTTGGACTATCTCTGTCCAAGTTAGAGTGAGTACATTTTTCACCACTCATATAGCAGCAAAGGGAGAATTAGGAAGGCAAACGAGCTTTTTCAAAGATCCCACCAGTTTTAGAAAAATACCTCATATGTTTGAAGACACTCTTCATATAAATGCAGACTTTTCTTAAACACTGACAAGGAAGCTTACTTTACAAAAGTAAATAATACCATTTAATAATAAGAGTTTAAAAATACTTTGAGAGCTACTTAATGCAATTTGTATTCCTTTAGGAGAGGTCTCATGTTGTCTAAGTTTTAACATCTAAAAACTGGTGTTTTACCTAAGCTAGATACTCTTTGGACACTTGTTCAAGGAATTTTGAAAATTACAGAGCTAATTCAGTCTGCTGAGGCATGGTGCATTGCTTTGTCCACAGGTTATAAAATGAACAGGAGAAAGGAATAGTTTGGATAAGGTCTAACATTTTAGAAAAATCATGTTAAGCAAAAAGAATACAGTTCTCCATACAAATGGAAAGGCCTGCTTGAAGGTGCCAAACAGTTACAATTGAACTCCTGTCTTATGGTTGTGCCATTATAGATGAAATGGAATAATTAAATAATAATACAGGAACTTATAAAAGTTCTTGGAAATCATTTTTCAGTCCGTTCTTGTTACAGGAAAGTCTGTTATCTCAAGCCATTTCAAGGCTTTTAGTAATGTACAATTTATGGATTGCCTTGGGCCATGAGGATACACACCTTAAAAATAACTAGTGAGAGACAGAATTGAAGCTTACAAGCACAGGGGAAAGAGTTTCCTTCTGATCTCATTACATAATGACCTGTCTCAATTTTGAGACTATTCTCATTTCTAGACACAGAGACAAAAGCCTGTCTTGGGAAAGTGGAAAAATTAGAATATGTGGAGAGTCCTGCCAAGAATAAACTTTTCTTTCCATCCATACCAGGATACGAGGAATTAAACTAACCTCCAACAATGGGTAGCTGTTTGCAAGAAATATGGATCTCTTCAACCCTCACAATCTGCTCTAGAAAAGAACAAGTGCTCACAGCACTATTCTAAATACAGGGCGAAGGAATTCACAGGTAGCAGCAGAAAGTCAAAGATTTGTATTCAGTGGAACAGATCACACGATTATGACCTCCTTAGACATGACTTGTATGAGTAGCTGTTGATAGAAGACAGAAATTGTATCACTAAACTTAGCACAGTTTATATTACTCACCCCCTATTACACTTATTATTATTTCTTCAAAATATTTTGTACTGTTTCCAACAGAAGATTTTCAGCCAAGACGATAGAGTATCAGTCATACTGACAAAGAGAACAAATTCTAATTAGTGTCTCTCAAGTCAAAATTAATAACATCAAAGTTATCATTTCTTTAAAAAATTCAGTATATCTTCATGGATGATTTAATGATGATTGTATTCTAGCAAATTTTACCATGCATGATGCTTCTATTTGAGATTTGATATGGTTTATACTATATCCTCTGCCAACTTTTGTCTGGGAAACTGGGATTGATAGTGTGAATTCTGAAATATTAACAGGTTGGTTTTTAAAAAAAAAAAAAAAAAAACTAAATGAGCTTTAGACAAAAAAAAAAAAAGAGACCAAAAATACACTGAAACTAGGCAGTTCATGACAAGCCCCAGTCCTTGGAAAAAGCAGAGTGGGGATGCATATCTAGTGAAAATATGATATAGTGAAATGGTCTAGTGAAAGGTGTCCCTGCCACAACAGTGGGGTTGAAACTAAATGATCTTTAAGGCCCCTTCCAACCTAAGCCATTCTGTGAATCTAAGATGATTCTATGATGATTCTACAATAATTCTGTGATGATTCTACGATGATTCTGTGCTTCTATGGTACAATACCTTATTTCACATTAACAGCTCCCTGGTAAGTTATTATCATTTGACCTAGGAAAGAGAGCAAATAATGCTCTGAAAGAACAGATAAAAATGGAAACATCCAGGCCAATACTTCCATAAGCTTTTCTGGCACTATAAACAGAAATGTCTCTAGCCATTAATTAAAATTAACCACATAACTTCACATTCACTAGGGTTTCTGGTAGAGTATTTGCAAGCCAGAGGTTTTCCACACTGTAACTTCCTGTCTTTAGTGGCAGTGGGGCATTATAGCCAGATTAGACTATATTTGTCACCCCACTGTATGTTTATGTAGGCAATCACAGAAATGGTTTGAAACTAATGGGCAAGGACAGCTGTCTCAAAGGGTTCTGCAAAACCACGATCCAGGTATGACATTAAGATGGCTTGTTTGCACAGAAAAGTTGGCAGTTATAGCTACTGCGAATGAGGAGAAAACAAATCTGATTCTATTTTAGTTATGCTGGTATAATGTCCACATCAGAAAGTTCTATTTTAGAGAAAAAGTCACTCTGTTCAGCAGTAACAGCACTTTACCTCACTGAAGTAAAAACAGGCCAACACCTGTTTTTCTCAAATTAGAGGGTGAAGGGCTTTTCTTGCCACTTTCATTATTTTTCTCTTTTTGAAAAAAAGAAACAAAACAAGAATGGTTCTGCAAGCTTCACGAGGAGGAATAAAAGGAGAGAAAAATGGATTTTGTCTGGGTTCTTGCCCTTGCACCACACTAAATAAAGGAATACTGAGGACAGACAGTTCTAAATCACAAGAGAAAAGCATCAAAGGTAAAAGAAAACCTTCTGACTGAATTGCAGCGTTGCCACTTCCCATGCCCTTTCTGGAACACTTTGGAATGAAAATGTTTCATTTACTTGTTCTGGGGTTTTGGTGAGGTTTTTTTGGTTTGGGTTGGGTTTTTGTTGGGTTTTTTTTGCGGTGAAAAAAAATGACAGGAATCTGGATGGAGCATCCTTCCCTTGGTGACCTGAGGCCAGTGGGGAGTGATGGGGCAACCATAGGTAGAGAGGAGAGAGGAAGTTGTGTCCTGTGTGTGATGTGCCACCACATGTTGGTAGCATCCGCAGTTATACACAGGCAGCACCCCTTGGATGTACAGGCAGCGAGGAGGGAGAAGAGAAACAAATGCATGGAAGTCCATTTAATATATGTTGACTGGTCCATGCTGGTTAATTACCCAACAGGCCAGCATTCCAATGGAACACAACTTACAAAGAAACCGTGTAGTGAATGCATCTGCTTTGGTACTGAAATTAGGGTCACTCATTTGATAGGAGGGTCTGTTAAGGACTGTATGTCTCCCTGATGACAGTTCAGTTCTGTGGGAAGCTAGAAAAGCACAAAACTGCTGCTAAGAGTAGCTCTGACAGGAATAGGTAAGTGTGGGTTGAAGCAATCATGATTCATGATTAACTTATGGAAGCTAATCAAAAATCCTGTGGGCAATCCCTGGACCCCTACTGTCTTCAAAGCCTCTCACAGCAGTCTCTCAGTATGAAGAAGGGTATTACATAAAGATGGAGAATGATTTTTAAGGGACCTGAATGAGAATTTGATGGAATGGGCTCCTGCGCAATCCTATGGCTGGCAATATTGTCACCTTTCCCATGACATATGCCTGTGATGTTGGCTTGCTTAGTGAGCCTGCTTGAGCAGGTTAGGATATGCTTTCAGACACAAAACCAGATCTGAATAACAAATCAGAATGATTAGGACTCATCAAAAAAATCTTGCCTTGGCATGCCTAAGAGCAGAGAGATGCTGGGTGTCCTGTCCTTCTCCTCCCATTTCCCTTCTCCCCTGCTGCAGTCAGATGCATGTGAAGAGTAGATATGGTCAGACAGAGAGGCTCCATGGGGGTCACAGTGGGAGATGCTCTTGTGCTGGGCAATATTAAGGTGATACAGCAGGAAACAGGAACAGCAGCTTTAATTTAATCATAATCCATATATTTTCCTTTGAAACATGAGAATCTGATAATACTCAGTGCTTGCTGAGCTTCCCAGTTTGGCCACAGAGCACACAAGGTTTATGTGAATCACTGTCAGAGGGCAAGTTCAAATTGTGATAAGTAGCCTATATGTAAAAGCAGTATTTCTGCATCAAGTAATAAGGCTATGTTTCCTGGGAAAGGAGTGGTTGAAATCTACCCCTTGTCACACAGTATCACGAACAACAAATGTAATTTTAAAGCCATTAAAATGCTGCCAAATACATTAAACAAAAATATACAGAGGATTTATTCAGCAGAAGATTTACAGATTTCCTAAGTAGTGCATCATTATCAGAACTGTCAATTTGAAAATAAAAATTGTCAAGATTACTGAAACACCGTAAAAGCTGTGACAGAAATAGGCAATAACTACTAAGTTGTTTTTTTTAAATAAAACCCTCAGCAAACCCACTCTACACACAATTATCACCTCTGTGGACTACCAAGAAAACAGTAAAGTACTGAAGCAAACTAAAGACAAGCCTGGTATCCAGCACAGCTAGCATCAGCACTCTCCAATTATTAGTCTACTGTTGAAAAGCAGATTGTTGTGCATTTAATGATGGGATCCAGAGGAGCTGACATCCAAAACAGATAAAATCCCAGCTAAAAGATGATCATTTGTTGTCATGTTGCTGTGGTTTGGATTTGGACCCCTCACTGTGCTCCTGACTGGTCAGCCTCCCATTTAGCCTCCTTGGCTAAGCTGAGACAAGAAGAAGTTTTGTCACAGTCTGCAGATAGTTATTAAATAGGAGATTTCTGACATGAAGTTTTTGGTAAGCCTTTCCTACCTACAAGCTTACCAGGCTGATGTGTTCAAATTCTGGGAAGCCAGTCCCATGCCTTGCTTTGATTTGAGAACACCAGAGTGCAATCTTTTCCTTCCACATCCTTTATGACCACTCCACCCAATAATTTCCCGGTAGAGATAAGATTATATTGCAGTATTGAACCACAAGTAAAGTCTAGGGCTATCCCGCCCTGATGGTCTAGTAATTTAAGCACACCTTTTTCACCTCCCATATCTTGCAGATTCTACTGATTTATAAATTGACCCTCAAAGGACATCTGATAGTTAAAAACAAACAGGCACAGAGCCCACAGAAGTGCTTCTATATGTAGTTGGTCTGAAATCCATCTGTAACATCTATACTGTGCTGTCCTATTTCCCTAGTGCTGTTTCTTCATCATGCATGTCCACTTTCTGAAGACAGAAGGAGCCTAGGATCATTCGCTTTGACATAGCTCCTTTTTTGTACCATATGAGCTCTCCTTCCCAAGAAGCCCCCTTCCTGTCTTGCTCACTAGCTGAGTTAGATCCACTTGCAACAAAAGTATGCCTCACTTTCCTTCCCAGAAGACAGTCCCTTTTCACATCTTTTCCTTTTTATTTTTAAGGTGCTACACCAAGCACCTGTTTACAAAGAAATTCTAGTGCTGGCCCCTTGCAGGGAAGGTATGTGCCATTACCATCTCACTGCTTCACGAGGCTTCTGCTTGGATGAAAGTCATTTACTCCATTATTCTTCATGTTAATTACATGTCCACTCTTGATAGGATTTCACTGACCGCAGATGTAAAAGATAACAGAGAAAGTAGCCAGTGTTCCATTCAAAATGAGTTTGCAGTTTCACACTTGGAAGCATAAAGAGATCTGAATAGGTGGCTTATTAACAGATCAGGAGGAGTCTTAATGAACTCCTGTAGCTGAGAGATGAAGCAAGACTGTCCCAGATTAAAAGGAACATTTTATACAGGGGAAAAAACTTAACCGTTTAAATGACCATGATTCTGTGCCTTTTGAAATCTTCCTGATAAACTTGCGAGTCCTAAAATATCTCTGTTGGGTCCTCTTCTCAGGCTGGTACTCAAAACTAGTAGGGACTGATTATCAGAATATTTCATAACTTAAGAAAGGTACCTTTACTTTATGGAGGGCTATGGGGGAAGTTTCACTGCAAAAAATATTTCAAAGGAACTTGGTAATTGCACATCATGGTACATCCTGAAGAAGATCATCAGTAAAACAGAGACAGCCATGGAGAGCTTTTCTACTAAATGACTGACCAGAATGAAAGAGAGTGAACAGACTGGTGTTGGGTCAGTATTTCTTCAAGATGGGTTTGAATGTGATGGTCTTCATTCTGGAATCTGACAAAGACAACATTGAATTGAGTGTCTCCACTGAATCCCAGTGCTGGGGATCTGGAGTTTTGAAGTCAGTGACTAAATCTGCATTGGCTTAAATAAAACCTAGCGAAAAGTTGGAGGGGTTGTGACACAAAAGTGAACGGAGTTACTGCAGTGTAGCAAGTTCATTGTGGTTTAGATTAATGCATTAGTTTAATGCATTTTAGATAGCATTTGCTGGTGGCAAAGAACACTGCTCCAGTCAGTTCCTGTAGCTCTGTTGATGTCATTAAGCTGTGGTAATTCATTTGTCTATCATCATGCTAAGCTTTTCCCAGCTGCTGGTGTGCCCTGGATTATGATCAGTTTTGTATTATTAGATGGCAAAAACTGACCTTCTCTTTGGTTGCACCTTTATTCAGCTTTTTAATATGCTATTCGTTTACTTAATACCATGCCTCGGTAATACTCTCCTTAAACTGTGGTACTCTATAGACTGATTTGAGCTGATGCCCTGAATATCCTTAGCTGGTCTGATTACTTATTCTTGCTGGATCTGTAGCCCAGATATATTCCTTTGTATTTCACACTGTTACACTTACAATATTATTATTTATTAACCCCATTATACAGATAGTGAGAAAGTGAAATTGAAGAAGCGATAATGAGTGAGACTTTGAAGAACCCTGCAAACTCACTCCTGCTTTAAAAAGGAAAACTGCAGTAGGTATGATAACATAATCCGACTCTCTCAAGCACAAACACCACTTGTTTATGTTATTACTCCCTTTTGCAAAGGAAAATCCCAAAAGCTGAAGTAATTTTTGCAGTACAAACATAATTTGGCTTGATTTGCACGTTGTTGTCCTTTTGAAATCCTGGCAACCAGAGATAGGTGTCCTGCTTTGGCTGTGGACATCTGGTCACCCTCAAATGGAGCCAGTAATGCTAATTAATTCTAGCAGTACACAATGCCTTGTTCTGTACTGTCATAATTCACTGAAGGCCGTGAAAGCTATACCCCTCTCTGTGAGGTTGCAAGCAAGCACGTGATTGGAATATTATTCCATCTCTATTTCACATTCTTCATTAGCCCTCATTTACTGCAAAAGAAAGTTCAATTGCTCATACTTGGGAAAAACAGCAGGTTAATTTAACTTGCTGAATAGACTTTTAACCACTCAGGAAACTTAATATTTTCTGAAAACACCACCAGTTTTGTTTATCACATATTAACTACGAAATACTTTAAATAAACAGCTACCTTATCTTCATTTATCTTCTAAAATCTCACAACCAAACAAAAATCCAAGGCAGTACCTTTCAGTTCCAGTAAGGTTTAGCTGTTTAATAGCCTTAAGTGCCTTTGAAAATACCCTGCTTAATGGAAGAAATGTTGCAATATGAGGGGTTACAAATACTTCACATCTGCAGAAAAAGATAGCAATTTAAGAGTCCCAATTGCTTTACTTTAAGAATCTGGGGGCTAAGTGACATTTTCAGTACAAGTACCAATTATCTATGTATTCAGCTTCTTCCATCACTGGATTTATCTGCATTCCGGATTGTTGCATAACATGCTTTTAAGAGAAAATTTTAGCCAGTGGAACCCAAAGCTGGATGGCAAGGCATGGTTTAGTGAAAATATTATTTTAGTGATAAGACTGATATACCAGATTTGGTAGGACGGGGGTGATGACAACAGGGGGGACTCAATAAATGCATCTAAGACTTAATTCATATGCACACCAGATCATATCTTTAAAGCAAATTTAGTGCCTTTCTACATTTTCCTGTTGGATATCACCAGGTATTGTGATGGCAGCAGCAAGGGAAGGTTGAGTAATAACTCAACAGTAATTTCCCTAGTGCCTGTAAATAACAAACATTGTTAGCAAATGAGTGATGGAGGTCAATGGGCCATAGAGTCATTAGATGGTTTAATGATATGCTGCAGGTTATCTCGGGGCACAGTGCTCTAATGACATTCTCAGCCTTCCCTGCAGCAAATAACCTCTGCAACCCGAGATAAGCAGTTGCATTGCACAATACAGTACAATATCAAATGACCCCAGCAAGAAAATTTCTCTTCTGTTTGACATTTAATGTGCAAGTATCCGTCAAAATCTGTCCTGGGAAGAGAGGTGTCCTACTTAAATCTGTTTTTGCTAACTCAGAAGCTATTAAAGGGCAGAACCCAAAATTCCTCAGACCTGTGGCTTATGGATAGGAGGGTAATAGTTGGAGAAGAATGCCTAGCGGGAAGCCTTTTGCCTTGCTTTCCTGGCTATTGCTTGTTTTTTGCAAAGGCATAGTCCAGTCAATAAAAGTATGAACAATATAGTCTGTTTTGCTAGTAAAAGGTCATAGCAGACTGAGTTGTCTAAGTATTTGAGAGTCTTGAGAGTCTTTTGAGTCTTTTGAGAACTTCTGGGTCAGTTGTCAATGGGATATTTAGGTGTACAATGATAATTCAAGTTATCTTGATTTGGTATCAGCACGTTACATAAGTATAAAAGGGTAAAGAAACTTCAGTGTTACCCCAGAGCTTAAAGGAACTCAAAACTAGGTGCCAGCTAGTGAAACAATAATTTTTTCAGCCTGGCTATAGCACCAGTAGACTATATCTTGTACATAGACATCACTTAGCTTAAACCAGCAGATCACATTCAGAATTTTCTCTTTGTTAGCCCTTCTGTGACAGTACAGAAAAGTGGCTGTTCAGACCCTCCATCACTGAGAATTGTATAAGGTAAAACTAGAGATGCAAGACCATGTTAAACAAAGGCATGCATGACATTTTGTCAAAGAAAGGCTAGGGCATCACAGACTTGGAGTTTCTCAGAAGAGACACTATAAATGAAACAGAAAATGTTCACCTGAGTTTTCCAGCAACAAGGTGTCGAAATGCAGACAGTATTTCTATTATTTAATTGATTTAAAATTTAATAATTAATTATAAATCAGTGTTTCTTAAGCATTAAAAAGTTTGTAATTTAAAAGCAAAAAAATGCAGTAGAAAAAGTGTCTGACACCACAAGGGCAATGAGAAGTAGAGGCTGAAGAACCACTGCGAGAGTTCCAGGAATCCCCTTTCTCTTGCAAAGGCTGCTTAAGCAAGGTCATGAGCTGGGAGACACTTCATCTGGTTTGTTACTCTGTTATGACTTCCTAGTGGGTCAGCTTTTAATCTGGTGATCACTTAACCTATGATTGCAGTGGTATGAGATCCTACCTATTATCTCCCTAAAGTATTGTGTATATATAGCAAGGACACTTAATGAGCTGAAGTAGTTGTGTCCTGTGGTGACTTTATGATACTGGTATCCCAGATCGCCTGGTTTATGTTATATATTAAGTTCTGCACCTTCAGAACTGGCTCTGAGAGCAAAGGGGAGGAAGAAGAAGTACGCAGTTTGTGTTGAAAGAAAACATCACTCCCCCTCATCCTGCTCCTGGACTGTGGTGTCTGCAGCATGGACAGACAGCGGGACAGAGCTTCTCTCTGGTTTTTAGTTAGTTTTAGCTAGCTGAGGCAGAAGAGTTCCCTGGACCTTTGTTTTTCTTTTTCCCTTTTTTCTTGGATCTGTGCAAGCCTGCTCTGGACTGAACACCCAGCCAAACCCCAGGAGCTCACGCCTGTGGCCCACCGGGGCCTGGGCCTTGGCACTTTCCAGCGCCAGAGGGACTGATAAGAACCTGAGTGAGCTGAGCTACACCACATGAAAAGGACTTTTCTTCCTAGACTTCCCATCCCATCAAACAGTGAGAGGTTTTATTGTTTAATATTATTCCATTTCTATTAAATAAACAGTTTTTTCCACTTTTCTCCAAAAAAACCTCTTTTTCCTGAACCAGTTAGGGGGAGGGGCCATTTTATGTTTCTGAGAGAACCCCATTTAGAGGTTGTCTCACAAATTTACCCTAAACTAAGACAAATACAAGCTGTTACCACCCTAAATTTGCAACCTCTTAAGACAAGACTAGGAATACAATTGTGTCAAAAATGAAGAATCAGTATTCTGATGATGAAATACAGTCTTTGTCCAGAAAATAAAGGTACCTTGAAATTTCCTGGGCTCAGATTACTGGGAGAGCCAAACAGTGGGCATTTTTGACAGTAGTACCCTCTGTTTCCACCACACTGATGAGCAATTATGTGAGAAATAACAGAAAAAGTTGTAACACAGGTAATCTATTTTTGATAAATGTTATGTTAGAATATTGCTGGTAACACCCATGTGCAATTTGCCTGATTTTCTGAGAGGAGGAATTGGGAAAGGAATGTGCACATACAACATTTTAAACTGAGAGCTGTTGAGACAAATATAAAGAGGACGATACTTCAAGTGAAATTCAGCATAAACTATGGAGCAGGTTTGTGCATTTATCAGGTTTCTAAATGGGCAGGACTTCCAAAGGGATCAATGGCCTCCCATTTAGAATAATTGAACCCTTTGCGTCAAATAATGTGATTCCTTTCTTGAAGGTCTCATGTGATTCATTTGATCACAAGCCTTTGAAAATTTCCTGAATACAGCAAGCAAAACTTAGCATGCTTTTTTTTAATGGCACCATAAATTGACAGACCAACCCATCCTGGGTGCTGTTGTGCATTTGTAAGACTTTGGCTTCCTCAGTCACACTTCACTGACATCAATCAACATGTACAAAAGCTATCAGAGGACAACAGACAAATAGATACAGACTGACAGCACGATCACCCAAGTCTTGTTTTCACAGGCTGACAGGCTACAGAGTTGAAGTCGGGCATCTGAAAGCTAGAAAGCCATATAACCTCTTTACAGGGCAAAACAAGGTACAAGAACTGTAGTTGATGAACATAACTAGCTTTTTCTGCTCTGTTTCTTAGCTATTCTGAAGTTTAGAATGCAGCACACAGGGGCACTCAGTTCACCACTGAAAATCAGAGGCCTCCAAGCTACAAAGCTCTTTCCAGGGTCCATATTTTAAACGTACAACTGACTGGGGACATCACAAAAGTCCTAGAGTCTTGGGTCTTGCCAAGATCCAAGGATTGGATTAAGCCAATCATTTGAAAAACAGCTGGGATCAGACGAGAATGTAATTTCTCAAATAAAACATGCATGGTGTTTCTGGTTATGCACTGTCTATCTCTCACAAGTGAGATTTCATCCTGCTAAAAATAATGAGAGCCAGCAAAGACTTGGTGTCAACAAAACATTAACATACTGCAAGCAGGTTGCCAGCACATAAAATAAAGGCTTAAGGCCAGGTAGTCTGCAACCATTAGACTACTTGGCATGGGAAGTGGAGCTTCCATGTCAGAATACAAGCAGGGGAGACACTTAGACACACCAGTCAAAACACTTAGACCCAGGAGCAGCCTGCTGCAGCAGGATTCTTTTCGCACTGTGATACGCTCAGACACCACCAAGCTCCCCTTCACCTCTCCCCTCATAGACCTTTACTCTGACTGTTTTTTCTGTGTAGATAATATAAACTTTTCAGAGGCTTACAGGGCCATGCCAGACCTCCACAGAGCAGGACTGTGCCCCTGACATTGCTGCTCATATAACACCCCTGAGGAGTCAGGGGGGCCTGATCTACATCCAGTGTACACCACACCAGAACAGAGTGAAAGTGGATGTTTCTTACTTTAAGAACCAGTGCACAGCCTTAATTGTGTGGAACAGCCTTGGTTTTAATGAAGTCCGAATCCTGGACTTCACCCAACTATCCAGTCCCAGGAATAAAAGACAAAGAAAAGCTTGACTGGAGGTAGAGGCTTGATAAAACCCACAAGTTTATCATTATCATTGCCTCCCTGCAAAGGTGAGGTTTACCATATCTACAGACCTTTAATTTATTCGACTATAATACATTGAAGTACCTGTTTTTAAGTGCTAGAAGCTCCATCTTTCCTCCCTCCCCCATTTCTCATTAACTAAGATTGAGGCACCAAGTGCAAGATTTGCTTCAGAAAGGCAGATTCACACTGTGTACTCTGGGGTTTGGCACTTTCCAGGACACAAAGTGAAATCCATTGAAACAGCCACAGCTTAGTGAAAACAAGAGGGTTTTGTTTCTGGATGATGGTAGCTGTCACTGTGAATGGAAAGGAGGACAACCCAGTAAGAATGACACACGTATGAGACAGTAAACAGCGTAGTGCCAACCAGAGACGTTTCTTCTAGTTTGGATGGGATTGGCTACAAATATTTACTGTCCTGCCCTGGAACTTACCCTTTTTTCTTTTCTTTTCTTTTTTTTTTTTTTTCTTTTTTTTTCTCATTTGGAGCTTAGCTGCAGGGCTTAATTAACTGGGATTTTATTTGGGGCAGGGGGGAAGAGGGAGATGGTGGAGGAATATGAGGAGTTGTCTTAAAAGAGAGTAATTCCCTTTAAAATCTGTCTTACTCTACAGCAATCACTCACATAATTATGTACAATACATTCTGGTGTAACTCAACCTTTGGTCTGCTCTACACGGGGGAAATTAACCAGCAGAGTTGTTCTGTAATAACTTCCATTATTGCTATTTTGGTATAATTTAGCTATTCTGGAATAACTCCCCAGTGAAGACATTCAGCTCCAGAATAAAAGCAATTTTATTCCAGAATAATTACTCTGCTTCCAGGAGGGAATAATCATTCTAGAATAAAATCACTTTTATTTCAGAATCAAATATGCAGGGAGTTACTTGGGCGTAGCTCCCCAACAAAGTTATTGTGGTGCAAGTTAATTTTCTCATGTATGCAGAAATGTTGGTAGCCTTCAGCAATGATGTGTCTCGTTACATTTATCTGTGTTTATATCCTAATCTCCATAAATTTAAGCACTAAGATCTAGTGGAGAATGTGTTAAGCTACGTGAATTTTCTTTTTTGCCTTGTCTCACACTCAGACAGTTCAAGATTTTGTAATAAACACATATCTCATCTGAAGAAAAGAAGGAATGTTTGAATACTTTCCTCTGCATAAATTGTATGATATGTCAGTGCAATCTAAAGTTTATTTCCAACAGTTTGCAAAAATAGTCAAACAAAAAACAAGTATACATGCACACACCAAACTATTTTGAATTTCAGAATTGACTTGGTAAACATGTGAAATGACTGCAAAGGCAACTTTAAAAAAAATTAAACAGAACAGATCCTCCTGGAAGCTGTGCTAAGGCACATGGAGGATGGGAAGGTGATTTGAGAAAGCCAGCATGGCTTCACCAAGGGCAAGTCCTGCCTGACCAACCCCGTGGCCTTCTGTGATGGCGTGACTCCATCTGTGGACAAGGGAAGAATTATGGATGTCATCTCTCTGGACTTCTGCAAGGCCTTTGATACTGTCCTCCATGACATCCTCCTTTCTAAATTATAGATATATGGTTTTGATGGGTGGGCTCTGTGATGGATAAGGAATTGGATCGATGTTTGCATCTGGAGAGCAGTCAACACCTCAGTGTCCAGAGATCAGTAGATCAGTAATGAAGGCTGTCCTTCAGGGGTCTGTATTGGTATCCATAATGTTTAATATCTTAATATCTGTTTCACAACTTAATGTCTGTTTCTAGTTCAGACTACAAAGGGTCAGCAGAAGTTTGGAGATACTTCCCTACCTGGTTAGCCAGAGACTTCCTCTGAACCACTTTGATGTAAAAAGAAATGCTCTCATTGCATCTCAGTCAAATCCTAAGTCTGGGATAAGATGCAAATTAATAAGCACTTCATGAGAATATTTCAGTTCCCCTGGTTTCAGTTATGGGAAACGGCACATACAAGCAAACAAACAACCATTTTGCTTAACCTTTAACAATATTTTGTCCATAAATTCAGAGATTAAATACAAAAAAAATTAGAAAAACTATAGGACAACTCTTATGTATAAACAATGCTGTGTTGTTTCAATTCAGATCAGAGAGTGAAGTTGGTAAACTGGTATTTATTTGAGGTTAGGAATGTTCTTTCACAGTTATTCTGCTGTCTGTGAAAATCATCTATTTTGAGTAAGATCCTGACAGTTTCTGAGCTTCTTCTGTCAGGCATTCAGCACCTGTCAGAAGCAAACTCTTAGGTACTTCTTTTTAATACACAAATTTATATATACTCTATGTTAAGGCAGTTGACAGATAGACAGACTGGTATGTATTTTGAAGAAATAGCAAATTGTTCTTCCACAGTGCAGTTGTAGGCTGCTTTCATGGTCATTAAAGTCTATTTTAACTTTACCCAATAATTTTCTTCCATTTGTATTGGAAACTCTTAGACTGAAAATTGTACCAATCATGCTGAAAATGAATAAGGACACTTGTGCAAAGTATGAGAAAGGATATTTAGGATTATTCTGGATTTATGGTAATAAATTTTCCTGGATTTTAACCATCTGTTACTTCACATTTTAACTTCAGTTACTTCACATTTTCACTTCAGATGAAGTGGCTGTATTCAGAATACAGAGTTTATATTTAAATTAATTAAGGAGTTCAATTGGATTAGTTTGGGGTCTTTTGAGTGAGTTGCTAATGATTTCAAGGGCAAAATGCCCAGCTGTATGTATGATGCCCACCTTGTTTTTAAGTTTGTCAAGACAGGGTGCACTACTGTCATGTGACAATCTAAGTTGATTTGAAACACAATCAACTCTTGGTCTCCATATCCAATCTAGGGACTGTCTTCTGCACATCTGTCATTCTATAATTAATTCAAAGTCCATCTCAAAATCCCCCACCTGGAAAACATGAGATATTAAGTTGATAAAAAAATCATTTTACAACACAAGATTTCCTCTGGATAATCAGCACAGTTACAGGAGTATGGAAGAATGTATGCTTATGCATATTCAAAACTATTTACATTCTAATCTATTTCATTCTGAGCTGTTTTCATCTGACAGATGGAGAGAATTTTGCAAACAGTGTTTGACCCAGCAGTATGAAGTAGCTCTTTCTGGCTATACATTTTGGTGAGAGTAGGCCTACAAAACAATCTTTATGACATTACTGTGCTCTCTCAGAAATAGCTTTCTGAATGTTAAAAACGGAAAGCTAATTTTCCAAATTAAAAAAAAAAAACCACAAAAATAACTAATAAAGCAATATGATGAGCCACTCCCTTGTCAAATTTATCACAATGAAGTCTGACACTGGCATACTTGTTCTGATTTTAGTTCCATCATTCAAAAATAGCCCATTTCTTTTGACTTCTGATTGTTTTCATTTTGCTTGGGAATTTTGCATACCCATTTCAAGTGAGAATAGGGGGTTTTATCCCAGATTTAAGAATCAGCTTGAAAAAATATCATTCTTGCTGTAATAATTTTACTTTACAGCTGAAGTAGCATTCACTACCTTTCATAAATCATTATTTTTACAAAGCTGGATATTACTTTGCTATACCAGTGAGAAAAGGTAACAAATGTGCATATATTGAGTATATGCTCTTCACAAAGAGAAAATATAAATTTTAGAGCAGAATTAGTGAATAATGTAAGGCCTGATAAGGGATTTAGGGATCTTTTTAGGCATATGGTTGGTAACAGCCCACTCTGAACAGTGATCCTGCCATCTGCAAACACAGTCCTGCACTCAGACCTGCTAAAAAGCACAACAATTTCATAATCCCTCTCTTTCGGTAACTTGCCTGGGATATTCCTGTGCATTTACAAAGATAACAGAATTGCTGCATTTGCAGCGCACACTGATAGTGATCCCAGAATTTAGTGAAGTTGTAGATCAGACACACATATTCTTCCAGTGTTTAATATGCTCTTGTGTTTTATCCTTTCGAGTTCAGCACTTTGTGAAATATCTGATTTGCTGTGCGAGAGCACTACCTTCACAGTAAATCCCAAAAGTCAGATTTATGGATCATAATGCAGTTACCATTTGACTGACATTTCTGCATGACCAGAGTCGAGCCAGAGCTCTGCTGATCTGGCAGGTTGATGGGATGTCAGCAATACTAGCCCATGTGCCTACACTTCTCCTTCCAAATGACCAAAAATTGCAGCTGGAAATAAAACCTAGCTGTGTAATTTAGAAATATCTAAAAGTTCTATATCCAAAATTCATGAGTTTGTATTATTTAAGAACTCTTCTTCTAAGTCACCATTATTCTTGAAAGCTTTGAGTCAATCATGAAGATATATATGGTAAAGTGATGAAAAAAACAACTGGACTTAAAAAAGGGAGAAAAAATGTACCAACTTGTCCAGAGACCAGAAAGATAAATCCAACTCTATTCAGTCTGTATAAGAGTGCTCCTTTTCATCTTTATCACTTACAGATCTCAAGCTTAACCCACTCACTTGTAGGTCATAGTCATATGTTCATAGTGCCTATGAATACACTAGGTCAAAGTGTGGGGCTAGAAGTACTTAAGCAGGAAATAACTGATACTACTAAACTACTATAACTGATACTACTAAAAGTATCAGTTAGAAATATCTGATTTCCTAAGTTTCCCCCAAACTCCATGCAAGAGGTATGAGGTGTACTGCTGAGTGATATGGCAGAACTTATCCAAACGCTCTCTCTAATAGAGGCAGCACCACCCTTGCTCCAGTCTATACCTGCCTCTGAAAGCTCTTGGAAGCATAAAATCACAAAAGGTGTTTAAAAGTGGTAGATAAGGGAATACTAAACTTAGGACAAATCATAATTTCTTCAGTCTCACCTCCACAGCCCAGGTGGATACCTTATAGGTTGAAGAATGGAAGAGACTGGTCTGGTTTGGACTTTGCTCACTGTGGACTTTTTTCCCCTATACTTTGGAAAGGACTTACAAGAAGGAAATTTAGCAGTTGGCTGGATCTGCATTATCACAGCAGTGGGAAATTCGGTGGGTATCATCAGATTTCTGTGAACTAACATCAGGCTTCCCGAATTGCTGCTTTATTTGTGCCCCGGGGGAATGCAGCCAATATTGTCATGGTATCGCTGAGGCAAATCACAGAACCTGCTTTCCTGTTTCACACTCCCTATATGCCACCCTGTTGACAGTGATTTCATGAAAGAGATACCACAGCCCATCCAGACACGCTGAACTCCTGATTTATACTTTGTTACAAGGCACCCCTGTCATCCCACCTACCTGCTTTGTCCTACTATGTATGCATGATTTTGATTGAAAAAAAAGAAAAAAAAAACAAACAAAAAGAAAAGATGCTCTACATTCAAAGGCATTCTGCATGTCTAAATTTTCAGGGAGTTTGCCTCTTAAAATTTTCCACTTATCTGCACTAAGCGGACCTAAAAACTTGGGACCTTATTGGGGAGAATATTAATTTTAGATATTCTGGTCCTGTATAGTTAAAACCCAGATGTAACAGACAGTGGAAAAACCACCCCCAAATTGTCCATTTCCCTATCTAGCAAAAGGACTTTACTTTTGCAGACTGTCACACATACACTGCACCTGCCTTTCCTTCACATCCTGACTACCCTGGTGAAATTAAAATGCATATTTCCTTTCCTCTTGATGCTTCTCCTCCTGTGACAATTTGTCATACTAGTTGAAGAAGCAGCCTGTGCAACAGAGAGTGACATAGAATAATGTGTCATGTCAAATATATTAAGCATTTTAAGGCATCACAGACCTGGAGGATTTCAGATTAAAAGAAACAATTGTTTGAATCCTAAAAAAATGTTATAAAAACCACAGGGAGTTTTATATTTATACCTGAGCTTGAATAATGCCTGTGATTTCTGTTTAAGGTAGAGGTATGTGCACAGTTATGGCTGCAATGTTAAGATTGTAATTGGCATCAGCTTTTCAATTTCATTGTTCCAAAACAATGCCAGACTTAACATTGTGGGCTTTGGAGTTTTTTTACTATTTTTTTCCTATGGACATTGATGACAGCAGAAGGATTGAGCCAAAAAGTATCAGTAACTTCCGGTAATCACCTCTACCAAGTGACACTGAAGTAGGATTTTCTTTGCTTTAGCTTTGTGAGCTCCCTGATTTTGTTGTAATACCATGTGACTGCTGGACACAGTGGTGGGGGCTGCTGTACAATGGGGCTCTGGAAAGCAGAACCACCTTGAGGTTTTCAACCCAAATTCATGTATGACGGTCAAAGGCCTTGTGGTGTGCTAGTAAGTTACATGGACAGGCCTCCCACCGTATCTTCCTCTTTTTTCTTGCCAGGAAATTTATTCTCAGAATCCACTAACAACAACACCAGATTTAATTAGAGTAACTAGGAGACAGAGTCACATTCTTACCCTTTACATTTCTTTTTGGTTGGTTTTTATATTAGTGAATTTGCTGCTCTGAAGACTTGTTTTTATTGTGTGATGAAACCCTAAAGCTTGCCACGAAAACACTGCCTAATCACGAGAATGAGAACCACCAGGGAGAAGGAGGTGAGGAGAAGCTCCTGTGCAGCTGTAGAAATCCAGTGGTTGTTCGGGTATGAAAATTAATTGAAGTTTGGGAGAAAAGAGTATTTTTATATTTTAGCATTATTAAGATAGTTACACTGGTTGTTTAACAGCCTAGCTGAGGTAAGAAAGAACAATTCTGTTTATCAGATGTGGGTCCCAAAATTTCCTGCATGGCCAGAAAGAATACCATCTTTGAGAGATAAGTTTTGTACATGAAACCAAAGCCTTTAAGAAAGTCCAGAGACTTTACATTTACACAAGGCATGTTACTATATAGAGGGAGAGTTTGCAGCACTCATAATTTAACATTAGTTTCCCAAGGACTTCTGAGGAGTCATATAGAAAATATTACTAGACGTCCTAGATGTCCATGAAACTTAGAAGAAAAAAGTAAAGGGGTATCAGTCTGCAGAAAGAGACAGGTCTGTCTCAGCATGTTGGAAACAAAGCTCAGTGCTCAGTAGATTAGCAGATCACAAATCACATGTTGAAAGCAAAACTGAGAGGACATGAGAAGCCTTAAAAATTTCGCCAGTCCTGAGTAAAAAGTAAAGAGCATGAGAGATTTTTTTCCTTCCTGCATTGATCACAAAGAAAAGTAGCATCCAATCTTGAGACAGAGCTGAAAATACATCTTGAAAAAAGCAAAGGTTGTTGCTTCTGTAGACTATGGAGGAGGGTGAAAATATGCCTGAAATCAGACTTCATAGAAATAAAATGTACTGTAGAAGGACAGGAATCCATATTAAAAAAAAAAAAATCAGACAAAAGCTAAACTAATTGTAAATCTGAAAATTTTAAAGATATGGCAATTTTCCAGTATGTATGCAAATGCCATAGAGAAAGATCCTAAACCAAATATTTTCAGCATGAATAAACTTCTGGAATCAGGAGAAAAGGGAGAATAAAGAACACAATAAGATTATGTACATATAACTGTGCTGAAGAGAATATAGGACCCATGACCCGAAATTGTCAGATGTGTGTATGTTGCATAAGGATCCTGCAATGTTCTCCCAGCAGCTGGAGTGAAACCTAAGTGTGAATACAGGTGCTTCTCCTGGAGATTTACCTTCTTTATAGAAGCAGGACTCTGAACAAGAGAAATACTTCAGGAAGAATGAGAAAGCCCTTCAGCTTCTTCCAATGCAGTGCACAAGGCAGGTAGAGAACACAGGTGTGTTTCCTCTAACCCAGTCTTTGCTTGCTCAAAAATAAGTTGTCCTGGCTGGAACAAAATGGATTCACTCACAGTCAGACTTAGAGAAATGCATAAATTAATCTCAGAAGAGAGGCACCTACTAAACTTCCTTGACAACAAAGGGAGCCTAGAGGACGTCTCAGGTTGTGTATATAATATGCAGATAAGAAAAATAATCTGGGATCAATTCCATGAAGAGTTTTGAAGGTACAAATCTCATGTGGGGAGCCAAAGTATCAAACAGCATTGGCAGAGGTTGCTGACCCGAGCAGTATAAGACTGAACTCCACAAGTTTCTTTAGATATACCCAAGAGTGATTATTGAATGAAAAATATTTTTGCACTACTTTCACTGCAAGGGGTAAGTGTAAAATAATTCCTGCATTAAGGGCTTGAAAGATTCTGATTTGAGACAGTAGTTGTTAGAGCTCCAACTTGTATAATGTGCTCTAGAATAAGTGAAGCAACACATGAGGCTCCTTAGTTGTCATGCACAATGAACAAGCCCCGCAAATTCAGTGTTAAATGTGAGAAAGCTCAAACACACCAAGACTTGGCAGTGCATTTTCTTGGCACAAATCAAATTTTAACTTGTCCCTTTGGAATATAATGTAATACCACTGTCATTTCAACAAGAGCACTTGAATACCTTTGGCCCAGATGAAACCAAATCACTTTGGTAAAGACACCATGGTTTATTTCCCTGTCTTCCACTGGCATCAGCAAAGAGAAATTATCTTGCATGGCTGCTCTAATTATGCATGCCCACACCATGAAACTTCCCCGTCTTTTAAGTAGTCTAGTTTAATTCATTGGAACATGTAAACTAATAATTTACTTGTAATGGCTTGAAAAATTCACCCTGTGCCCAGAGAATAAGTCTTGTCAGCTTGCAGAGGTTTCACTGTGGTTTTATAACCCCAGCCCTTTGTTAAGAACAAAACTCAACTGCACGATGCCATGAGCAAGAGCATCCAAAGTCTAGAGCAAAGTTTCTGCACTCAGAGTCCACTGCAATGCCCTCTCCCCAAGCCTAATATGAAAGAGTTTATTTTCTGTAAGTCTTTTGCTGCTGTTGACTGCCCATGCCATGGCTTCCACTAAGTTTATTTACTTGCCCCTGAGGCTTTGAATGAAGGACTGCTTACATTTAATTACTTTATAATGCAGCTTGAATAGTAAATGTGTGTCTGCTAATTGATAGCTCCTTCTCAATGAGGCTTTTTATCCCTGCCTGTCCCCTTGGGTGCTCTGGGTAACTTCATTGTTAGGATTGCTGATTCAAAGAGAAAGGGTACAGGAAATTCATATTCAATACTGTACAGTGTAGCCCAACAAATGTGATCCACATCTGACTTCCAGGGAGGTGTGTTCAAAGGGGAATAAACAACTGTCCTGACAACAGAAGCGCATGGATTGCATGTCTGAGGCTAGGTTGCCATTGCCTACCCATCCTTTACAAAATAACCTTTTTTAAAATAGGTGTGGGTGTATTAATCTGAAATTAAGTAATTCATCATTTTGAATTACACATGATTTAAGTAATAAATCAGTAATTAAGACTGAAGCAGACAGTCATAAGTTCAGCACTCCAGAAGTATTCTCAAGGGACAACAGCCCAGTAGAAGAAACATCAGTGTGAACTTTGCCACTAAGCTGAGAAACAACAAAATTTTGGAATTTTGAAAAATTCTCAGCTGCAGATTGCTTTGTTCAATAAACACTACCATCATGGCTCTACCCAGGAAACAATTGCTGTTTTCTACTCCTGCCTGGGATGGGGCCCTGTCATGCCTGTCTGCACTGGACTTTAGACTGTTCAGGAGAAAACAATGATGTCACCAATAGTTTTTGAAGAGGGAAGATCTGTACTGCTTGGACAGAAGATAATTAAAAATTTAGGGCCCATGCATAGGGTTTTGCCCAAACCATTCGGTTTTTGCCCAAATTGAAATGATCCTGCTGAAACAGAAATAAGCATCATGCATTGTTTAAATGGGAATTCAATATCTGAAGAGAAAGTCTTTGCTGCAACAAGTCTAGGAAATTGTTCAGATAGAAGCAGTGGCTGCTGAGTGATGTTTTAGGATATGACACAGCACCCAGAGACTTGGATGAAACTTTTTATATGAAGTGCTAAAGAGATGGGCTGTGCAGTAGCAGAGATACTGTCATTGCTACAGGACTCAAATTTTCCCTTTGGAAAAAAAAAAACAAAAACAAAAACCACTCCACAAACCAAATAAAATAAAATAAAACAAACAAAAAAGTACAAGTTTCTGGACATGTCACACAGACAAGCAAGTGTACAAGGTTATTCTTGTACTCTGAAGTTTTGCACTGAATGCTTGATAGGAATACTTTAGGAAAATCAAAAGTGCAAATATAAACCTTAGAACAATTTCCAGATGACTGAAACTATCATTTCACTTAGAAAGCCTATTATTTATTCCTTGTGTTATTCCAATAGATGTAAAGTCAGCGTTGTGCTAGGCACTTGTCGTGGTTTTAAACTAGTAACAAAAAAAATATTTTTTGCTGTGAGATATGGATTAAAATAAGAGCAAAACAGGCTTAAAACTTAAAAGGAATAAAGACAGTTTATTAACAAACTATAATAATAAGAATACCATAATAAACTTTCAGAAAACCCTTTTACTTCCCACTACTTGACTATTTCTTTGTACACGTAACAACATAGAGACAAAAAAGTTTAGAATTTTGGTGGTCAAAAACAGTCCTAATTTCTAGAGTCTTTTCATCAGTCTTTGTAGAGAAACAGAAATCTCTTTCTGCTAATTTATGGAGTTTTTAGAGTTTACTCCTCCCATTGTACACCACTCTGAGGTGTGCACGGGTCAAATGAGTCCAGGGATGCTATTTTTAAGGATAAGTTATTCAAAAGTAGAAGTCTTCTTCATCTGTTTCTGTGAGCCTTCCTGGAAAACAGCCATCTTCATGCCCTCTCAAGGCTTCAAAATTTTCACTTTATTCATTTCCAGCAACTCACAGTATCACAACCACTCTCTCTTTTCTCCAAAGTCCACACTTTTAATACTCTATTCCTCTGATACTCTAGTAATGAATTAAAGGAGTCTTTAAACTACTAATGTCCATCTCCATAGCTGTAACAGAAAGACATTTCAGCAGCATCTTCTTTCTCTTTCTTATTTAAACTTAACTCTTTTCTTCACTGTTTTTGGTGGTTTTATGATGTCTTACATGTTGATTGTCTCTCTTTCTCTGTCTTTTCTAAGAAAAAGGAGTAATCTGTCTGTTTATCCAGGTAGTAAAAGAATTAAAAGCTTTAGAAAGCTGCAAGAGTTCATGGTGTCAGGTTTCAGTCCAGCAGCTGAAACTGAAAACCAAGCTCAGCTGACCAGCTCTGCTTCCCCCCCGCCCTTCCCTGCGGCCTGGTTCCGGCCTGGGGGGGGGGGGGGGGGGGGAAGCCAAGACAGAGCTTGTTACCTGATCAGCAGTCGGAAATCAAAGAGAACAAGACAGCTCAGAATGTACCTCTTAAGGAGGTGTTTACAAGTTGAATTCACTTTTTAATGGTCAGATCTGCTGTCAATTCTTGGAAATGACTGATAATTGGTCTGGAGGAAAAACTCCCATCAGCCACCAGTAGCTTCAACTTCCCCTCTCTCCGATCTGTCTTAAAGGTGAAGCTACCCCATGACAGCACTACATTAGAAATTATTCAAAGGCAATTGTCCAAAGTTATTTGGGGGATTGGTGTAAATTGCACTCTTAAAGAATAGAGAAAACTTGGTCTTTGTGTCATAATATAAGAAGTAGCCTGGAAATTGCATCCTTATGATGTGATCACAAGCTCCAAATACATGGCAGCATATCCCTGAAGTTTTGGAACCTAATTCCTTTACTCTAGAAGTACATAGAGATTTATGTAGCATCCTTGATTGTACTGAGTATAACATGATATATTTCTGGTTTGCTAAAGCAACTGATAAACAATACCAAGCTTTCATTTGCATATCAGGATTTTCAGTCTTCCATGCTCATGTACAGAAAATTATTACTGCATAAGGATTTAACCAGACAACATTTTCAAGCAAAAGCCAGCATACATTTTCGCCAGAGACCAAGATCGGTCAGAAACACATTCACAGTTTATTTTACTATCCTTTTTAAACTTTCTGCAAGTCAGATGAAAAACCAGGCAGGTTTCTGTTGCTCTTTTTTAAAAAAGCTGTTCTTCAAAAGCCCTCTTTTTGCTTTGTAGTTTCAGCAGAGATAAAACAACTGTGCACATCTGTGCTTTTCTAGTTACTGCATTTATTTGTTTTGTTCTTGCATTTCTTCCTTATTCTTTGCATAACTGCCTGAATTGCGATAGAAATTCCTGTGCTCAAACAAACTCTTCCTGTCTCCTTGTCTTTCTCTGTTTATCCTTTTCATATGACCTTGGCATATTTTCTTCTCTGTTGTCATTCCTAAATATTGTTTTCTCTTTCAGGTTCAACTTTTTTGACTTCTTTGCTACCATCATCACTTTTATGATTCTTATTTTAAAGCCCATCATAAAAATCTTTTTTTTCTGTTTTATGACTCTGTCTTCCCTTTCCTTCTTGTAAAAACACTGACTGTTTTCTCGGGAAGCTGTAAGGTGTCATTTATTTTCCCTTTGTTTCCCCTACACTTTAGCTTTAGATAACAGAGGATATGTAACAAAATATACATGGTTTTGAGACAACTACATACAATTGAATTAAAATTAAAACACAAAAATGAGGAAAAATAGATTCTAGTGAACTACAAGACAAAGGGCAGATGCTGTTTGCTTATCTTGGTACTGCACCTTACTGAGATCTAACTTTGTAGGTCAAGCCTTATAGACAGGAGGCTTTGCAGCATTCAGCCCTTAAAACTTAGCATTTTAGAGATCCTCCTGACAGCCTTTCCTCCATCTACTCTGATTTCCAGCCTCTGGGTTCTGATCTGTAGTTATTGCTCAGTCTTTCATTTTACACTGAATATGATAATTAAAGGATTTCTGACATCAACGAGCAGAGTCACAATAATATAAAACAGGCATTGTCCATTTGGTCAGAAGACACCAGAAGTTTTTGAATTCACTCCTTCCAGTGGCAAACGCCTTATCATAATGCATGGTCATCCCCAGAATATATCTTTGTCAGAAAGTTAAGATCTAAGAGGACACCATTTCTTTTGTCACCAGTGATCATGGCTGGATAAATGGAACAGATTTCATTTTCAGGTGAGTATTTCAGCATCTGCAAGGGTGTCTATTGATTGTTTTCTACCATGATTTTTTTGGATACCTATCATCAGAAATGGTGACAAATGGATAGTCAGATTGGAAGGAAAAGGCGTGTTGCATGAGGTGGGATTTGCTTTGGTTTTGGTTTTTAATTGTTATTTTCAACAACTAGGTAAACTTAAATTGGATCTAGAGCTCAAAGTGCCACTTGCCCTCCATTAAGACCCTATTCTCCAAGTGGGTCCAATGGAGTGGATGAAAAAATGCAGTTGAGCAACATAACCCAAAGTCTAAAGCTCAGCATCATGTAAAACATTCAAAGTGTCACTGCTTGAAGAGTAAACATTAAACCAGATTTTTAAAAGAGCATTAATTCATTAATATTTTCTGTAATCTAACTGAATATTTTCTAGTAATCAACAGATTAAACATTACACTTTACAAACTGCTCCACTTCCTGAATGAATCATTACATGAAATCATGCAAGCTAGTGCACTTCATAAGCTCTTAAACTTTCATTTTCATGGTATTATGCAGTGATTGTTTAATGTGAAAAAGAGAACATCCCTGCTCAGAAAGCCTGCACCCATTGCCCAACTGCTGTACATCACTCAGCATTAGCTACCCAGGACAACTGCCCCAACCATTAAAAAAGAAGGTCACATCTGTTTTCAGTTTCTTTTATCTGGTCAAAAGAGTCTTATAGGCTTTCCTGCATGAAGTGAAAAAAAAACCCAAAACAAAACCAAAGCAACAACAAAACAAAAAAGAAATAGAAAATGTCCTTTAATGTAGAGCAGCACCTTTCTGAAAAGCAGACAGCCTGATGGGTGTACAGCTCTGTTGGGCAATAAAAGTTTAATATTCATCTGCATCTTCTGCACTCTGTGGGATCCTGTACATACTTCACAGGCATCTAATTCTCTCATGTTTTAGGGGGCTACCTGGTATACTTCTTTGTGTGAGTCTTTGGGGAACTACACAGATAAGTACTGATTTCATGACCAGGTTTAGCTGTGACAAGGTAGGTGACCTATTCAAACAAAATCATCTTCACTTTCCACATATTATTATTCCCTTCTGGTTTAGTCCTCTCCAGATTACTGGGTTTCTTACTTTTTCCCCATGGAGATTGGTATTTCTTGGCACAGGAATTTCAGCTGCTGTATTCTCCATTGCCTTGAAGGCCTTCATTGAGGAGTAAAAACTCACTCTGTATACACTGAAAGACTCATTTACCTCAGTTGAGCTGTACTGCTTTGTGCCAGCTGAGGAGCTGACCTACCTTTAAGAAGTTGACAGGAGGCACTCTTTTAACAAAAAAAATAAAAAAATTGTTTGTTACCTATCGGAACACTGATAAGTTCTTTCATTTCTACAACTGACACCTAAACATCCAAATTCAACACCCAGAGATAACACAGGCGGTGATACTAAAAGACTTTATGTACTCCAAGTAGTCCCCTGGTATAAATCTTTGAAGGCTCAGAGCCCTAACAAATACAACTGATGTACATGTATTGGTTCATAAATTCTGTTTATTACATCTTTGGCTGCCCTCTATTTGTTTTCTATACTCTCCTCTGCATGCTGAAAAAGATGTTCCCCTACAGCTTGTGCCTACTCTGGTCCATTTTTGCTGTAACAAACTAAAATACCTGAACAGGTTTGGTAGCAGCGATTTTTTTGAGTTTTGTCTTTGCAGTGACAACAAACACATCCTAATGAATAGTCAAGTAAGCAGACATAAATAATTAACAGATTTTCTTATTATTTTTAGAACATGCTAATTCTGGCTGGATCCTGGCATATAGAACAAGGGAATGCTTTGTAAAATCCCCTGTTGTATTACAGAAATGTTACAGAAATGTTACCATTTTCTTCTTCTTGCTCAACTTTCAGATTCTTATTCCCCCTTGAAGAGCAAGACAACAAAGTCAACCTACCACAGTAGAATTTTAACCAATGGTTAATTAGCCATTCAGCTTCAATATAAAACTAAATTGCTTTCCAAAATACTTTTGTATATTTCCTGAATTTCCTGGATTATTTTTTTCCTTTTAAAGAAAGAAAGGTTATTTAATGAACACCACAGGTTTTGCTTTCTAGGTTCTTGTAATTTTTTCATTTTTTAATTTTTTTTTTTAAGATGGTCTTACAGTGGTAACTGGCAAGCAATCCTGTCTCAATAAATCAAAAAATACAGCCGGGTGCCAAAAGAAAACACTTGCAATGAGTCTCTCCTACTGAAACCACATGATTTTAACTGATATTGACAAGCAGTACATTATATCTTGGTTGAGAAAATTTAGTTAATATCGAATCACACACCCAAAAAATGAAAGATAAAAAAAAATAATTTTCAAGATCCCAAAGCTCTGGAGGTGACAATTTTTCTACCTTCACACATTTTAGCAGTTACCCGAAGGGATCCATTTGAAGATGGCGTGAGCAAGACACGATATTTAGTAATGCTGGACTCTAATTCTGACCGGCTGTCGTGATTTTCTTTCCAAATCTTTCATTCACGAGTGCTTTATACACTTTGGAAAATAAGAGATGGTTGAATATATGACATCATTGCTGCTGACACCAGGAAACAAAAGAGGCACATTTCCATGAGAAAGGTGGCTTTTCTGCAGCAGCAAAGGGAGGGAGGGTCAGAGGTTCATTCCTCTGTTTGCAGGCTATGGATAGCGCTATAGGCTTACCATGCCTTCCACTGCGGGGCTCGCAGTCAGCAGAAACAGCGCTGAGCCCATTGCTGACTACAAAAAGACCATTATCCTCTAATAACAGTTGTGCTGTCTGTGACTTTTGCATGGCACTAGGAGTTCGTTTCATGTTCAATGGCTCTCTGAGAGAAGAACAAACCAGTCTGCCTCTTCTTTGTACGGGCTAGTTCTGTGAGGGCAATGGACCAAGAACAGGGGAAGTTGTTTCGTGACTGCTGTTGTCAGCAAGTCTCCCCCACACAGTTACTGACTTAATTTGACCTCTTTATGGTAGCAGACGCCATGCACATGCTGTGCAGAAATAAAAAGATGAGTCTTTGGATCACAGGAGTTTCTCAAAATGCCGCAACACCCCAAATTAATTCCCATATATTGTTTCCTACAGCTCAAGTGGTCCATAGTATACATAAGCACATGTTAACAGGGGACATTTTGACAATTAACACATATCAGAAATCTAGTTTTCTTTGAGTATACTTCTAATACAGAATTTTTGGCTCATACAACAGCTTTGGGGGAAAAAAACCCCAAACACTATGATTTTGCTTTTGGTTTGAGAGAAGAAGTAATTATCTGAGATTACAATGTTATGGATGTCTGGAAATATTTTTACATCACATAAACATGGTCTTCTTAGTTTCAATGAGAAAGTATGAAGTGTGCTTTCCCTCATCATGTCTTGTGAGACTAGCAGGAAGAGGAGTGCTTTTGGAAATGTTCTGCAGGCTCAGGGAGTATGTTCCCTGATTGTGGAAATAAGTGAAATAAGCCACCCCACTCTCTTTCAGCAGCATCAGTGTGATTGATTCAGTGCTGCAAAAGGTATATTAAAAGGACTCAGAGAAATTGCAAAGAGATACATCTAGGCTTTTTCTATAAAGTGAAATAGCTAAAAGGAAGGACTAGAGATCCTCATGAAATTATAGATAAATCCAGTGCTATTTCTTGAAACAGATATTGAATGGACAGGACTCTTTTAAAGTTCAAATCAGGTAGCTCTAAACCCTCACAAGACTAATCTCATCTTCCTGCTTACTCTCACGTGCTGGAAATGTCTGTCTCTTATTTGCCAACAAAATGTCACAGGCCATACCTAACATTTTTAGTATATATCTGACCACAGAGCAGCCCAGAAATTGCTATATCAGTAAAGTATTCTGAAAGGGACACTGTAATCTTAAATTAAGAAAGGCTGCGTCTAAACTAAGGGGCACAATAATATTCTACTCTAGTGTCTCAGTGAAGTAGCATCAGCAATTCCTCCCTATCCACAAAAATCCCAAATGTGCCACAAAATCCCCTCACTTTACCACTGTACCTGAGGTGACCCTGCCACAACAAAGCAGCACGTGTTATCATTGCTGGAATCATAAGCAGCAGACAGACCGTTTTACAGAGTAGGATATTTATATACCCAATGTGTTCGACAGGCTGCTCAAAAGAGCAGATGAGCACAGCATTCAAAAAACACTGGGTGTGTTTGTGTGATATGCCTGTGTATGTAGCCAACTCAAAACACTGTTCTCTTGAACTCAGACAGTTTCCAGTATCAATTTGTCTATTTATTTATTTATTTATATATTTTGGTGACTATTTGACATTCCATCTTAAATTAAGAAGAAAATTAAGCCTCCTGCTTCATCATTCAACTCCCTCCCTGCCATATGGTTGCTCTGATTCATCCCAGCCATCAGCTGGTGCAGTGCACAGTTCAGGGATGTTTTAAGTTTTACCATATTTAAGGGCGGGAGGATTTATATGTTGCTCATCTTTTTGGTATTCTGGACTTGGATGTGCCAACTAACAGCACTCATCACTGTCTGAATTAACGATATTCTTTTTTCTTTCAGACGACCAGTCCATGCAGGAGATGGGAAGGGGGAAAAGTACTTCAATTCCAATTCTCCTATGCCCAAGGCTGTGAAACCTGTAAATGTAGTGCAGCGTACTTTCTCTGTTGCAAATTTAGCCCAATTCCCCCACAGCAAGTGCAGATACATTAAGAAAAAAATAGACTACATTGTGTACAAGTGATTTAAGCTGCAACTGCTGGGCTTTGGTGTTATATTTATTCCCTGAAAGGTTTATCCAAGTGTGTTTGAAATGTAGAAAATTGATGACATTAGACAGCATTATACACTGGCCTGCTCTTTAAGTACCAACAAATCATTCGAACAAATAGCTCTACAGAGGGAAACGCAGGCAGGAAAAGCATTTTTATGAAGGCACAAGACAGGGCATTCCCACTATGGAGCCTATTCCCACACTTTCTCTATTCCCCAGAGACAAGAAGACACTTGTCTGCCAAGCCTCAAATCTCAAAGCCCGGAACCAGTGCTACCACCAAGGCCACCACCAATATCCTCAAGCAAACAGTAACTAACAGATAGACCCACCTTTGTACCCACAGCTGCTTCAGACAAATGTTGAGCACATCTGCCAGTGAATACATGAAAAATCAAAATACAGTTTACCCAACCCACTACAACAACATCAAGTGGACCATTTTGGCCTTTTTCTTGGTCACTAAACAAACTACAGAGAAGAAAGAGAAATATGGATCAGAACCAAGAAAATAAGTGCAACCACTGGAAAAACAATGTGTTTTTTCACTCTATTTAAAAGCATGGGCCACAGGCAGCTTTATCCAATTTAATGAATTGCTTTCATGTTCAGAAATATTTGCAGAGGAAAGAAGTCTAATTTCTGATGATTAAAATCTGTTTGAATCGTGCGACGGATAAACACCGTGTAACGTTTGCACAATACTTTTTGCATACATTTGAGCATTTAAAAGATGGGGGTTTGGATTAGATAATCTTCAGAGGTCCCTTCCAACCTTAAGTATTCTGTGATTCTGTAACTTGCATGTGTTAAATTGCATCTTGTATAATTGACTCTAAAAGACTATTCCTAAGCCATGCAAGATTTGAACCAGAAGGAGGTTTGCTTTTTGGTGTTTTGTTTTTTTTTTTAATTACTGGTATAGTCAAAACAGACAAGCTTTCAAGTATACAGGCTCTTCCTCAAGCTTGAAAGAAAAGCAGAGGTCTTTGGAGTTTCATGGGGGCTGAGAACAACCACTTTGAATTTAATCAGTTAGATCATTAGAGCATGTAGCAGGTACCTCAGAAACACCTACAGCAAAACAGATGATATGTATCTCCTGTGAGAAAAGGAGAGAGGTTATTGATCATCAATTAAACTTGCAAGAATTAGCAGTCATAGAAACAAGAAGTGCTATGAAACGTGCTATAAAAGTAGTGTTTCTCTAAAAAATCTTTATTTCCAATAATATTATGAGTTTTAGTTCCCAGGTACTCATTTTGAAGCATTTCTCAGGCTTCCCTTGAAGATAAGAACTGAATAGAAAAAAATTAAACTAAGAGTTTGTAAGAAATATTCTTTCCCAGATCTTTGAGTTTGTCTGTTTTCCATCATTTATTCACTCATTCTGGTGTTTGTTGATTGGTTGGTTTCACACACACAATTTCCTTGTGGATGTTTGATGTGCTTGCTAAAGTATATTTCACATGGGATATGTAAGCTCCATGTCTTGTAATGATCCAGTGGATAACAAGGCATTGTAAGAGTGGAGATGTGTGAGCAGTGCTTACACATGATGTCCATGTGTTATGAATCTGTTTATATGTGTTTGTCCATCAGAGTGCTGCTGTAGTGTTTAGTAAAGATCCTCACTGGGGGCTGGAGGGCTGTTGAAGGAGGTCAGAACTCATATTGCATTTGTGGTGGACTTCAGGGAAAGACTCCAGGTAATAAAGGTGTCATTTATATAATCTGAGGTACAGCATAAGCAGGAGCATATTGAAATAGATGCTTAAAATATATTTTTCAAGGTGGCTCATTGCAAGACTAACATACTGCAAAATCCTCTGTGTGACGCAGATGTGCCCTCACAGTCAGATATGGAAAGTGAAGTTACATGTGAAAATGAAAAGAAGTTGACTGGTTTGGATTTCTGAGGATTACTCTCCATGTTGTACATACTTCAGGTTAGTCTTGGAGGCCTCCCTGATGTGTGGTGATGGTATGTGAGCAGGTAACATACATCAAAACTAGGCTGGTCCTGGTGAAGTTGCCTTAGGTTGTGTGGTTTATGAAGGAAGTCTTCTCTGTTCTGCAGACACGAGATTCAGCATCTCCTTCAAGTTCCATCAACCTGTTCAATGTAGTCTTTGTGGATTAAGACATTATAGATCTTTGTCTGTTGCCTTAGTCACAATGTAAGGACTGTGTTTTAAGCACTGCTAAGGGTGGTTTTCAGAAAGAGGCTGTGATACCACATTTTTATACTGAATATTTCAGTAGTCATTCTCATCCTAAAATAGTTGTTATAGCAGCCCCACGCAGGATTTTGTCAACCAGGCTCCTTCTTTAGACTATGGAGACATTTCCCTGCAGAGGCAGACCATGCCATTTTGTGTAAGGCAGGTGGGAAGTACCATTTGAAGATATCCATGGAACTCCCCTAGCTGCCTGTAGTTAATACAGTTTTTTTGTAGTTAATATGGTTTTCTTATCAAGCATTCCCTTTCCTTTCAGGTTCTTCACAAAATAAATGAACTGTTGTTCCTTCACAGGGTGAGATTTACAGGTTTCTTTTTCCAACCCATTGGCATGAAAATGTTTAATGGTGGTATTCCTACAAGTTCCAAGGAATTTAATGAGAAAAGCCAATTCTTCAATAATTTCTGATCTAAAAAAAAAAAAAAAAAAAAAAGCACTCAACTCTCAAAAGTCCACCAGAAGGAGGATTGAGGGAAAACTTGACACAAAAAATTTCAGGAGTAAATTCCTTCAGCTCAGCAGTTCCTATAGTTCCAGAAGAGTGAATGTTTCCAATACAGATCTTGGATGAGTTGGGCAATCTATTCACAAATATTTACTAAAGATGTGTGAGCTGGCACTGGTGTTTGGGAGTCAGTCTCTATCCAGATGGTCTTGCTTTAATCACTGGACCAGGACTGTTGAATTTCTCTTAGTTTACAGCAGCTAGAGTCAAAATAGGACAATAAAAGTTTCCTGCTCATTTTTACATCCAGGCTCTCTATTCCTGTTCTTGCAGCCTTGGCTCAACTGTTCCTGTTTCAGCAGCTTCCCAGCCAAGAGCTTCCTCTTCTGATGGTCTCTTGGGACAGAGCAAAAGGAATGGGCAGCTAAGCACAAGCAGCTCAATCACCACACTCTTATCCATGACAGATTATGGCAGTCTTATTCCTGAAAAATACTGGCACCGCACGCTGTCTAGCTCTGCCCTGTTGTCCTGTCTGTACAATCTGACTGACTGAAGCATTGGCCAGCAGCCCATTTTGGCCATTTAAGATTTTCTGCAGGTTCAGACAGTATATAATATGCCTAAGCTACATGGTTTAGATTTTCTGGATAAAATAAGACAAAAACCCGACTGTTTTGCTTTCAAGGGAAGGTGAGTTGAAGAAAGACATGTAACTTTAGGAACTGCAAGGCTTCTCAAGGACCTACAGTTCATATCAATCCATCTCAGCAGATCATTTCTTTCCAATGACCATTTCTTTAATAACCTGAGATGCTCTGAAGGTAACGATGTCAAAGTAACCTCGTTCAACCTAATCTGCATCAAATGCTTACTAAATACTGCTAACCACAAAAAAAAAAATTGCCAGTTTGTCTCACTATATCAGTGATCAAACTGCTAACATAGCAAGGCACTTTAGTTCATTAACAGTGAATAAGATACTAATAAGTACCTCAGGCAATTAAACCAAGCACTGCATTGTATTAGGGTTCTTGCTGCACTTTGGACAGCCTGGTGAATATGTATTTCATGCAGTCCATGCAGCAGTGCCAATGACCCTGTATTGAAAACTGGCTATATCTTTGGTGCTTCTCTCTTTTTTTACTACAAAATCCTGTCAGGTCTATGCAAAAATCTGCTGAACACAAGCAAAAAAGGTAGGTAGGTGCTAATAAGAATGGCTTGAAAGACTGTTAATATAAAATCCAGACGTTTCTTGTTAAAGAATTTAGAAGTATTCTCAAAGCTAGCACCAGCTGCCAGTGCTGCTATGCCATAATTGGTCAGATGCTATGGTAACAATATAAAAAACACTGAGGTAGTTTTACAGCACTTTACTTCATTTGACCATTACATTTACTTTAAATTCATATGCACCTATCAGTGGATGTTTTAGATTAAAGCTCCAATTAATTCAAAATGTGAAAATAAGCTTTGTTAAAATATCCATGTTTCACTCAGTTAATACATAAATGAAGCATACACTGCCTGTCTGCATTATCTCTATGTCACTCTCATCCCCTTTTCCTCTAACCCAAACACAACTTTTTTATAGCTTCAAAGAAATCTCACTAGAAGTTTTGATAAGTGAGTGTGAAAGAAGACATGATTCCAAAATTAGGTCAAACAGTTCATGGCGACCTAAGAACTGTCCTGTTACTGTTCTAGCAAAACATAATAAATAAATTGGAAAAGTTGAAAAAAAACCCAAACAAACAATAAAACTTTACACATTCTTCCCTGGGTACACTGATAGTAACACTTGTGTGACAAGTAAGGATTGCACATATCTCAGATGTTCTATATGAGGCAAATTACAGGTCAAATAATTACCTAACACCTCACCTTTTAGAATCTGAACCTAACCCCATCACCCCTTAAGCCCTGCCTCTGGGGACTAAATAAAGGCCCTGTTAATTCAGTGTCAACAAAACAAGAGCAACTAGGATAACTGGTATCTAAACTCAAGCAGGACTGAATAAATCTATTAGCAATGCAGTTGGATAGCAGCTACAATTTAAATTAGATAAATGTGAAGTGATATGGAGTACAAGAAAAAGCCTAATTATTTTTCACACACTGCTGGGATCTAAATTACCTAGAGATCTAAATTACCTAGAGAATTTCAGGAACAGATCTAGCACTTATCGTTAGCAGGCTGGCATGCTGCTGAGATTTCAGAACAAGGAAGTGATTGGGTAAAATTATACAAATTGCAAGGATTGCTAAAAGAAATTATTGGAACATGCTAGGATTTTATGATTTGGTGATACTTCCCTCCCCCCTTAATACTGTGCACAGGATAGTCTGTCTCAAATTCAAACTCCTGATGGTAAAGTTTTGTGTGTATAAGGGATAAGACAGTGAGAGATTAAATATTGAGAACAATTAAAACAACCAAGGCTATTTAGTTTAGAAAAGATGAGTATAAGAATGACCACACAAAATAATGAATAGTTTAGGGGGAAGAGATCTGGTACTCCTCCACAGCCAGTCCCAGCTCCGTAATTCAATTACAGGAGACAACTTGATTAAATTGACAGGCAGTAAATGTGAAATGAACAGAAGGGAAAGTGTTTTAAAGTAGCACATTATCAGTCCATGGAATTCAATGTCACAGGAAATTGTTGAGGAAAAGAATTTAACAGGATTTTAAGAGGGTTGAGTTATTTATATTGACAAGTAAAACTTTTGTGCCTATGTGAAGTTAAGTCAAAAGTGTAAGGGACTTTAACCCTTCAGAGAGTAGGAAGCTTTGAGTACGGGCTTGAAGAGAGGCATCAGGATACACGAAGCCAAGGGGAATTCTCCTTCCTTGGAACTTCAGAGATGGCAGAGTGCCTGTTCAGGCAACCATCACATTTATGGTATTTGGTGAGGAAGGAAGAGGAGAGAAGAGAGCACTCTGGCATTTGTTCAGATTTTGATTGTGGTCAGGATAACATGTAACATCCAAGTGAGTTTTCCCTAAAACAGCAAACATCCAACAATATTTAATACACATGCACCAAAATGCACTGGACACATGGGGTGCTTGCTTGCAAAAGGTGGACAGCTGCTGGCTGCAGTGCTGTCCCTCCCTGCTCCTTCCTCAGGAATGATCATGTGTGCTCAGCTAAAGCACTACTACAGTGCTCTACTACACACTATGAAGACTAGACACCTAGATTATCATCTTTGCAAATGTTTTGCAGCTTTTTCAGATCACAAAACAATGAGAAAATATAATGAAAGTATTGCACAGCATCTCACATTCCCTTAATCCAAATGAAGCCGCAATGAGCAGATGTGCAACATGTTACTACACAAATCATATGATACTTATTTAAACGGGACACTTTTAATAAGGAAGCATTCATAAGGAAACAATGTTATTGCTGCTAGAAGGTATGTGACTTACTGAATTGCAGTGTTTGGGTATTTTTTTAAACCAGCTGAAACTAACTACATTACCAAGCTTAGGAATCCTACCGGGCAGTGTGGATTGCACCATTAGCTGCCTAAATACCTTAGCACTGTGTTGTTTTGGTTCTCAGGAGTTATTTGAATGTCCAATTCCCAGCGACACTGTTAGGATCAAAGGTGCCAGGTTTCCTATGGTGCAAGGATAATATTGTCAAGCTCAATAGGCATACTCACTGCATATACCCATTTCCATATCTGCTGCATCTTAAATTAGTGTTTGTACTTCTCATATTGCTGTGAACTTTGGTGTGGATTTAACTCGCAGTGAAATCAGCAAGGCCTAAACTCAGACCTCAGGTTAAAAAAATGTGAATGGATTCTGAATGAGATGAGAGTATTGAGTTATGATGTTATGACATTACAGAGGTATAACAACCTAGGCAGTACCAACCAGCAGCTTTGTGGGTTTTCATTTGCGTTTCCAAATTGTTTGATGCATTGTCAAAATGTCCCTTTTAAGAGCTCTGGAGAAGCATATTTCCATGGTTTTTCAAGAGATTGCTTTCATCAGTTCCTGCAGAGTTTCTCTAACTGAATCAGTGCCTCATTTTAATACATTTTACACAATAATGCTCTGCAGCTGCACACAGAAGGCACGGATAAACAGAGCAGTAAATTAACAGGCCTCTGAAAACTTCCCAGCTAAAATTCTTGTCAGATTTTCTCAGTTACATAAAAAAAAAGTAAAAAAATCTCCAAAAGCCTAATAAAGCATCCGTCAGTTCTTTATCATGCATTTAAAATTCAGATCCAAACAGGTCTTGGTTTTTTTATCCATTCTGACTTTCTGAAAGACATTTCATTTATATTTAACTCTTTGACATACATTTAAAGGGAAAGTTAACAAGACGTGGAACGTTTCTGAATGACAGGGAAATAACCCTTGTATAATGCTTGTCTTTGCACCTACTTGCTGACTACTCAGAAAAAGAACTGTGGCATGTTAAACAATTAGAAACCATCTTCAGGTATGATATGGGCCTGTGCCAAGGTTGAGGTTCCAACTAAAGTAATATCCTTATATTTAAATATCTTCTTTTATATCGCTTGAAAGATTATATTTATGACCTGAACCCATCCATTGCCTTTGGTATGCTGTCAAATATTTTCCAAGCTACCTCCCAGTAAGATCTGACTTCTAAGTCTGCAGTCCATCAGGGTGACAAGTGCTGTTGAAAATCTGTATTATAGTAAGAACCTATTTTTTGTTCAATTTGGACGAGAAATTGTGTGAGAAAACTTTTTCCTATTTAAAATAGCTTTTAAATTAAATGGAAACTTGCACTAATTATATTTTTGATCAAAGCACATCAGGCTTATGGCAAAAGACTCATATATATCAGTTGCAATTGGCTATGAAAATAAAATCAATTGCTTTTGGTTGAGACTTTTGCAGAGGAAAAACGTTACTTCCTAGCTATTTCTAAATTTGCTCCTGATCTAATAAGGAAAGTAAAAAAGAAATAAAAGCCAAGAGAATATAAAGTTTAGCCATGGATTATGCACATGTGGTTGTCTCACTGGAAGGAGGAATAACCTGGGAGATGCATGTCAGATTCCTTTATGTACAAATTTGCCAGATATCACAAGGGATGTAACACACAAGCCTGCATAAGAAACTTTGCCACTCTTGCAGAAAGCTGCAGCACTTTAATGCAATGTACTAAATGAAATTTTATGCCCAGAAGATTCAGTTAACTTCTGAGCAATGTGCTCTCAGCAATATTTAAAACTTGCTCTGAAAGTCTGCAGCTGGCAGCTATTTTCCACTCACCAAATGTATTTCCCTTTTCCACATTTTAGGTAACTTTTTGCTTGCATCTCTACTCTGGTAGGTCACAGCATATGAATCTCTCTGCTTTCCTTTCCTGATTTTTCCTTCTACTCCTCCTCCAGTTTTAGACAAACACCTGCAGCTATCCACTGGCAACCTTCTCTCCTTTTCCACTGGTGAATAACCCTTCTTTGACAGCCTTTTTTACTCAGGTGCAGCTTCAGTTCAGGAGCCTATGCAATGCACTGTACAACAGACATAGGGCAATGTCTGTGCCACATAATATGGAGGAATCACATGTTTTTACAGTCAGTGCTCCTGTGGGCCTTGCTCCTTTAGCATGTGGTTTAATTCCTGTCTGCATTGGTCAATTGTCTACTGCTGTAGAATAAAAATTTATGAGGGCATAATGGTAACAGTTCTCTATCCTTCCATGCTTATAAAATCTCAATTCTCTTCCACTGTTCAGAGAGTAAAATGTGCACCCTATCAGATCTGGGGATGAATGCTTACCAGTCCCTAAAATCCATAACTACCCATCCTGCCTATCCTGGCAGGCTCACTTTATGCCTTTATTCTGCAAAAGTAGGTAAACAGTGATTTAGGATCTGCCAGATAAGAGTTCAAAAAGTGACACCCTAGCTTCTTTGTGTGAATATTAAACTTCTCATGAGATAATAACAAAGAATGGGGATTCATCTTAATGTTCTTGCTCAAAGGCTCAGCTGCAGACACTGTCCAGTAACTCAGCAACTGATGCGTGTCAGAGATGCCAACACATTTCTGCCAAGCAGAATGCCCTGATGCATTCACTTGTTAATCAGGATATCCAAGCACTCCATGTATAGCCTGAGTACATTTATACTCTTTAGGCTGAAAGATGTTAGGTGAGTGTGCAAGATTTGTGATGACAGTAGCATTATGCCTTTAAAATTCCTGTTTAGTTTTCCATTTTCTGAGGAAGTGGATTCATGGAAATAAATGGGTTGTAAGGCTGGGATTTTCAGAAGCACTTAGCATTGGCCTGTATCAGCTATTTGAATTCCAGAGGGAGTCTGTTCCTGACATCAGTGCCAGCATACTCATGACAGCGATGAGCACTTTGAAAGGTCACACACACACACATTTATTCAAATTCATTGTGCAAGGTTAAACTGAAGGTGCAAGTGCAGAAGCACTCAGCACCCACAATTGGGACCAGCTTCTTTGCAGAATATAGTCCTTGTCTACAGAAATCAATTATCTTTAATAATAATTATTAATGTTTACTGGAATACCTAGATCCCTTTCTGACGCAACATCCTACAGATTCTGCCTGAGCCATGATTAAAGACAAGGTATGACTCCTGGCTTCAGTGGCTCAGAATTGGACCCAGAAAAAAGACAGTGTGTGATTCCAAAGCAGACAAAGCCTGGCTGGAAACAAATCTGTCAAACTCAACACCTGCTGGCTCCTGTTCACTGAGCCAAGCTAAAACAGGGCTCTGGTGCAACTACCTGAGGAAATGAATAAAGATGTAAGCATGTGGCTCTGTATCTATATGACTCTTTGGTCACTGTTTTTGTGTGCAGAGGTACAGAATTATCATGTCTTTGTCATAGAAATATGAAGAAACAACTCTGCTATCATCACAAGCCATTAAAAATAATAGTCTACATATTCCCAAGATATCATTCACCACTTGTATTAGAATGTTTTTATTTCTTGATTAATTTTCCTTTTATTTTAGCTAAGAAAAGTTTCTTCATTAGAGACCACGTACAGATCATGCAATATTTGAACTTCTAAAAGAAACTAGTCTGGCTCTTTAGAAACTCATTCATTAGAAACTCCATCTGAATAACAGTCTCAGAGCAAGAGAATACCTGCAAATTGTCCCCTATGTGCAGACATTCTCAGTCTTTTCAAACATTAGTATGAAAATTCTGATCTTTAACTTCTTCTCCCTGTCCTACTCTAATTTAAAAAAATTAAAATTCTGAGTAAGAAAGATGCTAAAATGGATGTCTGAGTGTGTTATAGAAGAAAAAGAAAGAAATACAAAATCTGACACTGGGGAATTTCTCAACAGAAAGGCTGGCTATGAAAATCTAAGCTTAGAGAAGCCAGTTCCTGGCTATATCCCCCATCTGCAGGATAACACACTTGCACTTCCATGTTCCTTATTGGGCTCTGGTGGAACAGTTGGACCTTTGGCCCAACTCCAGAAATGTGTTTGAGCTCTCCTTTTGTCACAGCAAGTTCAGAAATATTTCCATTTTCACTTTCATCCAGTAGCAGGGGATTGTCAAGAAGTGAGGGAATCTCAGGGATCCCTGCAAGAGTCCCCAGTCAACACCTACAGGTGTTCTGGTCTAGCTGAATCACTGGTGCAGTTTTTATGTCCTACATCCTTACTGCAGTTTCTGTGTCCCACATCCTCGCCTCTTCCCAGATGCCTGTGTGGCACATCCCACACTCCTGATGGAACACAGCCAGAACAAGGTAACTGCAGCAGACACCGGCTCTACACTGCTATTTCCAGCCCGTACACTGTACCAATCAAGCTCTTCTTTGAGAGAAGCAGTCCTTATTAATTTGGTGACATGTGCACAAAAAAGTTCTGGATTCCTAAACAACTCCCCCAGTGCCTCCCCCACAAGCTGAATAATAACCATCTGGTGGAGCAATTTTTAAAAAGTACAGAGATGCCAGAATTTTTTTGGCAAGGTTTTAATCAAATCAAAGAAGGCAAACCCACAAACAACAGATTCCTTCACTCCACAAGCCTGATCCATCCACAGACATTATCCCTCCTGTGCTTTGGAGGACTCTGGTGTTCTGTGGGGAAAAAAACACCAGAGCATATAACTGTTTTGTTAAAAATCATACTTACTGGAAAGCAAAATAAATTCCATAGATCCTCGTGTTTCTAGCATTTCTCAGCTCCCTTTTCTTGTTTCTGAAAACTTCTCAATCTTTTACATGTTTTGTGTCTGTGTGAAACTGTAATTGCCAAATACTCTCCAAGTTTTATTTCAGTTTTGATTTTCTGTAACTTGCTTTGCAAAATTTTATCCAGTGAGTTTCTGGGTGAATATCAACTGTTCAGATTTGGAACTGGGATGTTTACATGCAAAGTCCTTTGACAGAGTTTCTTTTACGTGCCCATGAGAGAAATCATCATTTTGCTGCAGTTTGGGCCGTGCTCTAGTAGTTGGAACAGATGAAGTGACTCTACAGAACATACACTGATATTAAGGCCTTACACTTAAAAAATGCCCTTTGAACAGCTCACATGTGGACTGTTCTGACTCCTTTCCCAGGACATAGTCTTTTATAGGGAATATTATGTAGTCACAGTTGCAAAGATTTTCATATGCTACCAAAACAACTTTGAAAGAGAAAATTATAGCATGCTCTGGAGTTCCTAAGGCCTCTCCTCAGATCTGCTCCTACACTTACACAGGAGGGTGTCTGGGGTTTTCTTCCTCTGTTACTTGCTCTTGAGCTGGAATGGGAATGCTGTGTTCCTTTATCTGAGTGGACAGCACCTGTTTTCATCCTGTAACGTCAGTGCCACAAGACTTCTGCCTGGAAACTGGCTCCACCCAAGAGCTGGAGCTGAGCTGCATTCATGCAAAGGCAAAAGGGTTCCTCCACACCAGGAACAATTCTCCTCTAGCATGGACTGGGGGTTGGAGCAGTCATCCATCTTCACTTCAGCTCCTCCCTCTCCAGCCCGTATTTACACTGCCTCTGCTGAATGATGAAAGCGAAGGCTAGTCTTTAGTAATTGGCAACATTTCAACAAATACAACTGCTAGAAAAGATGTTGTGCTTGGCTGAAAGGTCAAGCCCCTGCTATCTCTTATTCTTGATTATCAAATTGCCAGAGTTTGCATTTCTGGGATTTTAATCTCTTCCTTACACGAGGGAAACAATATTTCATTTAAGATAGAGGCCCTTTTTCAACACCTCTTCCACAGCAGGGTGTTGATTTCAATACCACATGTCAGAAACAATCAATCTGGTTTTATTTCAAGGTTAACTAGAGGAATTTTATTGCTTTTGAGTAGAGAATTAATGTTACAGAGCAGAAATAGCATATCCACTCAAAGCAAAAGTGCTTTGGCCTCTGGAGTTAATGGAGAGTCTTCAGCAATCTGTGACAGATATTGCTAATCTTTTGCCTAAAATTAAAAGAATGTAGAAATAATTTCACACCCAAATCAGCAAATGGGGTTGGCCCCTTTCTTGATTTTTTTGCTCAGCTTTGGGAGATATTTGCCCTGAGCAACTGGATTCAAAGCTTCTCTTAATATTTAACTTATATTAAAAAATGTGCGAATAATTATAAAGTGTTTTCAGCAAGTCCAGTGAGTTGGCTCCTGATGTCATTTCCCTCATACAGTAGCTTAATAAAGCTGTATTTGTACAGGCGGGAGCACAGCTCTCTGATTTTGTGCTCCTGCAAATCAGTCTGAATCACCACACAATCCCATCCACCTTGTTGGTGCCTAGGTACAGTGGCTGCATTTCTGAAAGTGGAGAAACTTTTGTTTCAATGCTTTATCTGAACCCCAGACAGAAAAACCACCTGTAATTTGTAGTTCACAAGTGCCACTACTTCCCATTTCTGCCTCCACAATCACATCAGCATGGTGTCAGAAGGGAAGATTTTTTCCAGTAATGGGCCATATGACAGACTTATCAGGAAACTCCAAGCACATCGTTAACATTTTCTACCAGAGAAGCCTTGACAGTGTCTGTGCTCATTCATCTTTTTCCTTCACCCCACACCCAATTCATCACACTGAATACTCATTCTACTGTGCTGCTAAGCTCCTGATGAAAAACAGGGACAGCCCAAGTTGCTTCAAGAAAATGTCTTCAATCCATTTGTTACTTGAATGAAGAAAAGGATGTTTTGTTTGAGGAGCTAACAAGTGAGGGAACATTCCAGATACTTAGAAAGGAGTTACCAGTCTTTGGTTACCTAGAGCATCCCAGTGAAAACAAAAAAGATCATTGTCATTTGTTGTTGACATGCCTGAAAAAGTGATACCTGTATTTTCACAAACATCTAATGTGACAGAGATTTTTGGAGAGAGATTTACTGGGATTGATCACAGAACAGGGTAAGAGACTTGTAATATTACAAATTTTCCTACTCCTTTCCCATAATACAGCTGTATTTTCAATGTTAAGTGGATACAAGTGCTACTAAGGGAGCATCTGCCTCGCTAAATATAACAGTCCCGAGTGGTTGATGGCCTTTTGTACTGCATTGTTCACATCTGTGTTTGCCTACTGTAAGTGTTAAGGGTAAAAACCTAGTAAATATTAAGTGTATAATGTTAAGGGGGGAGGGAGGGTGGGGGCAGGAAGGGTGTTTCATTAAAATATTTTTTTAATTAAATATTTTTAAAGGAAGTGCTGAAGAATTAGATCTCCATGTGACAAGACAGTTTGGGATTTGGTTCAACTAATGTCTGACATTTATTGAAAAGATTCAGCCTAATTTTTATTTTTTATTTTTTTTTACTACTAGTAATAGTAGTAGTCATAGTACTAATAGTATTTCAGTCCTTTGGTTTGTTCTTGTTCTGCTTTGGTTTGAAGTCAGTTGTATCCCTTTCTTAGTCTAACACCAAATCAGACATTCTCTATGTAATTAGTACAGTCAAAATGCTTGGAGGGAAATCAGCAAAACCCACTCTCCTTCCTGCAGTGATATCTTTTTTCTCTTCAGTCAGTCATAGACTGAAAAGAACTTGTGTCCCAGAAAAGATGAAAGAATTTTATGTGTGCCATAATATTAATCACCCTTCTAATATTATAATAACATTTGGAGAAATTCCCATAACACTGGATGACTTCTAAATGAATATGTTATTTTTCTTAATAAGAGCTTTCATAAACCATCATTCAGCCATTATCAAAAACTGAATACCTGTGCGTGCCATGAATTTGGTCTGCTGCAAAAATGTTGGGTTTTATTGACTGATAGACTGAAAAATGTAATTCTTTGCATAAGAAAACTTTAGGGATCAGGGTTTCTATTTGGAGCTTGAGCCGTAGTGCTAATAAAAGAGAACTTTACAGAAGAATTTCCTCTTTGGCTTTATGGAATCAGTAGAAACCAAGAGCCAAGCCCTGTTATGGTGGCTGGCATAATTTCCATGACAAAACAAAAGTTTCCTGCACTCCCTCAGAAGTCAGCTGAACCCCTGAGCTTAATTAGCAAAGTAATTGGTCTCTGGTTCAGATGGAAGAACTGTGGTACGGTAGAGATGCGGCATGGTACAGATGACGTTTAAACCAGGTTTCCTAAATATGCACATTTAGTGTACTTAATTGACTGTAAAATAATTATTCTGTGCTGTATAATTATGTTGTGGCAGAGACCAAGGCTTCTAAACATCTCAACGGCAAATGTTTACAGGCCCAGAATTAAGACATTATTCTCTCCTAAAATATACAGCAAAATAACAAGTGTTTTATCCCCACAGTGGGGTCTTTGCATCAGACTTGAGGTTATATTTAAGATCTTCTCATTGTTTTATTATTATTATTTTCTACCCTTCCTCATGCTATTATATGTAAATAGACTTCAAACCATGGGTAGCAATGAGGATTGCTTGAAATCCCTGTATGACATGAGTGGTTTCAGCTAGAGCAGAATATCTAAATCTACTCAAGTGAGAATTTCAGGTGTCAAAGAAGTAGGCATCTTCTTCAGCTGGGTGTTGAAGGTGGATGATGGGACAGTATCTCTTTGAATGCTGATCTGTGAACAGACCAGTGTTAAAGAGAGAAATTTGTTTTTGTCCTATTTGAGAAATTCAGCTTAAGCCTGGCTGGGGGAGCATGTTGCAGTGTGAGGGTCCTATTCTCCCCTGAGGGAGAAAAGACAGCTGGGAGCACTGAGCACAGTTATATTTCAGGAAAGAAAAAAAAAAAAGAAAAAAAATAAAAAGTACTAGGAAAAAAAAAAAAACTAGAAATCTGACTTTCACAGCTCTCCCCCTCATCTGTTTATTTTCAAAAGTATCATCAACACACAGCAGTGTTTCTTCACAAAGGTGTTGCCTCTATAAAAAGGTTCATCAGGTCTTGCATCCTCTACCTAGATGCTTAGGGAGAAGCACATTGTGTGGAAAAGTTGTATTTTCAGCTTGCTTTCCAGAAACAACAGGCACTAAGTCTTTCCAGCTGGAAATCTTTCACTGCCTCCAGTAGTGTTTCCCAGCAGTCACATTTATACAGACCACATCATTCTTACTCCTGAAAGTTTTTTGGTGTGATTTGCAAGAAAGACCCACCTCATAACTAGTGAGCCTCATGTTCTGCCCATCAAGAGATAGTGAATTAGGGCTGCCTTTGCTTACAATGTGTACAGAGGAGTCTGCATGATATCATGTTAAAAGGAGAAAATTAGTTCATGGAGCAGTGGGAACTGCAGATGAGGCTGTGTTCTAGGTTAGCATTATTATGTTATCAACATGGAGCATTGAGTCCTGAACCAGAGAAAGCATCTGGCCCTTTTCCAGGGAGCTAGATGTAGAAGTGCTGAAACTCTCTAAAAGCCCTCAGGAACAGAAACATCTGAAACTCCACTAACAATGAGATGAGAGAACTGCATCATTGGCAACCTTTTTAAATAGATGAGGATTGACATAGCAGAGGAAAAACTGATTTATTCTTTTGATAAATAATAAATCCTGTTGCCCTTTCAGGAGACATCTTTAATTCTTAATATTTATCACATATCTTAGATAATAGAATACCCCAAATATAGCCCATTAGCTTAAAACACTGGAGGACATTTGCAGAACAGGCTTTTGTATGTGTAGAAAAAATGGGAGACAGATTTGATAAATTATTGGTCATGGAGAATTTGAGCAGCCCATCTTCTCCATTCTCAAATGCAATAAATTTTTTAAGATCAGAGTGTATGTCAAATGGAGTTCATAAAGTGGAAAATGACACTATTTACTTTCATCAAATAAAATGCTGTCAAAATTTATGGCTCTGCACCTCAGAAATCTGTCTGAATGCTACTGTCATTTTGTATAACACTTTAGCAACCCAAGCTAATAGGACTATAAACTAAGTTATGCCAGCAGAAGTTCCTAATAAAATAAATTTTAAAATCTTAAATTCATAAACTGAAGGAATACTCCAAGTTTTTGACTGCTGTGTAAGGGGAAATGTTGTAAGCTTATAATTAGCAGAGATGGGAATGTCATCTGAAGTCAGCTGAGAAACCTGACCTGTATCTTGACCATCATACACCTTGAAATTAGATGTAGTGGTTTAAACTATCTTAACATGCAGATAACTGCATGTAAAGGTAATAAAAATGGTCCTGATCTAGTTTTGCCAACATGGTATTTAATTGCACAGTGTCAGCTGGATTTCTTTAATATTGATATAGACATCCCTAGAACAGTGACATGTACTGTATCCTTGTTTCAACCACACTGAGGCAAACTGGGCCTATGAGACCCCAGTCTCATATTTGCAACTAACATGATGGTTAACATTGTGATTATTCAGACAGCCATCTTGATCCACCACAAAACTATTTTTTGTGCTTTTTTCCACTCTCCCCAGTGTCAGGAGATCACAATTGCCTGTCTCAAACACTCTTAAGATCATACATTCCCACTGTGGCAAATTGCATCAAGCAAAGATCACCCCAAGTTGTGGGACAGATGTGACAGATATCTGAGACCACCAAAGCTGCCTCCCTTGTTCCCCCTCCCTTCTCCTGACCCAAATATGCCTCCACAGATTCCTTGGAATTCTTTCCATAAGTTAGGCCATCTGATGGGAGCTTGAGCTAAGAGATAAGATAAAGGTGGTACTATTGTCTGAGTGTTATCTCGGACCTAGGAGGGAGTAAACAAAGCTGGGGGTACACTACTAATGGATAAAAAGGATTCTCAAGGGAAGACATCTCAGCAGCTGCACTGAAATCAGCTAATTCCAGCAGAAGGAGACCACAACTCGTCAACTCAACACAAGAAACCCACCAACTCAAAAGAAGAGAAAGACTGAGCACAGGACTAGCTAACATTAGAAGCAAGGGAATCATTTAAACAATAGAAAAAGAGAGTTGTGTAGCCAATGAGGATTAATTCCTCTCTTTGCTAATATAAAAATTGTGATGTTTCCAATGACCTTGGGACCCACAACACCTCTGAGGTCTGAAAACATCTACTGCAGCTATGTTTTGGAATGAGGCTTGGATGATCTTGTAATAGTAGAAGCTGTGAAATAAATCCCTCATAATAGGGCCAATGTACCATGGTGGCACTTATCTTCTGCATCTGTCCGCAGATCCCCTTGTTGCTTTGATTGGAAGAATCCAGCTTGAATACAGGTTCATCTAGTTAAAAATCTGAGGTGTACAATTAACCTTTCTCAATAATATTCTGATTTTCCTTTATAGATGCAGTAGGTTGGTAAAACATCAGTAGAAGTCTCAGCTAAAAATTTGTGCCCTATATCAGATGGATAACTTAAAAATATAGTCATCCATACTTGTGAGGAGTTAAACTACAAAGATAGTCAATGCTCTTTGATGTTTCTTCTATAAAGTAAAGCACTGAGCAGCTGGAAATCCTTAAAGGGCTAAATGGTGGCTTGTCTGGGCTTTTTCCTACCTGACTCTCTGACTGTATCTCCCATTTCTTTCCTCCAGTCTGTAGTCAGAGCATTTTCCCATTAAACGAGCAAAAAGCACCAGGCTGGGTTCTGTGACCTGACCTTCCCTCCACTAATGTATATTGAAAAGCTACAAGCCCAGAAATGAAGCTCGACTTGGCCAAGGAGGACACAATGCAACTTGCATGAATGCAACAACTTTCAGTACAGAACCTCCAGCAGCAATAGCTTCCCTTGATGTTAAACATGAACCAAAGCCAAGTTAGGAAACACGTTGGGTTTTTTTCCTTCCTCTTAAAACAGTTTGGACTGAGGCCCATTTTCTTTTTCCGTGCTCCAGCTAGGAATTCTCAGTTAGCATTCCTGCTAGAGGAAATATAATACCTGCACTTCCTACTGCTAACGAGTCTGGGCAGAGATGATCCAATCCACAAGCTCAACCCCCACATAAACACACAAATTCATCTTTAAATTCCCTCTCTAATTTGAGTGGTAATCAGCGTGGGTAGTTACCATCTGATAATTATCTGGCATTGAGATGTTGTTAGCCAGATTTCTCCCATTTCAAGACGCTTTATAGAGTTGCGTGATGACAGGAGAAGGATGAGAGCCAATCGTGAGCCCCAGAGTGCACAACATTCCCTCTAAAAGGAGTCTGACACGTATCGGCAACGCAACAGGGTGCGGAATCTCAAGTGTGAGCAAATGAGATGGGCTCCAGAAAATATGGGCCTGTGTGATCAAACAGCTTACACGTTACACCAAACAGATTGCTGCCATTAATATTTATACACGGAAACTTGAGATCTGTGACTCAAGCAAGGACGGCAAGTTTATAATAAATCACTACGCTGTTTATAGCTCTGCAAAAGAAAAGTAAATGAAATGTCTCCTTTCTACGCACAATCTTTGACAATAATTATACTTAAGAATGAACATCCTACAAGCCTTTGTAAACTAATGCCATGCAATAAGGACTTTTCTGTTTTATGTTGGGATTAAAATTCAGCTTTCTGTGGTGAACCTTCTCAGCAGCACTTGAGACTGAGACAGGGGAAGACTCAAAGCCTAATTTATCAGACTATAATCATGAGAAGAAATTTAAGATGCAGAGAGCTATTAGCTTGACCTGTCCATACACTGTCATAATGTGCTTTATGCCCTTGCTTCAGTAACTGACAGAAGTGTTTAATATAATCTCTTATTTCTCAAAACCAAAGCCACCCGTGCTGAAATTAATATGGCTTTTTGCCCTGTGAAAGCCCTGGCACAGTACAGGAACAGAAGAATGCTGTCACAGGTGTATATAATACCCCTTGCTCAGCTGATGTTTGTCCTCATCCACACAGCTCACCAACAGACCTATGGAGCAAATATTTCCTGCTTTTTGTAAGTCTGGGGTGTTTGCATCTGTGTCTCACAAAATGTGAAACTGTATCTTTTCATCTTATTAGTATATTGCAGGAAATTATTTTTGCAATTATCAGATGTTTCAGATTCACTCTGACATTTAATCAACTACAAACACAGCTTATTGCTTGATGTGTTCAAGTGCCATGAACATTATCCCTTAAATAGAACATGTTTTGTTTTATGGTTTAATTAGTTACTGCTGAAAGACATTATCATATTGCATTCATGCTTGTCTAGATTTTCTATTGCTGTAATTGGCAGATAAAATACAGGTATAGAGTATATAGCAGAAATCAAGTGTATATCATTTCATGAATTCTAAAATTTTGCAAATAAAGGTGGTTTTGGAGATAATGAAAGGGTATGAACAGGTCCAGAAGAAATTAGCAGGCAAAGAAAAGAGCATTTTGGTATTTTTTTATTTAAATCACAGCAAGACAATTGTTCATAAGTACAATGTGTTGGCACCCACCTCATTTCACAAATTCCTATGAAGACGTGCAAAATGGAGATACACTGCTCTTGTTTCAATGATGGAACACAGTAGGTGGGATTCTCTGCAGTGTTTTTCTGATTCTATCTAAATCTGCTCCATGCAGCTTCAAGAGCATGGTCAGGTTTCAACAGTCTTGTCCATCAAAGTGGCTGCATGTTTGCTGCTACCTCAACACTGTGTATAGCTTGCAATTGCATGGTCACACTCACCAGGCATGGTAAAGCTGGGAATGCAAACATTGATCTTCTCTCCTTATGTTACAGGTGATGTCTCCATTCCAATAGTTCCTACATGTTGTGCTTAAATATAATTGCAACTTAGCCCAGCTGGTCAAAGCGGAGCACAGACTTGTTCTGCTTAGCCCAGTTGTCCTCTGTACTGCAGCCATAGGGGAATCTGTGGTTTCTGTCATCCTTGCAGAAGACAGTTCAAAACAAGCTGGTTTTCAGTAAAATAAATTTATATAACAGTGACCCACATCTCCACTGGAAATGATGTAATGAAACTCAGAGATAAAGGAAAACCAGTTCTGGATGGGCCTCTGAGAACTGCTGTCCCCAAAAACTGTTATAACCAGAAGGGCTTTCTGGAATACAACAGTGTGGTGGATGCCTGAAACTTGCTGCAACTGCAGTGCATTAATAATGTTTAGGATATCAATTCTGCAAACATGCATTGAGGCTTGAAGGATGTAGATGTATTCTTCATCACCAAAGTCTGAAAATACAGCTGGGAAAATTCTTTTCAGAAGATAAAAAACTCAAAAATGTTATTTCATGAATTTTTGGGCTGAAGTTGACAAAATGTTTTGAGGAAAAAATTGTAGGCTGTAACATCAAAGTACTTCAATGTTTTCTAAAGTAGAGTTTTCCACTTTTCACTTGGGAGTGCTGTATATAATTCAAAATGGGAAAAAAAATCAACTATCTGAAGACCTAGGAGAACTCATTTACTTTAAAGCTTGCCAGCATGTTATGAATACACTCTACTCTTTCCTTTTGGATTTTTGGTTTAATAAAAGTTTGTTTTCTATCTGCCCAAGCCAACTCTTTCTTTTTTATTTCATCACCACCACCACAACCACATTATTTCCCTCTCTGTTCTCTTTTTTCATTCATTTCCACCGTCTTCATGTTGCAACCAGGACATAGTAGAGCTTCAAAGCCTATCAAATCACATATGAAAGTCAAACATGCTAATGCTAACATTAATAATTTTAAGATGTTTGCAAGCAGGATTAAAATACAGCAATTTCTTTGACGGAGGAAAAAAAGGCTGATCAATCCCCACAGCCAAGCTTAGACCATGAGCTTTTTTTAGGGGATTTTACTCAGCAATATTATCTTGCACAGACAGCTTAGAGACATTCCTTGCACTGATTTCCTCTCTGTCCCTTTCCTCCCAGCTCATATCACAGCTCCTGTCTGCCTGCAGTGGCTGTGTTCTTGTAAGGCTACATTTTTCACTCTCTGCCCACCTATTGGACTTGCTTCTGTAGTCACAACTGAGTTATTAATTAGAGTCATCTGCAGAGGCACAACTCATCACTGCTCCCTGTTCTGGGAATTCACTGGAGAATAACATCCGTAACCAGACCTTCCAGAACAGGCATGGTACTTGAACGGTACTCCTTGCATACATTTCTCTCTCCCACAGGCATGCTCTTCTTGACCTTCAAAATCTAGATTATTTATCTCGTTTCAGACGAGTTCTGCATGCCATTGGTTTCGTTATGTATGAGAATTCTCTTTGTCCTATCATTGTAGCTCTGATGTAGGAAATATCATTTTTTCCCTTCTAAACAAGAAAAAAATTACATGGGTATATCTGAGAACTTAATGAAATAATTAAAATAATCTTTAAATAAATTTATTTTACAACTCTGCAGAAAAAGAAAAGGAGAATAAAAAAATGAAGAATAAATTAATTGGGATATTCTAATTCAAAATGTATTATTACTGCAGATGTTGACAAACCATATTGTAGACAAAATTAGCCAATTTATTATCCACATTATAATAATCAAGGATTACAAGGTTAAGGGTGTGAAATCCCTTACAATCTCTGTTGTGTTCTAGGGTATACTTATTTCTATTATTTAAATCTGGGAACTAAAATATACTGAGCTTATTAAATCCTACTAAATAATCTGCATATGGATAAGAGGGAGATGTGCTAGACAATAAGAAAGCCTAGTATCTCTTCCCAGGTCCTTCAGGCCTTTCAAACAACTCTCCTAATTTGTGGTTTAATGAGAAAATCTGTGCAGGATCAATGTCATGCATAGGAAGCAATGCCGTGGAAAGTACTTACGTTCCTGATGCAAGTGCACTTCTTTCTCTTATCATTGGCATACTTTTTTTTTTCTGTAATGAATTGATGCTTATGTTGTGTTACTTGTCTAGTAACACATTAATTTCAATGCTTTCATTGTCTGACATGACTCAGATTTCCAGGAGCATCTATCGGACACCCAGACCATAGAAAGGGGTTTCAGTGTGGCACTTTGCAGAAGATCCTCAAAGATTCTACCACAACTGCAATTCTGGAAATTTCTAAGCCCCAGATTTACCACACCTCCTCTACTTCACCACACAAGAAGTCTCTTGAGTCTCAACAGCCACATGGCAATAAGAATAAGCAGGCTTACTCTTTCATGCATCTTGTTTAAATAGCAACTTTATAGGCAAAAACTTACTTGTGCAGATGTTCAGAGATATCAGGTATAGGTATCAGAACCTCTGAATATCACTGCAACCAATAGCTCATGAATACATAGAGAACCCCTTTCTGCCTTGCTTTCAATTACCTTTTACACTATATAGAGTAAATTTCATCAATACCCTCAGAAAGTCCCAATGGCAAAGCCACAGGCTTCAAACCATAAAGCATTTCCAGTCTAGTGCCATTCACACAACTTTACCAAAGGCTTTTTCTGCTGATTAACTAGTTTAGCACTTAAACCAGTCATTTAATAGTCCACAAAAATCTGTAATAAAATGGTCTGCTGGCGATTATTGTAATTAGGCGTACCTGTCATTTTAAATCTGATTCTGCATGCATCTCCAGAGATTTAATAATTCAAGGTAGATCACCAAGTAGCTGGTTGAGTTAATTATTTGAATAATCTACAATTCAGACACTTAATATTATATCTACGTATTCCCATGTGTGCCTGCATTTTCTGCTCATGTCTGCAGAAGTTTGGCAGTGCTAAAGGGAAGCTTAGCTGTGGGTTGTAACAGTACAAGATAAGGGCATTGTTAATCCATTGCTGCTGTGGATTCTTCTGTCCCCAGAAGAAATGGGTTGGCACAAAGACTCTTCTGGATCTGGGCAGTAAGACCAATACACAAAATCAAGCGTTGAGACACTTAAGTTATGTAAAATTGAACAAACAAGTTTAGTTTTGATTTGTCCCTTTTAGAGCTGAGTGGTGGTTTCACCCTGGCTGGATGTCAGGTGCCCACCAAAGCTACTCTTTCACTCTCTCTTCAAACAGATGGGGGAAGAGAAACTTTAAAAAAGCTCATGTGTCAGGAAAAGAAGATCTGTTGGACTTGGGGGAAAGCTGCTGGCAGCTTCCTAGAGCTTCCCTGTAGCCCTGCTCCACCACTGCAAAAAACTTATCAAGCAAATACAATAAACAGTGAAAATTAAAAGAGCCTGTGTCTTAGTTGCAAGTCCTAAGAACGGATCCAAGATCCCTTCAGATTTCAAGCAAGAATTTTTCAATCTAGTGGTAGAAACTGGAATTAAAATGTGCTCAGAAGCATAAGAGAGCAACCACCTAAAGCATTTAAAGAAGCTTAGATGATAATCACTGACAATCACTGTAACTCTCTTATTTAATGGTCTCCACTCTAATTCCTCCTTTTGGAGAGGAGAATTGATGGCCTATACCAGTTCACCTAACAAACATATGCACAGCTCAGTCTGCTGGAGGAAAAAAAAAACCCAAATGCCCACAAAGTCTATTTTTTTCTGAGAAAACATGGATGGGGAATAGCAATTAAACATGAAGGGCACAATTGACACAGAGATTTTTGGATGTCACAAATCAGGAATATGCTGCCCTGGCAGACCTGGCACAGGCTCTGCTGTGACTCAACTACTCCTATAGTTGAGCAATGTCAAAAACACTGGAAGAGCTATTGGTAGTTTCACTTGAAAACTTCAGTGTCCTTCCTCTTCCTCACTCTTCTTCCTTCTCTTACTTGTAGGAGAATCAGACCTGCCTTTCCCTCCAGGGAGGGATCTTTGAGATCAGGAACAGGCAAGGCAGCCCCTGAACTGTAATGAGAAGTTTTGTGCAGAAGGTCAAAGATAGCAGTGGGAGAATGAATCCCTTGAAATGAAGGGAACAAATAAGAATGCAAATCTATTCAAGAAATAAAAACAATAGTCCTCACGATCTCTATTGAGGAGGAAGAAGACAGCTGACCTGTGATCTGTGAATTCTAGAGGCTGCTTCTTATCCTTAATCTTCTTTTTCCTTAAGCATTTCCAAAATAAGATATGAAAGACTTCAGCTTTCTCCCACATAATAAAGGTAGTACAACATGATATTCATAAAGGTCACTGTGCCTTAGCAGAGGAGGAGGGATGGATTTCTATTACTGGATTTCTCTCTTCTGTCTGCTTTTGTATGAATCACATGCTGACGTAATTTGAACTTAGAGGACACTTGATAAAAAGATAAAACATTTGTTTACCCCACTGTGCTTGCAGACTATACTGACAGAGGAACTGCTATTTACAGAGAGGTGGGTGATGCAATCCACCTCTGCAGATTCCAGGAAGGGCTCAGGAACTTTGAAGGGGTTGGGAGCATCATGAGACTCTCCCCTCCTTGCACCTCTTGGGGCTGAGAGCAGAGAATATGTCTGTCACAGCCTGATGTGCATTTTTCCCGATCTGCACCAACAGGAAGGGCAAGGGCTAACCTGGGAAGCTGCCAAGGATTTATCCCATCCTCAGATTGTTTACACGTATCCTTTGCAATGTGGCTAATGCTCGAGAAAGCAAGTGCCTGTAAGAACCCAGCCCTTCCTCACTACAGAGCAAAAAAACCGTCTTTTAACTTGCCATATGTGAAGCTGTATTTTTTAACAAGTGTCTAGCATACGATTTTTCCAAGTGGTGATGTGCAGCAGGCAGTTCATTAAGATGTATCTTCATCTAATTGAGTGTTTTCCACTTACAGTATCATTTGGCCAAACGCCAAATGAGAACTTACGAGGTAAGGTACGTGTCATGTTCAGCACATCCCAAATCCTGCAATACACCCACAGAACTACAGATTGCAGAGGCTGATATGAGCCTAGGAGATGGCCTCAAACTGAATTGTTATGATCTGCATTTTCATTGCCACCTGATGCGCTCCTGAGGCTGCAGACACATGGCTCCAATCAAATGAAGTCTTTGCTAGTGTAAATTTATTTTGTGTCAATAGTAGTAGATAAGAATAATACACATAGCACCTTCTATGGAAACCATATGTTAAATCAGGTTCATATTTTTATAAAAATGTACATCTCTAAGGAGAAATATGAACAGTAAAGGTATTGTTTAGCACAAAAAAGGTTGGAGAAATTATGGATGCCACCATATAAATGGTAGTTCAGGGAAGTTCACTGAGCCTGAAATGTTGCAGCACTCTAAGTTTAACCCCTGACCCCTGGAAGGTGCATTCTTTACAGTTACTATATATCCATGAAAAATTGTGTTTTCTGTGGAAAGCATGACTGGCTTCTTGTTGCATCTTGAAATTTTCTTTCCTGTAGAGAAAAGGAAATAGATGCTCCCAGGCTAAGATTTTGAAAACAGCCAGCAAGGGTCTGGTCTGATCCTGCTGAGGCAAATAGAATTCTTACATCAGATTTCTGGAAAGGATCAGAGCTGCCTCTGCACTGGAGGGTTTTGAAAACATTGTCCTGCTGTTTGCAATCATGTCTTTACAAAATAATTACCTATATTTTTTGTTCTACATGTTGTTTCACAGCCTTTGTGAAATGATCAGGAATTTACCATTAGAAAAGCCTGACTTGCATTTTCCAAAAAGAGAAAGAAACTTTCTAAAATACAATATGTCTAAATTAAATAATATTTCAAATTTCTATTTGTCTGGATATTCAATTGATAGATGGTCAGGCTTACAAAGTCAAACACTCATTTGTATGTGTCTGCACAGCTAAATCCCATCAAGCCAGCTTTTCAGGGTCCTTGCTCAAGGAGCTCAAGGCTTTTTCCTGATTCCAGGAAAGGTGACTCTCAAACAGGGCCCAATGCCCTTCTATTTTCCATAACTAATGCCTTCAAATTGACAGCCTAACATCTTTGAAAACAAAGATTCTGTCATTTTTTCATGGCATGCTAAGGTAGTTCAAGTATCTGTCTAAGAATATAACATCCAATAACATTTATTACGGTATATATTTTGAGGTACAGAAAAACTTTTGAGGAGTAAAATCTGTTCCTTTGCTTCTGATCAAGCACAAAATAGCTATTATATATTTCCACTTTCTCTGTGTGCCAGACTATTCTTTTCTTCCAGGTTTCCCTTCAAAATTATGCATGCAATTCCCAAATAACGTGACAGAAAACTGTTGGCTCAATGGGAATCGATGAGCAAGGAAAAGACATCAGTCTCAATAGGAGCAAAAGGTCTGATGGGAAAAAATGATGGCTCTGTTTCTCAAAAAGGCCAAAAGGGAAATCAATGGCACAGTTAAAGGAACACTGTGCAGAGGAACTAGACCAGTCTTTGACAACTTATTTTTTGCCATCTTGTTCCCCCCCAATCCTCCAGAAAAAAACCCAATAATCTATTTTAAGTGTCCTTTGGACAGCTAAATACTCCAGTCTTCCCAAATGAGGGATGTGATCATCTGAAGCAGTTCTGTTGCTAAGAAACTTGCTAACATTAAAGCCAGGACAATGTATTAATCAGTCTCCTGCATTTGTTAAGGCAACCTCCCAGTGTCCTGTGCCTTCTGTGCTCTTGTGAATTGGCTGGAGGTTGAAGTTAATAAACTGATTCCATGCTCTGAAGAGTTTGCAAACAGCAAAGTAAACATTTCACTTCATCACAAGCTCCCAAAAACAGGGCTGGCTGGGTCAATGAAGAGAAGCTTTGGCATCTTGTAATAGGGAGTTCACCCAAAGTGAATAGTATTGAAAAATACTCTGCAGTTATTTCAGGGATCTTACACTAAACGGTCCAGCTGAACTTCAGCCTTCTTTGCTCATCTGTAGCTGAAGAGAGCTCCATGCAGGTCATTCAATCACTTATTTTTATAGAGAACGTAACTTTTTAAACCACAGTATTGAATTCCAGAAATACTGAAAATGCATATAATGGGCTGTATAAAAAGTTTACTGAAAGGTAATACGATTTCCCCACATAATACTGATTACTGTGGCACAGGTTCAATGAGTTAAATGATGCATGCTCAAAGAAGTGGCAGCTGAATTTTCCAGAGAATAAGTAGGATACTAGGCTTTTAAGACTGGATAGTTCACTTGTGTAAGTCCATAATTGGGGAAAAGCGCTGGGGGTTAGTAACCTGAGCACAGGACTGGTCACCAGGAGTGCTTGGTAAAGGTATATTTGCACAAATTTTACAATTTTTCTCTTAGATGGGGGTGGGAGACAATAAAGGCATTGTGAACAAAAAAGCATTGAGAGTAATGCATTTCAGTCCACATAGATTTTTCTGAGAGAACAGTGATGTTCTTGAATTGACTGAAATTTGGACCCATTTCCAATTATTTCCTGTTAGTAAGGTATTGTATTTCTCTGAGACTGATACACACTGACCTCTACTCCTGCCTCAACATATGGTGTCCTTTTTCCATAGAAACTCAATAGCAGCCGAATACCTTGTGATTGATCTGCTTTGAATGTTAACAAGCAAAGAACATGCCATTAATAAAATCCAAAGTATGAAAATCTATCTGTCATCAGGATGATGAATCTAGCCCATAATTCCACAAATCAAATCCCTCTGTGAAAGCAATGGCTGTTCACAGATCAATTTGTGGATTCAGAGTAAATCAAAAATGAACTGCCCAGAAGCTAAACATTGAGTCCATCTAATTTAAAGAAGATTCTAGTTGCTAGGTCAGATTATTCACACAAAGTTAGTGTATGGCTTGCTTATACCTACAGCTGCAAACTGGAGTCACCATTTTAAACACTCTTTCCAGCCAAAAGTGGGTATTTGGCAAAGCTGTGGAAATGAGCCATCACATAAGGAGTGAGCTGGATGTGGACATTTGCTGTACTCCCAAGTTACAAGTTCCTATGGCTGATTTTTTCTTGTTGTTTTTACAGATGAAGACATTGGAAATACTGCCATACATTCTAGGGGGGGGGGGGGAAAGGGACAATCTGCAACAAAGAGTCCTTTAACCTCTGAGCTGATCACAAGTATTCAATCATCTTTCACTCTTCTTGTATAATGGATTTTTTTATGTGTGAACACAAAGAATGAAATCCAGATGCAAAGGTGGATCTTGTTTTCTGATGGCTTTCCCTATTCATCCCAGGAAGAATTTGGGTTCCCAGGCAGCTATACTTAGGCTGCCTAAATAGTGCAGGAAGAAAGGTATAAAACTGAAAGCAGAAGAAAAGCTTTACAACTTTGCTGTTAAGAATTAATTTTTGGAAACAGTGTCCTGGATTTGTTTCAGAAACTCTTTCATATAAAACTTAGAATTATTTCCATGAGGACAGACAATACTTGCACCTTTGCCATCTGAGTGCTCTGCATGCTGTGCCACCCTGTCTGCTTCCTCTCCTGCTACAGCCAGTCCCGGGGACTTGAATTCCCTTCTGCTAGAAGGAAATATTCAGCAGCTCAGCTACTCCAGCTCAAACTGCCTCTTGCCTAGTGATTAGGGAAGTTTGCAAAGGAAGAGCTTTCCTTCTCCACTCTCTGCTGTGTATCTCTGTCGACAGCTCTAACCTCTACACTGTCACAGAAATGATGAACTAAATGTCCAGCTTTTGAAGGAAAAAGGCTGGAGCCAGTATCTTATCCTAAGCATGGGATAGTTTTCCTTCTTTCTACCTTTGCAAATGCACCTGATAAAAAAAGTGTTTTCCTGTCAATCCCCTCTCTACAGTGTTTGGTATTTGATGGTATAAGCATTCCTTATCTGTGCTGCATAGCCCCATCCAAGCCTTGGCTTTCCTTCGTGGGTGTGTGCAACAGCCAGGGCACCCTGTAGATCATCTCACATGGTTCAAGCTGAACTATATCAAAACACACAGGGAAAGTCCTGTCCACTCACTGTGGTGATTAACCTCAGGATGTTTGCCGGACTTTGCAATGCCTCTGGCACTTTTGAGCATGAAATGCCATTGGCTGGGAGGAAAGAGCTGGCAGGAGGACAGGAAACAGCACTCTGCCTTCTCTATTTAATCGTCACCATATTTTGTTCACTTTTGTCTGCAGAAACCACTTAATTCAATATGGATACACAGCTAAGAGCAATAGGGAATCAAAATCATATTTTACAGATCAGGCACCAGTAGAACTGAACACTTACATAACTCCATGGGGTTTTCACATGTCATCCTGTGCTTGCCAGAAACAAAGAGCAGGATAATCTCCAAAATGGAAAGTCAGTGTCCAGTTCAACCACTGGCAGAAAAGCAGAAAAGTTTGTACTGGTAAAAACTAGCTTCTAGGGACACGAGGGATAAGGCAGAGGAAAGGAGAGCTGAGCCCTCAGAGGCAGCTTTTCAAGTGTCCAGCACAGCAAAAAAAAAAAAACAACCCATTAAGGAAAAGCTTTTACTATCACTAGTAAACAACAAACACAGGTGATCAGGGAAATGCAGGGATTGCTGGAGAAAAGAAGTGGGTATGAAGACAATAACCTTGTAGATGAAACACTAACCTCGTGTCAGTCAGGGAACACAAGGTCCAGCCTCAGCAAACCACCAGTGAAAATGAAAGACAAATAAAAGTTTCTGCAGTCATATAAAGCAGTAATCTTGCTGAGTGAACACTGTAGGCTTTGAAAGACAGGGCAAGCATACAGAACCAGAAATCTCAATGACTTCCTTACATCTATGCTCACCAGGGAGATGGGAGGAAGCAGGAATAATTTTGTTGCATGTAACCAGGGGAGGAGAAAAATAACTAGCAAGTCAGGAAGGTACTGGAAGAATCAGAAAGGAATTAACTCAGTCAAAAAAACTCCAGATAGCTTCAGGATCTGACAAAATAGGACATTTTCAATATTTTCATTGATGCTAGCTAGGGACTAGAGAGAAACTAATCTAACCTCTACTGTTTTAAGATGTTAACAAGGGAGGAACCATGAAAATACAGACCCAAAAAGGTTCACAGATGTTTTCAAGTGAAATCATTAGCTGGTTTTGCTCTTTATTAATGAGATACAAATTAACTATTTTGTTTCTTTAATAAGTAAATCATCATATCTCATCAAAATAGGCTTCAGAAGAATAGAGATTTTTGTGTCCAAACGAAGTTCGGGTCTTTTTCCCTCAACTGTTTGTCTGCTGTTGTTTCAGAAACCTGGTCTTTAACAACCAACTCTCCTTTCAGCTGGAGACTGCAATGAAGTCACAAATCCACAATGAGGATATCAAATAGTTGCTACAAAAACAAAAGCCATGATACGGATTCAATATCAGCAGTTTTCTAAGATTGAGAAGAGGGCAAGAAAGTCTGTGGAAATGCCAAAACTTACTTGAAATCATGTCCTTCATAAACAAGTATATGAAACAATAGAAGATAACACTATCACTGTTAATTGAAGACACTTGGATATTTAAATCTTGAGGCTCCTCTAAAATGCATTAACTGCCATGAAGCATGACACTACGCTGTTTTGTCTTTTTGAGGGGTGACACAAATATCATCAAACTTGTGCTTGAGTGCTACAGAAGAAATGTGCTTTGCATATTGGATCTTAGGTAGATATTTTCTCAGACACACTGATGACATTTTTTTGCACTTACATTGCAAGATGTGAGATTTTACCTTAAAATTTAGTTCTTGCCAACATATGGCTTTATATTAATATCACATATTTCACTTAAAATGCATCCATGAGGAACAGTTTGAAAACATGAGCCAAGTACTCCCTGATAGAAAATAAGGGTGACACAATATTTAATTATTTTTTTTAAATATCTCACTTGCCTTTTAGTTAAATCACATTTTCAGCAGAAGTGACTTCTGTCTTTTTTGTGTGCTACTAGCAAAACTGTCTGTATGAATTAATCAAAATAGAATTTGAACACTACAAATAACATGCTCTGTGTTCTTTCAGTCACCAAAGATACTGACATTTCAATAAAGTTGCTTTAATTGTGGCGCAAAACCTTGTGGCTTGGTCCTGTCCTTCTGTGTGACTTTAACCGTGGTAAGTTTATGTGATGTGTAAAACCAGATGTATAAATCAAAAAGAAGAAAAAAAAGCATTTGAGCAGGCATTTGGGAAGACATGTGGAGCAGTAAGCAGTACAATGTCTGCTCTGATGGACCACAGAATGGTCAGGAAGAGTGTGGTGTAGAGCTACATCCCACCAAAACAGCACTTTTACCCAGGAATTAGGCCAGTCTGAGGAACTTTCCCTGTGAACTTTAAAGAATATTGGAGTGAAACAAATCATTGTTTCACAGCAGATTTGTTGTAGAGCTAGAAAAACACTATTAATGTTCACTTTTTCAATACTGATGTTCCTACAGCTCCCATGATATCCTTCAACATCTTCATAGTGATGGAAGGGACTGTAGAGATTTACCTTCAGAAACACCTTGTTGCCATAAGTGGGTCCCTGAGAAAAATATTTTCTCAACTCTTCTGCTCCTGTTTAAATATTTAACCACTTTTAGGAGTTTCAGTAAGAATGTGGTGAGCAAGAAAAAAGTTGTCTGCTGTAACTACATCACACGCAGAGCCTTGTCCTTTCCCTCTTCTGCATTGTTTTCTAACCAGTGTTGCAAGGATTTCAGCAGTAAAGCTCACTGGGTTTCAACAGGCTGGACAGAACATCCAGTGCCAGGCTTTGATGGTTTCCATTTGTATGATTGCTGTTCTCCAGCTACCTACTACTGCAGTAGTATCTGCACCAAGTGCCAGATACTATTGGCCACTTGGGGTTGAACTTATCTTTATCAGTAAATTGTCTAAATCAGCATGGCAAGTGTGCCTGTAAAAAGCAACAAGCTATTATCATTATAATTGCTCTTGTTTTTGTTATTATTATTACAATTATTATTATGATTATTATCATCATCATGGTTATCATTATAATTATCAAAATAAACTGAGAAGCTGTTAAAAATGTTAGTCTAATTAAGGTGAGGAAAATTTTATTTTCCAAAATTGTTGGAATTCTTTACCAGTTTAAGTATGAACCCATTCAGTCTGAAGTCACATCCTGCAGTTGCCGATTTGGCCAACCAGGACATTGGTGAGTAGCCAAGAATGTATTTTAGCATCTCTTTACAGTAGAAAATATTCAGAATGCACACATATTGTAAAAAAGTAGGTGACACAGGAATATATCCAGGTAGGTTTTAAACGTCTCCAGAGAGGAAGACTCCAAGACCTCCCTGGGCAGCCATTCCAGTGCTCTGCCACCCTCAATGTAAAGCAATTAATTCTCATGTTGAAGTGGAACTTGTTGTGTTTTAATTTATTGCCAATACTTCTTGTTCTGTCACTGGGCACCACTGGAAAGAGTCTGGCACCATCCTCTTGGCACACACCTTTGAGACATTTCAATGTATTGATGAGCAAATCTATTAACTGATGGTTTAGCTAGCACCTTAGGGTTTGCTGAGGTCAAGTCTTAATTCACTAAACCAAATGGGTGCTAGTTTTGCAACATCCCTGGCTATATTCATAAACTACATATTTTTTTCTTCCCCCTATGGCTACTTGAAGAGTAAGCAACTTGACAAGTTTCAGAAAAGAGACAAATCTATCAGAAGCTCAAGTCTGCCTAGTCAGAAGTGACAAAACAGCCAGGCTCTGAGTCCTGGAGAGTATTTCTCCATTACATCTGTGCTGACAGGATCCCATAAGACCAAGCATCAGATCTATGGGAGATGCAAAATCAACCAATAGATATATGGAGAAAATACAGCACATGGAAATGTGATGAAACATTTTAACTATTAAATGAAAGGCCTGTGCAATCTATTTTAACATTTAATCTGCAGAACTGTATTCAGCTGTACTAATTTCTCCCAAAGCTTTGCATTTAAGAGTATGTGTTTAACATTAAGTCAGACTTTCCAATGCCAAATGCAAAAATTGACATGGTTTCCAGATGTAGATTTTAGTAGATCATGTCTCGGATAATTAAGGGCTGTCAGATCTGAGTGGGTTAGTAATTGAAGCTGTATAGAACACAATTTATTGTCAAACAATACCAGACCTTCAGTGAAAAGCAGAAATCACATCTCTAATACAGGCTTTTTATTCTGGGAATAAGCTTGGAGGTATTGATTGAAAACATCAGATTTTCCTTACAAATGGAAAAGTTAAAACAAACAAAAAGCAGTTCCCTGGAACATTCTTTATATGTGCTGTGTTGTCTCCCCACATTACCATGTTTACTTCTTGTTTTCTTCTGGAAAACATGTACAAATTATGCAGTTTCCCTAACCTACTCTACTTAGTCAGAGGAGGCAGACCTGAACATCAACTGTTTGTATTCAGCTCACTGCTGCTCAAAATAGTTTATAGTTGAGAATAAACTGAACCATCAGAAATAGGATCTCAATCCTTTGAAATGTCAGCAGATCAAGTTCACTGCACAAGCAGGAGCTGAATTTTCAATCCAGAAGGCTGCATCATTGTCAAAAGCTCAAGATTATTTAGGTGAGCTGATTTACTAACATGGCAACTAACGAGATTTGTGCTCCAAAGTTTGATTTATACTTTGGATTCATCTTGTCAGTCTGGCTGTAAATTTTATCTGCTAAGAGAAACATTTTACGTGGTCCATTTTTAGTTTGTTCAGATTGCTGAGAAGCCCATAGTAAGTCATCCCAAGCATCAGACACAAACTCTGCTTTGTCCTGGGTGACCATGTAGGAAAGCTGAAAGAATAATTGCAAATGGGATGTTGGGGGCTGGCAAGAACCTGACCCAGTGTCTGCAAAGGCTAAGCAGGTCTTCTGGTTCAGGATATCTCTCTTTATCTCTTCACAAGCTGGACAGGCCCATGGAGGGAAGGAACCAGACCAGTGGCTGATCTCCCCTACACCTCTTCACTGACATCTAGGAGCAGGATTATCTAACACTGATACATTAATTCACTGAAACCAAGGGCAAGATGTTCCTTAATTACCATAAAGACTTAGTAGGTCTTTGGTTTTAATCTAAGGGAGAGAATAAAATGTACACAGCCTTCTCTCAGTCTGCCCTACAAAAAATGAAAAAAAAAGGTGACTTGGGCAACTTTGACACATCAATGCTGAAGATAAATCAGAGAGCAGAGAAAGGCAAAAAAGGGCTCTTGCTTTCCAAATCCTGTCAAGCATCTTCACAAAGTTGTTCTTTCACAGCATTCACACCTTTAATCTTCTATTGTTGACTAAATCTGAATATCACAATGAAAAAAAACCCCAAAGAAGTGTTAAAGAATCTTTTCATTTTTTCCTTTTATATTCTTACTTTAAAAGTTGTTGAGAATATTAATGAATGAATAAAATAAAAATACATTTTAGAAAGAAGGCAGTGTGTTTTCATTAAGGTTTGGAAGTACAAGTTGCAGTTCAGGTACATAACATTAACTTCAAGTAATGATCTGCAGACAGCTTCCCACAGGGAAATCGGTGCCTCCTGTAACAAACCCAGTTTGCTGAATACTTTTCTGCCTTCAACATGCTTGAAGTTCATCAGAGCACAAACAGAAAATGCAGTAAGGACAGATGAAATTCTGAAAATAGCAGCATTTTAAAAGGCTGCATGTCTCAGAATGTGTCCCCTTTCTCCCTTTTCCTTTTGCATCCAGTGGCCAACTGGGTTAAGCACAGGGAGTGTCTATGCTGCATTTTCATAGCTGCACTGGACTCAAGTTCCCATAAAGAGATGTCACAGACATCAGACGGGTGGCTTCATTTCAGCAGTGGCAAGGACAGGTCCTGTATGCAGCTGCTGGATGCTGCCAAGCTGCAGCAACCCAGGACAGGAGGAGCTGTGTAACCTGTAAAGTCTGTCCCCACATAATTAAAAGCAGAGCTGGGGCTCAGATTCCCAGCATCTGCTCTGCAGCAACCCCACACCCCAAAACAGCTTCCCTAGCAGAGCTCAAATCCTTAGTACAAAGGAGTCATTGAAAAGCAAATCATTTTAATCTGTGGTATAGAAAGAGGTTTTGCAGCCAAGCTGACAAATCTTCCTCTTTAGTATTGATTGAATGGTTATTTGTTATAACGATGGCTAAAAGAGTCAAGCAGATGCTACAAATATTGCTGTTTTGATTTATAAATGTAGAAAACTGTTTGCCTACTTGCCACAGAAAAATGCAAAACTTCACATTCTCTGTTCTCCAAACACAGTTGTCCAGGTAGATTTTCTGAGGCATTTTTTCTTTTGCTTTACATGTTTTAGTAACAGAATATTTCATAGACCAATGGCAAATTTGTGAATACTAATGATGTGGTGCTATGCATCTACCTCAGATCTCCACCTCCAGTGCTAGAGAAGATAATAACTCAGGATAACTCAGCAGGCTTGCTAACTTACCATGTCAACAGGGAATGTTTATCCTGCACATGCAGGATCAGTTTTACCTCAAGAGGTTTGGCACAGAAGAGCTGATAAATTCACAGCATGTATTCAAAAGCTGCTTTCAGCAAAACATTTCCACTTTTATTCTGGCGATGCTCAGATGTGGCTGAAGAAATCCACAAAGTGAAAGAAAAGGTGGGGCCAGGAAGTACAGATTAAAGAGAAATCATAGCTGAATTGTGCTTGATTTTTCAGCTGCATCAGATATCAAGGGCTTGCTCATTGCACAGTGGAAGGAGGCAAATGAATATGGCTATAACATGGACAAGGTCTGGACAACAGTAATGAGGAGGACTATAGCTAATAAAAGGAACAGTACAAATACAAGTAAGCAAATTAGCATATAGAAGGTAAAAGCACCATTTCATCATGCCACACCGACAAAATTACCCCAGAAAATTGAATGTAGAGCTCTAATTGATGCAATTGAGAGAGACAGAGAAGCTAATCTGAGTACTTAATGACTGTGATGGGAGCATCACAATGTAATTGCAATGTACTTTTTTTGCTACAATGTATCATCACACCACCTCTGCTCCTCTGGAACAAATACATTTATTTGAATAGAAGCACTTAGATCCCCAAATCCCTTTGTTTCATGACAAAACCTGCACGCCATCTCCCCTGTCAAGGAGCTGCAGTTTTGGATACCTGTGTTTGTAGCACAGTGTTTATCTTGGGATTCATTGCATATCTGTGCCTCTGTGCAACCAAACTCATGAATTTTGTTAGTTTGTTAACTTAACTGGTCCAGAGAGAACGATGGGGGCCGTCCTGCAAGGACATAATACTTCTTCCCCAAATGCAGTTCCCTCATGTATTACAAAACTACCTTATTTGAGATATTTGATGCCAAACCTCTGCAGTGAAGAGGGAAACTTATTTTCCCCTTTGCATCATTTAAACAAGTCATCTATCATTTTCATAATGTGTAAAATGAAAACAATACTAGTCTTCTTCCCAAAGGCATTATTAGACCCAGCCCACTAGTTTCCTCTGAGATTCCCCAGATTATAGTAGAAAAAATTGTTGTCATTACTATTATTATTATTATTATTATTATTATTATTATTATTATTATTTCTTCACCACTATCAAGACCTTGCATGCAGCCACAAGACAAGTAGCAAAATAGTAAGGAAAAAGCCATATACTTTTCTTTGGTGTCTGTCTTTTCTTTGATTTATGTTCTATAACTTGTCCTGTCTCTGCTGCTCTGTCTCTCCTGGACCTGCTGCTACAGTCCTGTGACATGTTAAGTTACTAGTGAAGAGATGTGGTTGAAAATACCTTGTTTCTTGCTATATTTTTCAATGGAATTTCTTCCCTCTCTCTTATGTCAACTTGCTAAAGATTGCTATTGTTCCCCTTGGGGGAAATAAAACAGAAACAAACAAATCCTTCCCTTTTTCTTTTTTTTTTTTTTTCCAAGAGAAATGGTTAGCTTTTTGAGAGGATGTTAAGACATTCCTGAATTATTTCTGACAAAATGCTTTTTCCCTATTAACTTGTTATTTTTTTTCTTAAAAATTATTTTCTCTGAGGAGGACTTTTAAAATGAACAGACAATCTGAAGAAACAGAAAAAAAATGTTTAATCTGCTTTGCTGATGTGTTACTATTAAAATCAGCAGCATGTTTTTAATGCTGTTTTATATTTTAATGCTATATTATATTTTAGTACTATTTTTCTTTAAACCCATGCATGTATTACAAATTGTTTCTGTTGATCAGTGGTTGATCTTCTAAACTTTTTGTATATAAAATTAGGAGTAAAAGTAAAAGTTAAGGACAAGGACCCCTCAAGATGTGCACTGCATCCACATCCAGCAAAAGAACGATGTTGAAACAAGGGTTTCCAGCAGAATACAGGCATCAATAAACAGAAACAAGCTATTTCCATGGAAACAGCTCTTCTAAAACCTGGACAACGAAAGCATGTGAGCGCTTACCTGACTATGCGTCATCTTTCACGTGAAGTTGGTGAGGTGAAGTATCCTCTCATGGAATCTGGCTGCCTCCCTCAAGCAGAAGAATTGTGGTACCATGTGCCATGGCCCAAGATTGGGATGGTGGAGGGATATCTGCATCCCAGTGTCCTAGACCCATGGAGGGTGGGGAATTAAGCTGTTATTGTAAAAGGTATGCAGCACTAGCAGTGTGGTTTTGTACTATCCTTGTGATTCAGGACAGGGAAACATGCTTGAGAGATATATTAATCACTGCAAATTGGCTGGATCACTTGCCTTGACAATTTTATGCAATGGATAGAGAAACTTGCAACTGTATTAACTAATGTATTGTATTAAATCACAGTTTAAATGTGCTGGCACCTGGAGTGAAGATCAGCAGCATGTTTGAATGATACATTTCATATTAGCACTTTTGTTATTTCTGCCTGAATTGGAACTTTTCTGCAGAGCTAGAGCAAACATGAAGCAAATATAATTCATACTGCAAACGTGAATACATGCAGTGTTTGAGGGGGAAAGAATGCACTTCTCCTGGTGTTTAGAATAATCTTCAATTTGTCAGAGGTTTTATAGGAAGCTCACAAGAGCCAGTTGCCAGCAGAACCAGCTTGGCAAGGGAGGCAGGCCTCCCTGAGATAGCCCTGTGGGGATCCTGGTGAAAATGAGCTCAGATTTGACCAAGTGAGGAGTCTTTGAGAACAGCATTTTCCACACACGTGGCAATGTGGTTTTTTCATATTATCTAACAAAAGCATTCAGAGTGAATATAAGCTGCTCTCTGCATGCACAAGCAGCTAACTGGCAGGCAGGCCGAGCATTCACACCTTCTGAGGTACGTACTGAGCCAGCTACATTCTTCCTTTATTCACTGCTTAATCAAATGCACATAAAGCGCTCCACCTGGACTCCTGCAATGATTGAAAAATGTGGCTAAGCAAGTTTGGGGGAGCACTGTGATGATTTAGAGGTTGTTACAGGCCCAGAAATCTCAGAAGGCCCTGCTGCTTTCTCTCCGGATCTGCTAAGTGCAGGCCTGCAGTCACCTCATACTAAGGCAGCAGGAGGTGAGAATCTTCATCCTCTTTAAAAGCAGAAAATACCAGGAATTGCCAACATGTGGCCTCATGACCACAAACTGCAGGATTCAAGTGTATACTCTGTCATTATTTAACTTCTCCTTGTGGATTACTGAGATTGCCAAGTGTACAGGGCTTCAGCTTGCCGTAGTCTTTGTGCTTAAAAGACTTTCTTTTTTCCCCACTTCTGTGCTGGATATACTAGAACATGACTTAATCTTTGTGAGATTCATTCTGGATCACTATGCTCTTGATTATGTAATTTGTCAAGATGTACTACTTAAGGAAAAGCAGGTGCTCAGTACAGATTCTCACATCAGAGTTTAGCATCCGGATTCCCAATGCATGCACCTATTTTGTATCAGCTGAAGGCAACAAACAAAAGGTGATATTTCCATTTTTGGGGCCCAGTTTGAAGTGTCCAAGGCATTTTTTTGCAGCTGATTGGTTTTCAGTGTCCAAGCTGCAGATGACATCTGTGTAGGGAAATAGGAAGGGAGGGATGCTTCCCAAGGGAGGTGCTCAGGGAAGGAGGTTGTTGTAGGTGCTGAATGCTCTGTGTGTGACCACTTTAGGCTGTTGGGATTTTGTTGTTCCTCACGATGCTTTGGGCACCAACAGCCCTGATTAGATTATATTTACATTTTCAGTGCTGCATCCTTTTCTTGTAACAGCAAAGGCCAGAAAGATAAAGGCACTGACCCTATCTGCTTTCCAGCATGTGACAACACCTGGCAGTGCTAGGGCTCAGAAAGGGATGGAGAATCAATATATTTGGAAGTTATTTTCATAATTTACCCTAGGCTTTCACACACTTCCTGACCAAGCAAGCTGCTTGTGGAAACAGACTTTCATACTTTTCCAAGAACTCTCCATAGATGTGCAAGCATTATCTCCATTTGGCTAAAAGTGTAATTCTGGGGCACTCGGAGACTGAATGTGCAGTCCAAAGCATTAGTGGCTGTTATTACTATTTGTTTTCATGTTGTACCACCTTCAATGAAAACCCATTCTTAGGTCAGTTCCGTAGTCACTGCACAGTTACAAAACCAAATGACAGTTCATGCACAAATGAGCTCGAAACCCAAGTAACAGCATGTTTTAACAATAAATGTATTCAGAACTTCTGTCTTTCCTGGTTAGCCAGGAAATGAGGCTTTTTACGCCTCTGTCAAAGGCCTGGCAGGAGTCATCCTTCATTTGGACACATCCATAACAAACAGCTCTCCCTGACACTGACCACAGACAGTACAGAAAAAAAAAATGAACCTGACTGCCACATTTAAAGTTACTCTGGGGTGCAGGGAAGCACCAGCCTACCATGCTCAGCACTGCTGGGGATGGTTTATCGAGCTCTAAACCTTGAGCTGCCTCAGGCTCACCTCTGCTTTCACCTCTCCAGACATGATGAGGACAGGGCAGGGAAACTAAAAGGAAATCAACCAAGTGTCTGCAAAAAGCACTGTATTGTTTTTCCAGAAAAAACAAAACAAAACAAAACCCAGTGAAATTCTTAATGTTACTAGTTCATATTAGCACAGGTGGGATGATATCTAAACATATGTCTGCATTGTGCCAAAAAGAGAGACAAAAAAGAAATCCTAGGTGGCCTTGAAATTACAGAGTGTGTGCTGCAGGAGCTTTTAAATTCCTGCACAAAATATTTCACATCCTGAACAAAACCATGACTAAAAATAGGCCCATAAAAGATATGTGATGGCATTGCTCTGGGTGAGCTCATGTGCATTGAAAAAACACGAGAATCACCAAGCAAACTGTAGGTTTCATGCAAGATGTTCACAGTCATTTACTTTTTGTGACCAATCCAAGTTCTACTCTTACCCTGAAAGAGAAAACATTGATAGATCCCAGAGCAAAGCAATTGTTTCAACATAGTAAATTGAATCCAAACATGAAAATAAGATGGAAGACCTAATTTCCAGAGTTGTAGACACACCTAATTAGAGCTCTCAGCTGCAGACTCTAGGGATTCTAAATGAATGGGAATGACATATTACTAGAAGTAAAATAATATGAGCAGGAAGACACAGCATAATTTAGTTCTAACAGATTATGTGAAGCTACGAAAAGATCATACCAACAGTTAAGTGATCTGAAACTCCACCAGTGCAACCAGAAATGTTTAAGCACACTGCTGTCTTCCCAGGCACTGTAAAATTGCAGTGTTGATGAATAATAAGATAACTTCCCATATGCAAACCAGCTGGTTTGCACAAATATTTTAAAGTGTTCATGACCAATACTTTGCTGTGGTATGACAAGCTTGCAGTATCTGACAGATGAGAGCTGCAGACTTGCAATGTACCAAGCAGTGCAATTAAATATTTTCAGATCTTGAATGAACTTTATTTTTTTTTGTGCTTATTTATTGAGAGCACTGCAGGTTGAGATTTTTGACATCTACTTTTTTTAGTTAAGACTTAAAGCTGACTATTTGAAAATTCTCCATGAGACAAAATGCTTAAAAGGCTTGTCTGAGTTCAAGAAAATGGACCAAAAAAAACCCCCAAAAAAACCCAAAAATAGTGCAATTTTTTTCTGCTTCTCCAAGATTAATAAAAAATAAATATAGTATTATAGAATGTAGCATGAAACGATTTTCAGAATGAAAACTGGCATTTGGCTTTGGCAACATTAAAATTATAAAATTTACAATTATGAGGAGTTTTTTCGCCTCTCAGAGAACATGTGTGAAGTGAGCTTATTTGCACAGCATTTGGGGGTTTTTTGATAGTAAATTTTCCCATGAAGAAAGGTGCTACTCATATTCTTCCAGGCTCACCTTTATCCCATGTAGCTCAGATCACCCAGTTCTGCCCAAAGCTCACATCTTCCTGCTGTGCAAAGATATTCTTTAAAAAAGATATCTGGTCATGGCAGAAGAGAATCAAGGGATAAGGAATTTGTTGTATTTTCACCATGACACTGAAAGATTACGAACCAAATGCTCAAGAAGCCGTCCAGGAGACCAAATGGTTCAAAAAAAGACCGACCAAAGCAGGGGAAAATTGTATCCAACTTCTGCAGGCTTTTCAAGAAGAAAGGTACTAATCAAAGAACAGTGAACTGGACCAGGTTGCCCAGAGAAGAAAGGTTATGCCACAATGAGGCAGGGAATATAGCCCTAGGATGGTGCAGATATCCTGGTGAGTGTGAGTTTGTGGTTCATTGATTTTTACCCCCTCTGGCAAAGACAAAGGCAGCAATAGCCCACACACAAAGTTCTGGAGGTGACTCTTGGATGTGACTGCTGTTGAATGCCCAGAGCAAGCTGATGCAGCAGGTGATGGGAAGCAGGGTTAAGAATTACAACACTGAAAGTCGGGTCATGTAAGGATCCATTTTTTAAACGGGGCACCTCAGGAAGAGGTAGTACAGCAGCAAAGCTAAAAAAAGCTAACCTGTTTTACTTTGCACATAAGCAAATGAGGAGCGCCCACACTGATACTGCACCTACAAGAGAGTAAGAGAGGGTTTTTTAACTCCTAATCCTCTTTAATGAGATTACTGTCACATATCAAACTGTGCACCTCACCTGCACAGGGTTTTCTGTAGATTTGAAAATAATATATCCCTTTTAAACACTTTTTTTGCATTCAGCCATTCTTCCAAGTTGCTTAATTAAATAAGAGAGTAACCAAACCAACCAAAAAAAAGTGAAATGCAAAATAATTACATTTGCATAGTGGAGAATTTAGAGGAGTGATGGTTCTCTAGAGTCTCTGGTTTTTGACCCATGCTATAATTAATTACAGCATAAAATGTGTGCCAAAATAATTGCAATCAGGTTAGAAAATGTCAGTTGCTCACCTGTGCATTCTAAAGAAGTGTCTGGGTTGTGCTTTTAAAGCTACATGAAAACAAACTCAGCTAGAAACTTTTGCAATTCAAAATATTTAGCTGAATGACAAGAAAACTAATCCTTGGTTTATTATTAGACATGATAAAAGATTTCTGAACATCCTAGATATTCATATTTTTCTTTTGCTTTTTTAATGCAGTGCTACACTGAAAAATGACTTTGTCAAAAAACATATCTGAGTCTTTTGAAAGTGAGAAGTGGTGGATGAAACACAAAACAAAATGCCTCAAAGAGGTCTAATGTTTGGAGATGTATGCTCTGCTCTTTCTCTGTTCCACCCACTTTGAGGATGGCATCAAGTCTGATGTCCAAAAATTGAGGTACTCAGAATCATTAGCTCCCCCTGAAACACCAAGGAAAGAGAATCTGGCTTAGGTTATCTGTCCTTGGTGCAAAACTATTTAAAACTAGGGGCTTATTTTGGACCTTGACATAAGTTTTGCTGCTCCCATTAGCTCCAGAGCATGAACAAAGCAGTGTGTGCTTCTGGTGTATATTCTGGTTACTGATTGAGAACACTGCAAAACAGCTGGAGCACTTCTAATTTTGACCGTGGAGACTTCTGATCCTCTCCTGTCAACTGAGACACCAGGAGTCACAGATCACCAGCAGATTTGTTAATCTGGTGGTACCTCAGTGGAGATTTGCTGACAATGGCATTGAAGGCCAGACTTTAACCATAGGACCAGCTGCTGCCATCCCTAGTGATATGTGGATGGCAACAGCCTCCCTTTCCAACTCTGGAAATCAGATCGAGGAAGTTAAAAGGAGGATTGTGCAGGAAAGCACAGAGTATTCTTGATCTTATGTGGAGGAAACCAGCATCCTAGAACATGCCAGTGATTGCATTCACGAGGCAATTAGAAGCAGTCTGTGAGACTTGTTGGAAATTCATTACTCATGTTGATGTGTGAAAAGGAACAAACAAATTATTCACCGGGACCAGACTGCTATCAAGGGAAGCAGCTGAGGGAAAGGAATCCTTTCACTTCTAAAGGGAGCACTCGTGACGCAGGATTACTAAGATACAGTAAACATAGTCCTCCAGAATGCTATTTTGACAGATCCAATTTTTGGAATGAAATTGCATGCTAAGTGGCATGCTTAAGCAGATGCTGGGTGAAATCAAATTAGGGCTGGATTTAAATGGTACTTTGAAATTATTTTAGTCATTCTTATTGATTAGGAAATGTAATTTCACAGGACAATATTGTGCATAATCAAAATGCAGTTATAAAAAAAAGGTCAGGATATCACTGAGAAATTATCTTTTATTTTTGCAGTAGTTAGCGAAGAAGACTGAAAACAGTAAAACTAAGCATCTTTTCCAAAGCATGGGTTTATATGTTCCCTTAATTTGAAGTTAGCAAAGTTAAGAGAATTTATTCAGAACACCATGAGCTCTATACCTCTTCTCCTTCTGTGTACATTTCTGCTAATATAGCTGTGGAATTTTATGCTATCTTAAATATTTTTCTGATTTCATTTTAGTAGGGAGGAGAGAAATTGTGTTTCATCACATTTTGTACTGAACAGTCAGCCAATGAGTGTATTTGTCTTCACTTTATTAATTTTGAATAATCAATGCCCCCAAACTGAAAGTTTTCCCATGTTGCAAAAGATCCACGTAATAGGTACCTCAGAGCAGCTCTGATTTGCAGGGACACAGAAGGAGGAGCAGCAACATACAGGATGGATTATTATTCAACCCCTTTTCTGTGTTTGTGCTCATGTACTCTAAATTTCAGCTGGCATCTCATAGATCATATTTACACACTGAAAACGGGAAGGCATATCCTCTGCTGAGGGAGTCCTAGGAATCAATCCATGACAGGAAAAATCCAGGCAGTGGTACATTCTATTGGGTTCAAACAGGCCTGAGAGAGACAGTCCACCTTCCACTGGCAGTAGTGGCTTTCATAGCTTGCTAGTCAAAGAAAGGTCACAAATCAAAAATGCTGGTAAAAATGAATTCTGAACTTTCAGAAATTATTCATCTAGATCTGTTCTACTCTGTTCCCCCAATTAGCATGGAAGTATCTCATTCAATAATAAAAAAAATATTTCATTTTGATAATAGATGAACTACATAATTCATTAAAAAATTATATGCTGGATACATGTAATGAAGGAGGTGTGTAAATTCAATATTATTGTACATATTTTATTATGCCACGCAAGCTGAAACAAACAGAACTAGAAAAGTAGAAACAAAATGCACTCACATTATTGAAATGAAACATTCATGCCTTTTCAAAACCAAACAAGAAAATAGAAATGGTTCATTTTAACATTTTCCTGTCAAAAAAAACCAAAACAGAACAAAAACCAAAAAAACCCTCCTAAAATTGACATCCTCCCATGAAATGTTTTGATTTTAAAAACTGTTATTCTCTGCTGAGGAAAAAGCGTGCTGCAAAAAAATGTCTGCCTGCTCTCATTGCCAGATACAAGCATTGATTACACTGTCTTTGAAAATGGAGATCAGTCCTGAGGGTGATGGCTTGTTCCCAACCTCTCCTCTCCAATGTGGGGATGCAGGCTGAGATGGTAGTGATGTCCTTGTGAGAGGTGACTCTTAAAATGGTACATCTGGACTGGTCAGGCTGTGCACCCAGCAGACCCTTTGCAAATAGCACAAGAAGGTATCTGAGCATAATGCAATGGCAAATTAAAATGACTGCAGGTGATAGCATTTTAACTGCTCTGAAACTACTGGGCACTAGTGAGCAGAATCACATGCACCCCAAAACACGTTACTCCCAAGCTATGGAAAGGTTGTTTTTTGTTTCCTGACTTGAAAGCACTTTGCACGCTAAGAAAAAGCACTAAAGACATGTATGTTTTTATGAGATGCTTGTTTAGCCTGCTACACACCTGAAAATAGTCTTCCCCAGCCATGTCCTATACCAGCCTGATTTCCCCCTCCCCTTGGCTCATTAAAACCAGGCGATCACTATATCTAATCAAACATCCAGGCTGACTGTCTGAGAGAAAAAGTTACTTTGCTCCTCCTGAGAGTAAATTTCTGGCAATTTCATCTAGAGAAACAAATTCAACTGAATAAAAATAAGTAGGAGTGCATCTGACAGCTATTTGTAAGAGCTCCATAAATTCACTTATTTCCCATCACTTAGTGCACTTCAGGAACAGTAAAGATGAATGTGCTTTCCTCCCTATCTGAGGGGGCTTGTAGCTATAATTAAGAGGGTATTATTGCTGAAGTTTAATTACATTCTTCTAAAGTATGCTGATAAAAGCAGACGAGGAAGTGCTTTAAAGCTTGATTCCACCACTGGTTCTTTTATCCATGCTGAAACCAGTCACCAAATAAACAAAATCTGGTGAGAACAAGTTTCACATGATTGCATATTTGCCACTCTTCCCAGCAAGAAATGTAATGAGAGGGAGGACCAGAGAAGTTGGCAGAATTTTAGGTGCATTTTTTGTGCAATTGAAATTTACATTTTGGTGACTTTTTTCCTACTTAAAGAGCTTTGTCATTTCAGTAACAGTGGTTTACATTAGGGGCTATCTGGGTTCATTTCTTGGTAATCCTCATCTGGTTACTACTCCTGAAATCTTCTTTGACCTCTCTTTTTATTGTCTACAGGTGTGATCAGACCATAAGCAGTTTGGGACCAGGGCAGCACATCTCCTCACTGCCCTATAGCATGTAGGATATGAAGGCTCTACCCTCTGACTAAGGTTTCCAGACACAATCAGAACATGGTTAGTAATTTTCATCACATTTGCCATCTAGATGGATGGGGTTCTGCATGTTCGTTTGCTTGAACCCTTAGCCTTTGCACTCATTGGTCTCAGACATGCCCACAGAGTGTACTGCAGTTTACTTATTTTTTATCTCCTCTTTTTTTTCCTAATTAAATGTTTCTTTGACCTTTAAACACTAGTGAAGGCAGATGACAATGTGCACAAAATGCTTGTCTTAATTGTTTTGAGTGATGTGATTTCATTATGAAACTTCTTCCAGAAGCTTAATTACTCCCAGTGCTGCATTAACAGCAAGGGGAAGGTATCAAATGAGACAACGAAGGGAGTTCAGTGGTTTTGATCTTATTTTCTGAAATCGGACGATCTCATGCTCTCACCATTTATTAATACAGATCATTTCCTCCCATTTCTCACAATTGAATTGAGTCGCTGTTTGCATGCTGATGGGGCAAATAAGTGGGGAGCTGCGTTCGTCACTCCCTGATAATGGATGAGAGCTGCTTGTTCAGAGACAGGCAGTTCCTCTGGAGGCCCCGTGATTTGCCAGAATATATTACATTTTCCAAGATTATTGCACAGCAGATGATTAATATTGCATGCTCAAATGGCCTTTTCAAGGACTGAGCAGGGAGTGCAGGGGAAAGCCTCAGAAGACTAATTTCCTATCTGTACATTGTGATAGAAATGCATAATTGCAAACAGTGCTTTGTAACTTGCCAGTAGAAAAGGGGAAAGCCACTGAGCAATGTGTAGCCAGAGGAAATATGTCTTCAGTTGACAAAACCAGCAGAGCCCTGATGAAATCAATGTGGCTCCACTGGTTTGCATCAGTGAAGAATCTTGCCCAAAAAGATTACTGGGGAGGTGCAGCAGGAAATTACCATAGGTGAAGCAGTGGTTTTACCAGGATGAAGAAATGTAGTCCTTAAATCAAGGACAGCTTCTGGTGTGGACTCTACAGGATTGTGCAGCTGGAAGAAGGATACCTAGAAAAATTAGGTGGCATCTGCTCTGCTGTAGTAAAGGAGTGTGCTGCATCTCAGTCCTAGAGGGAGGGTGAGGAAGAGCTGACAGCTCTTTGCTATGGGAGCTTTTTATGGACTGGATGAAGTGCTTCTGTTGGTTTAGGGTGACTGTGAAATGTGTTAAAGACATGCCTAAGACTACATTGGTTCTTGTAGTCAGAAAAGAGCTCTGCAAAGCCCCTACCACGGGGAAAATACTGATAAAAATGCTTTAACAGAGTTGAGTGGTGTAGGTGAGAAACGGTTGTATAAAAGCCCTTCTCAGCTCTTGCCTCTCTGATGTAGCTTGGGTTGTATTTTGGCAGTGTTGGAAAGCAAAGCCTTGTGTAAATGCCCCGCCATGACTGAGCTGGGTTTGGACAGACCTTGGGTGGGCTCTGTTATTTTTATGGCTACAGCAGCAGCGGTGTGGCTTCTACCTCTCAGACACAAGAGCTTGAACCAAATTCAGCTGTGAGCTTAAATAATGTGAGAAAATGTAAAATGTAAAATGATTCACCTTCCCCTTCTTTAGCCTTTGCAGGAGTACTTTTGGCAAGCTGCATGTGTCATGACTCAAAATCCTGGGGGCACATCCAAACTGGAAATGCTTCCCTCTGCTTCTACTCACATGTCCTCCCAGCTGTGTTCACTGCGGGCAGGTTGTGCTATTCCTGACATGCACAAGTTTTTGATGCCACCTTGTTTTGGCCACTGCTTTCTGTGTGTATTTGGCTTTTATTTCTTCCACTCCCTTATTGCTCCAACAGAGGTCCTCCCTAGGATGATACTGCCAATGTTTTCCTACCTGTCAGAGAGAGAAAGAGATTGTGGGGGGGTTGTTGTGCTGGGAGGTCTCTTGGGTCTGTTACAGGTGCAAAGGCTGCATACCGTGCTTGCTATCCTGAAGAGATCAGCCAAAATCACACTTTATATTTTAACCTGGATGAATGTAGATTGTGTCCTTTCCAATCTCCTTCTAGCCAGATAGGACCTGATAGCATCTATTCAGCATTGTTTAGGCTTCACCTACACTCAGAGTTCAGCTCTGAGCTGAATGTAAGGCCACAGAAAGCAGTTCAGCTCTCACACGTCTTAGTTCTGGATTCTCAGGTACAGGCTGAAAAAAGGATGAGTTCACTCTGTGTGCAAGGGTATTCTTGTTGGAGCTTTGGTTTGTCCAGCTGTGCATCCATTGCACACTAAATGTATTTCTACAGGGGTCTGCCTAAATATTATTCATATCCCCTCTGGCTTCATCCAAGCATGTTGCCTAAAAAAAGCAAAAAAAGTTGCTCAAAATTTATTGTTAAAAAAAACTTGTCAGCCTCATTATGTTTGTGAGGGGACTTTCAGAGACGGTTGGTTTTGGTTTCTATTTTTTTCCTTAATTAAAGATTCATTTTTTAGTCCTCTGGGTCCAGCTTTGCCATAGAACTATTGGTCTGGAAATCAAATTTTTTATATTTGATGCTTAGATTACTCACTTGTTTATTGTCCCAGGAAGGATGATGAAACTTAAAATACTATCGAAAAGACCGGAGAAGAAACCAATTGTAGCATATGGTGAGTGAAGAAATCTGTGTAGCCTGGGCCCTTTGGCTTCCTGATAGTGTTTCTGTATTGCTAAGTTTGAAGAGAATTTTTTTGTTCCTCTTTTAAAAATCTGCACACATGAATTGATTGCTCTGAGACTGTGTTGTTGCATCAGGGGTATGATGGTAATCTGGGAGAAGTGTTGGTTTATTTCCTTGTCATCAATTATCTGGTAAATATTTGGGAACAGTGAGCATTTTCAATAGTAGTTAGGTGGGTGAATGAGGGTAGAAAAGGTCATGGCCCAGGTGATTTATCTGCAGGAAATAATTCAGCTGCTTCATAAAACCACTTCTACATCTGGTCCTTTGATTGCCAAACTATTCATTCTTCCTAATGCATCAGATAAATGCTTATGTGAAGAAACAAAATAAAGAGCTGCTACAGTAGAGCAGAAGGCAGATAATTTAAACATGGAAAAGCTGCGATGTCATGGGAGATGTACATAAGCATCCCTTTGTTCCTTTGTCCTTCTCCTGGCTGTGGGAACAAGCTAAGCCTTAATAGCAAATGTGTTAATTCAGTTTCTAAGTTAGCTGTTTGGGAAGAGGTTTTGCACTGTTGTGTGGCTGACCCACAGGATGAAGTCAAAGACATATGACAATAAAGGGGGAGGGGGGCCATAACACAATTTCCACGGTGGGTCTGTTCAGTGCAGATCAATAAAGAGGCTTCATCAGTGTCAGCCCACTGGCAGTATGGCATCCAAGCCACGCTACAAACTGCTTGTGAGCAGTGCACATTCCTTGATACTGTATTTACATAGCTTAATGGAGTTTTAAAAGGTCAAAATCCAAGCAGTGTACACTTTGGAGCAATAACTACATAACACAATTGTGTTGCTGCATTCTTAATTGCATCTTCAGAGTACTGGAGTTTTTTCTTTTTTCTTTTTTTTTTTTTAAACTGTGGGGCTTTCTGAGATGAGAACTGTCCCCTTTAAAATTTATGAGTTGCAACAGGGACAAGAGACCCCACAACTGATCTGACAGGAATGCTTTTAAATCTCTGTCCTCTTTTATTTGCAGTGGAGGTAGGTGTAAATGTAGCAAATGTCCATCATTCCAGTATTAATGAAATTAAATAGCATTTGTTTCAGAGCTACAGGAAAAGAGGGCAAGGAATAGTACTGATGGATAATTAAAGACTAAAGTTTAATTTTTGTTACCTTAAAGCAAACTCTATTTTATGTCAGCTATGTTGGTAGTTGGCTGAAACATTTTCTGCCTTGTTTTGGACCACATCTTGGGACCATAAGACCTTTACCAAGCCTTCAGGCTGTTTACCTCTGAAGGGAATGTCTCAAGCTGGTCAATCACCAGAGGACAGAGCTACACATATTGAGTTACAATATAAAGGCATCAATTACTTTAAAGAGCAGGTGTGCAGTGTCCTGTGTTTGCTCTGTCTGATCAGGGCATCCTAGAGATGAGTACACATTGTATGTTAAACCCTAACTGTGGGATGTCTTGACCTTTCCAAATGAACATGTCCAGCATGGGGGGCACTGCATATAGCAAAATCAAACTCAGCTCTAACAAGATGTTTCTAACAACCTTTTCCCCAGGCCTAAAATATTTGGTGTATGAGCTAGTAAGAAATCATAAGCACACACAGATAAGACATTAGCTCATATTCCTTCCAATAATCATTTGCTCTGTAATTGATTTCCTTCAGCACAGTCTATGCATAGACTAAGCTGTCAGCTCAGAGAAGTCTGCCATGAGGCCCCTACAGAAAGTCAGACAGACCCCTAAATTACCCCAGCAGGTCTGATAAGGAGATACAGTGATGGGGAGGACTTACTGTGATATTTATTCCTTTTCTAGCCATCCTCCACCCTCACAGGCTACTGCCATGCTCAGAGCATAGGTTTCACATAGGCAGTTGGTGTTGGTCTTTCTCTGCTGAGCTATTTTCCAAATAGAAGTGAAAATGTATGCATTTATTACCAGTTTCTCATCACTTGTTGCTTGCTGTTAGAGAAACAATTATCTGAGGGATTTGAGTTGTTTATAATTTCTGGTGTCTTAGGTCACTGACAAATGAGAGTTCATTTCTTCCCTAGGGTTTTGATTACATTACTTTGGGAACTGTGGGGACAAAAGGCTGTTTTGTCCTTCTTCAAGGAAATAGAGGCTGGCTCCCCAGTTCAGGCTTTTGACAAACTGTCCAGGATTTTTATGGAGGGTATCCTGCATCCCTTGCTACTTGGTAATGGCTCTGATGCATAAAATATGTTCCTTAAATGCTTTTTCCTCTGTGAGAAACTGGCTGGGAATAGTCGGGAGAATAAACTGGTTTTGCAACAAACCTCAAGTGATTCCATGGGCATAACCATCCTGCTTAATTTCACCATGCTCTTGCAGAGGTGTGCAGCTTCCCAGCAGAGCTCATTGTGTGCTTGCTGTTTTGGGGCTCAGCCACACGACCCAGAGGATGCAGCTTATGAAGATACCATGAGCCAGCTGATGGTATGACTCCTGCTGTAGCTGCTTCCTCCTCTTCCCTTTTTATCTCCTGTTGACAAAGTGATATATTTTTGCCAAACATGGCAAAATGGTGTTCAGTGAAACAGGCAGGTCACACTTCTGCTGAAACATCTATACTGACTTTTCAACCAAGACTGAAAGGCATCTACTCCTGCTGGGTGCTGCTCTATTCTAATTCTTCCTTCCCTGAATCAGGATAAAACTCTTCATATCAGTAAGACCACACAGGTGGTGCTAATGCCAAGAATTCTTCAATGCCTCTTCTCTGCAAGCCACACCAGGGAACAGGCCTGTCACTTCAAAAACTTTTTTTCTGCTGTCAAGCTGCTGGAGCTTCAAAGCAGTTTCTTTCTGCCTGTGCTTTCATGCAGTTTGATGCCTGTGTTTTTAGGATTTATACATTAGTGTTTGTTTCAGGCAGTCTGCAATAGCTTATTCCACACAGGGCAAAACCCTCTAAGAAATATAAGACCTTTAGTTACTCTTAATTCAAAACAATTCTTATGAGACAAGATAAGAGAGATCATTAGTTCTTCAGGTTCATGAGATGGCAAGAATTAAGGGAAGTTGCTCTGCTGCCCTGTGAACTAGAGCACTAGAGAGGGATGGGGGTAAGAAATGGGCTTTTCTGACCTATTCTCAGGGAAGAATTATTTTCTATGCGCAACATAGAAAATATCTTTTTCTTGATACTTCTGAAAATGTCTAGCGGAATGAATTAATGCAATATAATGAAGGGCAGGAGTGAAGTGAAACACGTTCTCAAATCCCCTTTCAGCATCTTCTTGGAGATCATAAAATGCTGAAACTCCAGAGCCTCTTAATGCCAGCTTCAGCTTCAAAATCACCCCTATTTCGACACTTAAAATGTCAGGTTCCTGCCTTCATCTTGCTATGTTTGTGCCCTGCTACCATGTCTGGACAAGATGGCACACTTCCTTCTAAAGGCTGCATTTAATCTGCTTTCTAAAGGTATGGTTTTTAGCCATTAACCTCTACTCTCTGATCAGAACTCTTCAGAAAGAGCCTTATTTTTTAATCAATGGTTTGTTTGAGTTTAAATTTGTTTGGAGTTTAAATTGTGAATTTATGCTGTTCCTAGATGTCTCCATGCCATCTCCCCTGAAACTAAAGTAGTGGGTCTGAGTCATCCTTGAAATATTCCAGTTTTATGCTGAAATCAGTTGGATACACAGGATAAAAATGCAGTAATGCAGCAGTGAATCATCTCAGCAAAAACGGGGTTTGTAGCATTCACTTCTGCAGTGCTCCATGGAGTACGTGGTTGATTAAACTATGGGTGCCATTTCTGCCTCAAATTAATTTTCAGAACTGCATGAGGGATAACTTCCTCCCCATTTTCTTGGGATAGCAAGGAAGCAGAAGAGTAAAGGTTCAATATTTTCCTTATTTATTTTTAATATTTTCCCTGTGATTCGTTATTTGGGACACTGGATATTTCCCTGAGAGCTATGATTCTTTGAGGGGTCTATTCAATATTGCTGTTTATTTGTTTAGGCTGAGAGATCTGAGCTTACAATACATAACGTTGCAGTGAAGTTCTTGCAGGCTCAGTTTATAAAATGGAAATTCCTCCTCCTGTTAAAGGACTCCTGCTTTCTTTGGAAGAAATGACAGAAACATTTTAATGTCCTTTCTTTCTTTTTATTTTTTTTTTTTTTTGGAAGCACCTTATTTTATCAATGCCTATTGAAAATTGTGCAATGGTTTCATATTCTGAATATTGTTTTTCCTAGCCTGCAGAGGTTAAGGGAGTGATCAGGAGCTATCACATTACCAGAAGGTATTAAAAATATGTAAGGTGATGAGAAGGGCTCAAAGTAACTACTAGCAGCATATAAAAATGAATAATGTGCAGCTTAACAGTTTTGATGCTGCTTCCATTTTCCTTATCTATGAAAGATACAGCAATCCTCTGCCTTGCCAGTCACTCCTCTCATCTACCCCAACTCACTGCTATTTGTCCTCTTGGCTTCAGTCTCCATCCCCAGCCTTTCCCACAATACCCTGACTTACAGTAAAATGGGGGAAGGGAAAAAGGAGAAAAAAATTCCAAAACCGGGCTAGAAAATCCCCAAAGTCTGGGGAAAATATTAGAGTTCCCTGTGCTCTCAACATGCAGAGACAGAAGGTTGCTTAGGGTCTTATCTACAGGCTGTGCTCGTTCAAAGATGCTCACGCGTCTAATCCAGGAAGAACATTGATTTAAGTCTCTGCCTCTGAAGAACAAAGATGATGAAAAATTCAATGCAAAATGGCTGGCAAATGCAGCCAAATACCACTTGATGAATCACCAGTGTAATCAACCAGTATCACAAACCTCTAGCAAAACTGACAGCAGATAGTTTATCCCCAATGGCACAAAAAATTATGGATGTGGTATTCATAACATCTCTGAGTAAGTAGTCTTGAGACCAGTCAATATGGAAAAAATATAAGCAGTCCCTTGTTAAATCTCTGCACTAAATATTTATTTATTAGCCTGACAAAATGGATCACGCGGTGTGCATAGATGGCACAGAGCATACTGTCCTTGCTGTTCAGCTTGAGGGAGACACGGGAAGGTTACTTGGGTTAGAAACCAGGTCAAGCAATCAGCCAAGGAGCTGGGAACAACAACATTATGTGCTGTCAGACCAAATCTAACCTGCTAAAAATACAAGCAGGGCAGGCAGTGATCTTGCCCGCTAGTTCAGTGCCTCTGTTGCTGCTAAGACACTGCTGAAACCCTTTAATTCATTGAAAATATGTTTTTTTCAAAAAAATAAACAGAATCCAGTCCTGTAGAGGAGAACAAGTTCTAAAAGAAATCCAATTATTATACTGGGAAATGTTAAGAAACCTTAGTGAGACAGCACAGAGTGAGGATTTCTATACCAAGCTGCAGATACCACCAGTGACAACACTCAATGTGTTACCTAAGTTTTATACTTTATTTTAGAAAGCTTTTTTTTTTTTAGTAGAAAATGTACAAATATGTTCCTTCTATTTGAGTAACAGAAACAAATTATTTTAAGGGTTAATATGATTTGAGGTTGTTTTTTTTTTTCTTTGAAGAGGCCTATTTGAATAATACTCATGATGGGGTTTTGTTTTAATACCTATATTCTACTCTTTAGACCTGGGAATACCTCTGAAGTCTTCAGTTTCAATTTAGCCATCTTCATGTCTGTGTTGAGGGAGGAACATAACTGTGAAAACAGGCTTTTCAAAACCTCTCAGTCTTGGTTTTTTGCCCAGTGATACACTGGAGGACTTGGCTATATGAATGTGTATGTTCTGGAACATCAGAGATGAAGAGAAATGGAAATCAACACTGCATTTTTCCTTCCCTTCTAAGCTAGTGCCATAATATGATCTCCATTTGCTGTCATGCCAGTCAGTCTGTGTAGGGTGTATCTAGCCTACTTCAGGTCTGAAGAAGGTGTCATACACAGGAGCTATCAAGGCTCAGCTCCTCAGATTTATAGGGAATTGAATTTGATGGATCAGTAATCTCATCTGCTTTTCCAGTCCCATTTGCTTTTGCCCCAGTAGAAGCATCAATGAGCTAAAATGTCCCTGACCTGTCAACTGTGGTGTCACCTCTGTAGGTGGCATAGATGAAGGCTGCTGGGGAAGTCTTTTGCTATTCTCTTCCTCTCTCACTAAAGGGGAAAATATCGAGATTTCCTGCAGAACCTATCCAACAGAACACTGCTATTTTCATGTGGATTTATCCTTTGGATCCTGAGCCAATATTCACATAAAGTGCTCATTCTATGTGTGTGCGGATGGTAGGGAATGCTGCTTTTAAGACAAGAAGAAAAAGCAGTGGATGGACAGATGGAGTTTTAAGATCTTCTTTTTTCCCTACAGGAAAGAAATAATCTTTATTTTGGTTGTATGTCCTTTGAAAAACACCTCACACTTTCTAAACTCAGAAAGTTCCTTACTGTAATTTTTTGGCCTCCTTATACCTTAAGTTTACCAGCGTATTGAAGGATGGAGACTTTCAAGTGATTGAAAGCTGAGACTACTTTTCAATGAAGTCACCAGGAGCTTCATGACTAATTTTAGTAGGGAGGGGGAAGGTGAGCAATCCTTGCCACCTGACAACAGACAGGAAGCTGAATACCTCCACAATTGCTCATCTGCTGACAATTCAAGAGTATTTTGCTATCTTTAAATAAATAACATAAAAGGTTGCCTCCAGATTTTCCTCTAAAAGCAGGAGGAAACAGGAAAGTTGCAAAAAGTTTCCATGGCTGCTCCGTTTTTCCTTATTTTTTGCTTGGAAAAACTATACACCACTCTCTTGTTTGTTCTCCATCCTGTGCTCATCTCACTTCTGTCTTCATCCTTCACTCAAATACCTGTGTATGACTAAAGGTCTTTGTGATCCAGCTCGTTAAACCACAGAAGTGCTGAGTGGAAGGGACCTCTTGAGGTTATCCAGTCTAACCTCTCACTTTCTCCTCAAACTACATTTGTCTAAGAACCTTAGGAACATCAATCTTCTTTACCAAGTGACAGCATCTTCTGAAAAATCCAGGATAGCTGCAGCTTTGTGACCCTTCCAATTTAAAGCCTGTTCCTCTCCCTCATCTCCTCTACTTTCCTCTGGCTATGGCAGGTTGCCAAGCCTTTCAGCAGGACACTTCTACATTTTGTTTTTCTCTCTGTTCCCTTCCCCTCCCACTGAGTTGTCCAACTCCCTGTAAATTTGAAAGTCTTACCAACTCTTCTCTCCTTTACAAGTTAATATGGCCCTGTTGGGCACACTTGGAAGAAGCCGATAATCAAATACCACAGAAGATGGAAGTGCTTTGTTTGTCGTAGTGCTGAATCACTCTACAATAAAAATTGTTATCCCCTGAGTCATTCAATACGTGTTCTTTGAGTAACATACACCAAGATAGCAACTAAAGGTGCTGGTGACTGGTGACATAAAAAGAGGGTGAGAAATATTGCTTGTTCTTTTCTACCCATCTCAGATTGCAGGACAGCCACACCGTGAGCTTTCTTTGGCTTGAAATGCCTGCCTTTTCCTTCTGCTGAGGAAGACAGAGCCAGGGAGAACAGACTGTGGTATGTGGGAAGCAGAAGGCCATGGGAAAAAATGCACTTGCTGCAGCTGCTGTTGCTGCTGAGTTATTGACGATGGACAAGCGCTGTTGAAGCACGTAGGACAGACATGGAGAAAGGTGGAAAGGGGAAAGGTGTGCTGAGAAGGTAGGCCTGGGGAAAAAGCCCAAAGCAAAAGGAACTGTGGGGGTCTCCTCTGCCAGGGAGTTGTGGCGCTGCTGGGCTTCCAGGCAGAGTGTGACAGCTAAGACAGCAGCAGAAACATTCATTAAAATGACTGTTTTAGCTTTTTGGACAATTAGTCTGATAATTACGCCACTTATTTATTATAATAGCCTGCAGTTAATGGATGCTCTGCAAGGGAATTAATGTCTCCAAATTATTTTAGAAATACCCTGAATATGCCATCTTTTTAAATAATAGTGCAGAACGTCTCTGTAGGATGTTTAAATAAGTTGCAGATTGCTGTGTCAGGGCACCCTGCTACCCAGACATACTGACAGCTGTTCCAAAGCCACAGTTGCTCCTCAGAAAGTCAAACACACATTAAGGAAAAATCTCTTGCTATGGGGCTGGGAGCAGGACCCCGAAGCTGCCGTGTGCATTACCAGAGCAGGGATGCTTTGCAGCTCTGTAGCAAGCTCTGTACACCCATCAAGGCCCTGCTCGTGCTTTGTTTCCATCAGCAGCAGGGTAATACCTCACCTGCCTCAGCCTTGGCTTGGTTTGTGCCCTGCCTCTTTGTCAGAGATGGTGCCTTTGCCTACAGGCTGTGGCAGGCCTATTTACGATCTGCTCAGCACAGCCTGTCAGAGGCAGTTAAGATACCTTCACCTAAGCAAATGCTACTTGCTATTGCCTTGTTATAAAACAAAGGTCGTTTGAACTGAAAATACCTCTGTTCCTAACCAGAGTGGGGGAGAGTTCTGTCTAGCTGGCTGCTGAAGCAGCACAGGAGCCATGGGAGTGGAGAAGGGAGCAGAAGCTGGAAGCTAACACAGCTATTGCCAGAGCACAGATGATGTTGACTGAGTTTGCGTGGATAAAACAAGCAGCCTCTCCAACCCTCAGTCTAGGTTTCAGCTGGCTTATCCAAGGCTCCATGTGGAGCAGCGCAGCTGTGTGACCTTGCCTGGTTTCACTAATTGCCTTTAAGATATGATAAAGTCTATGAGCTAAATGATACGTGAGATGAGAGAAAGAGATAGTAGGTCCAAGGATTCAAAAGGAGAAATGCAGCCTTGACAAAGGAAAAGGCATGGAAGAAAGTGGCAATTGGACAATGTCAAGCATCAGCCCTCTCTCATGCACCAACACAGACAACCATTTCCCTACCCACTGTGCTGGAAGGGATGTAGCAGTTTCCCTGTTGGAGTGATGAATGTGTCCATGTTAGTCTGTGCTAAACAGCCAGAAGCACGGCTACTTCAGGACTTGCTTCATGCCCCTACCCCACTGCCCTGAGTGCACTGGCTTCATTTTGCAATCAAATTAATTCCCATTTCCATCTCCTTCTTCATGCTGACACAGCAGAGAGAAAGGAGTGCTCCAGTAGTGGTTGCTAGTGCCACACTGCTCTTTTCAGATACCCATAGGCTCAGCATGGTGAATATAAAACTCCTCTGCCCCAGCCAGGACTGGAGCCTGGATCTGTGAATCCTAACTCCAACAGCTACAGAAGTAGCCATGGTTCCCAGACAATGAGTGATTTGCACTGATTTGCATGGAGTAAATCAGCTGTACACCTAAAGCTGCAATATTTAACACCTCCATTAACTGCCTTTATATCAAAGGGGCAGGATGGAGCCTATCTTTATGTGTGCCTTGGTTTTGTGACACTGTGCTATATTTTTAAAGGACAAGATGTTCTGTTCTACAAAGCAGCACCTACTGAACGATATGAACTAGCCAGGTACTTAAAATTATAATGGCGGCTAAAATTCTAATGGACTGAAAACTGTGTAAACCTGACAAATCCCATAAAATGAAGGTAATTATGCCTTCTGTATCAGGCATTTTTTGAACATGAGCAATGTGTGTTCTGGAAGAATAAAGATTCACTGAAGCTACAGGGGAAATAATGGCAGCTAGTATTCATGGGGCTGTAACAAAATATTGTTTACAGATCTCCACTGGTTGTGAAATTATCTCTACTGAAGAAACTGGATGTAGTCTAAAGCAAAGATTGAAGGAGCATAAAACATGTAATATTGTAGTTACAAGGCACATAAAATCTTATTGGATCTGTGATAAATATTTGTGCCTGAGCAATTTTACACTTTACAAACTGCTTTCCCTGGAGGATGGTTAAAGTATACAAGGACACCCTATTTATCAGTTTCAAAATCAAGGGGCCACCACCCTATGATGAGGCTACAATATACCTGTTCTCAAAAGTGTCCATTTAATTGTTTCATTTTGTATTGAAAATAGTCTTTTTTTATTAAAGCTGCTTTCAATAGATAGGGGTATCATCTCTTGGGCTGCATTAATAAAGGCAGATGTCCCTAAAGTGATGCTGGTTTGGAATTGAAACCATATATTAAACTCCCCATGGGGGATGAGGAGTCCACAATGCAGACTTAAATAGAAGCTCTGCATTCAGCTGCTGTATAACATTTGGAATTTTTCTGTGGGACTTGGAAGAGGCTGTGCTGTACATTTTAAAAGGGTTTAGCAAAAAATGCAGGCATGTATTTTGTGAAATTTGTGGATGGGGAAGGAGGGAATTTGAAGATGAAGATAAGATTCCCTAAGTTACAATGAAATGTTTTCTGCAATCTTGCATTTTAAAATTCATAAGGACCTCACATGGACAAGTTTGGTTTTTCCTTTTGATTTGGCCTTTTATACATTTACACTGAAAATTCCTCAGGCATTTTTCTGTTGCTCCACATTGATTGTTCCTGGATGTAGCCTTTTTCCCCTTGGGAAGAAGTGTCCACCTTTTTCCACACCTGGAAGGAATTTAAAATACTAAAACTAAAATAAATTTTCTCTGTAGATTACTTTCTCTTTTCTCACATCAGTTTTCATTCAGATCTCAAGCTTACTCCTAGCTCAACTCTCCAAAGGACGAGCTTACCTTAACCTTTTCTTAATAGCATCTTATTTGTCAACTTCCTTTTTATTCATTAACCAATGTGGAGGTTTATCCCTTGCTCTTGAAAACAAGTATTTCCATCATTCCTCATAGAGGTGCTTGCTAATTACCAGGTCAAATAGTCTCAGGATGTGGTTTGGTATTCTCGTTGAGTCATCTGTGTGTTTTCTGAGGAATTGATTTGGAGAAAGCAGAAAAGGATGCCAAGTCACCACAATTATACTGGGGAGAGCCAACACATCTGAGCCTGGTGCAATTCTCTGTGCTGCTGAACAGCTGAATGAGAGCATGTAAAAAAACAGAGACATGACTAATAAAATTGTGTCCACCATTGTGCAAGATTTGGTGTAGGGCTTATGTTGTGTGATACAAGGAAAAATTAGTAGTGCCTCTCTGAACAAAAGAAACTTTCTATCCATCTTTTAGGGAGGTAGGGAGCAATACTTTAAGGAAGTGCTGCGTTGTTTCATTCTGGATGGGGACTGGAACAGCAATATTAGAGGGAAGGTGTTTCTGTTTCAGAAGCAAAGTCTCAAGGTAATGGTCAGCAGCTAAATATTTACCAAGATGGGGGCAGAGGAAAGAGGAAGAGGCAGTCTGCCATGGATCACTTGCAGAGCAGTTCCACATAATGTATTTGTATATGCAAGTACACTTGCTTGCACCCCTGGAGTTGTTTTGAGGGTTAGAGCAGAATATTTTTTATTATGGAGTAAGTGCCACCACACAGATATTCTGGCTCACATAATTCTGAAACTGGGCAGTGGAGCAAGAGGACTTAAGTAATGCAGCCCAAACCAAAATGATCAAAAGCAAGATGGCTTTGAGTAGGTTGCTTTTCAGAGTCATTGGTGGGCACTGGGAAGTTTTACCCATCTGCTGCAGTCAGGTGATTTGGACAGTGAACATGTTTGGAGAGCTAAATGCCAGGGCAGGACGCTCATTGCCACATAGCTGTAAATAACTTCATGGTATTCCATATGATTAAACACCTTTAACTGGTTGATCATTTCCCATTAGTTATCTGGCCAGGACTGAGATTAAATTAAAGTCTTGCAACCTACTGGGACAGCTCTCACAACTACACAGGCTTACAAGCAATTTGGCTACCAGGCCACTCTGGGCAGATCATGGAGGAAGAGAGTTAAAGTCAATTAGCAGCCCTCTCACCCATTTAATTTCTGGAATGGTGACTTAAACAGACAAACAAAGGTCTCCGTAGGTAAAGCTGAAAGTCTGGATTGAATAATCAGACCTGAAGCATATCAAATGTTTTTTTATTTTTGTGTGATGCATCATATTCCTGATATTTTTCACTTCTTTACCTGTATTGACACACCACTGGGGAAAGCCCTTGCCTCTAGCTGCTCCAGATGCACATTTAAATTAACAATTTTTCTGCTATCTTCATAATCAGATAAAAAAGTAGCCAGAAAGATAAACAGGAGATGTCTAATCACATCCAACAACAGTCATCACTCTATCTTTCCTGATCTGTAGTAGCCTGAGGAAATAGCAAGTGCATTTTGCATCATGTCCTGAAAGTCATCAGTCCACATCCACTACAAAGTGATGCAAAATGCTGGCAAGTCTATTCCCAGCAAGCAACCAGAGTCCAAGCTGAAAGTCCCTGAAAAGTGCAACCTGTGTAAGGAGCACTTCCTTCCTGCATCCCAGTTATCAGAAGCAGGAAGCAGGCTGGTATCACCTCTCCAAGGTTTAACTTGTGCCTCTATTTGCTTGTCACATGTCTATATTTCTTGTAGAGAAAAGCATCAAAATCTGAATTCCCCCTATTGCCATGTTTATTAATTCCATTCATTTTTTGTAAGGCAGGAAATATTAAGGTGTAAGCTCAAAGGAAAATGTGATTTTTCAGTTTAAATGCATGCTTTGAGTTAAAATCAAAGACAGACCACTAGACTCATATTTCATCTATACAAAATGGTTTTTGTCAGCCTCCTTAATGTATTTGATGCAGTGTTTTCTGTGCATTGGCTTCAGCAGGAGAAGGCTGTGTTTTTGCAGGGTGAAAAACCAGTTTGCTCTTTTGATTTGTAGTGGGGAGACAGACATGTACGAATCTATTCTTCAGCTACTAAAGTCAGTATTCTGAATCAGCTGATGCAGTGATGGAAAAGCCAGGGCTAAATCCTGGGTCTGTACCTCAGCTCCAACACAGTCAGCAAAGCAAAGCAGATTGCTGTTGATGCCTTCTCCTTAAACTGTGAAAAACCTGAAGTTGAAATATAGGAAAGGAGGGCTGGGTTTCTTGGTGTTGCATCCTTGCACAACCCGCATCTCTAAAGCATCACTGGAGACCAGTTCTGGCAGCTGTTTGAATTCTTGGAGGGTGGGCTACTTACCATCCTTCCAGTACTTCCCAGTCTGGCAAGGAGGGAAAGGGTCTGCCAAAAATGGGGAGAAACAAGGGTGCCAGATGAAGCTGACCAGCTGCTGGAGCAGTGCTCTTGCTCACTGTGTGTGCAGCTCCAGCAAGTATTGCCCTCCTGGGTGTTTGAATACAGGACATCTGTAGCTCATGCACACACTGGCCACCTCCTAGGCAGCCAAGAGGTCGCCCTTGCCAGCATTCTTCTTGATGTCTGGGCAAGCCAGAGTGAAGGCATGGGATCCAAGGGGAGCACATTTGTTCAAGCCACCATGCTCTGGTGTTGTGGAGCCGGGAAAAGCTGCTGCTCAGGAAGGCATTACTGAAGAGACAACATTACTTTCACCCAAGCTGTCAGGCATCATTAGGGTTGCAGCTCCTTGCTGAGACTGTCACAGAGGTTTATCAGAATTATACAGCTTCTTTGATACTAAACTAGTCTGGCTAAACTTTTATTGCTTCTTCTACTCACGCTCTTTCCTAAAGTTTTATTGAAGGGAAAGGCAAATATGAAAACATTAATGTACAGTAAACTACTGAATTGTGACTGTTGCTATCAGAATCCCATGTGTAGGTCATCATTCCATTTTGTTAGCACTTTAATGGGAAATTGCTTTGATGAGCTTAACTTTGTGGGCACTGTTATAAACAAGATGATTGGACATCTTGTCCTCAGCATTTCTCTTTCCTGGACAGGAGAAAAGAGTGATATGGGAACATAGCAAGAAAACATGCTGGAAGCAAGGAACTGAGATTTCTTCCCTGTAGGATATAAGATGTTTCCACCTGTAATCATTAAGCAGAATATGAATGTTTTCCTTAGCGCCTTCCAAAATAAAAGAGGGGTGTTTTCATCCACGCTACCAGTAAGAATAAAGGAAGAGATGATCAGAGCCACCAACTTTTGAGAACACCTACAACAAGCATGCTGGGAAGACAGAAAACCTGTCACAAAGTCTCATGTACGAGAGGCAAGCCATGCTTAATCAAAGCTGACACAAAATCAAGACTTTTCAAGGCATACCTGCAGTAAAAGATAAGTATTCAGACACTGTCAGTCTCTGCAAACATCTCCTGGTGCCACCAGGTAAAAAAAAAAAGATCCTCATCAGTAATATGTGATTCTCATTCCACTGTATATGTCACCAAACCAGCTTTTCTCAAAACTTGGCTGCAGAAATTTCTGAGGTAGTGAACTATCCTGAGCTTTGGTTCCACAATACCATCTCCAGGGAAAAGCCACATGAAGGTGGGCAGTCAGGGAGAAACAAGGTTAGGAAGAGATGAGATACTAGAAGAAAATTTAATCAGACAAGGTCAAATTTTATCCTTTTTTTCTGAAAGGAAATCAGAATTTCTTAATATTCAACCCAATACATTTCTGCAGCACGGCAAAAAAAAATTCCTAGAAAATAATGTGTCCATGGTTTTTAATTAATTTGAGAAGAAAGGCAGGCCTTGGTGTAGGGAGAGTAAACAGGGAATTCATCTAAAGACTGAAGACAGTAAATATAAGCAGTAAATGTAAGCAGTGGTAGGCTGTGGGGCAAAGGTAAAATAACCACTAGAAACCTTCAGTCTTTTTGGTCTAGTTGCTTCTGAAGACACATCCTGAGTGCTTTGGTGCTGCCCATTGCTGACTTAAAACAACATTCAACACAATGACAGAGTGCCACTTTTGGCTTAATAAAGTACATGTATTGTTCAAAATGCTTATTTTTAAATACTCTATTTAATGATTGTTTCACATGCCACACACTGGGTAATAACAGGAGAGGGTTCAATTGTTTTTAAAAACAAATAAATGGACAAAAAAAAATTCACTTTTGGATATGAAAAGGGTGGTTTGTGGGACTGCCATAAATGCAACTGTGTTTTGGCTCTGTGCTCCCAGACTCATCACTCAGTACTTTCTCCAAAATGTTGTGTAGCCAGTGCTGCTTTAGCCAAAGTGTTTGTTGGAGACCACATCTTTCCTTTAACAGTGTCTTTAGTGGTGATTTCACATGTCTGTAGGCTTACCTAGTTTAAGTACATTCTCATTAGGGAATTGTTAAATTTTCTAAAGCTATGTGCGAAAGACAGACTTTTCAGCATACTTTCTATTTCTTCTGCTGCTTCATTACTGTCTTGTTTTCCAAAGAAACTGTCTGTCTGCTATCTTCTCCTGCCTTGGGTCTCACATATAGGATTGTCCTGTTGGCAACATATTTTGGCAATTGCTACCAAAGAAAAAGTTCAAATCTGTTTTGCATTTTGTCTTTGGAGGAAAAAAAAATAGTTATTTTCCAGTTTTTATGTTCACAATTAATTCTGCAGAATTGGATGGTACAATGAAGTGCCTGAGTCCAGCTGAATATTGGCTTCCTGTACCTGAGAGCGATGCCACCTTGCTCACTGGGCTCCTCAAACTCCTTTTGGTTTTAATAATTCACTGACCAGGTTCTCAAAGTGATCTTGTTCTTTGAAAAAGAGACTTGATAAGCTTTTATCACATTAAAGTGCAAAAGCACCTGATGCTTTTTATACTCCTTCAGAGGCTTCACTTCCTTTCTTTCAATGTATTTTTTCTAAAAAAGAATTTAAAGATAGTATAATGCGTAATTTGTGTGATTCACAAACTCACATTTTGTAATTATTTCTACAAAAGCCTGAGATGTTGGATATGTGGATGTTCTGAGGAGCATTCAGTTAGCTTCTTTTCTAATATTCAGATGTTAGGTCTCTCATGTGTTGCCTGGGGAAAGAAGCACTTTGGTGGCCATCCTTTGAGAAAACAGATCTCTTTCCTGTTTATAAGCTGGAATGGGAAAGTTGGTAATTTCTTTGCACACACAACCCAAATGACCTGGGATTCTGCCATGCAGTCTTTGCTGATGACTTAATTTTAGACTCAGCATCTAAGAAAGATTTTAAGTTGTTCCTTTTTTTTTAACATCAACTACTGTGAATAGTTACACAACACTTATTCCTTGAATAACAACAACCAATACATTTGGTACTTTTTTCCTCTTTAGATATTTTACCAGACTTTTAAACTTGAAGAAGTTGTTTCTGCCATTTTACTCCTCCAGGACAGATGTCTATCTGTCTTCATGTTCTGAAAACAATATATGATCAAAGCCATTTCAGAAATAATGCAGAAATTTATTACATACTTGCTTTTTAAACAAGGATTTCTAAATGCAATAGAATAAAGATTTCTAAACAGCAATGCCTCTGTTAATGTGAAGTATGACTGCCTGCCCAAGAGATCTATAGACTCATAGACAAGTTCTAGTGTGGGCTAGATGGTCTTTCTGTCTTACCCAACTTTTTCTGCAGAGAAAGTTGTGCCCACAGGATGGCACGACAATAGGCTGGGGAAATGTTATTTTCATTCCTCTGGTAAGGAAAATCTTACAGTAGGAAGTATGTATCAGTAATTTTTGCCACACAGCAGTTGGAAACCTTCATTGCTAAACTACATCCTTTGCTGGTCTTTAACTTGTCCTGACACTATCTGTAGACGGCTGTCTAAGCTGTGATGTAGTTATTAAACAACTCCAAGTCCCATTCTTTGCTGCCTCCACTCATACATTTGCACCTCTACCCCACACTGTATGAAGAGGCATGAACTTGTCTGTAGACCTGCAGCAATATTCTGTAGGGCATTCCCTGGAGTCTCATAAGCTGCCTCTGTTTTAGCATTGTACCTTTCAAATGAGAATCTGGGGTCTGTGATCCACAGTCTTGCCCTCAGCTGACTTCTAGACTTCCCGCCACCCCCAGCAGAGAGCTTATTGAACCACGGGCTGTCAGGCTCAATTATTTGCACAGCTTCTTAATAGGACTTGCAGTTTTCCTAAAAAAAGAAAACAACACACCACCAACAAAAAAATGCCACCAGGGTCAATTGTCCTTTCTTTAAAATTGGTTTTATGGAATTCATCTCTCCCTGGGAGATTTGGGGCACTCCTGGAACTACTGCATAATCAACTCATGTCTTCTCTGGGGACTACACTGCTATGAAATCAAATAATGTTGTAATCTCGATGTGAAAACCAACTTCAGTCAGCACCTTTGATCTCAAAGGTTTGAGAGTGTCACTGAAAGAATTACTTTGAGCCTGATAGTCTTCCAATCAAATTGGAGCAAGTATTGACTATGATCTCTCCCAAACCTGCAACCCAAGCAAGAAAGGGCCTGAGCAGGTCTTAATGAGAGGCTGCCAAAAAAAGACTCACATGACATGAGAGGTATTTTAGGAGCTATTGCTTTCCTCAAGGGCTTTCCATAGTTGTAGCACTGCAGTGTGGTTTAGTAAGTGCAGAGCTAAAGGGATTACTGGTTGCACTGCTGAATGTAACTATGGTCCAGATCCTTTGTGCCCTACAGCTGTCCTGTGGCCTTCTTTAGAGAAGCTAACTGGAAACTTTTCACTCAAAACAAGACTTTCTGTGTGAAATGGGCTTTCACTGGAAAGGCATCATTCTTGTTTCCCTGTTTTTTGGAAACATCTCACAGAAAAACAAGATAGGGGAGAATGCACTTTTTTATTGCTTTGGTCAGTCTTTTCAGTTTTCAGTTTCATTTTTCACTGGTAACAAAGAAGGCTGTTTTCACTGGTGTTTTTTAAGATGAAAAACATTCCTATGAAAAATAATTGGTGTTTTTCAACTGCCTCCATATGAGAGCCCTATAAACTCTAATCCTGCAGCTGGGGCTATTAGCCCATACTTCTGTGCCCTAGCAGAGCTGTATTGAAATCAGTGGAGCAGAGCACGATTGGCAGAAAGAATGGTTATAAGATCAGTGGCCAATTAGGCAAAAAGACAGCTCAAGACTGCTGTGATAGTGGGAGCTAAAGCATTGTCTTCTTAGGTAACAGAGATAAATCACTGAATCCACATGGCATTATAGAAAGGAACCAAATAAGAGTTCTACAATATTGTAGTAGATCAGCTGGGGGGAAAAAAAAGTCTTTTTGACAATGTTTTGCAGTAGTTTCTTAAATTATTATATCTAGAGAACAAAAATACACCACAGCTTTTTTGTACTCAAGTTAATATTGGGGTGAGGAAAATATTTGGTTTTCATCTCTACCAGTTTTACTGCATACTGTAATTGCATCTTGTGCTGTACCAAGGGACACATTCAGCCTGCCTTGCCAACTCACTTCCACTGAAGTTATGGGAAGCTTTATTTGATTATCATGCCAGATAGAGGAGAACATTTTCATGCAATGCCTGTGTTTCAGCCGCTTCCTTTAAAGTATTCCTTTGCAAGTGGTTAATGATAATGATAATTTGATAATTTCTTTATGATTATACTTTCCTGTAGAAAGAAAGGCTAGGCAGCCATGCAGTTCATCTGTGTTCTCTTTCTCTCCAAAATTTCTGGACCTTCTTGACTGCTCTTAAGCAAATCTGGCAGGTGGCAGAATTTTCATTTTCTACAGGGCCTGTGGAAAGAGGTACCTGGTGTCACTGGAAATGTCTCTTAAAAGGTGATTTGGAGATGAGCTGACACTCTGTCAGTCAGCACAGCCACAGCTCAGGAGGGAGCCACCAAAAACAACCTGGATGTGTGAAAAGCCCCAGTTACAACTCATGTTTACTTGGCTACCAAAGCCAGAGTGCTCTCAGATGCAGAAGCATTAGACAAGGCTTTGGCAACTTCGTGCCCACAGACATTACAACAGATGCTTACAAGATGCAGAAAACCATGTTGCAGTGAGTTTTGGGAGCTCTTGGATTTCAGTTGAAAGAGCAAATACTTTCCATGCACAGAGAAAAAAAAAAAAAGGAGTGGAAAAAAAAGAGGTCAAGTTATGAGGCTTAGAAAGTGATCAGTAATTCATTAGTGGAGCTCTAAGCGTTATTAGCTCTGAAGAAGTCATGATCTACTCACAGATAGTCCGCAAGTACAAAGAGATGAAATACACCAGATAATTTATCTGTTGTATGGGAATCACTTTATTCTAGCCATTATTTTTTGCTGTATAATTTATTTCTCTATAATTTACTTTCCCTTTCATATTGTTTCTTTATTTTTAAGATCGCTTTGTATTTGTCTTTTATTTCCTCATTTGATTATGTGCATAAAAAGAATAAAATACGGAAATGTTTAAACAACTCATTAAAACCTACTTGTAATCCTCTGTCTGGGACAAAAACTGCTGCTGTGTTCAATAGCCCAGAATACTGTAGCTTTATCAATCTTCTAAAAATCTTGTAAATCACTACTGTGGGCTGTCTCCAGTTTCTTGTAAATCAAGTAAATCGCAAACTGGATCTCTCAAGGAGATTGTCCAGGCACGTTTAACTGCCTGTACAGCTTCTGTCTTCATCCACTCCTGTGGTACAAAGCCTTTACTCCATAACCACTACTACACACACAGCCTGGAGTTCCACTGAATTATTGGAAGGTGAGAGTGAGGCTTTCAGAGACAGGATTTTCATGCTTATAAATTTTATTGGTGTCATCTTGTTCGCAAGATATATGTGGGTCTCCTACAATATCTGTGACATCCATATCCTGCCTTATAATCACACTGTGCCACAACCATCACAATGATTAAAGAGATTACTTTTTTTTTCCCTTGTGTGGTGAGATTAGGGAAGTTCAGTTAAATGGGAGAAGAGCGATGAAGGAACACAGTTCTATATCATGACCAGTTCCAGGGAGAGGCCTTTAGAGGAAGCCTCCTCTTGAGTGCCCCTGGGGACCCAAGGAGCAGCATTTTTAAGTGGTGAGGGAGAGTGGGCATCTGCCTCCCACACCCCTTCTGAGAGAGTTTAGGACTGGGTCCTGCTTTTGAAGCAGATTTTGTCCTGTAAAAAAGCCTGCAGCAAGACTGCAAAACCTGCCAGACAGACTAGGCACAGCCACGAGGTGATGAGGGATGAATCTGATGGTGGCTCTGGGAGGGGCAGTGGCTCCACCCTACAGCAGGACGGGGAATGTGCCTGGGTAGCAGGCTCCAGGAGAATACACCTCTCTCCATCCCCTTGCACCTATCAGCCATTGCAGCCACTGCCACCCAGTGTGGAGACTCACAGCATTTTTTTTGCTGTTCCTATTTCCACCCACCCTTCTGCCCCTACACACTGAACGTTCTCCTCTTCAGTGTGTCTGTTTCACTTTAGGCTGTGGTTTTGATTTCATTATTTGGGTCTCCTTTGTGGCTGTAGTAGAGACAATAACAGCCTCTGTGTATTTTGTGTCTATAACTATTAAAATAGGATCTGGGACTGACTCTGACTTTATAAAGACAGCAGGGTGGATGTGAAGGAGCACAGCTGTAGGGCTAGGACTGGGTCTTATGGAAGTCTCAGTGGCCCCCTGTGAGCCACATGGTTCTGTGTCCCTTCCTCTGAAAGTGAGGCTTGAATATACAGATTACCATGAGTCTTCTGGTCTGCTGTCCCACAGAAACTATTTGCTGCTGAGGATGAGCTTTTGACTCAAAAATCACTCAGTTTAAGTTTTGTACACACCACAGCTCACAGACCCAACATGAAACACTGTAATATTTATGGCTAAACTGGATTGGAAAATGAGGAAAGAATTTGCGATAGTTCCTGTCTAATTTCAAGATTACCAGGGCACCAAAGACACCTTAAACATCAGAGAAGAAATTCTGAATTGGAAATGTCAACTTGTCCTTAAATGTGTCCTGGTTTCTCCCATTAACATGTGGTTGATGGAACAGATGGGCTGCAATGCTTGAGCAGGGACATGGGTTACAGGGAGGCTGTGAGGCTTTGACTTCCACTTAAAACTGTTGGCATTGTTTTAGTGCTACCTTGTTTTAAAGGGCAGTGAGTCTTTGTAATAATGCCATGTCCTAAACTGCTGGACAAAGGGCACTCACTACCATGTGGTCTTAGCATTTTGGAAAACACTGTAGCCCTCGTAAACAGAGGCACAATGAGCCATCACCTGGTTTTATTGAAAGGTCGCAGCAGATGAGGATGTCTGAAATCACAAATCACAGCACTAGCCTCTCGATATTCCTGCCTCAGTTTTCTCTTCTGCAGACCTGGACTGGTAACAGCTTTCCATCTAGCAGGGATGCTGCAAAGATTAATTATACACCAGATTATGAGACAATTTACAGCATTCTTTTTACTCTAAGTAGCACTGTTTCTATCATAACAACCCGGGAAGAGTTTGAGTGGCTCCCTACCTACCATCTTACACCTTCATTCACTTTTAAGGTAGGTCACCTTTATCATTTTACCCTTGTCCCTAATGTTAGCAGGCAGGTTACAGCTCTGCTTTTCAAAAGCAAATTTCTGGGTCCTGTTGTCAGTTACAGCTTGGGAAGGAATTTGACAGGGAGGAGAGGGACCCTTCTCCACTTCCCCATCCATCCTCTTTTTTCCGAGTTTCCCAGGTAGCTTTTCTGCCTAAATTCATCCCCTTTACATCCCCTGCAAAGAAGGAGTAGGCTGTATTTTGCATACTCCTGCTAATGAAGATAGCAGGAATGTTTAAAGCTACCCCCAGAGCCGTGCAAACAGAATCTGAGCAGCAGCTGTTCCTGGAGGCTCTCCCTTTCCTGCTAGCTGAGAACTCGAGAAGAGTTTCCTTTACCCGTGTGTCTGCTGCTAGCGGGCAATTTTCTCTCTCCTCACCAGCAATGTTTCGGCAAACTTCCCTTTCAATTTAAAGGCAGGTGTTTTAAAGTGTGCCTTTTTTTGGCAGCGAGGCCAAGTTTGGACTCAGAGCCGATTTGCAGGCGCTCCAAGGCATTGTCCAGTAGAGGGAGCAAAGGGAGCACTGTGGACACACTTGCAGAGGCTCGCAGAAAGGCTTCCCCAGCACGGGCAATCCTTCAGCGCCTCTCCCCAGTCCCACCGGTGGGGCAACGTGGGTTACTGTGCCACTGAGCCGTGCACAGCAATCCCCAGGAACAGAACGGCCTTTGGACAGCCAGGTCCTGCCACTGAAGCCAGACAGAGAACAGCATCTGCTGCTGGTGTGCAGGGCTTTAAAATATTTTCTCGATATTTGCTTCTTTAAATCCTATATAATAATTTATTTAAATAATATAGAACAATTAATATCTATTATTTCGATTAATTATCAGGCAATTAGTGTGTAGACATTAATAATGTGTAATTATTAATATAATCATTAATATAAATAGGGTTTAGTAATAATTACCCTTTGACGAATTTGGGGGTGATTCCCATGGACAGCATGCAATTTTCTCTCAATAGCAAGCAGTGTGCAAGGCTTCTTGAGCAGCTAGAACGTGCTTAATTCTGCTGCTAAGGACCATTTCCACTCTCTTGTGTTTGTCAGGGATGCGCTGCACCAAGGATGCAGTGTGGCTTGGAAACTGGAAGCTTTTCTGCTTGGAGGTTGGGCCTCCTCACTCAAGGTAGGATTGGTGCTGATAGATGGCACTGCTCAGGCTAAAATAGACAAGCCCAAAGTGCAACAGAAGGAAAAATCTCAGTGTTGGAAGATAGCACATCAATTTTCTGGTTACAAGTAGTGCATACCTGCCTTTCACCAGCTTAGTTATGACTGCCTAATTCCATGTAGTGCTTATTTTCTAATTAGTTTCTAAAAGGTAATAAAAGCCATTAGATGCATATTCAGAATATTACTTCATGCGCTTACTAAATAGGAGCATTAAAAATAGGATCAGATTTTCCTGTAGAGCAATCTTGCTGCATCAACACAAATCCCCTCCTGTTACAGTAATACCAAAACCATTAGTGCTCTTATATTTAGGTAAATGTCTGACTTAAACATGACTTTTTCTTGCTTGCTTTTTTTTTTTTCTTTGAGACTTTTGGCTGAATAAAGACCATACTCCTCCACAAAATGTGTATGTCAGAGTGAACTGAAAAACTATACCACATCTTACTCAAAGACATTGAATGAGCCAAATATTTTTTGTCCCTGCATCATTTTCATAGCTTTAATTTTTAAAAAAGATTGCCATAAAGAATATCCATGCCAAAAGTTTAGACTTTCATTTATTTGAAGCAGCAAGGAAGGAATGCTTTTTCAAGTTTTTCAAACAGCTCCTGTTTCTCTGAGTGACAGAAAAAGAAAAAAGGTGCAATTAAAAATCACACCCATAACAAATACAGAACTAAAGTTTAAAACTTACCATTAGGTTAAGGTATCTTTGAATCGGTTTCCAGGGAGCAGGCTCTGCTTTGATTTGCTTCTCCATAATTTCAGAGTGATCTGTTTGTTACTAATTTATTTCAGCCTAAATACGTATACAAGGTGCAAAGCAGTGGACCAGAATAATTAATGGAAGAGCACATGGGGAAGCTAGGCTATGTTTGTATTTATGTCCAACAACATTAATCCAGGAGCATTTCATACGAGAGGCATGCTTATAAAACAAGTTACACAGGCTGAATCAACTTTCAAAATCAATAGGAACAGAGCATAGAAAAAAGCCCATGCTATTTCAATTCCAACAATTATCGCAGAGTTAACCATCCTCTGAGAAAAATGTTATCAGGATTGACACGTTTCCAAAGTGTATTCTAGTTTTAGCTAAGCCTTATCTTCTGACAGAGAAATGTTTTGTTGGATATGTTCCAGCTTGTTCTTCATGTTATTAGGTTTTTAATTCTTGCTTTTCTTAATACAACATTATTTTTTTGTGTGTGCTGTGGTAATTGGAATAGAAGCAAGAGTGTGCTATTCTTCGGCAGTCATATTCCCTTCAGTGGCTTTCTTTTAAGTAACAAGACATCGCAGCAGTGAGAACTAAAAGCTACACACAGACACCTCAGGTGGCTCTGATGATTGAGTGGTGGCTAACAATGGGTAGCTTATTGTGATGGCTCGGCCGCCACCATCACACCAAGGCTGAAAGCGAATACACGAGTGCATTTAGAATTCCCTAAAGATATATTCTGTTTGATCCGCAAGGGATCGCTTCGGCTCTTACAAAAGTATCTGGCATATCTGGCAGAAAATACCTTTGTTCCCATGAATGGGAGAGGGCCTGCTTTTCCGTTTTCCTTCTCTCCCGGTGCTTTTATTTGCAGCCATTTAAAGCCTGAGTCGTCACAAGTGTGGTATTGGGTGAGACACTTATGGGAACACCGTTGAGCTATGGTGTTTTGCATGTTTAAAACCTCCATGGAGCTACCACCTAGAAAATAAACAGTTATTAATAACACTCTGAGATGTAAAAAAACCCCAGTATCACGACAGTAATCAGAGCAGCAGCCATTAGTTCAACCGAGGGTCTGAAGATGTGTGATGATCCTTCAGAAACTTCTCTTCATCCATGGCATATGCACAAGGAATTATTCAGGGCACATCACGTTACATGCGCAGTGAAGCCCTGTCCTTATCCACAGGAGCTGGCCATTTCTCCTGTGCTGCACGTGCTTTGCTGCCACAGGGTTCCGGTTATGTCTGGTACCATCGATCAGCAGAGGAAAGCCAGTTTTGCAACAGGGAGTTTTGCTACACGCAAAACACAAGCTAGAGGCTTAATTAAGCACCATCAGCTCCCCACTTCCTTCAGGAGATGTTGGGCCTTTAGCAGAAATAAGCCCTGTAGCATGGAGTGTAATGGCAGATATTTGCTACCTGCACAATTAGAAATCCCTTGGGGTCCTGAAAAAAGCTTTGTGAAAATGCGGTTTCAAGGCTTGTTTTTCTGCCATGTGACTGCTGGGTCCTTCCTACTGTACTAACCCATAGTACAAATATTGCGTGGTGTGCTGAAATGAACTGGAAGCCACAATTGAAAATAAAAGATGTGGAGTTACTGAGTGCTGAGAACTGGCTTTTGGAACCTACATACTAAGCACTGGAAACAGCTTGAATCCTTGAAATCGTAAAAAAAACCCCAAACCAAAAAACAACATCCAAAAAACCACCACCCACACACACACAGAGCAAATCAAAAAACAAACAAACAAGCAAACAAAAACCCTAAAAAACATAAAAGAAGCCACTGGGATAGGAAAAAAGGAAATCATGTAGTTTAGGTTTTGGCTGACTCTGAGGTGTTTGCACACAAATTACTTGCACAAGGTCAGAAAAAAATTAAGGCAGTTACAGGTAGCTGGGGGGAAAGCAATGCAGTCAAGGGGAAAAGATGTAAGATCTCAGTTTCCTTATGGATTCCTTCTGGAATCATGGAAGCAAGCTGTCTTAGTGTATATCCTTTGTAGTGGCAGAGGTACAGGAGAGCCTGGGAAGAGAGCACTGCCATGGCTCCTCTGTGCACTCATCTCTCCCAAGGAAAACCTCTCACTCCTACTGCCCCACAAGGTAAACAGCCCCTGTGGCACTGCTGGGACCAAAGCTCACAGTTCTTCTCTCTGTGAGCTGGTACAGTTCTTCCTTGTTAAGCACGAAAATGTTCAAAGCCATGATTTCAAGCTTGACCGTGACCCCCTGTGAAAACAGGTCAGGCAATTAACTAATCATGAAAAACATCCCCTTTTTTTTTTTTTTTCCCTCTTTCCCTTATCTCATCCTAAATCTATTTTAACTTTATGGGGGGATTAGATACCAACACGTCTTGTGTTGATTCCTTGTGTCATGGACTCAATGAATCCTTCATTTTCCCCCTTTTCCACTTCATCCAAGCTCCATAAAATGCCCAGGAAGCATTACTTTAACTGTGTGATGACAGTTTAATTAGATCAAGACTGCAGCCGAAGGGGGAGTATCAGGATTGAAGGCAGCTGTGAGTAAGAGTCAGGATGTTTGCAGCTCAGCCTTCCAGCCCACCTAAGTAAGGGCAGCTCAGGGGCAGCTGCTGATACTTGCATCTGGTTTTCCCTCAGGTACTGTGTCCCATCCGAGGGCTAGTGGCTGATCTGTATGATTGGGTTACAGTATCTGTTGGGTTTTTAAATTTGATTTTCATTTCTGGAGCTTATGATACCCAGGTTTGTGCTCAATGTTATCTGAATGAGCAATGAAGAATAATAATGCAGATACATGGAAGCCAAAATCCCATTGTCACTAAAATTCATTGCAAGACTCCCATTGATTCCAAGAAAGGCAAGCTTTCACCTTCAGGAAAAAAAGAGTAGGAAGCCTTAAATTAGGAGGGCTCTAAAAGAAAATTTATTCTGGCATGAACAAAGTGCCTTTCCCCACAAAGTCCATGGCTATTTGACTTCTCTCAACCTTTCTTGTGAGACACATGCCCAGTAGATGTTTTACTGCTCTATGGAGTATGATGGAGAGAAATGGACCTAGGTGCTATAAGGAATGTCATGGACTAAAGTTTAGGCACTTTTCCACACATCTCAGATTTTAATGTGTTTTTCAGCACTGAGTTTTGTACAAAGATACACTGGTTTCAGTGTGCAAACTCAGGATTCCCAAGCAGGAGACATTTTATTGACCTTTTGATAATATCTTATTAATGAAGGCTATTTTTCAGTTGGCAATCTGCTTTAATAAAACACACATAGGGTTATCCTATATTCTATTTGCTATTTGGTATCATTTGGTTAAATGCATTTGTTTTGCAGTATTCTCCATTCTTTTGTATTTCTTTTCTAACACTCTGATATATGCATAAAGTTTTTTTTAAAAGATTTTGAATCTGAAGAAAAATCATCAAGATAATAACACCTTTTTGTCTCATGTCACCATCTGCTGCATCACTTCTGCAACACAAATCATCCCCATTGCTATGTACTATCTTCTAGAATAGATCTTAGATCAAATCTTGCTCTAACTCTTGCATTTGTGAGGAAATACACTGCAGGCAAACTCTTTCTTATCTTTAGTATTTTCAGTCTTCTATATTTAGGTTTCCTTTTACCTTAGTGTCACGTGCCTGACCTTTAATGCAACAATTCTCAGTGCACCATCATCAAGCAGGGAAGCATCATGCATCCTATATTCCAGATGGACAACTAAGGCTTGCCTAAGGTCACACTGGACTGCTTGTGGAAGATTAAGGACTTAAGTCCAAGTCCTTCACACACCAGAGAACTACCTCCAACGCCAGACCCATCTGACAATTCAATTTGCTCCTTTCCAGGCCCTGCCTGACACTCATACAGCCTGTGTCTGGGACATCTTCTGAAAAATGCACAACTCAATGCCTGGGGTCCCCCTAACCCTCCCCACTAAATATACTTGCTATTTAGACAGGTAGCATAAGAAATTCAAATTATTATTTCTGATGTAAGTTGGAGATTTGTTTTCAACTGGGGCCTCCTGGCTTTTCATGTATTTATTAGGTTTACATGGCAAGATTTTGGTAGCAGGGGAGCTGCAGGGGTGGTTTCTGTGAGAAGGTATCAGGAGCTGTCCCCATGTCAGAAAATTCCAAATACCTCCAAGAAGGCCCCAGTGCTGGCCAAAGCAGAGCTCATCGGTGAGCTTGGAGAAATTAATTTTGCCAGAATCTGTTGTTCCCATGACAGTGATTGCCAAGTGGTCTCCCCATCCTTAATTCAACCCACAAGATTTTTGTCACATTTTGTCCCCTCTGTCTAACTGAGGAAGCTGAGTGATAGAGCAGCTTGGTGGACACCTGGCAGCCACCCAAGGTCAACCCACCACAACATAATTATGCAACCTGCCTTGATGAGACCATTGACATTACTCTGCAGAGGTTCTATGGGTATCTGGGCCAACACATGTTCTTTTATTTGCAAAGATGATTGAATTAACTCTTGTATGCCACATTAATGCTGCTAGAACTGAAAGGAGGATATGCCCTATTGAGCTTGTGTGATTTGTATCTTAATGCAGAGCGGGCTTGTGTCTTAATGCAGAGCACTTCTTTTTATGATATTTTCTAGCAAAAGAAGGAAATTTATCTTTAACTGCATCTAGCTTTTAAAAATCCAATAAACAAGGCAGAAAGTACAGAATTGAAGTATGTTACCTATATGAGTGCTCTGAAGACACTGAACACCAAGGAGTTTGCCTTTGTCACCTCTCTGCCACTGCAAGTCGCCCAAATAAGGTTTACTGTAACTGAGCTAATGATAAATCTGCAACTCTGAAAGAACAGCTTTCTATCTTTAGGCTTCAGCTATGCTTTTCTTTTGTCTGTATGGCCTATTTATGGAATGCTGCTGTTGAACTTGAATGCAAACCAGAAGAGTGTTCCTGCCTAAATTGTCTATAAATACCTCCTGGAGGAGCTTAGGGGGTTTTACTGTCCGTATTTTTGTGAAGTCCTAAATGTGCTGCTTTGCTCAAGTATTTGTTTATTCCTCATTCAACATTCATTGTCTGTCTTCAAAAAGTGACCTCCTGAAATGTATACCCCACATCTGTGTGAGGCTGCTATTTTTATATAACCCTGAGAACTCTGAGGTTGTATGGGCCTCCATGAGACAGGGATATACAGAAACCTGTGCGTGAAAATTGCCATCTTGGATGCATCAAGGTGCAGAAAAACATACAGATTATTTAGGAAACTGAAAGGATTTTAGCAGAAATAATGCTGTAATCTACCACTTTAGATTAGACTGTTTGCTTGTCCTGTATGCCCATGGGGCATCCAGAATAGGATGGAAATGATGACAGCAGAAGAAAATGCAGAGCAAAAGTGTTAGAGGATAATTTGTACCTAGGAAAAATTTCCTCATTAATTAGGTGCAGATTCATGCCCTCAGGCAGAAAATTTTCAAGTATTTTTCAAATCCTGAGCTCTGGGTTTGTCTTGGTTGGGGGTTTTTTGTTTAGTCGGGTGGGTATCTTTTATTTTGTTTTGGTTTTATAATTTGGGTTGTTTTTGGTTTTATTTTTTTGTTTGCCATCCTCTGGAACAATATCAGTTTCTTCGTGCTGGGGTATGACATGTAAACAGGCTGTGTAGGATGGCCACTCAACAAGCATGTGATTTCTTTTAAGAGGTTTGATTTACCCGTTTTTCTGACTCTTTGAAACTCTTTGGAGCTTGAGCTGGAGGTAGGAAGGAGTGCACTGCTCTATGAAATTAAGTACTTTGACTTCCCGTTGCATCCTTCACTATGGCTTGAAGAAGAAAGGGGAAAGGAGAGAGTAACAAGACATCCTGCACAGTTCAATCCAAGCTGCGCAGGGCATTATAATTGCTTTATAATTTTATCCTCCTTGTGATTATGGTTTTATGACATTAGTGAACTCTCCTGTATCTTGAGATGGAGTTGTGGTCATTTTTTGGGTCACCACCCTCACCAGCCTCCAGCAACACTGAGGGTGTCACACCTCTTGCAGCTCCCCCTTGGACACCCAGGACTGGAAGGACTGTCCTCCCCATAGCTTAACAGCCAAATTGCAGAGTATTATCCCAATCCTGGGGCAAATACCCAGATACTGGCTTTGGAAAATGCACGTGAAAGTGCAAAATTATATTTACACCCAGGCAAACGTATGTGCTTTTCCAAGGGGCTTTGAAATAGTGAAAAGCAAACTCTAAACAGGCCAAAAGCAAAACAAATTTGCTTTTAAGTTAAAAATCCCAAAACATTCAAGAGAAGAAAGCTACAGCCTACACTGGGCCTCATTTGACACTGGAAATATGAACACTGGCCACAATTTTGATAGCAGTAGTGTAGCATACTTAAATTTGCTTGGGTAACCAAACAGAAAATTTAAAAACTTCAGTAGAAAATTGCAAGTTAAATATATTACATTTAAATTGTCAACTAGCAGCCTTATTCACACAATTCATTGTTTTAACCTTTTTTAAGTCAGTCAGTTGAAAAACATAGAGTTCCTACATGTCTTTTCTGCAGGAATTTACGGCATTTTGAATTTGGGGGGAAGGATTTCACCTAAAAATAAGAAACAGTTTGCAAAACAAAATCTAGAGCTACTTGGGTGTATAAAAAATTGATATTTCATTTTGATAATATGTGATATGTGTATCAGTTATCATTTTGACATTTGTTTAATGTTCCATAATGTAAAATACTTTTCCAGAAAGGCTCCATCCAGTGAAGGTGAAGTGAAATAAGAATTTGTCAAACCAGAACAGTACTTGGATTTATGCAGCTTAAAGCAAAACCTGAATAATCAGAAATCAGACCAAAAAATGAAATCTTTACTTTTTAAGAAATGAATGGGCCATATGCAATCCAGAAAACAATTTACTCCGTTTTACAAGAACAAAAATGTTCACTTATAAAATTGTGCAAGAAGCTAAACAGGCTGACATCACCATCTCTTGGGTAATATTACACTGCAGGTTTGTCTGGTTTGGTTTTTTGTTGTTTTTGGTTGGGTTGTTGCTGTTTTTTCCTCCTTATCCTATACAGCTCAAGTCCTGCAAGTTCTAAATGCTTTGTGAATATCCTTGCTGATGTGGCACTCAATTCTTTGAGGCTGTAAGTGGGTGGGGAAGGGCGAGTGTTTGTGGTGTGTAATAGGCTCACTAGTAAATCCTCGGTACTAATCAAAAGCCTAGAAGACTTTTGCACAGTATTTAAGCAAAAGACTGAATCTTCTGGTTGACTCAAGTTTTATTAGTCTTCCCACCAAAAGTGCCAATTTCTGGTAATGAAATAAACTATTGTATTTTTTTCTTGTTTATGTCTAGAACTCACAGTGTGTGAATTTTGGAGTAGGCTCCAGAACTGGAAGACAAAGAAAGCAGAAATAATAAATAGACATGAAAGGGTGGGAAACTGGGCTACTCAAAATAGCATTGCTCCCTATGATGACAGGACCCTAACTCTTTAGCTGCTTTCTGTTGTGATTTAAGTTAGCAGCAGAAGTCAGTTTGTCCTTTAGATTGAAGGAGCATGGGCAGTGGCCTCAGGCCCTAGCACAGGTCATGTAGTGAAATGCTTAGACAGGCTCAGGTTGCCGGCTCAACACCAAGGAAATAAAATTCCTGTTTCAACACACATCTCTCAGGCATTTTGTTGCTACAAACTTGTTTATTTGTTTGTTTGTCTGAACTGCTTTCTGTCTAAGCAGAAAGGAGGACAAAACCTTTTGACAAAGATGTGGAGAAATGTATTAGGAACATTTCTTTGAGTTTTCAGAGAAGATAGAACCTCAAAGTCAGATGTGAACTGTATTCTCACACATCTGTGCATTCTTCTTGCGCGTCTCGTCCCCTTGGTCCAGGCTCACTTTTCAAAGAGTTAGGTCTGGTTAATTCAGCTGCTAAGGCTCTGTGCTGAAGTTGGCCAGAGTGTGCAGATATTAATTCAACTGCCTGGTTTCTGCAATTCAATATACAATTGAATGTACATAATCTGAGCAGTACGATTGATTTAACATCAGTGTGGGAACTTTAGCTTTCAGTTTTCATGAATTATGTGTTTGAATTTTGAACTTTAATGCTGTACTAATGTAGACATTTGCATTTAATGACATATCAGCAAAGCTGAATAGCCCTGCCGCCTCCTAAACCCTGAAAAGTTTCAGCTCTGTGAAAACCTTTTGCTGAAAATATGAAAACAGCTGGTAGATTGCCTGACTGAAATGCTCTACTGTTGATCATGAAAAAAGAAGAAACTCAGCATCAACAAGATCTCATGAATCTTTTGACACAGTTTTATGACCATTGTCTTAATATATCATGCCTCTTGTATCTAGAGGCTAATAAAACTTAAATAAAGCCAAATTATTTAATATTCATATTGAAACATAACTATAGAAATATGTATGACAGAATCACCAAAGAGATGAGATGAACATAATTTTTATCCCAGATTCTTTAAGTATTTATGATTTTTTTAATGCGTCAACCAAATTACGTAGACAAATCTGAAGGAAGATGTCAGAAATATCCAATGTAGTCTTGCACTAACAAGAGCACCAAGAAGCACATTTGCCAAGGTACTTTGGTAAACCAGCTCCCAATGACTTGAGCAGCAACAACAAAGTTGGTTGAGGATTTAGGAATAAGTTCCTGGAACTGTCAATATAGACATATATTCAGGCCTCTGTGGAGGCATTGAAACAATGGAATAATTTATTGTTCCATTCAATGTCTTTTAAATCTAGAAATTCTAAATTTCAAGAGATTAAAAAATATTTAGCTGAAAGAAAAAATAGTCATTTTAATAATAAATAATCATAATTTGATACCTGATTGTAATTATTTTTGAAAAAAAAATAGCTCAGTTTTGTTAAGAATTCTGCTTCCCCTTAATTTTTTGGTCTAAACATTTCTGGCTTTATCTCAAACTGCTGTAGTCTTGTCTTTAGAAAGTCAATATCAACAATTTCTTTTTAGAAAAAAGAATTAGTAGAATGTCCCATCTTTAAAACAGACTTTTTAAAAAAAATTACTTTGTATTCAGCTAAAATTTAAAAACTCTTTTCCACATGAAAGTAGCTTTCAAAGTTCAAAAATACATTGACTCTAGTTCTATGTTTTGACAAGCTTTTATAATAAGTTATCTTATTGCATGCATAAATTAGTTGGTTTTTAGCCTCATAACCACCTGGAGCATTCAAGACTTTCACAACAGAGACATAAAATGTGCAATATGGAAAAAGAAAAATACAACTCTCAAAGGAATATCAAACCTTTCAGCTTGAAGGTTAAATATGGGCATTAAAAGGAATCCAATTAAATTGAAAACAAGAGTGTACTAAATTGCCCAACTGTAATAAATTCATTATGTATGGATAAAGGGAAACATAACAATTCATAATAAATACATATGCTTTTTAAGTACAATTGCTTCTAAAAGTAATTAGAGTAGATCATTCTTTGTTCCAGACCCACGTTCTCAGTAGCCTGATGGGTTTAGCAGTGCAGAGGCACCAGTACTACTTGGGGAGATGGGAAATGTGCAGGAGCAGCAATGTGCAGTGGGGAAACAATCTCATATAAACAATCTCATATAAAACTTCAGTCTTGTATAACAAGATTAACAATACAACTTGCATTTTCTGTATAACAACAGGAAATAAAAGTAGGAATCGGTTGTTTTTTATTGTTAAACTTCAAAGACTATACCTTGCATTTCTGTGATTTTATAGCTGGTTTAAATGCTAATTAGTTGTTTTGCTTTTTGCTCTCCTCTTGTACCAGCATGATGTAATAGCTGGAGTTAGATTATCCTAAAATGCTATCTCCCTGTTTCAGCCTCTAGACAACCAAATTTAAAAAGTAGCTTATTCCTGGCAGTTCCCCCTGACAGGAAGGAAAGGAAGGAGTCCTTTTGTTCCAGATATCATACAAAGTCAGGCTCACCTTTGTGTTTCAGCTGTATAGCCCAAACTCTAGTAAGAGCCATGGTCAGCCATAAGATTCATAAGGCTAGTAAGGCTCAGAGCTGCCTGTGGAATTGCACATGTTAATGTAAATTAATGCTTTTAAAGTACAAGACAATAGACAGATTGAATGACCAGTGCCATGTTTCCTCTCCTTGCTCCAGTTTCAAGAGCTGTTTTTCTCAATGTTGGGAGGAATATGGTTGCTGTTGGTTAGTACTGATATAGCATCAGAAAGCCAAAAACCTGGAATAAACAGGAAAAATCAACAAAATAAGAAGCCCAGCCAAAATGGCAGTGAACTTGCCTACCAGGAGAGCTACTGACACAATGACAGCAACCTGTAGACTTTTCATCAAAAGAGTTCAGTTTGCTGGGAATAATGCATTAAGGGTTTGCACACAGGTAGTGTCAAAAGGCAGCCTTACACAGTGATTGGGATTGCATGAAGAAGCTGATTCATTAAGGTCCAATGCATTCTTAAGGAGAAAGTCTAGAACGAGTGCCATTATTTAAAAGTACATTTCTCACTCACTGAGTCAAGATTCCCAGGAGCTATGAAAGGCAATCATGCGGTTCTCAAGTGATTGGAAATGTCATTATAATGTAAAATGCAGAAAACTTAATCCCCGTAACTTTTTCCACAGCTTTTTTCCTGCCTGGACAGATGTTCCTTGTCAGCCTCTTAAAAAATACATGGACCATAATACAGGCTCACCATGGTCACTGCGAAGTGGTGTTAGCCTAAGTATTAGCTGAAGGCAAGAACAGGAACAGGAAAACTTTCACTCTAAATAAAATATATGTCTTTTGGCCAGTTGAACAGAGGGGATTATAAAACTCAGGACATTAGGCAAAAACCACTGTTCTTGTGTAGTAGATGATGTAGATGTTAGAAACCCATGTTGTAGTAGAATAAAGAATAAAGAATAAAGAATAAAGAATAAAGAATAAAGAATAAAGAATAAAGAATAAAGAATAAAGAAATAGAATAAATATATATTTAATTAGATTTATCAAATAAAAAATAAACCGAACAGAACAGAACAGAACAGAATAGAATAGAATAGAATAGAATAGAATAGAATAGAATAGAATAGAATAGAATAGAATAGAATAGAATAGAATAGAATAGAATAGAATAGAATAGAATAGAATAGAATAGAATAGAATAGAATAGAATAGAATAGAATAGAATAGAATAGAATAGAATAGAATAGAATAGAATAGAATAGAATAGAATAGAAAAAGGGTTAAGACAGGCTGTGGGACACATGGGGCTCTGAATCCCAGTGGCAAGACCTCAAAAATCCCTTGATGTTCATTTCAAGGAACAGTCTGAAGAGCAAGAAAGATCACAGGCTTCAGATATGTTGCAAAGCATATCTGCAAAAAATGTAGAATCACAGAATGATTTGGGTTGCAAGGGACCATGAAGAACATCTAGTTCACATCTAGTTCTTCCCTGTATCCTTGAGATTTTAATCTGCTGGGTTCAATCACTTTCCAAAGGTTGCCTCAAGAGGGGAGCTTGGCATGAGGAAATGCATTGCTTTAGCTGTAGAGCAGTATTACAAAATAACATTACTGTGCTTTAATATGAAATTGCTATAAAATTGTGCTTGTCTGTATTCTTCTTCAGATTTTTGAAAAATACTCAGAGTCAGATTTTCTCAATTCCCATTTTTAGCCAGTTCAGCTTGCCCTGAGAAAGGGAAACAGGCCAAAAGTTGGTGTAACATAGGTGCCCCCTTATAATTCTTACAAATCCGAGGTCATAGTGCTAATATGTTATTAATTTTTCTATTTAGCATTCTTATAGTCATGTCAGACTGATCACTCCTACCAGGTAAATGCTTGCTTCATTTTGAAGAGCACAAACTAAATATGATTTGACTCCAACTTGTCCACTTTTTTTTTTTTGCCAGGCCCATTTTATGACTCCCATGTCTGGTTTCCCAGGCTAGTTCACCACAACTCAAAGGAATAGGTTTGCATGATCAGGACTATGAATTACTAAATGCAGCATGTATTTTCTCTGTGGTAACCAAATATCATTTCCATTGGTGGGCTAAGCCAAATAACTTGCAATCTCTCTAGTTCTTGGAGTGCAGGTATTGACATTACAGAATACAACCGTAGTTTAATCTCTTTCTTTTTGGAAAGCTCAGGAATGGGTGGCATGGATAATTAATTTCCCTTACTGAGAAACTGTGGCTCCTTCTAAATGCTGTGCCACTTCTGGGCAAGTTCAGATGAGTGGGAAAATTTACAGGATTACCTGAGGATAAGAATCTATTTGCACTAAGGAAAAATGTTGTAATACCTACAAGCAGAAGTTGTGCTGCATAAAACAAGCCAGAGAATCTTCAAATCTTTGAGGCTGAAGCAGAACTTGTCAAAGTCTCTGCTACTGCCTATGCAATGGCTCCCCACAGCAGGTGAAGTTCTGCTCTGTAGTATCTGGGGAGATCCAGTAACCATCAGCAAAATTAGAAAAATCTAATTCCTGCTGGATTACATAAGTACATAATAAATGTACATAGGATAGGATAGAATAAAAGCATATACAAATATAATACACAAATACATAATAAAAATATAAATCCTTCAAGACATAATTCCTATACTAATGTAAGCTCTTCCCCTTGCCATCATGACACAGCTGATTTCTCCCATGCAGAATGAATCATCTCTGTTGCATGCCTGTGCAACAAGAAGATCTCTTTAAAGGGAAAAAAAGAAGAAGAAAAACAAAAGGAATCCCTCAGACAACAAAACAAGCTGAAACTTGAATTCCCAACTTAGGCTATAATCAGATAGTGATTTTCTGACTGCCCTGGGAATGGAGCAAGAATTAGGGCAACATACACAGCTCAACCTGAATAAACCATATAGATAGGGAAAGAAACATTTTAAAAAGTGATTGATTGCAAAATGGTAAAACAAGCAGATGTTATCACAGATTCTTTTTCATAATGGAAATGTACTTCTTTACATTAGCCTCCCACAGAAATGTATTGTCTCAAGTTTGCTAATATATAGGTATGCTTATGGATGCTTTTACTGTGTATTGTTCCTTTAGGTGTGTTTATTTTGATGAAATAATCTTTTGTTGATAGGCTAATTCTTGATTTATTTTTCTTTTTAATTTATTTTTTAAATGTCCTACTCCTCAATTTAGAACAGTCTGAAGGAGCTTCCATTCTTACTCCCCCTAAATAATTTATCCACAGAAAACTGAAGATTCCATTAACACAAAGCTACTCATGAGTCTGGGTAAATTCCATGAACAGAGACAACTAAATGCAGAGGCAAAAGTCAAGTACAAGCTAAGGAACAAGAAGATGTTTAAGTAGTAGTTCAGTTCTCAAGAGAATCCAGTCATTTTGTCCATCACCATACAAATTGCCAACAGGCAACAATGTAAGAGTCATATTGTAGGACTATGGCATAGAACAACCAGAATATAAGAAAATGGGTAGTGGATCTGCTGATCACTCCAGTATCCTCTCCAATGAAACATGGGTAGGGCAAGCACAGAGTGGTGCTTCATCAGAGGGCTCTCACAGGTGCTGCAGGGTGCATTGCTACACCTGCTGTGGGAGGTTTGGCATTTGACAGCTCTTAAAGCAGTTCTTGTCCTTAAATGTGCCCCATCGCTTTTTCACATGTGCATAAATCACCAGCAGCTCCACTGTTCCGTGGCCCTGCATCCCCCATTCTAATGCCAAGTGCCATGAAAAAGGATTTCCTTTCTCTGTTTCAAAACTTGCCTTGCCCAGTTTCATTTGATGTCTTCTAGTTCTCAGATTGGAAGAGACAGGGAACATCAATCCCTCTTCCTGCTGTCCATGCCTTCTGGTGACTTTGTGGTCCAAAGGCACACCATAAAAATAAAAATACACCCCTTGCTAGGACGCTTTTTGTTACTTGCAGCTACACTATAAGATCTGTACATACAGAGCTGTTTATGGCAGCTGGGAAGGATTTTCACAGCTAAGGATGATATGTGGTGATCCCAGCTGAACTGAAAGGCAATGGGTCTTGCACACAAATCGTTTATATGCCCTCTTTTCCTCCCAGAATCAAAATGCACAAATTCACCCAAGCAGGATTTTAATTTCCCAGAATTATCTTCATGTGTGCATCTAATATAGCTAAATCCTTAGACTTTGCTGCTTTTCTAGCTGAGCAGGTGGTTCAAGGGTTTTGCCACAGCCATTCTCAGTTTGGGATTTAATGACTTATAGCAAGGAGCTGAAGCAAAATGCCACACTGCATAACTGATTTCAACTCAGCTCTGACAGTTTGCACAAGCCAAGGATCCATCCTCAAAGAAGGTGGTTGCTAAATTCATATTTTTCGAAGAGCAGTCACAAAGTATTTATAAGTTCTCAAAGAGCCTGAAAGCAAATGTGAGGGAGCCTCTCTTTTCCTGGACATCTACCCCATGCCAGGGAAAGCTTTTCTTTAGCTTGTAAAAACCTCAAAGGAAAAAAAAATCACTGCTTTTTGTAAGTGGGAAGGTTGACTATCCCATGCTGTTGTGGGGTGGATGGGAAGAGTTTGGCAGTTAAAAGACTATCAAAGAAACAAAATCACCTCACTTTTTTTTTTTTTTCTTTTTTAACTTCATTATAGTTTAAATATATGGATATCTCATAATACACGTATTTTAAACACAGTTTAAATTTTAATAAATAATTTAACATATTGGAGCAATAGCAAGATTAGTGCTCTGACAGTTTGTTACCAGCTGGGTATGGCAGTGAGGTTAAAAACTAACTTGTGTACAGTAGTGTGTGCCCCTTTGCACTAGCCTTTCCTAAGGCTCCTGTGTGGGTAACTGGTGACTGGAATAGGAACCCCTACAGAGGTAGGTATTTTTTTGTCATTTTTCCGCCACTACAGCTGCTTTAGCTGGTTTTTCTAAGTGTCAGGTTTGGACCCTATGTTGAAGCAAGTAGGTTATCAATGGAAAATAGGATTGTCTTGGAAAATTTTTCCCTAGTCACAAAAAATTGTGTTCTTTTGGATTTTCTGTTCCAACGTCCCAATACGTTCCTCAAAGCACAGCTGCCTTCCAGTTTCTTCAAGGGCATGATCAAATACCAAGAATTTGGCATTCACCAATCAAAATCAGAAGAGGAAAATAAGAAGTAAAATTAATTCCTCATGGGGGAAGTGGAGGGGCAGGCACTGATGACAAGACCAGAGGGGACAAGACAAGACATGGCTGGGGAGGTTTAAGCTGGATATTAGGAGAAGGTTTTTCAGCCAGAGAATGATTGGACACTGGAATAGGCACCCTAGGGAACTGGTCACAACACCAAGCCTGAAACAGTTCAAGAAATATTTGGACAACATTCTCAGGCACACGGTGTGACCCTTGGGATGTGCTGTGCAGGGCCAGGAGCTGGATTTTGGTGATCTTCATAGGTCCTTTCCAATTTGGGTTATTCTCTTATTCAATGATTCTATGAAATCTTAAAAACACCTTCCCCCTCACCACGCCCTCCTGCAAGACAAAGAGGAAGTTTCTGGCAGCATCTCAGAGAAGCCACCCCTGTACCCCCTCCGCTATGGGAACTGTGCCATGCAAACCCAATTCAGCCTCACACCCAGCGTTCCTGTAAACATTTACCCTTCAACAACAGCCCGCAGGCTGCCACTGTGTATTTGCATTATTCCACAAATACTTCTTGTTGTGAATAATGTAAAAATCATTGCCTATTGTGCTTCAGCTTCTTTAGAGCATTCTGAAAATAGAACATACACTGAAGTAGTGCAACATTGTGCTTCAAATCTGGGTTTTGTTTGGTTTTATGTTTATTGTTGTTGGGATTTTTTCCTTGGTGTTTTCTTGTTTTGTTTTTTTTTCCCCTGCTATTTTTCATCTTGTTTGAGCTATCTAGTGGTGAAGCACCTGTCACTTTATAGCAACCTTTTTCACTGGCATTGCTGCTCTTAGGCACTTGAAATAAAATGTCCTTTTCTCAGCAGAAGGCTGAGTTGTGGTTACTGGCTGGTGTATAGGAATTGTTCCACCTACCTGTGAGAGGCAGCTCTTTCTGTGCTGTGACAGACCCACTGCCTAGGAGCTTGTGACTCTAAGGTGATAAAACATTATATCAACCTGAAAGTGCAGGGCAAGTCCAAATAGGCTGAGTGCAGTACAGTTCAAAGTGAAATGTATTTTTCCCTGTGTGCATTGCATCACTTTGTATTATAGAGGTTTCCGCAAATTTTTGCTTTTTATGGTAGGGCATGAATTTACTAATAGGAACAGGAAGGAGGAAAAACATTTTAAGGGATAGTCCTGGGATCTAATAATATTAGAATAACATACATACGTATGCAAATCACCCTTTCTGAATGACCTCAAGGTATTATGGTGATTTGCCTCCCACTTTCCCACCCAATAAAAGAGGGGAAAAAGCAGCTAACATTGTAATTTTTTCTGAAGAATCCTTGAAAAATATATTTTGTTTGATAAACTAAAAGCAGCTTTCTAACAAGGACAAAACAGTTAATGACTGAATAGATAGTTTCTTTAAAAAAGAATAATAAAAAGTTAGTTTCCCAATGACAGGCATTTCAAGAAAAAAAATCAGTCTGATTTTCTACTACAGCAATTATTACCAAAAACTGAAAAACAACCAGGGACTGATAAATATATTAGTGAAAGGTGAATATGGGATTCATTTTCAGAAGGAAAATAAAAGTAAGAGATGGGACTGTTTCACAGAGAAATAAATCCTTAAAAAAAAAAAATGAAAGAACCAGTACCAACAGAGTTACCTCTGAACACATAAAGGTAAAAGAAATGTGGCATCTCTGGCACATCTGGCACATCTCATAAAGAATAAGTCTCCATACACACTATATATATATATACACACAAATTGAATCCTATCAAACAAAGTATTAGTCTAGATATTGTATTAATGAACTTTGCCAACAACTCACACATTAAAAACATGTTTGCATTAAGTGTTTCTTGAATTTTTCAAGTAAGAAACAAATCAGTAACAATCAGCCTGTTGATAGGTATTTCATGCAGAAACATAAGACACAAATTCGTTAATAAATTATTCACCAGTGTATTGAGAGCTGGCAAGATGTCCATGGCTCAGGCTAGTGCTAAATAACTGCACATAAAACAGAGAGGCACTGTCAGGAAGCATAACACAGAGATTACTGGTAGGTCTTGACTTAGTCAACATCCTCATTAATGATAGTAAAGTGTAAGTAAACAGAAACATAATGAAATCTGTTGGTAGCTGGAAGGAACTGCATGCCCGTGTCAAAGAAAGTGAAATACTACAGAGGAAGTGAAATGCCTGGGTGTCAAATAAAAACCCACTACATCAAATGAATAAAATGAATAAAAATATTCTATTCATACTTGAGAAGAACCACAGGCATGTCCCAGATTAATTTTCCATTCATCACCAGGCAGTGCTAGCCAGACAATCACAGTGGTTCCACAAAAGTCAATGGAAACACCAGTGAAGATTGAAGGAAGCAAGGACCTGTTTTCCCCAGCTGATGGGCCGCTACTTAGGGACAGTGGCAGAGAGAGCAAAAGGTGACTTTTGGTCCTGCATGGTGAAGTGCATTGTTTGTGTTATAGAGAGGTAGCAGCTCTTCTGACATAACCTACAGCACCCCATTGATTTTATTATCAGTATTTTTTTAAAATCTGCAAAATTATTACTCAAAATGTTTAGAGATGAGGGGTTGGATAATACCAAAGGTAATTTTATAAGTGAAAATATGTATCTTAAGGTGGTACACTAGCAAATGATTCAAGGAACCTTATTTACTCTGGCTACCTCACAGCCTGTACTGAGAAAAATGTTATTGCTGAGGCCTCAAAGTGCTGTTTTGCCTGCTGTTTTCATTAGAAGCCATTCATGTTTTATTTAGATAGCTTCAATCAATGTGTATCTCTGTTTTATTTTTCAGTTAAACCCTGCCAGCACAATCAACCTCGTCTGCAAATTGTTCTACATTGTCTCTAAGTGAATGCCTTTCAGTACTGTAAACCTTGTGTAGTTAATTGTTCTTGGAGAACAGGGGAATATTTCTTGATAGCAAGGCAATCATTTATGTGACAATGTGTTGTGTATATTTTGAATAGAAAATTCATATCACACTGTTGGTTTTGATATTTCTACCTTTTTGGTGCCTTACATGTCCTATTAGGACTAACATAGAGGGAACAAAACCTGCTCTGATTCTTTAAAAGTAGCTTGGGGACAAATGGGAATGATGGATCAATTTAACTGGAAAAAACTTGCTCCAGTAAGGGGAGCTGCCTGAATAGGTTAGTAGTTGAAGACAGAATGCAAACTGTAGGAGTTAATGGGTATTCTTGATGTAGATGCAGCTCACTGATGGAGTGCCTAAAACCTGTGCTAGGAGCTGTGCTGTTTCCCGTGTTTATAAGAAATGTAAAAAAGACCAATTGCTAAAATTAAAAGATCCCAATAAAACAAAATAGTTGTTCAAGCTAGTGAGAACAAGGGCTGACCAAAGATTTACCAAGTTATTTTTGAAGGTGGAAAGGCAGGTGAAACCCACTGGAAACAGATTTAAGGTGATGCACCTTGGAAAAAGCAATCCAAGACTCAAGGAAACAACATGAGCTCTAAGCTGGCTTTAACTTTCAAGAGCAAGACCATGAAAACACCAGCCTAATCCTAGAAAATGCTGGGTAAAATCACAGGAGGTTTAACAGAGCAGACAGAAAACAGAAAATACTGTTAAACCCAAATACAACCCCAAAGTTCATCCCTATTGTGAACACTGTGTGCTACTCTGGCTCCTTCACCTGCAAACAAAATATGATGAAAAATTCAGAGGAGAATAACAAAGGTGACAAAAGCAGCTTCTCCTTGATAAAGGAGCAAGTGGTTTAGGACTCTTACTATGGTCAGACTTGACTTGAGAAGAGATGGTAGTTTCTGGGAGTCAGAGCCACAGAGCTAGATGGAGCCATTCACAGAAGAAACCCATGGAGTGGTGGGCTGCATGCTCACCTGGCTTTACCAGGGCTGTATTTATGGGTGCCCAATATCTAGATGGCCTCAAGGGAGAAACAGTATCAGAAATCCAGAAAGCCAGAAAGCATTACTAACTGTGAAAAAAACCCAAACCAATTAAACCACGTGTAATTGAGAAAGTTCCTGAAATTAAAACGGGTGAAAGAGTACTTGGGGGAAAATACCACAAGTGCTTGTGCTGTTGCTGCAATGTGTGCTTAGGGGGGACAGCTGGAGCACGTGTGTGGTGGCAGGGTGTGTGTGTAAGCTGTTTATATCCTGAACATGAACCATATGCTGCTTTTAAATCTTCCCCAACTAAGCAGCCGTGTCTCCCTGATCAGACCTTATCTTTAAAATGATGACCGACTTCTGGGACTTCCTTCTGTGCTTGCTTCCTGCTTCTGTGAACCTGAACATGGCTCTTGGGAAGCACTGTGGATTGACAGCTTCAGCAACTACAAAAAATAAGACATGATAATCGCTGTCAGAGAAGGACTGGAAAGAGAAACTGAGAGCTTAATTATGGCTCCAAAGGAATGGGCTCTTTGTACAGGCGATGATAAAATGAAGATAGAAGGAAGAAAGTGCAGAGCATAGAAAAGTGCAGAGAAAAGCAGTGCAGCTTTTGGAGACTATTAGCAGTTCAGTTTATGATCATAACAATACAGCTAGAGATTTTTTAAAGGTGCAACCAAAAAGGCCATCAAATTGGGCACCAGGCATTCTGCAAGAGCCACAAAATACAAGTAGCTTCATCACAATAGGAGAGTAATATGGGATTTGTTGCAATCTTAATCCAAATAAGAAATACTGATGCATAAAAATCCCCTTGAGACTTTGTTTTTTGGCTGCTAATGCCCATAAGGCATATGCTAGTGATGCCATTTAGGTTTTGCCTTTTTTTCTATGTTCTCTGTATTCTTCACACATATATTTGTAACTCTGTCACCTATTGTATTAGTAGCTAGTTTTCCCAGTACTTTTCCATGGCCTTTCCCTAAGCAGAAAGACAAAACAAATTCCAGAGCTCCAAGCCCCAAGGGGTACAAGGCTCCGTGCTATCTTGGTTCTTCCTGGGAACCAAAGCTGAGAACAGCTCTTCGAGATACATTTCATGAACAGAGTACAGCTAGTGCTGAGGGGGCTCCAGAGAAGGGGCTTGACCTGGGGAGGAATTACATCACCATTTGTCCTCCTAACTGGTGCTTTCTATCAATTATGCTAATTTTCTAAAACCTATAAAAATGTACTTACCCCTGGGGGGAGGGCTAGGCTTTTGTGGACATCTTTCCATAACTACTCCTGGAGGTCTCCAAATAAAGATCTCCTTTTATATGACCTCATTACTAAAAGTATTTTGAATTTCATTTCCAGGTTGGGAAGAAGGCAACACTAGGAGATCCAGTGCGGTGGACTTAGAAAGGAAGGAAGGATACTGTATCATCGTGGATACTGCTTGTCCACTTCTTGAAAATGCCAGACTAAGAATGCAGCATAATACAAACACATGACTAGCAATGACACAGAAAGCATAATTACAATTACTAAAAAAAAAAATATTGGGAAAACCAATATAAATATAATAAAAATAAAGAAATAAAAATAAATATAAACCAAATACAAACCAATATTCTGCATACCACAAACATAAACAATGCACCTTCTCAAAACCAAATATTAAACATGATAATAGCATCCAAAACTCCTTGACAGCTGGATTTGAATTGGATCCCCTGAAAACCTGGATGGTATGATAGAAAAACAGAAACAGCAGCAGTAACAGTGCCCTCTAGGTACTGCTAACACATCTATAGGAATATATACTCCTGATTAGCATTTATATACTACAGCAAAACACCAAAAACCTGGCTGGCTTTGAGGTGTTGGTGTCTGCCACATAGTGAGATCCAGCTTGATGGAGTGGGTTGTCTCTCCTTGCCCAATACTCCTTGCACTATGCATGAAGGAAAACTATGCATGAAGGTCAGCTAGGCACAGATATGGCTGGAAGAGGTGAAATGCAGGTTTCTGCCTTGGCCATTCCATTCCCTTCAGCTTTTATGTACAGGATCAGCTTTGCAGCCCGAATGGACTATTCTGCTTCAGCCTCTGTTTAGCCCAGGGACTGCAGTACACAGCCTAAGAGGCAATTGGCCAATGGATCCCCACTGGAAGGGCTATATCTTACTGCCCTTCCTGAATAAAACAACAGCTTTATTTCTTTAGGGATGACCCCTCCCTTTCAATGCATGTGTTAAAGTAAATATGCTTGCCTCCAAAGGTGTAAATGACACCCAGGAATTTGTAAGAGTGGCATGCTCAAGGTCAGCAAAAGAAAAGCCAGCAGTCTGCAGGTGTTTGGTCACAGAGCCAAGCAACAGAGTCTCCACCTGTATGTCAGTCCTTGGAAGGACACCAAGGAGCATGCAACCCCACTGTCTTGAGCCCTCCAAGCTAGAGGACAGCCACATTAAAGAAAAAATATAACACCGCACCTAGCTCATCAATAAGGTCAGCAGTCCTAGCAGGAATCCTTACTCCAAGACCTTAAATACAGAAAAACATGAGTGTGGACAGCTAGTATTTAACAAAGCCAACAAGGCAATGAGTGGAACTAATTAGAAGTAAGTAAAAATACATAAATAAAAAAAAAAACAGGGTGAACCCAAACAAACCCAAACAATAAACCCTACAAAATAAAATAACGAAAAAACAACAAAAAATCCACCATCAGCAAAAAACAAAACAACATAAAATGCATTCATCACAGTACTGTCATATTTTGACTTGAAAGAGAGCAATGTGGGGCCAGTGATGTTACACTGCCCTTAGACTGATCACAAATTTCACAGGGAGAGATGATTCCTCCCTTCTTTGCACACAAAAGCTTGCAGTCCTCAACATGTAAGTACACGTAAACTACAAGGAGCTATATGGGCCCTGTTAAAAAATACTATGTCAGTGCTCCAAAAAGCAGAAGGCAGGTAACTTATTACCTAGATTTAGGTTTATGATGAGCATCCTGGATTGACCACCACAAAGCAAGAATTTTGCTGTTTGTATTATATTTGATGATGTTCTCCACTGCCACATCCAGGACATCCAGTGCCCAGAAAATGTCACAAACAAGCATGTGGCACCAGGTAAGCAACACTGCAAAAACCAGCTGTACTGCAGTTCCCTCCTTGCACAGATCATTTGAACAAGCTGAAAATGAGTAAGATGTACCTTAGGAAAAGGGTGTACTGGATAACACAGGTAACTGGGAGCTCTCAAATTCTAATAATGTTGATGGTATTTAGGGGTTTAGCTGTGTTTCATGAAAGAGCCTAGTGATCCAGGACACATCAATTTGCCAGTCAATTTACAGGGGCCTAGCACTGGATACAAATCTCCAAAATATATTAAGGGTCACATCTGAAAAGCAATTCCAATGCTTGAACCTTATTCCCTACCTACTGCTCTAAGCATCTCTTCAGCATAATGATATTCATATTTTCCAAATCACTATGCTGCTCTCATCTTGGCTCACTGAAAAGCTGTTGTGTATACTAATTGGTGTGGTATGTCCTATACATTAGGGTGTCTGGCTTAATTTGGAAATCGTCTTAAAATTCATACTTGAATTATTGATTTTACAGCTTAGACGATGAAATGAGATGGGGTGGATTTTACAGTTATGAATAATACACTCCTGCTCAGCCAGAGCTACCAAGTGATGAGTTCAAGCTTAAAGAGATGCCACCACTACACATTTTCCACGTGCTAATATCAGGCTACCTACAGTCCTTGCCATATATTTGTTATTTTTCTTTATAGCCATGCAAAAGTAGGGATTAGTGTGTAAGGGATTTTAGGACACAATTCCCATTGGTCTCTGCTGAGATTATGCACCTGAAAACCTCTTTTGAAATCTGCTCCAGATATTGATTGCTGTCCGATTTCCATTTGGCTGAATAGGTAAGGTCCCTGACCCCCTTTTCTTGTGCGCTGGTTGATAACATTTTATAGTCCATCCTGTTATCCTTCATGAAAGACATTAGATACATCTTGCTTGCTCCTCTTTCCCTTTCAGAATTTGTCTCAGCAAGACTTTTCCTCTACAGCCCTAATGAGCACAAAACTAATTGGGTACATCTGCAGCCATACTTAGAAACATTCAAGACTACCTGGCACTATCACCCTTTCTGCACTGTTATGGTATCAGTACCTTGGTAATGGACTACTCAGTATTTCTCACAGTCCTCAGGTGCGAGTCCACTGGTCCTTTCTGCATTTCAGTCACCTCTTCCTGTTGGGTGCCTCTGCTGGTGCATTTTGGTGTTTTGTTTGCTTTCTCTTGAGCTGCCAGGTACTGTGCTAACTATCTGAAGATTAGATTGCACATTTGTCTTGGATCATTTTCCTGTGACTCAATCAGAGGAAGCATTAAAAGATTTATAAAATGAATGTGTGAAACAAGGATGTGCCAATCAACTGTACAGTAGGGGGTAAAAAAAGCCATTATTTCAGTGACTGCTGCTATGCGTTAAAAGAAAACTGAACTTAATAAAAAAATCATTCTACTGATTTCTGAAACAGAGTCCAGGAGGCAAAAAGGTCATGTAGAAGACCAGAAAGATCAATTACATGTCTCTGCACAACCACCCATTTCTTAAAGCTCTGATTTTTGGTATAATCCCTTTGTCTATGTTTTGACCCAGTCTTATTTGATTTATGTTTTTTATTCATTAAATTGTATGCATGAGGTATCCGCTCAAGACTTAACCTTATGCATGTTTCACTGAAAGGATTTTTGTTGTATTTGATACAAACCACTCTACCTAGTTTTATTATTTGAAATCTTCAAAATCTGTCTTTGTATTATTGATTTCTTTCTTTTTGAAACCTGATTTACCCCTAGCAATAGCATTTAGTCTTAAAAATAATTAGGATCACTTTACCACTGCAGCATAACCTCAAGTAAGAAAGTTAATTTCCTATTCAGTTTAGAATTTTTCCATTAATACCATGAATACTAAATTTATACTATGGCAAAGTCCTCTGAGAGTACCTTTAAAACACCAATTTCTCAGCTGTGATCATTTCCTACTTTTGTTTCCCAGATGGCTTTAAATCCTCCCACAGTGTTGCAACAAGAGTGGTATTTTCCCTTTTTTTTTTCTCTCTAATCCTGCTTGCCAGGAGATAGGTGAGATAAGCGTTTACAGATGATATCAGCATTACAGGATAGATGCTTAATAGTACTGCAAGAGCACCATGTCCAGCAGTCTCCAGGGCCAATACATTTCTCCCAGTAGCTCAAATTTTTCTCCAGCCTGACAAGCAATGTGTACTGGAACCTTACCTTGTGGACAAGAGTATAATTCTTCCTTCATGGTAACAACTGTGAGGGATCCCAGTGGTGGATTTGCCGCTCTTCCTCATGGGTGGGACACGTTGGTTTCTTTTAGTGCCCAAAGGCTCCATGATCCTGGCTGCTGGAGTTATGCTAAGTTGCAGCAATCAACATATGTCTTCAAGTGCCCTATAGATAGATTTAGGTCAGTCCATTGGTTTCCTAAGGAGTATGGGCACCAAATATCTGTTTGTTGTTGGGTTGCTTGTTTCAAAGAAGATCTGATTTTTCCTGAATGCTACGAGAGTAAATGAACAAGCAGCCCAGGAATTACTGTCCACATTTTTGGTCCTAAAAATCATTCTGCTTTTTCTCCTTCTCAACCAAGCCATTGCTTTTGCTGTTTTTTGGGGTTTTTCCTGGTTTCCCTGAACTTTTCTGACTTTCACCAGCAGCTGCAACCAACAAACCCCTTTGCTTCCAAATTTGCTGTCAGCTCCAGGGAAACCTCTCTGATGGCACAGCTTATTTACTCTGCTATTTCTGCTTCCTGTTGTTTCAGCAATAACTGTGTGGAAGAGCATTTAATTGCTTTTCCCATTTAGCCTGGCTGAAGCATGCTCAGCACACCCATCTGCTTTAACATGACTTCTACATCAAAGTCCCACCCCCGCTCTACAACAGCCAGTTACATCTTACAGCCTAATTTATCCACACACAAAAAGAGCCTTTATTTGAAAATAGAATCAGGGCTAGCTCTGAGAATTCACGGGTTCAAATTAACGAGGAAATAAAAAAGCAACACAAGTTCTTTAAAGTGAAATTCTAGGGACAATTTTTATTTTCTCCCACATTTCCCTATATGTACTAGAACAACCGAGACAGGTCACGCTTTCCAAACAATTGAAATAACTTGGAATCGTAGAGGAAGTCTGTATTGCTAGGCTTCAATTAAGATAAATTATTAATGATTTTTGTGTCTAATTGCCTTATTATCTTGACTACAGACAGATTCAACAGTTCAGATAGCTTTTATACATGGCCATTTTGCAATCCATGTCTAAGCCACCAGTCAACAAGTCACCACTAGTCTTCCACAGTGGGTTTGCACAGCCTTCCCAGTTGAACTAAATATTACATTTTTCAGGGCAACACCTTATCTTGATCATCTATGCCAGGAAGTCTTTCCATGTCCCTACTGCCTCCGCATGAGGAAGCACTGAAACAGCACTGACGCCCACTGGAAGAGTAGGAATACCAAAAGAAATTCAGGCATATCTCTGTTTGTCATGGTTTACCTCAGCCATCAACAAAGCCCCATGCAAAAGCTCACTCACTCCCCCACCAGTATGATTGGTGAGAGAATTGGAACAGCAAAAGCTAGAAAACCCGTGGGTTGAGATAAAGACAGTTTAATAGGAAAAGCAAAAGCAGCACCCTCAGGCAAAGCAAAACAAGGAATTAATTCAGTGTTTCCCATGGGTAGGAATGTGTTCAGCCATCTCCAAGTAAGCAGGGCCCCCCAGCACACCTAACTTGGGAAAAAAATCACCATCACTCCAAATGTCCCCCCTTCCTACTTCTTCTCCCCACTTTCTACACTGAGCATGATGCCACATGGTCTGGAATATCCCTTTGGTCCCTTTGGGTCACCTAGCCTGGCTATGTCTCCTCCCAACCTCCTGTGTATCCCCAGCCTCCCTGCCAGCGTGGCAGTACAAACAACAGAAGAGGCCTTGGCTCTGTGCAAGCCCTGCTCAGCAATAACAAAAAACATCTTTAGATTATCATCGCTGTGTTCAGCACAAATCCAAAACACAGCCCAATAATAGCCTCTGTGCACAAAATTAACTCTACCCCAGCTGAAACCAGCACGCTGTTACTGAGAGACTGAGAACCCATCTTCTGCTGCACAAGGCATTGGACATCAACAGGCTGCAAGTAAATATGTTAGCTAAAAGTTAGGGACCAGACGTCCCATGGCACTTTCTCTCCTTCAGGCTATTTTGTTGGTACTGCAAATCTACTATGGCTGGCCACAGTGCTACGGCTTAAACTATCCCTTAAGTGGAAAATATTTTTTTGACAGGCCATATTTTCAAAACTAAATCATTATTAGTTGCATTTTCTATGTAATATGGGAGGGGATCTTTTGTTATTTTTGAGGTTATTCTTGCACCTAGAAAAATGGTATCAAAATGAAGGTACATATTTGGATGAAGAGACTAAAATAGTCAGATTAAGTGTGAGCCTTGTTGCTGATTTCTGCTTTTGAATTACTCCTTATTTTGGAATTTTGCCTGAGCCCAGTGCAAGCATTCCCACTGAAGTTCGTGCCTAAAAACAAGTGTGGGAAAATTCAGCATGTAAAAACATGAGGTGCTTCCCTGGCAGGGAGGGATCTTATGGTGCTTTCCTAAACCAGGACCACAGAGGAAATGATGATGGGGGAAAAGAAAACACAGAATGTAAGGTCTAATTCAGTGTTACCATCTATCTATCTATCTATCTATCTATCTATCTATCTATCTATCTATCTATCTGTCTGTCTGTCTATCTGTCTATCTGTCTATCTATCAATTTGAATTGTTGGGATTTTATGATGGAAATGTGGGTTTATCAAAGATAAGCTGAGTTTTGCTGGATCTATCTATAGCAGGAAGTCAGTGATGTTTATTTGAATCACTCCACAGCATTTGTTTTTAAAAATTCATGGAGTTTTGTAATGACAATACTTCAGACTGGAAGTATAAAGGTGAAAACCAACCATAATACTTGATCATGAAATAAAGAAAACACTGTATGTTTTGTGTAGGGCAACTGGTAAGCATCCTGAGAACAGAAATGTGTAAACGTGAATTGGTCCAGATGACATGCATCTTTGAGAATAAGGTAATTCATTACAGAATGTAATGGCTCAGTGACAGCTGTTTATGGAAGTTAATGGAAATATGAGAGAAAGACAGAAAGCAAATAGGACACATCTTCAGAAAAAGAAGGAAAAAAAAAAGAAATAAAGAATCAGAATCACAGTCAATTACAATACAGTAAACCCACTTTTAAACCATCGCAAAATAATGAAATTATCATTAAAGCTCCACATCTACCTGGGGGATAAAGGAATAATGACCAACAAATGATGTAGACACCATAGTGCCAGGGCGGTATGTGTGACAAATCCTCCTGAAATAAATTGATTGGGAACTAAAAATCCTGGGTGAACAGATTCAAATAATACAACTTGAAATGGAGATTTTTTTTTTAGAAGAAAGTGTTCCATACTCTAAGGTTGCAATTTGGTTCTGTTACAGGTTTCCCAGTGTAAAACACTACACTGAATTTCAAGGCCTAAAGGCTGCCTGCCTCTGCAAGTAAAAAATATCTGAATGCCGGGGTGATGGATATGGAAAAGAATAGGAGTAGATTATAGAGTCTTACAAAATGATAGAGCAGCACAACAAATCAATGCGCTTTGGGGCTGCTGGTGAAGGTAAGTTATATCCTCCGACTGCACAGAATAACGGCTCTTTATGTAATCACACCTGGGATATGTCATTAAATTGCAATACCTCATTACCCGTCCTCACAAAACATGGAAGAGTTTCAGGGAATTCAGATCCGAAAAAGAAAAATGATCAGACTCTTGGAAAGAGTGATACACAAGGAGAGATTAAGTAGCTTAAATATATAGCTTATCTAATCGATAATTAAGCAAGGGAAGGATAATGGCTTAAAAATATGTAAGAGAAGGATAATTATTTTGCATGAAGCATGGTCCCAATTCAGCACAGTGTTAAAACACATGTGCAGATCCATCAGCCCTGCAAAACACCAATGTACATGATTTCAGAAGAGCTTGAGCACATACTTAATTTAAGCATGCATTGAAGTACTTTGATTAATTTGGGCCATAACTGCAAGTAATAGTATGAAATTAAGAAATGCAAAAATGTAGGCTGAACACCAGGAAAATCTTCCAAACAGTGAGATATATGAGACTGGGGAGTAATCACTCAAGGGAATTGGTGGAAACCTTATCCCTGGACACATTTCAAGTTTTTCTGGACAAAGTACTGGGAAAATATCCTTTGGGGAATAATCTTGCTGTTGCCTCTGGAGACAACTGCACAACCTACTGCAACTATTCTGTGTCTTGAGTTTTTCTGGGCTGACTCACAGCATTAAGCCTGAGACATGATTTTAAAAAGCACCAACAGCGCAACAGGCTGGTGGCATTTCAAAGCTCTTCTTTGCCTTCCCCCACAATTTATCAGGCTTTTTCCATCTTCATTATATGCAATGCTATGAGTGGGGAATAAAAACCACACCACCACACTTTTAGCTTAGTGTTTTTTTTTCAATTCTTTATTCGCTGACTAAACATTGATTTCATTCTCATCTCAGCATTAAAACAGAGCTTAAAGATATAGAGGAAATCTAATTTCAACTTGTAGGGCTTTGTTTCATTCCCAGAGCAAGTGTGGTGAATGGTGAATATCATCAGAGAGGTAATTGTATCTTGAAGAATCTCATATCTCATATCTCTGAGCATCCCAGAAGAAGCAGTATTAAAGATTTGGTGGTTTTGCTAGTTTGGTGTGAGGTTTTTTGTGGGGTGGAGTTGTTTGGTTAGTCGATTTTGTGGAGTACTTTGGTTGTTGTTCTGCTTGTTTGTTTTGTTTTTCGTTTTTCCCCTCCACACAGACCTGGGAAGAAAGGCTGTTACAAAAAGGACTTCCTGAAAGATGGAGCAGTAGATTCTCCAAGGGCTTTTTCCACTGGGGATAATAATTTTGGTGAACCAAAAGCAAGGTTCAAAGAACAATGACTTTTTAATTGCTTTGAAATCTACTTTTTCTTAAATCAAATGATTGTGGAAGACTGTGTATTATTCACTTGGACATGTGGGGCTATTCTGCAGCCATGTAGGAAAAGGACAGGTTTTCTCTAACATGACTTTGCAGAGATATACTGGAAATGGAAATGGCCGAGACAGATGTGTTAAAAATTGTAGATTTCCCTTCCCTGACCACAGTCAATATTCTTCCTTTATTTTTGCAGTGTCAGTGAATGGTCCCTGATTTTATTATTGGGAAAACAGCACTTATGTTTATTGGTACTAATTTTCCACTGCACATCGATGCATCCAGAATAGCAGTTCTTAACTTTAAGTACACATTTCTGTGCCCGTCTTACTAGCAATTCATCTAGGAACATGTGTGAGCCTCTTCCCGACTCATGGCCTGAGTTAACAAACAAGGTTACTTAATTCCCTTATCCCATTTAAAAGGATGGCCTTGCAAGGTCTCCATTATCAAGGATACTTAAGAGCTTGTTAAGTAAAAAGCTGAGCAGGATAATAAACTGAGTGGATCTTCCATTGGGCTGGATTAGGAGGCCTCATTTGGGCCCTTCCAGCTCTCTTGGCTACAGTTGAAGTCGGGAGTGCAGCAGAAACTCCCCAAGTGGGTCTGGTTACTGGGCTAAAGTATGGCATGTTGCATGTGTCAGCACTCCGGCAATTAAAAAACTATGATTTTCTGAAAACTACTTTTTTGTTTGTTTTATTGTAAAAGGAGCTTCATTTGTTTAGGTCCTTCTCTCAAACACTAAAAGCAAACAGTTTGGTTTGTAAGGAAAGTGTTTTGCATGTTCCAGACAAGCACCATTATTTCTGGAGGTCCCAAGTAAGCATTTAAGATTACAAACACAATCTTACAAATTACAAAATTACAAATTACAAAAGCAGGCTTCTTGTCCTCTTTCCTGGAGGTTCCTGACTCTCAGGAGACGAGGGTATTCATGTTTCCCACCTGCTGGGGGTGCCAGGGCAAGGACAGAGTGCGTCTTGCTGGCCCCAGCTGATGCCAGGCTGCCCTGAGCCCCATGGGTGTGCGGGGCAGCAGGGAGACCACCCCTGACCAGGAGGTGGGGTCTGATGGGCTGCTTGGTGGTGGACAACCAAAGCTGAGAGGTCAATCGTGAGCTGGGGAGTCTAGTGAGGAATGGGTCTGTGCTGGAAATACAGGCTGCAATTGGCTTTCTGGGAGGGCAGCGGTGGACAGAGCACCCAATCGGGGGTGACAGAACCACACAGGCGATGGATCGGTGCCGCAAAGGCAGGCTGCAATTGGCTGCTTAGATGGGGACAAAATTCCAAGCGACCAATCGGGACGTGGGAGATCCAGTGTGGAGTAGGTCCGTGCCCTGTATGGCGGCTGCGATTGGCTAGCTGGCAGGGGAGCCCCGGGCAGAGTGTCCAAGCGGGCGGTGCGGGATCCCTTCGGGAGGGGGCTGCGGACAGGTGGTGCCAGAGGGAGCGGGGTAAGGGGCGGCTGCGGGGCAGCGCGGGCGCGGCGGTGGCGGTGGCGGTGCGGTGCCGGCCGGCTGCTAGGTGGAGCCCGCGTCCGCGCAACCCAGATCCGGGCCCTCGGAGCTCCCCCGCCCCTCGGCTCGCCGCCCGCCCGGCTCCGTGCGGCCGCCGCCGGGCAGGGCAGCAGCGCCGCGCCGCCCGCCGCCGCCGCCTCCTCCCCGGGCCCCGTTCCCCGCTCCCGGACGGCCCTGCGGTGGACGCGGGTGCCGCGGGTCCCGCCGCCCCGGAGCGCGCTGCCCGTGTGCGGAGCGTGTGCGCTGCTGTGCCGAGGCGAGCCGTGCCGAGCCGGCGGGGCGGCCATGCGGCCCCCCCGCGCCCGCTGAGCACCGCGCGGGGCGCGCCCGCACAGCCGCCCCCTCCGCGCCCGCGGAGCCGCCCCCTCCGCCCGCCCGCCCGCCCGCACCGCGCCGCGCCGGGGCTGGCGGTCTCCGCAGCGGGAGCGGGAGGAAGAGCAGGAAGGATCCAGGGTGTCTGCGGAGCGCGGGGGGCTGAGGACCACCCGCCTCCCTCTGCGCGGGCGCCTTTGTGTCCCCCAGCCCCGGCGGAGCGAGGGGCCGCGGGCAGGGGAGCGGATGCGAAGAGCGGCTGGTGCTGGAGGGGAAAGAGAGAAAGGGGGATGGTGGAAGATTTCTCTCCTTTTTTATTTTTTTTTTTTTTGGTGGTCTCTTCGGCAGCGGCTGTTCTTCCCCAGCAGCAGCAGCAGCGGCAGCAGCGGCAGCAGCAGCACAGGCAATGACTCTGCCGCATCCGAATCGCCTGGCCGGTGGTGCCGGCTCCGGAGACATCACCTTGCTCTGAAGTTGCCCACCTGGAGGAGGTAAATCGGAGCGGGGCTTTCGTCCAGAGGGGTCGGCGACGGCGGGGAAGAGGAGGGAGCAATCGCCTCCCCCATCCCCACACACCCTCGTCCTCCGAGAGGAAGCTTGTGTAGCTGAAGAACACGGCAGAAGAGGAAAGACTTTTACTTCTTTCTATTTTTTCCTTTTTTTTTTTTTTTTTTTTTTTTTTAATTTTTCTTTGCTTGAGGGACGTTTCGTGCTTCTTGTCCGCCCCCCTTTTCCTCCTGGCTGGGGGCTTTGGTACTGTGGCCAGGTCTGTTTCCTACTCCCACCCCTGGTTTTAATGGCTGGATTGTGGCAGCAGCTCCCTGCTGCAGGTTGTTGAGGATCTGATGGGGACTCGCATCTCAGGAGCCGGAGGTGACTAAAGGTAAGTAAGCAGCCGATGGATGCTCACCAGCCCTTGCCGGCCCCTCAGTTGCTCCCTTGCCCGCTCGCGTTGGGCTGAAGGGTGCTGGCCGCCCTGGGCGCACGCTTGGGCTGGATGATGCTGTAATAAGGGTAGTTTGTCTTCAGGGGGGCTGGATCCTCCAGGTAACCGGGGAGCATCCCTCCGGGTCCGCATGCTGGGCGGCAGTGGAGGCACAAGGGGTGTGCATCTTGTTTGGAAATACCTTGTAAGCTCCAGCCTGGTTTGGCTATGGGCAGCTAGGGTGGCAGAGGCAGTCAGGAGATGGAGGGGACCTGGTAGGTTTTGTTCTTGCTCTCTCTTGGTTTTTGTTTTTTTATGAAAGGCACCACGTTGGACCTGGGGGTTTGCTGGTGTTAACACTGAGGAATTCGTGAGTTTGATTCTGTTCCCTCAATCTCCCTCCTTCTCCCCCCCTTCCCCCGTCTTCATGCCCATTCCTTCGTGGATCTGCGTTGCTGTTTAATCGCTGAAGGGTGCCTCGAGAAGCAATTGCTTTCGTGGGTATCAGGGGGTATGAGTCGGGGGTATATTGCCGAATTGGGGGTGTGTGTTGGGGGCTGCCTGTGCGTGGATGTGAGGGGGGTAGGGTAGAGGTCTGAATCCAGCAGCCCCGCGTTACAGGTAGACGCGAGGAGCTTCGCCTTCCCGTGCAGCCGGAGAGCGAAACGCACGGTGTAGGTAGGGATGTGCAGAGCTCCCCACCTCCTGCCTGTGAGCCGGCGTTTGCTGGCTCTTATCTGTATAGGACCGGCGTTTGTTTTGAGCAAGGGCCGATGTGTACAGCTGAACGACGAAAATTGCATTTTTAATGACTCTTTCTTTTTAACCCTTTGTTTATTTGCTCCCTTAATTATTTATTTGTGTTCCCCTTGCATGCAATCATCTTTTGACCGCATAACTTGGAAGTACAGTTGTAAGTATGATGGTTCCTCGCTGCCATCAGCCAGAGAGCAACCCTGTTTCCCAGTTTAAGGAGCCTACCTCCAGCTGGTGCCCGGTAGTGCTAATGAAGATGTAGCTACACTACCCCAGAGATGTGCCCTGGGTGTTTGGGGGATTGCCTTCAAGGGCTGAGTTTGATCAGCAGCCTTGCATCCGGAGTTGTCCAGGGAAGTAACGCTGACCTCCAATACATTTAGTTGAGTTTTTTTCCTTACCCTTTCCCCTATGGACAGGCAGATGTGTAGTTTTGCATGAAGTAGGAAAGGAGCCTCTTTTTCTCTCCCTTTACTGATAGGCATGAGATTCTTCTCTGCTGTAGTTAAAACAACTCGTATTTTGGCCAACAGCAATGCATTGTTTCTGCTTGTCAACTGTAGAGTTCATTATCGTTTTAGCCAAAGCAACCCATGTCTATTGTATTTACTTTCCTGTTTAGATCACTCCTTAAGAGTTATTGCCATTTCCACCCTTACAGTTCTGGTTCCAGGCAGCCAGCTGCTCAGAGGGAGCCTGAGATGCAAGGGAAAGGGCAAAAAATGCCATCTGTTTCTTGATATAAGGCAGAGAGGTAGCCTGCCGGCTGAAATTTCTCTCTGTATTATAGCACTGATTATTCCAGAGTGTAGGATCAAAATTTTCGAAGCTGACCAAAAAGAAATCTTCCATGGAGTTGAAAAGAAATGAATTCCATTTTCATTGTGGAATGCTTCCTCTTAAGAGCGCAGCCAATGCTGCCTGCTTGGTACTGAGTAGTAGCATGTGCTTTGTAGAGCTCATTTATCATCATTTCCAGGGGTTTGCAATACGAACAGGCTTCTACTGTGCATTCATTAGGAAAAATTCTTCCATGGAGTTTTTCATGGGAGTAAACCAGGTGTTACAGGTTAAAATGGGCTGCTGTCAAAAAGTCTGTAGTCGTCAGTTGAGATCCATGCCAATGTTGGGTGACAAAGTTCAGGTTAGGGCTCTATGGTAAAGCTGTATTTTTTTCCTAAAGATTAAACTGCTCTGAGAGAACAGGAGTCAATCCCCCTTGTTACGGTTGAGGCTGCTCCTGTTCCTGCTCTTTAAGAGTACTTTAATGGTACTTTTTCCTTATTTAGCCTTGATTTACTATAAATTGACTGTTGTCTTGTTACCTGCTAGCAAAAAATAAAGTGGATATATATCTTTGGTGTGTTTCTTTCCAAAAGGACTGAGGTTTTTATAAAGCTAGTCTTGGTTTGTGAGTTCCATATAATTTCTATTACTGAATTAATATATTTTTCCCTTTTTCTGCTTGAGGTGGTTAGGAGAAGGTATGTTTAGTTTCTCATTGAATTCCAGGACAAGATAAATGACAGTGTAGATTGATGATAGTGAAAACATTGAATGCTGCTTTGTGGGGCAGTGAGATTTTAATGATATTTATGAAGTTGAGGCTACTGAGTCCTCACAGTGATGTTTTTTTGTGACAAAAGCGGGAGCTGGTGTTTCAGTTTCTTGGTGCCCTCCAGAGACGAAGTAGTTTATGTCTCAGCCTAGGATATTTGAATTTGTCCCTGAGCCCTGCTGGGTCCATCCCTCCACCCCCCTCCTTTGTTTGCTTGGCTGTGCATCCCACTGGTTGAGATGCCATGGGGATCACGTCCTTCCTCCCAGTCGGGGATGATGTGGCAGAGGTGCTCAGCTTGCCTATCCAAGCATTAATTGCAGAAAAGGCTTTTTTCCTCCTGAAACAGAAAGCAAATTGCCCTGTGCCTGCTGGTGCAAGCATGAAGCCAGTGCTCTTTGCTGGCTGGGAGGGAAGCAAGCAGGTTTGTAGGTGAAAATGCAGGCGTGCACATCCAGGCAGCTGACTGATGAGCTGGGCATCTCAGCCCAGCATTGCAGGGCTGTTAGAAAAATAAATAAATAAATAAATAAATATCTAGAGGCAGGTAGAGCGAATTATCAGCCAGGACTGAACAGGAATATACATGACCTTTAGCTTTTGGCAGCGCTCAGCTGGAGGGCCTGATGCTGCCATCAGGGTTTTCACATTCAGAGCATGAGTGGATGCATCATCAACACATTTATTCATGCACACGGGGGAGGGAAGCTTTTGTAAATGGAGAAGTCCTAGGAATGTGTGATTTATTAATAATTTTAATACTAATAGTGTTGGGACTGGTGTAGATTGACTTGGAAGCAATTTAATGTGTGACACAGTATAAAGGATGGGTTAAAGATTGATGAAAGGGATGGAATTCAGGGAGCAGGAATGGATCAAGGAAAAGCTAAAGCATGGAGGATAGGCACAAGGATTTCTATGCTTTAAATAAGTGCCTTTTTTTTTTTTTTCTGTTGTAATTATGTTACTTGGTGGTTGTGGAAGCAGCCAAATGCTGTGGTTGGAGTGATTTTGATAAAAATTTTTGTTCCCTAGAGATTTCTTGCACATCACAAGAGGTTTGTAAGAACAACTCAAAAATTAATTTTTTTTGGAGTGGTGATCATCTGAGAGATAGATATCACAATATTGAAGGGCTGCTGAGGACAATACTGGAATATCAGGACAGCACTGAAAAATAAAGAAGGTTTTGTCTGCCCCTTGTGATGGGGTACTTACTGGGGTAGGATGTACTGGTGAGCATCGACATTCTGGGGAGATGTTTATGGATACCCATTTCTTCCCTGCTGATCCTTCTTTCATTCAATAAATAGGTGCTGTCCTGCAAATTCACTCAAATTCTGAGTGTACATCTGCACTTCAATCTCTGCTATGTCTTTAGGCAGTGCTTTCAGTTGCAGGATGGAGAGCTAGAAGTTGTCATTTGCCAAAGTTCAGTATGCACTGGTGTATTTGTAGGAATGTAAGTAAATGTCCCAGTAAGGCAGTGTGACATGCTGGCCTCTGACTGCCTCATCTCCTGGGGTCATGCCTGCCTTGCTAAATGTTCATCATGATCCCCACCAGCACTTAATGTCGGGCTCCTTAATCCCTGCCTGGGATGCATGTGAATATGTCCTGTTTCTGTAGGTGTTGAGATGCTCCAGCACTCCCTGCTCTCATCCTAGTGCCTGCTGGCAGTGGAAGCTCCCAGAGCAGGCTGATGAAGTAGAAGGAGAACTTTGCTTTTAAGCATCTACTTTTAATTCTTGCCTACTTTAATGGCAAGGAAACCACCTCCTACTCAAATCTGTGATGTGATTCTATCTAGGACGTTATCTCATTGCCTGGTTTTGGCCTCCAGGTTTGCAGTGTAATGCTTGCTTTACGTTCCTCACTAGATAATCTCTACAGTGCAGTCTGAAATTCCTGGCTGCAAGCTAAGTGTTCATTTTTAAGACAACTTCTCTAAGGACACCTTGACACTACAGCTTTTACTTCAGCAGTCTTTTCAGACAGCCTTCTGATTTTGCCTGTAAGGCAGATGTTGTTACCAGTCATTGCACTAAGCATCTGTAACTATAGCAAGGTAGCCTTTTCAGGCAATGAAATCTTCATTTTAATAGTGTTCTGGACCACAGTTTTACTTACTAAGTGGTGGTCAATGCGTGTTTTTTTCAGCCTGCCTGAAACCTCTGTTTTCCTCTGGCTGAGTGGTTTTTCTTTTCCTCCCTTTTTTTGAACTTCTCATCTCTACTTCTTCAGGCCCACTCCCATCCGAGGGAGGTGCTGCTGCATCTGTGATGGGAGCTCCCTCTGTAGTCAATGGGGCACTTGTGTTGGCTTCCCTGTGGGGGGAAGATGCTCAAGAATCTCAGATGTGGTATCTTCTGAAAAGAAGCTTCAGAATCTCAGATGTGGTATCTTTTCAGAAAAGATATTTCCTTCTTTAGTATCAAGTTTCTAGTAATTGTTTCGTAACTTCTTTGCCAGAGGTGGCATTTCAGGCTGAACAAAGCAGTGAACACAGAGGAAGAGTAGAAATCTGTGTACACTTCTAAAATGTGTTTGTGAAAACAGTCCAAAATTAAAATCAAGATACTTTTATTTGAGGCTTGACAGCTTTCAGTTTCTAGGGTCATGAAATAGACACCATTCTGAAGAAAGCAAAGAGGAGTTTGGCAGCTGTCCCAGTTAGGCAATATGAAGTTGTAGATTTTGTTTAAATGCCTTAGAGTAATAAACCTTTACAGGTTCCATTGGTGCTCACTCTGCCAGGATTTTTGAAAATTATTTTTTTAAAGCACGTTAGTCAACATGTGAGTAATTACACAGGAATTATTTCAGTGGCTACAAACCTAATGCTTTAGAGGCCTGTACCACAGCTCCGATTCATTACGGTGGGTACCTGTCAGGGAACAGCTTTGAAATATTATGCACAGTGTTTTGAGTAGTTTGGATTATAGCTTTGCTACTATTAATTGTAAGAGCTTTACTGATTTGATTGCAGTTGCATTGATTTATATCAGGTAAGGTCATTGATTCTGAACTTTGGAATGGAGCTATGCGTTTCTAAAACTTAGAGCAAAGTGTCATAAATACAAAGGACTAACATGAGTGTTTACTTACAGCAATGCAAAGTAAAAATGAAGTGAAATAGGACTCTTGGTGCTTTTGTAGAAGTGGTGCTTAAAATTTAGCCATGAATTGCCCTACTGCAAAGTCGTGCTCAAAGGTGCCAGTGTTGCACAGCGCTGTTCTGAAAGGAGGTCTAGTCTAAATCTGGCCCCTTTGGATAAGACTCTTGGTGGTGTTACACCAGTGGCAAGTAATTAGTTTGTAAGAGTCACTGCATACAATAGATACGAGCTTTTAAAGTAAGTCCCTTTCCCACTCCTCAGGAACCAAGAATCTACTTACAGAGGTGAGGGCACTGCATCAATGAACACTGTTTAAAAGTTCAGGGCATAGGAACATTCTGACTAATGCAGTCTTAGAGCATCTGTTTATTATGTGCAGGCACATATACAGACATATAAATACCATGATTTGGAGAACAGACAGAGTTCTGATTTTTTTTTTTTTTTTGTCAAAACTCGGGGAAGTGAAAAAGAATTTTGGCTTTAGGTTTAGAATTGCACCTATACCCAAAACATATGTACCCACATGTGTATTCTGTGTGTGTGCATATATAGGTTTTGTTTGTGAAGTGATGGTGCCGATGCATAGAGTTGTTTGGTTGTTTGGCAGGAAAGACTCTCCCTATTTATTTTTTGGTTGTTTTTTGGTAGGTGCAGTAATGGACAATAACTTGTGCATGGGCCTGCAGTTTTAAAATTTTACCTGAGTTGCTTGGTTAATAGTCCAGCACCAAAATAGAACAACCACATTTTCAGATGTGTTGAGCAACCACATGTTTTATCAGAGTCAGTGCTGGTCCTTGCTTATTTGTTGTAGCAGGCTTTTTCCATTCTGAAGTTGCTGATCCCAAGCCTGCCTTAATGAGATTTTTTTTTCATTGCCCTCACAGTGAGAAAGAGAAGCTTCACGGTGTTGCAGAAGTGCTGTTTGCAGAGTACTTGGGGATGTCAACATTTTCCTTCAAGCAAGGAGTGAGTTAGTTACAAATACGCTGCCTGACTTTGGGCAGGCCTAGGTTAGAAGGGGAGTTTAGCTCAGAAGAGCCCAGCACTGGGAGCTGCTGAGCTATTAACTGTTTTTTTTAGTGGTAAAGCCTGTGTGTTGTGTTGCAGGGCACCAGGAAACAAGGGAAGCCCTGAGCAGAAGCAGTGTCCCTGTTCTGTTTGATCGGTGGGTCCCTGTTTACAAGCCCTGCAAAGGCACTGCCCTGCCTTGCTCTTCAGTGTCCCAAACCAAGCCTTGGCTTAAGCCCATGAGAATAGGGGAGGGACCCAAGCCCAGTTTTTGATGTTCTGCATGGGTGGCTACCTTGAATACTCAAATGCATTCCAGTGACAGCTGACCCTGTAAGGAGATTTTCAATAGCTCTCTGGATTTTTTTATCTTTTTTTTACCTTCCCTATCTCCTCCCAACTTTATTTTATTTTATTTATTTTTATCTTATTTTATTTTTTTCTGTTACAAAGACTGCTGGAGGAAAGAAAAAAAATATAGCACCCTTTGTAGCTGTCTTTTTTAATACATTTCACTTATGGAGACAGTTGAGAATTTCAGGGATCATGTTAACTCCCTTTCTTTTGCTTTGCCTTTGCATGCATGTGTTACTGACTGAAACATTGTGATTTCAAAATAGTGTAGATTCCCACCACTCGCTTTAAAGGGCACAGGTTTTTGTTGTTTGGGTGTTTTTGTTTCAGCAAGATGTATGTTGTGTTTTTTTTACCCATATGTGCTGTGTAATGTGAATCCTTACTTACCACTTCTGTTGCTGTGTTCTTTTGCATTTTTGGTTTGGGTTTGTTTGGGTTTTTTTTGTCTCACTCCTTTTTTTCCCTGCATTTACAAAAAAATTATGAATTACATTTGTAATTTGACATTTATACATTTGAATGATTTTTTTATGTGACATCTGTCTGGAGGTACACAGTACTGGCCTGTAATCCGGTAGGAGATGGCTTATCTGGAGTATCCAGAGAACAGCCGTTCTTGTTTCCACAAGTCAGATTTCTATATTGGACATTGTGTCTCAGCTAAGGCTTGTTGGAACTGTGTGTGTAATTTAAAATGTCATTCCTTTGGATTTTGGATATTGCAATCACAGGCTGTAATAGTTTGAAAATTTTATGTATATATCCCACTTCCTTCCGAGGGAAATTATGATGTGACTACTGCACTTGCAATTCCCACAGCACAGACTTCTTCAAGAAAATGTCATTTTGGATTATCTTTAATGGATGCAGGTGTGTGGAATGTCTGTGGTTTTTTTTGGTTTTTTTTGTTTTTTTTTTTTAGAGGACCGTAATGTTACAATCACTGCTTTATTTGGTATGGCTCCAAAATGACATATACCTCCTTGAGTAAAATTCTTTCCGATAGGTATTTGAAATATAGCAATTACACTGCATAGAAGGATAACTTGCGACCTTCTGACAAGGGATCCACAATTACAATTGCAGTGCACTTTATAGATCTCCTTAAGTAGGTCACCAATTTGCAATGAGTCTTTCTAAAGTCTGTGCTGCTAGACCTTTCAGTTGCAAGAGTGGGGAGCCTTGTTCTGTACAGCATCATTGATATTCGAAAGGGAGGCTGAAATCACGGAATCACAGGATGGATGAGTTGGAAGTGACCACACTGGGTCATCTGATCCAACTTCCCTACTGATACGGGGTCATCCTAGATAGAGCACATTGCAGAGGTGTGCATCCAGACTGTCCTTGAAGTGCTTCAGTCAGGGAGACTCACAATCCTTTTTGGGCAGTCTGTTCCAGTGCTTGGTCACCCACACAGCAAAAAAAAGTTCTTCCTCATGTTCAGGTGGAACTTCCTGTGCCTCAGTTTCTGCCCATTGCCTCTTGTCCTTTTGCTTGTCACTGCTGAGAAAAGTCTGGCTCCATCCTCTTGACACCTCCCTTCAGATACCCACAGACATTGATGAGATCCCTTCTCAGTCATCTCTTTAAGACTGAACTTAGCCTGTTACTTATATCTCAGTAGTATCTCACTTATATCTTATATCTCAGGAGAAACAGAGTCATGGAGTCATGGAATGGTTTGGGTTTGAAGGGCCCATAAAGATTGTTCCAAACCCCTGCCGTAGTCAGGGATGGCTCCCAACTGCACCCAGTTGGTCAATGCCTCATCCAGTCTGGCTTTGAACACTCCTTGCCTGGGCATCCACAGGCTCTCTGGGCAACCTGTGCCTCACCACCATTCAGTAAAGAATTTCTTCCATGATTGCTCCAGTCCCTTAATGCTCTAGGCCCCTCATCATCTTTCTTGGTCTCCACTGGACTCACTCCAGGAGCTCCATGCCTCTAGTCCTGAGGAGCCCAGAACTGGACACAGCGTTCCAGTTGAGGCCTTACAAAGGCTGAGTAGAGGGGCAGGATCACCTCTCTTGACCTGTCAGTGCTCTTCCTAGGGCACCCTATGACACCAGCAGCCTTCCTTGGACACAGCAGGCTCACGGGTAGCTTGTCCACCAGGATCTCCAGATCCTTCTCCACAGAGTTGCTCTCCAGCAGGTCAGTCCCCCATCTGTGCTGGTGCCTGGGGTTGTTCTTCCGCAGGTGCAGGACCCAGCATTTGCCTTTGCTGAAGGGCTGTGCATCTCTCTGGGGAATTGGCCGCTCCTCCCAGCCTTGTGTCATCAGTGAACTTGCTGAGGAGGCCTCTGTGCCTTTGTCACTGATTAACCTGGCCTGGTATTGAACCGTGGGGGACAGCCCAGTGACAGGCCTCCAAATGAACCCTGTGCAGTGATTATGACCCTCTGAGACCCACGCTGCAGCCAGTTCTCAATCCACCTCACTGTCCCCTCCTCCTTTCCACATTTGCTGAGCTTGCCTGTGAGGATGATGAGAGAGATGGTGTCTAAAGCCTTGCTGAAGTTGAAGTAGACAATATCCACTGCAACAAGGGAATGATACCTATGTAAGTATCCTTGTTTTGGTGAGAAATACAGGCACACATCACTGAGCATGTGTCAATATTCCCAACTGAGCAGCCCTGAGTTTGCAGTGACGCTGAGACCTTGGGTGAAATTCAACATGTTTGAAACATGTAGGAAGATGTTTGCCAATAGACTCAAGCAGTTGTTTATGCCAGCATAAACTAAGCTGCAGTTTTCCTGTTCAAGGGGAGAATCTGGACCTCCACAGTGTCTGCAGGGATGTTTTTGACAGGGAGAATGGGGTATGGTGTGGAATATATCACAGAGCTGCCTCACTGTTTGTCTTAAGATTTGGCAGCAGCAGATGGGAGGTTGTCTTCTCCAATGCCTTTATGCTTGGTTGCTCCCTCATCCCAAGCAAGCAAAGGGCAGCCCAGCATAACCTATGAGCCAGGCTGCAAGGGTGAGGATGCCAGCTTTTGTTTGACCCTTTTCAAGCTTGCAGGCTTGAGCACAGCAAGAGTCCACGGTTATCCCCAGCTCATGCAATCTGGGGGCAAAGCCTATTTCAGCAGTCGTCATTGTGGTAAAGCTGATTACTTAAATGCATAAATAAGTAATTATTAATAAACAGAGTAATAGACAAGTTAGTGAAGAATACCATTTAAGTCTGATCTGTAGTAACAGAGATGTGTTTTGCAGTAGTAATAACATAATGCTGGATTTTTGAGCTGGTTCCTCTTACTACTACAATAAATAGTAGTGAAGGAAAAGTGTATTTTGGTCTAGGGGTGCCAAGTCCACTCCCAATTTCTATCTCAGAGTAGGTCTGTGCTGTACAGCAGTAGGAACTATAGTTAAACATCAAGCAGATAATCACGTTTTGTTGGGTTTTTTTCTGTAAATCACTTTTCCTTTTATACCATAGATGTTTGTGTGGATGACTGCTTGTTGACCACAAAGATGTGTTTTTTGTTTCTTTCATTTATGTCGTTTATTGAATTAGCAGAGTTATGCAGTTTTGTCTATTGCACTTGGGTGGGATGCTGCAGTGATTTAATTTAAAATGAAAGAGAAATGTCTTCATTTTAGGGAGAATTGTGGCTAAATGGTGCGAGTAAGCAGGTCTAGCCATTACCAGAAGCCCTAATTAGAAGAAATCCCATGTACGGTTGACCTTGACTATTGAGACAACCCTCAAAGAAGAAAGAGCACTAAAAATTAGTATGCTGCCAGTGCTGCACTTTTATTATTTGACGTTATTAAGCAAACTCGGTGTGTATTTCTTTTTTGAAGCGTTTGATTAAATGTGTGATCTTATCTTGGTGAAATGGCCTGCTGGGCTGCAGACAGTGGTGTTCAGAAATGAAATTTGTTTAGAGCCTCTGAACAGACATTTATTCAATGAGACCTTTCTTGAATAATAGATGTGACAGTGAGACAGCTGTGCAATGTGTTCTGGGGGTTGGGCTTCTTATTTTTTTGGTGTAGGGTTTTGCAATGTGATTGGGGGGAGAAGATAACACAAGCGCACAGGTGTGAGAATAGGATGTAGGGAAATTATCATATGTTGCAGATTCAGCCGAGAATTATTTTCAGATCAAGATTTACACGCTTCAGGACTTCCCTGTTGCCATATGGTTTGGCATATCAAGTGATGCACATATATATCTAGCTCTGTATCAATAATCTTATCCTTTAGCTAGAGCTTTTAGATGCTTAAATTTTGTAGAGGGAAAAACAATCAAAACCCACAAGCACAAATCCCCAAACAGGGATTTTACTCCTGTGGTCAGTGCTAATGTAGTTGATGATAGTTGACTCCTGTCATCAATGCTGATGCCTTTAAGCAGTCCTATATTTTATGATAGTTCCAAATTAGTGAGATGAACAGAGGCTTCACCAGAGGGTGTTTAACCTCTTGTATTGTGCCCAACAAGGAGAAAATGTGGAATGTGGATAAATATTCTTGTCTTACTTTCTTTTATCATCAGTGCGCTGGTTTTGGCTGAGTTAATTTTTTCACAGTAGTTGTTAAGGGGCTGTGTTTGGGATTTGTGCTGGAAACCATGTCAGTAATTCAGGGGAATTTTGGTCACTGCTGAGAAGCTCTTGCACAGCATCAAGGCCTCTTCTCCCTCTCACCCCATCCCACCAGCCAGGAGGCTGTGGGTGCACAAGGAGCTGGGAGGGGAGCACAGCCAGGAAGGACAGCTGATCCCAGCTGACCCAAGGGATGTTTCATCCCAGATGGCATCATGCTCAGCATTTAGAGCTGGGGGAAGGTGAAGGAAGCAGAAGACATTTGCAGTGGTGGCTTTTTGTCTTCCCAAGTAACCACTGTGTGTGATGGAGCCCTGCTTACCTGGGACATGGCTGAACACCTGTCTGCCCATGGGAAGTGGTGAATAAATTCCTTGTTTTGCTTTGCTTCCCTGCACAGCTTTTGCTTTACCTATGAAACTGCCCTGACCTCAACCCATGAGTGTTCTCATTTTTAGTGTGATTCTCTCCCCTGTTCTGTTGTGGGGAGTGAGCAAGCAGCTTTGTGGGGCTTGGTTGCCAGCTGGGGTTAAACCATGACAGTTTAACCAAAACCATGACAGGTTAAACCAAAACAGTGCTGTTTTATTTGGCACAGCTACTGTGGAGCCCTTTACCAGGAAAAAAACATCCCACAGGAGCTTCCAGTTTTGAAACATTATTTGACATACAGTGGTATGTATCTGTTTTTCCAACATCATAGTTTTCCGTACAAGTCACAGGGACAAAACTTCATCAAATATGTGAACTGCACAGGTTTTTCAAGTGCTGACACACAACTACAGGACTTGCTTTACGCAATATGAAGCTGAGAACATGAGTACCTGGAAGTATATTATTTTAAACTTTCTTTTTCGGTAGTGGGCTGTGGTGGTCTTTGAAGGCTAGATGTGTGAGTTTTCTGAGTGACTTAGTCTTTCCCTGCAAAAGAAGGGGGAATTCCAGTTTTAAAGGAAAGGAGCCCCAGAGTTCCTGTGCTGCAAAACTGTGTTTTCATCAATCCCCATCTGCCCCACTGCCTCCCTGCATTGTACAGCAGCTGTCTTTATATCAGATTAGATGGTGTTTAAGTAGTTCCTCCTGCTAGAGGTAAACCCAAAACCTTTTCTTACAAGAGTTGAGAGAAGATGTGAGCTCCATGCCTTAATGATATCTTGAGGTGCCAACTTACAGGAGGCATCCAGTGTTTGATGCTCCAGCTGCTCACCTTCCCTGGTCTTTAGTTAAGGGCATTCTTTTTCCTGTCCTGACAGCTCTCAGGACTTTCTAATAATTTATAATTGTGCTAATCCCACTAGATGCTAAATGCAGATTTGTGAGGCTGTGTGTGAAGTACAGAAATTCATGTGTGCCTCATCCCCACATATTTTGCCATGATGTTTTCCTGAGTTTCAGTGAAAATTTCTCCTTGCCAGGTGATTTGTGTATATGGTACACTGAGGAGGAATATGGCACGTAAGGATGTAGCTGACCATCATATTTTAAGGGGCTCTTTCATACATCTGCAGCTGGGTATGAGTTGTCTTTTTAGCAGAGACTGCAAGCCCAGAGCCGTGGGTCAAAGGGCAGCAAACATGATCCTTTTTGAGCATCCTAGATGGTGTCCCCAGGGCTGGCTTGGTGCTGAGGATGGTGAAACTGCCTGCCATGAAATCATCATCCTGGGATGGTGGTGGACAAAGAGGAAAGGTAAGGGCAAGGAGAGCTGGGTTTATAACCATTTTACTGGTTATAAACCAGTTGTCATCAAAGGATGACAGGTGTTCTTTGCTCTGGTTGGAATTCAGTCAGGTGCTCAGACAGGCCTTGTTTCATCTGGGTCCCTACATGGAAGCTAGGTTATAATCCAGCCTTAAAAAAAGCCCCAAACATTCAAAAATGTTCCTCTGTGGAGATGAAATCTATGTATGAAAGCAGAGCCTGCTGGAAAAGTAATGGTCCCATTATGTTCTCCTTATGCTAGAAGTCAGACAGGAAAAGGAAGGTGGAAAATTCACTGGACTGAAGTCTCCTTGACATCTGCTTTTCCATAGAACTAACTTAGTTCAAGTAACTCCATATGTATTTGTTCCTGATAGACTTCCTTGCTGAGTCAGATAATTTGTTTCTGACTTGGGAATGACATTTTGTTGTAATACCTAAATTTTTTGTTCTGTTTTTAATGTAAATGCTGCAGAGTTACAGCATTTCCCCTAATTTTGAACTTTCAGTGGGACTTGAAAATGAGTCAAAAAATCCACCCCTGATAAATTTCTTGTGTGGCTGTTTAAAAAAGGGAGGTGACATTCTTTACTAGCATTTTGCTGCTCCTAAAACTAAGCTATTTTTTAAAATGAAAGTAGAAGTTGCTTGCCACATGTGCTGGGTGTGCTAGTTGGGTAGGTGCACATTGTGAAAGCACCAGTGATGCTTCCATCCAGAGAGATATGGTGGCCCTTGGAAAAGGTGCATGGGAGCAGGAGGTATTTTATAGTCCCTTCTCCCTGTCTGGAAGTCGCCTGTGCAGAATCTGACGACTTTGTACAGTTATGTGGACTTTGAGGCTGAAGGTCCCAGATGTGCTGGCACTCTCGGTGGCAAAAACCAATGCTAGGCAAATGCCACAAGGAAGGGAAAGTTCCTCCTTAGAGCTCAAGGGAACCCCCTTTGCCAGATGTTACAAAGCCTATGAGAAGGGGATAGTGCCCATGTTGGAAGCAGCACAAGGGGTCCAGCTGCAGTGCATGCTAATTATTACACTTGGCGACATTTCTTGCTTTCTACTTATGTTGAATTTTTGCCTAATTTTGCCTAACATGGCTAATTTGTGTTTGGGAGTAAGGGACTAATGACAGCCATACAGTTAAACCTGTGTGTATGCAGTAATAAGGTTCAAAGGTCACTGTGTGTAATTATGTTAAGTTTCCAGCCTCCTGGCTAATTTTCTGTTGATTGAGGATGAAAGGAGGATCCTTTTGTGTCCTAACAAGTGTCTTCCCTTCCAGCTAAGTAGGGGCTGATTCCTGGCTATTCCAGCATTTTCCTAGCTGGATGCGGACTCCATTTTCTTTAGTTTCTCCACTTTCATTTCCATACTCATTATGTCAGGCATCCAGAGTATGTAAAGATGATCAATGTGTATCTACTGGTGCTATTATAACACGGAGCAATTATTTAAATTAATCAAGAGGACATTGTTCATGAACAGGATAGATAAAATAATAGCAGGAGCAATGCTTTGTTTAATGCAGGTCTGTGGTCTCAGTATCGAGATTTCGGCTGCTGGCAAGACACTTCATCATCTGGGAAGACCTGCTGGGAGCCACAAATAAATCATGTTGTGAAATCTTGATGTAGCCTTGCAATGTTTGTCCTTTGGTGTTCAGCTCTGGGTGCTGGTGTCACATCGTGGCAAAAATGGTATCGGCATTTTTGTGCTGATGGAGGAGGATGAGCAGACAGCGTTGTGGTTGCCTCTGTTTTCTGGGCGCAGTGAAGAGATTAGAAGGGATGGATGGTGCCTTTCTTTTTACTCCTTCCTTTTTAATTTCTCCCACCACCTTGCTGATCAGAGTTCATTTTTACATTTTAGGATATCAGACCAATAAAAAAAGTATTTTCTGGTTTTTGCTATTGGTATGATTTTGTTGTTCTTGTTTCTATACTGTTCTTCTCAGGTAAAGGGTATGGTAAAGAAACAGTTTTAGTTTTTAAACTGAAAAGAAGCTGTCTTTCCCATAGTAATCTGGCTTTGGCCAATACACTGAAATCTTCGGAGTGATATGGAAATGTCCCTTAGTTTGCATGCTTGGATGAAGGCCAGATGAGATTTTCTTGTGTGGGCTTGCTTTGTTTGTTTTCTTCAAAAACTCTGTGTTGATTCAGGCCAGTTGCTGCTCATACAGTCTGGATATAGTGTTTGTAGCTAATTAAAAATAGCCTCTAATTGAGAGCTGAATGTTGTGGACTTGAATTTTCCTGCACATTAGTCATGTAAGAGGTTGCCTGGAAAAGTAAAGGGTGAATCAGCTTGAAGAGGCTTGTAAATATCTGCTTCATTCAATGGGGAGACACATTTGAAAAGTAATCTAGTGGGTGACTCATAATATTGCTAAAATATGGGGGAAATTAAAGTTCCTTTTAAAAGTACAATGTCTCGTCACTTTATTTGACTGATACCTGACAACTTAGAGGTTGTTATGTACCTCTTGTGTACTGTATGCATATTATAACATTATGATTGGTAGGACTGTTGCCTGCAGGACCAGACAGCAGAAGTATTGAGTTCAGTGGTACAGGTGTGACAGGGTGTAATCCCCTCGTGCCCTGGGATTCATCTGCTGAACTTCCTTCAGTCCCTATGCTGACCTCTATAGTTTCGTGTCTTTTCTCTTTGGACAGCTGTAAGTGTGTCACTGATTATATACGGTATTTGAACACTCCAGGGGGAAGTTGCATGTATACAACAACTTCACCAAAATCACAATGTGCCAAAGCCTGTGAATTTTGGAGATACCTTAGAAGTTACTGCTGTTCCAGAAATAATACCTGTTATACTTAGGATATGAAAGGAATAAAGATACAACTTTTTTTTTTTCTTTTTTTTTTTTTAATTACTACTTTATGCAAAAATAGTGGTTGGTGCTTGGATCCTCCCTGTGTGTATTTTTATAATGACCAATGCTTAGCTTTTCCTTACAACTAATCTTGGCCCTAAATTTCTTGAGTTTCTGCTGGCTGCTTTTTGATAAGTATGGCACTCTTGCAACTTTGCCTTTTTCTCTTCCTGAATAAAATTATTTAAGCTGGTCAAGAATCTAGAAAAACATCCCAGTGAGCAGCCTGCCTTGCTCTCATGGTATCTGCCCAGACACTGATTTGGGCTGAACTGCAGCTGGGTAGCATCCACTGGTACAGGTTTGGTGGTCGGTCAGCTGGTCACTGCTGTAGGCAGAGAATAAGTCTGGTGTGGTTAACTGGCTCATTAGCGAGCTTTTACTGCAGTGCTGAAGTGTGGTGGACAGTGAGCAGGCATTGTTCCCAGTTGTTTGAATAGCTAATTGGTATTTTTATAATTTTGTTTTATTCTGCATCCCACTTTTGCCATGGGATTAGTGTGTCTGGCTTTTGTGGTCTTTTGATTTTGGGTTTTTTTTTTGGGGGTAGCTTTTATGTGGGTTTGGTTTTGTTTGTTTGGGATTTTTCATTGGTTTTTGTGAATTTATTTTCTTGGTTTAGTTTTGTTTTTTAAAAGCAGAAAGATGAGGTAGGTTCTGTTTATCTGGTCCAGCTGAGATCTCTGTATGCAAGCTAATCATTTAAACTGACCCTCTGTCTAATGGAAAGAGGCAGGCACTTTGGAGACATGATTCCTTTCCTTCTCATGTAGACCTTTAAAATATGTCAGATGAATTGCATCCTAAAAAGATTATTTCTCTTCGCTGACTGTAAAGGGAGCCTAAGGTGCCAAACTCAGATAGAGACATTTACATTGCAGATACCTTAAGATGGAGGAGGTGAATCCCACCCCAGGAAATTACTCTCCTTGGCTTGCAGTGCATTTCCAATTCAAATGTGAACCTGCGTGATAAGCTGGTACCTGGCACAGCAAAGCTGATCCATCAGGAAGTGCATGGAGAGGAATTGAAATGGCCCCTGATCTTCACAGAGCTTGTGCCCAGGAGGAGCTCTCACTTCAGATGGTGTAAGACATGTTCCTTAAATATCACAAAAGTAAATGCAGGCCTGGTGACATATGAATGATTCCTCCTTTTGGTTCCTGTGCAGTCCTGTATGTTATGAGTGGCACTCCCAGCCTGGGCTTTTGTACCTCCATGACTATTTCTCCTCAAGAACAGGGAGTAACCTGCAGACCTGAGCAATTACACCTTTACTCTTCCTTTTTCTTTCAAGGACTGCAAACATAAAAGTCTGTGAAGGTGGTGAAAAGGCAGATGCTGGGAGATGTGTCTGCCTTGACTCATGTGAGAAGGCCCAGGTGCCCTGGGATGCTGAGCCAGTTGGGAGAGGAGCTTCCCAGAATGCAGCCCTATGCTCCTGGTTCCAGGCAGATTAATGATTTATCTAACAAAGCTCTGTCCAATGAATAAAGTATTCGTAGATCCTGCTAGTCTCTTCAGGACTCAAGAAAAAAAAAGAAAGATTTTTTTTCTATCCTTCTTTCTTGATTCCCTGAGAACTGCAGTTTAGACAGATGTTCCAGTGCAAGTTTTGACTGCTTCCCCTCCACCTCCAAATCAACCCTCTTCATTTCCCATCTGTTTCTGTGGCTGTATGGGCAACCAAGCTGGGAAATGAAGCTCTAATTTTAAAATCTCTGTTGAATTTGTAATCTTGCTAAGCTGTTTTCACCTGGGATCAGCTTCCTGGCTGGTTCACAGCTAATTTTTTGTGGCTTCATAGGAGTAGGACAAGCTGTGGGACAATGCAGAGCTGCTCAAAATGTGTAGGATATTTGCTCTGTGGGGTTGGAGTCTCTCTCAACCTTCCTATTTCCAGTCTTAGGTGATCTGAAGGTCAGTCCCCAGTGTGTTGGTTAAGTCTCCTGCCCTAGGGAACACTGAGCATTGCATATATGTGTATTACACATATAAGTGTATTTGTGAGTAGGAATGTGTACATACATACACATGCATGTGTATTTAATGCCTTCTTTGCCTTAATCTTGAATATCAGGGCCAGCTGTCCTCAGGATACCCAGCTCTCAAAGCTGGAATTTGGTGATGGGGAGAAGAGTGAAGTCCCCATAATCCATGAGAAATGATTAGTGGCCTGCTGTGCCAATTACGTACTCACAAGTCTGTGGGCCCTGATGGGATCCACTGTCAGGTGTTCAGGAGGTGTCTGGATCTGGTGCTGGGTGATGATTTAGTGGTTTAGGGGTTACAGTGGCAGTGCTGGGTAGATGGTTGGACTTGATCTTAAAGGTCTTTTCCAGCTTTGATGACTGTGATTCTCTAGATGTGTGTGTGTTTGTATATGTATGGTAACTTGCCTAGCAAGGTGTGTTCTATTGTCTTTCTTCCTGCTGTTTCTAAAATACTCCAGTGAAAACTAACAGAATCAAACCTCAGCATCATGCAAATTCATTTTAAAATTTGTACAGAACTTTGGAGAACAAGAGGTGTGAGAGCAAACTGCATTTTGCATCTCCAAAGCAGAGTTATATATGCATGGTGCATGGCTGAATCCATCAATATTGCAGATCCGTAGCGCTAAATTCACTCACCCTGTTCCTAATTACTTGGTGCTGGTTTCTTCTCCACACTGTTGATTTTAATTTTTTAAGCAGGTGACTGAATCCTTAAGCAGCCCTGACTTTTGAACTGGATGAGGATGGGGATTTTAGGAGTGTACTGTAGCAGTCTCACGCTGGTGGCTGATCTTTTTGTATTTTTTGTTTTTTAGCAGCTAGTAAGTTTCTGTGGTGCCATTGGATGATTTTGCCCTCTTTAGAGGACTAAGGGAAGATTTCTTCATTCTTTAGTCTTGATGGAAAATGGTGTATGTTGCTTTTTCTAAATAGAGGAGAGCTGATCGAACTATTTAAGTACAGAATAACAACTAGTGATGGAGCATTTAAAACTTGTGGTCTTCTGAATAAGTTTTAATGAACAGTGAAAACAAAGCAGATGTTGCCGAGTGTTTACTTCAGCGTAGCTTAAAAATAATTTGTGCTTTATGGTAATAATTGTCAGATCTAATTAAAAAATAGGAGGAAAGCAATATGGAGTTAGATTCAATGAATGATTTTGTATGACTCATTACCTCAAAAAAAAAAAAAAAGAGGATAGTATTGCTTAAAAGTTTTAGCCACTTTAGCTGGAAATGAACAATTCTGATTCAGGGGATTGGGAATGTTCTGTTCAAGGTTACTTCGTAGCCCATGATCTTGGTCCTTTTGCCTCAAGTCACTGATTATGAAGTACATTCATGCCTTCCATAGTCTTCTGAACCTATGTGTGTGTTTCATGAGTTTTTTATGAAGTGTTTGTATCTGTTTACAGCATAGTCCTGTTATTTTGCTCCAGTTGCTGGGGACTTATCAGTGCATCAGATCTTTGTCAGCATTATACCCTAACTCCAGTGGCCAAGCGAAGTGCACAGACCTCTTCTCAAAATTTTCTTGAGGTCACAAAGACACGTGCATTCATCTTGAATAAAATTAATTATCATTTTTAAAAAAATCTTGGAGCTGTTTGAATGGTATAGATCTGTAAAGTTCTTAAGTCTGATTTCAAAATCTCTGTTACTCTCCCAACACTTGCTGACAGAGCCATGGTTCAATGGATTTAAACATGATACTTAAGTAAATTTTAGTCGAATCTTACTTTTAGTGATTTTCCTAATATTGAATCTGAACTCTGAACAAATCTTTTTACTGGAGAGAGCTGTGTTTCTGGTTAGAGTTTGTTATACACTAGAGGCTCTGCTCAGTGCAACTTAGCATCTGCCTCTCTAAGAATTGATTGAGCCTGAATGGCATTGAGGTGTTGCATTATGAGCAGCCTTTCCTACTGAAGGACACACTTGAATAGACAAGTCCAAGCACTGGCTTTTTTTTCTGAATACTATTTTGTATTTCTGCAAATCTCCTCGTCTCTTGTTGTGAAAACCTCAAGTATTATTTTAATGTGGGCTTGTGTTCCCTCTGGTTTTACAGCAGCTGTTAATATAAACTGTTCATGAAGCTGCTCAAGCTCCTGTAGTGTCATGTTAGATGGGAGGTTTTTATTATTGTGTCTTTAAAGATTGTATTTTGTTTGTTTGTTTTTTAAAGCATGTAAAATTGAAGCTCTGTTAGGAAAAATGGGCCATGGGGATTGGTTGGAATAATGTATATGAAAGGTGGTGTAGCAAAGAAGCAGCTTGTTTACAGAACAATGAAAAGTTACAGGAAGCAGTAACTTCAGTAGCTGCACTTCAGTAGTTGTATCTTGGCAAGATAGCAGCTTTGATTTCTATATCGGTAAGCTATTTAGATAGCTTTTTCTACAGGTGGCTTTTTAAAAGCTGAAATTCTGAGAACGTTCAGTGTCTAAGATTCATCCTGCTTGAATGCCTTGAATATTTTTAATATTTGCCTTTTATAGCTACAACTACTGTGTTATTGTGAATAGTGTTTAACAGTGTTCAGGAATGGCATGTTTGCTTGCTCTTTTCTTTCAGTAATTTATTTTTATATTTTCACTCCTTTGTTTAAAAACAAAATCTTAAAAGGGGTATGATAATTACCAGTTATTAACCTTCATTTGCCATTAGTTGTGTTGAAAGCTGGCATCAAAAATGCTGTGAGTGTTAAGAAATGTTTTAATTAGGTCATTAGATGCTATGTGATTTAGTGATAGCCCAGGGAGAAATGATAACAGGAAGAGGTGTAAACGGGCAGAGACTTAATTCAGCAAAGCGTTTACACGGATGCATTAATAGGGCTTAAATCTTCCCTTGTAGCTGAGCATTGGCTTTGCTGGGTTTGAGCCTCAAACCAGATTTTGACCAAACCAGATGAAGAGGGCCCATCACCTTGGCAGAAGCTGTTGGTGCACCTGATGAAGTTGCTCAGTTTTGGCTGCATGGGTACCGTTTCTGTGTTAGCTGGGTGTGGTGCCACACATTGGGAACATCTGCCTCAGAACTTCTCTGCTGTGATTTCTTCTTTGGGAGTATTGTTGATCTGTTGGGAGAAAAAACAAAAAGGAAAAAAGAAAAAGCAAGATAAAAAAAGGAGTTAGTATTAAATTAGTAAATTTACCTCAAACTGGAAAATGACATCTTGCTTCTTGTTTGCTGCCTCGGGCTTCAATGGATGCTTTTCACTGTGGTAACATAAATGTGTGTATTTTTATCAATATAATTTTCTGTGCTTGGGGGTAAAAATGTTAACTGAAGGGCCCATTGCCTGCCTGGATTTTTATGTCTTCCTAGTAAATGGCTTATAGCAGGAAATACTGGGTTGATTTCAGAAGTCAAAAAAATTTGACATTTAATTAGGAGAATGTTTTTTTGGCCTGCTTTACTAAAAAGGGGAAAAATCCAACATAGTAATTTTGAAGAGATGTTTAGTAGCCGCAAGCTGTCACATCCTCTACAATCAGATCCTAACCTTTTTTTCCTTAGAGCACAATCAATAAGATTAATATTTTATCACATATTCCCTTCCTGCCTTTAAAAAGCGATTTGCCAGGAGAGAAAGCTTATTTAATGGTTGTACAGGTCAGTGTCCTCTATGCCATGCCCTGGTAACTTTTGAGCCTGCTGCTGAATTTGATTACCAGAGGAGGAGAGGTCTCAAATTATTTTCTTTAAATTCTGTGCAGGCTGGTGCCTGGTTTTTCATAACTTCAGGTTTTGTTTGCTTTTTACAAGTGGAAACTAGTGAGACCTGAACCTCAAATGATGTATTGAGACGGTGCTTATAGCACCTTCAGTGGGGCTGCAGTCTATTTATACCATCTACAACCTCGCTTTAATTGATGGGGTTTTGTACCTTTTTAGGTGAACATAAATTACATGAACACTTTACAGTCCCAAGTAATAAAAAATCTGAATTGTCACCATTTCTTACTAATCATATCACAAGGCAGATTCCCAAGTAAAGTATGCACATAAACTTTTAGCCCATTGAAATATGCATATATAATTTAATTTGCATACATTAAATTTTTAGTTTCATTAATGATTTAAGATTCTTTTGCATTTGGAAGTCTCTGTCACATTTTTTCTTGATTGAGTTGCCTATTCTATTCAAATAAGACTTAGTAATATTGCTTGTGCATTACAGAATGATACTGGTAACTTTGTTAGACCTTTTATCAACGTGATTAATTTATAACTGGCTGCAGTGTATTATTAGCTAAGGATATATTACAGTGTAAGACTTCACCAGAGTGGAAATTTTAAAGTGCAGATAAGATGACAATTTCAGGGCATGTAGCTGAGAAGGTGAAAGAAGGGAGGAGACCTTGGCATCTTATATCAAAAGAGCATTTTCATATTAACATTGTTAAAAAGGTGGTAAACTTGATTTGTGGCTTCCTTATAAATAAAAATATTAACTGGTAAAAAAAATTCAAAGCTTTTTTTTTTTTTTTTTTCCTACTGAGCTCCAGCAAAATAAATGCTGCCTATTTTAAATAAATTTTGAGTAGTAGCATGCTAAATGAGTGAAAAATCTTATTTTGTTGCTTGCCCAGTGCTGTTTTGGAAGCTGCTCATGGCTTTTTCCTTTACTGGAATTGTTTCTTTATGTTGGAGGGTTGCAGGAATACTGCCCCACTAAGACAAGGTAATTTTTCGTTTGTTTTGAGGTGACTTCCCATTCCTCTGTACCAACAGGCATCCTTCTGGCACTTAGTAAACATGGTTTTTAAAATATTGCTCTTTAGGAAACTGCTGTTGTTGGATATCATTGGGTTGCACCTTCTCTCCATCTCTTGAAAACCTCCATTTTCTTCTGATTTCCTTGGAAATTGGAGTAGTTTGACTGGTTCTGATGTCCCCATAATCCTAACTCTGAGCAGAGCAAGTTTGTCTGTGGAGCACCTGTACCATGGTTTCTAAGCACTGAAGAAATTAATCAACAAAGCAACCAGCAAGCAGGGTCTGGAAAGTGGCAGCTCAGTTCATGGAGACAGTGAAGCTGCAGTGCAGGAGGGCTCTTCCAGGAGGAATGGAGAGACATCCCTTAAAGAATAAACAAGGACTGGGGACAAGATGTAAGGCAGCAGGGTTTGAGCTAGGAATGGGTGAATTGAGGAGCCCTGTGTGTTAGGTCCAGGCATGTGTAGACTTTGGTGGGGTTTTATGATCTCAATGTTTATTTCATGGGGTGGATGCATCCTGCTTTTTATCCTTTCTCCCTGTGCCTACTGTGTGTGCTGAAATGGGAAGCAAATCTACACTGTCCTGTCCAAGACATTGTTCATGAGTGTGTTAATGGGTTGCAGTTGTCCATGACAGCCCTGATCCTGGAGGTCCATGGAGCTGTAGAGGAGGGTGGTCCTATGGAGCTTAAGTGGCACTTCTTAGGTACTTGAATGTACGCATGTAGATATTTGTGCTTGCCTTGGTTGGCAAGGGATGTTCGTATGGGCTGGTCTTGGGTTTCTCAGGTGCTCTGATTGCAAAGAAAGGAGGATTAAAGAAGGTGTAAGAAAGTGGACAGCTACTGAGAGCAGAGAAATCACACAGTGCTGAAAGTTTTCCTTTTCACCGAACATTAGATATTCCCAAAGAATGTACTGACACTTGCTCTTGAGTACTCCCAGTTTGCACTTTGATATTAATTGAACCAAGGACTAAAATTCCTGCTTTGTTGATTGATTTTTTTTTTTTATTTTAAACTGATTAATGCTTTCATTTGAATAGCACTGCTGACTCTGCAGAAGATGTGATCTTTTAATTAGCAGATGTCAGGATTAGCATTAATGTTGAACTGTAATTAGCATTTGTATGCATAGTAAAAGACCCAGGCTCAGTTTGGCAGCAAGAAGAATGAAATTATAGGTAATGGTGTAACTTGGCACTTGCCTGCATATCTGTAATGGGTTTTTTTGGAAAAGTGAAACCCACAAGTATCATGATCAAAGCGTGAAGTCTAGCAGATTAATTACTGATAAAAAAAAAAACCAACAAACAACCATATAAATTATTGGTATTGTTCTGTTAGCTAAATCATAACTTTTGTTGGCCTAACAGAATTTAATGTATCTGTTACACACCGATGCTCTTAAATTGAAGGCTGCAAAGTGCTAGTAGTTTCTTGGCTAGACTGCAGCAGCAACAGCAGTGTGCGTGGACATGGACATCTCTGGAAATGGTATCTGGAGTAGAAGAGACCTAGGTGACATTTGGGAATCTTAAAGTCCCACTTTGGCTTAATGTGAAGAACAGAGGTGCCCTGCTTATGCCCTCTTATTGACTTTATGCCCCTGTTTGCAGAAGTGAGGGTTTGTGTGGAGAAGTTGTATGGGAATGTAGCGGGAAGCAAGACACAGTGCGTTTGTCACAGGTCAAAAGGACCCAGGTACAGGAATTAACGAAATCTGGATGTCGCCTAGGAATGAGACCTTTCCCTTTCTGCTGATGAAAAGCAATCGTGACTCCAAGTTAGTGGAAAGAGAACATCACAGGCTAATATGGGACTTAAAAGCTGGCTGTTGATTATTGTGGGGAAATCTATTCAGTAGCATTTTACCCATGCAAAGGAAAAAATAATCCTTTTTAATCCTGCTGGGGTAATTGAAGACAATGGTGATTTCTGTGACCGTTAGTCAAAACTCAGTAGTAGTATGCTTTTTGGTGCACCAAAGGAAAGTAAAAGCTACTTAATTATAGGTATTACAGGAATGGAGGTTGAGAGTTTGCAGGTCAGTGGTGCTTGGGGGAAAAAAGGAGCCTTCTGTGCAGCACATCTGTGATAATGGTCATAATGTTATGATACAGAATGAGTTTGCAGTGTTCCCATGGTCAGGTAGGAGAGCAGGATTCTATTCCTGCCTCATGTGCGTGCGTCATTCTTTCTGGTTTTGGTCTCCTTATTGCATGTAAACCACAGTAAAATGCAGTTAATGATTCTGACGACCTTTGTAAAGGTGCTCTGAAATTCACCTCTGACAAGTGCTGTTTTAGGATGATGAGTTATTTCTGCTTGCCACTTCCTTGTGGTTTTAAACTCTACTGAAGTTTAACAAGACAAAGAAAAAAGACAAATGTTATGCAACTTAAACTATGAAATGATGCTTTAAAAATTAAAATCTTTCGAGAGGAAACACAGAAATGAGCCTTGAATCCATATCAGTATTTTTTTTCCTCTCCCACTTTACAGCTAAATATTTACAGGTAACAGAAAATTCAAATGCTTAAAGCAGGTGACAGGCTGCTCCCCTCTTGCATTTCCACCAGGGAGAAGCCAGAAGGATTTAGCTGTCATCTTGCATGTATAAATAATGCTTATAAGCATAACCACCCCCTGCAAACAAACCTTCTCTTGCTTCCAAACCCCTGCTTGGATCACTGGAAACAGCCATGAACGATCCTAGGCACTTAACATATGCTGATTTATGTAGTTTTGTATGGTTGCATTTGAACTTCCTTCCAGTGCTTTTTTTCTGAAAGGAAAAAGAAATGCCACCAAAAATGAATGTTTTTCAAGGTGTTGACCTTTTGAGGGAAGAACCTGGTGTATGTGTAGCAGCATAAGCCTGCAATGATCGTCCTATAAAATAGCATTAAGAGCAGTAGTGTGTCTGATTTGTCAAATGAAAAGGTGGCACATCTCACCTTCCTGCTGAATAAATACAGCTCATAGCGGAGGGTAATACTGTCATCATAACATAATTGAAATTATATTATTCCAATGTACAATTCAATAAAACTAACCACAGTAGTGGTGTTATCGATTTAAACTCAGTTAAAAGCAGCTCACATATTCAGTTCAAAATATTTCTGATGAATATCAGCCCTGGTAATATGATTTCCTTCATTCAGTAGCAGAAGTTTTTATCAGCCTGAAAGATCTGATAAAACGTTAAGAAACAATTTGATTTTTGCACCATTGGCCTAAACAAACTGACTCCTTAACAGTGAGAGCTCCTAATTTTTTTTCAGTCTCTGCATCTCTGATACATACTGAGCTTTTAGTGTAATAAAAAAAGAAAGAAGGATTATTTAATGGCACTTGTTCAGAGGAGGGGTCCTTCTGTGCTGGAAGCAGCTACCGCTAGTTGTAGGCGTGATCATTTGTCATGTAAATGTATGGCTCCGACCTCTTCTGCACCAGAGGAAAGAGTCTGCAGTAATTACTTGGGTTTTTCCTAGTGTAATTAGTGAGTAATCTGCTGTGACATCTAAGTACAACATATGTAGTCAGCCTGTGAGTAAATATGTTGTTTAGTGAATTGTAAAGCAATGCCACCCTTTTTTAAGTAGTATTGCAGGGAAGCCTTTTGCAGACACTGGCTTTCAAGGCTATTTGTTCATGGATCTTTCTGCTGTTTCCAAAGAGGAGCAGTGGAGAAGGATCTGGAGCACAAGTTTCAACAGCAGTGTCTGGGGTAGCTGGGATTGTTTAATCTGGACAAAAGGAGGCTCAGAGGAGACTTTATCACTCTTTTCAACTGCCTGGTGGGGTCCGGGTCTTTTCTCAGGAGTAACAAGTGACAGGACAAGAGGAAATGGCTTCAAGTTGCACCAGTGGAGGTTTCAGTGGATATTGGGGAAAGAATGTTCAACGAAAGGATTGTCAAGCAGTGGAACATACGTCCTTGAGAGGTAGTGGAGTCATCATCCCTGGAAGTATTAAAAGATGTGTAGTTGTGCTTAGGAACATGGTTTGGTTCTGGACTTACGAGTGCTGGGTTGAATTTGATTTCAGAGATCTTTTCTGTCCTAAATAATTCTCTATAAATAATCCTAAATAATTCTAAGAGGTCACTGAAGAAGCATAAGGATGCAAGAACATGGATTATTTCATAGGAGGGGAGATGGAAATATATAGGATTGGCATTTGCTTCTTGTTTGTGACAGGATCAATACTTCAGTCCTAAGGCCAACATTACTCTTCTTTTTCCTTCCTGTTCCCTTCTTCTGTTCCTTCCTGTTTTAAATCTACTTTCAAGAGGCCTCACAATGGTTAATACTTTGAGAATTTCCATTTTGCAGTAAGTGTTCTTGTTTGTTAATTGTCTCTGGCTTTATGGTCAGAATAGCTATCAACTGTGCACTATCGCTTCTTTTCCTATGTCAGCAAGAGAGTCTTACAAAAAATTTGTAAGATTCTTTTCTTCCCCCTGGCTTTTAAGAGCTATGTTCAACTCTTCCCATTTTATACGTAACTTTTGCAAAAAATATCGACTTGTTTACGCTCCTTTTGTGCCTACTTGCTCAAACTACAATACTTGTTCTGTGCTTACAAAGAACATCTCCCTGCTTTGTGGCAAGTGTTTTACAAAACCTTGTGTGGTAGGAGCAAGACAGCTGTGTGCAACCTGCTGAGCTGACCTCAGATCCTTGCTTTGTCTGACACTGCTTTGTCACTCTGAGCCCAAGATATAATACATATTCCATGTTGCTTCTAAATGTGATGGCAAGGAAGTCATTGATAGCTGAAAGCATGTGACAAAAACTTTTTAGTTGGAGTCCTTGCATTTCACTAAATGTAGCTTTTCCTGCTTGGCATGTTCATAGAGATGCAAACCAGTTTCTTCTATCAGCAGCACTATTTAAATCTAATTTATTTCAGAGTGAGGAAAAAAGTAAAGCTGGAGCTCACAATTAAAGTTATTCCTGCTTGCAATGTCCTGAATACTTCAATGTGTTACACTGTTCCAGTTAAAAGGAAGGTTGTGTGTTAAACAAAGAAATGGACAGTGTCTGTACCTGCTCCTGTTGTTCATTAGACTACACCTAATTTTCTTTTACCTGTCATTGTTTGGGTTGATGGTTCCCCACATGTACCCACAAAGCTGCTTGCTTACCTACCTCCTTTGCTCTGCATAGGTCAGGTTGTACTGGAAGTGGTTTGGAGATGAAGAACTCCAGCAATGAGATAAAGGGTTGTCCTGGAAATGGATCTTGGCTGGTGATTTGAAGGGGTTCAAGCCCTTTGAGTCAATATTTGTAACTCATCTGGCCACAAATGCAGGCAAACCTGCAGAATAATTATTAAATGATTAAATTATTGTTTTATAGATAATTAATAATAATTTTTGGTAAGGCCAGAATTTCTAATTTGTTGTATGGTATTAAAGGTTGCTGCTATTTGTTTTTTTTTTTTTTTTTCATTTGAGAGCTGTTAAAAAAATTAGGAAATTTTTGTGGCACCTGTTGAGGCAAAATAAGCACACGTTTTTCTTTAAATACATGTGTAGAGTCCTACTGAAATACCTGGTTCCACAGGGAGTCTTTGAAGATGCACCACAAGCAAATTGTTTTTAAACACTGGCTCTAGCATCAGTCCCAAGAGTATTTGCATGGGCTGCCCACAGCCCAGCTCTGCTGCCCAAAGGTCCCTGAGCTCAGCCCCTGAGGCTTCAGTTCCAGGATGGCTACAAAACCAGTGCTGAGACTGTCTCTTAACAGCCAGGAAAATCTCTCCCTTGTAAGAAGTTCTGCCCCTGACATTCCTGCTTCCAGAGAGTTTAACCCCTTCTTGTAGTTCAGCTTCTTGCCCTGTGTGCCAGATCATTTCTCAGTCACAAATCACCACTGCTGAATTGTCACAATTGGAATTTTTCATTGTGTGTCTTCCCCTCACTCCTGATTTGTTACAAATTCAGGAAGAATGTTTGGAACAGCCTTGCCCCTAGAAACACTTCTGGTGATATTTCACCCATGCAGAATTCTACCAAAATCTCGTGCAAAGATTTAGATAGGTTGAAATAGCCACGTTCATGGCTGTGCTCAAATGTTGCACAGTTGCTGAATTTCATGAAGCACACTTCATTTGTTTTCACATCGTTCCGAGTTTTTAGGAAGATTTTTTGTTTTGAGTTTGAGATTTTCAAAAGTGGAGCTGATTTGCCTGTGAATCTTTTTGCACAGTTGTGCCATGATCATGCTTGGTAAAAGCATCAACAGCTGGGGCTCATTGAAATAGTAACAGAAGAAATGGAGCATTTGGGGTTGCAATGAGGGGAAACACTGCTCCCTGGGAAGCAACAGCACACCCAGAAACTCTGAGTTATTTCAGTGTCCCATCGACTTCGTCTTGTTTATTAATGTGGGTGTACAGAAGTCAGTTTTCCTTGAGTGAATGAGGGTGGTGAAACTGTTGGTTTGGAGGTGCAATGTGTCAGGAGTAGAGATCTGGAGGAGTGGTATCAAGCAGTATCTTCTGTCCTCCTGCAAACCCAGGGATGAAACAGGAGCAGAAATGAGCCCTGCAGTAAGGAGCCTGTGTAGTGGTGTGAGAATGGCTTACTTGAGAGGTGATCAGCATACAGAGGAATTAGTCTATCTGACCAGATGAGCTAAGGTTTGGCTCTCTGAGCGGAAAAAAAAGGCTGCTCTTACATAAAATGCATGTGTATAAGCTGTGCTGATTTGGCTGCTTTCACCTTCTGGGGCTCAGTTATTTGAGCAGGTGGCGAGGAGAAGCTCTGTTTGTGGTGTGGGTGCGTGTGGAAATTGATTAGCTTGAGAAAATATGCCCACCCTAGCGTTAGTGGCTGGGTTATTTGAGGAGGAGCGCTGCCCTTTGCCGCGTTTCCGTGCGCTGGGCCCTGGCAGGAGCAGTCAGCTGGAGGGGTGCTGCTGCTCTGCCCTGCCAGGCAAGGCTGGAGGGCTCTTATCTCCTTCCTTCCGCCTCGATAACAGCACTTGTCATCTCGCCGCACATGTGGATTTTACACAGCTCAGCGTGCTTTCCAGCAGACACCAAAATATTAATTATAATGCTGTAAAAATTAATTGAAACACAGCATAATCTCTGTTAAGTAAGGTCACTGAAATTGTCTTAAAATAGACTCCTCGAGAAATAAGATGAAGTCTCTCTACAGAGAAGCTTAGCAGATTTCCTGTGCCAGTCCTCTTGAGATGCTTCTTATTGCCATTAAAGTGCATTCAGTAGTTCTGTATTTTCCCTGAGAGTTCCTGCCAGCTTTCCTATCCTGCTCATCTCTGCTAACCTGTTAATAGTGTTTTGGCCTCCTTTGCCCAGATGGTGGTGATGGGGGCCAAGTGCTGACTGATGGTGTCTTTGAGCATTGACTCCTTGGGAGAAGACATGGGCCTATGGAAGATGTGGATGGAGATGAAGTCTGGTGATAGTTTGATTCCTATTACAGTTCTAATACCTGTGCTGATCCAGAAAGAGCAGAGCTGGCACAAAATGGTTGTTAGTGTGTTGGTCCAGCAAAGTAGGTAGAAGGATGAAATCCTACCAGCCCAGTGGCCCCAATCCAACTGGTTTATGGCTTTTAGGAATGGCAACCATGTCTTTTTCATCCCATTTGAAGCCAGCTAGTAGTAAATGTAGTTAAATTTGGAACTAAAATGCGTGTTTACTCTAAAGATTGTTCTTACTTCATTGAATTGGCCATTGGAAATAGATGGCCCATAGCTTCAGTGTGACAGTGGGATGCAAGCTGGCATTTTAGTTAGGGACGCTGCCAGTGATGTTGTTGCATCAGGAAATTCAGGCAGCCATGTGGTGCGATAAGCTTTTACTTTCAGAGGCTGTGTGAATGGGAACTCTGACAGTTTGCAATTTTTGGTGACATCTGCTACATTTTATTTTATTTTAAGGTAAACTGCTGTCTGGAAAGGTAAAATGACCACTTGCAGTCAGAAAAGGATCTAACTGGACTATACAAGCTTACTGACATGTAATAGCATGACCTTTTTCCAGCTCTGGTTTTCTCTTTTGGTGTTGTAAAGTCCTTTTCTCTGACTGCACATCAATGGCCTGCAGAAATAGTAACCTTCAAGTGGAGAGGGGGAAAAAAAGAAAAGAAATAAGGGCTTCAGGTGAGCAAGATGAGAACACATGTGGAGGAACTGCTGTGTTGTCTCGATGCTGTGATGTGCTGTGCATTTCAGCCCTGTGCTCCAAAGACAAGTCCTTCTACAACTGCCTCTTTTTTTTTTTTTAAATTCTTTCCTGTTGACAAAATCTTGGGGAGGAAATAAGTATGTGTGAATCCAGCTGCCTTAAAGCTGACAGAAAGGGGCTGCTTGGACATCACAGCCAGGTGAGAAAAGAAGCTATGGGGCTTTGGTGGGGAAAGGAGGGAGCTGAGAGCAGAGGCAGTTTGCACTGCCTTTTTAAAATTTGTTTCTGTTTTCAAAAAAAAGCACGTTTTTGGAATGAGCCTCCTGAGAGAGAGGGGCACTGGCAGCACTGTGTGTGGGTTTTTAATTCACTCATATGATAGAGCTTTGAGTTAAAAAACTGGATGGCACTTAATGATTTTCTGTGATTTTGAATGATGTAAAAATGATTTTATGTAGTGTGAACTTGAGGTTGTCATGGTCTGTGAACTCATGCAGCAGTGGAGAAGGGAATATGTTGCAAACTGCAGTGATTAATCCTAGCAGTTTGTTTGTTAGGCTTTGTGGAGTCATGCCTTGCCATGTAGAAGTTGAAATAAGTCATTGCAGTGGAAATCTGAAAGTCAGACATCAACCTTTTCTTAGATTTCCCTTCACATGAGGCATCTGAACTGCATTATATCCATATTTTTAGAATTTGTGGCTAAACTTTGCAAGAAAAGAGCAATCTCACTTCATGTTGTGATGTCAAAGGGTGGATCCACTGTTGGAGTGATAGGAGGCTCAGGCTATCCCCAGCAATTGCCATGCTGTAAATATTCAATTCTCCTTACCCTGAAGCCAGCAGCCTATAACCCTTTTAGAGTAGAAATGTGATGAGGTTGTGAGCCAGCAGACCCATTTGGAAATGTATTCTTCCTGGGCTGTTGGGTGTTACAGCACTAAAAAGAAATTAAAAGGCACAATCATAGGATATTATTACTAGCTTATGATGCAACTTAAGTGCTGATAGACAGTCTATTATACCAATTCCTTCTGGCTGCTGACAGCTCACCAGGTGCTTGGAAATGTTGGCCCCTGCCCCAGGATATATGGAGAGATTATGGTTTAATTTTCAGGTCGTCCATGCTTTCTGTGTGTGGAGAGCAGCATGGAGTTGGCCCCAGGAGTCTTTCATCCAGTCTTTGTTTTTTAGTGTTGTTTAGCCTGTTACCTGAACAGTGCTCTTGCAGATCTCTTTGTTCTGTCAGACTTGTGGGTTTTGGTGTGTTACCACCTCCTATGCTGGTAGTCACCTTTTTTTTTTTTTGCTTTACTGAAGCCATCCCAATTAGTTCATATTGCTGCCACTTTTTTTTTTTTTTTTTCTTCCCGCTTAAGGAGGGACCCACTCAGCCTTCCTGGTATGTTTGGTAACTGTATAATTAGAAAGCTAAAAATAATGTACGGAAAGCAGCAGTTTCCCAGGAGGTGTCCCAGTTTGGCAATGCTGGGCTCTGAGTCACGCCTGCATCACTGAGAGCAGAGCAGGTTGAAGTGAGTGGTGAGTGGTGGGCACTGCCTTTCTGAGCAGCCAGGGTTTGCCAGTGTGTGGTGCAGCATAGCTGAGGTCTGGCCATCCAGCCGAAGTGCTGATAGTGCTGTGGGTGGAGATTTATTGCACTCTGTGTTCATTTAGAACGTGTAACTATGCTGACCAAAACCTTGCCCAGTGCTCTGAGTATCTTGGTGCAAGGAGCAATGATTCAAATAAAAGAGTGAATGTCCCCATCTTTGTCTGCAAGCCAGCAGATCTCAGCTCTATCAGCAGGAATGCTTTTATTCTTAAAGATAGTACTGCAAGCCGTATCAGATTTTCTTCTAATTTTTTTTTTGTTGTTCCTTTCATGCAGTGACAAAGCCATAAATTTCTCCTTCTCTCGTGCTGGCTTTTATTATTTATGGGTAGTGTGTTAATTCCCAGATTCTGAACTCCAGTTGGGACCCTATTAATGTTGATTCTTTACAGACCCACCATGAGAAAGGAGGTCTGTGGAATACTGAGGAAGCCTGTTTTACACCCTCTCTTTATACTTTGATTATGTGCTGTTCTGGGATAGAATTTGAATGAAGGAAATTGCAAATTTCATGCTATGAAATTTTCACCAGGTGAAAACCCTCGTTTCCAATTTATCATCATTTTTATCATATATCTTCCAGTTTTCATTCTTTCTCATCAGCCCTATCACTTAGATTTGTGTTGTCCCAAGGGAATCTCATCACATCGGCTGCTTCACCTTGTAACTGCCTGGGAAACTTTTAATTACGGATCTTATAAATGATGGCACCCAAACACAAGTGGAAAGACTCCCAATCTTCTTGTCTTTAGGCATTTATTATTTTGTGAATCATTCACCTGGTTTTTCTGGGGGCTGCTTTGTGACTTCCAAGCACTGAACACCTGAAATGCCATTGGGGTGACAGGAAGTCAGGGCTGAGTGCACAGAAAGCTCATAGGTATTAACTTAGTTATTTATCCCCTTCGTTCTCACTTTAATCTTCTTTTAGTAACCAAATTCAGTGAACTGCAGAGCTGCTTAAAGGTCTGTCTTGTTGTGAGCAGTTTCTTTCAAACTTTATTTTGTCTCTTAGGTGAAATAGGGATTAAATTTACAGCATGGTTTGTTCATGGCTGAGCAATGCTTAGTTCAAATTACAGTAAATCATTAAATGTGCTACCACTGGCTTTAGAGGGGAAGCAAATGCAGCCCAGTACTGGGACCATTAAACTTACAGGAAATGGTGAATGCCAAAAATAAATAAAAAAATATGAGAAACAGATTTTGGCTGAAAAACTGGAACCTTCATTGCAAGTGCTTTTTAGAACCTCTGAGACTGGCTTGCTGTCTTTGGAAGGAACATGACTTAGTCTTGTCTCGGCTAAACTTTGGGGAAGAAAAGGAGGGTGGCTGTGCTAGGTGTAGGTACACACTGGACAGGGCTGGGCACTCTGGTTCATGTCACACAGCCAAAAAACGGCATTCCTAGCCCTGGGATGGTTTACCTTCAATAAGTTGTGGCAGTTTGAATTTATTCGCGTTGAGTCAGTGAAAGAGGGTATAATAACTGTCTTGGGGAGGGAGGAAAAGATGTGCATGTAGATTTGTTTATCTGTGATGATGTGGGTCATTTATTCATTGCTGGAGCACAGTGTGGCTCTTGCACATATTTATTTACTTGCTAATGAAAAAGCTACAGAATTTTGGAGGAAGAGCTGGGAACACTGATTTGGTATCTGAATGCCTTCCATATTCATGCTGTGTGCAGGCAGATATTTCTTTATACCCCATTTTAAAATTCTAATCTATGATGCTGTAGATGAGCTGTGGGATGGTGGCTGACATTTCTTATCATTTCTTATCATTTTAGTTTTAATCAGAAGCTAGTTTAATCAGAAGCTCAACTTTATATAAACACTGGTAAATCAACTTGACTGGTCTCCTTAAGTGGTAATGAGGATTGTGATATTATTCTTCATAGCATGAATTTTTGAACATTAAATTTTGGCACAGTAAAATAATTTCTCAAGAATTCTTATCAAGAGTTATACAGAGAAACATTCACATGTACCCAGGGTCATGGCTGGAATTGACAGGAATCGAATACTTTTGCCACCCAGGTTATAGACAGGTGAGTGACTGACCTCACAGAATTCAGTCAGATTTTTATGAGTGATTTTGCAGTCTCTGGCCTCTGATGTCACCAAGCTCCTTAGAAAAGAGGAGAACTTCAAAAGGAGGACTGTGCTGTATCAGAGCTCTCATTAAATTACTAAACCTTATCCTTCTTATGCTGTTTTCCAGATTGATTTGTAACTAATCTTTTAACAGCACACAAAATCTGCAGGCCACCTGTGAGAAGGGGGGCTATTACCATTTAATAATATTTTCTCAACAGAGATACAAAAGAAATGCCCTGCAGAGTTAATCACAAATATCCACTGAGAATAAACATGCAGAATGTTACATCAACAGTGTTCCTACGTATGCAGCGCTCCAAGCTCTGCTGCTATTAATAATATGTTGAGAAGGCATGGGTGTGTAAAGGAATGAGGATGTTGTATGCATATATATATTTATATGTACCCACCAGCTGTATAACCTACATGCTAGACTTTACACAGCACCGTATCGGTTTCATCCTACTGCTGCCTGCAGGACTTCCCTGGACTTAATTACATGCTGGAAGATCTTCGCAGCATCAAACGGCAGATACATTATTAAAAAGGAGAGCTTGGCAGTGGCACAAGCTACATTCAGGAGTGCTAACTGTAAAATGCTGGATGATGACTTGTTTTTGTCAAGCTTGTTTGCCACACGTGCACCCCAAACTGTCCTAGCTGCAGATGGAAATATGGTTAGGTCATCAGAGGGAGGATGGATGTGTAGCCACCTGAAATTTATTTAGATAATAAACAGTTCCAGTACAGAAAATAATCCTTAAAAGCTGAGTCCTGGGGATTTCTTCAGAAGAGAACTTGCTTTTGCCCCTAGGAGCAAACCAATTTGCTTGAGAGAGCTGGTGAGCAAGCTGCCTGCTGCTGGCTGCAAAAGGAGCAGTGCTCCTTCTCGCTGTGAAGCGCAGAACCCTGAAAAAAAATCACATTTTTGCAAGTCAAAGCGGGGTTACTTGTGTTACCTGGGTTACTTGGGTTGCTTTTGGTGCTACAGAGCTTCTTCTGTCCCATCCTCTCCCTCCCTATTTTATTTTCTATCAAACAAGACTCCTGCCTATGGAGGAGGAAGGATTCACAGTAATGAAAGCACACCTCTTGGTTCACACCTGGTCTGCTGGGCTTTTATTGCCCTTCACAGTTTTATAAAGAACCATGCAGGAGCTCAGCTTTAGGTGTGTCCTATATAGAGCTTTGGGTGTATCCTACAGAGAGCTCTGGGCGTGTCTGCTTTACAGACAGGCGCAGCTCTGGCAATCTCATGGGGCTGCAGCCAGTCCTAAAATTTATTTCTGGGTGCTTTTACTGGCGAGACAAATTACCTGTGTTCGACTTTTCTGATGGAGGGGAAAGTTTTGTGATTAGCCGCTTTTAATGCTTTGCTGCACTGGAGAGTCACCTGAAATCCCAGTGTGGGGTGTGTGAGTGGGTGTTTGGCTTCAAGGCAGGACAGGGGGGTATTGAAATCATCTTTGTGCCTGCCCTGCGCTCCTGGCTGGCCACCTTCTTCCCCCTCTTGTTCGGCATTCATCAAAACACGGTGCTTGCAGAATGGATTTGCTGTGCTCTGCAGGAGCCTCTTGCAGTGCTCTCTTCAATGGGGAAGAGCAGCAATGTCCCAGTGGCTCAGCATGGCAGGATTGTCCTGGGGTGACTTTATGATACTGGTATCCCCAAACGTCTGGTTTATGTTATATATTAATTTCTGCACCTTTAAGACTGACTCTGAGAACTAAAGAAGTTAAAACTGCTGGAGGCTGATGGGAGTTTTCTCCTGGCCAATATATATATGTATATATGAGTGTTATGTACTCATGTGTGTACTCCTATACTCATGTACACATACATATATACACACACATACTCAAGAGTATGCATTCCTTACACTTCCTCAGCTTGGAGTGATAAAATTACTCTTTACATACCTGGGTAGGTGCATTAGCTACATGTTTGCAAAACCAATAAGAGCAGGACACAGTTCTCTCTTCCAGGGACACGGTCCTTCCTGTAGGAACCCCAGGTTTAGCTATTTGCTTTACAGGTCCCAGGGCACTAACTTAAGATGGTATCACTTTCTGGGCAATTTCAAATGCAAATATTAGTCATAAATTTGAAGTGTATGCTTCAAGGCGGGTGAGAGGATGCCAAAACCAACATTTATCCATTAAAATAAATCTTAATTACAACAGAGCTAAGTATTCTGATCTGACCACAAGATTTTGCTTTGAGTTTCCTTTTTATTATTTATTTTTTGCTAGATCATGGCTTTCTAGTGAGTCACATTCATACTTACTTATTTTTTTTTTTAAAAAAACTGATTTCTGAGTTGGTTTTTTTATGTGAGGGGGGGCGATTTAGTTTTGCTCAAAGTGGAAATGCAGAATCAATAATCCCTTCCTCTCTATCCTGTCCTGTCCTGTATCCTAGCCTGTCCAGTATCCTATCCTGTCTTTTATTCTATCCTGTCCTATATCCTATCCTATCCATTCCTCCCCCTGTCTTTTGTCCAGGTATAATAGCTTTTTCACAACCCTCTGCCTGCTGGAAAGGCTGTATCTACCGTCTTGACCAGATTCCTCATGTAGTCAGCACAGATGTCATACACCACCTTTCTCCTCCCTGGGTCTGAGGCTATGGTGATTTTAATGGGTTGAAAGACAACTTCAGCATTAATAACAGCAACATTCATTTATTTCTATTGCTTTTGACAGGTTATACAGATGTTGCAGTTACTGTAACATTATGTGCTTCAGATGTCAGATGTACTTTGATAATTTTACAAGATGTGTTTTGCCTACTTATTTCATCCCTGTTTAATTCAGGTTGTCCTTGATGTCATGGCAGCACCAGGCACATGTGACATGGATTCCCAGGAAGGGATTTAAATTCCTGGGCTTGCTGGGGCTTGCACAAGTAGCTCCTTCTTGCCTCAGACATCAACCAGCAGCATCTCTGCTGTCTGTGCCCCAGCCAGGTCAGGGATCTTTGGCTTCTCCACCACGTTAGTTCTTCCTGGCCTTGGTTGTGTGGTGGCTTTGGCTTTCCCTGAAAGCCACTGGTGACCCCAGGCAATGCCACTCCAGCTTCATTCTTACGCTCCTGAGGTGAATCTTCAGCTTGTAATGCTGGAGGATTTCCCTTGAAAGGGCTTCAGGAAGGGGAAAATATTGTGGACAGAGCAAAAAAGTGGCTCTTAGAGATGTTATGCATTAATTGCAGTCAGCAGTTGGGCTGTGTTGCTTTTATTGCATTTGCTGGGTTTTCCTTATTCCAGCTAGCACAGTGGGGATAAAATTATTTAAATTCCTCAATTTCCCTTTCTTTAAATTCCTGGGGCTTTGTTGTATTTATTTATTTATTTATTTATTTATAATTGTTTGTATTTTAAATTAGAGCAAAGGATTTATTTAAAATGGCTGCACAAAAAGCAGAGTAGAACATGAAATTAAAATGTGATGGAGGCAGAAATTAAATTAATTTAAATGAAGGAAAAAAGTGGACTTCTGTTTTTTTCAGTTATTATAATTTTAAGGGCATCGCCTTTTAAATATTGTGAGTTGAAATAGGAAAAAAGTATTTTGAAAAAACCCCAACCCTGTCCTTTTTACCATTGCTGCTGGATGCACCCAGCTGTGCTCACAGCAAGTTTTTCTTCAGGAGTAAAGTCAGCGTGGAAAGTCTCAACACGAGGCAGCACTGTTTTTGTTGTTCCCTGAGCACACCTCCTGCATACAAACAAGACTTGGAGCTCTGTGGTGATTTCAGGGCTGGGGAATGAAGTAATTGCAGCCAGGAAATTATTTTCTAATCATACTGTACTGAACTTGCAGAGGAGAGGTGATATCCAAGGCAGTTCCTCCTACGAGCTTTCTGTAAACCCCTGTTTGTGTGTTTGGCCACCTTTTGGGGTAGCATTGGTGCCACGGGGAGGAGGAACCTTTCCAAAGCTCCATCCTGGCATTACTGGCAGGGTTCTTTGACAAAAGAGCACAGAAAATCACTTTTGCTGCTCACTGGTCTGGATATTGCCGTAGAAAAGAGGCTGGTGCACACCTTTGATACCAAGCAGGCAAGTAATTACACACGAGGGATTAAAAGTTTTGGAAATGAAGGCATTTTGCTCATTCTGGATAGAAACTATTGATAAAGAGGTGAAGGAGACCCTAGGTTGGTACCCAGTGAATCTTAATAAGGTTTTGGGGTAATTGGCAGCTCGATTGCAAATGAAGTCTGTGATCTGTTGTCTGGTGGATAGGCTGTGCTCCTTAAGTTGCTCTTGAACTGAAGGAGATGAAGGTGGTTATGTGCAGAAACATCATTTTACAAGGAAGGAAAATTGTCCCAATCATACTTATTGAGTTTGTTGCTTTTTTGGTCAACCTGAAGCACCATGTATCTTTTATAAAAGGCTGAAATTACTCAGAATAACTGGATTTGTAGTTTTGAAAGTCAGTTGTAAAGTAATTTTGTGATCATTTTGCTGACTGAGACAGCAGCATGTTATATTTCTGGTCCTTTTGTCCCTTAAGACCTTCATAAAATGAGATCTTCTACCTCATGAACCCGTCAAAATGACTGCATTTGAAAGTAAATATGAAGGCATCAGTGAACATAATTTTCTTTAAGTTCAGTCCTGGTCTAATGGCTTTGACAGAACATCCAGTTAATTTTGCTCTAGGCTTCTGCTGCAATCTATCCTAAGGAAATTACTGAGGATGATCAGATTTCTTTGTTTGTGAGAGGTGAGTGCCGCTGAGTTGCCAGCTTGCTGGTGTGGCCAGGAGCTGGGGTTGCCTTTCCAGAGAGCGTGCACAGGAGCAGGGATGCACAGATGGAGAGTTCCTCCACAGGGAGGAATACCTGGTGTCCTCCAGCCAGGCTGGCACCGCAGGTGGCTTTAGTAGGGCATTGGCTCTCTAAATGTGCTTTCACTGGCCTGCAGTGGGGGCAGTGCTTCAGAGACCTCCTTGAATAATTGTGGGGCTGATCCCTCCTTGCCTTGCCAGAAACTTACTCATCCTTCCTGTTCCCTCCCAGCTGACAAGCACGGAACAGGGCTTTCCCTGCATTTACATGGTCCTGGGTGAAAAGTCAGGCATTAACCATTAAGCCACTTGGACTAGCCATATTTACCTGCCCAGGGGCTCACTTGTTGCGTGGTGGAAAATCATTGCATTCTGTACACCAGCAGTGGTTTGCATGGACCAGCAGAGAAGCTGATGTGGAGCTCTTGGCCCCAAAATTTTGTACACCTCGCAGTTGAGTGTTTTGCATGTAAATGTTGGCAAATGGATGGCTTGGTTGCCATCTTGTAATTAATCCACAGGGTCTTTTGGGTGGTGGTCCAGCTGTTTGAAGTTTACTGTTTTCATTCAGGAAAATGTCTTAAAGCAGAGAGGAAGTAGGGAGAAAGTCACTTGTCTTTATAAAGAAAAAAATATACTGAGAGTGTGTACACACAAGAAGCAAGAAAAATTGAATAGCGCAGAATCATAGAATGGTTTGGCTTAGAAGGGACAATAAAGATCACCTAGTTCCACTCTCTCTGCCATGGGCAGAGACAGCTTCTAGTAGAACAGGTTAACCAGAGCTCCATCCAACCTGGTCTTGAACACCTCCAGGGATGGACATCTACCACTTCTCTAGGGAACCTGTGCCAGTGCCTCCTACACTCACAATAAAGAATATTTTCCTAATATCTAATCTAAATCTACCTTCTTTCAGCTTCAAGCCACTCTCCCTTAGCCTATCCGTACATACTGTCTTAAAAATCAGCTTCATGTGGTGGAAGGGAAGCAAGAAATAAAGCAATATCCCTTGCTAACTGGGAGCAGGGCTCTTGCAACAAATCCTGACTGAGGCAAATTCTCCTCCTCCTTTTCACTTTAACACATTAAAACACAAAGCCTTTTCTCTCTTCCCAAATTGGTCCTCCTGCATGAGTCCTGATCTTGCAGAGTATGGAGCATAAATACATAAAAATATTCTGTGTTGGTAGTTTTGAAAGCAGTGTGTTTAGAATCAAAAGGAATATTCTGAACAAATTGGTACAGGGACTGTGATCTGAAACTACTGTACTCTTGCATTCTAAAAGTAGTAATTTTGGTCTTGGAGTCTCAATTTACTCTTAAAAGAAAAAGGTTGTTTAACCTTAAAAGGAATAAAACGGAGCACAAGTTTACTACCTAGCTTTTAATATCTTTGCAGAAGACATATGTTTTGCAATAATGTCGGTGTTTTTAAGTTTTGTTTCATCATAAAATAGGCTTTTTGAGTAAATTGTTTAATCAGAAATGTTGGCAGTAAAACGCAGTTTTCATTTTCTCCGAAATAGCTTCGGTTGTTGTTTTTTTTACACAGAATATTTATGGAAAATCTTCCTATTTTATGCTTTCTGTGGAGAGAAGTTTATAACTGGTTCAGTAAACTATTTCATGCTTTCGCGACTGATATCACTGCATTTCTAAATGTTAGACTTGAAAATCTGTAGTCATTCCTTGGAGGAGGTAGTTTTCCATCTTCCCAATTGCACTGAGCCTAGGGAAGATGCGCACAAATCTGGCTATGCCATTCCCAAGTTTACTCAAGGGTGATGCTCCTGGGTGCCAGTCTGAGCCAGCTGAGCTTTTCTGGGCTGTTGACTTCATTCATCTCCCTGCATTCATCTCCCTGCATATCCACAGGGCACAAACATTTAGCCAGGAATGTGTCCTGTTTTAGAGACAGACAAATCCCTCACTGCCTACCCCTTCCCCACCCTATTTACTGCTGCAATCGGTAATGATTTGCATCACAATCACCCAACCAGTTCTCCAGGAGTTGAGAGACTTTATCTTAGGAGTTATTGAGATACTCATTTGTTGCTGCAGCCACTTGTTAGGCAGGGTTTGCAGACAGTCCTGAAAGTTGGGAAACACTCCATAGATGCCATATGCTGATTTCCAGCCCGGCCTGTAGAATCACAAACTGAACCACTTAGGTTGCCATAAATACCTGCCCAGCCAGGTATTTAAATCCTCTTAGTCAAAGACAATAGCCCCCATTTAAACACTACCTGTTATGGCAAATTCTTGTATAGGTATCTTTCTTTGTATCTTAAAAAAAAACCCCAACCTCTTCTGAAATCAGTATTTCTTTCTATGAAAGATCTTTCAATGGGAGTACTTGACTTGCTGGTTTCTGTGTTGAGTGAGGAAACCCCAGAATATGCTGTGAAAAAGTTAGCAGAAATTATAAATTTAGATATTTTCCTCAGTGTTTCAGTGAGCTTTTTAAACTGTTCTACTGATTTCCTTTTACTTTCTGCTTCTGAGTTTTGCGCTTCCATTAGGTTTCTCAAAATCATTAATGCAAAGAAAAGCGTTGCTAGAAAAACAGAAAATGTGGGGCTTTCCTGTTTGGGTTTTTTTTGTGTTATTATTATTTTTTCATCTCTCCTTTTCTTTTTTCCTTTCTCACCCATTACAGAATAGGAACTGAAATGACCAGTAATTCATGAAGTTAAAAAAAATCTTATTTAAATAACATAAAAGTTTTATTCTTCATTGCCCTTGGGGAGTATTTTTGAAGGTCTGTGGCTAATTCTTGTTGATTTCAGGATGAAACAGGAGCCTAAACACCTTTTAAAATTCTTTCTGGTAGCACTTAGGGCACTTTATAAGTCAGTGGGATTTGTGTGCTTATGTCAATGAAGGACTTAGGAAAATCATATTTAGCAATTTTAGAAGCAGACCCACCAGTGGAAGCTGTGGGAATTTGTTTTTCTAAGTTGCTTAGGCGCTGCTGATAATCTGAAATGATTGCAGGTTTCCCATGTACAATTTAAAGTCCACTTCCTTTGGCCCAGGATCATTTTTCACTGCCTTTTCTGTTTCATATAAGAAACCATGGAGGCCCTTAATGTTTCTGAAAGTAAGGCAACACACAAGAAGCTGTGATTCCCTGAAGTGATATAGAAATCTTAATTACAAAGACTGAGGAGAAGAAAAGCATTCTGCAGTTAATACAGTATGTATTATCACTCCATAGGCAAGCAAGCAGATCAATTCTTATCTGACTTTCAAAATAAATTCACACTCAGAGGGATCCAAGGCTCTTCTGCGGGGCTGGTTGCATCCTGCTTGCTGGGAAGGGCTAAACCCACCTCCAGCTTGGCTGCTGCTGACTGTCCATGTCAAGGTACATGTCTGTAAAGCCTTACATGCAGAAAAATCTTTAATTTCAGTTTCAGGTGAAGCTGCAATCTTGACATGCATTTTTTTCCATCCCATTTTAAAGATATTTTTGGTTTGTGGTGTCATTTTGTTTTTTGTTTGTCTGGTTGGGTGTTTTTTATTCTTTTTTAAATCTTCTGTTTACAAAAACCCATACATTTGGGGCAGAAGCAGCAGTAAATTTCATAGCAATGGGTTTTAGGAAGGTTTTCTTGGAGACATGCTGGATGAACTTTCAAAAGGCAGGACAGTGCCTCATAGCAGGAATGTTGTCTGCTGAAGAGTTACATTGGGTGAAAATAACTCTTCCCTAAAACAAGCCTCATCTATCCTTTGCTGTCTGCTTTCTGCCAGCTTCCATTGCTGCTGATGGGATCCAGCCAGAAAAACCATTAAAGATAGGCTGGATGGGAGATGAGTCTTTTGAGAATCTGCCTCTAATGTTAGAGCAGTCAAAAAAATACGGCTGAGTACTTGGTGTAAGTAAGTAGTAGTACAGAGCATGAGCACCATTTTCCATTTCCATTAATCTTCCATTGGAGTTCACTGGGCTAGCTTAAGCCAGGGTTAAACCTAGGCATGTTCCTACCTTGGATTTGTACCTGGAATCGCAGCTTCAGTGTGGCAACAATTTAAAACTTACTAGGTTCTGAGTGTAAAAATATTTCTGCAGCATTGCTTTCCTGGGATAGAGGTGTATAGATGAGATACTGCTCTTGGCTTCATGTGGTGTATCCAGAGGGGTCTGAAATTTCCTGGTGGTTTGCGATTAAAAGTAATCTATAATAATAAATGCTGGAACAAGCTGAAATAAAAAATGAAAAAAAATTCAACCTAGGGAGCCTCTTTTGGTTCTAGGAGTATTTAAACAATCGTTAGACCTTAACTATTGGAATTAAGGGTTTGTTTTTGGAATACTGCTGCCAGCTAGCATGCTTTGGGATGCTGTAGAAAAGCTGAGGGATTCACCCGCTAAATTTAGCTCTTCTCCACTCAAAAATCTTTTTTTTGCTTCTTTCTGAAAGCATTTCTGAGCAGATTTTCCTGCCTTAAAATACAGGGTGGTGTAGAAGATGTAACATAACCCTCCTAAACAAACATACACTCTTATCCCCCCTCTCACCAGCTTTATTTACAGAGATCCTCCAGACTTCTCCAAGCCCCTGCACGAGGTTTCTTCAAAGGGGAAAACTTTCAGAGACTTAAATACTTACTTTGAAATGGTTGTAAAGATTGCAGCTTCTGGAGCAAAGCCTAGCTTTTGCAGGAGTCTGTTGGCCAGGTGTGAGAATCCATGGGCTGCTGGCCAGTATCAACCCCATACATCAGGTCTGTGGGCCAGTATAAACTCAATAAAGCATCTTTGAGGTCTTGAAGCTTTGAAGTTTGGGGAAGAAGTCTTGCCAGCCCCAAAGAAGGGGGCTCTGAAGTTGGAAATAACCATGATTAGTTTAGGAAGGATTTGCTGGCTTGATGTTTCGCTGTGGGATGCTGCAAACATCTCTGCAAAGAGGCTGTTTGCTGCTGCACTGAGATTCCTGCTTTCTCTCCTAACTGTTCCTAAGTCTCAAGTAATTGTTCGATGAGTGGTTTTTACAGCGCTTGTGGTTTATATTCCAGACTGTCTGGTGGTATCAATCTTGATTTTCTATGAAATATCAATTGATAGTATAAATGTGTTTTTAAGTAGCAAAATGCCATTGAGTTTAATATGAAAATGAAGCCATATTGGCAGAGGCTAAATTACATGCAGGATTTAGAAAACAGAGTGGATGCCTGTTCCAGCGTGAATTGATCCCAAGCTGGTGTGAATTCCCGAGGGTGGTTATTGTGTTTATTGCTAAGGTGGGTGATGAATTCACGTCATCTCTTTTGCCCTGGGAGCCAAGGATAATGTGTCCCTTGGGAGCTGGCTTCAATTCTTATTTTCCTACTGCAAAGTTCTCCATCTGAGCATGGACCCAAGATCTTTCCTCCTGAGCTGGGAGATAGGTGTGGTTTTAGCTGAGCTCAGTATCTTGTTTCAGAAAGTATCGGCCAGCAGGGATTTCTAAAGCAGGGAGAATTTGGAGAATTTTGAATCAATCTGATAGTTTTGATGTACTGGTACCTTGCCTGTAGTAAAGCAAGAGCTTTACTGAGTGAGGATGCTTTTGACCTTTCCAAGCATTCTTCTGGTTGTCATTTGTCTGGGTGCACGGAGGAGTTGGCAGCCTTGGCACGTCTCCAGTTGTGCTTCCTGCTCTGTTTGGAGACAGAGATGCGAGCACCAAAGTGGCTTTTCATTTCTGCTGTTCAACTCTCATGGCACTCTACTCCCCAAGTGCTGATACAGTAAATCTTTGCTTAGGTCTGTAGTTTTCTAAACTTATGTGTGATGCATCATCAGGATGGTGCTAAAGCAATCTGTAAAAAGATGCTTGCTGTGCAGGTAAGCATTTCTTATTTGTCTCTACTATCAAATGAAGTGCAATATTTTCATATATTTTGCATTTATCCAGCTCTCTTGGTGCATAAGCGATGCAATTCAACTTGTAGTTTTCCTTACTAAGAAGTAATACAGCTCTTCATTTTAAATACAGTCCTCTTTTGTGAGGAATTTGAGGATCAGTTGGTACTATTCTTATTACTGTCTAGTTTACTGTGAAGAGAGCTGGGCATCTGAATTTTGGCATGTGTCAGGTTTGAAGCTGCTTCACTTGCACATAGTAGATGATGATGGTTCTGTCAGGCAAACCCTGTTAAAACTTGTTCATTGCTCAAAATGGAAACATGAACAGCTGCTCATTGCTTGTCTGTGTCTTTGCTAATTTTTAGGATTGCGTTTGTTCTCATTTAGTAGCAGTTGTATGAAAGCTGTCAAAATGTCTGATTATTTATAATTTGTAATAATAATTATTAATTTTTCTCCCATGTTTAATTCATGTTTCTAAATGGCCTGACATTGCTCATGAAGTGTCAACAGAATAACTTGCAAGTGATGAGAAAGTACTATTACCCTGAAATAGAAATTTGAGCATCCCTGAATATAGGAGGAGCCTTTTATTGTCTGCTTGTATATTTTGACCCTCTTTGCTGTCACAGCTGATCACCTGATGAATTTTTGACAGGGAATTCTTCCCATTCTGTTGTCTTACAGGTGTGGAGCTGGGGCAAGGTGATACCTGGAGTCATGTAGGTGCCCTGGCTCCCTTCCCATTTGGATGTGCTCTCCCTGAGCCATGGAAATTGTCTCTGTGGTTGTAACATCAGTGTAACGTGGTGCTGATGGGGCAAAGTGTGCTTGCTAAGTGATAGACGAGCCCTCCACAATTTACAGGATAATTACTTGAGCTGGGTGAGCAGAAATTGAGGGCTTGTTCCCCTCCCAAGGCATGGGGTATCATGAGAAAATCATGAAGGTAAAAGAGTCTCTTGGTCTGCCCTTCCTCAAGGACTAATAAAACTCTTATTAATGCTGTCACCTTCTTGTCAATGGCTCAGTCCCCTTGGCTCTCTAGGAATCTTTCTGCTGGTGCCTGAAAGTGATGCTTGTATCCCTGAGCCTCTCCCCTTCAAGACACCTAGTCATAGCTGTCTGTGTGTGAAAAAGTTCTTGGAGAATTTTATCTCCTAGTTAAATGTTCTACCTGGTGGATCTGATGATTTTGATTTTTTTTTTTTTTAATTACATTCATTTACTAATACAAAAATAAAATGTAAGATGGGGGTTTCCTAGTAGCATGATGGTTTTTTTGTTTGCATTGCTCATGAAAGTAAGTGAAAAGCCACTTAAACAGGACTCAAGTCTCCTTGTAGAATAGAGATCCTATTTGGATCTCTTCACGCAGCCTTGCAGTAAAATGATTTTATCTTTTCCTTTAGATATTTTTGTTCCTATGTGTGGACAAGATGAATAGGTCATTAAGATTTCAGCAGCCCTCAGAGTTCCTGAGAAAAGGATGAAATTACGGAGGTATTGGAGGGAAATGATATGATCCGAATCACACTGAACTGTTGAGCAGAACCTCCCAGAGAAGCTTCTTGATAACCTCCTCCCTTTGCTGGGAAAACAGCTTTGCTGATACTTAGGGCATGCACAAAACTCTCTCCCAGGATCCAGGAGGATAGGGAGGAGGTGAAGGGCAGAGAAAGCTTGTTCCCTGGGCCAGTCAGCTTAATAGCTGGTTCATGGTGCTGTGTGGGTGAGCACTCTTGGTAAAGGAGGATCAAAGGAATAAGATTTTAAAGTCATTGCTGCTGTACCACCTCCAAGCGACGGCCTTGGCACTGAGCAAGGACTTCTGTTTTCAGGGCCACCTGGGAAATAGCACTGAATTGTTTTCCCATCCTAGTGGTGGCAGAGCTTGTGGGTGCTGGTAGTGGCTTAAATAAACCCTTTCCTGCTTTGGAGATAAGAAGGGTTGTGGCATTTCTCATTTTAACTGGATTACTCTAGCCTGTGGTTTGAAGGAAGTTTTTGTCTGTTGAACATAATTATAATTCCCTAAATTTTAAGCTCAGATAACTAAGGCTGAGTTATAGAAGTCTGCTTTTTAATATCTTAAGCAGGAGTATTTTGTATACATAGAGAAAATAGTCTAGAAATGCAGATATTTAGGCGAGATACAAGTGAAATAATGATTGTGCTGTGCTGGGCAATTTATCTAAATGCTTTTTGCCTTGGAGCTATGCATGGGCTGACACCCCTGTGGGCTCCAGGCTGACCTCTTTGGTGGGTGCTTAAGATGCCATGCAGGGAAGGAATGTTCACTTGATCATTTTGAAGTTCTAGAGTCCCAAATGTGCATAGCTGAGGTGTCATCATGATAAGAATCCTGAAAATGTTAAGAAGCACTAAGCAATGTATTTGTACAAAATGAGCAACTTTAAACATTCACTTTTTAAGGCAAAATTATTTCCAGAATTTATCTTCTTGACCTGCTGTGTAACTATAACACATAGTTCTAAATATAACATTTTTATAAATGACCATTTCTGTTGCCAGTAATAGGTCTTATGCAGTGCATTGCCATGACACCTGACTCGCTAGAAGTACAAGTTTTTATTAATGGGCAGATAAAGTTGCTCTTGCATTGCATCTTGTGGTCATTGCCTCCTGGAGTATAAATACACACAATAATGTTGTTTAGCGTGACACGTACTGTTTCACCATATTGACATTTCCATTCTAATGCACTATACCTGTCTGGTAAGGCTACCTTTAATGTGCACCATGAGCATAAAAATCATCAGCAGAAAAGAAAAGCAGCCCACTTGAAGAAATAATAGCTCATTTAGTATTGTATTACTTCTGCGGAAGTTTTATGTGTGAACAAATGTTGCAGTTTTTCAGAGCGTGCTCCAAACTTCAAAATGCATTGTGCAACCAGCGTAATAAAATGGTGATTGGGCCATGGGAGAGGTGCTGTGTCTCCCAGAGGGAAAATTTCTCCTTCTTACTCATTTAGCCTATGGCTGTTCTAAAGGAGATGCAGTCACAGAGTACTGAAGTTGAATTATGCACAGCCCCCACTTAGGCAACTCTCCATCTTTATTAAATTGAGTGGAATATCTTCTAGATGAAATATGGGTGGAGGAGAGGGAAAGTGTCTAGAGATGTCAGGGGAATAGAGCTAGAAAGGACCAGGGGACTTGGGGAATAGGACTTGCAACACAAAGAAGTGCAGTAGAGACTACTCTTTCCATCAGGAAGCAGAGCTCATTTTGTTCTTTTTTATTTTGTTGTAAAATTTGAGAAGAGAGAGTAGAAAATAGTGAGATTTTCCTTTTTTAGTACCCCTGAAGACTACTGGGAGAGTTCAGATTTACAACACAAAATTTAATAGACTCCTATTGCATAAGGTAAAAATATGATCCTTAGGTATCTTGGAGAAGTAAAATCATATGCCAAGGTATTCCTTCATGCTGAGCATCTCTTTCCCCCTCTACCCTGTGGGTACTGCTTGTGCACTGCAGTACCAAGATCAACTGGAGCTTCATTTTGCCCAAATCTTTCACATCTTCCTATGGAGCTCCAGCAAAGTAAACTCCAAAGTTTTTTGAGTTTTTTTTTTCCTTTTTTTTGTCCTCAGACAAGTGGTGCTTGTGCTTTGGCAGGAGTAAATAAGAAGTGACATGGTCGGCAGGAGCAGCTCTGAATTGGCCCTTGTCTCCCATTGTGTCTTTTGCCAATTAAAGGTCATTCACAGGGCACAGCAGTGGGGACGTAGGGGCTAAGCCTATTGTGCACACATTAATGTTCACTGAGATCAGAAGCAGCTGAAAAATTCGGGGGCTGAACCCAGTTTTTGGATGTTGGCAGGGTGATGCTGGGAAAAGAGGCACATGAGCATTCCTGCCCAAGGATGCACTTCTGTCACCAGCAGCCAGCTCTGCTTGATTTTTCTGCAAGCGGCTGCTGGCTCTGTTACCTTCCTCTGTGTCTGGTTGGTGGAATGCTTTTTGGGACAGGTGTTGTTGGTGTCACTATGCAAGATGGGATGCTGAAGGTGCTGACATGGTAAGAACAGACACACTTCCCAAGAGCGTGCGGCTCCACTGCTTTCTTCCTATATTTCTTTGGAGGATGTCAGGGCTTGAAGACAGTCATGGTTTGAAGGCTGTGACACTCCTGTTGGTTGACCTGTTAGAGGTCTCTGTTTTCAATGTGGCAGAACCAAGTGGAGAGGTGTTTCGGGTTCAGCACGTTGGAATCTCTGCAGAATTTTGGTAGATGGCAAGGGCTGAAGAGGGTGGTATGGAGCAAGTGATGCCCAGTGCAAAAAATCAGAATTTTGAGCTGAGAGGACCAGCTCTGTTTGGGGGCATCTTCTCCCATGTTTTAGTGGTTTACTTTCTGTCAGATTCTTGTATTTTCAGTATTTCTGGTGTGCTTATTTACTGTTCTGGCAATTTTAGAAAGCAAATAGTGAAAACTTTGTTTCTCCACTGCCATTTTGGAGGCTGAATACATTGGGAGAACGGAAATGAGCAGCTAAAATACAGTCACTGCTGTGCCATATATCTTTGTCCATAAATTACCACTGGTGAAGGCAAAATGCTAAAAGTGGAGGGATGATAGGTCTGGGACTGGAATTAGGAGTTTTCTTAAACAGAATGGAATTAGGTAGCAGGCTTCCCTTGGAGCACGCAGGGTGGGTTAACTCTGACTGTGGTGCTTCCATGGGTTAATGTCAGGCTCAGGTGTGATCCTTTGAATTTGTAGCTGAGACGAAAGAAGTAATGGTGTAAATGTGCCAAGGCAGCAGGATTAATAACAGGTGTTAAACCGTATTTCAGGAGACGTCACTACCCAGAAAACATACATCTCCAGCCTCTTCAGCCCTGCATTGTTTTGTAGAGGCTTTATTTCATGTTGGGCATGACAATTTGATAGCGGATTTTCTTCACCTTGTGTTCTCTAGGCAACTTCTCAATGTGGCTGTCATATCTTGTTATCTTTTTTACCATGAATCACGTGGTTTAAGCTGTTTTTTCTTTTAAATGCAGCTCCTGGAATTGGAATATTTAGTACTGATTTCTCCATTCATTGAAAAAAAAATAATTTTCAGCAATAATACTTAGCACCCAGTGTCAGCAAAGGTGCACTAAAGTCTTTAGAAAGATATGCTGATGAATCTGTCTTGTTCACCGAGTGCTGCCCAGGGGACTGAAGGAGGCCAGGAACGGAAGATGCTCTTTAGCCATAGGTTTCTGCTGCATTTTTATTGTTGTTTAATCAGTGTTTCCTTGGAGAGACAGGATGAGCTGATGAGGCACCTCTAAAAATTAATGTCAGGGCGACTTTTTCTTCCAGGTCTGAGTAGCATCCCAAGGTGAAAGGCTGGTTCCTTTGAAAGGATTGCCAAATTCACATCGACTGGAGGCAGTCAGGGTAGCACAAGCAGGTTTTATTGCGCTGCTTGCAGCTACAGCATTATAGCGATTGCCAAAGGAGACACCACAGGTACTATTGACTTCAGCTGCTGCAGTAGGAAGTGCATGGTTTGATAAAATGAATGCCTAAATGCAAGGAAAGTTAACCAGTGTAATCGTCCTGTGCAGGAGTCCTTGATGTTGTCCCTGTAAGTGTGTGTCATGGCCAGGGTTTTTGCAGAGCTCATCCAGCGGGCAGTGGAGCCTGCAGGAGGTTAAACCCTTGCCAGCCCCTCAGCTGATGAATCCAAACATGAGGAGGAGGGAGCAGAGCTGGATCTGTCCCTCAGTGGGTGTTGGTCCCTCCTCCCCTTGCCCAGGAGTGCAGTATTTTTGATTTATGGTGCTCGCCTTTGGTTTCAGCATCATCATTGCTCGTGTCTGCTGTCTTAATTTCTCATGCCTGACAACCTTCACGGGTGAGCTGGCTTTCCACTCCTTGATCCAGAACACTTCTCAGTTTATTGCTCACACAACAGAGTCTTTTAATTGAATTTATATTTGTTTGGATAGCACTTGTCAGTGTGGCATGAATCTTCATCAGGTTCAATTGTCTTTCACCGAGCTCATATGTAATCCCCACAGTAAGTGTTCCAAAACTGGAATGCTTGTTTCCCCTTGAGGGAAGAGGAACCTGCTTTGGAGCATGGCTGTCTTTTTCCAATGCCCATTCAGTGCTTTGCACCATGAAGCTCTTGTCCCATACTGGAGACCATTAATAAGGTTGTGATGCTTGTTTTTTTTATTTTTTTTTAAAATTCAAATTGAATATTTATATAAGATAATTGTAACTGCGCTTATTTTTGATACTGATGAAGTACAGTATTTTTAATACAAGTGAAGAGATATGCTGAAGCATCATGATGCAAACCCAGAGAGGAATGGGGTTGTATGGTCATATGCTTCCCCTTTGCACATTGGAGGACCAAAGTCTCCTGTGGAATAAGCAGCTCCCCTTTTACAGAGTCTGGGTTGAAAGGCCCTAAGACCTTGAGAATTACTGACACAGGAAACATGGTAACAGTACTGGAAAAGGGATAAAAGAAACAGTACCGTAGTAATTCAGTTAACAATATATTCGACAGAATGCATTCATAACTCTTCCTACTTGGGGACACAATTTGCTTGCTGTATTATGCCAGTAGAGATAACCCCTAATTCCTTTCGTATCCTGTTTTTGAATCATTTTGTTAAACAAAGGCCTTTGAGTCCTCCTTTGTTGCTGAGAACAAATGGTGAGATTTTGGGGACTGTAGCTACTTTTGTTATTCACAAATTCCAGAGCCTTTCAAAATTCTTCATCATTCACATTCTGGGCTTCACCGCACAATCATTCATTATGTCAGCAGCTGCCTGGGGAGTCTCACTTCAGCTCATTCAGCCAAATAATAAGCACTGGGACAACTGTTTCTGCATTAAAATAATAATAAAATAATAAATAGAGCTTCTTGCATGTGAAGAACAATGTAGCTGTCTTTTGCTTTTTGACACATCCCTGTGCCAAAGTCAGCGATTGGTTTTGCTCAGTGTCTGTTTTGGAATGAACCTGGCCATTTGGGAAGTTAGGTTTTTGATATGACCAGGCATTTCAGTTCTGCCCAATTTTTGGTGCTTTTTAAATATGTTTTGTTTCTCAGATACCTCTTTCCTATTCCATTAATTTGACAGGAGGATTTGTGATGCTCACCTGCCGTGCCTTTGCAGGTGTATTAGCACATATGTGTATAGCTGTGGAGATAACATACCCCAGCAAGCACAAAGTGGTTATTCCTGGTATGGAAGCAGGATTGCAAATGAGTGATCAGCACAGTGAATGTGTATCTTTTAGTGCAAGTTTTGTTTTTTCAAGTGCGTGTGTCCAAGAACCTAATAATAATATTGGTATGAGGCTACATTCTTTCTCTTTAGTTAGGATAAAGAATGTAATTTTCAGAGTGAGGCAGGATTACTCCTTCCATCTCCTGTGCAAACAGGGCGCTAGCTGGCTTGCCGTGCAGTATGCAAATATCAGCGTCCCATCGTGCAAGGTATCCGTGCTGCAGTCTGCCCGGTAGCAGACTAATCCAGGATGGCTTTATCCAGATGTCATTCTGTCCCGAAATCTGAAGTGATGCACCCTGCCTGTGCCGTTGCCTCATTCATCGAAGTGAAATTTGCATGCTGATTCAGCTGAGCAAAGGGAAGCTGCCTTATGGCTTTTCAGGGATGTATAGCTTTCCATGCATCAGACAGGCTGTGCATGACGTTGCCACCTTTTGCTGAGCTCTTCTCGCCTACACAGATAGTATACCACATGCAACTGGAACCCACTATTGGTTGTGTGGAAGCAGTTCTGTCTGTTAGAGGAAGGAATTTGGATGTTTATGGGAGATGGGTAGAAAAAAAATAATTCAACTTTATTGCCTTTTTTGTTTTGTTTTGGTTTTTTGATTTTTTTAAGTCCGGACACAGGTTTCTTGTCCTGTCCAGCTGGCTTCAGTCCTTTTCCTGCATACACTGGGTAATAAAAAGTAGGGAGAAGAAAAGCATTTAAATTGTATTTGTAGCTGATGTTGTTCTTGGTGAAGCATACAGAGCTTGTATTTTCAAATAGCATAATTTGCTTTCAAATATTAGTCCAGCAACAGGAGCTCCTTGTACCCTGCCATCTCCTCTATCCCTTGGAGATGGGGGCATTGCTTTTCCAACTTGAAGCTGAGCTTTGATCTGCACAATCCCCACTGTTGCTCACCTCAACCGTGCTGTGGCCACTCCATATTTATGGTCAAGTACTTTTTTGTCTATTTCTTTTTCTTTACTTTTTTCCTGTTTCTTTGATGGTTTTCAGTTTGGGTGTTTTGTCCTCAACTGTCCTCACCTTTGGTGAAGTGACTGTGTTTTCTTTTCTCCTTGAAGAGCTGCTAGCAGGGCATTCTGTGACAACACAACTGTCAGTTACTTAAATATTGCATGTTTTGTTGGCCTTTTTCTGGAGATGGTGTTGATCTGAGCTTCATAAGCTCTTGTGCAACTCTGAATTCAAACAACAGGCCTTGTGAGCTACATTCCTAACTTGACATGTAGCAAAGTGCCTTACCCTCCCTCCTTCCACACCCCCTACGCCCCAATTTGGCTCCCAGCCTTATTCCTTCTGTTTCTACACCTCCCTTCTTCAATCTCTGCAGAGGATGCTCAGCCTACGCCTTTGCATAGCTGAAGCATCTCAAAAGGGCAAGGTTTTGATGACTTTCAGGTGGCCTGGGCCCCAGCCTCCCTGTCCAGCAGCTTCAGCCTGATTATTTGTAAAGTAGTTCTTAGTCACTCCCTGGCTGCTCCACCACTTACTCATTTCTCTGCCCTGTCTTAACTTTTAGAGTGTTTTGCTGCTCTCTGTGTGTTCATACAGTGAGGTTGGAAAAGCCCCCTTTTTCCCCTGACACTTACCTGGAGGAGAGTTGGAGAGGTGGTGTGAGTGATGGCTCTTCTTGGGTGAAGTCAATGCTGGGCTTCACCAGTGGAGAGAGGCAAAGGGCTCTTCTAGTAGGCAGCATTTCTGAACCTACATAAAAAATCCCGCCTTGTCTCCCCCAGAATACCCAAGGCACATTGTAAAGTGAGATGGGCTACAGTCTTCATGTGATCTAAATGTGTCTTGCACTAGAGCTAGATATGCTCAATAAGGAAAGATATTAAATAAAAAAAAATAAAATAAAATAAAGACAATAGATTCTGATGGGGAAAGTTCCTTTGCATAATTTGAGTGGCTGGAAAGCTGCCTGGGAGAAAAGAACCTGGGATGCTGGGAGGCAGCAGCTGACCATGAGCCAGCTGTGCCCAGGTGGCCAAGAAGGCCAATGGCATCCTGGCCTGGGTAGCAGAAGTGTGGCCAGCAGGAGCAGGGCAGGGATGGTCCCTCAGTACTCAGCACTGGTGAGGCTGCAGCTCGAGTGCTGTGTCCAGTTCTGGCCCTTCCCTATAAGAAAGACACTGAGGTGCTGGAGCATGTTCAGAGAAGGGCATTGGAACTGGGAAAGGGTCTGGAGCATGAGTCTAATGAGGAGCAGCTGAGGGAACTGGGAGTGTTTAGTCTGGAGGAGACCAAGGGGGATCTTATTGCTCTCTAAAATTACCTGAAAGGCGATTGTATAAAGGTAGGGGTCTGTCTTTTCTCTCAGGTAGAATGTGACAGGACAAGAGGAAATGGCCAGAGGAGGTTTAGATTGCACTTTAGGAAAAATTTGTTTCCTGCAAGGGTGGTCAGTCATTGGAATGGGCTGCCCAGTGAAGTAGTGGAATCTACATCATTGTGAAGAGTTTAAAAACTGTGTGGCACTTAGGGATGTGGTTTAGTGGTGGTTCTGGGTTAATGGTTGTATTCTATGCATTTTACAGAGCTTTTCCATCCGTAACGATTCTATGATTTCCCACTCTTTTTTTTTTTCATAGGTTACTATGAACTTCCTAAAAAACTGAAGTGATGCCTGTCTGTGCCATAGCTTCCTAGACCTTACCCAGCACCCTGGTGCAGTTCCAGAGCTCTGGCAGCAGGGCAGAGCCTTGTGTGTACACTGTCTGCAGAGTCTGCATGCTGAGGTGTGTTCCATCTCCCTTTTCAAAGTCAGGAATGCAGCCTGGACGTGAAGGGGTGAGGTGTGATCCCCTTCATCTGTTTCACTCAGTTTAGCTGCTGGGGCCCTCCTTGCAAAATTAAACAGAAGTCTGAGAAGAAACATAATTACATATTTATGCAATAGCTACACAAGTTACGCAGAGGCTGTGAGGACAAGCATAATTTCTGCTGGCCTGCCCTCCTGGCACACACTTTGCTTTTTGTACATGCTTTTGGACACTTCTGTCTGGGTCAAGATGAATCACTCCCTGAATTCCCCTGACTATATTTACTCAATCTCTGCTGACTATAAAAGGAGCCTGGTGAGTATTTAGGCTGCTGATGGCTCCATTTTAGTCACCAGCCTTTGGGAAGCTGAATCTTTTGTTTAAGACTCATTAGCCTGGAAACTGCTGGGAAATGATGATCTGAATGCCAGGAACCCCTGCAGCTGTGCCACCCCAGGAGGGGGAGAGGCAGGTAGGCATGGGGGCTGCAGCCTCTCCCATCCCTTCAGCATTTAACTGTGCCCAACGGGAAGCTCCTCCTGAAGCCTGTACCCCAAAGTTTGGTTTCCCTTCTGCAAACCTACCTGTCCATCAGGGCTGTGCCTGCAGGTCAGTTAAACAGGATTTGCCCTTCACCCTATAAGGGTCCCTGCTGTGACATTCTGAGCAGCTCTTGGTCCTTGGCAGGGTCTGGGGCTACAAAGACATATTGTCTAAGACTGGCAATGTATCAAGTTGCAACAACTTTTCCATGAATTAAACTTACTATGAGTGAGGGAGCAAATAGCTTATCTTCCAGTCTCATTACTAGAATGGATATGCCATAAGCATTCCAGAAATACACTCTTTGAAGATATATAAAGAAGACTGTGTAAAAATCCATATCTGTTTAGTTACAGTGTGATGCAACAGCTATGCTTTCAATTCCAGCAAGCTGAGAGCTGCTGGAGAAATGGTTGAACATGGGGCAGGGTGGCGAGGAGCTGTTGGTAGCACATTCTCTGGGTTTCCTGCACTCCAGCATCCCTTTTCCCTGACAAAGGCAGCAGCTGTTGCTGCTGTACACAGATGTGGCAAAGTCCTCCAGGAAGGGAGGAGCTGACACTCTGTCTTAGAAGCAGCTGCTCTTAAATGGTTATTTTCCTCTATGATTTCCCTCAGCTCCGAGTCTCAGTGATAGCTCCTCATATGGTGCCTGCCTCTTCCAGCTCTCAGAGGACTTCTTGCATGTCAGAGAGGCGTTTTTACCTTCTTCTCTTTTTTAGGAGGTAAGAGCTTAGTACCTTGCTCTTATTTTTGGAAGCCTCTGTGCAGTGTATCCAGATTAATTTGCCTGTAGTGTGCTGGATGATCCATGAAACCAGGTATCCTCCTCTCTTCCCCTGAACAGCCCCTCCAAACTCAGACTCTGAGATTTCCAGATCTCTGGTATCTGATGCATTTTGGTTATTTCAGGCTGTGAGTTTTCATGTTATTCAGGAAAATTCCTTTCAGTCTTGTATTTTGCACTTTACTTGCCCAAATCAATAGTTGTTTTCCCTGTTACCTGCCTTGCATCTAGATATCAACAGAGTTAAGAAGTACCGTATTGACTTTTCCACTTTTGCAGCTTGTTCATGTGAACTTTGATCCTCTTTTTGCTTTCCTACATCTGCTTTTACACTGGATTTATATGTGCCTTCTGTGCCTCAGCCACAGCTGAGAAACTTCACCATAGTGTAGGTGTGGCTTGAGGTTTCCCGTTACTCTGCTTATTTGCTCTTAGAAAGTCCTTTTTCTTAGCATTGCTGGTGGTCTTTGTGAACTTGTTTCATTCAGGAAGGAAAGGCGCCCCTCTATTAGTGTCTTTGCTAATCAGGCATCTTGGGTATAATTTTCTTTTGACTGAGCACTATTTTGAGATGGCACCTTTTGTACCATGATCTAGAAACTGCCTGGCAGGAGTTGTGCTTTCAGGTGGCAACCCCCTACTTTGCTATGTTCACATTCAAGTACCTGAGCTCAATCTTTTTATCAGTATTTTTATGGGTACTGGTCCTTGCTCCAGTATCCTTCACACATCCTTCTGCTGATCGTAAGGTTGTCTTTCCTGGTGGAAGATTTTTTTTTTTTTCAGAGAGGAAGTAATTTTCTGGAGAAAAAGTCCTTATTTTTTAAATAAGAAGTCTGGGGGAGGGATAATTGTTTCACATTCTCTAAAATGTCATCATAGTCTTTTATTCTTGCAGATTCACAAAATGCTTTAAATGTGCATAATCATCTTTCAGTAATTAAGGAGAAAACGAGTCACTATTTGGGTTAATGCATTTTAAACACTAAAAAACAATTTTGCATCCTGTAGCTCTGTTGGACTCCTGTGCAGGTTCGAGAGCTTGAAGAGATCAGCCTTCTTCTTTCACTGTCAACTATTTGCATTTAAGCACTTGTTAATAATTTAGCAAAGGACAAAACTGAGCTAAAACCTTGAGCAGGCTTTGTTTTCCTTTGACCAGAGTGTATAAGCTTTGGCTGTAAATCACCAGGAAGGCATTTTAGTTCAACTTTGAGTCTCAGTTTTCCTCAGTGGAACACAATAATGGAGGTTTTAGTTTTGTCAGTACTCTTGGTTTGACCACATTCCTGCTGATTTGTTGATCACCACCAGTGAGCTCAGAATGTTGTCAGAGTCAGTACTGGATGACCCTTTGCTGAGACCTGGCTCCTTAGACTGCTCTTCACATGTTGCTTTGAGTTGCTTCCAAAGCTGCGTGTGATTTCTGTGAGCTGCAGGTACCATGAAAAGATGCTGTGTGTCTATTCTCAAGGACAAAAACCATTTCTGAAAATGGTCTATGTGAATTTGGCCAAATGAGAAAATAGCACTGCGGTGGTGGTCTCAAATCAGGCTAACGAGAGAGGAAGTAAAATTCAAACATATAGATTTCAAAGGAGCAAAACCACCCCACCCTCACAGTCTGGAGCACTTAACATCTTTCCATTTAACCTGCAGACCTGTGTGGCCATATTTATTTAATCTGCCGACATCCAGGGACGGATATACTGACAGGGACTCTGTGATCTTAAGCTTTGCAATCAGTCCTGTCTCCTGCCCTGGAGAGGTTCTGGAGGCACATCCCCTCTCCTGCTGGCTGCTTGGGTTGTGGGGCTTTCTGGCGTCTCTTGGGCCAAGGAAAACTGCCATGTTTTGCCATATCTATGCCCTCCCCTGCCTCTTGCCACACTGACTGATTTTTTCCTCCCCTGATCTCACTGAAGTCAGTTTAATGCTAGTGGAAGGCTCAGTCAGAGCTTAGCAGCCCCTGGTTTATCATCCATAATACTCAGAATAATGTGACAGCAAGGGCAAGGATGAGAGCACGGGAAGAGCCGCTCGATCCAAGTGTGCAGCTGGGTCAGGATGTGACCCCCACTGTGCACAGCAGTATGTAGGACACACACCCTGGCTGTCAATAACCAAACTGGTTTCGTGTCCTGACTTTAATAATACATCTCTCTGAGGGGTGGCTGCTCCAAATGCTCCCTGTTGGCCTGCATTCCTAGTCAAGGCTATGTCTGGAATCTCCCCCTACACTTTCAAGCTACTGATGGTCCTTTTACTTCTCATTGCAGCATTAAGCTAGAGTGAAATAATTTTGCAAATCCTGTACATTGCTACTAACACGTCTTTAGTATTACCAGGCAAGGTGTATTTTCAGTTGTGATAAGTTTTCTAAATGCAAACAAAGCAAGCAGCAAATTCTTTCCTTTCAGCTGTAACAGTATTTTTGTTTGTGTGACTTTGTGTATGTCAGGAGAAATAGAGTTTTCTTTTCTTCTGCTTACGCCACTTAGTGCAGAAAAGATGGGAATACATAGGGTAGTTTAATGCAGATGTCAAAAACTACTATGGAGGAGTAAAGTGGTCACAAAAGAACAATATACGAGGTCTTTGGAAAAGAAGGAGCGCCCGAGCAGCAGCGTGTTTGAAAGGAAACCTGCACAAGATAAATTCCTCAGTATAAATCCTTTCTAAGTTACTATTCTTGCAGTTTGTGGCTTTGTTTATTATCAGATTGCCTTCATCTTGTGGGCTCCTGCAACTGGAGTTTATCAGGATTGAGTGACATGAAGGTGTTTGCATATTCAAAAATTAGTCTTTTTAAGACTTCCCAGTGGGACTTTTAGCTGTGCTTACTCTGCTTATCCATTCAAATCCACCGCTACAGTGTTTTAAAATCATAACTGCATCTGAATTTCACCATGAAATAAAATATTGTAAGTGAGGACACATGTTAGCAATCAACACAAGATCTTTCAAATGAACCCTTGTGCTGCAGGATGGGAGGCTGTTTCCAGGGAAGTATTGACAGACCCTTGATCAGTTGAAGCCCGGGGCACTGAAATCCATCAGTAGGCACAGAGGTTAACGCAGAACAGGTTTTGGAGGTGCTCAGTGCTTCTCAGTGATAGACCAGATTGTTTCTGTAGCTCAGCCATAGCTGGCTGAGCTTCATCAGGCTAGCTGTAAATCATGTCATGGGGAAGGTGCAGAGGTAGCAGCAAGAAGAAGAATCTGCTTAAATTATGTGTGTGGAGCAATCACAGCTTTTTCGCAATCTCCATGTGCCCCCGAGTGCTGACATTTTGACTGGCAGTAAATTTTTCATGTAGAAACAGGAGTTGCGTTGGATTGTTTGTCTTATCTCAGTCCTTTTCATTTTCATGCAAGCTTTGGCCAGTCTGTAGGATTGCTGATTGAATTTGTTCAATTAACAGAGACTTTCATGTTACAGAAGTGAAAATTCCTATTTTTAAAATTTCTTGCTGGAGAGCTAAAATGGCCAACTGTGGATGAACTTTTCAGAAGATAAGAAACAATTAAAGTTGAGTGTCATGGCTGTGATTTTCCAGAAGACTGGAGATCTTGTGCGTCACACTTGTTAGATGTCCAACTTATTTCTGTTTTTTTTAATATAAGATTTTATTTTTAAAGGGCAAGTGTGCAGTATTTAAAAATATAATCTGATGGCAAATTGTTGTCCACACTGAAAAGAATTATTTTTGAAACAATCAGGTAAGAGACTAAAGATGCTTGTTATAGTAAAGAGAAGTAGAAAAATCTAAGTATTTAGTCCATTACAGTACAAGGGGGAAGCTCTGAGAAAAGTGCTGCACCATAACACAAAGCACTGCAGAATGGAGGAGTTGAAAATAAAGGCACAAGAGTATCTTCAGAAAAAGCTGGTGTAGTTGGCTGAGGTTAGAAAAGTACAAATACATCCTCTGTTATTTGTGAGGGCAGAGGGCAACTTGTAAAAAGAGTAGGTAAATTTCTCATTTATTATTTTAATGAATTCTGTGATTTGTAAAGCCCTAGGCCATGTTTATAAATATATATATTTATTAAATTGAAATTATTTTTTCTCCTAAGTCACTGTGAAATTCCTTAATTCATTTGGCATGCCTTGGCCACTACAACAGCAGAATAATAAGGGAGACCTCTGATCCTGGTGTGTGCACATTATACTCTACTGTATAGCAGCCTGCATTTCCTAGCAGTACTCTTATCTTCTTCTCCTTTAAAGCAATACAATTTAACTTTGCAGGCCCTGTCATCCAGCAGTAATTTTCTGTCACTGCAGGATACCAATCCCCTGTTTGCTGCTCAGATGCATTTTAGCACTTCACCCTGTTAGAACACATCGTTTGAGGGCTTATGTAGATGAGGGATCTGTAAGCTGAGTCTCTTAAAACTGAACTCACTGTCTTGTTTCAAACATTCAGCACTATATTTTACCATAGTTACTTTATTTTGGTCCTTGTTTTATATTTGCTTTTTGACAGATTGAAGAATAGGCAAAAGGAAAAAACACCCAGAACCATCCTCTGACATCTCCCTATTTTTAATTCCTGTTGGTAGTTCTTGTTTTATAGCTAGCCTTGCATGGGATCATTGAATATGGTTTTCCCTAGACCACTGTTATATTTCTTTACCCATTCATGACCAAATTAGGTTTGATTTTATGTTTAATTTACTAAGACTAAGGGGAATAAGGCTGTAGAAAACACAAAAAAGGACCCCAGAACTGTTAAATGTGGGAAAAAAAAGAAGAATAAGTTTTGCAAATAGGAGAATTTAATTGGCTTAAAGAACATAAGAAGAAAACATAATATGGGAGAGTAAGGAGAAAAGCAGTAGGATCTTATGCAGAGCATTGAAATGCTCCATGTGTATATAAGCTCCCGCTTTTTCTGTGTGGATGTGGGAAGTCAACTCAGTAGAGCTTCTGACTTGTGAAGGATTGGAATTTTACCTGCTCTGGCTGTGAGTTCCTCTTGTTTTTTTATTTTCTGTGTTAGGCTTGAGTATAGACTGGTGGAGAGGTTTGGGAATTTGTCCTTCCTTGCTACACCACAGCTTTTTACAACACAGTGGTTTTAAATGACTTTGTAAGCAGTTTTGTGGTTGCTAAATTCACTTTTCCTGTGATTCAATGTGATTTTTAGATTACCCATTTTCAAATTTCTCTTCCTTTTTAAAAGACACACTGTATTACTGTTCTTTGAGCCCTGTGGAAATTGTAAAATAGGTTCCATAAATAATAGATGAGTAAAAAAAAACCTTTGTCAAAAAAAGTCAAGAATTCCTGATCTCTACAAGATTAAGCTCTCTACCCTCATGCACTTTAAAAAAAAACAAAACAAAACACCCTAAGATACCATGGCTTTTTGGTGCAAACAGACCAAGTCCCACACTTGTTCCTGATTCTCAGTTCCTCCCCCTGCAAGTAAAACATGTTTTGTCCAGCTCAAAGCCCCCTGCTTCCAAACTGTCTTGTCAGGTTCTGCATTTGCACAGACATGGCAAGTTCTCCCATCCAGAAGGTTCCTGTGGAGATATGGGAGCACCTGTGCAAGGCTGGTTTTGCCCCACTCCCTCTCTTCCTTTTCTGTGTCAGTGATGCTGAATCCCTCCTGTGTGCTGAGGAAGGCAGCTAAGTGCTGGGGGCTGGAGAAGCGAGGGAGAGAACTACTTTGGGTGGGGGTTTTCCCTAAGTGAAAGCTGTTTTTGAGAGGGCTGGTACTTGGCAGAGAGGCCTATGAAACTGTGTGTCCTAAAATGGAGACTGACCTTCCTTTCTTTGCCACAGAGCTGGATCAAGCCCTGGTTCCTCTTTGACTGCTCTACAGAATTGGTGATCCTGTAATATACATGACAGTGAACCTAACTGGGGAGGGAATCCTCTTTCTTTGACTGTTTTTAGGATATGTTGTATTTCCTTACTTCCTTGGTTGTTTTTTTCTTCTTAAAGGTGTGAAGGGCCAGAAGCGTCCAGCAGTGCTTAGCAGCATGGGGTTTTTAGGGAACATAGCATCATCACTAGCTGTTCCCTGTTTACAAAGGTGATGGTGGTGTGGGGTCAGAGCTGAAAGTTGTGATTCCTGGCATGGCTAGAGGTGTAAAACATTGTACTGCTGGGGACTGAGGCACCTGCAGCAGGAAGGGCTGTCATTACCTGGCTCAGAGAACTTTGATTAAGGAAAGATGGGATCAAAGGAAGAGCCATTTGAGCAAGTTGTCTTTTTGTTTATTTAATGTGAAATCACATTGAAATAAATTTGGGGTGGAGAAAGAAAATGGTAATTTTAATGAAGCAGCAAAATGTTGATGATGAAATATAGTTCCTCAGGCTCCATTTCATCATAGCCTGTACCTTTAAAATCATGGGCTTCAGGGGGAAGAGATTGTAGCATCTATCTGTTCAGGCTTTTATTTGACATGGTTGGGTAGGCTATTGAATTCTTACTCCCAGCCTTTAGCTTAGCTGTGTACTATATGTTCTCCACAATACCTCAAGCTGAAAATTGATCTCTGGTCAATACTGTGTGATGATTCGAACCACTCCCGTAATCAGCACCGCTCGTTGAATGAAGTTCGTCGTGGGAGGCCTGATTATTGTCTCCACCAAGACTAACCCTACTGAAAGGGCTATCAGACTGTCTGAATTTGGACACTTTGGACAACTGCCATCAGGAGTTATCTGTGCTTCCAGAAAGGGCTAAATTGAGCAGAGATGAAGTGCTGGTGTTCATTGATTTCCCTTTAAAAAAATAAAAAAATAACAACTTTTTTCTTTTTTTCTTTCACTTCTGGCTAGGTAGAGCAGAGACAGCTTTAGCTACGTGTTCTAGGTGTTGCAATAGCATTGCTGCAGTGATGATGCATCTTTTTTTACCCCATGTCACATTGTGTACAGTACACACTGGAAGATTTCAGGGATGCTTTTTAAGGTAAGGCTTTTTGTAAAAAATGCCATGTAGTGTAAAACAGCCTGGCTGTATGCTGTGGATGAAGTAGAACAAAAAAGTGTCACAGATGAGGCTGAATACTTACCAGTTTGTGTATTGGCCTCAATACAGAAATTCTTGATCTACTGGAACAGGAAAGAGGAACTGCAGCCTTCAAGTAAGTGCCTGGTTAAAGGGATTCACTGTGCAAAGTGATTTCCATTGGGTCATTTCTTGGTGTACCCTTGTCTTACACTATGAAGCTTTCTGGTGCTGTATAAGCAAAAGGGACATACTGTACTGGCACAATGAAGAGCTTAGTAGCAGCTAATAATATTTAATTGCTTAGATAATAGATAATGCTGTTTATTTCTCCTATGCTGTGTTCAGGAGTACAGAAGGTACAGAAAGTGTGTTGGATTTTAATCTGCCCTTTGTAATGTAGAAAATTTTAGTAGTGCTGGTGTGACCTTTATTGGGAGACCCCGTTTCATTCTACAGGAGCACATGCCACTGATCTTTACTAAAAATGCATTCAAAATAGCAATAAGGAATGAAGTGCAAATACCATGACTGCATTTACTTCACAGAATGTTTTTAAAGCTAGTGTGGATTAGGGCATGCCAAATTTTAATCATGGAAAACCAAGGGGTGAAACTACATCACTGCGCACTGTTGCCTGCCTACTCAAAGAGCTTTATGCAGTAACAGTGCATGGTCCAGGCTTGCTAATAGCTCAGTTTGTCTTCCCAGTGACAACTCCTCTGCCTCTGATTCAAGGACCTGGACTGAAATCTTAATCTTGCTGCAAAGCTCTCATTGACGTGTATGGACTTTGCTTCAGCTCCGTTTGATGGAGCGCAGTGGAAGCTTTAAAAGCATTCAGGCCAAAGTCTCTTCACCAGGGGTGTTGTGCCTGTTTGTCACCAGATAACCCTGTGTCTTTTAATAGAGTTAAAGCTTCGTGGGCAGGCTCTGCCCTTGTTTAATGCCATGGCATTGTTCCCATTGCCTTCAAAAGGAGGAGGCACTTAGACTGGGACTCTCAAAGGCCCTTAGGACCCTTAGTCCCATTCATTTCCTGATTTCAGTGGGACTTAGAGTTCTAAATCCCTTTGTGAATCCAAGCCATAATGCTCTACTGTCTAGGCACAAGTATTAACAAGAGTTCTCTTTTTATCCTCTTAGCATGGTAAGCCTGGAAAGTGGAGCTCTGTGTTATCTTCCCTGTGCTCCTGAAATAGGCTGAGAATATGTGTAGCTGTTTAAATATGGAAGTTATCTTCTTCTTTGAGTTTGGATCATCATCTCCTCCAGAACTATAAAAACAAACAATTCTGGATGACCAAGCTTCTTTTTGAGCTGAAACTCTACAGGATGGGTGTGGGGGTGAAGAATGGGGAGCATGAGTGAAGGGGGGAGGAGTACACTATTGCTTTAACCCCTTTCTGTCCTCCTCCCAACCAGCTTGGTTGCTTGGGATGTGCACAAAAATCATCTATGCGACAAACCGTTTCCATACTGGTAACCGTGAAGAAGAGCCCTGTGCCATAGTATCCACAAGCACTTGATACACAGAACCTGTGGGGAAGCTGGGTACTCACTAGTGGGGCCATAAAAAACAAACTTAAGTAAGAAACCTTCCTAAGAGCCTCTTACAGCCACACTTGCAATGCCAAGTGAGTTTTTTGCATCTGCTTGCTCGTTTCCAAATCTATTGATAATGGGCCTGGTGTTCAGCTGATGCAAATTAGCTTAGTGCCACCAAAATCAGGTCACTGCCTATGTTGATTTAAGTTGTCTGAGTAGCTGATACAGGCCCTCTGGTTCTTCTGGTGTTAAACAGCTTTCCCACTGTATCCATCTTCTTCCGTTCAAGAGCAATGTGAGTCTAGCAATGATTTTGTGTAAAAGAAAAAGCTGTATGATGTGTTATGTCAAAAGTAAATAATGTATAGGCTTACAGAGGATCTAATGATTAGTTGTTGGCATATATTCTTGATAGATTAAGAATCCTTATCCCATTAATGGGTCAACTCTTAGCCTCTGTGATAAATAGCTGGGATTGACAGAGAAGGAAAATGATGAGGTATATTCTCTTTGCTTATGATGATTTTAAGAAAAAAGGAAAAACCCTTTCACCGAAGTGTATAAAACACCCAGTTGATCTACAGTCAGTGCAGGAACTGCTACAGTGGTGCCACTTAAATCCTGCAGTTTACAGTAGAGCATGTTTGCAGCTGGTAAGGCTTTAAATTAACTGATTTTGGGTCGATTTTCAAATCCCTGAAATGTGAGGACTCATCATCCTCCACTGTTTCAAAGAGGAATGGGTTATTAATAGTTGTGCAAGTTAATGGGGATAGAGAACATAGCATGCTCCTGCATTTAGGGCCCAGGGGTAACAATGCTGCTGGGGTTAATTCTGCTCTTCCCCTAGTGAGCCATGCTGCTGAGCCAGGATGAGCTGCTCCAGGGAGCACCGCATTGTTGAGTTTCTTTCTCCTTCTGTTGTGGGTCACTGGACTTGTGCCTATGGCTTGTGCCACAGTTTTCTCTGCAAATGGGGCCCTTCCTGCTTTTGGATAATCTTGCTACAAATAAGTGAGTCCTAAGTGCGGCACAGAGTTTTGTAACTGGAGAGATCTTGGTTAGTGAGATTGTCAGAAGAGTTGCATCCCTCAAGGGATTCCTCCACACTTGGTATCTGTTTCGCTACGTCTGGTATCAGTTGGGTCTGAAGATCCTGAGAGGTTCAGAGCACAGCTCTGAAACATTCGGTTTTTCACAGGGTGGTCAGAGGGATTCCCCCGCTGAATTCCCAGTTCATGGTAGCAGAGAGTGGCATTCCAGGAGGATGCACAAAGTACCAAAGCACAGTGTTTAGCAGTGCTGGCCCAGATATCAGAGTGGGGAGGGCTGGCCTTGCAGTGGACTCCAGACTGCAATTCAGGTGACCTGTGCTTGTACACCATTGATTTTTCATCTGACCTTGCACAAGGGGCATAACCTCTGCCTGCCCTGGTTGGCCATCTGCACCACAGGGACAGTGCCACTGCCTCTTTCATGGTCTTTGTCCTCAGACTTATTGAATATATATTGTTCAGGGCAGAAGGGGTTTTACTTTACGTGTGTGCAGTACTTAGCAGGCTGGAGCTTAGGACTCCACTGGGATTTTTGGGTACTCTGGTAGTAGTAAAATAATGAATGATAGCTCACGTGCTGCTTTCCTCCCACTTCATCACTATTGCCATCCTGACCCTTTCCTGCCTATAAAGTTCCCATATTGGCTTTGAAATAGTCTCCCATGACTGTCAGTCTCTGCAGCGGTTGATGGGTGATGTGTAACTTATTCCACCAATGGGCATTTTTCATTTTTAAATCATTACTAGCTGCAGGTGGCTTGATTTGGGAACAGTCCGAGTCTGTAAACTCATTATGTGCTGAAGCTATGTTAAAAGTTTAATGGAGTAGCAAAAAACCTAACCTGGCATGCCCTGGAGAAGTTCAAGGTGTTATTCCACCATCAGGAGTCATTGTTGAAGCTTCCACAAACTTTGTTGCATCTTGGCTTGAACAGATATACTGGAACAAAATGTCAAAATGTTTGCTTGAAAGTCTGCAATTAGACTTGCTGGGGAATGGTTATAGAATATATTAGACAGAGTGGCTCTTAAATAATCTTCTTAAAAGCAAATTCATCTGGTTCTCAGAATTGCTGTCTCTAAAATTGCCAATTGCCATGACCAGTAGGGCTCCAGTGACTCTCAGGAATGTATCATTTGTAAAAGTGATGGGAGATTAATTAAGCAGAGTTTCATCATCTGGTGGAATAGCTAAAATACATGCTTGCTTTGTGGGAAGTTGGCAGTAACAGGGATGTACATGTTTCCAGTGGCCAGAGGTGCTGCTGTGCATTGTGGTGGCAGCACATTGCCCCTTCTTGCCACTTTGGCAACTTCCTCAGCTCTTCTCTTCATGACTTTGGTGGTGAGGCAAGAGCAGGATGTGGCTGAGTATTGCCTGGGGCATCAGGACAGGACTCAGGACTCTCAGGACAGGAGGAGGGGTCATTGTCCCTTTCAAGAGAAAGCCAAAAATGGTATCCTTATCTTTTGTGGTTTCCTTGGGTGGCAGTTTGTCTGATAACGAGGGACTCAGAGATACCTACTTAATCCCAGGGTCTAAAGGATGAAGCTTTTCTTTTCTGAATTAGCATAAAAGAAAAAAAAAATAAGATGCCTTCTGCATGTCATGTTTGACTTTCACTGGCAGCTTCTGCTTCTCCAACTGTTGGTTGCTAAAACGTGTGTTTGTTGTGGGTGGAAAGCAGGGTAGTAAACATGATCCTCTCCAAACATCAAGCAAATTTGGTCTCCCCCCACTCCCTATTTTGAATCACAAATTTTTCTTTAACCCCTTGTAAATAATTTGAAAATCCATGTTATATGCCTGTGAAGGAGAAGTGTAACTGTAAGATAACTGTGAGCTTAAGCTTAAAATCTTCATGGTTCATACTTTGAATAGTTCTTAACCACATATCTTCCTTAATTTTATTTTTAAAGTAGAAATTCCTATTCCACCTTCTCCTGGAATTAAAAATGTCTTTGTCATTAACGATCAAGGTAATTCAAATAAGAAAAAAATCACATGAATTTTTAAAATGGGTCCAATTCATTCTTTCTTTCTTCTTTTCACCCTGCCCCATGGAAACGATTATAAATGTATGAGAAAATCTGTGGTTATGCAGGTCAAATTATCCTTCAACAACGATATTAATGTTTTGAATCTTACTCTAATGCCCACATGTCGGAATTTTGGAGGCTTAAATTTCCTGATCCTGATGTCACTTCATTTTCTGGCTACAGGAAGCAACTGTAGCCTTCAAAGACCAGGAGCAGAGAGGGTTCTGTAAGCACTCTCCAGTGCATGGAGGATGCTTCTAGCAAGGTGCTGATCATTTTGTGGTGTCACTTCTTGGGCAAGGACATGAGATAGCCAGACCTCTTTCAGATCTGTTAGAAATCCTGTAGGAAAAAAAGGGAAATTTCCACCCTAGGTGGAAAATTGTCTGGGATCATCTGCTGTAGCAGATGAACATCATTGTCCTGATCACAATTCTTACTGTAACTTCTTTTTATTAAGATCTGAATACAAAAAACAACTTAGATGGTTATAAGATGTTACTGTGCAGTTTATTTCTCCTAACCTACTAGAATGTATCCTTGCCTGAGGCAATACAACATGCTGTCGGATGTCGGAGTGGAGTTGTACCAAACATGAAAAAGAAAAAAAGAAAGAAAAAAACCCTCTTCATTTTGTTCCAGCCTTAAATGCAGCAAGATGGCAAAGAAATCCAGTGTAAACCTTTAGGCAGTCTATGCCTTTATTGCAGCCCTTGAAAATAATCTAGTAAACAATCAAACAAACATAATTTGGAGTGAATGGTGAAATGCTGTGTTTCTCTTTAGTCAGCTCTCTGCAGCCTTCAAAGATATGTTAAATGTCTGTTGGAAGGAGGGTTTGTGTGTAGTCAAAGGGCCATGCTTTATCCTAACAGTGACGTGATTGCCTAATTATTATTTTCCCCCAACTAGCTATAGTTGGAAATACCACCTAAATGTGGACTGGAAGCGTTGGTATCTGCTTTTACATTGCTCACTTTGTGTTTCCCCTTTGTGCTTCAAAGATTTGCTGTTAGTGGCTTTGTGTTTTCCTCCTGCAAGCAAAGAAAAACCCCCAAACCAAATCATTTTCTCAGGGGTATGAAAATCTCAGCATCAAATTTGAGATTTGGCAGTAGAATATTTAAAATATTTTCTGATTTAATTTTGTAGAATGGTACCTGGCAGGTCAACAATTCATCCTCTTAAGAAAGCATTATGTTTCCTAGTCCCAAGATCATTGCATGCCAATTGTTCTGTATATACATGCATGTACATATATATATACATATATATATATGTATGTATGCATCTAAATGTCTGTGTATATATATGTATATTCAGTCAATTTAAGTAAATGGGGTAAGTAATCATGTCTCGTCTTCTCTGGAACCATTCCCTCTTAGCAAGGTTAACCTGCTCGGTAGCAGGGGGTAAATTCTTTCTGAAACACTTCTGAGAGCCAAGTGCTCAAATACTTGAAGAAAGCCTGAAATCAGTGGGCTGTGGGCACCTCAGCCCTGTCCCCTAGTAATTCCACATTGCTGTGTCACTTCACATCCTGAACCCCATCCCACTGCTCTAAGAAGGGACAATGGATATATAGTGAGCCCCTACACAGTATTTTCTATTAGCTTGGCTGTGGGCCTGATATTTAATACCTGCAAAGTACTGAAATGCTGAAGACACAGTTGTTAACATAATTTTGACTCCTTTGTGCTGTTTGCTTCAGATACATTGCTCTGCTTCAGAAGCACTGATGAGTCTATTTTCTCCTGATTATTGCAGAATATCTGTCTGTCTGTCTATCTGTGTATTTACTTGGGTGGCTGCAGAGAGAGAAGTCAAGGTTGGAGAGCTCTACCTACTGGCTTCAGGTTTGGGGTCAGACTTGCCCTCATAGAGAATGTGTGTTGTGCTCTGTTTATCTGAATCATGACCTCCCTTGACTTCAGTTCTGGGTTTACATGCACTAAACTTTTGCTGTGGAAATCCTTGGTTCTCACTTCAGCTTTTCTTTATCTTTCTGGAAGTTCAACTCTTACTTCAGCTTCTCAGATTTACTCCTGTTGGATGTTTCTCAGAAAAGGATGCTGCTGGTGACTGGGAAGGCATGAATGCTTTGAGCACCTTCTGCTTCAAGACAACTCAGGTCTTCATGGAAAGCTCTTGGAAATGTGTTCATTGAGTAGAAAGGAGCAATGCAGAAGGCCATTCAGGAGGAAGGAGACAAGGCATCTGGCAGCATGGGAAATAGCCAGCATCAATTGTATAGGGGCATCCAGTTTAGGAAAGGCAGAGTCACGAATCAGTTCCCTTTGCCAGGGGCTGCAACAGAGAAATTTATAAGCAGTCCTGTGCAGGGCTAGGAATTGGACTTTGATGATCCTTGTGGGTCTCTTCCTATTCAGAATATTCCATGATGCTGTGATTCTTTGAAGTGCTGCTGAGTGCCCAGTGCCTCCCAGCACTTGCCCGCTCTCATCTCGCTGGGTGCTGCCAGCTCTGCCTGCTGGGCTCTGAGTGCCTCCCAGCCCTGCCATATTCTGCTGAACATGCTTTTTCCTTGCACAGCTGCGTTCATTTTCCTGCAGTGGAGTCCCTTGTGAGGCTCCCTGCCTCAGGAATTTGCTCGTCAGCCTGCAGGATTCAAAAATAGCATCCAACCTTCTGCAGGGACTCCCTGGCTGGAGTAAACAGAGCAGCCCTGTGCTATGACTCCACACACTTCAGTAGCCAAGCATCTCCTCTGGGCACTTTGCTCTTGTTTACCTGTGAAAAAAAAGTAACTGGCACTTGGGGTTCTTGATTTCTCCAAAGCCTTAAGCTGCCTTTGGCTGACTTCCATCCACAGCAGAGAAAGGAAGAAAAGCCTGGCTGGGCAGTGCCTGGTGACCTTGGCATGGTGACTCTCTTGGGGAAGGAAGGCAGTTTTGGTTCCAGATGCAGACTGGCTCCACACAGCTTGCTGGGGCTCTGTTGCTGCCTCCCAGTCGAGTTGAGAAGTTATGCGAGTCCAATTTCCCCGCAGAGGAGTGCAGTGCTGCTGCCTCCCTGTGCCAGTTCTTCCTCCCTGGGAAATGAAATAGCTAAAAGGTATAAAAAGTTCATGTGGACTCTGGAAGCAAACCTGTGTTTTGGGGTCCCATTGCTTTCTCTCTTTTATGCCTTACTGGTATTTATGGAGATTTTTTCTTTGTGAAGGATTTGGAAAGTCTGCTCAGTCCTCCCTCTTAAATATGTGTTCCCAGTGTTGTCTCATTTCCAGGCTAAGGCATAATGTAGCTATCAAAGCCTCCTCCTTGGGCTCACCATGCAGTGTAGCATATTTTTGGCCTTAAGCAAGGGAAACAGATGATAAGCTGAAGCTAGTTATCCTTATGTTGAAAGTGCCAGAGTGGGGCCAGCGATCCCTGCTGCTGTGAGTATGAACCTGCTGCGGATGCCTCACCTTCCATTATTCCGTGCCCTGTGTCAGCTGCTTCTTTTCAAGGCACTGCAACATCCTAGGAAGTTACTGTGCAGGGGAAATGATCAGTGTAGAGTCCTGCCTCCACACGTCCTTGTGAAGCAAAGTGTTAAATGCCCATTTCTTGTAGTGGTGAGAGATGGCATTTTTCTCCTCACTGCTTGTCTGTACATACTTTTTGGGTTTTCTTTAGTTTTGATAGTAGGAAAAGTGCTGACTGAAAGATACAGATCCTCATCCTAGACTTGGCTTTCATGTGAGGAACTCTGCTCTTGTCTTCAGAGGGTTCTGAGCAACATTGCTAGGGGAGAATGCACAGGTGTGGTTTAGGCCAGGAGAGGAAGTAGGAGAAAAAGGAGCATTGCTATGTAATACCTGCAAATCAATTCTGTTTTCCTTTTTGAGGGTTCAGCCAAATTGCCTGTCTTCAGCTTCTGTTCCCAACAAAATATAAAGATGAAACCACTATGGTAGCCAGAAGGGATGCAGCTGCAGGAGGAGCACCAGGCACACCCAGCAGCATTGTCCCTTGTGCCTCACAATTGCCTGTTGATACTTGGAGTTCCTGGGAAGCTGTCTGTGCTGCTACCCCTTGCTGAGGGTTGATTCTTGCAGGAAACATGTGAAATCCTACTGTGACAACTTTAATGAACACAAGACATTACTCAGGAGGTTTCCTGCAGCTGTCAAAAATGCCAAACCTCTTGGTTGCCCTCAAAGACCTGGAAGCCTTGAAGCACTTTCAGATTTTTCTGCTGTTGCAGTATTCTGTGTAACAAATAACCCAAAGACAACTTCAGAGCAGTATGTCTCTGATTGCAGTACAAGACTATCAAATGATTTCTCTAACCCTTTGACTAATTTTGCTCTTTTTCTGGAAATGGGGGCCTGTGCCTCACCTGCTCTCCATCCAGTTGCTAGTTGAAGTCCCATGGGAAATACCAGCAGCATTAGTGCTTTCAGAAAGGCAGGAGTGTCCTTTGGCTTGTCAGAGTTCAAGGGAATACAGTTGTCTTTTCAGCAGTAGCAAGTGGTTGATTTTGTGATCCAACCTCCTATCTTAACCCCCTGCATTGGGAACCCAATTGGACATAGGTTTATATGCTACATATATAGGAAAGACAGATATTTGGCAGATGTCAGAGACTGTGTTTCACATGTTGCAGTGATACTAAATTCTCTACCTTTCCTTTTAACATAGCCTCTGTTATACTCATTGCTGATGATGTGAGATGTACCAGCTCCTTTCTGGGCTGTATCCCTTGCTGTATTCCTCTTGGTGTTGTCAGCAATGTACGAGACAATTACGATTATTTACTCTGCAAAGTGCTGTGATTAAATGAGGAAGCTGACTGGTAAGCATCTTCCAGGATAAGTCCTCTGTTATTTGGAGAAAAAAAGAGGACCTTCTAAAACTCTCTAAAAGATCTCTGAAAAATGTTTTATTTATTTGCCTTTATATACCCCCTTTTCTTTGCTATTTAGATGGATAGAATATGTATTTTCTGAGCTGTTAACTAAATCGTAGCTGAGATGTGACTCCAAGGTAGGGACTGCTATGAAACAGAGCTGAACAGCAGCAGGATTTTACTGTGTAATGTCCAGAGCTGCTGCTCATCTGAAACACTTGGAGCCTGCCAGTGCTCAGGTGGTGGGTGGCTGTTGGCTCAAGGTGCAGGACTCAAGTCAGGCTGAAGGATGTAGATACTCAGGAATTAGAGGGCCACAGACCTGCTGAGCAGGACCACAAATCATGCATTAACTTGCATTTGCACAGTGCCCTGAAGATGATAAAATGCTGCCTAAATGTTCACTTGGGCTTCAGCATGAATTAAATCCAATAGAAACATGGTTTAGGTATTATTTTCAGAACATTGCAACTGGACAAAGAGTTTTTGTGGTGGTTTTCTGGTTTTGTTAATTTAAATATTTATGAAAAGTATGGGGAAAATATTTCATTATGAACCAAATCTTGTGGTATCCAACTGAGATATCTTCATATGTAGTTCTGTGGTGTAACTGCAACACCAAATCCTGCAGATTCCTTTGCTGTTGTGGCTACAGTAAAACGTGTATGATGACACTGAGAAGGGTAATCAAAAAGTTAGATGTAGCCCTCCTCTGACCCTTCAAATTCTGCAACAGGAGTTGTTATCACTAATTTTGTTCTTTCTGGAGCAGGGCACAGACCGACCAGCAATGACTGCACTCACTGTGGCTGGAGCAGTGAGCTGGAATCCTTTGGCTGGCGTTACACAGAAACCCAGAGCAGCTGAGCTATAAGTCCCCTTCAGCCTGGAAATGGGAGAAGCTGGGCCAGGATTCCGGGGAATGCTGCCCAAAACAACAGGCTTTAAAACAGACGTGCTAAAACCCCGGTGGCTCCTGGATGTTGAAAGCTGTCTTGTGAGTCTCAGCCACTTTATCCAGGTGACTGAAGGCTTTAGGACCAATTTGGGGAACTTCAGCCTGTATTTCTGGGATGATCAAGGCCTGGGGTGCAAGGACCTATAAGGTCCTAGGAAATTATAAAAATATATAAGGAAGTTTGTTGGATTTTTTTTTCCCCACTCCCAGTAAGCCTTGCTGGGTAAGACAGTCCCTCTCAGTTTAATGTCTTTGTGCTCTTCATCCTCCTACTGTGCTGTGCAGAATCTCAGCCTTTAACATTTTTCACCTTGTTGGATTCACTGTGTCCATTAGTATAGCAGATGAGTCATCTGGCATATTGAAGTGCAAACCTTGGGAGAAGATAGCTCTAGAATTGTCTTTTCTACTGGAAGCTGATAAGCTCATTACATATGCAAAAAAGGGTACGTATATCAGGCAAAGCCGATATATGACTCGGTAGCGAAGACCAGTCGGAAATACAAAATATATGTAACGATGAATTTAAACACCATACTAAATCACAGCTATGCTGTTTTATTGGACATTCCTTCCTCAACTATGAAAGCTTTAGCTATCATATAAATCTGTCTCTTAATAGTTAGCAGTTACAGTTCTTTATAATTTATTTATCGGATACTGCTCAGCAAAAATGCACCTTCCTGTCAGCTTCCTTTATATACTACATTTTGTTCAACGCTGCAAGCCCAGATTTTTTGCTAAGCTCTCTCTGCTGGTGCCGTGTGAATGATGGAAGTACAGTCCAGAAGTTGTGAAGATAGGTCTTACAAGGAAGTCCTTGGCGCTGCTGGCAGTGAGCAGGGGCTTGAGATGGGTTTCTGCAAGCAGCTTCTCGCATTTATCCTGAGGGACCATCCACTGCTTAGGCTTTGCTTAGCACTGTGGGCACTGGGACCTCTTAGGGCAGTTTAGAATGAACATGGAAAATGTACATCAGCTGTCAGGGGTTGCTGGTATCCCAGCCCGGACCAGTTGCAATCATTTTTATTGCCCTAGTGTGATGTGCTTTAGTGGAGACACTTGTTCCAGATGTAGGAATAGGTGTGAATGTCTCTGATAAGTGTTCAAGGAGATCCCAGCCAGCTAATAAATTGCAGTTTGAGGATGTTGAACATGAGTTGTGATGCTGGTCAGGTGTGTGTACAGACTGCCTTTCAGGGTGGTTATCACCTCAGCTGTCGTGGTCCCCCCCAACCATCTGGTGTGAAGCAGCCATTGACATCTGGGAGCTGCCAGGGGTTTGTCCATCCTTCTTTCCTTTTAGGTCATTAGTGTCTCACCAGCACTTCCAGTCAATCAAAAGATTGGTATATTCAATCCTAACTCTACCAAATGTTTTTTAATTTTTCTGTCCAGGGTTTTTACTGATAAATCTAATACTGGATGAAAGTATACTGCCTCTCAATATTCTGCTAACTGACTAGCATTTATTTTTGTTCTTCATATTATTTAAACAATTCTAGTCTCCTGTTGTCATTCACCTGATGTTGTTTCAACCAATGTTCTTGCTCTGGTAAAATGTTTTGGGTACTGTGTCTCTGTTTATACTTGTCCATATCAATGAGGAAGCACCAGCAGGGTTTCTCGGTGAGGTTCAGCAGAGAGCAGGTTCAGAAGACACATTTCTCTGTGGCATTCAGCTGCTGGTGCTTTTTGACCTCTGTAATGGTTTATGCAAAAATAAGGGAAATTAAAAGCAGTTTTTTGTTCTAATTACTAGAGATCTACTTTCTTCATTTCAGGTCAAACCATTAGTAAGATCTTCTCTTCCATGTTAAGGAAATCCTGAGCAGTGCTCATCATATTAAGAGTTAATTATTCCTTTCATATTTCTACACACAAGCCAACTGTGAATAAAAACAGTGGTATCCTTTGAGACCTCCATGTGCACACCCTTAAAGGATCACCCAGTAAAAGTGCACTTTTTCTTACTGCCTTAATTTGTTTCTTTTAATTTCAGAAAGGATTAATAATTTATGTGGCTTGTGGAAAACATATCAGCCAAAACCGACATGCCTGGAAGGTAGTCAAGTTTTTACTTTTGGCTTCAACCGAGTGCAGTTTTCTAGAAGTAGAAAGAATCTATAATGTGGGCTTGGAATGGGTAAAAAAACCCCACCCTGTTAATTGGTGCTTTTGTTATCAAGTATCATCACACAGTAGTTTTGATTTACTCGAAACCAGTGTCTCTGCCAGTTCCTGCAATAGGTTTTTTTCACAGCCATCCCATTCAGTTTGTCTCTCTAATTTAAATAAGTAATTTAGCTCCTTAAAAAAGCATATGATTACCTGGAATACTTTCCTGCATTTTTAATTTGCTTTTACTTGTGTCAGACTACTGATGACATTGCAAAATGAAATGAATATTTGATTGCATAGTTTATAGCAAATGCAGGTCTAATTGCTTAAGCCAGCCATGTTTATATATCTGATGCCATCTAACTTCTTTTGGAAAAATACAGCAAGACCCCCAGTTTAGCAAGGGCCCTTAACCCCATCCTTAACTTTCATCCACACTGTTCTTATGGAGGCTGCTAGGACTTGTCAGTTACTTGCAGCTGGGAGGGGAGCTGGCTCGTTTCCCTTGTGCAGGAGTAATGCTGAGGTTTACACCTGTATTAGGGATGGTGTGGCAGCATGAGCTGGTGGGTCCTGGTATCTCAGAGCATGCATAGAATTCAGCTCATACTTTTAAACTGTGCATTTGGTTGCTTTGCTTAGGAAAATGCACCCATCAGCTGAATGAGAAGTGCTGCTCTGAGCATCCATCTTGTCTGAGATCCAAGGAGAGGCCAAGAAAGCGGCGGTTTTGCTGTTTGGTCAGGCATGGCAAATGCAAGTGGCAGCTTGGCAGCAGTAGGACTCTTCTGTCACGGATATTTAAGCAAGTTATTAAAAAACTTATTCTTGTCCTTTCTGTGAAAAATTGGTGAGCAGTTGAGAGATGATTTGTTTATGCTGGCTAACTGCAAACAAAACTTTATTGTTTACCTTTAAAAAAAAAAAATTAGGATGGAACCAAGCAAGAAAATTTAGAAAGTAAAAAAAAAAAATAAATAAACTGTTGAAAAGCAGTGAACTTCTCAAATGTACAAAGAAAATATGTATGAGTGCGAGCTGGTTCTCTGCTACCTGTGCAAGACTAAGAACAGTTAAAATACATTAATCTGTTCCAAAGGGAAACCCAAAATTGGTTTGATTATTAGTTATCCCTTTTGTATCACAGCACATAACTTGAAGCATTTGTTGTGAATTCCAGAAGTTTTTGTGGAGATGGAGGATTACTCAAATTGCTTGCCTGGAGTTGAGCAGGTAGCAGCCCAGCACCTGGTTTAACTGATGGCCCTGTATGGTAGGTGATGCTTCACCTGCATGACATGGGGTGACATATTTGTGAAAGCCAGGCTTGAGTGTCTAAACCTTCATTAAAACTGTTGCAGGGTGATGCAGGGGGAGAACTGAGGAATTTAAAGGGATTGCAGGTGTGTGGCAGATATTGTTGGAGGCACGCCATTAAAGGTATGAGCACCCCATGCCAGAAAAGTTTCCTGTACACCTAGAGCAGCTCTTACTCCCCTTTGGTTTGGGATGTATCTGACACTCAGTCCTGGAGCTGCCAGGAGCCAGGGTCTGTCTGCTTGTAATCTGTTCCACTTTCTGGTGCAAAGAAGAGAATACTTCTAATGTGAAATCCATTTTAAAACACACATTTATTTTTTTTAAAAAAAAGCCCCTACAGCTGTTTGAAAGCTGTTCGGAAGTATGGTATATTAGAAATAGTCCCAGCTGAAATGGATTAGCAGGCAGAGTTCAAGTGAGGAGGTCAGATTTGTAAACTGAATTCAATTTATCTTGTGGCACTGCAGTTTATCACATGGTTGCAGGAATAAAGGAATGCCACACACATGCACATATTCACACCTAATAATTTAAGAAAACTGGAAAAGGTCTTAAAAGACATTAAAAGGCTTTTGATGACATCATGCTATCTGAGGTAATAAAACAAAGATGGTTGAAGTCAGTTCCAAAGCAACTCTAGCCAGAGATGTCTTTATATGCCAGTCTTTATACATCTTTCATGTTTGAGGAAAAAGATGATTGAATCCTAATACTGCAGAATAACTGTGTGAGGAGACACTGATTAAGATTTTTCCCATCATGAATTTCTTCATGCTACATTTCATTTATTTATTTTACCTTTACAGAGATTCTTTAATGTCCGGATTAGCTACATTTACAGGTCTTTAAAAGTTGTGGGATGGTCTGCCTTGTAGAAAATCAAAAGAAAACTTTTTAAGGGCCTGACTGTGTAGTTTCCTTGGAGCCCCTCTTTTTGGGAAAATTTTATTTTCTTCTTTAGAAGGAGGAGGAGCCTTTCTTTCTTTCCTTTTTAAAATCTTCGTCATGAGCTGGAAGGTTTCTCATTGGATTTGTGCAGCAGATTGTTGGATAGTTGATTTCATGAAGGTGTCTGCTTTGGGACACTGCTTTTCTGGTGGCTTCAGGTCCTGGTGGTGCAGAATTTCCAAGGCCTATCCTTGCCAACGCTGCAAAGTTGGTGATCTTCACTGTTTTGTTCACATGTGATACTTTCCCTGACAGGATGCAAAGCTCATAGAATGAGCTTGTAGAAGGAGCCCTTGAAAATCTGGTTGTCTTGGGACTTCTAGATTGGACTGTGTTGTCTTGAAACAGTGCAGCCTGTTAATAATCTTTAGTCATGGTTATGAGTGTCATCTAAGTTTGTGCCTGTGTGTTCATTGTGCTCTGATATGAGAAGGTATTCTTCTGTCCTTCAAAAGAGGTTCACTCGTATCACCAAAACAGAAAAGGTGATGGGCCTCCTTTTGGAGGAGGACTGGCTGCTAAGCCACTTGGAATTAAAAAAGGTCAGGATAATTCTGCATTTCAGTCACATTTAGTGCTAAGTTTAATGATCTGGACATTTTTTTCAAAGACACTTGAGGTGATGTAAACTCCAGGGAAAGATGTTACTGTCACATTAATAATAATTATTTAGAAGTATGACAAACTCATCTTGAGAAGCCTCTATTAGACACAATTTTGGAATGAAATTTAAAGTAGAAGGTAATTTCTAGATGCAATTAAAAACTTGTCAGAGTGGAGAAGCAGCCACTTTCTGTCTCATTTTGATGGGAAGCACTGCAATGAAGTGGCTCAGCCTGGCATTTTCCTGCCTGCAGCTTGATCATGGACAATCCTAGTGCAGTATCTGATGCAGCTGCATTTCTGATGCACTAAGTTCTAAATGTTCTCAGAGGCAAAATACCCCAGACTTGTTTTCTATGATAATTTTCTTTTGAGGGCCTTTTTTTTAACAAGTCCCTGAAGCATCAGTACCCTGTATTCCAATTACAATCATTTCAAGATGTGATCCCTGCAGAGTACTATGCAGTTGGTATGTTTGCAGCTTTTCCTCATCCTCACATGCCAGTTGCTAAAGGGATAGTAACTGGAGCATGCCTTTCCAGGCTGCATGTTTCTGAACTCCTCTTTTGCTTTTGCCTGCCTATCTTTTATATTATTAAGGAGTTTGGTGTGTGCAAAAAATGCGTCCACCACAGCCTTGGGGCTTCTTTGATTTTAGACAAACTCATCACGTTTTGCTGTTTATGCATCCCCATTCATCACTTCCAGTTATTCCAGTCCTGTAATTCAGCCGTGGATGGACTTTTTAATTTTGACCATCTAGCCCCAAGGATAAATTTCTTTGTTCCTCAGTCTGGTTTTGCCACCTGCATGTCTCAGAGCCGTGTTTCAAGTTAACAAACTTTGGTGAATGGCATTAATGCAAGACTATGAAGGGTCTAAAATGTCCATTACATTCTGGTGTCCATGTTTTTGTCTTGACATTTCTCACAAGCAGGACATTTAATAGCCTCAAATCTATGAGTGTTTTGTCTTGATTTCTCGCCAGGCTGGCTTTTTCAAAGGAGCTGGTGGTGACTAAGCAGAGAGAGCTCATTTTAAATCAGAATTTTTGAACTTGATGTCCCTCAAACCCTCAGCACCATGCTTAGATCATGTCTTAGTTCACATACAGTGTGTGACCTGCAGTGAGATCACTATTGGACCATCCCTTTCTGGTGCATTTCTATGGTTTAGGATGCCCTTGGGCTGCCAATTGTGGCAGACCTTCATGAGTGCCTTCCCATTGTCGGGGGGGCTGACAGCAATACAAAAATCAATTTAGCATGGAAAAAAAGGAAACCAATATGACCTAAGTTTGGATGCTGGTGTCTGGTGAGATTTTTGATTTGTGTGTATTGTTTTGGTAAAGATGGAAAGAGTTCTAAATTTGTGCAGTGCTAGGCATTTTATGGCATATTTAAATGTCTCTAACATAATTCGCTTTACCATCAGAAGGCATAAATGTCAGCCTATTGACACATTATAAAGACACAAATGGAATGTAGCCTGGCAGACTGGTGCTGGTTTTGAGGTTTAATAGTACATCTGTATCATTTATCCCAGCGGGAAATAACGCAGGATGTTGCCTTGTAATTTTTTACTACTGTATAATAAAATGTAACCACAATAAATAGTGTCTAAGCAAGTAATGCAGCAGATTCTGGATTTTGTCCAGTGTGCCTTTACCACTTAGGTTAGTTTTGCCCCCCTACAAGTTTAGGCAAGATGCAATTTTTTTTGACTGGATACAAACAGAATGTGGATCTCTTTAACGTGTTACACACATATCAATAAAGACCTTTCTGTGCATGCCACCTCTTAATTGGCTGGTGCTAACTGTGTGCTGGTTCATTCTTCTTTGCGTCACTCCCATCCTGAGTTGAACTGTCCTTGAAAGGGTCTGTTCTGCATTTCTGCACATTAGGAACGTCTTTGCAGGTTGATTGCTTTCCCAAATGTCCTCTCTGTGATACAGTGTTATGTGCAAGTAGGCTTTTTGATAAAAACTCGGGTGGCAACATTTCATGGAAGTGTTATGGGATTCATGCAAATGAGGAGCAGGGATTCTGTGTGTTTGTGTTGGTTGAATTTCACTTACGGTATATTCCCTGCTCAAAGCTAAGGGGGCATTTTTGCACATCTTTCAGCATCCTGGAAGGTGCTGTGTCGTGCCTGGTGCCAGTCCTTTCCTACCCTCAGTGTCTGGGCTGCTGCACTGCTGCAGGCTGGGATTTTTTTTTTTTTAATTAAAGCCATGAGAAGTCTGAGAAAGGAGTCGGCACCCAGCTAGGCACTTCTGCAGGGGCCTGATAATGCAGAAGGGCTCTCTGGTTGCTTTGTAACATCTGTCCTGAAATGTTCCAAGTGAAGAAAAATATGAAAACATTATTCTGTGCATATGAGAGTGCTGCACATTTGTAAAAAGACAATTAACATAGAAATGAGGGAAGCTTTTGATTCATCAAGTAGATTCAACAGACTGTGTCATTTCCTTGATTTTCATTTTAATTAGGATTAATCAGTTTTATCTCCTAAGGTCTTTGCAGAGAATTTACACGAAACAGAAGATTTTGGTCAGCAGTGTGCCAGTGTAATAGCCCCTACTTGAAGAAATCCAGCTGTGGCACGTATAACCAGGATTAGATTTGGCAGGGCTCCAGGCTTCTCTCTCCTCTCTTGTTAAATGCCTTGCTGTTGCAGGGAGCTCTCTGGATCTTCCAGTACCAGATCCTGGGTTTCACATAGCTGCCTGGTTGCTTGCTTCAAAAACCACTTGGAAGCAGTACATTGCTTGGAAAAAAATATCTCTGGGATGCCAGCTTGAAATAATGGCTGCTCTCTGCTTCAAAGACAGGCTAGCAAAGTCTCGCTTAACCCCAGCACCCATTGGTCCTGACAGCTGGGAGCTAGAGCCTGCTGAGACAAAATGAAGCTGACCTTTTTCTCCTCAAACTCAATATATTTAACAGAAGCATTCGGGTTTGGATAGAGCTTCAGATACATTAGAAGTGGAGAGTGAGGGAAAGGAGCCAGGTAGTTCTATAGGAAGGAGAGCAGCAAGTCAATGGCCTCATAGGGGAAGCAGCAAGGTTTGAGTGTGTGTTCTCCATCCAGCAAAGAAGCAGCAAGACTCCAACATGCCCTGGCTCTGTGTTGCTGTCTTGGTGTTGGGCTGTGTTCTCTTTCTCCTTCTTATTTCTTAGGTTTTTTTCATATTTTTTGAAGTCTCTTATCCTACCAAGAAAAAAAAAAAAAAAGAATCTTTGAAAACGGTTACAAAACCAATGAAATCTTTCTGGTTTAGTTATTAGACGTATTTTGGGGTGGATAAATTTCATCGTGGAAATTAGAATAATTTGCAAACACGAAGAGCATTTTATTATGATTGTTTTTCAGTACCTGAAATATCTTGCTATGAAAAGTTCCGTATTACGTGCAAATGAAAATTCAGCTTCCAGTTTGTTTCTTTAGTGGAGAAGACATAATTGTTCCAAAATACGTGAAATGTGAATGTTTTCCTGTTAATTGTAGGAGAACAATATTTCATCCATGTGGGTGCTATAACAGTAAATACCAAGTGTAGGCTTTAAGCATCTTGTACGCTCAACAGATTTGAAAGCCACTAAGTGCATGAACAAGAAGAAAATGGAGACAGAAGGCAAAAAACGCTGAAGGGAAAATCCTGCTGAAAGCTCACAAAGCATTTCTGAGCTTACAGAAATGACCTGCTCCATTCCTGTTACACAGAAGTGTTAAAATGAGAGCAGGCGACCCCTTTCCCCCAAATCATTCATCTGTTATGTCTGCGATGTATTTAGACTGAATCCTTTCCCAGATGCTGCGGATCTGTCGGTTCCAGGGGAAATTAATGGGATTTTACCATTTGCTTTGAGGAAAAGAGGACTGGACTTTCTCTTGCTGTCTTTGGCAGGAAGGAGCAAGGAGCTTTCCTGTCTGCTCTCCTTAAATATTGCGTCTTTTTAAGTTTTTTTTGCCAGATAGCCTATTTTGTATTACTGCAATATAACATGCTGGAAAATTACAGAGGTTAATGTACAGCACTGTGATACACAACCATAATGGTAGACTCTAATGTTTTTTAAATGATAAACCAAAGGCATTTGTAATACGAGTTGTAGTGAATTGCCTGCACTTCTTGCCAGACATTAGTTTAGCATTGCTTTTAATATTTTATGCACTGAAGTTGTTTGTAAAGACTAAAAGCTTCACTCACTTTGCACACTTGTGCTTTGTTCTGTCCCTGTACAAAACACAACAGAACCACTCTCTTGCTGATGAATTGTATGTCAAGAAGTTCTATCAAATTACAGTTATACTGCATTGAAAAGATTTTTCTACTGATCACTGAAGAATACATCAGATTTATGGTGTCATAACTGATCCAAGTAGTTAGAAATCTAACCTTTTGTAATATCACAGGTTGCATATTAATGTTTTAAATATCTAAACCACACATGAATGACGTAGGACATTTTTACTTTAAATGTTACTGTAGAGATTTGACGGTACATAATCCCATTAAAACAGAAGAGTGCAAGATGAAACGACCCATTTGCAATTATAATTACGCATATTGAGATTGACCATTCTTTAAAAAATTGGAAGTGCAAGGTTGAGAAGGGTGCTTGAGCAATCACTCTTTGTTGAGAGCATTGATGGAAGAATAAAAAATTTGAGGGGGATTGATTTGTCAGTAGTCTGCATGAAAAAGCATGGGGAGCGTTTCTTTGGAACGTGAAGAAGAGGTAACCCTTTCGCTGTCGTGGTTAGCTTTGCTTGGAGAGCCACCACAAAAAGCCATGATCAAAATTACAACAGCAAGTAACACCGAACTACTTCACCTGCTCTTGACACTTGATAAATAAAGAGTATTAGTTGATCAGCTTAGTATTGAAGAGTCAGCATGGCCTCATGAGTACTCCAGAGGAGGTGGGTTTTGTTCTAGCTCTGTCAGGGGCCTGTTTTTTGACCTTGAGCAAAAAATTTTTGTCTCTTTGCCTTTCTTTCTGCTATTCCTTGATTGCCTTGTCTTTGTGGAGGATGAGCTCTTCAGGAGAGAGATTTCTTTGCATTGTGTTCTGTGAACAATGAAGTCTGAGCCTCGCCGAGGCCTCTAGGGGCATCTCTAAAAGAAATTATAATTGTTAGCTTTAATCACTTTCATCAAAAGAGCTTGGTAATGGAGGGTGTCAGTGTGGAGGATTTGGAGAAATCTGTAGGGTGCCTGTTAATTAAGTTACCGTGGGTGAAAGTTGCTGATTGGATTTCCTTGGGCTGATGCAGAGATACTGATGCCTGGGAGCAAACCAGTGCTGCTCCATATGGGTTTTCATCCCCAAAAGCAGGACGCTGACACTGGGTGCTCACTGCTCTGCTTCTGCAGAGCCAGAAGCGAGGTGCTTGGTACGTTTTAGCAAACAAGGCTTTTTCAGAAGCCTCCTACTGGTTGCCTAAAACTTCATATTCTGTTTTTGTGGGTCCCTCTGGTGTGAGCATTTGCAACAGAAATTGGATTCCTTGGCTTTTTGCAGTGAAGACATATCCTTGAGGGGGAGCCATCCCATCTTTATGGAGTTTCCTCCTAGCCTTTGCTGTTGTCAAAATAAAGTGTTTATCATTGCTCTCCTTATTAGCAGCTTCCAATTTGGGATGGAGGTGCAGCAGCAGGCCAGTTTGCAGATTAATTACCCTTCTTGTGGCATCTTGTGATGTAGAGCAATGTGCCCTTGTCCTGTTTGAGTGGATGCATTACTCACCATAGCGAAAGATTTAGAAATATTTAGCCACATGAGCGCCAGCAGCCATGTTGGTAAAAGTGGGCTATGTTGAAGTGTTTCCATTATTCATTTAGCAGTAAACTTGGGAGGTAGAGCCCCCTCTCCTTAGCATCCTGAGTGAGACCCCTTTCCAAATTGTCCAGGCAGAGTATGACCAGGGAAGAATTGGGGAAGAAGCAGCAAATGCTTTCTGAGAAGCACTGTAGGTTTGAGGGCAAGCAGGTTAGTCAAGTGAGGTGGAGAGCAGTAAAAGAGGATCAAAACAAGGCTCCCTTGCAGAAAGGGCAGGACCTCCACTGCTCTGAGTATTAGGAGTCAGAGGTAAAGCAATGCCTCTTTCTTTAGTGTGTTTATTCTCTGTTTTAGGGCTAATGCCAAATCCCTGTGGTTCCTGCAACGCACCCCTGCCAGTGAACATTGACTCTAACAAGTATTTTGCAAGATCTTTGCTCTTGCAAGAATCCCTGTATGGTTCCCTTCCTATTTTAATAAGAACAAGAATTCCCCAATCTGCATTTGAAATCTGCATAGAAATAGCATATGGCAGAGGCCAAATCAAGGTTACACATTTGGCATTTGGGAAGGGAAGGCAAGAAAAATTTACCAGTCAGTACACTCACATTATGATAAAATAAAGGTGAGCTGGGAGAAGAGCATGTGCTGAATCCTAAAACGACACAGAAGAGCCATAAACCACAGTGTGTTGTGCTATCTCTAGTCCTTTATGCTTCAAGCAGAAGTAAAATGTGTGGTATCATAAATGAAACCAAAGATCTTGTTTTAATTTTATTTTAAAAGCCATTGCAAGGCAATGGGAGTAACAGACATTGACTTCTTCAAACCAGGCAAACTCTGCGCTGTACTGCTCCCATCAAATGAGAATTATTCTCCAAAAGCTTCTTCTAACTAGGTAAAGGTTTTGCTATAAAGTACAAGTAGAGTAGTCTAAACAAATGGCATTTTTCCTAGAAATAAAGTATATGGATGCCCTTACGAGGTGTTGCCTGGTCTGCTCTATACTTGTAAAAGTGTTTTTTCATAGTGAAACTGTATATATTTGGTCAAAGTCCAGGGCTGAAAATGGGTATAATCTGTACATCTAGGGACCTTTTTTCATTTGTACAGTGAGGAATAATAACTGGCCTTACCGCGAGTTTGCCTGTAAATTTCTTAGATGATCCAAAGCCTGTTTATTGCTTACAGAGGCAATTTTGCTGACAGGCAAGCTGGAATAGGTCTCTTTTTCTTCTAGACCATCCATACTTGCCTATTATAGAGAAATCAGTCAAAAAGCAGCATGCATGCTGGACTCTCAAGCCTTGTTTTAAGTTTTAATTTACTTGTCTGACTTCCAAGGTTACTGAATGCAAGCAATTGCTTCTTCAGTACATAAATAAGATGAATTATGCGTTAGGGACCAATGCCTTGGCCTTCTTCTTCTCCTGCTCTCAGGGGAGGATCTGCTGAGGAGTGCTTAGAGCTGGGGTGCAATTTATTTTTTTTTTGCTATTGAAAATTAAAGTAAGACTGTTCTGGATTAGCTCAGATGTGAAACTGGAGCCCCAGGACCACTTTTTTTTGGACTGAAATTTTTGAAGGTGTAGGGTGGTCCAGGGTGTGGATCCATGGCAGCTGAGTGAAAGCTGTGCTACAGCTCTGGTTGGGAAAGGCTTGGGGACTCACTGTTGTAACTGGAACAATTGGCCCCAGTTTAACAGTGGATCCTTTTGAAATCAGCCTTTTAAAGTTTTTTCAATTCAATACACTTCTTCCAAATAGCATGACCTGTGTTCTTCCCTACAGGTTGCAGAAAATGAGCTGGGTTTGTAGTTGATATTGGAAGCAAAATTCAGGCAGACGGACTCATTGCTGTTTCCCTTGCATGGGTTTTTAATTATATTTTCTAATTGTTTCACTGGGATGGGATGAGGTCCTGGGGTCCTGTGCTGTCCAGCTTGACTCTGACAAGACTGATTCTCACTGAAGTTTCATCTATAGCAATCCCAACTGTGAGGAGCAATTTTTCATCTGTAATTAATCCCGATAAAACCAACACTTCCAGGAGGCTGATCTGTATCCATCCATTTCACTGTTTGTCAATTAATGTTATATTTAGCATCTAACACTGTAATTAGAAGAAAATACTGAAGATGTAAAGGGACAGAGAAATTTTAAGTTGTAGCTGCTGAGGAAAAGACATTACTATCATTGCAATCATAATTTATTTTAACTTCTTTTCAAACTAGATGCTTTTTATTCTGGTACAGCAGCCTCTTAAAACCTCTGATAAATTGTCTGGTTTAACAATAGTTTCTCCAGATCACACTGGAACCTGTTGTGGGAAGAGATACATATGTGCATGTGTGTTTGATACCTACTTGAATCTCTAAGGATTTTTCCTCTGACCATTGTTTTGTATGTGTTACTACCGTCTTTCCGTGCAGAGATTTATTTCATAGACATTAAAAATTCTTACTTTCCAGAAATCAGTTCTGTTGACAAAATGTGTTGTTTATTGCTCTATCCTCTGGTAAATGCATAGCAGAAAGTTCATGAGTGCTTGATAAGTCCTCAGAGGCAAGAGTAAACGTTTTCTAATTGTTTTATTTTTCTCTTTGTTTCCAGAAATGTTGAATACAGTACTCTGCAAAAAATAGCGTGTGGATTTCTTGCACCTGAAGAACAAGAAAAGGTAATTACTGGACCATACAGACGAGCCTCATTTGTTTGCTGTGCTAAAATATTTAGACCTGATCACGTTGCATGAGCCTCCAGCACTGTGTCTGCATATGGGTTTTGTGTATTTTCAGTTATGCAGGCGCAGTTGTTTCTTGAGAATATTCCTTTATGTAAAGGGAACAGGGGAACAAAAGCAGCAGAGCATGAAAATGCTGAAGCAAATGGTAGGGAAGAGCATACCGTGAATATTTTCAGTACATGTAGAAGTGAAAAGGGTAAAAGAGGGGAAAAAAAAACCACAGAGGCTTATATGTGCCAATGGGAAAAGGGCTGCAGACTTCACTGTGTTTGCAAGACTGCCTGGTGGAGCCTTGCAGCCTGCTGGGTAAGTGTCAGAGGAGGCTCAGTGATCATCAGTGTTACAGCAGCCTCCTCATGTTTAGGTGACCGAGTCGCTCGTGGGGTGGTGCACCCTGCTCCAGAGGCTGTGAGCTCCTCTGCTGCCTGCAAGCCTACCCCTTGCAATCGAGTCTCTTGATCCTCCTGGGTCGTGACATTTTGTTGTGGAAAGGCAGCTCAGCAGGGCTGTGGCTCAGTTGCTGGTGTTAAACAAAATGCTGTTCATCAAACTTTCATGAGACAGTTTGCCAGGGGCTGCATCTTGAAAGAGTAGGCTCCAAAAAGCAGTGAGCAGAGCTGTGCTGCTCCGTACTGCTGCCATCTCCTGTATTTTCTTCTACCTTCTTTCCAAGGCTGAGAGGTGAGCACCCCTACAGGACCTCGAGTGGTTTTGCACTCTTTCCTCCCTGGAGGAAAAGTGGGACAGGCATGGCCACGTTGAAGAGTGGTGGTCCTGCTTCAACTGGTACATGGTGTATGGTGATGCAGAAGAGGGACCAGGAGCTCACCTCTGCCTTAAAATCTGTCGGGCATGATTATTACTGGGGTTAAGCTGAGGAATCTGCATGAGCTGAGCCTTTCAGCAAGTTCTTGTAGTAATTAATATAATGTCTTTAAAGTAGAAAACGTATTGGTAGATACCAGTATGAAGAACAAAACAAATATATAATGTCTGTAAATCTGAGTTCAGCAAACCAAGCCTAGTGAGACTTAAAAATATGAATGTGAAGAGAGAGACACAGCAGATGTTGCTGGGGTCAGGAAACTTTGTGTATGAACACGTGACGTGTTTCTATGAGATGCTTCATTTCATTGCTTGGGTTTGAAAAATGCATGTGAGTGACATCTTGTGTTCACTACATCTGCAGTGCCATCCTGCTGATAATTAGCACGTGCATTTTAGAGGCAGTATGAAGCCAGGATGACAAATACAGATAAATCATAGGGTGGAACAATTCTGATTTCTCCATATATCAGCATTAGCATTTTCTGAAAGTCCATCTTTCAGCCCTACAAATGGAAATGTTGTCCCAAGAAGCATGTTGAAAAACACTTCAAGGACCTAAATTTGCAACTTGTGTGGAACCTTGTGTGTTTTTCTTGTGGTGGTCTCTGCATGCATCAATTAAGTGCAAAACTATGACAGTAGAGGAAAAATAGCAGACAGAAGAAGAAACTCTTGGAGCAAAAAAATACTTGGTAAAAATGTGTTAAACTTTCAGAGAACAGTATTGTCATGTGTTTGGGGTCAAATTGTTTTGAACTACCTTCCACGTGCTAGCAAATGGGATTCATTTTGTTGGATGCTTCCATTTGGATTTATGGTGCCATTTAAAACTCTGTAATGCTTTTTGTCACCATCACCAGCTCATTTCTCTGCTTTGGGACTGTCCTGCTCGGGCACCTGACATGTATGGGAGATATAGGATAACTTCACTGGGAGTGAGACAGTTCAATGCTCCGTTTATCCGTGTCAAAAAGAAAGGTTGAAAAATCAGATTTCTTTAAAATAATGAGTTTTCCAAGGGGATTAATGGTGCAGATTACAGTATGCCATGATGCGTTGGCAAAGAGGAAGACTATGCCTTGCTGTTGAGTTTCACTGGTATTTCACTGCTCTTTTATAAGGTGAAATATTAGTCTAAGTTATCTGTGCAATTTAAAATTATCTCTTCAAGTTCAGTCATTTATGTTTATTTATGCTTTTGGGACAGTTGTAAACAGATTTTTGAAAAAAGTAGTATTTCATTTTGTGAGTAAGAGATTAAAAACGTGCCCACATTCATCAAGGCTACGTGCTTTCTGAGGCCTTGAAACACAGATACCTGTGCTATTGCAGTGTGGCTCAAACATGGGAATTATTCTCACAGGGTTTCTTGAAAGCTATAGGTGTTGTTTTAAAGTCTCACATAAGCAATATTGTAAGTAGGTAAGGGTTGTCCTGCTATGGACAGGGTATATAGGCAGCAAAAAAAATGGCCAGTCATGTTGTTATATTTGATCTCCTGGGAGGTCAGGTAGTCAGGGACACGCAAATTTTTGTCATCCCATAAGCAGTATCCCACAGAGTCATTTAGCTCTGTCAGCTGTATGAGCAGAACAACCATGAGCTCTTTTGTTCCTCCAGACTGCAGTGGTGTCTTTTCATTTGGTGCTGCATGGCACTTGGTTGCAGTGGCTGGGCTCGGGACGTATCAGATGCATTTCATTGCAGAAGACACAGTAGCTGCTCTGTGCATGAGCCAGCCCCTAGGAAAGGCTTTGCCCCATCTTATGGAGCCAGCGACCTTGATGGGGATGTTCACCCCCCTGCAATGGGGGCTTTCTGCAGATGGAGTGGATTTCATGCTGTGCTGCTGGTAGCATTGGTGAGCGGGGTCCAAAGCTGCAGAAATTGAGACTGTGCTTTTACTTCCTGCATGGCCAGACCGAAGGAAGAAAGCCCAAGGCTCAAGGGCATGAGAAGCACTCTCTTCTTTTGTTCTCGGCGTCTTTTTTTTTACTGGCTGGCCATGACATTAAGATTTCTAATTAATTTAGAAACCACAGGCAGTTGAAGAGAGTGAGCAATGTAATAACTGGGCCATGGGGCAGAGTAAAAGCACATCAATTATTCAGGCAGTCGCTGCTGCTTATTCCCTTCCCAAAGCTGGGCTGGCTGTCAGCGTGTGTCAGTGATGCTGCTAATGCCCTTCATAATTTACATGCATAAATAGTGGCCTTTTAAAATCTGCATGAGGATAACTTTAGTATTTTCAACAATAGCTTCCAGCAGCATGCTCTGTCTAGTGGGCACCGGGGGCTCCAACCACTATTTTGGGTGCCATTGAACTATTTGGTTCAAAAACTGGGATCTTGGCAGGTGCATCCCCCAGAAGCCTCTGCTCTAGAGAAGTTGCTCCTCAAAGAGGTTAAGGGGCAGCCTGAGCCATGTGAAGAAAGAAACAGTCCTGCTTTAAAATGCAGGTGGTGTCTGAGAGTGTTCTCTCTGGGCGAGTGAGTCCAGCATCTCTTACAATGCATCATCCCCTGCTTCTATTTCTGTGATGTCTCCAAAGCACACTTAGTGAAGAGAGGCATCTCTTGGATGCCTCTGGGGCTGGACCCAGTGAAGTTCCTCTACAGGTGGAGGAGCAGGAAGCATCCTTCTCTTCCTCACTGCTCTGACTATTGCAGGTCCTGCACTTCGAGCAGTTGGAAAGTTTGGAATAGAGGAAGCTTCTCTCACTGCCAAGAGCTACATTCACAGGACTGGCCATGATTGTCTTAAATGGGTGCACCTCAAAGTCTCATGTTGGGGATGCCACAGGGAGCAACACTGATTCCTGCACTGAACCAGTAAGGGGAGTGGAAACTGGGGGACCCATTAGATTTTTCTTCCATGGACTACAAGTGGATGACAAAGCCTTATTTTTCTGTCTGGTTGGCATGGTTATCCCTGCTGCTGGAGGCAGCCACCTTGCTTTTTAAAAAGTGAACTGATTTGTGAACAGAACGAAATAAAATGAGCCTTGCTAATTATGTGTTGTGCCGGCGAAATGACCAGCTTGGATTTGGAAAATGCTGGCTGTAATTAATGGTGAAAGGCTTTTTCTCTCATCTGTGTAGCCATTATGAATCACTTCTCCCCGTGGAAACTTTTAAATCTGTCTCACTGGGGAGCCTGAGGAGGAACAGGTAAAATGGATTTGCCTTAATAGCTGCAGTTGTAACTTAAACACTTGAAATGATATTAAGCATCTCTCTCCATTAGAATTTCATGTTGATCCTGATGATATACCAGCCGAGGCTAAGACAGGATCAACGTTCATTAGATGGAAGAAAATAAACTTTGTAGACAAATGCTTTGGCTAAATGGGGCCTTCATTGCACTGAGAACAAGAATGCAATTAGCTGAAATGTTTGTTTACAAAATCTAATTCCTGGGGAGTATCTTCTCAGATTGCCGCTTACATCTCTTGGGCTGGTTTCGTTGCCAAGGTTTGCAGGTTGACGGATTTTGCAAAGCTTGGTTGTAGTACGTATGTAACAGATGTTTCAAACTTTGCATGGTAAAGCTGAACCCAAGTGAAGAGCAGGGGCTAAGCTGCAGGTGTGTCAGAGTTTATTCGTGCATTCCTCACATTTATTTTTCAGTTTGCAGTTAAGTGCAATTAATATTAAGTATTAGATGCTCCAGATATTAACAGTGTAGGCTGAAGAGAAGCTGGAAACTGTGCAGTGCTGAGTGCTGTTACTGCTGTCCTCCTGTCCCCCACCTGGAGCCTAGCCCAGGGGAATCACTGATGGGCTCTCCAGCTGGGTGAGGATGCATCTCTGCCAGGATAACTTCATGAAGAGCCTTGTCCTGGTTGCTTGACAAACATGAACCCCCTCAGAAGGTGATTTTTCCTATCTGCAATGCAAATCATGCCATGGACGTGCTGCTTCTCTTTGGGTTACAGAAATGGCCAATGGGAAACATAACTGCTGCCATCCAGATAATTCGAGCAGGTTTTGTCACTGTGTATGTTTTGTGGAGTTGGAAGGATCAGGCATTTGGAGCCTGTGCTGATACCAACAAAACAGCTTCATACTAATTGTAAGCATGCAATAGAACATTGCACTGCATGCTTGGATATGATGTGGCAGTATCTCTTAGCTTTTTTTTTTTTTTTTTCCCTGCAGTTTTTTCTAGTGACTTCCTGGCAACTGGAGAGTGTCTTACCCACTTACCCATGGCTGATACTGGGCAAATAAGCATTTCCTGAACACCTTTCTGTCATGTATCTGGTGGCAAATGTGACACAGTTACCAGAATAACCTTTTCTTCCCCATTTGCCTAATACAGGATATTAATGAAATTGTCATTGTAATCTGTTTGGCGATGGCTTATAGCCACATTAAATGATGGGGAACAGACTAATGAAGGCCATCCCATTGATGGAAAGGGGCTACAATTTACCCAGCCTGCAGTAACTGAAGTCCAACAAAGTTGCTTTTGCCTAATGTGCAGAGTGGTAGGTGATGCAGAGGTATGTCTGTGTGTGTTGTATTAAGCACAGCAACAGAGTGAGGTGGTGAGCTCTGGACATCTGTGGGAGTTCAGGATGAGATAGGACTGCTGCAGAGGCTCCTTACGTGGTTGCAAGAGGTAAATCCTCAAAGTCTTTCAGATGTCTTGGCTGTGGCTTGTTAACAAGCTCATTGCAGTGTTATGGGTCTTGCTGCTTCCTCCTGTGCAAAGGATGCTGCCTGGCAGCGCTTCTCCTTCAGGCAGCGAAAAGGGAAATGCAGGAGTCAGTGCTGGGGTTTGCTCCTTGAAAGGCACTGCTCAGGAGATCTCTTGGGAGTCTGTGCTAATACAGCATTTAAAACAGTGCTTTTTCAGTGTCAGCACTGGAAATGACAAATGCTTCCCTTAATTTGAGAGAAGTGTGCCTGATATTACATGCTTATATATGCCTGAGAGTCTATTCTCAAGACAGTACATGGACCTATCTCCTATGAAAGCTAATTGCACTATTAGTAGAAGATATCCTGCTAACTTAATAAAATACATTTATTTGTGTCTTAAAGGTTTTTTTTTCTGAGGCGGAAGAAATCCTGAATGGTGCCAAATTTTATTTGAAACGTATTTTTCTTCGCTGTCCCCTCCTCTCTCCCCATGTCAAAACCATTCTGCAAATTCAAAATATTTTATAAATTCAAGCCACCATTGAAATTGAAGGCAGGCAGCACTTAAGAGAGCTGAAGGGGAATTCATCGTGCAGATGACTTGAGGTTGATTTTTTCCTCTGGAAGGGAAAAAAAAGTCAGTAGGAAGCAGCACTGCCATCAGGGCTATGTACATTAGAGGTGTAGAAAACTCAGGTGAACAGAAGAAAGTGTGGCCAAGGTGTCTCCCTTTGCCCCTGCTGTGATGTGACTTTAGCTCTACCACAGATGCTGTCAAGATTCTGGGGCAGATCCAGAGTTTTATTGCCTGGGCCTGATTTGGGGTGCAGGACAGGACTTGGGGCCTGGGTGACTGCATCTACCCCATCCCCTCCTCTTGGCATCCCACATAGCAGATCATCTTTGTCTCCTCTGCTTTCAACAGGCAGTTAAAGCATTAGGAGTTGGGCATTGAGGTTTTGTACCAGCACAATTTGAACTTTAGTCTAATTTAGACAGAAGTTTAAAGAGCTCTCTCCCCTCTCTCTCATGCAAAGTACACTGGGGAGTCTAAATGCACTGTATCTGTCTTGGAGACATTTCCCTGTGGTTTATTGCTTTGCTTTTATTGATGGGCTGTGTTTGCTTTCACACAAACTGATTCATTTGGACACAATGATTTGTTTCGCAGAAGTTGTTTGCTTAGGGATGAAGGCTGAATTAAGGGGGTTTTATGGGGTAGAAACTTTATTTCCACAGACTTCTTCAGATCTCAGTTCCACTCCCTGCAAAGTTTGTACAGACTCAGATAAAGTGGCCCTCGGCCAGACTGGGAAGATGCAATGTGCCAAGTAGCTGTAGGGAGAGCAGGAGGATATGTTAAATTACAGAGAGCTTTTGAAAATTTTAGAATGTCCTGCAGGAGCAAAACGATGAACCTTGTAAAAAAAAATGTAAGATGATCTGATTCTACTTTTTAATTTCCAAAAATAAGAACAAAATTGGAACAATCAATCCAATTTTATTAAAATATTAAGATATGCTAAGTACAGCATTAGATATGTATTTTTTCACTATAAATACACCCCCAAGGAATCATTCTATTTTTAAGATGAACTTGGTATTATGATAATGTAAAAGAAGTCTATAATTTATAATTCCAATTGGAGGTGAAGAAATTTAACATGTCAGTTTCTCTATTCATTACTCCTGCAGTCAAGACCAACAGACTGTTCCTTCACCTTTGCTGTCAATCATTTAGATAGACCAATTATGGATTTGGTTATATATATATATATATATATATATATATATATATATACACATCAAAAGAGAAAATGCACCGGATGAAGGTTCAACATAATAAGTTTTTTTGAAAAAACAACCAACTCATCTGTAAGAGTACATTTAGTCCTACAATTTATGAGCTTCATGGCCAAAACTCCTCAACTGTTACTCTGGTCTTTCTGAAGGTGCCATATGGACTAAGTTGAAAAGTGGCTCTCCAGTGTTTGTGTGTTGGAAAAAAGCTGGTGGCAGCTGACAGTCACTTCTTGTACCATTTAGAAACACTCACTGCCTAGCAGTTCTTTGGGAGGAAAAAAAAAAAGAGGAGGTGAAAGATAAAGTCCTATATTGTTATTTAGGTCTTCATTGTGATTGTGCAGAGCCACTCATGTATGCTAAAAAAAAAAAGTGTGTTCTGGCTGGCTTGAGATCTTTATTAATTTTAAGCATTAGTTTTGGAGTTCTGAGCCTTAAGGTCTCCAGTGCAGTGCTTCTTTAGCACTCAATTTAGAGGGGACATAATTGCATTGACCTCTGTTCCGCCAGTACTAAATATTCAACGTGCTCCAAAATAATTCCACAGACCTGAAACATGAAAATCAGATTCCTTATGGATATAGTTGCAGATCTTGTAATCTTGTGTTAAAGCAGCAGCATTTCTTTGGGTAAGTTTATTATGACAAAATATACATGGCCAAACTTAAATATAGTTAACCTAATATGATCAGACTGATTTGGAGCAGAGGTAGGTCAACACTAAGTGCTTTTGAAAATCTCATCCCAGCTCTCCAGAGATTAGGGCTATGAGTGCAGAGTCTCAGCCTAAGTCATGCTGAAGAGGCAGAGGGAATGTTTCTCAATGGAGAGAGGTTTCATTTGGACAGCAGAAGCATGAAGCAGACTCGGGTAAGAAAGATCTGCAACCAGATGGAATAATATCCAGCTTTGCCCAAGGCACAAGGCTTGGAAGTTAACCCATGTGGATGCATCTGTGAGTCTCTGCTCCTGGCAAAGTGTGTGTATGGGCACTCTTCCTGTTTTCAGGTGGGTAGGGGCATCCTCTCCTCTCATGTTTTGATCAGTACTGCTGCGTCAAGGGAGTACAGAGGAAAAACCTTAGGCTGCTGTCCCCAGTTTTCTCTGTGGTTTTACCTTTTTTAAAAAAAACCTCTATATTCTTACAAAGGTAGTGTCCTTGGGATTTGTAGCACTTGCTGGAATCTCACAGCACGCAGGCTTATTTTCAGTGTAATATTTTAATTTAAATACCTGAAAGTTATGCTCTTTTAGGCATTTGAGTGAGTAGAGTCTCGCTGTTGCAGGTGGGAAAAAGCTTGAGGGCTGTCTCATAGCTCTGTGAATGGTGCATGTGACTGATTTAGTGAACGAGTGAAAAATATAAGGTCTACTGAGGCCACAGAAGGAATATCTACAGCCTTGAATGCATGACTTCCCCCTGAAATAAGTGGAGTTGTGTTTTTTGAAGTGGGCCTGAGTTTGGCCCCTAGATCATGTGAGTATGATGAGAGATTTGACCAGATCCAAGTCATGCAGTATCAGTCCCTTTGTGATTGATGAGATGACTCACTCTGGTACCTCATCCTCAGATATTACTCATTGCTAGTGCTTCATCCTGCACATGTCCAGCTGATGGAGTTGCTTCTCCCATCAGCCACGGTGTCCCGACATCAGATGAGTGCAGTCTGCAGGTATCTTACCTCCTCTCTTTCTCTTTTTTCTTGAACTACATAATCTACAATTTTAAGAGTAATTTCTGCTATTAAAATAATAGAAAAAATAATATGGCATAAACAGGAAGTTCAGCCTTTGAACCACAGCAGCACACTGCCTTTCGTAAAAGCACACAGCTGCTTTGTTATAACGTGTGTGACTTAAATGTCATGGGTTGCTTTCCGTGATCTACCCTTTTATACAGGAACACAGTGAGAATGTGGGTCTAAACCTATTGAGGCTAACCCTTTGAGACTGACTTTTGCATATCGTTAATATGTGGAGCCTGTAAAAGACTGGAAAGACATTTTGTAAGTGTCGGTGCATCCCTGGGCTAGGCCTGACACCAAATAAGAGAAAGAAAAACCTGCAAATGCTCAAGGCAGAGGATAGGAAAGAAGCAGCAGGTTGAGTAAACAGATGGGGTGGGCCAACATTAAGAGCAGGATGGTTATGGTAAGTGTAATGTGTAGAAGTCACAGTACATCAGCTGGCTAATCAGTGCTGAATGATTTGTAGGCATCTCAGCAGAGGTGAGTTTTAAGGAGGTTTGAAGGAGAACAGTGTCGTGGCTCTGCAGATTTGTACTTTTCTCCTGCAGAAAGAGGGACTTTGTGAAAGGCATGAAGGTTATACTTCAGTCCTGGTTTTCAGCATATATTCTTCTTTTTCTGCATTGTTTTTCTTTCCTTTTTTTTTCAATTCTTCCTTTTCTCTACATTTGCGAGAGTCTCTCTAATGAGGCAGCGTGGTTGTTGGCCCAGATGCTGCACTGCAAATGCTATTTTTTAAACCAGCTGAGAATCTGGCCTGATATTTAGCAGTCACTTAGTACTTTCATCTTCAAAGTACTGTGCAAACATTAATTAATTCTGCTGGGGAGCGTAGAAGAAGGTGCTGCTGGAATAGTTATGCAAACTGCAGAGCCACAAGAGATGGCAAGGACAGTGTTGCTGGGCTTGGGAGGTCTATGCTTACATACATAATTCAGCAGAGCACAGCACAACAGGTGCTTTCATGGCAGAAAAATCGCTTTTAGGTATCTGTTTTTTCCATTGAGTGTGTGTGCTTGGTGTTTTCACTGGAAGAATGTTGCTGCTGCTCTGCTTGGCTAGATGGGCAGCCTGGGATTTCTGTGTCCACATCTACCCCTGCAGATGGGTTGAAGCTTGCAGAGACAGTAACACTGAGCAGCCAGGCAGATGCTCTGTGGATGCTCAGTGCTGAGCTGTGGAGGCTGTGCAGAAGTCAGGGCTGCAGTGGCATGCTTTTCCCTGAAAATGAATAAACCACTTGCAGTGTATGCAGATTTGGAGGTGCACAGTGCTCTGCTCTACACTGGTGGCTCTTTGCATGTGAAAAACCATTTTGCCCATGCGGATGTTGTCTTGGGCAGGAGTGAAGCAGCTCAGCAGAGCTGCAGAAATGACTGTGGGAATGCCTTCCATCTTCTTTTAAGGGCAGCATCAGCAGCCTTTGGCATGGGCTGCAGTAACCTGCCCTGGAGAGGATGAGGAGTGCTCACCCATCCCCTGCTGCTGGCTCTGCACAGGCACAGCTATGGAGCAGCAGCAGCATTTAAAGCTGGCACAATCACCAGCATCTCCCAGCTGCACACCTAACATGCTCTGGCACGAGGCAATCAACACCTCCTGTGCTTTGAGACTTGCCTGGAGCACCGCTTCTGAGTGAAAACACAACTCCAGACACCAAATCCACTCAACCAGGCATTATATTAAAAGGAGCTTTTAAAAGATCGTGCCTACTGACGCCGAATTAATAGCAGAGAACCACATGAGCCTTATGTGACTTGATTAATGCTGTATCAATCCAGCAGGCATCTAGGTATGAGAAGGTGTGTAATTTTTTGGTATGATGGGGGTAAGTCAGAGTGGGGTCACTGAAGGAACAGAGAGGGAAAGCAGAGGGATGCTTGATGCCAGAAGAAAACATGCCTGTGAGGAGATTTTGCTCGTTGGACGTCTGTAAGGGATTGGATGTGAATCTGGGCTTTGGTCTGAAAGCTGAAGGCAAGAGGTGTCTTCATATTGAGTGGAAGCAGGTTTTTGAGCAAAAGACAGATTCAGGTTGATAGGTGGGGATCTGGGTTTCAGTTTGGCTTTGCTGACCTTGCTCAGATGAGCAGGTGGTGGTGAAGCTTTAAACTTCTTGCACAACCCATTTAATAGCACTTATTGCCATGGCAATTTTCAGAAGCTGTGCAAATATATTTAGAAAAAATGTGTTTCTTTTAGTTTTGCCAAAATAGGTAGATAAAATGTTCCTGATGACACGTTTGTATTCTCTGAGATCCTACTGATAGTTTTCTGAATTTATTGTCCATGATGGTGCGTTTAGGAGCTGAGGAAAGAGAGATCACCACGACTGAGACAGCTGCTTTCCCAGTGTACGTGGTCTATGCATTTAAGATAGTAAAATTATATCTAGAACTGCACAGTTTTAATTTCCCGCTTTTCCTAAGATTTCAATAGATTAGCATGCTCAGAAATATTTCTTTTTAATCTCAAGATATTACCATGCCTAGGTTTGCATAAAAGGCAAGGCTGGATGTCTTGAGGCTTGAAAGCTATAATCAAAGATGTTTATATGAAATTTTAGTGTTCCATCATATCTCACCGTCTTGGGAGTGAAAAAATAAACTTAATGAACCTAGATCAGACAGATTTGTGATGAAGTCCCAAAGAAGAGAGAGGGCTTGGAAGAAGCTGTGATTTTGCTGTATGATTTTAATTTTATGGGCCCCTGTTGTTCAACGTTTTCTTCAGAGTAACTAAGAGTTGCATTAAATATTAAACAAACGGTGTGATGATTCATAAAGAGGGTCATGAGCTCCATATGTGAGTTAGAAATTTAATCTCCAGCTGGTTTCCCTATAATCCATGTCATATGTCCAGGATCAGAGAACTCCAGTGTCTTCGAATAATTAGTTAGTGATCAAAACAGAAAAGAAAAAAAAAAATCATTGGAACAATTTTCTTTTAGAAAAAGCTATTTCTTCAAAACAAAATTGCTTGTTAAAGCTCGTTAATTTTAATGGGGTTTTCTTTTGAGCGGAAGTAAGACAAAAATAATTTGGAAGATGTCAGAACGTCTTCTTGATAGTTGCAGAATTGATAATATTTTTTTCTGTTCAATGTCTTGCATTTAGAGTTGTAACTCTTACTCTGTTCTTGTAGGAAAAGAGGAAAGTGATACTTTTTATTTTCATGAAATAGAACTTATTTTAATTAACCTAAAATAACTTTCTGTCTAGAATGCTGTTTCACCAGAAAGGAAAACTTGATTAGCTTTTTTCTGATATGTGTGTGTAATTTTAATACTAGTTCAGGTATGGAACAAAGAATTAAAATCTCCAAGTCTTTTATTTGGATTAGGAAATTAATCTTTTTCCCTGCTTCCCCCTGGAGCCCTGGAAAAATACCTGTCAGCCTTTCATTGCAGAGACAAATATGCTGAGGTTTTCCCCAGGCCTTGCTGAGGTTGCATCCTCCTTTGCATGACAATTATGAAGGGATGCTGGGGATACCAAATGAGTGAGGATACCAAACTAGCTCATCCTTTATAGGAGCCATGTGCACACACAGACACACAAGACCAGTGCTCATCCACAGTTTCCCAAGAGGTTTTTCTATGCTCCAGCTTTCAGCCTGCACGTGGAATTTACATATTGTTTCAGTTGCATCTTCCCTTTGAGCTGCAAAAGGTGTTTTTGGGGGTCATTTGGAGGATGGATATTGAATCTACACTCAAGAAATACAGTGGAGGCAGTGGTAGTGCAGGCCCTGTTCCCATGGGGTGGGTTACTTCATGTGTGGCTCTAGCTAAGGAGAGTTGCTGCTGCATTTAGTTGCTCAGCTCACAGAGTCAGTCACAGTACATGCTTGAACTTAAAAGCAGGCATATGGATGCACACAGAATTTGAGTTTTAATGCCTGCAGTGTCTTCAGAGCTCTAGAAGCACAACTAGGCTTAGTTTCCTAGGGAGGAGGGCTGTGTTTCTTGGTGTGTGGGTCGGGTCTTACCTCTTTGTTCAGAAAGAAGTAGGGTATGCTCTTTCCTTCCCTGTGCCAGGAAGGCAGGATCTAGAAGTTGTATGAGAGCTCATGGGATGGGATCTGTGGAGCTGTGTGTCCAGTCTCTCATTCAGGGCAGGACAGTTGTCTGCATGAGATCAGCTTGATGGTGACTTTGTACAGCTGTTATCTTAAAAACCTCCAAGGCTGGAGATAGGATAGAGATCTTATGAACTGCCAATACCCAGGGCATTGAAAGTTCATTTTTAAATCCTTCTCCTCTTTTACTGGGAGAAATGTTTAGACATGAACAAATTTAAGGTACGTAAAAATAAGCTAGATTTAAAAAAATTAAAAAATGACATCTAGTTAGCTGTGTTAAAAACGTGTAATGGGGAAGCATGCAAATGGTTACGCAAGCAGGAGTTTGGTATCTAATTGTAAATTAGATAGACAGCTGCAGGGTATCAATAGACATATGGCAGGAATGTAAATAGTTTGCTCGCACTTTAGTGACATCCTGGAAAGCTGTGTGTAAACTTTCTGAAGTGAAGAGAGAAAAGACGATTTCCTGGAAAAGAGGGTTTTCGAGAGAAATAATTGCTAATAAATAATCTGTGTCCCTCTGGAAGGCGAAAGTTTCATTTTGGCACTCGCTGAAAAAGCAGCCTCTAATCAGACTGCATTTTCCTGTTTGGCTGCCGAGCACCAAGCAAGCTGAGGAAGGTGCCAGTTCCATTGTGTGGTTGGAGCCATCACACATCAGAGCTGCTCCTCCATGGTACCTGCCTGCTGATTTCAGCATGACCTCCTGACAGATGCTTTGTGTTTGCCAGGATTTAGGGAAGATGACAAAGAGAAGGGTAAACAGTTGAGTGATTCAAGAGAGGGTGTCAGATTCCGGAATGTAAATTTGTATGTCAGTGGCCAACACTCCTAGGTCTCCCACCAAACACAAGACTTGCCTGTATCCCAGCTGTAGGGGTTGCTGCTGCTTATAGCCATTTTTAAAATAATATCCTGCTGTTGTGGAATGCTGTGAGGCACTGATTTTGGCTTATTTTAAAAGTCAGCAAAGCTATCCAAATATTTAACACTCTTTCATTAATAGCTGGCCATCACATATTTTGCTTTATATTAGGTGATACTACTGAGGCCATAAAAATTCCCAATCTAATGATAGCTAAGTTTGGTTCTTATATTATTTAAAAGATATAGCAAGAGTAAATCTTGAATAGCTTGCTTGATTTCTGGACGGGTGTCTAGTGACTTGCTGCTTAAATAATTCTTCTAAAGTTAACAGTGGGCCAAACTCTGGCGCTTTTGAGATCAACAATAGCTATACCAGTTTACTTTGTTGGGTTTGTGCATCTGCCTTGGGGGACAGATTTCAGTCCCATAGCTTTCTAGCTGTAATTTTATTTAAAGGTCCAGACTTATTTAAAACTTCATTTAATTTTTTTTTTTTTTTAAATAAGACAATTTCTGAAGGATGCAAAGAAACTTCCAGGGACTGAAAGTAGTGAGAGAAGAGTGAGGAAAATCAAAGAAATCCAGACATCACTAATGTTTCAAAATTACATTTCACAAGGGAGTTTTCCTTAACTATCCTTCAAAGATGACATGACAGAAAATTTGGTTATTAATCAGTGGTGCTGTCTCTCTGTTGGGTTCAAGAACGCTTTTTAGAAATCAAGATTAACATCTGGTTTCGTCTACAAAGAATTTTTAGAATTGTAAAACTTTAAGTAACCATAAATTACTTTAAGTACGTGGAGGATTAATATGGGAAAAAAACGCCACAAAACACTTCCAAGCATTGTTCTTTAAGAGGTGAGTTTAGCCTGTACAGTCATAAGAGTTATGTCACTGGTATATCCTTACCAAATAATTGCAAACATATAGCACAAATCAGTCCCTGGAATCAGTGGACACACAAATACACTATAGGGGATTTTATTACGGCAGAGCCTAAGAATTGCAAAACCAATTTTCCACAGAAAAATTGCTTTCATATGATCTGAGTGCCATGATTTGGTTTATCTGAAACACTGTAAGTCAAACTGTTCGGTGGTGTTCCTAGCAGGCCTCTGTAATTCTACATTTATTTACAAAGGTCTAATTTAGAATAGAAATTATTCCCACTGTTTGTAAATAAGAAACTGGGATATTTCTTATGTGTGTGTGTGTGTAAATGGATAATTTTCCACTCATGAGGTAGGAAGGCGTGGCTTGTAGCAACAGCCATTGCTTTCCAGGGGTCACTCTGAAACATGAGATGTGAGATCTGTTCTTCTCCTTTATTGCAGCAATTTCTGAATTTGCAGTAAGCAGAAGACCTTGCAGTCAGCCCATGGCCATAATGGTGTGGATGTTTTTCTTCTCATTACTGGACTTCAGTATTTCAGTAGCCTCCAACTGCTTTTTCAAAGCACTTCTGTATTCAGAATAACAGTAAGTTATGTCCTTGTTAGCTGTAGTGGCATTTTGGCATTTTAATGGCAGGTCATTGGCATTTTAATGACGCTGCAAGCTCAGTTCTGCTTCAGATGAGTCTAGAGAACAACATGATGAAGATCTTTTCACATCCATATTGGAAATAATTTGCTATGAAGAGGTGCTGAGTAGCTTTATGTGGTTTTCTGACTGTCAAAACCTTGGTGTATCTTAGTGCTGAATGCCAGGAACTGAATAGGCCAGGAGTGTAAGTAGATAAAATGTCTTTTTCTTCTTCTGGAAAGATTGGTCAGTATTTTTGTTGGTGGATTTCTCTAGGTAAGCTAGGTTGAACTTCCTGTAGGTAAAAGAAACCCGATGTTTTCTTTCAGCCTTACTAAGTCTTTTCTATTGTGGGTTTTGCACTAAGATGACTAAATCAAGTGCAGCCCATGCTGAATCAGGCCCTGAAAGAATGCTTAGGAGTGAACTCCTAAAATACTTGAACCTATTTTTCATCAGCAACAGATGGATAGAGCATTAATTCTTTGTATCCTCCATGGACTTCCTTGTAGTGAGACTTGCCTGTATTCCCAGCCTCTTGTTTTCCATCAACATGGATATTTGGGTCACTATCTCCTCTCTTCTCATCTCCTACCTGTAGCTTCCCTCTCTTCAAATGTCTCCTCCTTGGTTCTAGGTGAAAGTGATGGCAGCTCTGTGAAAAAATGAAGGTTCAGTTTGAGTAAAAGTGTTGCTGATTATTGCTTGCCTCTTTTAAAGCCTTCTTAGGTGTTTTTCAGTGGTCATTATAATCTTCTGACTTTCTCGGTCCTTTTAGTCTGAGTCCATTTCAGCTGTGCCTGAGGGCACTGTGCCACCCCAGGAACCTGTAGGCCCCATGTTCCAGTGGCAGGATTCCCTGGCCCCAGTTCGGGAGGTGCTCACTGGTGATGGGGTGAGATATCTCTGGTGGGAGACACCCATTTCTGCCACAGCTCCAGCCCTGTCCTGTGGGAGATGCTGTAAGATGTGTGAGCTGAATCAGGTTTTCCAGTAGTGGAAAGGTAGAAAGGGAAGAGTATTTTGCTGCTGCAGAAAATGCCAACTTATTTTCAGGGGAGAATGGGAAGAATCAAAAAAGGAAGGCCGCTTCTAGTGCAGATCGTGCAGAAGAGTCTAACACTGTTAAAACCTGCAAGTTTGGCTCATTCATCCTGAGCTAGGTGCTCCCAAGTGCTGCATGAGTTTTCCACAGCCAGCTGAGCTCCCTGCCTGGCTGCTTCCTCTGGGTGCTTTCCAGCTGTGTGTCTTCCACTGGTAGATGAGCTAAAAGGTTTTTTATCAAGGGAAAATGGACTAGAGGAGAAAACAGAACCTTTCAGTCCTTCCAGAAGGACTGTAGTGGACCAACTGATGGAAAACTGTTTCCCAAGATAGCTTTGACTTGTTTTCACTGTCTTTGAAATAATTCAGATTTCCTGGGGATTTTTTTTTTTTTTTTTTTTTTTTGCGTAATGCTTTATCTTCTTGGAGTTCTGATGAAATGTCAAAATGAATGTATCTTTTCCAGATATCTCAGTTTTGCCCTTCTGGAAAAAAACCAAGGTAGATAGAAAAGCAAAGTCAGTTCATCTTACTTTTTTGAAGATGGGAAGCATGATTTCTAGTGAGATTTAAGGGTGTAAAGCCTTTTCATAAGAGCTGAGCATTCCAAAACTCCTGTTATTCTTGCTATCTGGGATAATACATTAACCTGCTGAGAGAGAGGGGAAAAAAAATTAGAAAATATCTTCATCAACACCCCAATATATAAGTCTCTGCAGTGCCAGCTCCTGCTGTCTAGTTGTCTTGATTAATATTTTCTGGATGGGTATAACTGAAGTTTGCATTTAAATTGCATGCTTACTAATGTACATTTTTATTTTCCATTGTCTTGACTTGACAGAGACTTCACCCTCTGGGCTTGCTGTGTTTCACTCTCTGACATATTGAGGGAAGCTCAAAAGTCTTTCCCATACCTGTTCTCCATTTTTAAATGAAAATACGACACCTTGAAGTTGAGCAGCTCAGTTTTCTTTAATGCAATATGCAGTTTGCACTCAGATTACTTGCTCCTGATATAATTTATACATGAATCATGAATTATGTTTGGATTCTCAGGAAGCAAAAATAAATTGGGTAGAGCCACATCCAATTATGTAATGAATTCCTCACGGTAAAATTTACAGCAGGGATGTTGCAAAGTGGAACACTGATAAAAAATTTCCAAAAGATTTGCTGCAGTATCTCCTGATAAAAACAAACCCCTGTCCATTTTAGGAATAGTAGAGCCATTTTGATTCAAACAATGAAATATTTAAAGGTGTATGGGATTGTTTTTCATTGTAGCTTAAGTGCCAGCACACAGAACAAAGACGAAAAGAAATACTTGCTGCAGTCTCACCAAACAAAAGTTCTTTAGTTCTTTCCCAACATCTTGTAAAGAACCAGGTTCATAACTCTTTTTTTATGTCTCTAAAAGCATTTAACAGATTATATTTTGAGGGGCTATTTCCTGACCCTTGACTTGACTTTTTTCAAACTCACTGCTGAACCCTGCCTTCCTGGGCAAAATACGGCTCATGAGCTTTTGTAAGGTGAGCAAACAAACAGTGGTACTGGGAGAAGCATTGGTAATTTCACCACTACTTGTGGCACTGATTTCTTTTAAAGGCTTTTTGTTTGTATTTCCTTCCACATGTTTCTCACTGTGCCTTGACCTGTTGCTTTTGATTCATTTTTCACTCAATACTCAAGTAGCCCAGGCTTGGGTCACGTTGTGCAAGTGTTTTCCTGAGAGGGACTTACTCACTTTCCAGTGGGGTGTTCTTCAAAACCTATGACATGGCTCCTAGAAGCTGCATATCCATCTCAGCTGAAGGGTGAACAGGTGGATACGTCCATGGTGTTTGTATTAAACAAATCTCCTGGTGCTGCAGCTGAAATTAGAAAATTTTCATGCCAGTGACCAAATGCCTCTACCGTGTAGACATCAAGAGCTATTAAAGGAACATTTTCCTTTCATTGCCTTGAGTTTCCTGTCACAGCAAGTATTTGTGTTACTTTGCACCAAAAAACTGACCTGTCTGTGTGGTAGGGAGCTGGCTTTTGTGTGAAAATCAGGATAGTCACAATCCAAGAGCTTTGCAAGTAGAATATAGCAACTCCCAAGGTTTAATAACATTTAATTGGTAAATGTATCTATTGGATTGACTATGTGAAGTGTTGGAAGCACACCTAAACAGGGGGAAGAGCCTGGGACCTGGGTTTCTCATTTCAGCAGGTTTTCAGAGTTCCCTGTTGTGGCTTTAATTTTCTGAAAGTTTCAAGGGTACTGTCTTGGCCCACTCTCAAGGTGATGACGGGAGGTTTGCCATCATCTTCAGCAAGCGGAGGATTTCCCTGAAGAGGATTAAAGGGAATGTGTGCCTTGACAGAGTTCAAGGTCAGAGAGAGAAAGAAAATGTCCTTTTTCTTACACAAAAGCAGCCTTAAGCTCTCACTTCTGCTGCCCAAATGGCTGTGTAGTAGATGTGTCTGGGGCAGCCTTGGAGGGCGTTTCTAACCAGAGAGTGTGGTGTTAGCAGTCATTCAGGTGCCCACAGTCCGTGGTTGACATCAAAGGCTGAATAGTGGGAGCACTGCCAAACCAAAATGCAGGTCTTCTGATGGGCTCTTCCAAAACCCAGACTGTATTATTCCATTCCCTTGGGGATGAGGCAAGTCCAGTGTGTTCCCCTCTGATCAGAGGCATGTTTGGCAGCGCTGTTCTTCAATATATGGCAGTGCTGATCATACTGAGTTTTGTACCATGTAGATTCCAGTGGTCAAAGTAGAGCTGGCAGGAGTTGGATGCTTGTGCTCACAGCTCTGCTCCAACTATAAGTTTGGGGAAGGTGTCCCGAGTGAATGCTGTTTAGAACATCAAAAGCCATAACAAAGTCAAGATGAACTATAAAGTTCCTGAGAGTTTACAGCTTTCCCTATAGTCTTAGCTAAGCAAAACTTGACTTTTTTTTTTTCCCAAGTGCAAATTCAAGCTGAGGCAATAATTAGTATCCTGTTTGTTTGTTTGTCACCTTGAAGGAAGAAAGGTCAAATATAGTCAGACTGAGAATTACTTTGCCTTTCCCCGTTGAAGCATTTAATTAGATTTATCATGTAACGTAAAAAAGAGATAGTAGAGAGCTTGCTGAAATGACTTATCCATTTAAGACTTCTTTTTTTTCCCCTCTCTTTTTATTTCTTGCTGGCTTCATAGACCAATTTATAATTTTTCTGAAGAAATGACAGGTTTAAACACTTAACCCTTCTTGCAGAGAATAGGCAGGGTTTTTTTTTGTTTGTTTTTTTTTGGTTTGTTTTTTGTTTTTAGAAGAGAGGGTAGTAAATCAACACAATATACAAATAAAACTACTTCTGTATAAGGAGGCACTTTAGAAAATGCCCAGAATGAATGTCCTACAACTGCTGCCTCTTTTTTTCCTCCCCCCAGAATACATACATAAATGCTATATGCACAATTATTTGAATATAGACTAATTATTTCTTGGGTTTTTTCCCAGTATTTTTTCACCTGTCTTTCCTGGTTTTGTTTGGCTTTTCTCTCCTTGTTTTCTTTTGTTTTGTTCTGTTTTTTTTTCCCTTTTTTTTTTTTATTTTTTTTAGTTCTTTTTTCTCTTTCTATTTTTCTTTTCTTCCCTTCCTTGGAACAGGATTGCTAGATAACTGGAACTGCCCATGTTAGGTTGTGAATTTGGTTCAGTGGTTTTCATGATGCAATGCAATTGCAGGGAAGAGAGAGGCTGTGTGGATTGTTGGGTTACAGATCAGGATTGATGTGTGTCACAACAGCTGAAGAACCCTAAACATTTTTTTTCCCCTTCAGTCTTATCTTGATTCATTGGAGTTACAGCTGGAAGGATGCTTCCCGTATTCTCTCTCCTGCAGTGCAGTGTTCCTTCATGCCTGCAACAGGGACAGACACTGATTTTCTTAAAAATCCCAATATAACTCCTTTCTGTGCTCACCCACAGGACTGTGCTGCCCTGGGGGTATTTTTCACCTATGTAAAAAATGTACCTATGTACCTATTTCTTACTCATTCACTGTTTAAGGTATGCATTAAAGTGCAGATGTAACACCCCACCCCCCCCCAAATAAAAAAAAGAAGTCAAAACAGCAGAGTGGATTTGCAGTAATACCTGTGTCATGGTATTAAAACTGGAATTTTTCTGAAACTTCTTTCCCCTGTGTGTTGCCCCATCCATTTTATCTCCCAGAAAGCTGAAGTTTGTAACCACTTTTAATCCAGGTCTTTTTGCTGTCATAACTTTCAGTAGTGATGCAAAGCCCCAGAGGGGATTAGCCAACCTGAACATTTCAAATTTTAAACTTCAGTAAGTCTTGAGTTATAAGTAGGGGAAAAAAGCCTTTCTCAGTCATTTTCAAATCAACTTACTATCTGCCTCACCATACCTTCCTCTCCTGCTCCTGCAGTAAAGCTGCACTTTTTTGGTGAATGTATGAATGAAAACTTTAAAGGGAAAAGTCATGCTCATCTTTCCTCAGCGTGGAGAGGTGTGTCAGAGCCTGGAAAAGGCCAGAACACAAGGATGACTTTTCAGTCTCTCCTATGTGGAGAAATGCTCCTGTGAGCTCCACCCCTAGCCAACATCTTGCAGGCACTAATTGCACCTCACTTTTAGATTGAACACCTAAACCTGCTGACTGTAAAGAGGGAAGAGTTGAATGTCTCAGTTTCTAAACCATAGAAAGCACTCTCCAAGGGAATACCTTTTTGCAGAAGCGTCAGGAGCCAGCAGATCTCCCTGTTTGTATCAAGAGCTACTTGTTGGCAAGTCAATAAAACAAGCAAAAAAAAAATTATAATGTTTTCATTATGAGTTACATCTGTGTGGATGCAGAGACATGTAGAACTGCTTGACACTTTCCCAAAGCCTTCTTCAAAAATGCAGCAGTACTTGGCGTCAGAAATTAAGACACATACCTCAGCAAATGCCCATAGGCTGGAGTCTGTAAAAATGAAGAGAGAAAGACAGATTTACTGTCACACCTGGAAGGAAAAAAAAATAATTCTTAGAAAGTAGAGAAGACAATTATAGGATTACTGCAGTCAAAATAGTCCTATGGAGTGGGGCTTTTTGTTGAGTTCTTTGGGTTTTTTTTTCAGTGGCGGAAAAATATCTATTTCTGCACAGCACATTTGTATTCATGCTGCTTAGACACGCCATTAAAATAGCAATTCAAAAGTCAATATTATATTTAAATGTCAGACAGTTGAGATTTCAGTTATTTCTTAGCAAAAGGGCTCCAACTAAGAACATACCAGCCCATAGCCTTGTAGGTGGAAATCACCTGTAATGCACAACTATTAACCAAATAGGCAGAGCTATGTGGTGTCCATTTTATTTGGTTTTATTTCAGAATTATTCCACATTTCAAAAACAACAATAGGAAAGCCCATGAATGGGTAACTGATTACCATAAGCATTTTGTGTTTGGTACATTAATTTGTGGGGATTTTGTAAAAGGTGACTGTTTGGCTGGTTGTGCTTTAATTTTCAAGATACTTCAATAACTTACCAGGTTGATGATGAGGAAGAGTCTGTCTGCACAGGGTAAAACGTAGGTAGAGGAAGATCTGGGTGATGCAGTCTCATCAGCTTGGTTGTGGAATACAGCACGTGTGTTGGTACAGCAGCCCCTCCCCTGGCTTTGATCCAGGTTTGTTTCTATTGCATCTTAATTCCCAAGTGAGGGAATTAAGGAGTCCCACTGGAGTAGGAGCAAATTATTTTAGTTAACAGGTCTCTATTTCTTTAGGAAGCATTTCACATATTCAGGAGGAATTGTATTTATTCTAGAGAAAAAAAGGGTGTTGAGCAGTGTTGAGGGTGTTTCTTGGCTATATGTTAAAAGGGAGGGGGCAAGGAGGATGAGAAATAGTCTTATGCCATCCTTGGTTGTCGGTTCAAATGAAAATGTGGAAATTAACAGTGCAAACTAAGAGCCAGGTTCAAATGTGGCATATTGTTAGAGGCACAGCCATAATTTGCTTATGATATATTAAAAAACAGAAACACCTCAAGCTGAATTAGGTAGTTGATTGCCAGTTCCCTCCTGCATAAATGCCATTAGATGCCTAAAGTTACAAATTGCTTTAATAACTTTCACAACTGATTGGTAATCACCCTGCAGTTAATGAAATAGGGAAAACACCTCTTGCTAAATTCATTGTCTTCATTTCCTCCTGCATAATTTCCAAGGTGTAGAGATAATTTTCGACAGATCCCAAGCTAGAAAGGTCATCTGTTAAGTTTTACTTAAAATCACATTCGTATCTTCCTTTTTCAGTGCACACAACTATATATCCAAGCCAGCTTTTCTATGCCCTGTTGTCCAGTGCAGCTTTGTGCAGTACACTCCAGCATTTGGCTGCTTGTTAGTCCCAAGGAGATCTTTGCATCTCACTGGAAATGGTGCTGAAGGCAAGTTTGCCAGAGTTGTTCTTGCTGTGTGTCCGTCCAGGCAGCTGGAGAATCACGCAGTAAACCCCCACAGCAGCGCACTTAAAGCCTAATAAAACCATGTGAGCTGAGGAATTGCAGTTCAGGATAAACTGGTTTGATGCAGTTGAGGGTTTTTTGTGTCCTCCCAAAGTAGTAAGAGTTACAATAATTGGTCTCTGGAAAAGTCCCATAAAATTGTGTTGTCGTTTAAGGATAAAATTAGTGGCTGCCAGTTAATGATGCAGGAATTATATATATGGCACTGAGCTGAGTGCAACATTTTACCTCTTGCAAGATTTCAGAGACATTAATGTCCCTTAACAAACATCTGAAGGTAATTTCAAAAGGTGGGGGTGATTACAGAAAAGAGCACAGCGGTGTTTTAGAGCCGAGATTGCCTATGTATTAGACAGCTCTGACAGAGCGTGTAATTAATTTTTTAAGTGTTTATATTAAAGAATAAATAACTAGTAATACATATGGCACATTATAAGTGTTTCAAGTGTGCTGTAGTTGGCCTAGATGTTAAGTTATGGCTTTGTTGTGGTTTTTAGCAGAATCAGCATTGGTAAAATTGGCCATTTAGGGTCAGGTTTTCTCAAGTGCATTTAGCACACACTTAAGAGCATAAATACGGTGGCCTTGTTTTGGGAAAGTCTTCACATCCAGGCTGTGTATCAGCAAAATTCAAGAGTATGGTGGTGGTTTCTGCCATCCTTGCTGTCCTCAAAAAAAAGTCAGCTGATTTCTCCTGCAGTCTCTGCTGACAGCGAGTATCTAAATGTGTGCTGAGCGCTTTTGAAACTCTGGTCCTTAGCTCTTTATATGATCTATTATTTTATACGTGGTGCATCTAAAGAAGAATATGTATGATTCATATACACATACAGGAACAACACAGAGGGATCATTTTAATATAAATCCCAGTGCTGTTTGTTATGTTCTGAAATATTGCATAGAATAATTCAAATATTTATAGATGGTAGTTCAGCTTGTGCTTTGCTTGCAGCATTTGCCTTTTTTCATGTCTCAGTTGAACCGTTCTTCCTTCCTTCCTTTGCAATGTAAACACTGCCCGTGCCCAGCACGGTCCTTCTGCTTCTCCCTCTGGAAACTCAAATGTGAAAAACACCCCTTGGATCCTGGATCCCATTTTCTGCCCTGGTCACTGGAGCTGTATCAAGGAGCAGGGCTGCATTTCATTGCCACAAGCTCCTTAAGGAATGGAGGACTTCGCTCTGCTTTCTGCGGAGCGGGTCCTTTTGGGGCTCCTAAGGCAGAGGAGTTTGCGTAAGAGCTCCGTGTATATAGAGTGAGTTATGACTGTGCTAGATGTGGAGTGATGATTAGAAGGGTATTAACATCTGCGTTTTTGTGCCGACCACACACGGTGTCTTGGCCTGGCAGTCCCACCCTGGGGGCTTCCTTCTAAGCAGCTTCTTTGCACTGTCAAACAAAAAGGGTTTTTCTTCCTTACCAGGAAAGCCCCAAGAACCTCTTAGGCTTGAGATGTTCCTGGAAAGAAGGTTTGATATAATTACCCGTACAGGTTTTCGTCTTGTCATCAGCACTGGAGGGTAATTAATCTGAATATATGAAGTTGCCTGTTTAGGAAGTTGCACATTTTTGCATGTTTCTCCTTTTGCTCGTGCTTTAATTCTTCAGTGCCTGGCTAGGAGACAGAGAAGCGGTAAAGTGCCAACACTGAGAAGTGTGGTATAATATTAAAATGCTCTAGTTTCCATTGAACAGATGATGGAAAGAAGTTATTTTAATGGGTTTGTTGAGAATTGTGCTTTCAAAGACTCTTTAAATTATTGCAGACTGTGCTGCTGGGATATGTATGGGAAACAGCCATTTTAATTAGGAAGATACACTTGGAAATGAAAAGTCATTTTTTAAATGTAATTTCCTTTGTGAGTGTTTTACTGACCACTTGAATTTATTTACCACACAGACCTAGCGATAAAATAGGTATTTATGGGTTGGTTTTTAATTAGAAATAATGGCTGGTAGAGATGAAGTGATTAATCATCTTATCCATATAGGCTGTGGTAGTCCTAGTGAAAGACAGTTGTATTGACAGTTTAGAGAGTGATATAATGGCGTGTTTTGTCCTTAAACAGCACCGCCACCAACTCAGTCACCTTTTGGTGTGAGAGAGGAGAAAACAGGCTATCCTACTTCAGTGAACTTCACATGGGGATGACTGAGGAGATGCTTGACAAAGCTGGGGTTTTGGCCTTTTGGCTGTCACTGACATCCAAATAAGAGCAATTAAAAGAGTAATCCAGTGACGTGGCTTTATGTCTCCATGCAAATGGCGCTTGGAGGGAGTGGAGCAGGGATGACAGATTTATGGAGAGAGTGCTATGACGGTAGGCTTGCTGCTGAGACACTTGGGCAGATGCAAGTGAGTATTGTTTCAGGAAGGATCAGAGATTTTCAATCAGCCTTTTCTTTCTTGATTGAGAAGCATGGGGACAGAAATTACAAGAAACCCAACTTAACAGCTTTAATTTCCTCAGCAGAAAGAGGGTAAGAGTTTGGGGAGCGTAGCACAAGGAGAGTTTTGCATGTAATGCCAGTTAGCTTATTGAGTCATACATTTCCTTCACCCTCTCTGCCCGAGGAGGTTTCTACTCCATATTTCAAAATGCAGTGTGCAAGAAACAAGAGCCAGTGTGGGGTGCGGTGTATATTTTAGCATGGAAGAAAAGACAGCCAATGCATATAATTTTGTGGGAAGTAATGAAGTGTCATGGAAAGTGCATGAAATGAATGTGTTTTTATGTACTCATTTTAGAAATCGTTAAGGATAATATTTGCCTTTTTGTTAAAGGGTGTTTGCAGAAATCTGCATCCGTGTGTGAGCTGTGTGACTGCTGATACCTGTTTTTCACTCTGAAGTTATGCTAATTATCTTTGCCAGAATCAAGGCACTTTCTCCCTTTTCAGTATCCATAGGAACCCACTGGGGATGAAAAAGCCTGACATTTGATTCCCAGCTTTTGTTTCCCTAATCAAAAATAAAGGTATAATGGACAAGAAGAAGCAATTTCATTTAGTCTACTCATCACAGCAGGTTTTATTATTCGCTTGAATCTTGCTGCTGTATTTTATTAAATTACACTTCTGTTTGAGTTTGCAGCATCGCTTTTCAAGGAGAGCCCACTGCAGCCCATTTTGCAATAATATGTGCTTTCTTATAAGCTTGGTGTTCACTAAGTGAGCTTGAACTTTCTCTCTGGCCTGCCTAATTTCTGATTTTGGTGCAGAAACCAAATCACTGCCTGCTTGTTTGTTGCCCCCTGCCCCATCCTGCAGATTGGAGCCTGTCCTTGCTAATGTAGGCAAAACAGAGGCAGGGCTACATCACATTGCTGGCTGATTTTCTTAACAAAACAGGCTTTGCAAAAGCTGCTTAAATTCAATTTGCATTTGTAAAATAAAAACACAGCACAGCGTAGTCCACTGGGAGATTTTTCATGCTATGCAGGTATATTTTCAGAAGTGGTAATCAAATATTCTGGTGCCGTACACACACGGTTTCTGGTTTAGCTGTGGTCCTTTTGTTTTGTTTGGGATGAAAGTGAATGACTGTTGTTGCTTTCTCATTGAAGAAATCCATTCACAGGACAAGAGAAATGTAAGTGGCTCTGAAAATGCTGTTTATAGACTTGAAAACCGGTTGAAAGGCAGTTTTGTCATCCCCTAAACCTTCATGGTGGTTCATGTGTATGGCCAAAGCCCCTTCGTCTCGGAGGGAGACCTGTGGTAGCTGACGCTGAGCCCAGGCAAGTGTGGGAGAGCTGCACCATCACTGGTGAGATGAAAAGACATTTACTTTGTGTTTGTCATTTTACTGCCTGCTCGTCAGAGCAGACCTGCTTTGTGAATAGCAAGGGTTCCAGGCATCAGAGGGAGCACACAAAAAATGGTGGAATAATTCCATAGACTTGAAAAACAAGTCTCTGGGTCCATATAGGGTAGAACTTGATGCGTATGATGTTGGTAAGGTATTATATATTAAGGTATAAATCATATTTAGGCATTTATTTTTGTTCTACCTGATGTTGTCTGTGTCTGCCTGTAATGTTTTTCTACTGATTGAAGGCTGAGAACTTACAGAAACCCTCTTAAAAACCTGCTCAGGAAGAAGTTGCTGGAACTTCTTTTCTGCAAAGGGGCTTCTTTTAAACAAGACCCCTTGCATAGTCATTTGGACTATGAGAGCCCTTATTTTCAAATGTGCAGGGTTTCTCCTCTCTTTCCCCAGAGCACTCTGAACCCAGTGTTTAGGTGGCCATGATTTATGTAGGGGTGAGGGGCAGGTTTTGGTGTCTCCTAGCCGCTCACGTGGCCATGTAGAGTGGCCTCACAAGCCATTTTCTTTTCAAAGTTCTTTAAAAATATCTGTGAGCAAGACTTAATTTATGCATTAGACAGAGACCCTGTTTGATAGTTTACAGCCAGTGTGTACGGAGTAAGTATGGCTTTCATTAAAGAGGAGACATGTATTTTAGCTCAGCTGAGGGATGGGGAAACCTGGGCCATAAAGACAATATTGTAGTATAGTCTCCCTTTTTAATACCAAGCTGTGTGCTGCACTTCTGAAAAGCCTGGAGTTCTGGGGGCTGAGTTGATCAGAGCTCAGCATGCTTTTTTTCCCTTGCCTTATAACCCTTGTTAACTTTTCAACTTGTCAAGTACATGGTGGTTTATGAAATTTTAAAGCTAACAGTATGCTGCGTGGGGATGTCAGCGATACGCTAGACTTTTGAGTGCATCCTGAGATGAATTAATCATGAATTCAGAGAAAGTTGCAATTAAAGAACCCAAACCTTGATGCTTGAAATATTAGACTTGGGTTTGTGTGACTTTAAACAATAATCACGGCTGGAAGAAGTCCACACTTGAACTGTAGATCAGCAATAGGAAAAAGAAAAAAGGTATCTGTGAAATATGTGTCTCTTCCAGGGTATCAGACTGATATTTACTGACCTTAAGTGGAATTATTATTGAAGGAGTCAATTCCCTTCAGCTCAAACAGGTAGATATCCTCCTACCACAGTGGAGATGGAAATTGCCTGGCCTGGTTTCCTCCTGGTCCCGCTTCTTTATAAATTAAGATAATCCTTCGTTTGATGTTTACTTAGTCGGTGACCTTCCTGTATTTCACAGAGTCTCTGTAAAGATGCTTCAGGTTATATTCATTTCTGTTAGAATCCACTATGGCTTTAGCTGCTACACTGTGACTGTGGGTCAAGGCAAGGGTTGCATTAACATTTCATCCCATCCCCGGCTCCCCAGTTGCCTTTGAGATATTTCTGATTTTCTGCAGACTTGAGATGAGCAGCCGATGTGTCTCATGCTTGCATTGCTTCTTATTTTAGCTTTTCCCTTAAAAAAGTGTGGAAAAAAATTTTGTCATTATGGCTGTGTGTTTCAAGAGGGTCTCCGTGGGAATTGTGCACTGTCTGTCAGTAGGGACACCCGGTGAGTCACGTCTTTGACTCCACATCCATGAGTAATCTCCCTGACTTCAATAGGATTACCCAGGTGTTTAAAATAAAACTATGTTGCAGAGGTCTGTGGGATTATAGGACCAGAAAGATTGGTTGTGTGGCTAGTCACCAAGATTTTCTTTTATTTTCTCATTTTATGAGTTTGAAAAGTCAATAAAAAATAATGCAAAACACATGCATGATTAAGGCACAGGCTTAGCTGCTGCTGTGCCGGGAAGTTCACAGTTAGGGTTTTTGGAGGAACTCTCTCATGGTTTTTCTTCCTTACCGTGTTTTCACTATAAAAAATGTGTATTATGTGTCCCTAGATACAAACTGATAGCACCCCAGTTAAGGTCATTTTCAATTAAAAACGAATCTGTTTGATCAATCTGACTGGTTCAGGTGGATGCACCGCTTGGCCTTGGTTTCATGTGGTTTTGTTTTTCTCTCCTCAGTTGTTTCTTGGTATCACCCTTATTGCTACGGTTTCCAAATAGCTTCCAGCAGTGCACATCTGTACATGCTCTTTCATCTGCTCCCCAGGGAAAGACGGATGTGGAGTCGAGTGTTTTGGTTGTGAAGGTTTACATAGCCATGCACATGCTTATGTGGGTAATGTATATGTATGTGCTGTGCTAGAAAAGGGAAGTAAGTGCAAAATTACCCTTACACCCCGGGCCAAAGGTCTGTCCGCCCTGAGCAGCAGCCAGCAAACCCCTGCCCACTCTGTGAGCTAACCTGGCCCAGCTTCAAATTTACACACCCCCACTGCTCTGACCTGGGTGATCTCTATGGCCACAAGGGCATTGAGGGCCTCTTCAGTAACAGCAAAGTATATTTAGAGCTTGACTGGAACATTTTAATTTTTTGCAGGCTGAAAAAGGTTAAAAATCATCATGTTACCTATGTATGTACAGATTCCCAAAAGTATTCCTCCTGAAGTCCTCCCTCCTTCCAGGTTGTCCTCTTTTTCTGACTTCCCTGTGCTGCTGTGAATGTCCTGCCACCATCCCTCCCCTTCAGAGGCTAACAGGATCCACTTGTACAAGCTTGTATGGGAAACATTAATATGGGGAAAAGGTAGTTGGAAACCAAAACACTAAGTATATGGATTTCATCTTAATTTCTGAAAATTGATTTTAGATTTTATTTTCCCTCCTGTGAAACATTTTTAAAATTATAGGAGTATTAACCTGCTAGCAGAACTTATTTATTCTAGTGAAAATGGTAGTTTTCTCATGGTTGGAAGCTTACTCGGCTGCAAGATAATGTAGAACTCACACATGTCTAATTTTTGATTTAAAAAAGAAAAGCTGTGGAAACCTGTTGTTAAGATTTGAGCATGCTGGTGACACAAGATGTATCTACGTCTTAAATGGACTTTAGCTGGAAACAAGGAAGAAATGCTTGCTTTTTATCGGTTTGTTTTTTATCACCTATCAACAATGCAGTGGCAAATATAAAATCCATGGCAGGGATGTAGGAATAGTTCTCTTTCACAGACAGCACATACAGAAGAGGAAGTGGAGGGCCTAGATTCACATTTCTCTTCCATGGTGTTTTACGTCCATTAAGAGTGTGCCTGAGCTGGTTTCACTGAGATGTTCCTTAAAGTGAAATAATTTGAGCATGCAGTCATTCTGCCCCTGTCTTCCCCTCCCTTCCCTGACTCTTCAGTAATTGCATCCTGGTTCACATTAATTCGGTACGCTAATTGTTAAGAAATAAGAGGCTTGCCAAGATGCAGAATTAAAGTGATTGCCCTTTTGTCTGCAGAAACAGTGGAAGCTAATAATTATTACTCTTATATTTTTGTTGCGAAAACTTCTCTCTCCCGCTCTCAGTTTCCCAGACCTGTGTTTTTCCTTTGACAAAAAGCGATCTGATTTGATGTACACAGGCAGTACTTCAGAATCTATCAGTCACAGCCACAGCCTTCCCAGCCTGCTGTATATTAATAAGCAGATGTGTCATCCTGCAGACTGCTCAATAATAGATCTTTTTAAGGACTGCTTTTCCTCTGTGTAGTTCAGGTACTCCAGAACTAGAATTTAAGCACTGCTTTCATTTTATATAGAGATATCAGGAGATACTCAGCCTAATGTAGAGTTGTATATTTGCATTTGCAGAACGTTTTGTCTTCCTTTATTCTCTTTGCAGACACAAGGCTTGCAATGCCAAATAGCTCATCAAGATATACAGCGTGCAGAGAGAAAATAATCTTAATGTCTGACTGTGAGGTTTTTTTGCCTTTTTTTTTTTTTTCTTTCTTTCTTTCTTTCTTTCTTTCTTTCTTTCTTTCTTTCTTTCTTTCTTGCTTTCTTGCTTTCTTGCTTTCTTGCTTTCTTGCTTTCTTGCTTTCTTGCTTTCTTGCTTTCTTTCTTGCTTTCTTTCTTGCTTTCTTTCTTTCTTTCTTGCTTTCTTTCTTTCTTTCTTGCTTTCTTTCTTGCTTTCTTTCTTGCTTTCTTGCTTGCTTGCTTGCTTTCTTGCTTGCTTTCTTGCTTGCTTGCTTTCTTGCTTGCTTTCTTGCTTTCTTGCTTTCTTGCTTTCTTGCTTTCTTGCTTTCTTGCTTTCCCAAAATTATTTCCTTGCATTGCTTCCAAAGGAGCCTGGGGACCTCAGAAGTACATAAAACCAGTTTTCCTCTCCGTGGGATGCTTGCTTCCCAGAGTGTGCAGGGGTGCTGCCCTTGCTGAAGCAGCACTTCAGTCTCCTGGGCCCATTCCTGCAAACATCCCTGTGACTTTACTTTGCTGTCCTGCAAACCCCTTGTCAAATGGTTTCTTCTGTCCATGCTGGTCTGTGGATTTTGATGTAAGCCAGAAATATCCCTGTTTTTTATTAATTTGGGCTCCTCCTGCCTTCTGCTGAAAATAAACAGGGCAGGAGGTGAGCCAGCTGGGAGAGAGCAAGGATATAAAACTGTGTTGCAGGAGAGCTGCTGGGAATGCCAACCAGCTCTCCTCAAATTTTTTCCCCTGGATTCTCAGTGATTTCAAGGGAAATCAGGCTTTCTAGGACTCTTGCAAGACTGCTATGTAGAGATAGCAAGGAGCAAATTGAAGTAACACATAAGGCATGCTGACGACCGCAAAGGTGCTGTAAAACAAACAGCAGGGCATGTTATTGTTATTATTCAAATATTATCTGGTTCCTGTAACATCTGGAAAGCCCAGACATGGATCGGAACCAGATGTGCTCTGTGCTTCATGACTGCAGAGCAGAGAGGGACACCTGCCCCAGAGCCCCCTCGTTGTGAGGCACCACAGATGGGGTGTAGGGAGGCTGGGGGCCAGGGATCTACATCAGTGATCTGCATGTCAGCCTCAGCATGCCAAAAGAAGAATCTATTTAAAAATCCACCAAATAGATGCGAGTGGAGATGCATGTGTTGACTTTAGTGACACAAGGCCAGGAGTGGGTTTTTTGACCCTCTCAAAACAGATGTGGGGTCTGTCTTTGGTATTGCAGCAAGGGGAAGGGTTTAGGGAAGGACCAGAGAGAGTTTTCCAGCAATGAGTGTGTCTCTTCTCTGCATGCCGGTGTAAGAGAAAACACGGTTGTTTGGTTTTCAAATATACAAGTTCAGGGGAACAGATGCCATGGCAGAGTAGAAGTACATCTTAGTAGCAGTAGAGGTGATGTTCACATTGGAGGTAAGCCATGAAAAAAAACTTGGAGCTAAAAGCACAGCGTTTATTCTGGATGTGTGAAATAGAGGTAACCACAAAAGTAAAACATGGAAGTGGGATGTGGTCAAAGCAGCAAGGTGCAGAAAGGATCTTCATGGCAGCATTTAGAAAGAAAACAAATGTGTCAGGATGATTTTCTGCAACATTGCAGGAGAGGATGTTGCAGTAACCAAAACGTGAGCCCTTGGAAAGGAAGGGATAAAACATTCTGTGGAGCTGAACCCATTCTTGGGTACAGCAAGGAAAATGTGTGTATGTAAAGCACAGCCTTAGGAATCCGGGTGCACCCTGGCTTTTGGTGAGCTTAAGTAACCTGCTGGGACCATGCTTAAAGCAGAATCACAGCAGAGTGTAAGCAGGACCACAGTGAGGAGGCCAGCAGTGTCCCTGGGGAGTAGAAGGGGGAAGATAAAATGGGAGCAGGAAGAAGCAAGGAGGGGAAGAAAATGTCGTCTCGGCTGCTTCTTGCATAATGATAAATTTTTTTGTAATAAAACCTTCCTGGAAGGAGGGAGAGCTGCATGGCCAGGCTTCCCAGCACAGAACAGCATCACTTGGAGCTGCAGGGAGCCTGGTTTTCTGAGTTGGGTTGTGACACTCAAGCTGATTTTAACATGAGACTTTGTGTGCAGTGTGTCATAGTTCCTGTTCTGTTTAATCCTGTTGTTTTCGTTTTCTGGTAAACAATAGCTTTTAAATTTTTTTTTACTTGCTTCTAACTAATTAGTCAACCATCCACTTTCAAGTTGTGTCCAACAGCTGAATTTTACATGGCTTTCCCTAGGCAGCATTTTGATTGGCACCTCTTCTTCTGTCCAGCTGCCAGTGTCCACAAATCATAAAAAAACCCAATTTATCTTTCTACCCTTCTTTCAAATATGATTGAAAAGAGACCCTGGATTCAGAGGCACAAGAGAGGGAGTGAAGGCAATTAAAAGAGACCCAAAAAAGAGTGGTCTCAATTCCTTAGGAAACATTCAAAAAAAGGTTGCACTCCAGAATCTGGGGCAGCTAGAGAAAAAGTGCTTTTTATTTTAAACAAACTTCACAGTGTGCTGTTGGGTGGGCTGGTTTTTGTGGGTTTTCTTCTGGGACGACTGGTTTATTTTCTCCCCCAAATTTGATTTAAATCTGGTGAAACTTCTGCTGAGCCTTCAGGGCAATGAATTTGCTTATGCAGTCATTATATTTGTAATTTGATGGATTTTAAAGTCACAGGAATGCTGCCTGCCTTCTGCAAGTCAAAGGAAGCTTGCTTGCAGTTGCGAGGGAGGCGTGCGAAGCACCTGGCTTAGTACAGAGCTTTGGTGGTGGAAAGACTCCTTAAAAATTCCTAATTGATTCTAAAAATTAAGCCATTATGTAAATGTTTGTAATTCTGGGCTGCTCTGAGAAGCTTCATTAGTAGGAATACAAGAGCAGGAATTAATTTTACTTATGTGTAATGAAGAGTGGATGAGTCCTGAGGAAAGACTGCAGAGGGAAGGAGGGAAAGGAATGCTTGTTCTCCCTTTACTGTTCATGAAGTGCCATTTCCCAGGGATTACCTTCCTATTTGTTTTTATTTTATGGGGGGGATATCTGTGAATATATAGTGTGAGATTACACTTTTATTGTCTGCCATGAATCCCTCGTAAGGGTAGGACAATGTGGAAATGTGCAGCCAATGTTGCATCACAGGGATGCATTAGGGATCTCTGTCTCCACCAGTAATGACCAATTAATGACCACTGAGATAAGCAAATGAGAAGTCAGGGCTGTTTAGAGCTTTAACTCATTATTTCATGACCACCCACAGACAAAGAGGCCAATATTAGCGTAGTTTTATTTAATGAGTATTTCAGATGAGTACGGGACTCACATCACGGTCTGCCAGGGGGGCTGCCTGGACATTTTGCTTCCAGCCTGTGTGATTCCTTTGTGAAATCGCATAACTGGAAGAAAATCCCAGATCTATGTGGTGGCTGGATGAAGTTTGTTCAGTTGCTACTCAGCTGGAGTAGGCTGGTGGGATTTCCTGGAGGACTTGGCACAAGCTTTGATGTTGATGCACTTCAGGTCAATGGAAGTGAAATTTCAGGTGTACTTCTTGTGCCAAATTTGCTGTGCAGAGTGAGCCACAGAACATCATGTATGCACTCTCACAGAGTGGAGTTCATCACTGTAAAACTGGTTTTGCAGCCCAACTCAGTGAGAAAAACATAAAATAGATAAAGTGGTGACAAAAGAGGTGTACTGTTGTGTCTGTTGAACATCAGATTTTCAGACCAATAGTGAAGTAAGAAATGCTCTTTTATTTCAGTAATTAAGATGGGAAGCAGGGACTTAAGGTAAGATGTTGGCTCCACTTGAAGGTGGGACTACTTCATAATTTTTGTGTCTCTAAGATGTATATTGTACTCCCTACACTGAGTTTTATTGGTTTCACTGGGCACCTGGTCATGTCTCAAAGCTGGATGTTTAATGACTGGTACTAATAAAATTTATTGACCAATCAGGATGGCAGAGAAGGCTTGGAATGAACAAAGGAGGCAGAGAAATCTCAAAAGAATGAGGACAACTGGATGGGATTGGACAGACAATGGCATCAGTAGTGTGGGTGGAAGAGTGGAGAACTCCACATATGATGCCACTAAAACCAGTTGCCTTGTCCCAACAGTAAGAAATGCCTCAACCAGCCCTTGTGGGTGGGACCTTCAGCAGCAAAAACACAAGTGAGGGGGAATATACAGCACCTGAGAATGCTCTTCTGGCTGCTGGAACTGGACTGTTGACACCCCAGATACAGAAGTTGTACTACCAGGCATATTTCCCGACCTGCTGCTGTTTTACTTCTTTTGACAGCAATGGTTGCTGCCACTGGGAGCCTTCAGCATCCTCAAGCAGAATGTGTCCTTTGTTTTGGACACAAGAAATTAAAAATCCTGCTTTTATTGCTTCATCCTGCACTGCCTCACACAATGTGACAGCACAATCCCTCCAGGTTTTATAATATGGGCTCCCTTTTCCAGGGCTTAGGGGGAGAGTGGTGTTATTAATGAGCTCTTCTGTGTGGCTCCTGGGCAGAGGAGAAGAAAAGAATAGGGGGATGTTCTTTCGTATTGCCCAGGCATCAGATACGAATGCTTTGTAATAACAGAAAGGAACAGACAGGGGAGCCCTTGCAAATACATTTAGAAGAGGCTGTGGAGGTGATACAGATGCAGGTTTATCTTTATAGCTTTGGGAGGGAAGGACAATTAGGTGTCTCCATGCATGCCCCTCGCTGCTGCTTTCATTCCTGCATCCTGGGAGCCTTGCTGGGTCTCCAAGCGCCCCTCGAACCCATGGCATGTAAATCCTCAAAAAAAAAAAAGAAAAGAAAATTACAGTGACCAAGAAGTTGTTTTGCTTTGGTGCCACAGGTTCAGGGAGACAGTGGGGAAGTTTCACTACTCATCAATGCTGAATTTGGGCTCCCAACCCTGCCTTGTTAGGACTGAGGCATTATGGCTCTCAGCTGTGCCTGGGGAGGAGGTATTTTGCTCTTCTCCTCTCAGCTGCCTCCCATGTTGGGTGCTGAAGGGGATCATGTTGTGTAACAGCTTGTTGGAGTGCTCCTGCTCCAGCTCAAGAAGATCTGCTGGAGGTGATGGTGAGTCAGGGGTTTAGTGATTGATAATTCTTATCAGCAAAAAGAGGAATGGGCTTTTTCAGGTCTGGTTTTGTGAGTTCTTTGAGGCTTTCTCAATCAACAGAAATGGGATTTAGGTCAAATTAAATTGATGCGTTTGCAATAAGGCATTGAGCCCATGTCCACTAGCTGCATCTCTTGAGTGGTGTGCAGTGGTTCTCTCTGATCCTCTCCACTCCTTGAGGCTGTTACTGCTTCTTCTTTTGCATAAAACCCAGGTAATGCCTTACACAGTGTCACAGAGGCTTAATGTTTGTCTCAGGTGCTCAACCCAAAATGAGGCTATGCTCAAACTTAAAATGTTTTTAAATGTGAATTAATAGCTCTTAAAACGAATGTTCCTGGTGGTGGCAACATTTGTCAGCCAGAAGTGAAAAGGAGAAGTGAAAGATGAAGACTGTGTTATTTGAAGCCTCACATTATTGCACTTTGAAAGGGTTTATGGTGTTGTGGTTGCTCAGAGAAAAGCAGAGGCAGGACACCAATAGGCTGTGGGGAGCTCTGTGTGTCTCTGAAGCCCTGCCTTCATTATTATGCAGTGCAAGTGGCTGTTGGCACAAGAACAAATTCCACTGTAAATTATGTGTGATTTACATGAGAAGCTCATTAATTCTCTAACACCGGATTTAGATGGTTTCATTTGTAAAGGGTGTCATTTTAAACACCGCTCAAACATATTTCCTTCTATCTGCTGACTCAGAGTGTGTGCTGAGAGATGATAAACAATAAAGTGTGTATGTGTTCATAAATACATGCACACAGACACACATTAGAAAATGGAATCAATTAGAAGGTATGCTTGGTGTTTAGCAGTGCTGCCTGTGATACACAGATTGGCTGCCTATTTTATAATTCTGCCTGCCTCAATGCCTGTGTATTGTGGACCTTGCAGGTTTTTTTTTTTGTTTTCCATTTATTGGTGTAGAGGCAAGCCCTTTTAATTTTGATTTTTAGTATTAAACTTGTATCTTAATGCTTACTCTGTGCTTCTGTTGCCCTCATTTTAAGGGCTTCCCCTTCCTGGACAAGCCTCTGCCCTGGCTTCTGGAGCAGCAAGACTCAGCATGAATGAGCAGTACAGTTCTGTGGCATAAGCAATAAACAGAGTGTCTTTTTTTCTTTTTTGTTGTATGTTCCTGGTTTTTCTCAGCTCTGCTATAACTCAGAAGTTTGGCAAAAGTAATAGTCAGGAGGGGAAAAAAAAAATCCCTCAGTAGAAATACTATTTTACTGTGGGCTCTGCCTCTTGCTTCAAGACAGACACAGCTGATAGGCACACCCAAAAGTGTCTGTGGTTGCAGCTCATATGTTGAGGCAATGTAGTCCGTAGTTTCATTTAATGCTGCTTTTGCATTAAGCAGCATGACCCTTCTGCATTAGCTGAAAGAATTATATGCTCGTTTTCAGCTTGCACTTATTGTTTTAATCCAGCATCTGGAGCTATGTGTTCCCTGATATAGGGCTGATGTCGAAATTTGGACGATGGTGTAAGTGTTTTATCATACGTTCATGTGCTGTTCGGGTTTAAGTTGCAGCTTATAATTATTTTAAATGGGCAGTTGCTCTTTAGAAAATCTTAAGCTTGACGCAAACAATAAATGCAGGACAAGCTGCCAGACTCACCTTTGAAGTCTCTCTGGCCTAAGGAAACTGTTCCTTGACATCTCATTACTTTCCTTCTCTTATTAGAAACAAATGTGGATTTCCTACACGTAGATTAAATATGGCCTGAATTAAGAAAGCTGAGTTAGGCAGCAGCAAAAGAGGAGAAATTATGCCATGCTCCACTGCGGTTTTGTTTATCAGGACATAAGTCTGAATTTATTATTTTTTATGACTTGTAAGTTAGTGCAAGGAAAGAAAAAGGAGCAGTCATTTTTTCCCTATGACAATCAATCTACTGTTTCATACGCATTTAAACAATTTTGCCACAGGGAAAAGAAAAACATGCCTGTCTTAAGTAACCTAAACATCCATGGTGGTTGTTCTTCTGCACGTAGCAGGGCTTTCCTTGCTCAGGGAGAATTTTTTTCTGTTATGTGGAGAAAGTGATTTTGACTCACAAGGTATGGGAAAATGTAGGCAGGGTTTCAGTGTGGAAGAGGAGGAAAATCCTCCTGTAGCTCTTGTGCTTATGAACAGCACATATCAGACCTTCCCTGACCTTTTTTTTTTTTTTTTGGGCCCCAAGCTTAAATTTTATGTCATGACCAGTCTGCACCACTTGTTAGGAGTTGATAAACATGTTTTTGAAAATAAGAATACTGACAGTTTTTTCTTCTCCAACAAAACTGCTTGCATTCAAGCTCCTTATCTAATTTTATTAGAGACAAAATTTGGGGGGAGGGGGCAACCAAACCAAGAAACATTGTGGTGTTTTCATTAGTCTTCAACAACTTCTCGCAGAATAGCACTGGAACAACATTTCATTTAATGTTACAAGAGTTGCAAAGGTGAGGGCTGTGCTCTGCTGCTCTCCCCACACTTGCTCTGTCTTGAACTGGAGATGTGTTGGGAAGGAGGTAGGATGAGACACACGTGGCTGTGGGTTGCAAACAGACAGAAATCCTATACCCAAACCAGACAGAAATCCTGGACCCAAAGCCAGCATGTGGCAGAATGGGTCACTCTTCAAGTGCTGCCACCCTGCATACTCTGTGTATATAAGCCCCTGAAAATCCTGTGTTGGCTTGGTGTTTTTTTTCTGTAGTGCTTTTCTTTAGAAAATCCAGTGCTTCTGCAGGCACAGGATGGGTTATTCCTAGCTTGGTGTTGCTTTAGCTTGGCTAAACTTTAGGTCTGGAAAAGCATTTTGAAAATATTTCACGGCGTTTTTTTCTGAGGGAACACGTTTAGGTCAGTTCTGTTTGAACTATCCTAAAATATTTAGTCCCTTATAGACTGAGAAGGAGGCCTGTGCCTGGTGCAAATCTATGCAAATATTATTGGGGAAAAAAATTCATAGGAACAGATGACACCAGCTGTTAATGGCACTCATTAAGCATCATGTTCTAACACAGCGTTATTTTTGAGTATAGATGAGCCCTCAATGAACTCTCCCTTTCCTTTCCCCAAACCCATCATGCAATACTGCCTGTAGTGGAATATTTTAATTCTTTGTAAATTTTAATAAAAAGTTCTGGGTTTTTTTGGTTGTTTTTTTTTAATTTTTTTTTTTTTTTGTAGTTTAAAATGTAAGCAGAGCTCCTAGTGCTTACTTACCTGTGAGGTTGAAGGTGAGAGCACCTTGGTTATAAACAGTTTCTATCTTGAAAAATATACAGCTGTAGGTAGATAAGATGCACAAAAGGTGAGAGAAAAGAATTATCCTTATTTGACAGGTCTACTGAGGCAGAAAGGGAAAACAAAGTTCCCTAGTTTTATAGACTTACAAGTCTACAGTGTAATCCCATTTGGAGAAACACAGTGGAATTTAGGAGTGAAACTTAGCTCATTTCTCTAAGGGAAAGCTCCAAGAACATTTTTGTAGCTTATGTTCCTGGTACATAAGAGGCCAGGCCAAGTATTTCCAAAAATAAAATGAAACATTCTGCCAGCAGACTCTTCTGTATGTGTGTATATATTCATAAACACACACACACATATATATATATATATATATTAAAACAAGAAAAGTCTTATTGCATCTCTTCTATATGAGGATGTTTGGGTTTGGTTTCTTCTTCTTCAAACATGTATGTAGGGAATTTTGTTTTCAACCAAAGCACTGAAAAAAATCAGTAGTTAATACTATGCAAAATAGAATGAGGCAAGTATGTCACCTGTAATATGACAAGGTATTAACTTCTTAAGTCAGAGAAATTTAGCTGGACAGGCTGGAGTTTTAATCTGACTCCTGACTGCTGTATCAAATAAATTTCAGCTAAGTAAGGCAAACGTTTATAATTAATTTCAGAGTGGCTTAATTTTTGCACATTAAGCAAATTGGTATCTTGTTTTAGGCTCTGAAGCAGGGAGGCAACTCAGCATGAGTCTGTGTGTGATTTATTTAACAAGGGACCAGCTTAGGGGCTCTGAAGTCATGCTTGGAGTTGAGCTGGTGCCCAGCATTCATACATTGTGGCATTATCTCTCTCAAATGGCAGCTTCATGGTGAGGCAAACTCAGTAGCTCTAAAACTCAGAAATTCACAGATGAAACTCAAAGTTTATTAGCCTGTCTCTTTTCTTTTTTGTGGTGGTTTGGTGCTGGCATAACTCTAATGACATCAGGCACTTAAGGAGTGACACTTCTGTAATAAAGACCTGGAGACTAATGGTGTTTGCAATACCATTTTTCATCCAGTCTTTGTCTGCTGCTAAAAGCTCCCTGTTTGCTTCTGCTCACCCTTTTCACAGTTGAACACACATCAGCTGACCAACAACAGTTTGTCCTTGGTGCTCAGGATCCCAGTTTATTCTTCCACCCAAGCAGGAGCCAAACCTAGGTCAGCTCGGTTTCTGAGGTCAGACAAAATCTGGTTTATGGCTGTGGGCAGGAGCTCTAACAGTGTTAGAGCTTTTGTGAATGTTAATTCACAAAATGAACAATCTGTTGTTTTAAAGGGCAGGGGAAGCCCAATGCAGGGCAGGACAGACATTGTCCTTTTGGTGGTGCTGTGTACAGTTCTGTATAGCTTATGCTATTCCTTGTCTTCATTTATCTTCGCTGAACTGTGGCCACTGAAGGTGCCACCTTCTTTCTGGACCCTCTCCTGCAGTTCATGTCTGGTCTGCCCGTGAACAGGTTAATGTTTTATTTCTGAGTTAACGTGTATCTTTAATATTGTTTCCCTTAGGGACTTTCCCAGTGAATTATAAGAAACCTGTGTTTATCTTTAAAGCCTGGTCCCGATGAAGTTAAGAGAATGATTATGGAGGAAACACGCTAGTTCTTAAAATGCTACAAGTAGTGTTTCATCCCGTCTCTCCCCTCCTCTCATGCTTTAAAATCCTTAAGGATCCCTAAGTAGGCACTTTTAAAATCAAAGCATTAAGAAGCAAAACTGTGGTGCAGAATTATGAGCCAGATGTTGATCCTGGTAACTCAGGTATGCCATTCCCTCACACACACTCGGCTTTCCCTGTGGCATTTCCCCAGAGAGGACCCTGGCGTTGGACGCAAGCTGAGATCAATCCCCAGCCTGTGGCATCTGTTTGCTGAGGGTTGGAGCTGCTTATTGAGTTGAAGTCGTGTGAACTGAGAAACAGAGACAACGTGATGTTGGGAGCGAGCCTGGATCTTAGGAACACATTGCTTAAGTGACCAGAAACTAAGCTGCTGTCTGTGTGCCAAACCAAAGTTAAAAGCCATGTGGGTTTCAGGACTTTTTTTTTTTTAAAGAAAACACTTGTTAAGCTGCATTCAGTGATTGATTGCTTGTTGCTCTTGCACAGCTATTTGTACTCTCAGCTTTTACTGAAGCCGTACACCTGAGGCCTTGGATTATAGGGAACGCAATATGCATAGCAGAGTGCTGAAAATTTGGCCAAAATATTGATGTCTTGAAGTGCTGAATTGAGGGATATTTCTGGAGGAAGTAGTGCTGCTCTGCTTTATTGGGGCAGACTAAAAGGAGGAGGGATTTTTCTCATAACAGTTCTTCCCCCTGGCTTTTTCAAAGTTTTGCTCAAGACTCCGTCTGGGGTAGCTTTGAATGTTGCATTAAGCATTTTAGTTCTCAGCTGCAGTTAGGTGCTGTTCCATGTCTGTGGCTTGTACAGAGAAAAATTAGGAAATGAAGGAAAATTTGTTTGGAATTTTTTTTCATCTGATAGGTGGTAGAGGATGGAAGGGGAAGACTTTCCATGTGGAGCAGAGGAGGAAGATGCTGGGTGTGGAAGAGGGCTATGCTTTTATTTTTATATATCCAAGACCTCAACTTTTTATTCAAAGAAAGAGAGAGGATGGTGGGGGCAGGCATAATTCTGGGACATCTGGCCCCAGTGAAGCTCTTGCTGGTGATTAGGTCCATCTTGAGATCAGCCTTTCTAGCTAACACGTAATTTCTAGGGTTTTGTTCCTACTTTGAATGGTTAACATATGATACGTCTATACATTGTTTTTCTTGCAGCTCATTTTTCCCCTCTCGTGTGATTTGCAGGATTTACACACTTGGTTTGTGTTGATGGTGGTTCTCCTGACAGTTTTTTGTATAGAAAGGTTAAGGCAGCTCTTGGGCTCGCAAAGACGGGAGTATTATGCTTGAGCCCGGCATTAGTCATGCTTAGCTGTTCACATACTAATTTGGCACTAAATCATGACTTCTTTTTTTAACTAAATGCCACCATTTTAGGCAACTCCACTTGTGCAAGTTGCAGTCAAGCTGATGAACTAGTCAAAAATGATGGCACTGCATAGCTTCTCTCTTTCACTTATGCCCATCCTCCAAATGTGGTAGGAGGACTGGAAAACACAGCCAAGTGAACAGAAAATGCAAATTTGCTTTGTGTTTTTACTGGAGCAAGTAGCTTTCCATAGGAGGAAATCTGAAAAATTTAGAATATGCTACTAAAATTTGCATGAGAAGTTCTGCATCTCCTTAAAAGAAGTGGTGTTCTCCTGGCAAAGGTGATTGTGAAGAGTTATGTCGCAGTTGGATTTCTCTTGATACTGAAACTGGATTAAAAAGGTAATGTATGTTACCACACTTTTGTTTTTCCTTTTGTCTTTGGAAGATGATCAGGCAGTGCAGAGAACAGCATCAGAACCAAAGGAGGTTTTAGCTGTCTCTTGGGCTCAAGCTTCCTTCAGGGAGAAGGTTGTTCATCCTCGTGCGGAGGTGGGATCCTTGGCTTTCTCATCTGCAGCTGTCTAGGTACTGTCTCATGCCTAAGGGGAGGTGTGGATTGTGTTTTCTTGTAGTTATATTGTTTTGTCACGAGTGTGGTTCTCGGTCTGAATTTGGTGGAGCTGAATTCCACTGACAGAGAAAACAGTGTGCAAACATTCAGGGCATCTCCTGGCCGACAATTTGATGAAAGAAGTGGGCAGGACTGTATTTACGAGCCATTACCCCTTAGCTATTTTCATGAGCATAATAAAAGGTTTCTTTGATTTTTTTCATTTTACACTAAGAAGCCCTATCAAGTACAAGAAAATAATCACTTATCAAAATCTGCTACTACAGCCGAGAAGTTAAAACCATGGACCTCACTTGTCAATTTGCTGTGTGGTTTTTTTCAGTGTTTCTCTTTACCCTTTCCATAGCTCAGCCTTCTATACATGTGACTATGATACCCATAGTCAGTTTATGGTATCCAGAAAAACAGCTTACAAGAGTTTGTTTTTTTTTAAATGAAATTAGATAAATATATAAGTACAGCAAATAACACAGTCTGATTTATGACCATCTTGGGATATCCCCTCCCCGTCTCAGCTTTTCTGCAGTGACAGATGGAAGAAAATATCTTTCCAATTTTAAGAGTTAGTTACAACTGTGCACAAGGACAGGCTCCACGTGGACCTCAGTGGGAAGTAGTTTTGATTTCTTAAACGTGGATCATGTTCCAGTCAGCTTCAGAAGAGAGACCCCCCGGTTGAGATTTTTAATGAGCTAGGAGAGAGTGTTAAAACTGCCTGCCTATCTACCTATGAACCCTCAGTGTAGAGAGCTAAATCACTGTGAGGTATTAAAAGCAGAAGAGGTTATCTAACTAGGCATTTTCTCTGGTGTAAATGGTATTCATGCATGTGCATATCACTTCTTTCTTCTTAATTTCTCTGTTTTCTTCTAAAGCAGCATGAATGACTATGTTCCCATCAGCAGCCTTGATTAACTTGTCTAGGTAACAGCCTGAAAACAACACAGCAGGCACAATTTCCTTGTGGGTTTGAGCCACTGAAACAAATTCAGTCTCCTTTACATTTCTTCTACCCTAAAGATGTTGAAAGGGGAGCATATGTGCAAGAATAAATGTATATGTACATGGGGATATGTTTGTATGTATTTGTTATACAGGCCAGTAAATGCCTGGGTTGACCTGGGAACCTGAAGGAATACCTGTGAATAGGGTACTTTATAATGAAAATAAATAGAAAGCCTTTGGTGGCGGAACTTAATGGAATTAAGGAAAATATTGGATTCTGGGTGCTGTTTCAAAGTCATTCAGAATGGAAGTGGCATAATCAATATGTAGCTCTTTGGCTGTTAGCTCTACAGATTTAGCTGAAATCACATTAAATTGAATAGATTTTATTTGTGGCTCGGGCAGTAGGGTTATATTTAACTGAACTCTCTGGAAGTCAGCTATTTGGGAGCTGTCAGCTCTTCACAAAGTGATGCTGTCTGTAGCTGTACCCTAACAAATCATGATATCATTCTTCTGTCATTACTGATGTGGCTCCTGCTTTATAAACACCAACTAAACACAAAAAGTTCTGGTGGTGTGTGTCCTGTTTGCTCTTCCTAATTTGCCCATTGATTTCTATCCCCATCTTCTCTCAGGTGAGCTTTGTTATGCCTTTCCTATTCCAAGGCATCTTTGCCAGAAACAATCTCCCTCACATTGATTTGAAAATGTCTGCTGCAAGCAAAATTGCGGGCCAGGGTTTTAGGAAGGTGAGGGTCTGGGCTGAGTTTTCGGCTGTGTGGAGCATCTGACATGAGAGATGTTAGTAGAAACTGCTGTATTTACCAGTGTGGAAAATAACAAGTGTTGGTTTTAAGCTCAGTATTCACACAGCCAGTCTGGAATAGAATCTACAGGTAGGACAACAAAAATATTTTTTTCTATTAACTACCAAATAAGCTATTAATAGATTCATTTGAAAAGCCATAGAAGCCAGTATTTCCAATTGCAAAACACTCTGTAAAAAATTATTTTTGTATCTTGCAAAGAAACCACCATACCACACAAACAGAATCCAAATGAAAAACTGTCTTGTGTTCTGGAGATGCTGTCATGAGAAAGGCCTCCTATATAGCATCTGTTCACACTTCCCACATATTGTGTAAATATATCCACTTCAAGTATTTAATCTTCCCAGAAGTTATGCTTGCCTTTCTTCTCCAAACAAGAAAGCTGGAGTCCTCTTCTTCCTTACAAAACCCACCTGTAGCTTGGCGAACTACCAGATTAAGGTTGATTGGGTTGGGTTAGTGTGGTTTTTTAGGTGTTGTTTTTTTTTTTTTTTTTGGTTGGTTGGTTTTTTTTTTTTTTTTGTTAATGCTCCAGTTTTAAATTTTGCATAAAAGCTGTAAATGTTTCTGAAGCTATGACTGATCTCATTTCCCCCTTGCACCCATTCCCTAGGAACATTCCTAGTAAGTTACTCAGTCTCTCTGTCTTCTAAACAGGGAGAGTTTCAGCCATAAATAAGGCAACACTTGAAATCATAAATAATGTTTGGACAGCTTGTGCTGAGGGCTTCCCAAAGGGAAGGAATTATTTTGCCGTGGCAGTGTATCGTGGGGCTGTCCGGTGTCGTGCTTGGAAGCCGATGGTGTTGCTTTGGAGCAGGCTGCTTCTTGTGCTGAGTGCCTCCAAGTATCTGGAAGCCGGGTGGTGACTCTTGAGAAATTGGCTTGTGGGATGGCAAAGTAAATCACACTGATGAGGAGAAGGGGAGAACTGAAGCCACCAAATACTAACTGGTGCTAAGAATTTCCATGCTGAGGCTGAAAATGCAGCTTTATCTCATGACTTGGTGGGGAAAAAAAAAGGCAGGAACATATGTCAATGACAGATTGCCAACCTTAGCGTTTAATTCCGGGCATTTTGTGGGTTTATAGGATTTGCTGACAAAAAGATGAGGGGGAAGGGTTGGATGGGATGCAATTTCCTGAGTGTTCTTCTTGAAGGGGGAAAAAAAAAATCTCAACCCATCTTCTTTTATTTGACTATATTGGAAACAGCCTGAACAATCGTAGTTTTTTCATTAGAGTAAATACCTTTGAGTTATGACACTTTTTCTCCTTTAAAAGCAGTTTCCAAAGCATTGGAGAAGTATGCATAATTAAATGCTTTCCTTATTTGAACTTCATTGGGAGGCAGTCTATTTCTTTCTTCGTTTGACACCTCTGTGCTGTGCAGACTCATGGTCTGTTGAAATGTTCACAAAGATGTGAAGAACCCCAGTCTGCCTGTTCCATAAAGATGTATAATGAGCAATGTTTTGAACACCTCTGAGAAGCAAGACAAGCGAGGATATTAAAAACTATGCCCTGTATTGCACCCAAGTGTTTATTTAATAGACACTGAGTAGCCAGAGTATATAAAAGTTCTGTGTGCTCTCTTGCTTTGGCTTTTTCTGTCTGAATCTCTATCTACCCATGAAATATCTTTGATCTGAAAGTCTCTAACCTGCTTTTGGCATGGCGCCTTGACAGGGAACTGTCTTTAGTGATGGAGTAAGAAGTCCAGCTGAACTTTTGGAAATTTCATTTGGATACTCTGAATATACTGATATACTGAGTGGACAGCTGGAGGAAGTTATTAAAACTTTGCAGGAAAACCATGAGGCAATTGGAATATAAATTACTTTTTTTTTTTTTTTCCCTCTCCAGACCAATTCCTGGAGGAAGGAGGTGGGGATTAGAGGACTTTTTTCCCCTTTGGAGGTATGACATGTTTCTCTCTTGACCAAGAAACAGTTTGGGAAAAGAAGAATTCTGTGCATATGAAGGGCTTGAAGCATTTTCAGAAAAGGCACTTGGCTATATTTAAGGCCTTTTAATATTCACAGAGGCCATGTTTAAATGTACATCAATCTGCTGCTGTTTTTCTCATTGAGCTGGAGTACATGGAGGCTTCTTTCAGGGTTGGGTGCCAGTTTGTGAAGTGCTGGGTTGCAAATTTTTCCCTTTCTGCATCAGCATCTAAGGAGAAGTCAAAGGCCTTATCTTTTGGCTCTGGATTCTGTCAGTATGTACTTCAGTGAGTCTGAGGTTCCCTGGCATTACAGAAGAAATACATCTAATAGTTTTCCTGTTTTTTCATGTTGCTGATGTAAGTTTTTGAAGATTGGAACCTCTGTTCTGATTATGGTGGGGCCTTCCTAACCTGAGCAAATTTGATACTACAGGGTGTGTGTGGGTCTGGGCTGGTTGATGAACCTTGTAAACCCCATGGGTGACACCTCCAGTGGAAATTAAAATACATCTTGAGTCCTTCATGTGCTGAGTTTTCTGAGCTGACAAACTGTTCTAACAAAATTATGTTTTATGTTCTCCATGAGTTATTTGTTCATTTCAGGGTTCGTGAAATATAACAGGTGTACAGGCCACTCGGCAGTACTTGTAAAGCCCATGAGCTTGTCTTTGCTGGTTGAAAATCCCCAGTAAAGTGTGGATGTCCATAATAATCTTCACTGATCTGCCATGAAAGGCTTGGGGGAGTTTTCAAAGTTCTCTGGTAAACCAAAAGATCATATAACCACCCACAGCATGCCATTTCTTGCAGTATTCTCTTAGGATGTTAACATGCTGAAATCCATCCCTCTCAGGCTTGTGAGGGTTACAAAGCCTGTGGGGATGGCAAGTGGTGTTTTTAATCCTGCTCTGAGGCTCTGTGGATTTATGTCCTTCTCTGCTCCATTTCATTTGGTTTTGCCAGCAAAGAGTATTTTTTTCCTCAGTAGTCTTTCACACTGCAGATTGAGCGACTTAAGCTTGGGCTTTGACAAAATGCATCCCTCTGAGAAGGGAGAAACCCTGAATTAATGAGATGGAGCGTGTCTCTTATCTGTGTAACAAGTTTGAGCATCACATGTGTCAGTGCAGACCATGCTGCTGGTTCATCCAGCTTCATGGCATACGTGTGAGCAGAGAAGAGAGAAATGTGTGGCTCAGTATTGTCTGTGGGACTTGAAGAAAGGCAGTAAAGAATTATTTGCTTGCTTAGTCCTGTGGCAAACTCATGAGGAAAAGTTGAGGGCGCTGTTCTGTTTGGCACATGGTAGGCAGGGCAGTTTGTAGGGTGATTACATACCTGAGTGGTGTAAATATCAAATGGGAAGCTCTCTTTCGAACCTTTCCTGGAGGGCGCTTGTTTTAAAGTCCTGAAGTGCTGAAGACCAGGTCTAAAATCCCTCCTCCCCTGCCTGGGGCAATGACCAAGTAGCATTTTCACACGGAAGGGTTCCAGTGCTACCTGGGCCACCAGGACAGTGAGATCACAGCAACACCAAACTTGATTCTCTTTAGGAATATAATGGTTCCTGTGTTCTTTCTGGAGAAACATCTGCCTGAATGTAATCTTTTGCCTAATTAGCAAGTGCCCCATTTTGACCATCAAGGACTGAGTCCAGCCCCTTGCAGTGGGATTCTTTCCCTAAGAGGAACTTACTGAGTTGTCTGGCTTATGTGCGTGCACACACACACGTGTGTGTGCATACCTTCTACACAGTAATTTGTTGTAAATTGCTGCCAGCTTTTAAACTTAGAGGGGAGGATGGAAAGGCCAAGAAAACCAGAACAGCAGAGGGAAAAGCCCACCCTACCTTTCAAGCATCTCGGGTTCTCTTAACAAAACCTGTATGCTTGCAGGGCCCATTTGGCATTAATGCAGCCTTGACTAATATTTTTGCAGCTGGATTGGTGCTAATGAAGACATTTACCTTTTGAAAGACCTCCATGCAGAACTCTGTGTTGCTTAATTTCAAGTTCCTGGATTGCCTGAGTGTGGAGGACTATGGCTAAATGATTGTCCCATCCTAGTGCTCTGGGCAGCCTAGTGCTAGGCATCCACTGTAGGTGGTGTTTGAAGACAATGGTATCTCAGGCCTAGGATGGCTATGTGAATCAAGAGATAATAGATGCCTAAAAGTGGCTTGTGGTTTCCCCTGTGTGCTGTTGGGGCTGAAATGTGTGGTCTTCCCAGTTAAACAAAAAGATGAGAACGTGCCCATAAGTGTGAGGGAAGTCCAGGAGAGCAAGTAATTTTTATTTTGCAGCATTTAAAACAGATGGATAAAACCTAGCCAACCTGGTGTAGCTACAAAGCGTTTCACAGCAGCAGAATTGGTGTTGGATAGCTCGGGAAGCAGGACTGCAGTGGCCCATGTCATGGTTTGGTGCTCTTGAAGCCCAGTGCACCCAGGTGTTGTATATGATAGGGCTGGAGCTGCAAGAGGAAGCTGAAGAGTGTGATAGTGCCTCCTGAATGCTCTTCATCTGCTTAGTGTGCAGCTGATAATGCAGCCTTGATCTAAGTGTTCATGTTTGCCCATAAAATTAATTAATTTCTTGATAAACCCAGCAAGCCAGGTACTTTTTTTTTCTACTCCCCCTGTTGGTGTCTCTGCAGTGACACCAGCTCATACCAGGAGGTAGTAGAGTGTTTATCTGTAGAAAGAAAAAAGGGAAAGAAGAGCTGTTTGTTTGGCTTGCTCTCCATCTCTTGTGTGTCCTGGCTTAAGGTTTGTTGTAGGTTACATAGAGGGTTGTGACTTCAAGTTTGCCCCTGAGCCCTGGAAGTGCGACCTGAACTATCTTCCTTAAAGATATTTCCTCTTAAGGATATTGTCTGCCTTTATTTTAGTTTCTTTTTCCTTTAAACTCTTTTAAGAGGATTGCACAAATAATGTTTCATGGATTTTTTTTTTTTTTTTTTTCATTTGAGGGAATAATGTAAATGTATGCAAGCAGGATGTTATTGTGCAATAGCTGTGATGTGTTTATATAAGGTGGGAGGGCTTGATTTATAACACTGAATATTTAATGGGTATAAGTCTGGGTGTCTGAGATCTCTGCTTCTTTGTGTGAGTTGGCAGATATAAAAGTGGCAGGTCAGGTTTTTCTGTATGCACCTTGTGGATTCTCATATGCTGGTGTTTTACATCATTATGTCAATTTAATGAGGCAAAAGAAAACATTTTTAATTTAGATTTTGAAAGCATGGGGAATAAGGGAATTTACTGCCCTATTTGCCTGTCCCTGTGTTCTTCCCATCAGTTCATGAAAGCAGCCCCAGCCCCTTGTGCCTGCAGAGCAGTGTGTTCCACTGGAGTTCCAGCTCCAGGATATTGCTCACTGGCAGCAGCACTACACATACAGGGTGGGGAGGTAGCAGGAATAGCCAGTATGATAAATGACAAGTGCAATTTTTTTTTATTTAAATTTTTATTTTTTCCTTAAAGGACAATGTATTATGCAGGTGTCTGTAGGTTTCTTTTAGCTGCAGGGGTCTGCAGTGAGATCCATTGAAAAATGTAGAAGGTAGCTGTAAACTATGCATGGGGGGACTCATATTTCTTTATTCACTTTAAACCTGAAGCTGTGTCTGCAAAATCAACATGCTTCTGATCTACAAAAAATCCCCACTGTTCCCAAAGCCAAGTAGGGAATGTGGGGGAACATTCAGGTGCCCAGAGAAGGACTGCTCAGGCAGACTGGCTTTTTTCATGCCCCATTCCTGATGTTGGCATCTAAGGGATGAAAGGCAAATGCATCTTTGAAGTGTCATTTTGGGGACAGGAAACCACAAAGGAAAAGCTGGAAATTTCTAGTTTATGAGAAATGGAATTAATGGTTTGTGGTTCTGCCGCCCCCCCCCCCCCCCCCCCCCAATTGAATTTGAGACCAGGTAAATAAGTAAAATGTTGATAATAGGTAAGTTATTGCTTCTGAATGTAAAAATGAATAACTATAGCAGGCACAGTTAGTGATGAAGACCACATGGTGATTGGTAAGCCTTTGGAATATTAGAGTAATGTGCTCTATCTAAGTAGATAGATGCTTTTTCTGGGCTAATTTTTCCAAGGATGAATTGATGACATACAATCAGGAGATGTCAGAAAAGAAAGCAACCAGCCTTGAATGACAAAACTCAATTGTTTTAGACACAATTGATAGTGACCAGTATTGGACTCACACTAATGGTTGCTGAATCCATTAGATTGACTTTTTTTGTCAAATCTCAGATTTGGCCTGACAGCAAGCAAGCATTTTCTATCAAAGCATTGCTTTCTTACCTTCCCCCCCTCCCCTGACTGCCTTCCCTGTTCTTTTTTAGTCATTTGACAATAATTTACTACTTTGCTTAGCTTTTTAGTCAGTTGTCTCCCACTCCGGAAAGCCAGGTTTCTTAAGTGCTTCTATGATGCCAAGTTAATTGCCCGAAAATAAGTGCTTGAAGATGTATCAAGTATTGTCTCATCAGCATTCAGCATCCCTGCCAGAGCATGGAAGGGGGAAGGAAGGCAGAGCCAGGAAGGTTTGAAGAAAAGAGATGGGGAACAAAGGAAAGTGCAGCTGTCCTGCAAATGGCCCCGAGCGTGGCCAGGCAGCAAAGCTCTCCCTGGATGTGTCCGAATCCCTGCTGGACTTGGTTGAGTGAAATGCCAGCAGTGCTGCAGTGTGGGCACAGGTGGGGTCGATCTCCACAGCCCCCAGATGAGAGGAGGGACTGTGCTTTTGGGTGGCCTCAGGCTTGACTCTTCCTGAGACCAAGTTGAGGTGTGTTGCTGCCTATTCAGTGTTACCACTGCCTCATTTTTTCTGCCTCTCTGTAGAGCAAGGGAGGAAAAATGGCATTCCTGGCTTGTCATTACGGTGAGGATGATGTCTAGATAAATGAGCAGTCTCAGAGGTATGCCTGAAATGCAAAGATACACAAGAGTGTTGGTGCAAGTTAGAAGTGTGGAGAGCAGAGGAGAAATTACAGCTGGTGCCTCTAAGTCCACCTTGCTGCTGGTATTTAATGCAGTCAGCACAAGACGGGGTAAAGCACAGCACCTTTTTCTTTTTTTGTGGATAGTATGGGGAGGGAAAAAAAAGGAAAAAGGATACAGCTACTCCAATGAAACAGGTTTGAGGCAAGGCAGGAAGGATTTTATTGGATGAAGTACCCAGCAACCCCATTTAAGTTTGCAAGGGGCTTTGGAGGAGCTGTGCGGATGACGAGTGAAGAGAAATGCCCGACCAACCTGAGAAACAGAAGCTGTGCAGGGACTGAAGTGAAATTTGGGTCCTGCTGAGACCTTCAGTGCTTCAGCAGTGGGTAGGCCTGTGGCTCCTTGAGAAAGCACAAAAATATTGGGGTACATGACTGCTCAGCCCTGCTTGTCACCTCGACTTGCATTCCCCAAATGTGGGGAGAGGAAGGGGACTACAACCCTCTCCAGACTTGCCAGCACTGCCAGGGCTTTGCTTTATCCTCCTCTGCCAAATACAGCCAGGGCTGCTCTCTGGGATTTAACAAATCCTCTACTATTTCAGGGCTTGAGGGTATTGGCAGTGCTCTTGATCCCTCCTGCCCCATTCTTCCTCTGACTGCTTATGCTTGAGCGCACTGGACTCTGCATCCCAAGAGATTTCTTACAGTCCTCTCTTTCTGGGACACTGGGCAGATTTGCTCTAATGGTACCCACATTTGTGCCAGCCCCCTTACCTGACCTCAGTGAGTTTCAATACATTTCTGCTCTCCTTTAATGTGAGAGAGCTGCCCTGCTCTGGAGAAGGGAGCAGGGTTTTATTCCGGCTTCTGCATTGTCAGCGGATTTGTTAACTAAGCTTTATATGTAAAACGTTTAATAAGTGTGATGCCAGCGCTTTAGAGAGCCTGCCTTTCACATCCCACTGGCAGGCATTGCAGTCAGAAGTACTTGCTCTTGCACTAGAAAATTCGATGGAGGTGTGTGAATATGTGTGTAGTCTCTATTAGTCACTTTGGAGAGCACACACATTATTTGGAAGCCTTTTCTACCTTTCAGCCCTCATCTTGAGATCAGAAATGTTGCAGTCCTTTACTTGATTAGGCAGGACTGAAAGTAAATGATTGCAGTTAAAAAGCACTCTGAAAATTACTTAATATTGCTTTAATAAGGGCTCTCCATCTACATTTGTGCCTTTTGTCAGATACGCAATCCTCGATTAAAGCCTTGTTCGTTCTTTACCAGTCACCTGTGAATGTTGCCCCATTTATCACCTGTGTTTCTGAAGGACCTTTTGCTGTTGTGTCTGTGCAGCTCTTCCACATCTCATTCACCAAACAGGTTGGGGCTGGCAATAACCAGGTAAGGAGTGTAATGAGCCAGAGAGAGCCCAGCATGCCTGGTGAGTAGATTCAGCTTCATCCTAGGTGATAAATTCTCACTTACGCCTTGGTTGATGCTCACACAGTAATGTCAGCTCAGTAACAGCCCTTCAGGATGCCAAGGTGGATTTTACTTCTATAATGAATGAGAATTTTATTGTTGTTTCTAGCAGAAAAGAAGTTTAGTGATAGTCCAGTTCCCAGCCTCATGAGAATCAGAAATGATGAAAGAAATATCGCAGCATTCCTCAGCACACATTTGATCCATCAATCACCCAGACAAAGCGTGCACTCCTAAGCCATTAAAGTGTGACATCTTCTTCTCAGACTTGTGAGTTTACTGACTTTAAAGCAGCAAGTCAATTAGGAAGCCAAACCTAGGCTGGAAGGGGAAGTAAAAACACTATTAAAATACTAACTTGACATGCATAGGTTTGTTTGATAGGCTAACAGACTGCTAATATTTAATTTAAAAAACCTGGATGCTGTCCAAAGCAAACTTATGAATAGTATAAGTCATATTAAAGCAAACTTTCATTAAGCACCAGCTTTCTCATAATTAGTTTCAGCAGAATGATATAGTTTCAGAGAAACTATGGCATTTCTTTTTTTAGGTAACAGAGCTTTCGGCTAAAGGTTATTTCCAGAGTGTTCCTCATCATGTGGTGTGATGAATTAAATGGGGGATGGAAAAATCCAGAAGAAAACCTGGGCCAGGAGTCCCCTGTTCCTGTTTATTTCCTGACAGTCCCTTGAACATGAATATTGCAATAAAATTTACCCTCTGTGAGCAGTCACGGGGGTTAGTTCAGGGAGGGAATGTGCCAGTCGCAGTGCTCTGTTGGAAATGCCACTGTTAGTTACCCACTCAAGGACTGGGCAGAAAGAAACTACAAAGAAATGCAGCATTGAGTGGTTCTGAAATGAGATTTTCTGTTCAAATGGCAGACCAAGGTAGTCAAATGAGTGTACTGGCAATAAAGATTTGACTGACGTGTGAGATGCTTGCAGCCCTTTCATGCTCGCACCCTGTCTTGTTGTGTTGCTGTGACTGAAGTGGATCATATGTGTCCCTGCCACTAAAAGTCATAAAGTTTTTTTCCAGAGATTTTGGACTGGTGTAGGATGTATGCTTTTGCCTCCCCTTTCATTAATTGTATCAAGTTAATTGCTTATGAGGGGAGGAACATACACAGAAATATCCAAAGGGAGCTAAGAGCCCAAATTCTCTTGCTCAAGCTGTCCTTGATTCTTTAAATAGAAATACACGAGCAAAAATGCAAAATGCATCCCAATATAATTAGACATTATGATGTGTAATTAGTGATACTTTTCATTATTATTATTATTTTAAAGCTTTTGTACTTTCACAGTAGTTCTAGCATTTGACCTGGTAAAACCTCTGCAATAATCAGGAGTGAGGGAGGATTTTTTTTTTTTTTTTTTTACTCTTTAGCATGTGTTTGTTTTCAATGTCCATGCCTTAGAAGCCGTAATATGAATGTGTGACAAGTGTTTGTTTTTTCTGGGTGAGGGGGATGAGTTGTGGGAGATAAAGGCATCAGCAAGAAGCACTGAAGGTGGCCCTGGACACGAGTCCTGCAGCTGCTCCTCAGAGGCATGGGAGTTCATGTTCCTGACAGCTTCCCCTCCAAGGTCTTCAGATTGGCTCTTAATTGGCAAGCTCATTAGCAAGCTCACTAACAGGAGGGAGAGCGAGCCAAATTTGTATTCTGTCAGCACTTGCTGTGAGGAGTCAGTAATCAAACAGCTTTTTTAGTGTCCTTTTTGGTGTCTACTTCTAATGGCTCAGGTTTGTAGGTCTGCTATAAACCCCAATAAATATAACAGCCATTAATAACTGATTGACCAAAGGGATTTATGTAATCATGGGATTACAGCTGCTAATTCCTTCCTGCAGTCATGTTTCTGCATTTCATTGATTGGGGAGCTGGCTGTAACACTGATTTAAACTAATGGCATGACAGCGCAAGGGTGGCTTTAGTGCCACTTGGATGCCAAAAGGTTGCTTGGGTGGGGAGTGATGCTTAAGCTAGCTTCACAGAGCTGGAAGAGGGAGATGGGAAATGATTGTGTGTCCTGGAGGGCAGCTCTTCCAGGAATTGCAGCCAACTCACTTAGTGATCATCTTGGAGGAGGCGGCCGTGTGAGGCTGGAGTAAGCTACCTCCTGCTCCCAAGCTGCTCCCATGGCTATCCTGCATGTCTCCCCACTGTGTGTCACCAGCTGGCCAACTCATTAGGCTGTGTCTCTGTGCCCTTCCCCTAACTGGTGTGCAGTGGTGGAACTGACTAATGCCAGCTATCAGCTCTTCCATGTATTTAAAACTCATGTTCTTAGAACCCTGTCAAGTCTCTTCCAGAAATTGCTAAGGAGTGTTTCCTCTGAGGGTACTGTCTGCGTGTCTTTCCTATCTGTTCAGGTCTCTTGCTTGAAATTTGACCCGAATTTTTCTCTTGAAAACAAAATTGATTTTTTTTTGTTTCCAGACGTAACTGAAATGAATGTGGGTGGCAGGAAGGTTTGGCTTGCTGTGAGCACAGGATGCTCCTGAACTAGTAAGGTGTAGAAATACTACAGGTTGCAGAGGTGCTGGGGATAGGGATAGCCATTGTGAGGCAGCTCTTATTGGGCTGGCTTTTTGCTGTCTGCTAGAAAGCTGCAACTTGAGGTAAAGCGATGAAACCTGAACCTATGAAAATGTGTGTCAGCTCATCAGTGCTTTTAAGTAGGCTATGGGAAGTGCCTCTAATGAACCATCTCTTTTCCATCTTAAAGTAAATGAAATTAAGCTGAAAAAAAGCGCTGAATAGAAAGCATCAGATGGCAGTGGTAGACAGTCGGTGTTTGTAATGTGAAATGTGCTCTTGATTCCCAAGGCATAAGATGCAGGTGGTGCCACGTGTGCGATGCCTTTGAACGCCAAAAGCGCCAGCTACATCTGAAAGGTATCAAACCCAAAATCTGAGCAGCGGTGAGTGGTTATCAGCTCTGTCAGGCAAAATCCTCTGTGAAAAGTGGCTGCTGGTAGAAAAACAGACAATATGCAGAGATGAAATGCTTTTCATCTGTGTTTCTGAACTGGATATTTTCCCCGAAGCTTAAATTATTTTTTGCCTTTTTTTTTTTTTTTTTTCTTCTTTTTCTCTCTCAGAAAAGCAGCACTGACAGCCACATAGTTACTGTGAATATGAAGAAAACAAATAAAAAGTAGAAGTAAGCTTGCTTGGTTGATGCCCTTGGTCTCTTGTGTAGTGGTGCAGAGAGCAGAGCTTTTTGTAAAGGCTGTGGATGATTTTCTGCTGCACCCTTCCATCCAACAACAGAAACAATTCCCGAAGGTGTTTGGCACAAGTCTTTGCCATCCAACTCTGGGAACAATAACCCTGTTGTGCTGTTCTGGTAGGCTTCAAGAAATAAGGCCTTTCTAAGAACAGGGGTTTCTAGACATGCTATTGCCATTTCTGCTTCCACCCTGTTCCAGGACGATGGTCTTCTCTACTCAGGCTTGGTGCACGGGTGGGCACAGCCAAGGGAAAACTGCCCTTCCCCAGAGGGAATCCCACTTTGTTTTCTTAACAGCTTCAGGTGTTTCTGCCCTTCTACGGCTTAGTTGGTGTAAAAAGTAATACCACAACTTTGTGTGCCTAATAATTTCTGTCTACTTTGTTGTTGTGGTTGTTTTGTTTATTTTTTTTTTCTTTACCAGCAGCTCAGAACTGAGTGTTATGACTTAAATGTTGCATCTGGGCTTCCTTTCAGGGGGCAGCATGAATGAGCAGCAGATGCTGGATTAATGTCTTGTCCTAATCTCCTTTTATTTGCAAATATCCAGTTTCTTGCAGATGGCTCTGAACAACAAAATGCATACACAGCCAGCCTCTGGGGAAAATTAGGTTGTTTGTGGGCACTGCTGTCTGCGCTATAATCCCTGCTGGCAATTTCTTCTTTTGTCACCGGAGCAAGGGTTCAGTGGCACTTGGAAGGCACAGCGAGGTGGTGTTGGGAGCAGCATCCCTTTAGGCTCTGAAGCAGGGGGCTGGAAAGAGAAGAGGACTTTCTCTTTTTAGAGAGCAGGTGGTTGCATTTGTTTCTTCTGATCACCCTTTCACCAGTGCCATGGGAAGGGACTCAGGACAGCCACCTATTGTGAACTTCTCTCCTTATAGCACGAGATGTCCTTCTGTGGCCGTGGGCTGACTGGAGCTAATTTTAAGACAGACTGTCAGTTGTCCATCTCTCCTGTCCCTAAGCTTAGCTGATGTGCAGCAAGGTAGTGCTCATTTCTGACTGAACTCTCAACTTGTCCAGGTTTGGCAAAAAAGATCAAATTTGATGTGACGAGTTAAGGGCAGGGCTGGGCAATAACTGCTCTCACGAAAGGTGGAGGAAAAAGCTGTTTATTAGGAGATAATTAATCATGAAAATCAAATTCTCAGATTCATCTTTGTAATCTGGCTGTGTATCAAATACTGACAGCAGAAAAATGCAAGAATCTTCCCTTAAAAAGTAGGTGGTGCAGCAGAAGAAGTGAGCCTGAGGTACTGTGTGAGAGCAGGGGTACAAGGTGGCACTGAAAGATTTGTCACCACTAACTATACAGCAAAGAGATTGACATCTACAGTACAATGTCACATTTTTAGCCCAAAGTGGAATGCTTTTTGACACTAAGAAGGCAGGAAATTGCAGAAGATAATTAGCTCCCAATGATGTATCACTGAGGTACCTGAGGTAGCTTGCTGGATGCTGCCAAGGTAATCTAGAAACCAGCCTGAGGTTTATTTTATTTCTTCTCTTTTTTTTTAAGATGAATTTTTGTGGGTTTATGTTATATATGGGTTATAAAGATCATCTCTCTTTTTATCTCTTTGGTGGCACTGGCTGGGGTTTCCAGCTCTGCCAGCAAGCCAGTCCCAGGGGCATTGTAGCTCTTGGACCAATGCATGAAGGTAAGCTCTGAGCAGAAAATGGCTGCAGGCACTTCAGGAGTGAATCTGATGTCTTTGCCTTCAGAGCAGACAAAGCCCCTCACACCTTTAGTTTGTGGCTGCATGCCTGTCAGGACTGGTAGCTCCACTAAAAATAGTTGAAAATTAGGTGTTTCCATCCCTTAAACACCTTTAAAGGTGGGATTAGTTAGGAAGATTTATTCTGTATCAGTTTAAAGCATATTAAAAGTCTGTGAAGTACAAACATACTAGTACTGTGAATTGCATTTATAATTGTAGTGTGAGACCTACTTTTCATCAAGTCTATCATGGCAGCAATAGCAGTGAAGCTGTGGCGGGACAAGACTCCCTTGTCACAATTTCTGGCACTTGAGTCAGGTTGATTAAGCATCCTGCAGGTATGCAGACATGTGTTAGTTGCACCTCTGACAGAAATATGTCTGTGCCTTGAGGCTCCTGCATTTTTGAAGGTATGGGGTTTATCTGATTTAAAGCCTAGAAATTGAAACAAGTAATGTACATTTTTTTTTTTTTTTTTCACTTTAAAAGCTGACAAAATTACTCCAACATATAGGCTCTGTTCTAAATCCTCTGCCATCATGCTCCACCAGATATGAACAGTGAATAGGACAGGTCTGACTGGAGACAAAAAGCCTGTGTTCCAATATGGTTTGAATGTAGACTTTACTGCATTTCCCCCCACCCCCCTTCTCTTTGTTGGAAATACTTTTATTCTGTAAGTTAATTGAAATTTGCAAAATTTTTTTGGCTGCAATCCTTAAGATGCTCAGCCAGGTTTGCTCTCATACACACATCCTTCTCTAGCTAGAGGGTGTAAGGAATCTGTGTGCCCAGTGCATGTCTTTGTCTAGGCTGGGACCTCAGGCTTTTAGGGTAGGAAGGCTGTTTGGTTAAATTTTTTTTTTCTTAAAAAAAAGAAGCTGTTTCCTGATGGCACTTAAGACGTGTCCAGGGTTTGTGCCATGACATTTTGTTCTGTCATAACTGCTTCCTTATGCTGCTGCTTTCTGATCCTCTCATCTTTTCAAGGCACACTGCTGCAGGTGGCTTGGCCCAGGTGTAACATCTCAGACAGATGACTTGAGGATCCTCTTGAAAGAAATGTTTTTTGCAGTGTTGAACAGGCTGTACTTCTTAAAAGTGGGTTAAGTGAATTTGAAATACCGCCAACAACTTGCTCTGTGTCTCTGAATTCAGGATGTTGAAGAAGGCTTTGCAGGTGAATGTCCTCCTTGGAAGGAGGATTTATTGGGATTTTTTTGGTTTGGTTATGGGGCATTTTGTAGATTTGGACAATGGTAGTGAATCCCCAGGGGAAAAAGAGCTACAGTATAGTTTTGAATGGGCATCTGTACTTTGCTATTAGCTCCTGCTGGTTTGGAGTGCTGAGACACATCCCTAGGGAGGAAAAATATCACAAGCTGTGTTGTGGCATGTTGTCTGAGCCAAAGAAAACAATTGGAAGTTTGGAATCTGTGCATACTTGTGCTGAAGGGTGTGGGGTCCAGGCCCTCACAGATGTCCAGCTGATGGCCTTCATGTGGATTTTGGGTGGTTTGGGAGCTTACCTTGTCCCCAAGCCAACTGGGGTGATGGCAGAAGGGGGTTTGTCCCTAGATGAGCAGTAACAGTTTGCTGCAGAAGCAGTCTTACGACTGCTGTTCCTCAAGCATCATTTCTGTTCCTTGCTGTCTATGGAAGTGTGTCTGGAGGGAATCATGGCAGACCAACCCTTGCCACTGTGGTGTAATCCCAGCTCTGCTCTTCCCAGGGCTTTTCTGGCATTCCTGCTGGGAGGTGCATGCTCGTACTGACCAATGCTTAGTAAAAGTGCCTTGGCATTGGGTTTTTGTAGGGCTTTTGGTTTTGGGGGAATTTTTCCCCTTGGAGCAAACTGCCACTGTCTAATAATACTGAGGCAGATACATCTGTAGTTTGGTACAACAGATCAAGGCATCGCTGCCAGCTCTAAGAATAATGCTGTCTCCAAAGCACATGGAGGAGGATTAAATGGTTTTCCAGCAACCTGCTGCCATCTGTGCAAACCATTTCCTAAAATACGCTGGTAAATGCCTGTGGGAAGAGCTGCAAGTCTGGTTGTGTTTGCAAACCAGTAGATCAGTCACGCGTCCTGTCAGCAAGGTTAGACAGATGTCAGCAGCCTAGGTGGAAAGGCAGCAGTAGGAGAGGGCAGGTCCAGAGCCAGGTGTGTGGAGTAATGCAGATTCCTTGGAGGTGGTGGGGAAGGAGAGGTGGCAGCACCGGAGAAGTTTTGAATCCTTCTCAGTAGAGGTGTCTTCCAGAGCATTGGTGTCATTAAGCAGAGATTGGCCATTTTGAGCAGGACAGTGATGGTGGTGTTATCAAATGATTTCTGTAGAGGTGAGAGGCTGCTATTTCTGCAGATTCACTTTGAGCCACATTCTGCAGCCTTTGCTTGCATTCAGCAGCTTGATTTTCTGAATCCTGTGGGTTTTGGGGAGAGCTATTGAGTGCTAGACCCAGATCAGCTTTAATATTGGTAGAATAATCTGGTTTTATTACCCCAAGGGATATATTGAAACTCTGTAATTAAAAGTGGGAGAGGGATCTTCAAAGCATCCTGCTTTTCATGTTGCTATCTCGCCTAAGAAATGTATCTTTCTGGGAGAAGCTTTCCCACTGAAGCGTGCATCTCTGCAGAAGGAAAAACAAATACCGACTGACATAAGCTCTGTTCTTCCTTGAGGCCTGTGAGATAGCAGCATAAAATGTGACATTTAACATCAGCCTTTTCTAAAGGCTTCTAGATAATTGTGAAGGATTCTTTTGTTCAGACCAGTCACTTTTCACAGATCCTCTGAAAAAACTCTGGAGGCGAATATCAAAAGCAGAAACTTTCCACTCTGATCTGGAAAGCACAGCATTTAGAGGTCTGTTTTTAGCATTTGTCTTACCTTAAAACTGATAAGGCTTTAGACATCTTGCTCTTGCTGGAAACTGGTGGGTTCATGGCCATGAATTCAAAGCTGCTATACTCATGCTTGTCATACTTTAAATAAGTCAGGACTGTGAAGAGTCCAGTCATGAAAATGACCCATTATTCTGATGACCTGTGCTTCTGTGAAGGCAGGATTAGTCACTGGAGTTTATTTGGTGTCCTGCCATCAGCTGTTTTATATGGAAATTGTGAGCTCTTTGAGGTTGAAGATTCTGGCTACTTGATGTTCTACCACCTAGGGCAGTGGGGCGCAGAGCCAGGATTGAAATTTTCATTCAGCTAAAATTATTCCAGGGAAAACATTTTGGTTTGCAACTGGAAAACCCAAAAATAAAAGTAAGTACTTTCAGTCACGGTCAACAGTGTCTCTCTTGATGGTCTCAAGTACTTTTCTGAAGGATCAGGAAGTCAATTTGAGGCTTATAAGTAAACTAGAACATACTCTCCTTTGGAAAATTACATTAAACCAACGTTTTAGCACAAGTAGGTCAGGGAGGCTGGACAAGGGTATACCACAGATGGGTTGCAGAGGCGTAAGCAGGCCAGAGGCTCCCAAAGCTCAGCTCCTTTCCTTACCCTTCCCATTCCATGCAACTTCTCATCACCAAAAAGAGTAGGAAAAAAGCTCGACTTTGGTGGCATCTGTCAAGCACTTGGATGTGAAGCTTAACTTGGAGAAAGAGAGCTTGAATATCCTTATGGATTTGGGATTTTGTGACCTCACTTCCCCTGGAGAACTCTGATTCGCTGCTCTGAATGTTTTCTGTGAACATCAAGACTTGAGTTAAGAGTGTACAAAATCATCCATTTACATCTGGCTTCAAGTTGAAATTGTAAATATTCTGCTAGCACCCCGAGAGAAAAGCAAGCAGATTATTTTGAATTGTGCCCATCATTGGCGTGGTTCTGACACTTCCTGAACTTTTCTTGGGGGCTTGAGCTGAATTTCAGATCTGTGGTGAAACCTAAATGCAGGTCAGCACAGTGCTGCCTCAGACATGGCAACAAAACCCCTTGCTTGGTGCTATTTTTAATCTTTTAATTTGTATTCTGGCCTACCGAGCACTCTGGGGACTGGAATAATGGTGACTGTAACTCAGCTCCCAACAATGGCCCATTTCTAGCAAGGTTGCTCTCTTCTCTAGCTGTTGAGTCCACATTAGACAATCCTGTTGACCTGTCTTTCCCCCTCTGAGGGGCCTTAAAGCACGGTACAAACACAGTGCTTTTAACAATCTGACCAGCACAACCAAGAAGAAATTGGTTATAGTTGTGCTTCCACCTGGAAGGTTCCCAAAGCTGAGGCTCTGGCAGCACTGACTTTCCCTTCTTGCTCTACATACCATGTTGTTGAAATCGATAGGCTTTTGGCAATGTGTGTGTTGTTAGTGGCTTAAAAATGGAGCAGAAATATTGGAAAGTAATCTGAACAAGGAATAAACTCAAAGCAAGATATCTGTGGAGTAAGACAAGCTGTAATCTAGTGGATTAGTTGATAGCCAGTGATTTCCTCTGTTGTTTGCCACCAGTCCCTTAACTTTTTCTGTGTTTCCACCTTCAAAACCATTGTGTGCCTTGTTTTATAATATGCAAGTAATGGAGAATTATTTGCTCAGCACTTTGGATTTGGCTGTTACTGGTATTTACAGCTGAGAGAGACTATTTTTTTTGTTTTACTCTCTAGCATGTCACAATTCTTTTATTTTTCCAAGCTGCTTCTCTCTGGATTCCTGTAGCCTGGGCTATAGGCAATCTGTAGGCATTGCTGTTATTCCTACCCTTCCTTGTACTCAAGAATATGTTGTTATAGCTCTTACATGTATTTGGACAGAACCCTGCCAAGGAATACTTTCCTTGTTCTCCCATTATCATTAGGCTTACAGCAGTCCCTGTGCCAGGAGCATGTCTGAGGATGGGCAGTTCTGGGGTCTTGCTTCTCTGGCTCTTACCCTTGTACTTCCTACAGATAATCTTGTGTTTTCTGGAGGTTTGTTGGTCGGCTGCTTGTTTCTTTGGGTTTGTTGTTTTGTTGTTTTTTTTTCCTCCACTCATCTCTGGTCTTGAAACCGCTGTAATGAAGGTGCTTTGTCCTCTGGTTGTCCAGGTCTGTTTTTGGTCCTGTGGTTACTTGAAGCAAAATGCAAACCTTTTGGATGCACGGGATGTAGGGCCAGCAGTGTGTGCCTGCTTTGAATCATCGCCTCTCCCAAATGACTTTGAAATGTAATATTGTACTGGGTTGTGGTTTTTTTAGATTTATTTTTATTTTCAAAGAATAAAGTTGTATTGTTGTTATTTAGATCTGTGGGGCTTTTTATGCTTGTGACATGATAATATTTTTACAAAGCACTTTTGTTAGTAGTAATATACATAGACTGAAGCTGACTGATGGCCAGATAAACAAGAGCTGTCTGCCTCTCTTTTAGGTAACTTCAATAAGCTAGGGAAGGAAGCAGAGTTGCAGGGAAGGGGACTGGTTCAGGATTTTGCACCACCCTTGCTGATTGCAGTCCTTGATTCAGAAATTGAAGGTGTGTTTTCTCACAAAGGCTGTACCTGCAGCTAGATTCATGGTGCCTCATTCATGGGCAGATGAGTGTGAGAGCCTGTGCTGGTACACTGTGGTTTGTGGCATACATTTGCTGTTGTCCTGCAGGAGCAGATTGAGATAGATCTCAAAAGGAAACAAATGAGGTCCTGCTTACTATGGAATTAGGTGTGTGTACAGATTCACCAAGGAATATGATGTCTTGTTTCAGAACAGGATATTTGGGACAAGTGAAGTTCTAATGCTGCCTTTATGAGCAAGTTGCTGTCACAGGCAACACTGCTCTTCTGCTTACAGACCATTTCTGTTTTGGCCTGATCTCCACAATTTTCCTTCAATCACAGTGGAAGCAATTTGGTCTCTGCAAGTAGGGCTTTTTATATTAAAATTTATTATCCTAATTAAGGAAACCTATGATGTCCAAGATAATGTTTTGTGTTTGCAGCTCAGTTCCTCATTTATTAATATCCATGAGTACTTCTCTCATTGTGGTTGTGGCTGAGTGCTGTTTGGATGAGACCATAACACAGCACTTGAAAATGATGAAAGAATGTCTGCTAAGGCTAAATCCTTGTCTGTCTAAGGCAGTTTTGTACTTGGGTGTACTGACTGTTTTGGCCTTAAGCACAGTTTAATGAGGGGAAAAAAAAATCAGCTTTGTGGTAAGAGGAGTCATCTCCCCTTTTCCACACTTGAAAACCTTAAAGGATAAAAAAATAATCCAGTCGGTCCTTAAGGGGTGTATTTTTTCTCCCTTAAAAAAAATATAAATCCCAATTTTTCAGGCAAAGAACAGTAATATTATAGAGCAATGGTCTGCAAAACAGAAGCAATTCAAGTGCATTAGAGGATGACAACACTGTGGAGAGAGCACATAGAATCAAGGTAACAGAGGCAGCATTTGCACTATTTCTATTTTTTAATTTTTTATTTTGGCTCAATGTCAAGCATGGAGGTTCCAGGTCTTGGAAACCTGCCTTCTGATACTGCAGATTTTTTTTGTGTTCCTGTCCCATGTTTATGCTTTTCTGTCCATATATTATAAGGGGTGAGTGGAGGCATTACAGCAAGCAAGAAAAGTCATGAAGTTTAGCCTTGCATTTGTTACCCTGGCGTTTCTGCATTAAAGGCAGTCTATGTGGGCTTCCTTTAAAACCTGTATTTAAGCAAGAGGAACTTAAAGTAAAAGAGATGCAGGCGTACATGCATGCTGTTTACTGCTGGTCAGCAAACCCTCAGGAGAGGTGTTTCATCATCTACTGGCTGAGAATTTAAAACCAACAAATCCCTCCCCTGCGGAGATAAAGCCCTTGTGAACAGTGAGTTCATTATCATAGTCTCTGTTTTGCTCCCAAGTTCTTTCCTTCAGAGAATCACCTATTTAATGAACCTCTTGTGTGAAGGGCCTTGGGAAGATGAGGCGTGTTTTGGGCTGTGTGGGCTGGCAGTCAGGAGGGGAGAGCAGGGTGTGTGTGCCATCCTTGCCACATGTTGAGGAGAGCTCCTGCGGGAGGTGACCTGTTGTTCCCTGCCTCCCTGTTGGGAACAGCTCTGGTGACACCATGGGATGGCACCTTTGGGTTGCCTGCTCTCTCTGCCACCTTGCAGGTGGCTGGGATTTGCATTCTAGGAGGAATAGGCATGGCCCTTTACACAGGCAAAAAAAAAAAAGAAAAATGTTTGTGTGCCTGACCTGCTTTGCAGGGGTGTCTGGCAGCTTATTTCTTCAGCTGGTGCTTTGACGTGTATGTTCAGAGTGGCTGTGGGACTGTGAATAAGGGACAGTGACCTGAATTTTGGTAAAAAAGCCCGAACAAACAGGCAGGTGAGATTTCATCAAGCTGTAGAAGAAATAGATGATAGACTGGCAAATGATATTTATCTTTTAAACTGTACAGCTCTCATTTCCCTGAACGTAGTTTAAAGTTGTTTTCCCCTTTCACTGTAAATGATAAACTCTTCCAAGAAGAGGAGCAATCATTTCTACATTGTACTAAGTGCCAGGACACATTGGTACTTGCATGAAGAATGACTGTTTCATCTTTTTTTCTTTTTTTGTATGTGTATGTCTTCCTACCTGTCTGGCATATCTTTTTTTGGCATCCTCCTACCTGTCTGACTTACTGCAGGCTGTTTCTACAGAGGCAGCCTTTTCATTGCACTGTCTTCTACAGACATGGACTGGGTAAAAGTTGATAACTCCTTAACAGCAGCTGGGGAAAAGTAGTGAGTAGGTGTCCTGTGCTGAAGAGAAGCATCTTTGCATAAAGTCATGGAATCAGGTTGGGAAATACATCTAAGACAGAGTTCAGCCGTAAGCCTTAGGAATTTGAAGTCCACCACTAAACTATGTCCCGAAGAGCCACACCTACGCATCTTTTTAAACACATCAAGGAATGGTGGCTCCTTCACTTCCCTGGGCAGTCTGTTCTAATGCTTGACAACCATATCAGTGAAGAAATTTTTCCAAATATCCAGTGTAAAACTCCCCTGATGCAACCTGAGGCCATCTCCTGTCATCCTGTCATTTCTCACCTGAGAGGAGACACCAACCCCCAGCTGGGTACAGCTTCTTTTCAGGGAGTTGTAGAGAGTAGAAGGGTCTCCTCCTTTTCCCCTAAACAACCCCAGCTCCCTTAGCTGCTCCTCATAGGACTTACCCTCTAGACCCTTCATCAGCTTTGTTGCCCTTCTCTGGACGCACTCCATCACCTCAATATGTTTCTTGCAGTGAGGGGCCCAGAACTGAACACAGGATTCGAGGTGTGGCCTCCCCAGTGCCCAGTACAGAGGGACAATCCCTGCCCTGCTGCTGCTGGTGGCAGTGTTGCTGATCCAGGCCAGGATGCTGTTGTCCTTCTTGGCCATGTGGGAACAGCTGGCTCATGTTCAGCTGCTGTGGACCAGTAGCCTGTGGGTCCCTTTCCACTGGGCAGCTTTCCAGCCTCTCCTCCCAGCCTGTAGTGCTGCAATGGGTTGTTGTGACTCAAGTGCAGTACCTGGCACTTGCTCTTGTTGAAAACCATACAGCTGGCCTTGTCCCATCCATTCAGCTTGTCTAAATTGTAGCCAATCTGAGGGAAATGCTACCAGCTCCCTCCCCTTTTGCCACCTACTCGATCATCTATTTTCTGAGATTTCTCTGTTGTTAAGTGCTATTGCAGGAAAAAGGAATACCAGTTGACTTCTCCCTCCTCCCATAGATGAAATGTCCATGATTTCACTATGCAGTCCATCCAATGCTCAGGTGAAGATGCTGCTGGGGTAGCTTCCCCTCAGCTTCATGTTGGGTGAAGGTGACTTCATTTTTTCTATGTGCCTCCAAACAGCGTGATAAGTTTTAGGCTTTGTGCCCGTCTGTGATCTGAATTCACTTGAACTCCCATCTTCAGCTTGTGAGACTGCAGATTTGTTCTCCCAATGGCTACTCCTTCACAGGGAGTGTTGCTTACAGGATGCAAACTCCAGAAGCAGATTTAATGTTGGAAAGGATTTTCTAAATGATTTTGTTCTCTTACTTCCAAGAACCACATGGGCATTTAATGCTTTTCCTAGTCCACAGGAAATGAACTCCAGGTTGACTCAAAGGACATCTCATGGGAGCTCAGTCTCTGTGAAACACTGATGAAAAGTAAATAGTTTCTCTGGTGGGTTTTTTGTTTTATTATTATAGAGAGCACATTCAAATCCCTGTTTTAAAAAGAGGGTGTGTTTTTGTGGTGTCCAAGTGCTCCAAACTTCCCCTTTGTTTGAATGCAGAAAAAGAAGCTTCTCTTGGTGTAGCAGCACCTTTTTGCTCATATAGCTGTGCACCATTGTAACATCCAGCTTGGTCCAGTGTTCTTACCTGAGTGTGCAAACATGCACAGAGCCTGCATGGCTGCTGAGAGGGCTTCAATTAATCTCCTTTTCTGCTGCTGTAACCTCTTAGTTCTTCTGCTTTTGCAGGTTTTGCCTGATTTTTGGTATTTCAGGTCAAGAACCATGTGTTTTAATCAAGGCTGCAAATTACCTGATACTTCTTAAGAAGTGTGTAACAGTAATTTGTTCTCAACCTCTGAAAGCTGCAAAGAAAGTAAAATTCTTACCAGAACAAAGGGTGATCACCTTCTGATGAACAAACTCTCAGGCAGTTAACACAGTACCTATAATGTCTCCAGACATCTGTCCTCTCCCTTTTGCCAGCTCTCCATATGGCACAGAGTTTGTAGGCAGAGTGTAAAAAAGCAGTGCCCCATGAAATGTATTGCTGTGTTTCATGGGACCATTCCCATGATCCAGCCCTGAAACTGGCCCCTGTTCATGTAGAATATGGTGGTGCTTCATAAACAAAGCTCTGCAGGGCTTCAGAGTCCAGGAGGTACCTGCTATTGCCATAGTGTCGAATGCTCTGCAAAAGATGAAACTGGTTCTGAGGGAGATTTTGCCACTCGTGGAGGCCAGCTAGGGTCTTTTGGGTAGGTGTGCTGGTTTTGGCTGGGGTAGAGCTAGTTTTCTTCACAGTAACTGGTATGGATTTGTGCTGGAGACAGTGTGGCCATTTTGGTCACAGCTGAGCAGCACTTGCACAGCACCAAGGCCTCTTCTGCCTCTCACCTCACCCAGTGAGGAGGCTGTGGGTAGCATGAAGAGGGGACACAGCCAGCACAGCTGACTCCAAGGGATATTTCGTCCCATATGGCATCTTGCCCAGCATATAGAGCTGGAGGGAGAAGGAAGGGGGGAGACCCTTTTTGAGTGAGTGTTTGCCTTCCCAGGTAACCTTCGTGCATGACGGTGTCCTGATTACCTGGGTATGGCTGAACAATTGTCTGCCCATGGGAAGCAGGGAATTAATTCCTTGTTTTGCTTTGCTTATGTGCACAGCTTTTGTTTTGCCTATTAAAGTGTCTTTATCTCAACCCACAAGTTTTCTCACTTTTTACCCTTCCAATTCTCTCCCCCTTCCCACTTGGGAGAAAGCGAATGAGCAGCTAGGCTTGGTTGTTGCCTGGGATTAAACCATGACACTAGAAGACACCTGCTCTCATGCAGAGGGGGCACTGGGGATGTTTATTAAGGAATTTTCCTTGAAGCTTTTGAGCATAGCCAGGTGTTGCAGAGACTGATATGGGATCTGCTGTGCCTTGAACCCACTGCATCTTCGCGAAGAAAAAAAGGTTTTGAAAGTCGTTTTTGCTTTAGATAGCAAGTAGGATGTTTTTAAAAAGTCTAGAACTAATTAAGAAATAATGTAGGTAGGTGATGGGATGGAAATTGAGGGAGAAGAGATAAATAAAAGCTTGTTTGTTTATTTTTAGTTGTTAACATAGAAGTTGTCTCTGATGTGCTCTTGCTTGGATGACTTCTGTCATGAGTTTCTCAGGGGATGATGGCAAACACTAGTTAGAATCCATTTGCTTCCATGTTGCTGACTTGCAGCAAATGTGAGAGTTCTTGTGTGTGTGACCACCTTCTCTCATTTCCTTAGATCCTGAGCGGCAAAGAGATTGCCAGATTGTCTGATAAATAGTTCCAGGAGGACCTGGTCAGAGGGATATTGTGAGCTCCTGAGGATTAGGGACTGGGATATAAACATCTGCTGCTTTTGTGAATTGGCTTCATCACCCTCTTGTGGCAGCAAGTTCCCTGGCTTAGGTAGGACAGGGGACATTTCTTGAAGATGTTTTGATTTACTGCTTTTTAACACTGCTGAGTGACCCTGGATCCCATCTGGAGGAACCCAGGCTACCCAAATCACTTTGCACGCTGTACCTGATCCCTTTACTTTAGGAGAGTTATCCAAATGATGTGTTTCTGTCACATGCAGGATGTAGGGATGCAGGATATCTCTAGTTGGTCTGGTTTTGGTGAGCCAGGTTTTCTAGAAGCAAGGAGGCTTCTTGCTACCATGGAACAATGTGTGTCCCTTTTTGAGATGGTAAAACTGCTTGTTAAATCAATCCCAACTAGTAACTCGAGGGGTGCTGGGGGAGATTTAGTGGGCAGCTTTCTATTTGTGGCCCTAAGCAGTGTGTTGGTTTTACACTGACTTTTACAACATGGAAAGAAAGGATTGAAATGCTGATAAAGAAGTTAAAGCTCTGGGTGGTGGGATGGAGGAAAAGCAAAGAAACAGAAGGTTTGAATTAGGGGCAAGAAGAGTGAAACAAATGACTGCTGGCTGCATTGTAACTGTATTTTGACCCAAACTTTCTGTAGGTCCAAGTGTCGGAAGTCCTTTCAGACTTCTTTGAATAGGTCAGCAGTATCATAGGTTGAAATCCAAAAGATTGCTTTATTCAGCTGGAAGGGGGAAGTATTTGAATCATGAGACTTTGAGCACAGGTCATTAGTGCAGAGAGGGGATAAAATAAATCGTGGGAGCCATTAACACAACAGTGATTAAAATATATCATAGTGGTGCCATAATTGGTACCTCGGCTGAGTGAGAAGTGAAGTACTCCAAGCTAGTTGTATTAAGTGTTCATTTCTGAGAGGCTGACAAAGATTTATGGCTTCTTTTCTGTAAGTCCCATTTAGTCTCTGTAGCACTACATCTTTTACTGATGCACATAAGAAACAGTTACTGTTAATGACTGGACCATTTCTCTGAAGGGTATGTTTAAAATCTGATTATTCTAGAGGAGAGGGGGAAGCATTGTAGACCTTTTGCTAAGGCTATGTTGTTTTTAGAGTACCTCTGTAGGTGCTGCTTGACGATTTAAATACAGTCTGTCCTCTTCACCTTCTGAAGGACAGCAGCCCTGTTCTGCCCACACCTTTTGGCCCTCTGGGGCACTTTGGGGCTCTGTGATATAGCTTCAAGGCATTCAGTCTCAGATAAAGGATCTTCTGTGAACCATTATTCCTGTCTGCCTGGACTAAAAGCTGTGTTAGCAATTTAATGGTCTCTCAGTCAAGGTAATAGGCCCTGGACTGGGGTCTGAAAGCAACATTAGGGACCTGTGTCTCCTCTGGTGGGTCTGTGAGAGCCTCAGCACTGGGGTCACCATGGGGGCTGAGCAGCAAGGTGTGGGGAGAGGAGAATGGCTCCTTGAAGCTCGTTAGAGGAAAGCCTTGGGGTCAGGAGTGGCTGCAGGGACAAGGGGCCCTGGTGGTGGAGGCTGTAGGGTAGGACCCATACCACCTGGGGATGGTGTGTGGCCCCAAAGAGAAGGTCCTGGTGTCCAGAGGTGCTGCTGTCCTCCAGCAGGATGGTGGACCACACAGGGCTTCCCCTGAGATGCTGCTGGGAAGCTGGAAGGGGGTCCCCTGTGCAGCCCCTTGCTACCCCCACTGCTTCTGCCAAAACCCCAGAATCTCTGACTTGCCAAGGAAATCCCTTTCGAGGCCTCCGACACCAGGTCTCCTCATCAGCACTCTGTGGGGATGAGCTGTATCATAAGAAAAGCAGTAGTAAGGTGCTTTTGTGTTCCAGGACTTTAAAAAAGAAAAAAAAAAAAAGTTAAAATTTAAAGTTTTGTATGAAAAACAGTATCTATGCACAACATATATGTGTGCAACTTGCATATAATTTTCAGAAGGAGCAGTGCATTTTATCTGTCAGTACTTGCTGCTGCTGTGGTCTTTGAACTTGTAATCTTCCTAAACATCTCCTGACCCTCCAAGCTGTCTAGCTGGTATTTATTGTTTTACCGATGTGTTTATCCCCCAGTTCTTTTCTAATCCTGCCCTGGTTTTCACCCTGAGTCCTGAGGAGCAGTGGGGGGAGGGAGAGGAAGGTAAGTGTGTCCCCAGAAGCCTTTCACCTGGCTGGGAAGGAAGACAGGGACATAAGTCTCCAGTGGCTGACAAGCTTATCCATCTCTGGATGCACAATAAAATAAGCCCAGGCATTAATTTTGCCTGGTTTTGTCCCCACTTAGCGCTATGCTTTGTCTGCACTCCTGTGTACTAAGCAGGAGCAGCTTTCAGTCAGGCAGTGCATGCCAGAAACCCATCCAGGTAGCTTTACCTGAGTTGCCTGAGGTTGTCCTAAGCATTCAGCCTGATAATATCAAAAAAACAGAATAATTTTTAAAATATTTTTTATTCTCAATGTGTTTTGACAAACATTTAATGCTACCAAGGGTCCTTGTGATTGTCTGATTTTTGACTTCAGGTTTTTGGGAAGTATTAATTAGGAGTTATAGTCTCCTGTTCTACATTATGCAAGGTGATGGAAATAGTTCAGAAGGTGAAGAAAGAAGCATGGAAGTATAGCTGTACAGAAATCAATAGGTTCACATTGCTGCTCATTTGGTTAGTGGCTTCCCAATATTGCCCCTGAACAGTATTGATTTAATTTTCTCACTGTGGATACAGCATAGCTTTGCTTTACACCACAGAGACACGAGTTTCATGTTTTCATTTCATAGTGATTTTCATGCAGGCTGCCTTTGAAATTGCTGGCCTTACGGACACAATTATTGGCTTTGTGAAGATGAGCTCTGGCTTTGCTGCTTATCCCTGCGATTGTTTCTGTCCTGCCTCGGATAACCATGTGGTGGTGTTCCTGAGCATTCCTCTTTTCCCTCTTCTTAATATGGGAAAACCTTTCAGACACTCTATGGTTAAGAAGATAAAGGAATAGGTTTTAAGGGTTGGGGCTTGCTACATTTCACAAGAACTTTGCTGATTTAAATTACAGTGAGAAAATGTAGAGACACTGAAGGGCTATGAGGACTTCTAAGTCCTGATTTAGTCTTAAGTGTGGTCTGCAGGTATTCTCTGAAACTATGTATGTGACAATGGTTTCATTAGGTAGGGTGAACCAGCCTGACTGACATTTTCACTTAAACTGGATAAAACCCTGCTGCTGACTGGAAGATTAGTATTCAGAAATGAATCAAAGGTACTGGCTGTTTTTGCAAGGAAAGGTAGCATAATGCTGTGGAGAGGAAGGCACAAGGAAGTCCTGTGGATCAAAAGTACTATGCTAACCATTTCAGGATTCACTTTTATTTTTTTTTTTTTTTTTCCTGAAAGACAGCCCTGAGCTTTACTCCCAATTATTCCTGACATGAGCTTTGTAGCTATAGTGTTTGCTTGGCCAGTGGTGCCACGCGTGGTAGGGAGGACTCTGATGCTGCCTCTCTAGTATCAGTAATTTGTGGATGAGAATAGCAAGGCCCAGATTAGGTCAGAGAAAGATCAGTGAAAGAACACTCCAGTCTGACACCTCACTTGTCTGAAAGCTAAATGCTGGTGAATATGTTTCAAGGCAGGTAGGAAGCTAAAGTGTGTAGAGGGAGCTGGAACGCAAGAGAGACTTGCAGAGAAAAGTGCTGGAGCTAATTGTGTGGCGCTGGGGGATGGCAATGCTGGAACGTGTTCTACTCTTCCCTGGTGCCTTTTTGCACCAGGAATTGCTCAAGTTGGTGGGGAAGACCAGAGAGGATGTTGCATTCATCCTTACTGATGGTACCTATGAGTTTGCCACCAGGGAGCAGCCCCACTGTGTGACTAAATGTTCTGGTTTAATTGTGGCTAATTAATTTTAAGGAGAATTCTAGGGAGGTGTGTGTCCTCAGCTATTCTCCACCTATTAGCTCCTCTCAGTCTTGCCTTACAGTAATGAAAAGCTTGAACTCATGGCAGTGCTTCTGAGGGAAAAGTCAGTGGGTTTGGGGCTGAGCCCTGTGGTGTGGAGGTTCTGGGTAATTAAAAGGTGGAGCATATGCAGGCTGAAGTACATTTGGTAGCAGCAAAAAATTGACCTGAAAATGTATGTGGATTTTGCACTGGAAGGGGATTGGGAGAAGGGACTTGGCCTTTTGCTGAGGGAAGCACAGCAGAAATGGTGGGAGAATTAGGGACATGGAGAGCTTTCCAGCAGCAGCCTTCATTCTCAGCAGCATGGTGGTTCCTCCTGGTTCTCCTCTCAGCTCATAGAAGGCTGCCCAGGGGTCTGACCTTTTTATGCAACAGTGATCTGAGTCATCATATTACACGTATCTTCTTCTCTGACTAGAGGGAAAATTGCTTTAAGTTATTGGCAATTTTGAGGAGGGGAGAAAATTCCAGGGATACTATTTTCTTCAGCAAATTGACTTTCTTAATCAAAATCGTGTATCAAGCAGAATGCTTCAAAACAACTGAAATCTTCTGTTAAGAGCATCTTAGTTTCTTAAAATGAAGTGCCATGGATTGAAACATCAGAATACGTAATTTCTAACTGAGTAATAGGAAAACCTATTAAAAAAAAAATATTAAAATTGATAATTATTTTCAGGAAAATGTAAAATTCAGAAAAAGTCATGTGGATCAGAAATGCTTGGGTAAGAACAAATCTCTCTCTTTTGTGTTCTGAAGGGAGAGCTTATATAATTTTAATTCTCAAGGAAGAGATGCAGATAACTTTGTCAGGATTTCCATGTACTTGCAGGTTGGTTGAGAAGTCCTGACATACCCAGTCGTGTGAGCCAGGGACCTCTGGTGCCTTGGAGTGAAATTCAGTTCTGCATCTGGATAATGTAGCATGATTTCCTTGTCGCTGAGTTTATTAACTCCTTCCTCTTCAGATGATGGGACTTGTAAACCCTCAGGCTTGTAAAACCACCTGATTTTCTTGTGTTTGGAGTAGACTGTGTTAGTCTCAATATTGGAGTTTTTAAAAACAAGGGCTCTTGTAGAAGGGGGAGTAAACTCCCAGAAGTTTCTCAATCTAATTAAGATGAAAAGGCGTTTTTGTTTCCTGCTGTCAGTACGTAACTGTGGCAGGAACACCCTCATGGTTGAAGATTCAACCTCTGACATTAGTGGAGCTCTTTGCCAAACATTGCTTTCTCCCTCCAGCTGTGACTGAAGCTGTGAAAAGGTGTGCTTTTTTGGGTCATTTGTCCCCACCCTTCACTCTGCCAGTCTGAGCCCCACACCAGTGGGTTTAATTCCTAATGGAGGAGGGAGAAATAATGCATGAGCTCTGATAAATTTCTGATACAAACTGTCCTGTTTGGACTGGCCTGCTCTCTCACCCTAAGGCTATCTACAGCCTGAAATCTACTGGCGTGCAGTGCTTTGGCTTTTTGCATGCAGATTCTGAAGCATTTGATGCTAAATTGTTCTTGGTGATCGCATCCAATTTAGGAATGCTGTTTCTGTTTTCTTCCATAATGAGACAGCCCTGGCTGGGACCTCGGTCTGTGGGCTTGTGTATGATGCACTGCTGGCTGTGCTTGCACTGCAAGTGAGCTTTGGGCAAAGGCAGGGTTGGATTGTGTGGTCAGAAGGGACACTGATTCCAGGAAGCAGCCTACCTCTTCCTGCTCTCAGGAAACAAATTTAATTGCTCTCTCCATATTTCTGTAAACAGGATAGGCAAAGCTCAAATGGAAAAATGTTACTTTGGGGAAAAGTCATTTCAGATACTGAGCTTTTTACTTGATGGTAAGTTTGGATCTTGGTAAGAAGGACTTGGTCTTAGCTGAAATACAGTTCTCTTTCAAGTCAGAAACAGAATTGGGGTCCCTGTGCTTTGGAAATGAAACTGATGCAAATGTAAGGTAAGCAATGAATGAAAGGATCTTAATGTTAGAATTTTAGGCATCAGTTGGCTCTCTTACATTTGATAGATTTTCCCATCACAGGCAATCTGTGTTCTTGCTTGCTCAGATCCACACTGATGCCAAGTGCTAAACAATGACACTATCTATCTTTCTGCACAATTTGCCAATTTTGGTTACTTTTGAAGCCTAATGTTTCTGCTTTAGTCTTGTGAATCTCCCTTATAGGGAGAACAAAATGAACAGAAGAGTGATTTCTCTAGCAAAATATTTAGGGTTGATGTCTCTCTGTCATTTATTCCCTTATTTTACAAACAACAGTGCTTAGTCCACTTACAGTAAAATAAGTCGAAGTAAAGATGTAGTAAAGAGTTGCTGTTGTTTACAGTGAATTGCCTTTCAGATAATCAAATGAAGTACTTTATTGCAGTTTCACTTCCAGCTATGACCTTAAATAACAAAGGTTTTACTTGCTGCTTACTAGGCTTAGGGTGATGTTTTCAAAAGCTCTCTCTTGATTGTGCATCTTCCTTCAACAATCAGCAGGATTTTGCCAGTGACCTGAGATGAGCTAGCATTAGAGTAGCAGTGCCTTTGAAACCTTCTGCAGAGGAACGAGAAATGGGGTCTTTCTTTCACAGGGAATGTTTCAGGAGTTACCAAAATTCTCCCTCTTCCCCCTAAGTTCATGTTGCCTATCAAACATAGCTACATTTTGGTATTTATAGGGTCCCCTGCAAAATATCACAGGAGACAGGCCCATACATCAGATTAATTATCTTGCCTTCTAGTTGCCAGAGGTGCTTAATTTCTTCTTTGGAATTGAATGTGACTCCTGCAATTAAATGGTACTCCTTGACTACTGAGACTTTTTACCTAGGTAGAAGCAAGGCATTGCAAGCAAATTCAGAAGTGGATTTGCATACACCACAAATAAAGGGTGTTACTGCAAATTTTACAGCTGTTATACTCAGGTTAAGGAAAGGTTATTTGCTGCTTCTTTATAAATAATGGAAGCTGAATAATTAAGTTCAGTGCAGAGTTTCTAGTGGGACAGCCAGTCTGACTGTTTAGGTGGTATTCGATTTTGCCAGATAGCTGACTGAGTTCAGTGTTTACAATCCTTTTTTGATTATTCTAAATTCAATGCATACTTTAAAATGTAAAATGTTATAGAAGTTTTTTTGCTTCAGTTGGACAAACTACAAATGAGAGCATTGTTACTGAATGCAGTCACTGTGATCCTGCAGTAGTTCAGCTACAAGATAAGTTGCAATCCCATGATTTTTAGAGGGAGTCAAGTAGGACTCCCAGGTTTCCCCCCAAGTCTAACTGTGGGGGGGAAAAGATATTGAAGAATTTTCTGGATTTAATTTGGGGCTTCCCCTTACCATTCTTTACATGACAACGCATCATTTTCTGGGACTTAACCTTCTGTGGTGTAAAGTCTGCTTTCATTTTTCTGGTGGACCTCTCAGTGGTTGTTACTATGTAATAGGTCATTAAAAAATAGTTCGAGGCTTACAGAGGCGGACACATGTTATATTGGCAGATTTCACAACAGCTGGATTTTCTCTTTAGGTGGTTGCTACTGATCCTCAGCTATGAGGCATGAAAAGAGGACAAGTATCTCGTGTAGTCCTTACTCGGCGCCCAAGATAATTCTCTTAAAAAGCACGTTTGTCCTGATTGTCCTCACTGTTAATTTCTGGTACAAAGCACTCAAGGAATTAATTAATTTTAGCCTTTCACTCATCCAAGTATTTTACTGTTTGAAAACTTGATAGTACCCATTAAAAAAGCACACGTGCTTACTGGAGTAAGATTTTTCTTCTGCAAAACTTGCTTTTCTTTTGCAAAAAGCAAGTATTTGGCTTTTAAAAATACTTCTTGCAGGAGTTAAGGTGCTAGTCTCTTTGGAGAAGAGCTGGTTACCATATCACATTGTGATGATGCCAAGTTGGGATGTGAGAGCAGAGGCTTGAGCTGGAAGCTCCTGGTAAAATTCCATCCAGGTTTCAATGTTCTGTTAAGATCCCTCTTGTAGTTTCAGCTGGAAGTATCTGCCCTTTGTTTCACTTCAGAAGGGAAGGAGAGTGTGTGTGATCTGTATTATATAAATATTTTATCCATGCAGAGCTTCTGATATAAAATGTTTTCTTTGTAGTACCAAGAGAAGTGTTGACTCTCAGCTGTAACACAGTGGCCCTTTCAGATTTGAAGTCGCTGTTGTGCGTAGTGATGTGATGCTCCTCATTAGGAAGGAGATCAAAAAGAAGTTGCAGTTTTTCAGCTTGTGTTTGAGGGGTATTTTCCTTAGGGATTGGACTGGGTGCTTCTGCAGGGGTTAAGGAGATGCTGAGTATTTATGACTGGTTATCAAAGTCGGCTGGAAATGGTTCACTTACTGGCCTACGCTTGATTTCTGAGTTGAAGGGCACACAGAAATCCCCAGCCCCTCTCTCTCTCCAGCTCTGTTCTCTGCAAAGGAGTGTTTTCATCCCATTTTTTGTTGATTGGATAATATGAGGGAGGAAGGGGTAAGGAGCAAGAAAGCTGTTTTTTACTGTGAGAATGCCCAAGACCTTTCATAACTAGGCTTTGGGTGAGATGGTGACCTCTGTTAGTAGAATATAAGTAATAACAAAAGTATCTGTGCAGCAAATGAGTGCAATAATTAAATCTCTTTCTTTTTATTTTCCCCTCGGAAGATCAAAGAAGTTTGACTCCTAATTAATGCGCAACAGAATTCATTAACATGGTAAAATGTGGAAAAACAGGCTATTGGTTATTACTACACAGACATTTGCTTTAGGGAGCTGTAAATACTTTTTGTTCAGTAATTTGGCCTATTGCTTTTCCTATTGTTTCTGTGTATACAACTCACTTGAGAATACCACACCTAGAAATTTAGATGCAATCTTTATTCTTCTGTAGGCATAGCTCTTTTTTTTTTTTTTTTTTAATATGATGCAGAGTGCTGCTTCTGTGTTCCTGTCTTGCTTTCCCAGGCAGTGTGTGCAGGGCTTTGCTTCGCTTGCCCGCTCTTTTTATACCACATCAAATGCTGTTTATTTTTCTCCTAGCAACCTACTGGGCTGCTCTTTGTCTCTAGGTCTAAAAAGATTTTTTTTTTTCCTTGTAGGTATGAATATTTAAGGTTGACTGCTTGTACTGAAAAATGTGACAAAATTTCTCACCTACTAATGCTCATTTTTATGGTAGTCCCAAAAGAACAAATTCTACTAAGAATTTTTCCAACACAGCAAGGTCAGGAGTTTTTAATAGATTTTACTTCAGTCCGGAGTCTTTTTTTAATTTGCATAATTTGCTTGAATAATGTAGCCCTCCTAATATTTTCCAGGCCACTTACACTTAACTAATCACTTACACTTATCTTCAGCACAAACCTCATTGATTTTATTTCTCATTGAAAACATCAGTAGTAGCAAATACAATCCTATTGGCTCATAGTCTATTAGAAATAAAATTATATTAAATGTCTTGTGGGGTGTGAAGAGGTTAAATCAAGGAGAGTCATCTGAGAAAGTCATCCTGGTGTGCAAGACATAAATCTAGTTTATATTTAAACTACGTGTCACCCACCAGCTAAAAATAGCAATGATCATTAAAAGCCAATTTGCTGCTAAACATTAATAGACATTTATTACATCATAACAGATCTGAAAGACAATTAAACTTATCTTTTTCCTAGATAACTCTCCTTTCAAAATGTGTTATTCACCTGGCTTTTGCCATTAATCTAATTTACTAGCGATTTTTATTCCACTTCATGTTGTGCATGTATGCAGAGTTACGTGTAAGGTGGTTTCTTGTTGTTACTCTAAGTCTTTCAAGAGCAGTACATTTTCAATGGGAAAAGTTATTAACCCTCCTTATACTGCCTGTTAACTTCCTAATCAGCACAAAAAGTGAAGGAAATTTACACTTTCTTAAAGCAAAACAAGTAGTATCTGCTCTATCCATTTGAGAAGAAAATGCTAAGCAAGAGTAGGATAAAAAAATGAACTGGATGCACATTTTACACATTGGAAATAGATTACAGCTTTCTTGCTGTTTCCGTTGCAATTCCTCAGTTAAATCGTGCCTTTTCCCTGTTTTATTACTGCATACAGTCATATTTGCAAGTAGTGGCTGGGGCTGGAGTGAGTCAAAGGCTGAGGAAACCCAGCACTATCAAAAGTACTGCTTCCTACCAGAAATGCACTGATGATCCTGGTATTTCTGGTTCATGTGTCGCTATCTGTCAGGTCCCATGAAATGAGCCATCAAAGCAGGGGGCAGGCTTTGTGCTTCAGCTCAGCAGTGCTCAAGTCTCTGTAGCTGTTCATGTCTTGAACTGTGCTCTTTAACCTTCACAGCCAAAGAGCTGTTGGGCCAACTGGGCTGTGAAGGAGAGTGTCCCAGGGTGGACACAAGTCAGCCCTTTCCTCTTTTCTGAATTGCAGGGCTCACAAAAAGTGGTCCTCTGTCATATTCATAAGTAAAAAACTTCCCTGACATAATGCTACTTTAGGGGGAGCAAACAGCTGTTCCTGGCTGATGCATAGAGGGAAGGAGGCCTCTGGTATGAGCTTTGGGCTACCTCCTGATGGTTCAGGCAAGAGAGAAATGGCTCCTCCCTGCATTCCCTTGTATACCTCAGCAAGAAATCCCATCCTTGTAGTGAAGGTAAATGTCACTAAACTCTTTCTCTATACATATCTACAGCTGCTGGTCAGTCTGTAGCAATGTAAGTCGAAGAGGTCCTTTCCTGCCAGGAAGAGGAAAGGAGGAAAATTAAAGGTGGTGTGAAGGAGACAGCAGGAAGGGAGAGATAGGGAGGATAAATGAATACTGTAAAGTATTTTAAATTCTGCATTTAGAGCATTTAGGAGTAGACCTCCTCTGGTCCCGATACCAGACTTCACTTCCTCTATTAGAACTCTCATGGAATTTTCTGTCACTCCCTTTGGGAAATTTTCTCCTTGGAGGCTGTCACTTCCTCACGTTAAAGCAAGACCCGGTGCAGGATCTGTGCTGTCACAATTACAGCCACGGTAAGGCTCTTGAAGAAATGGGGCCAGGATGTGTGGGAGAGGTGATGCCTCAAAATACAAGCTGAGTTTATGGTAGCAAAGGGAAATTAAAATTGTGCTGACCCTGGTGATAAGCTTGTCTGTGTTTTCAGTGCACACACCACACATGTTTAATTTGTCACAGAAGAGTTGCCGAAGGCTCCGTGGAATGCAAATAAGCATTGCGAGAGTATTGTCAAACCCAGACTTTCAACATCCTGAATCATTCACAGGAAAGAAAAAAAAAAAACCCCACAAGATTTGATTAAAATCATGTGAATTTCAAATCAAATATGTTATGTTTATTTACCACCAGTTTACTGAGCCTCTGAGCTGTATTTGAGTCCTATTTTTAAGCTTCTCTCTGTAAGGAGAAATTTACTTGAAAAGAAAACTGAAATTTTTATTATTGCAAGGAGCTGCCACATATTGAGTTTTGCAATGAAATCATAACTGTTGGCAATACTGTGAAGAAAGCTTGCCTATGCATTATTTTCCCTCCATAAAGATGTGCTATCAACTAAAACATTTGAGGAAGATGGGTGTATTATGTAGGTATAATAAATTTTTGAGAAAGATCTTAACACCTCCCTGAAATTTTTCAGAACGTTGTTGCAACGATATCTGTATACAGTGATGACACAGGACTGTTCCAGGTGATCAGAAGTTTATGGCGCTGTGCAGCTTGTGTGAAGAGCTGCATAGCTTTTCCCAATTCTTAGAGGGTTTTTTTTTTTGCCCTGATGGGTTTGGAGTGGAGGGACTGACATGCTTCTTGCCAGCTGTGATCTGCTTTAGCAGGTGGTGCTTAACCAGCGAGAGTACCAAGTTTTTTGTAATCAGTCTTCAGAAAGCCCGTTGATCTGGGGTGGTAATGCAATACAAACATTTGCATATTTTACCACATCCTCACATGATACTCTGCACCTTTTGAAATTTTGCATGTGTTATCATATATTTGCACACACGCAGGGACCTTGTGAATGGTGTACTTTCCTTTTAAATCTGTGATGAAGTATATTGCCAAGGATAACCAGCAGGCACTTAAAGAAAGTCTGGAACATTCAGTAGCTGTGATATTCAGATGTACAATTCAGTACATTCTTTCTAAGCTTCTAGACTATATTTTCAAGACTCTTAACTTTTCTCTCTCTGTTACTTCCTCCCATCCTTCCATGTGTAGTCACAAGATGTGTGAATGGCTTCACTATTAGTATAATTATCATTTTCTGCTGGAATTGCTTTGATTCTGGATTGAATGAGAAAACCAAAAAAGCAGCTGATAGCTCAAATTCCCCTTTTGACCTCTGGAACAGCACAAAAGCCTCTATTTCACCTACACAGGGAAAAAAAAAACAAACAACAAACCCAAAAACTACTATATTCAGCTGGACTGTATTCGGGTGTGCTTTCATCAAAGGCTTGATTAATCTGAAATGAATTAACTCAGTTAACACTTGAGAGTTATTTTGCAGCAAATCCCTGAGAACATCTGAAGAGCTCTTTGTCACTGTGAATTATAGCCTAAACAGGTGGTTGATGAGCCTGGTTTGAGCTGAGAGTGGCTCCTTGCTGCCCTGGCCGCTCCCCTCAGGGAAGCCTAAGTAGCACTGCAGTGATACCTGACAGTCCAGGATAAACTTATTAGACCTTGTCATTGTTGCCTGTTTTTAAGGTTTTTAAAATTTCTTTCCAGAGTGTTGCATCAGGTATAAGGGAGGAAATAACAAGCAGAATGGCCTTGAATTTTCAAACAACATGGATGAAATAAATATTAATGTACAGGAATGGCAGTTAAGTTCAATGGAGGTGCAAGTGCTCATTTTAAATCTTTCTTGGAAGAAGTGACTTAGAAATACCGTGTCGTTTTGCACATACTGAGTGAGAGAGTTGAGGGGTTCCCTTCAGAGTTCACAGCCTCAGCAGAGGTGTGAGAGCAGAAGCAGGGTCTGCAGTACAGAAAGAGGACATAGATGTGAGCAATTTGAGCCATAAGCTGGTGAGTCCTGTCACCCTAGGAAGGCTCATTGGCTCTCTCACAGTGCTCCCTCACATCTGCCAAACTTAAAACTTGAAGAGCTAAAAGCCATGGACAACTCTCATTATTTTGAGAAACAAAAGTGTCTTTTTCTGAACTCAGAGCTCTGGCTTCCTAAGTATTTGTGGTATAGGATGAACCTTCTCTTGGGTTGAACATAGATAGAGACAAAAGTTTACAGACAATTCTGTTTGTCTCAGAAACATATTCCTAACTTCCTAAAAATGCAGATAGAAAAATCTGTCCTTCAATGACCATGCAGCAGTGACTTCAGTGAGTGGCTATGAGTGAAAGTGCATGTGGAAATGCCAGATGTGCAGCTTGGTAATTGCCTGCATGACCTTTTACATGGCAGGTTGTGTTGCTGCCACCACAAAGTGACCAGGGAGCCACATCCTCAGTTCCTGGCAGGGAAAATTATTTGAAGTAGGATAAAGTTGGAAAGAGACCGGAGGAGTGAAACCTTTCCTGTTTAGTAATGTTGCAAAAAAATAAACAAAAGTTTTTTGCAAACAACTTATGGCCATATGTATTGCAGAAATTCTTTTATTCAGCCATTCATAATGGGAGTGAAAATGTGGCTCATTCTCTTACTTAAGGAAATTTTCTAACATTAAATTGCAGTTAATTTAATTTTGCAGCGATTGCATGTTTTATTTTTTCTTGCTGGGTTATTTCTCTTCCCTCTCGTAGCAAAATTCTGAAAATGTTGCCTGAAATAAGTTATCTCAAGTAGCAGATGCTGAGAATGGGGAATTACACCCATGGTTCCAGCTTGGACCATCAGCTTCAAGGATTTTATTTCCAAACTTTTTCCCTTGTAAATAGTGAATTTAATCAATATTTGTTTGAGACATCACACTTATTTCCTAATTAGTAGGTGACTTTTGTCAAAGGAGGGGAATAAGTGCTGGAGTCTTTTCTATGAAGAAATATAAAGCAATCTTTGTATCTTTGATTTGTTTAAGCTAGTTTTGCTATGCACATTTTCAGGGGTGGGGAGGAAATTGCTGCAAGTAAAACTAGATAAGAAAACCCCAGTATTTCTGACTCTTGCTAATGGGTCCCTTTGTGAGACACTGTCTCCCCTCGCCTGGTTTCCTAGAAAATGCTGGATACCTGAAGCAGCTTTGGCCGTGTGAAAAAGGTGGTATACAGCTTTGTGCCAGTGCAAATGCTTGTGTTTGGAAGAAGACAGTAATTAAATCGATTTCTGATAGGTTTGGCTTGTGCTGCTCTGAATTCAGCTTTGAATTCAGCCTATCTGTTCACTCACCACATGAACTGGTTTCCTTTTCTTTTTCACCCTCCCTGTAGACTGCCGACAGATGAGCTCAGAAAATGCTCCATGTGCTGCTTGACATCAGCTGCTGAAGAACAGACTTGGGTGGATGTTGAGTTTGTCAGTGTATCTATAATGCTCTTTTATGAACAACGCCTTGATGAATACTTCACTGCTCATCTCTTCGCTATGAAGCCTTAGTTTCCTTTATTTAGCTTTCTCCTATTCTGTCAGTAGCACTTTGAGCTGGATTTTTGGGAACTGCCAGCATGCAATTCTGGTTTGGGTGATGCAGCAGATCAGACTGCAAAGGTGTCAGGGGCAGCCCTTTGGGCTTATAAAGGTCGGTGAGCAGAAGAACTTTTTCTAAAATCAATGCAAGCTGCATCATCTTTGTGGTTAAAGTCCAAACCCCTTAAGTCAAGCCCTTAAATTTTTCACTGTGATAGTATATCCCTTTCTTGCATCAATAAATGTAACACTCTGCAACAAATAGTTCACAGACAGTGAACTGTTTCCTCTAGTTTCTCTCTAGTTTCTCTCTTTGGCTGTACTTTACCTGGAGGTAATCCAACCATGAAGTGAATTTTGTTTTGCTGGCCTCCTTCTGTGTCTTACAATGCTGCTTGCGGGGGTTGAGTGACCATTAAGAAAAAGGGTTGTTCTGCTCATTTCCTATGTAGCTGTTTCCCTGCAGATATCCAGTTCACAAACACACTGTGATTATTTGATTACGCGAAATACAAGCCCACCCAGAATTTTGCAGAATTCCAGTGCATTTGGTTGATCTAGTGGTGCCCTGTGCTGTTAAACACGGCTGGCACGCCTCCAGACGCATTGTGTATTTGGTAATATTTGTGTGTGAGCTTAAGCTGAAGGAGTTGAAGGCTTTGCAGAAGCACGTTTAAGGGCAAGGTTGTGCCAGCCAGGGTGTGCAGACACCACCTGACAGGCCACGGCTCTGGCGTGTTCTCCTCCGGCAGGAAGGATGGTAGGGCAGAGAATATTTGGTCAGATTTACAACTGGAGTAAATGGTGCATAATGATGAGCTAGTCCTGTTGTCTCTTTTGCACAGGAGCTTTGTGACTCAATAATGTACTTTCCAGGAGGATAAAATGTTTATTTGTGGCTGTGGTGGTTCCAAGACATTAGTTCTCAAAAATTAGTGTTTGGACTTTGCAGAGGGCGTGTGAATACTTTGCTCATTCTGCCTCAGCCCATGAGATAGGAAAAAAAAAATAAATCCTAGCATCCTATCATGCAGGAATGTATAGATAGAAAAAAAAATAAAAATTATAGGGCTCTGTGTAAGTATTTTGCTGACAATTATCCCTTCTCTGGGATAGAGAGCCTAATTAATTTGTGACTTCTTCAGTTATACCCAAAACCCTTTTACTGCACCATAATGTTATCTCTTTCTAACAGGCTTAGATTATTCAGAACTGATTCAGTTTAAACAAATAAAAATTGAAAACAAACCTTTGCTCCTTTACTGCCTGACTGAGCTTTTGCTTCAGGGAAGTGTACCTGTGCTTGGATAGCTTCCACCCATCTCTGTATGCCTTTTCAAATTTTGTAGCACAAAAATCTTCTCACTTTTGAAACTAAACAGAGGATGCTATAAAAAAAGCATGCATAAATAACAGCAATGCTGCAGTTTGATGTGTACTGGTAGCCTACTAAAACATAAATGGAAAACTTGATCACTATTTAGAATGTACAATTCAAAATATTCATGAGGCTCTTCTCTATTTAAAAAACAGACTTTTAATATTATTAATGACCTTTTTGATTAGTCCCAGCTCGAACAAAGTTTTAATTTCAAGGATGTCTGTAAAGAAGCCACTTGACTGCAGATTGACCTTGGATTTTTTAGTAACCTCACATACAGAGATGAGAAAAAAAACACTATAGAAACTAAATGCTACATTTCAGTGAACAAATTGCAGGGATAGACTGGGGAGGAGGGTCAAGTGAGAGAATAAAATCTTGGCAGTGCAAGATATATTTATTAAAAAAATGCAGCTTCTTTATAGGCTTTGGTTCAGAACAATATGGGGTTTTATTTAGTTGATCAGTAAAGATAGGAAGCAAAACAAAGGCCACTTTGTCATGCCAGACTTTCAGAAATATACCCACATCACAATGGCATGCAGCACAGTTTTTTCATACAGCTTTTTGGCTCAGACTTGGTTTTGGGTAAGAACAAAAGTTGGCAAAAACAGCTTCTGTGCTCAGAGAAGAATAACGTCTGTTGATCAGAGATTTTTGGAGAGATTTTTAATTAGACCAGTACTGTGAAGACTGCAGAGTCTAAGGAGTTCAGAACTGATATGTAAAGTACTTTTCAATTCCTCATATTTCCTCATAATTTCAAAGCCAGTGGGGAGCTGAGTTTCAAACTGCTGCCGCAGTTTAACTTTGTATAGTTGTTTTTTTCCTGCCAGGTTTGAGTCACCGTGGCCAGTTAGCCCCTTCTGGAGAGATTAAAATGATGGAAAGCTGGAATACGTTCTCCGCTTAAACGAGCGAATGTTTCTATTCAAGCACGGATTCAGATTTCCCCGCGCTTTCCTGTAAGCGCGTGGGATGGACAAGACCATTATTTTTAATTCCACAATAAATAACTGCAGAGCTCAACTAGCACTGAGTAGCTGGCAGTGACTAGAAAGTAGTTGGTTATAGGATAAGGGTGACTTTGGGCTCTGTTTTGGGTTCAAAGCCTGGTCCAGATTCAGTGATTAAAAGCCATACAGGTTGCTTCAAACAAAGAGAGGCTTTTTGGCATATCATCAGTGGAAATACTCCCAAGCTATGTTACTAATCCCACTGCCTGGCCTGGTATCTTGCCCTTAGCATCCACGTCGGAGGCATGACAGAAATGCAAAAGGGAGGGAAAGGTCTTAGCTTTTTTGTTCAAAACTGCTGTCTGGGGCCCTCTTTTGAGAGAGGAAGCAGAGCACTGGTTATCCACCAACTGGTAACTGGTTCTCTGCACAGGCATAAGTTTTAATTCCTATTTTATGTAGGAATGTGCATGCATCTGAAGGGCCAGGGAGTGGGGAAGACACATTTGCCTTTACAGCTGCTGGCAGCAAAGAAACGCAGCAAGACTTGATTGAAAACACCTATCTTACTGTTTAACTAACTGCAGTTTTTTTTCCTTTCTCATTTGTAGGTCGCAGACTCTGGATACTGGCTGTGGGATATTTTTTATTGTTATTACTATTTTTGATTGGGTTTTTTTCCTCCCATTTTGGATGTGAATTGAAGGCCAACAACAGCTGAAGTGTTGGAAGCAAGTGCAGGAGGACTCTCACCTTTTTATTTGAAACCTTGTTTGCTGGGATACTTTCAAGCTCTCCTTCACAGTCATGTGGTCATCACAGCTGCTGTTCTTCACAATGCTCTTAACACCGTTTGCCTATGGTGAGTGAGAGATGGTGTAAATGTGCCTGTGGGAAGGGAAGATAAAATAGCAAGGATTTTGTCTGTCTTTTCCTAATGGTGTGGGTTTTTTTACAGGATGATGATGTCTCTCCCTGCTTGCACCTCAGGTCTTTGAAATTCCCAGGTTACATTATGAGTTAACTAAAACAAAGAACTCTGGTGACACATAAAGGTTTCTTTTTCTGAGCTTAGCTGCTACATTAGACAGACGTTTTATTCCTTTTTCATGGGGAAAAATGGATTTATTACCAATCAAATCAGAGTAGGGTAATGAGAAATAAAGGGAAATCATAAGAACACTTCCCTCCCACCTCCCCTCTTCCTGAAGTGAGCTTCCAATTGTCTCTACCTCCTCCCCTGCAGCAGTACAGGGACACAGGGAATGGGAGTTGTGTTCAGTTCATCACATCTTGTTTCTACTGCTCCTTCCTCCTCGGAGGGAGCAGCCCTCACATTCTTCCTCTGCTCCAGCGTGGGTTTTTCCCAAGAGGTCAAGCGTCCTGCCAGCAAAACCTGCTCCAGTGTGGGCTTCTCTCTGCACAGAGCCACAGCAAGGCTGCAGGGGCACAGCTGCTTCACCTCCGAGGCCTGCAGGGAAATGTAAGTCAGCTCTGCTATGTGGGGCACCTCCTGCTCCTCTTCCTTCATGGGCCTTTTCTCCAGAGCTGTTTCTGTCACAAAGCAGCAGCTTTGTCCCCTCTCTTGGAGATGTTACCCCAGAGGTAACATCTGCTGCGGTCCCTGGTGGGCTCAGCCTCGTCCAGTGATGGGTCTGTCCTGGAGCCAGCTGGCATTGGCTCTGTCAGACATAGGGAAAGCTTCAAGCAGCTTCTCACAGAAGCCACCCTGTAACCAACCTCCCCCTCCCCAAAACCTGGCCGTGCAAATCCAGTACAGAGCTGTAGCAGAAAAATTTGATCTTTTATTAGCCGGGAAAATCTTAAGTGAAATGTGACACATGGAATTCTTTGAAGTAAGATTTTGAGGCCTTTTGGGTTCTTTTGATATGAGAAACCCAAGTACATGCTCTAGAAGTAAGCTGCCAGGTTTCACAAGTGCTGAAGGGTTCAGGAGCTCCTATTAGCAGTGGTGGTTACTGTGCTCAGAGCGAGGCTTTGGAAAATCTGGCTGCTTGATTTTTCTGATGCTTAAATGGAAGGTGAACTCTACCAAGGATTTCATTTTAATTAAAGGCCAGTGGAAGCATGTCTGTATGTACATGACCCCCTGTATGTAAGCTGTGAGCCTCTGCTTTTAAAATATTCATCGGGCTTCTTGAGCTTTACAGCTGATCCTTTGTGTATGTGCTAAGACACTGGAGCAAAATCTTACAGAAAAGAAGGTGATGAAAAAATAAAAAAAATAAAATGGCTGAACATACCTATAGAGCACAACCTGTCTTCTATAACACCTTTGGGGACAAAGTCTATCTGTACTACTGTTCTTCAAGGAAGACTCCTCCTCACTGACTTGAAAATTAGAATGACTGAGTTGACCAGTTAGGGTGGAATGAAAGAGCTATTCAGAAAGGTGCTCTCCAATCTTCTTCAGGAAAGTTAAATGCTAAATGTTTTGTAAATCTTTAAAATTAAGCAGTATTAACAGCTAAAGCAGTTTTTAGTTATATATGCCTATGGCAGTTTTGTTTAAGATTCTCAGTGCCACTGTAGCTGGAAAGTCCTGCCTGATAGTCCCAATAAATGAAAATGTCACAAGTATCTTGGAAGTCATATTATACTACATATGAGCAAATGCCAGAGGTGCAGGAACTATGTCTGGAAATACTTCTACCTTTTATGCTGCTCTCTAGACTAAAAGTACAGGGTGTTTGCTGTGGTGGTTGTGGCAGTCAGTGGTGGTGAATTTGACCATCACACATCTACCCAACACTCACATTACCTGATCAGTTGCTAGTCAAAGTGTGATAGCTGTCTTTGAGCAAGGGAGAGAGAACAGTTCTTTTTCTGAGCCAAAGAACTTAGTCTGGTTTTCCTTGTTCTGATCTCTGAGTGGCCAGGATGCAGCTTCCATCTCAGAACTGTGACATGCTGTTTAAACACATGCCACAACCTCACCTTCCTTATAAAAATAGCCTCGTTAAGCTGCTTTTTTTTTTTTTTCTCAATTTTCCCTTTTAGTAATCCCTTTTCACTGCATACAGAAAGCATTCAGAAATTATGCTTTACAGGAATCAGGCATTTGAGTTCCTCTTTCATGATCTGGAATGACTCTTGTAGTGATTGCTGGAAATGATATGAACTGCTTTTCCAGACTGACCATGCTACATCTCATTCCCTTTTTGAGTTCCCCTACACTGCCTCTTCATCTGTAGTGGTAGCTGCATTACAGACATCTTAGACCAGTAATCTGGTCAATAAATTGGGGAGGTGGTGGTAGTGTTTTGATGTTTTGCAAATTTTTTTGAGGGGGCTTTGGTTTATTTTTTTTGCTTCAGCTATTTCATTTCTTGGAGTACCTTATGTGTCTTGGGCTATGATGACAGGTGTAGAGTCAAAGGGTGTATACTTCAGTGATCTGCAAGATGAAAAGTAATCTTCCAGAATACTGCCATGGTACAATGTCATCTTGTTGATAAGCTGTAGAAATCATAAAAGGGGAAAAGGTCATGAGTCCTTGCATTTCCTCAGTGATAATGTTAATTTGCTGTATCCAAAATGCACAGGCACAGCACTGTCTAGTTCTGCTCAGACTGCTTTGAATCATAGCTCACTGAAAAAATTAAGCCATGTGAAATACTTAAGATAATAATAGATTTGTGTAGTGGGTGTTTTCTCTACTGTTACCCTTGACTTGAACGGAAAATAGCTTACAACTTACGGCACAACCTGGAGCAGTGTAGAAGCCCCCCAAAAGCTATCCCCTCTCCTAAGCTACAGCAAAGCCTGTAAATCCATTTGTTGCCTAAAACTAAACCTATTACACAAAATCAGAGAATTACACAAGATAGACTGAAATAATACCAAGGAATAAAATAAAGCCATCAGCAATAACAATGAAAGCAAAGCCTTTTTCATCTTTTGCAAGGGCTCTGCTAAGGGGACAGGACTTTTGCACCCCTGCCTTCTTTTTGCCCCTCTTTGGAAGCTTTTCCCAAAGCATCCAAAGGTCTGGACCCTGGGTAAGTGCTCCTTGGTTTGTGTTTCTCCCCACGTACACCTGAGCAAACTGATCCTCTTTCCCTGTAGCAGGTGGATTTCCAAGAGGCGTTTTCTGGAATGAGCAGCTGTTCTCTTCCTCAGGCTTCCTCCCCTTGACCCCAAACAAAGCAGACTTCTCTTCACCCAGAAATGAACGCTGTCAAAAGTTCACTTGAAATGAGATAGACATGACAGGCAGCAGCTCAGTTTGCAAGCCTGGAGAGATGTACACCTGCTCTGTCACATTGCTGTCGTGCTCGTGTGTGGCTCAGAGCTGAGATTTAAGACTTCCAGACTGCTGGACAAAAATAATAATAGAAATTAAAGGGATTCAGAGCTGCATGCTGTTAGGAGCAGATCAGGAAGGATACTGCAGCCATTTCTGTGGGATGAAATTTTGCATGTCTCCAAACAAGTAACTTATGTTAGGGTCTGGAAGAGAGCTGAAGGCCTGTTGTATGCAAAGATCTTTATAATCCCATCGGATTAATTTATTATTATTTACTTACAAAATATTTTTTAAGGATTGTACTGCATACATAATTATATGCTGGGCAACAAAGAAGGAGTTATTGTTAATCTGCTTCTTTTAATAATCCAAAAAGGGAAAAACACTTACTTTTCCAATTAAGTAGTAATCTAAATTGCCTAGTTTCTGTTGGAGACTGTTAGAAATGCAATAAAATCAACAGGTGTGGCTATCTATCTGTTTCTTCTGCTGCAAAGCTCTTGCCTTTGCCCTTGTGACATGAGAGTGAGCTGTCAGCATCCTGGATCCTGCTTGGGCAAAGTTCTGGGGTTTGGTTCCTCCTGGTCTCGCAGTTGCTTTGGAGTTGTTTTGTATATATTTTAACCCTGAATTTATTAATGGGTTGCACACTGTTCTCTCCAGATGATCCATTGGGTGTGTTAGTAATTTCTGTGATTGCTTAAATTCCTTAATATTTTCCTTGATATACAATGTGTTTTTTGGGTTAGAACCACATACTTGGCGAAAACTAAGCAAAACTGAAGTCAGAACAAGTTAAACAATAATGTAACCAAAGCCTGGCTGAAATTACAGGGCAAACAATAGGTATCTGTGTCATGATTTTAAGCCCACCTAGCAACCAAGCACGCCACAGATGCTTGTTTGCTTCCCTCCAGCCTCATATATAAATGTGACTCTGTATTTTCATACTGAATCCAAAACACAGCACTGTACCAACTGCTAAGAAAAAATGAACTCTATCCTAGCCAAAACCAGAACAATCTGACATGGCAGCTAAGACAGACTAGGCAAAAGTTATCTGATCCCAGGGGAAGTTGCTAGTGCAGCAAAGTTTCTCAGGTAACTTTGGAGATCAGAGCTAAGTTTAAGCTAAAATAGGTTGTAGTTCAGACAAAGCCTGTCAAGTCCTGGAGCCTGGTATTGTTATGAAGCTTTAGGCCTAATACTGATACTTGACAGCACCAAACTGGCAGGACTGCAGATGCTGCTGGCCCAGTTCTAAACTTAAAAAAACTGGTTGCCTCCAATAATTTATTTATGCAGTCTTGTGGCGTAGCTGTAAAGTGACCTTCCTGCATTTAGGGACAGATGCCATTTTGTCTCTCCATATGAGAATTAGCTCGAGATGGAGCTGAACTAATTTATCATTCCCAGAGTAGGAAATGAAATTTGAAGTCCTTTCAAGTCATTGCAGCTGCAAGGAAGAGAGTCTTGTCTGCTGTCCTGTTCCTGCCCTCTGAGCTTCTGCTCCATCTTTGCAATGCTTCTGGGAGACAGCCGTGGCGAGGGCTGCATCCTTGCGAAAAGATGGCACTCCAAGGTCAGGCTGATCTCTCTAGGCATTAGCAGGTCCAGATGCCGAGCCAGTTTCTGTGGGAACAGTGGAAATATTTATTACTGAACAGCAATGGTAGTTGCCTGGTGACAATGATTCTGTTAAAGCAAGCAGCATTATCTATCTTGGGGGAATATATGATGCTAGCAGGCTGGTCTTTGGTGACAGAGTGCTGTTTAATGTGAGCTGAACATTTGCCTCACTACTATTTTAATACAGTGAAAATACTGTCACTGCTTAAAATACATACTGTGTTTCTTTTATACTTGTACAAGTGTTATGTTAGCTAGTGAATGGTGGATAATTGCCTTTTACTACAATACTCTTTATACAGTCACAATGAAATACAAGATACATGTTTTATTAGTTGTGAAATAGCCAAGTTGACTTCCAGGCTTCTGCCTAACTTCAGTGTTTTAAAGATTAATCATCCTTGAAATATTTATAATGTTTGCTATTCTTGGCAATTTGTATTACCTGCAGCCGTGCCACCTTTTCCATAGTGGAACAAGTGATCGAGGAAGGCTTTTCCTGATAAAAGGAGTTGGCTGTTCTCTGTATAAACTACAGCCCTTTCATTAGCAGCATTACACTAAAATTGAGAGTATTAAGTTCCCCATCTGATGACAGATCAATCTATAAACTGATAGAGGGTGAAATTCAACCTTTTTAAGACTATCCACGATTTAATTCTTGCTTAAGCCATTACGCAGTGCAGAGGTCTGTGTGTGGACCCACTTCTTTCATGTCTAAATTTCACACCAAATAAAGAGGGAGATTTTAAACGGGTTTTCTCATAATGTGGGTTTTTTTTTCTTTGGTTTTTGGCAACTGTGTCTGCTCACAGAATCTTCCTGCTACAGGGAGGAAACAAAACCTTTTACCCCCAGGGGTCCATATCAGGACTAGGGCTATTTAATATCTTCATCAGTGGCACAGACAGAGGGATCAAGTGCATCCTCAGCAAGTTTTTTGTAGACACCAAGCTGTGTGATGCATTGACATGCCTTAAGGATGGAATGACATCCTGAGGGATCTGAGCGAACCCGAGAGAAGCGGCCATGGGAAGGTGATGGTGTTCCACAAAGCCAAAGAAAGTCTTCACTGTGAGGATGATGAGGCACTGGAACAGGTTGCCCAGAGAAGCTGCATATCCCATCCTTGGAAGTGTTCAAGACCGGGTTGGGTGGGACACTGAGCAGCCTGGTCTAGTGGGAGGTGTGCAGGGGGGTTGGAACTGGGTGATCTTTAGTCCCTTCCCACTCTAAACGTTTGATTACGTTATGTTTTGTTTTTTTTTTTTACATTATTAAACCGTATTACATTATGGTTTGATACACCTTGCATGTTTTTAACATGCATGGTGTATGTCAGCAGGGTGTGTGGGTTTCTTTCTGAACTGCAGAGACAGAAAACATGCTTGCCCTCATAGCAGCAGGAGGGGGTAAGCTGTGTTACCTTTCTGCACTGCAATATCTGATGCTTCTGTCATTTGTAACAATTTCCCGACAAGACTGATTTCTGTTCTCTGGTGGCCAACTTTGAGCTCTGATTTTTTCAAGTGTTAGCCAAGCCATAAGATGTGACAGCATGTGAATTACAGTGTAGTAATTCCCACCCAGCACATTCAGACACAAAGATGAAGGCCAAATGGCCTCTGTGCAGTCAAGTGTGAATTATTGTGCCATAATTTAATTCCTATTATATTTTACTGTGATTGTAAAAATGTTTTTATTAGTGAACTTCTTTAAGAGAAGTCACTTTCTAAAAAACAGAATTGAAAAGTGCAATGCTGAACTTCTCACAAAGAGGTGTAAATAGCTTTATGCAATAAGGAATTCCGTTAAATCCTGAAAAATTGTGTTTGTGTAGTTAATAACCCTAGGTAATGAATAGGTGTCAGGGTGCAGACATCTGCTGTCTAAAAAGCTGACCTAACTCTAAGTATTCATTTTGTATCAGCTGCCGGGCAGTTGCTAAGTAGGATGATTAGGTTTCTTTGTTTCTGACCTAGGCTTGATTTGATCTGGAAACCTTAGCTTGCAGCCAGTCTCTTGAGCCTTCCAATCTTCTCCCAGTTCAGGCTATACCAATGTAATATCTGCTGCATTTGGATTTGGTCCAAGCGAGTGCTGAGAAAAAGGACAAGGTGGTTTGGTGGCAGCAGTTTGGAGGAGCATCAGAAAGGATCAGGCTGATATGTTGGGGGAAAAAATAAACCAACCTGAAAACAGCTTGGGTGAGTGGTACTGGAGATGTAAAATAAAAGGGCCATGAATGCCTTAAAAGTCTTTCTTAGTCTTCATTTTCCTTTGTCTTTCTACAAACCTTTAGGGTTTGTTTTGACTTTGTTTTTGTTTTTTTAATTGAAAAGTCAAAGCTCATGCAGTTAAGAGGGCTTAAAGGTTACCAGGCAAAAACCTTCTTCCCAATGAATAGTTTTTAAAGAATTAAGAGCAGCCATGTGCTTGAAATGACAGGATCTCTGGGGTATTGCCTGGCTTTCTGTTGGGATTCAGGAGGATACTGAAATTATCCAACCATGCTGATCCAGGTCCGCTTCTTTTGTAGAAGTTCCTGGCTAGCAAGTACTGTTAGATGGTCCTGTTCCTCACTAGACCTTGTCAAAGCTAAGCACAGAATAAATAAGGGATTGCTAATAAAAGGGGATACTTTCAAGGAAGTTACTCTGTGAATAAGTTTTACTCAGGTTCTCAGCAAGCTACAGCTCATCAGGGTATTGATGGGGCCAAAGCTGTTTCACTTCTGATGGATATATGGGTATTAAGAATAGCATCCTAATGGAAAACCACAGTAATTTTCCATGTAAGTGATGCAATTACTGTGGTTTGGCATTAGATGTAAATACTTCAAAAAACCAGACCAAACCAAAAAACCAAATGAAAATGAAAAAGCAAGCAGAAGTCTTGCCTTTTCCAATTAAACATGGGAATGATCTCTCTATATATCCTTTTGGAGTTAATAATCCTAAGCAACCAGGACTGAAAAAATGTAGTGGATCAAGGCTGACTGATGTAGGTAAAGGCATCCCTTAGCCAATACCTGGAGGGACCATGGAGCACCAGGAACATTTTCACATCTGCAGCTTTTCTACAGAAAGACACCTCTGCATGAGAAGACACCTTGTCCTGGGTCTTCCTGGACATGCAAGATAGTCCAGAAGGACTGGGTTTTGGGACAGGCTGAGGTCGAATGAGGCTGGTGCAGTAAAGAAAGAGCAGCAGAAGTGGCCTGCTTCCCTTTCCTTATCCTCATGAATAGGGGAGATAACTGCCCACCCATTCCCCATTTGTTTTCACCTATTGCATCATTACCTTAATTTGGCTAATTGCTGATTCCTATCTACTTTGTTCGTGCTAAGCTTCCAGATAAAACTCTTTCTTCTGAAAGCCCAGGAAGCTGCCAGGCCTTGGAGAGATCCTGACATTCTGGGCTAATTAAAGGGGTTTGGTGGGTGAGGCTGTGCATCCATTCCCCCAGTGAATGGAGAGGTGCAGGACCAAAGGACATCCTTACAGACAAAGCAGGACAGAGACATCCTTTCCAGCAGAGAGGGTGGAAGCCCAGGTTTTCTAAGTGCAAAAGCTTGCGGCGCCCATCCTTTCCATGCAGCAGGAACACCTCTTTTCTGGATGTGAAAATTTGTGGGATTGCCCACAAATGGGTTGTCATTTCTCTTTTCTTTCTCTAATAACTTCAGCTAAGCTTAAACAGTTGGAGTTGGTTAGAAAAAAAAAAAAATCTTCTGAGAGTTTTTTGGCCCTAGTTTTCTCATACATTTAAGCTGGGCATGTTGAAGTACTCTAAGCTAAAATGAGAAAAGAATGACAGGCAATGAATTATGGCCACCTGCATTCTTGCACCTCCTCCTCAGTTGCTGCTAACCTGCTCCCACAAGATCTGGGCAGACCTGCTGTTTCCCTGTTAGGGAGAGCACCCTTTGCCCAGCAAAAACCGTAAGAAACAGCTCTTCATTGCAAATGAAACTGCTGATTCCCCAGAAGATGTCTCTAACATCCATTTTATCAACTGCACTCATGTTGAATGAATCTTAGAACCATATGATGTTTATTACCCCATGGCATATTTACTGTTGTTCAGTTGTTTCCTTTATTGATCATGATTTTTTTGAATTGGATATGTTTGGTGATGTGGTTTTATTTGAATTTGGAAGACATTTCCTGCTTCTTAATGAGCAACTCATCTGGGAAAGATGCTGTGGTATGGGAAAAAATTAAAAGCATGTCAGAGACTTCAGTAGATTTTCCTCATTTGGAATTTCCCTGATTTTATCAAACAGTTTTGTGCTGGGCAGCCTCCTTGGAATATCCCTCTCAGTGCCTGGCAGGATGATCCTTGTTCTGTCATGGTTCTGCTCCAAGCTGTGGGATGTGCAATGGGTTTTTAGCCAGCATCACACAGATGCTGCAATCTGCCTGGGATGGTGGGTTTTTAGTTACAGTGCAGTACTGAATGCATCCCAGAAACTCAAGGAATTATGATCACAGCAGCATATACTTCTGTATATTCCCTTGTGCTTTGCTGTGTTGGGCTGCTTTCTGCAGTGCTTGATAGTGGTGGGTGCCTTGTTACACATCCTGAGGTGTAAGTTTGTTTCCTGTAAGACTCACAGGTGCTAAAAATCCTTCCCAAGAGAGTCTGTGCGTTAGAACGGGCACAGGAAGAGCTAGGGACTAGAAATATGGAATTTTGTTAACTGTCACTCCCTCCTATAACATAATCTGTGGAAATTGAGATGCCTGATGGATTTTAGAAGCTCAGTCAAATTGTCGCCTGTTCTTAAGTCTCCAGAATGTGGAGCCATAACTAAATATAGCATTTTAATACTGAGTTCATTTAATCACAGAATCACTCCATCAGAAGAGACCTTCCAAGATCATTGAGTCCAACCCATGCCCTAAAGTTCACCCCATGCTGTAAGTGTTTTTGGGATCTGATCCAAATCCCATGGCAAGTTGGTGATTCCATGTAAATGCAGTCTGAATCCTGTTTGCTCAGCCCAGAGGGTTACTTTGGGAAAACCTAGAGTAACATATAGGAGAGTGTAGTCTGGGCTAATCTCTCAAATCTTAGTGCTTGCAGTGAGTTCCCTAGATTGTGGGCTGCTCCCCTGCACTGAGAGTTACAGCACTGTGCTTGGTCCTTATTCTCTTGGTAGACGGATCCCTTTCCAGCTCTTCTAGGAACAATTAGAAATCCATCAGTGCTGCTGATTTAAATGAGAATTTGTTTTAGTTCCCACCCCACTCTTCTTGTGGAAGATCTGTCTCCAACTTTTAATTCACAGTGTCTTGTTTCTATTACTGAAATGCTGGAGGCTGCAGTAAGGGCTTATTTAGTATCAGGGGAGCAGATGACAAAAAGGAAACTGGCTTTGGTATGTCAGTCTCGTGCAGTGGGGTGGAGGGGGAGATGTGCCTGTTGGCTTATGAGCAAGGCACTGTGGCTGGCTGTGCTACTCGTGTCGGGCTGGAGCTGGAAGCTTAGCGCTCTTCCAGCCAAGGGTGTGCATGAGCAAGCCCCTGTGGCAGTGTCTCTGCAGGCAGAGAAAAACCGTGGTGCTGCTCCACACCAGCTACACGGGGGCTGCTACTAAACCCTGCCAGCTGCTGCTAGCTGTGCATTTCTCCAGAGGCATCCTCTTCCTCCCTCTGTGTCTGCTCCTTTGCTGGAGCAGGGCAGTCGGCACCGGGGCTAGCTGGTGGTCCTGGGAACACACATCCCCTTTATTCCTCCACTCTGAAAGACAGACTCATGGCCAAATCCTATTTATCACCTCCAACTGTATTTTGCCAGCATCGCTGCTCAATTCTGTGTACATGTAATTGTACATGTTTTCAAGGAAGGAAAACAATTGTAATGTTTTCAAGGAAGAATGCCTGATTGTAAGAGTTGTAGGAAAATCCAGGTCACTTGATTTTATTTTTCTGTGTGTGTTGATATGCATATGAGGATGTATATGTGTTTTAAATGTAATTTTTGTACTGTATATATAAATAAACCCTGGTCTGTCTAAACTTGGAATAATGCAAGGAACATTTGACATGCCTTCGTGTTTTTGTCATGACTTGAAATCCAACCTGTCATCAGAATTTGTAATCTTATAGGCATGTGCAATTAAAATCTTACTATTAGATATTGCTCTGGGGGAATTCTGAGGGCTAAAAAAATCTAATAGTATTTAGTTGTTTTCCTTAATTTGATTTGGGGGAAAAAAAATGCCCTTTTGGCCAAATGCCAAATACATAATGAATTCCTATCACCAGCAGCCACCTTAAGAGTTTCTGAGCCCTGGTCACAAAAGTGCTTGGAAGTCATGTGTTACAGTATCAGACAGCCATAAAAAACCAAGTTCAAAAAAACTCCAACTGGCTTACCTTTATCATAAAACGAGTCTGGGCCTAAACTCTGGGAGCTCTTATTTGTAAGAAGCTGTTTTGGTGTATCTTTAGCAGTGCCACCTGTCCAGACACAGAGCAGTTGTCGCAAGGTACTGCAAGCACATCCTCACATTCTGACAGCTGCAGTCCTTGTTCCAGGTCGCATACCTGAATTCACAGGAGCCTAAGATTAAAGAGCTGGAAGACAGTAAGATGGAGGAGATGAGGCACAAAATGGATGAACCTATAGTCTCTGTGCAGCGTCCTTGGGGTTCTTAATTAAAAACAGCATCGAGAATGCTGTTTAGTAGAAACCCAAATGGCTTATACTATTTTCTCTCTGCTGTGATTTGTGGCACTGGTGCCAAAATCTTCCTAGCGGGCCCCAGAAGGTAGGACTGCTCTATTTTGATGTCTGGCTTGATGAGGATTCCCACTTTGTCCTGTGTATTCTGCCCTGATAATGCTGGCTGTCCCCCATCCACCTATATAATACATGAGCTCTTCCTGGCTTCTCTCAGTAGGATGTTGAATTGTGGTCTTTCTCCTCTAAACAGCCAGCAGTTCTTGCAAAGCATAGTAACTTAATTATTTAGGGCCTGCACTGATTAGCCTCAGTGCATCTTGAGGCTAGGCAGACTCTCAGCTGTGGAACATCTGGTGACAGCCCTGTTTCTCAGAGCCGTAGCCCTTGCACAGATACAGTGCCTTTCTTTTTTGGATAGTAAATATATGACAGATGTGAAATTCTCCAGCTCTTGGGGGAGTGCTTACATGTTGAATTTCATTATCCCTTGTTGGCCAGTTGGCAAAATGCAATCAAGAATAACTTCTGAGGAGAGCTGGTGTATCCAGTATCACTCTGGAATGCTATTATGGTGGGAAGCTTAGGGCACAGAAAAGTTGATACAAGGATATGAGATCAGTCTCTCTACTCTAGCACTCACGAAAATGCAGTGAGTTAAAAAGGATGAACTCAGAAGTCAAAGGGAGTTGTTGGGTATGAACCTCTCCAAGAGTTAGACTCACAACCACTATAGGGGCCAAGTCCATTTTAATATGTTTCACTGCAGTGTGTGATTTTTATTCTTGTTTTATTTATTTATCATTTTCCTTTTTGCTAGTTTGCATTGGGATATGGCAGTCTGAGTATCTTGGGGACGTTGTAGCTGCAGAGCTGTCAAATGTTCCCTAGTTTTTATGGATACCTTTACTGATGGTTATGTAGTAATAATGCACCTCTAGAGCATTATGTGTGAAGCCAAATACACATATGAAATGGTTAGTAACCAGATATACTACCTAGAAAGCAATAGAAATAGCAGCTAAAGCTGTGGGAAAGAGCTAAGTAGAGCTGAAAAATAATAGTAATGAAAGGTATTTTTCCTGTGGCAACCTGAGTGAATGTTTATAAAGCAGAATACCTGGCTTTGACAATATTAAAAAAAATATATAAAAATCTATTTTGGCACAGTTTGCTGTGATGCCTCTGGTGAGTTCTCATGGCTTCGTGTTTGTGGTGCTTTCTCCTGGTTGGGCTCCTTGTCTGAAGAGTGGAGGTGCCAGGCGTGGCAAAATGAGGGTGATAAATGCAGGGTCTGCTCAATTTTTGAGCAGAGAGGTTGATTGAGCTCAGCTTTTATTGGATTGCAGGGCTGAAAGCAGTCTTAAGAGAAAATCATGCCAAAAAACTGAGAAAGCTATTTACTTCCTGATAGTAAAATGATGCTATTGTACTGCAGAGGGAATGATGGGCTTTTCTTATTATAAAGATCCTGGAATAAGTTCCTAACATTATTTTTTCCTTCCCTCACCTTAATTTCCCTTCCTGCTTCCCAAACAAGGAGTGAAGAACTCACCACCCCATCCCCCCCACTTAAAATACCAACCCAACAGATCATCTTGTCTGGGGAGAATTGTCACTGTTCCTCAGAGACTGTCTCCAGGGTAATTTTGTTTGCAGCATCCTCGAGGGGATGCTGCCCTTCAGATGTTCTTCTGGGAAACAAAGATTTTGCCTCATGCCCTCAAATACATCACATTATAATCCTTTGAATGTATCTGAGCACTCACTTGAACCCTGCAGAACGCACAGGACTGTCATGCCAAAGTAGGGCAGGACTGAATAGGTGTCAACAGGATGTCTTGCTAGCAAATGTAGCCGCTTATGTATTGAAATAGATGTGCAGTGAAGCAAGATACTGGCTTGAATACAGAGGTATCCGGTTTAAAAGCACTCTTTGTTTCAAGAGCTGTGCTGTTCAGACCAGTTCCTCTCTTCGTTTTGTTCCTTGCTGAGTATTAATTGATGGCCAGTTAACTAATTGACTCCCTTTCCAATGGGGGACTGTGGTAAATAATTTATTGCTTGACTTGGAGGTTGTGTGATGGCTTGGGGTTGTTGGTGTGGCGCTTTCAATCTGTCCGTTTAGCAGGAAGAAGGGGACATAGGAAAGAATCTTAACTCTTTTCCTGCAACTTCAGTGCACATCACACATTGACATCAGGATGTCTGGCGTACCTGTGTCCAATGCAGAAAGATCTGATAAGTCAAAAAATTTATCAGTCCCTGTACTTAGAAAAAATTGTAGATTTCTGTTGTGGTCTTTGAGTAAGTTGCTAGTCAAATAAACTTTTTCATTCTGAAAAGACAGCTTGTTTCATGGGCAAAAGAAGTAAGGGAAAACAGATTCGTATATTGGATTCTTTCCTTCATTGTAGAAGGTAGTGTGGGGCGTCTCCTCTACTGGAAGGCTCCTCACTTTCATGAAACTTGCAGAAGTTGAATTATTTATGCTCTTTTTCCTTTTTTGCCAGATGGGATTCCAAATGGAACAAGAGGCTAAATGTGGTTAGGAGGATACCGTGCAGCAGACACGATCGACAAGATTGATCTACGTGATCTCACATTAGCTCCAATACCCTTGGAGAACAAAACAAAAATCATCCCTTCTGGTACCCAGTTGGTTTGTCACTGCCTGCTGCTTCCTTGTGTGGATGGCATCTGCTGGCCCAGCTTCCCCTGCATTAGCAAGGTTGAGGAGAACTGTAGGGCCTTGAATATCCGAAGCCAGCAGTGAGGGAAATGCGGGCTGTCCGTGCAAGCAGGCAGGTTCTGTCTGGAGACCTGGTACAGCCATGTGCTTCATGTGAGCACTGCATGAACTGTGTTGCAGTATTAGCTGGTGATGGCATGTAGTCTGTCACTAGCATTTCTGGCTGAGAAGAACAGGGATGCTGTGGGGGTCTTTTCACACAGGTGGGGTCTCTGAGGCAAATGCTATGGCACCATTACAATTATGTAATAATGCTGTTGAAATAAAACCCTATAGGGTGCTATTACAGATGTGGCTTCACTTTCACAAAGTTTCTGGACTTAACACCGCTTTCCTTAATTTGACACCTTTTTTCCAAACAGAATATACAAAGGGTCCTTAAATTACACTGTGAATGAAGAGCTTTAGAGTAACCAGGCACAGTAATGTCTTTAAATGAAAGCACAGTGTTGTTTCAGTCTGGGGTTTCACATTTACCTTTCAAATGCTTTTAATCTCTACACTGCAAATTTGACAGATGCCTTTTATTGGTAGAACACTTTTCATCTACCTGACCTAAAGGACACAGAGTTTATTTGCATTTAGGCAGGAGTTTGCAGCACAGTGAATTAGCAGTAAGCCGATACTATGGTTCTTGTGGTTTTTTTTTTAGACTTCCTTTGTATTCTTTTGGATCATAACTCAAGTGCCTTAAATTTCACATATGTAGAATGTATCAGTGCTGATTTGCAATGCAGACATGTGGTCTGCTGTGTACCCCATAGATATGCAAGGTACTATTGGTGTTTGTATCCTGTGCTATTTTTATTTTCTTCCACCTTTGATTCTGCTGCTAGTACAACGTTAAATCTGCAAAAGCTATAACAAAGAAAATGTGAAATATTAAAATGCAAGAGTCTTTGGCATGGTGAATCTGACTAGATATCCCACACTGCTGAGGTGCTCTAACTTTATCACAGTTGTACTCTAAAGCCTTAAGAACCAGAAACAGCTTGCTGGATAATTGTGGAATATCTAGCACAATATCTTGGCAGGCTTGGTAGTTTCTAGTATGCTTCATTTTTCATTTCACTTAATCTTCCTAGTGCCAATGTCTATTCCTATCAGTCAGGTGTTGCTATTCCATTTGCTTTGTGGTGGTGATATGATCAACTTTCAGAATTGTGGTTACAGCTCCAGTCTCCCAAAGGTTACTTAGCTGCAGGAGGGAAACAAAGAATTGTCACAGCGCTGCTGTAAGTCTACCCCTGGGGATGCTGTGTAGCATCATCAGGAATGGGCACTGCCCTGTCCCCTGTCCGCTGGATGAGGATTGATTCCTGAGCCCATTGGGGTGTGTTTCATGTGGGACCCTCCTTGGCACCAGGTGCTTTCTTCTGGGTCAGTCTTCAGGTAGGGTAGAAGGCAAAGAACAGCAACTATAAAACTCTTACGCCCTGGCAATTTCTCTCCCTTTTCACCTGCCCTCAGAGGATTTATTTTTTCGTTGATTAATCCATTTATTTTCAAAATGGACTGCCTACTTGTTCTGGCTGGTCTAGGATGATGATGAATTGAGGAGGCAGTCATTTTCAAAATAACATTCTACTGGCGTCATTCCTTGCTCTAGGTGATACTTTTTTGCCTGGTGAATAGAGTGGTGTCTAAATAGGAGCAACAGCTGGTCTCTGTGTGCATCACTAGAGATGGGAAAGGCATATGGTACAGGAGATACCCTTTCCCAAGGAGCTGAGATAAAATCTGCTAAACTTGACCTTGTTCACAGCATCCTAATGCTGGCTGAGGTCTAAGCTATTCCTTGCTCTTTTTCTACCTCTGTGGAGAATGTTCTTTGGGTATATCCAAGAAAATTATCCAGGAAAAAATATTTAAGTAAATCCTTCTCTTAAGGGATTTTATTAAGTATTTCCCTAGTTTTGGATTAGCTAATTTAATAGTTGGCAGTGTTGCTGTCAGCAGCAGTGTACACTCACAGATCCCTGTTAAGATGCAAATAGTTACTGCAGCTCTTGATGTTAGAGACACTGTGAAAACACTGGAACCTTCCACACAAGGAATAATTCACTTTATTCATGATGTTAATGTTAAAAAAAAAAGTAATTAAAAATCCTCTTTGTTTTGAGGTTTGACATTTTTCTTACTGCAGCATGATTTTTCCCATCAGAACCAGCTGTTGTCTGAGTTTTGATGGAGACATTCAATATGTGCTTGTTAAGAAAACTCTTTGTCATTGGGAGGGCTCCTGGAAACCTCTTACCTTTCATATGCCATCGGTGGATGGAAAAAATTAAATGCACATGAGCAAATGGAGTATTAGTGTTTGATGGCCAGGCCAGATTTTTAGCAATATAAGAAGAAAATGTGATTTCAGTCATTTTGGGATGGGAAATCAATTTTCTAACTAATGGGACACTTCTAACTAGAGGAAAACTCTTGACTAAAACCAGCTTGGATTAAATTGTATTTCATTGTAAATCCACATGGAATGAATGAAATGTTTCATTTTTACTTTTTAGGGGGTTGTTTTTTTTGTTTGTTTGTTTGTGATTTTTTTTAATAATGTTTTAGCCTAATTTTCTTCTGAGTTATTTTAAAATAAGCTTTCAGAAGGTATTTAATGACTTTAGGACTGCTTTTGGGTGACTAAAGTATTTAAATGAAAAAAAAAGATAAGTTACTGTGTTAGGCAGAAAAAATAATCTCCTGCATCACTGAATTTTATCATCATCATTGAGTTTCATCTTGAGATATTTTGTAGAATGCCTTGTGATATGCAGTGTTTTTTTTAAAAGACCCACTGTGTAGAAATAAGTGAGTACCTTAGACTATCAACTTCTGCTTAAAAATAAAAAAAAATTGTATTTCCCTCAAATTTAGTGCAGGGAGCCTTTTGATAATGTGATTTAAAGTTACTGCCTCTTTAAAACAAGTAAGAATTTGACTTTGATGACTACAAACCTGTGTTCTGTGAAGTTCTCTGGTTTCCTGCTTGCCTCTTGTGAGGTTCATGCTACTCATTAACTGAATAACAATGAGCACTACATGGAAAGGGTTATGGTCCCAGGAGAGAGACTTCCTTGGAGGCACTGCCTGCATCTTTCTTAACCAGAGCTATATTGAGTAATCATTTAGGCTATAAAGGACAAGTGAGGTTGGTAGTGAATGCAGTTAAGTAGTAGGAAAATCTTCCTTACACAGCTGATTTGACTGGGCTCTTGTGGGCAAAATTCTTGATCCTTCAGTCACTTTTCATGCTGCTTGCTTTTTCCTGCATTGCTGTCTTCTTATTCTTCTTCAGTGAGCCCCTTTCCCTCTCGCTGACTTGTCACTCTTGCTGCTCCTTGAAGGGCTGCTGGCAGAAACGTGAGTGGGGTCAAGGGGCTGAAACAACCAGGAAAAAGTGATGAGCTTTGAAGGAGATTGGAGATTACAAGATTTTGAAAGTAATTAAAATTACATAAAATTGCTTGTCTCAGGAGGGTGAGACAAACGCTTTCAAATTTAGGCTTGTGCTGTTTTGGGCAGCACCTGAAGAATACATTCAGTTGATTTGACATCATGGGGTAGTTTAGTAATTGAACACTTCCACCCACTAGTGTGTGATGCCAGTTGTTGTTGTCGGTGTATAGCAGGTTTTGGGGAGCTAGAGCAAAGGCAAGCAGAACATAACAATGTAGTGATTGCAGGGCAACTCTTTCATCAGCTCTAGTTACACACTAGAAGACAATAAATACGTTGTAACTGGGCAGTAGCTAGAACCAAATATACCTGAGGAGCAGATGGGAATGTTTGGGGTTTATTTTTTGGTTACTAGACAGATTATTTTTCAGTCTTGACTGCTTAGGCTGGTGTGTGCAGGAGAACAGGTTTTTCAAGCACAAGAACAGCTTGTGTCTTGCAAAGAGGTAGCAAGCTTGCAGACCACTCATCCTCCTGGGTTTCACATTTTCTGAGGTGATTTGCCCTTCACTTCTAAATGTTCTTTTACACCTATTGTAAGACCAAATTGGCCAGAGTGACTTATCCAGAAGAATGGATGGTTTCAGGAGAAGGCCCTGAAGGCTTTCATGGTCTGCAGTGTATGATCAATACTCTCCACTCTCCCTGGGCACCAAATTCATTCTTTCATGCGATACACTGAGTGTAGCTTTGGGTGACTCGGACTGTTGTGTCAAGTGACAGCAGCACATCTAAGCTTTAGACTTAAGAGACAGCAAAAAATTCAAATCTGAATAACAATAACAATACTAATACTATCCTTTTCCTTTTAATATATTATTTTCCCCCAAATTCTGTGTACAGGTGGCTGCAACATATATTTGTTTCAGATGCATCTGAATGTAGAATTGTGTTGGTGCTATTAACTTCCTCTGTCTTGAAATATCAGTATTTATTGTAGCTCACAAACAGTGGGGGACAGTGGGATGCTGTCAGAAGACTCATGGAAAAATGCAGGTTTTTAATGCTAACCAGCTTGTTGGGGAAAAAAAGTATGGAAGCACCTTGTACATCAACATCAAAGGAAAGATGTCAGAAAGGTAAAGGAGTGCAGCCTGTGCGTATTTGTCAACATAGATGTCTCTAGAAGTCTATTATTAATTAGGAAAGTGTTCTACTACAAATTATGAAAATTAGCAGGAGACTGATTTCAGTTACTCTTGTTTGTTCTCATTAACACTTTAACATAATGTGCACTTCAGTCAAATGAAGAATGGAACCTTTTTGGTGCTTTTTGAGAATGCCTCAAAAAGGACCTTGATTTATATTTTACTTTTTAGCCTAATTAAAACTGATGATTAAAACATGCAAGTCCCTTAAGATGACTGTGCTAAACTGATTTTTTTTTTTAATAAGCTGAATAATGTTTAATGTTCAGGCTAAAACTGTCTGAAAATAGAATTACAGCATCTCATTATGTTTTGTATTTAAACTTAAGTAATTAACATCAACACCACCACTGACTGTGGTTATTATTGTGGAAGGTCATACACAGTTACTAAAATCACACATGAATGACTGTTCAGAAACACACGTGGCTTGCATCTCCCAATACCAGGTAACAGGGTGGCAGCTCTTGTTTCACTGTCTCTGTGTTTTCCCAGGATTTCATCAGACCTGATGTGTTCCTGCAGGTTTGGGGAGGTGCAGTCAGTGTGTGTGCCGAAGGGCCCCACTGAGCTTTATCTCTGTAGAGTCAGCCAGTGACGGGAACAAAGGAACTGTGACAGCAGACATCTGATGTGACATCTTGTGGTTTTGGTGGCTGGACATTGTGCTCTTCCAGGGTAATTTCCAGACTCAAGCTGCCTTTACACACTGATTTGGGTCTTGATGTATTCTTGATGAGAATTATTTTCCATCTCCTCTCATTTTGGACATCTCAAATTTGCTGCTGCTGTATGAAGATGCAGCCTTCCTTACATCTGTCTGCATTTGCTGTTTCTGCTGCTCCCACTTTGAGGGGCTTACCCTGTGTGAGCAGGGCTCAAGTCCTCTTCTGCACACTCACAAGGGTTTTGCTGACTACTCAGAAGAGCAAAGGACAGTCAGGAGAAGCTGAATGATCCCTTCAAGATGAAGGGATCTGACTGTGTGCTGGTCTTTGATCTCCTTGTTGGCATTTTTCCAGCACTTCTTGGGGCTGCACAGGAGGCTTACCACATGTGTGGCACCCATGGACCTATGTGCTTTAGGGTGGCAGGAAGCAAGCAGCCCATCATACACACTTCGTTCCTTGTTGGTATCATGGCATGCTACAGAAATCTGCAGAAATGAGCTCTTGGTGAGAAATGAGCCCTCCCAACCTGTGGTTTCTGTACAGGGTGAAAATGTGTTTTAAAATGCTGTACTAGCACTCCTGGTTTTTATGCACTGCTGTATTATGTGAGGTGGAAGGTTCTGTTTGGCTGTTACAGTGCATGATTTGATCTGATTTGATTTTGCTCACTGATTTAGACAAGACAGATCACATGGCTTATGGATAAAAGAAACCATGTGCACCTCAGTCCTTTGAGGTGCTATAAAGCATCTTTTGCCAGAAGCAGAGTAGTCTTATTGCTAGATGACTTTTATGGGAGCTCTGGGCACCTCAAGTCTCACAGTCCTCCTCAAACTCTGAGGATTACAGCCATTATTCCAAATTTTCGAGATATTGCTCTGGGTCGCGTTATCTGCATGAGATGAGGGAAATGGGTATAGTTTGTGCTTGGGGGAAGCCAAGACAAATATTAGCTCTGTTGCCACTTTATAAAACCTGTTGCAGGCCATCATTTGCAAGAAACATGAGCACACAGAGACATAATGTCAAAATGTGTGGTGGGCTGCAGGAGAGTCTGGTGTCCACAGCACCTCCAGTGATGTGACAGGGTCTGTATTTAACCTGATGAACAGGAGCAGTGCTTTACCCTTGTCAAATTACGTTAAGAATTCACCAGGGGAATGAAACCTTAACCTTTCTTGCTGCATTGCATGGGGGTGTGTGAAGGATTTTAAGTAATGAGTCCTGCTGAAAATAGTTCCCTTGTATAAACGGAATATAAATGCTCTGAGTGCATGGCTGGTATAGTCTTTAAGGCTGCTTTAGCTTGTCTGCCTGCTCTGAGAACTGTCTTCAGCTTCATATATCCTCTACTTGTAGAAATTGCTTTTTCACTCTTGGGCAGGAGTGATCAGATCACCCCTATTCTGAGAACAGCAAAATCCTCTGTACTTCGGGGTCTTACGTTGCCTTTGCCATGGTAGTGTGCAAACGCTTGGCAACGTTTCAGGGACCGCCATGGGAGTCAGATGGTTGCTTTGCTCAGGAAATGAACTGTGATAACAGGAGCCCTTACTCCTGTTTGATTGTACTGGTACTCTCTCTAGCTCTCAGAGGGATGGTGTGGCCAGGCTGTTCTTAGGAAGGTAACCCTCCAAAGCAGGCTTACAGCTTACAGGGTGCGCTCCTTGGTTTGTCCCAAGCCCTTTGCCATACCCAGGTGTTCCAGGAGGTTGTTGCTGAAACCCACGTGAGGATATCAGTTTGTACGTGGATGATCACATGCTAGTCTTTGTGGCAGAGTCCTGGCCTTGTTCAGTTTACTGGTGGAGCTAATTTCAGGGCTGGAGATAGTTGGGTTTTACTGCAGCCCCGTGCCCGAGCAGTGCTATCCGGAGCAGCCCTGCTGTGCTGTGCTCTGCAGCTGTTGATTGACAGCTGCTCTGACACCTCGGTGTGACAATTGACACTACATCGAGTGGCACTGAACCAAAACCCCCGAAGGAGATCAGGAGAGATGATCTGGAGAGCAACTGGGCGCCTGGGTCGGGTCTCTGGGGCTGGGCTGGCAGCCCTCCAGCCAAGGGACTCTGTCTGACTGGGGGGGGACCTGGGCTTTGCCAGCAAAATCCTCTCTCTCTCTCTGGGGCACAGCTCCTGCTGCCTTCTGCGTTGGCACACCTGCTAATGGGCTCTTCAAAGGTCTTGGGTCATTGTTTGAATTGCTGGTGCTGTTCTGTGAGGAGGACAGAGTAGGTGATAGCAAAAAACGAATGAAGGCACTAATGTGAAAGTTTTTTTAAGAGATGTAACCTGAATGTTTTCACAGTTCCCTTCCTTGAAAAAGAAGGCTTTAGTCTTCTAAGCTTAATAGGTTGCAGTGAAATGAAGATGTGGGTATCAAAGGCAACAGAATTTCTAAATTTGCTTATTTGAATTATTGTACTTGAAACAAGTTATGTTTTCACTCTGTTTTACAAGAAAAATGTAATCCCTTGTACATTTATCTGAAAGTGTAATAGCCTTTTGTTTCTGCTACTCAGGTCTTCCTGGGGGGAAAATAGGTGTTTATTCTGCCTAGGTCTTTGCAGTTGCTTACAGTTTAGTATCCCTTTGTACAGCAAGTGTTGGATTAGCTCAAAGCAATCGCCTTCATTGTTTGGCACTTTGGGACATGGAGGCACTCTGAATAGGTGTAAATAGCAGTTTATATGCATGGGGAATGTTGGGAAGCCTGGATTACTGGGAAGCAGCTTCAGAAACTTGCAGTTTATTTTAGCTTTGTGGTGCATCCACCTTGGCTGCTCCTCTCTTGACTGTCACAAGTAATGGAGATAATGGAAGAGTTAAAATGCATCTCTTTGGTACTCTCTGGCTTAGCTTCCTTAACATGCTGTGTGGATAAGTTTATGCTTATTAAAGCATAAACTTCAATACCTGGGTCAGATCCCTGGAGGTAACTCACCAGTAGGTTGTCTCTGACCTCATTCCTCAGGACTAGGGATCCTGGAGATTTGATGCTCTCCAAGAGTTGGAGAGATGTTAGTTGTTGGGAGGTCTTGGGCAGCCCAAGAAGACCTGGGAGACAGAGAAGTTCAATTCCAAAAGTTCAGAAAACGCCTCCCATTCTCCTAAAAACTTGCTATGTACTTTGGACTACAGTTAGTGCAATGTTCGTATCTGAAGGAGCAATTATTGCATGAGAGATTTCTTTCTTTCCTGTTTTGAAGAAAGCTAATGATTTAATTTTCTTTTCACTCTTCCTATACATGGCAGAGAAATAATTTAGTTGTTTTGCTTTCTTATTGGAGGAAGTTCTGCTTTAGAAAAAAATAGATGTGCTTTTACGTTTAATTTTCCTAGTAAAAGGAATGTGAAAGGAATTTCACCGAGTCGTTGAAAAATGGCTCTATTACAATAGCTAGTAAAGGTGAATCTTAAAATTTATTTTTTAATGGAGTCATGAGAAGCACTGGCAATATCAACAGTGTGCTTAGGTCTCTTTCCCTCTTTTTTTAATTAAAAATAAATCTTCCGGTTCCATTTATGTTAATGCACTTCGTAAATAATTTGGTAAAGAAAGAGCTGCAGGAATAAGGCTTGGAGTTAACAACCAGAAGGGGAATGCAGTGGACTTGGGCTGTATCTTGTTTCCAAAAGACTTTTCTAAACAGCAGAAGCTCACGATACTTTAAGCAGATCTCCCCACTTAAGGTCACCACAAACCCTCTGTGCCAGCAGATAAATGTGCCATGGATGCACTGAGATTGTCTTGACATTTTCAGCAAGACACAGGAGGATGCTCTCCACGTTCACAACAGTTGCTTCTTCTCGTCAGTCTCTGCACTAACGTCCTCTTTCTTCCTGCATTTTGGTGGACATTCTTATTTCTTCTTGCGTTATATGTCACTGAAACATTTCTTCCTTCTTCATTGTCTACTCCCCTCCTCTTTCCAGCTGCCTTTTGTGCAAAAAAACCCTGGATGGCTTCTTTTTTTTCCTCTCTACCTTTTCTGTCAGTTTCTTTTCTTGTCTCCATGGTGACCCCTTGCCCTCGAATGCTTGAACTGTGACTCTTTGTCTCAAGATATGTCAAGAATTAACTTCTCTGGGACATTCATCTGTGTCACCTTTATTTGCTTGGGAAGGTGCCATGGATGTTTATGGCAATGCAGCTGTAGTGATAGCAATGTGAAAAGAACAGCTTTGCCCTAGCTGAAACTGTCTTTTTTTTTTTTTTTTTTATAGTTTTGATGAAACAGCTGGGATTAGGGCAGATACTGAAGGTCATTAAAAAAAATCATGAAACGGTGTTCCTTGCATCCCTGCCTAACAAGATCTGATCCTATTGGCATTATATCATTGGCAGGATGCTGGAGTGCCATACTAATGTCAAAAGCATTGAGATAAATGACAGCTCCATTAATTGGGTAGGCATTTGGGCTTGACTCGGGGATGTAGCATTTCATAGGTACGCTTGGGGCAGCAGAAGGGGGTAGCGTTAAAAACTTACTGGGCTCAGATATTTACTGCTGGCTATGTTCATGTGAGTGCCAGCATTGCTCTATCTGTGGAGCTTGCACTGCTGGAGAGGGCGTTTAGGGATGCTGGGCACAGCGCCTGGAAGGAGGTAGGCTCTCTGCATATATCAGGTTTTTTCAGCTGCAGTCCCTTAGCACAGGGGGAGCTGTACACAGGCAATATGCGCTGCCTACTGATCAGGCACACAAGTCGTGCCCAGGTGGGTGTTTTTAGGGAGCTACAGCTAGATCCACAAAAGTAATTAGGCACTTCAGCTGACACTGAAATCTGTGGGAAGATAGGAAGTAAGATGTTAGAACTTTGGTAGTTTTGTGGGTATCTGTGTTTGTTGATCAATAGAGCATGAACTTTAAAAAATACTATCTCTAAACTGTGTATGGGTTTGGCCTTAGCTGTGATTCCAGCTATCATGCAGATGTTTTCTTCAAGCTCAGTAGTCAATCAGTGACAGAGGCAGTGGGCTCTGCCTCCAGAGGTAGCAAGGAAGAAAATGCATCCTTTGCATCCGTTGCCCAGCTTTAAGAGGACTGCAGAATTTGGTTGCTGAGAAATCTGTGGAACAGAAATGCTCTTTTTGATGGTTTACCTGCTGTAACATTACCTTCCTGGTGACAAAAATAATGCTATATTATTATACTTCAAAAATCCTGTTAGTAAATGAGACCTAAAAAAGGTGGTTATTTATCTTCTATATTGGAGAAAACATGGCTTAGTAAATTTTTTTGTACGTGGATAATTAGTTTCACTTGTGCAGCTCAAGTAAATGCCATCAAATTGCACAGCAACAACTGTGCTTTATTTTCCCAAAGAACTATTACTTACAATAACATGCAAAAAAAAAAAAAAAAAAGTTTTCTGGTCTGATCTTCACATTACAGGCTCATTTTTGGGGGGGGGACTCGCAGTGAGGCATTGTTTTCTGTTTTCATTTTGTGAAAGGACCCTGGAAGCCTGCAGTCTTTGTGTATTTATGCCATGCACATTTAATAAGGAAATAACAGAGACAATAAAATTGGAGCCCTGCCATGCCTTTTTATTTATTTATTTTTTAAACAAACAAGCCCAAGCTGCTTGTCAGAGTTGAATCACACCTGCAGGCTTCTGCTGCAGCCATTGCATGAAATTGGTTAAAGAATTGAAATTGCAGCTGGCTCTGGAGACATGCAGGTTTTGGAGATAATGACATTAGGTGGACTTTTATGGCTTATCTACCTTTCCACAAGTGGCAGCCAGGATATACTCATTTTAACTAACATTTGTGCTTCAGGTAATTTTGCATGCCAAGTAGTCTTGAAAAAAGTTCGAAATCCTTTTGCTTTTTTATTTTGTGGTGTTGATTAGTTAGCAGGTTGCTGTTAATAAAAACAGGGGTTTTTGGTTGTTCTGCACTATGCTCTGCTGACAGTCTGGACTTAGCCCCAGGCCAAGTGCAAAGCAGTGAGGGCATTGCAGAAGTATGAGGCAAAGCTTGCAGTAGTGGGTGATCTCATTTCCCAGATGAGACTGAAACTTTCTCCCTGTGGAAGGTGGGGTACTCTGCAGGGAAGTCAGCTCAAACTGAATGCTTTAGCACAGCTGGTGTTGGAGATTCACAGTAGTCTCAGAGCTGGAGGGGATGTGGCTGAGCCAAAAAGGAGGTAACCAGCAGGAATATCAAGCCATGCACTTATTAGAAACGTCTTTTACATGATGCTCGTTACATGACTAGCACTGACTATCTTCAAAGCTATCATGAAAGCAGTAATGGCTGCGGGGAGAGTTTATCAGAAGTAACAATAATAACCCAGGACTCAGGTTCTCAAGGCACAATTGGGTGCTCAGCAGCTGTGACCTACTGGAGTTGCCCACTGCTGTCCCTCTCAGGGGTTAACTCCCATGTCACAGCCCACTGTGACCCCAAAGATCACCTGCAGAAGCTGGTCTTTAGGTACTCCTTGTCAGCTCTGCTTTTGCCATGTCTCACCTTCTTGTTTTGAAAATGACAGCAAGTTGTTACTGTGGCTGTCACAAATCCAGCCCTTGTCAGGCTTTAAAGGGTGTGATGATCACAGAGTTCTCACAATTCGTGCTCCCCAAATTGGCAGCCTTTTGAATGGTGATTTTTATGGTGTACCCTATCTCACAACTCCCCAACTAGATGAGGCCCCAAAATGATAAATAATCTATTTGACATGGAAGAAAAAAACACATTCAGGTAAGAGAATAAATAAAGTTTTGCAAGATGTTCTGGTAATGCTGCCTTTTCTCCATATGGTTCTGATGGAGAGCAACCAGGTAGACGCTTGCAGATTTTCCCTCTTGAGTCAGTGTTTGACAGGACCTGGAAAGGAAGTTTTTTTTTTTACATGTCTTGAACGTCAAGAGCATGGGGTAAAAATGGCAGTGGTAATTTTAGCTTAGAGGAAAAAGGTTTTGTAGCTGTAATGGCTTCACCTGAGACCAGATTTTTGTTTTGTTGCAATTGTTGTCAGAGGTTACACTTACCAGAAACAGAAATTGAATTCTGTCTTCTTATGCCTCAGCTGAATTCTAAAATGTATGATTTGTGGCAAGATTTTGCCGTAGGCAGTGGGATTTTTTTTTCTCCTGATGTTCTCTAAGAAATTGAAATTTATGACAAACATGGCTGTTTTTCTTACACCACATCCTATTTCTCATCTTTAACATTCATTAGAGATGGTTTGTTCCATAAAATCCTAATCCTAAAGGAACTCAGTAGTGTGGCTGTGTGTATCACTGTGACAGTGCAGATTCCCTATCTGCTAAGAAAAGCCAGAGGCTTTTTTGATCATGCCAAAGTAATTTTGAGGGGAAAACAGAGGAAAATTTTCCCATCCTGGCTGGAATGTTAGTGTTTTCAATATAATCACTGTATGATTTGGGAATGGAGAAAAGGGCAAGAGAACTCCTCAATGAAAATACTGGATTTCTAGTATTTGGAAGCACTGTATTTTAATTTGAATTTTTTTACTACGTTGATAAAGAAATAAGCTCTTGAAAATGAAAAAGCATTCAGGATTAGTTTAATCTCTTTATTTAAAAGATGTTTAAATCAGGGATTCTGACAATTTGAAGTTTTTGTTTTGCATGCACTTTTCTTTTTCCAAAAAGACTTCTCAGAATTTCCCTTCTTCTCATGAACAGATTTAGTTTTGACAGATCACCATTTTCTGAAGAAAGAACAAGTTTTTTCTGAACATTCTCAGCCAGTGCTTCTGGGGGCTGTACATAGTGAACACCACCAACCTGACAGGCATAATTTCTTAATCCACGTGTGTGTCAAGTAAAGCGTAAAAACAGGTGCATGTTATGCTAGAAGAAAATTGTAGAATCTATGGGGGTTTTATAGTTTTTTGGTATTTCTAAGTAACAGTCTGACTTGAACTACAGAGTTTAAACTAAATGGAAAAACAGGTATTTTTTTGTGCTTTTCTTTGGAGCAAGACAAATGATGAAATCTGGTTAACCAGTAGAATTTTTTTTTTTTTTTTGTGAGTATATTGTGTTGTGTGGCATGGAAGGCACATGCTCTATGCATAATTAATAAATTGTTTTGTGGGGGAAGCATTTATGCACATGGGAAACCTTGGAAGATGCACACTCGTGTTTCTTTTAGAAAAGCTGCTTTTTTTCTGCCTTTTTTTTCACCTCCCAATCCAGAAAGAGGTATAACACATTACAAAGACAACACCACTTGTTAGGTGGGTCTGGAGCTCTTATAGGTGAGGATAGCAGAAATACATCCGGTTGCAGAAACCCACAGGTCTCTGGTTGGCTGCTGGAACCAGGGCTTGGCCTCAGCCACAGTCTCTCATTTGCAGGTTAAAAATATAATGGAAGGCTGGTTTTCTCCAGCCCTTGGTCACTGGGTCCTCTTCTGGCTGGGGACTTCAAAGCCAGGCAGCAGTGGCTATCCTAATGTGCTCCTGCAGCTGATGTTGCTTTCAGCTCCTGCTGGGCTCTCCAGCTGTTCAAGGTGATCTCTGACAGCCGCCTGTGATTTCTTGTCAGCCTTGGGGCTACCTGTGTGCCACCGGGCCTGGGGAGCAGCCCCACACATACAGATGTTCTCTTCTCACTTCAGTAGAAATGTGACAGGCTTTTATCATCATTTCTGCATCTTTTAAATCTCACTGTAAAATGTAAAATGGTGAGCATACAGTAACAGAAGGAAGAAACCTCTGGTTTTCTCAAACACTTGTCACTTCTCTTTGCCTCGTCACACAATAACCCTGTTCTGTAAATTTGCAGTTTTGTTCCGCAAGGTACTGTGCACCCTCCAAATCTTGTTGGTCTCAGCAGTGGATCAGCTGTTCATTGGCCTGAAACGTCTGTGGGATAGCTGCTAAAGCTTTGGTTGGCTTCTTCTTGGATAAAATTTTAGCCCCTGAGTCACTTTGTCCTCACCCTCACACAGCTTCTGAGTGCTTGTTCTGCAGACAAGCAGAAAGGTGTTCATGTAAACTTCATTGCCTGAATGGAGATACGGGCAGAAGGGAGCTGATAATTTGGGGTGCCTGGACTAGGAAATGCTGTCCTGGACCAGGCTGGGAGATAGCAGTTCTCTTGCTTTTTGTTTTGTCTTTTGTGATTTTTTTAATATCAGTACTTCCACCACTAAATTTCAGAGATAATGTTTGTTATTTTTTAGAAAGCACATATTTTTCAGTGCTCTAAAATACAATTATACAGAAACTTCAAGCAGCCTGAAACCTGTAATTCCCTATGATAGGATATAGGAAGAAAGAGTAATGAAGTAACCAGTTATTTAGGCCTAAATACTATTTTCAGCTGGATGCTGATATACATCACTTGATTTCAGCAACTTCTGCTTAGCAAAGTGACTCTTCTGAGGTTTCTTTGACTTGTTTATTGAGAGTGAAAATACTTGTTTCAGTTATTTTCTTCATCTGATGGTTTTGAATTGACTTTGTTATTTGAAGACTTTTTTAGCTACTTTCTGAAATTAATTGTTATTGTCACTGTCTAGTCTGCCCTTGTATTTGACTACAGGTCTTTATTTTGAATGTATATATATATATTTATAAATATTTGAAACACTTATAAAATGGCGTTACACATCTGTGCCACTTTGTAAGCTTCTCTCCCCTCTTTTAGTAGACAAACCTTGAATGGAAGTGTAATGTAATATCTTGTTAGTTTTATGCAACCTACAGATTAGATTAAAATGTGGTGGAAAAGTGCCTGTGGTACATATGAGGAAGCGAGAGCAAACCTTTCCTGAATCATTGTGTGGATCTCAGATGAGGATTGCTGGGAGAAGCTGTAAAAGCTAAGTGATGTGTATTAATAGAACCATGCTAAAGATCATGAGAAAGTGTTTTATTATATTCCAGAAATATTGTATCTTTTTTTTTTTTAATGGTAATTTGAAATGGCAAGAAGAAAATGAAGTCTGAAAATTAATTAGACTGTTACAGTGTAACTTTGCTGGGAGCTTACGGTAAGGCCCGTAGCACAATTAATTCTTCTTATGCGGTGACAGAACTGCTTGACAGCTGCACCATCTGGCTGGGTGTGGGATAGATGGGATTTTATCAATATTTATTTTATAATTGACCCCTACAATTCTGGTCCACATACAGGATGAAGAGGTTTACAGGTTGCTGGTTACTGCAGGGTTGGAAGCAGGGTGCAGACTGGGAAAGATATTTTGGTGACTTGGAAGCAGAGCAAGAGCTCACTTTCATGGAGATTGTCTCTTCTGTCGTGGTGGGATACGCTGAGGTCTGAATACAGACTTTGGATTAACTGGGCATTGCTCACTGCCACACACACCCACCTGTGGAAGCTGGAAGATGGAACCTTAGCAAAGTGTAATATACTGAGTATACTGGATTCCTCTGGTGTCTAGTCTGGGTTGAACTGAAACTGCAGCTTCTTCTGTGCTGATAGGGTTTCTCTTTTGTCCTGTTATTCTTACCAGACAGATAGGAAGTTAATCATTAGCAAAGTCTCTTTTCCTTGACTTGAGGGGCAGTGACTTGTGAGATGCAGAAATACAGACTTGTACATAACAATATTGTACTCATATATAAGTCATGCTCCTGTATGCAGCAAGACTAGCTATGCCACAGCAGAGTCTGAAGATATCCTGGAGCTGAGGTTTTTAGCCTGTTCCTGTTCTGATTTTGGGTGGATGACAAGCCAGGCTCTTCCCCTGTGATTGTACTTGGCTTTGACATGTTGGTATTAAAAAGCTTTGTTCTGGTTGAATTGTTATGTATTAGTGATAGAGGCAGGAACTGTGTGTTGAGTTCCTGTTGAATATTTCCCTTAGTGATTTTTAGCTTTAGTTGGAGGATTGGCATGTGAGATATGTTCTCCTCTGCTGTCATTAGTACCTCCCTTCACGGCTAGCATTGAACTCAACAGGAGTTTTAACACAGAGTTCAGGAAAAGTGTGGTAGGCCAGTGGAATCTTTACAAATCTGATTTTTAGGAAACACCTTTTTACACTGATGTAATGTGTTAACTAGTATTAACTAATCTTAGTTAACAGAGCAATAGGGTGCTGGGGAGAAGACAACAGTGCATGTACTTCTCAATTTCTTTTCTGCACAATAAATGGGTAGAAGTCAACTTAGGTTAATTAACTCTAATTTTCCCTTCTTTCTCACAATCATTCATTTTTGTTCAGGGGAAGATAGGAGACACCTAAGTCTTTCTTGTGTTCCAAGCAGTGAGAACATCCCTAGGGAAATTATTACTGGATCAGGTTGAAGACTTGCTGACCCAGTGTCTTGTCTCCAGCAGTAATTAGCAACAGATGGGGTGAAGGGAAAAGTAGCATGAGAACAATGGCACATCTGCAGTCTTCTGATGTAAAGAGTTTCTAATCTGGAGATAACATCTGGACTGTCAGGTTAAAGCCACTGATGGACCTTGTGCTGTGGGAATTTGTCTAGCTCTTTTTGAATGTCTCTGGCTTCTACACCATCCTGCTACAGCGAATTCCCAAAGCACTGTAAGCTGTGTGCATCACTAAGCTTGTTTTTGAACTTTGTCTCTGAAACTGTTTTATTGACTTCCCTCATTTGTGGTATTAGGAGGAGTACTGAACAATTATTTCCTATTTCCTTCCTCATGCCATTACCAATGCTAGGCATGCCAGACTCCTCTCTGTTGTGTCTTTTCCAAGCTGAACTTGCTGCTTAATGGTGGGGCTTTGTGCCTGCGGGCTCCTTAACCTGCATGCCTTGTTAGCAGGATGCTGCCTCTGTGCACTCTGACCAGTCCTGCAGGCTGTCATGGATGGGGACAAGGGGAGAGGCACAACAGTCACTTCTCTCTCCCCCAACTTTTCCAGCTCTCTCAGCTGGAAAAAGAAAGTTAAGCTGGGTATCCTGCTTTTGCACTGACATGCCTGAAGACCATGGATGAGATGCTTGGGCTCATTTCCATGTGTCAGGAAGCCCTCTGAGATGGCAGGCTAGTGAGAACAAGGTGCTTGCATGCAGCAAGTAGCAGCAGTGAAGAAACCAGAGGTGCTGACAGCATTTCCAAACTGAGGCTTGTAAGGAAGATGCAGCACCAGAGTGAGCATTGGCTTTTGGCTGAGGTCCCACATCAGTCCTTGCACCAAAGGTCATGCTGGTTCTTCTGACTACTCCTTGTGGACCTGGCCCATAATCCCTTCAGACGGTGGTTTATAGAGGGAGGACAGGAGCACGGATCTGTCTTTCATGGCATGGCAGGCAGAACAACCTGAGATGTGCCCTGACACTGTGGGAACTGAGTCTGCATAGGTGTGTAAAATAGGCCTGACCAGGGACTGCATTTATCTTCCGGCTCTAGGTAAGGTCCTTACAGAGCCCTATTAGCATATGTGATGGGAATAAGTCAAGATAACAAAGTCAATATCCAGAGAAAGTGAAAACGCCAAACAACAACCAGGCTCTGGCATTTCTTTTGAGGAAACTAAAATGAGGCTTAATCTGGAAAAAACAAAGTGATTGGTGTAGTTACAAGTATCTATGTTTTAATCTCTTTTAGACCTTGCTTCTCTCTGTCCTGTTAGGGTGTTGGTGATAAATGACGGCAGGATGTCTGAACAATCCTGAGTGCTGCTATGAATGGAGCTGATGCAATTTGCCACTGTATTTTCTGTGTTTTTTCTTTCTTTTTTTTCTTCTTTCTGCATTATTTCCTCTCTTTCTTTGACTTGTCTGCTTCCCTCTGTCTTGCCTACCCGTCTCTTTTGGTTTGAGAGCCATGGGGGCATCTCGGAGAAAGTGTTGAAAGCCTGTATTGATCACTTAAGGAATTCTCAACAACTCTAAGAGGGAGGAAAAAGGTTTTGAGGCCCTTTCTGTCTGGCTGTTGTATCTGCTTTGTTTTGTGATACACATGAGTATAACTGCTTCAGCATCCTGCCACCGCTGTAAAGTCCCTATGCCATGTGATGGGGGATGTGCTGCAGAGCCACGCGTGTTTGAGGGTCTGGTCTCTTCACCAGTGGCTTTCCAGGTAAAGATTTGGGGAAAATGGATTAATTAACACAAAAGACAAATTTGTTTTCTCTTCCATGCCCTTCTCCATGCTTTGTGTTTCTTGTATTCCTTTTTCTCTTTGTTTCTCAAGGAATCTCCATAGCAACCTCCCTGCTAGGAGGAGGAAAGAAGCCTGGCTAGGAGAAGCAAGAGAGGCAGCCTGTAAAAATGGCCAGGATGTGTGCTGGAGTTGTAGCTTTACCTTTACTAATTTTCTTCCTGAAGTAACTGTTCAGTTTGGGCTGTTTTCGAGAAAAAGAAGCATAAGGTGTGGTGGTGGCAGGAAGATCCACAAGGGGCAAGAATTACATCCATGCTGGCTTGAGGAGACCTCTGGAATCTCTAGTCCAACTTCCTGCTCAAAGCAGAGCTGTTGTACATCAAATGAGAGTGTGATTAAAAGGAGAGGAAAAAGAACACCACTCTCACCATCAAACTAAATCGAAGAGCTGTATGCAAGATCTCAAAAGCCCAAAAACCCTTTAATTTTGAACAAAATTCCCTTCCATGACCAGAGTGATAGAGAAAGGAGGATGTGAGTTTGTGTACAGACCAACCTAGGGGATAAAGATAAGAAAACCAACCATAAAATTTACTTCCCAGCTCTTAGGAGAACAGTGACATCGAACAGTGACACTGAAGGTAGGACTGGGAAAAGCTTTTGCTGGAAACAGTGCCCAAAGCTGCCTGGGTTTGGGGAGTGTCCTTGCCCAGGGCCAGAGTTCGTGAGAAGGCAGCATTGACTCCTTTAGAGAGGTGAAAATTCTGACTACCACATATAATTTCTGGGGACATTAAAGGCGCCCTAGCACTGAATCCACATGATGCATGCAGGTTAGCAGGAGGCAGGGTGGAGAGAAAGCTGACTGAAACACCCAGTGAAGGGCTGAAAACCTCATGCAGAAGCAGACCTGGGCTGCAGGAACCCAGAGTGCAGGAGGTAGGGACCTGTTTTCCCTGTGTGTGCGGTGCTAGAGGAGGTTGCCAAACATTTCACTGCCATATTTTACAGCTATGCTGTGAGTCAACAGCCTGCTCAGTTTGCTCTGGATTGCCAGGCCAGCTGCTGTATAATCCCAGGCACGCTGATAAGTGGAAAATACAAGCCTAGGGAAATATGACCAAGCCTTGGTGAGATACAGTGCAGTCTGTGCCTTGCAGGCAAATGCAAGCGTGTTGTGATACCAAGCCCATGCAAGTGGAGAGGTTTTTGCCTGGAGGTTCATGCAGCTGACACACAGCAGTACCACTTGTATGGTATGGGTGTAATCCTAGGACAACCCTGGAGCAGGGGGGCAGAGCAGATATCTGGGCCCTGTCCAGTATTTGAACGTAACATGAGAATGCAGCTGAAGGATAGGAGTGTCTACAGGGCAATGTAAGGATAAAAATAAAAAGAAACCTCTTGTCTCAGCCTTGTCTCCTTGTCCCTCCATCCATGCAATGCCTGTGTGGCTCCTGAAGGATAAAGTACTGCTGGTGCTGGTGGAGGAATCATCCCTTCCCTTCCTTGGTCAGCCCCATCCTTGGTGTGTGGCTGACAGCCACATTAAGAGAGCCTTTTAACAAACTGAGGAGTTGATCCAGTCCAAGGCCATTAAGGAGGATGCAGAAAAGGAGCTGTTGTTGTTGCCAAGGAGAACATACAGCTGTTAAACTTGTGACAAAAACAGCCATGGCTCTGGGTTATGTCAGGCTGACCTGGATGAGTCCCTCAGCTTCCTGACTTCAGGAAGTATTGTGGTGTATCTGAACGTCCTCACATACGGTAGAAGGGCTTTCAGGTGATGGCATTCATACAGCTGGAGCACAAAGATGCTGCCAAAAATGATCACTGGGAAGGGCAGTACCAAGGTGTGTGCATTCCTAGAGGTGGGACAATGCAGGCTTACCCAACAGAGCCAAGCCTCTCCACCACTGATAGCCTTCAGCCTCCTCATTTCCTGCCTGCTTTCTCTCTGCTCTGGTGCCCCTCCTGAAACAATTAAGGAGGGGGAAAGGAAACAAAACCCAAAAACCCTCCCTACAAACCACTGTGTGGGATTCAACTAAGCTTTTTTGTTGGGCTGGAATGAAAGATTTCCTGTAGGTTCTCTTTGTTTATGTATTTTGCATATCTGTTTTAAATTGCATTTAAAGAAATATAAAGAAAAAAAAAATCTTTGTAAGGAATTTGTTTTGTTTGGAAGGTATTTCAATGGGACAGTGTTGGATGTGTTTTTTAAAAATGAGAAGGGGAGACTGTTGTTTGGATGTTGCTTTCCAGTTCTGCTGTGCCTTACATACTGCTTTGTTCAGTGTGAATCTGGATAAATAACACATTTGATTGAAACAATTGCCACAAACTCCTGCCTGTGGCTTTGAAGTTCAGTAAAACTGTGGCACCTCTTTGTTGAATTCTGCTAATAAATATGGTTTAATTTTAGAAACATGATGTTTTTGTCATGTCCTTACCTGGCACAAGATACACAGAAATAAAATAAACTCAGTATTTACCAGATTCACCGTGCTTTGCGTGCATGTGTTGAACAGGGATGGTGATGCAGGAAACATTCGCAAAAATGGGAACTGCTCTATAACCTAGGGGTCCTGGACACAAGTCATGCTAGAGGGAGGTGAAGCAAGGATAATTTCCAGGACTGTCTCCATGTGTGACAGAATCATCAACAGGCATCAGTCAGAATAATTTTATATTTGATCGTGTTTTCTTGTTGCTACTGGTGAAAAATGATGGAAACAGAAAAGGCTGCTCATAAAATGGCTCATATCTGTCAGCTGAGCCTTTGGAAGCTTTTTCCTGTACTGCTCTAAAGGTGGGGCTTTTTTGCACAATGTCCCATCTCTCGGGAGTCCTACCCCCGTGTGGAAGAGCCTCTGCTGGGTGTGTCCTGAATCTGTCAGGCTTTGTGTCTGCTAGGACAGCCTCTTGCATAGTTCTGTGGCTGGTCTTCAAAGTTATCACTGCAGACACAGATATGGTTGGGTGGTGACAAGGCAGGGAAGATTGATGTGGTGTTTTCCCCTCATGGATGTGTTGTGTTCAGGGACCTCTCAACACACTGCTGAAGCCTTCCTGTCCCCTTTGGTGTTGGAGACCAAGACTGAGCTGGTTTCTAAATTTGGCTCATGTTGGGTGTCCCCTGCAAGGCATGTGCTAGAATCGCTGTGTGGGAAAGAAATGAAAGAGGAGGGGGTGAGCACCTTGCCGTGAGGTAAGGAATGGGACAGTGGGTGAAAACACAGTTTAAAGTCGGTGTGACGGGGTGCATTGCAGGCAGGTTTTTAGGAGCTGATCTTCCACTTTTTAGATGGCTTATTTGTTTAATTCTAGTCAGCTCAGTGAATTAAACTTTTTCGCTTCACCTCGCTTAACTTCTGTGTGCAGAGAGGCCTAAGCAATTGATATGACTTTTGCTTTTTGCGGCTGTTATTTTCTCAGGCGTGTTTTTGATTACTGTTGTCTCTGTTGCAGTTGTTTGTTCTTCCACAAAAAGGCTGCAAACCATTTATACTCTGTATGTATTTTATTCCTTTGTCCTCACATTCATCAGTTTGAAAACAAAACAAAACAAGGACATAAGAGGAAATGGAGAGGAGCAGAGTTCCCCTCCTTGTAGGCTGCTCTCCTCAAGGGATGCATCCTCATCCATCTCTTAAAGGACATTAAAACCAAAAAAGTAATATGTTACTTTGGGTTTTCCCTGGAAGTAACTTATTTAGAAGTTACAGGAGAGTTGTGTCATTGAGCAGCTGAAAAGCCAGTGATGCTTGTGATACGGAATCTCTGCCACTTCTGTGCTTGGCTTTTGACAGAAAGCCTGACTTGCCCAAGGTGTGTTAATATTCGGGCAAGTCACACGCGTGGGTTGTTGCACCTGTGTGACGTAGATCTGCAAGCCAACAGCGTGGCGTTGTTTCACCAAAGTAACCATAACCCCAAATCCTTTTTTTTCTCTTCATTTCAGCCCGTAGCAGTAAACAAACACTTTGGATTTGATTTATGTAACAATATTATGATAATGTGCCCATCTTATTACAGGCTTCTTCCGAAGCCTCGCGGAGTAGCAGTGGCTGTGTTATCTGCAGCCTGTGTATGGAGGTACTGGGGGGGCTGATTGGCATGCTGTCTTCTGCCTGTCTGCTGGTATTAGTATTCATATCAAAGAAAGCTGTTTGGTTCCCTTTCTCCTGGGCAACTGCAGGAGTCAATCACCGCTCCCTGATGAGAATGGCAACAAAGAGAAACTGTTCATTGATTCAGAGCAAAAGAGCCCAAGTGGGTGCTTTGATTTCAAAGAAACTCTGCCCTGCAAGGGATCTGCAAGGTTAGACTGCCAGTGTTTTTGCGAATTTTATCCAAATTGTGACTCCCAAAGTGTTTTGGCAATAGAGTGAAGGACAAGCATGCAGGCCTAATGGATAATTTTACATTAATAACTGTGACTTATATGTGCCAGTGTAAGACCTACGATTCCGCTGTGGGAGTCAGACCATAATTAAATATCTAACTCTGTAGTGGGGCAATGCTGGTGGTAAATGGGGTATTGACTTTTGGCTCGTATTTTGACTAAAACTACAAACACAATGTAAGGACTTCAGCAAATCCCAATGCCTAAGGTGGTAATGTATTCTGTAAATCAATAATATATTAGTAATAAAAATGACCAAAGCATGCATCCATTAGGAATTCATAATAGAAATTTGTTTAGGTTATATAGTGTATGTATTGATTGCTGCTATTTAAAGATGAAGTATGTCTTTGAAGCAGAGTGCTTATATATGTAGCTGCCTACATTTTAAATTCATTTATTTTTAATATGAAGATGGACTTGATAACATGGGGAAATACGTATGAATAGGAGTCAGTATTTTATACTGCAAAATGTTATGGGAATGTAAGTATGCTGAGAAGCCACAAGTAGATGCCTGATGTTTCTGAAACCTGAATCTTGGATTTCAGCAAAATAATAAGCAATAGATGTGGTAGCCACTGTTTGCAGCTCCAGGCTTCCAGGTAGCTGAAGTTTTTCTTGGCTTTGTGCCTTAAGATTGAATTGCTTACCTGTGGATTTTGCAGTAGAGTGTATAATGTAACCTGCTGCAATGTAGGGATACTGTGCATAGGCCCTGCTTTGCTGCACTGGCAGGGATGGAGCTGGGGTACAGAGCTGCTGGCAGAACACAGACCTTGCTTCTCTCAGTGCTGCTGGCTCTCTGCAGCTCCCACAGCTGGCACGTGGGGCTGTACAGCCAGAGAGCACTCCTGGGACAGTGCCAGGGCTGGGAGCACCTGCAGCACCGTGCCTGGGAAGTGGCATTTAGGGAGTAGAGCCCCTGACCCATCCCAGTGACATCGCACCAGGCCCCTACGTGTCTCTGATGTTAATGTTGTAGGGTGTACAATAGCTAACAACACCCAGAGGCCAGTTCCTGTCCTTTACAGGATTACATGAATTTATGAGATAGCCATAGTGGAAGGTGGAATTAAAACCAAAAACACCCAAGATAGACAAACCTCCTAAACACATAGTGCCATGCCTACACTTTCATCCATCCTTCTACACTTGCTCTGGCTGATTAGTCCAGCTCCAGTGCATCTGCATTGTTACCTTCTGTAATGATGAAGGGTGGGGAGAGCAATTCACATGCCATAGCTGCAGTCTTTGTGCCTCACTGCAGCAAATAAAAACTGTTTTAGATTACACAGATTATGGTTCATTATGAAAACAAAGCAAGACTGACTGAAAAATCCCATCTGTTGGTTTGCATCAAGCAATTCCCTTCCTCCTCCTTGCCATTTTTTATTCCTGGGCATTTAAAGAAGCTGTCCTGAAACTTTTTTCTATTTACAGTTACTACAGGCAGTATACAAACCTTGTCTTTGTGGATAAGATTAGCAGCTCTGCATAAAAGCTTACTGGAGATTTTGTGGTGTAGTTTGTTTGTTTTTTGTTTGTTGTTTTTTTTTGTTTTTTTTTTTTTTTTTGTTCTGGGGTTGAATTGTTTTAGCAAGGGGTCTTTGTTTTGTTTTGTTAGTTTGTTTTTGTTTATTTTTTTTTTTAACTATAAGTTAATAAATTCAGTGGGTTCCATGCAGCTAAATGCCCCCTTCCTCTTCCTGTTCTCTTTCTTCCAAATCTACATTGATCCTTAGAACAGAAAGAAAGTCCTATGATCAACAAGCCAGACTCTTTGCACAGTAGAGATCTCACACAGTGATTTGTGAATCAGGTATGGGTGTGTTTTAGAAAAATACTCAGTCATTGTTTAGGGACTTCAGCTGATAAGGAACAAATCATATATATATATATATATATATATATATATATAACTGTTCCATGGAAACTTGCTCACATGGTTAAAAATACTTACCTTATTTCTATCTCCTTGTATCAGACTTCAGCTCCCAGATCTTGAATCTTGCTTGCCTTTTTCTACTAGATTAAAGAGAAATATTTTCCCTTGGTAGTTACCTGCAGACTACAATAATCTTTTAAATGAGTTAAACAGACTAAGAGTACTTTGGTGGCTTTCCAGGCTCTACTTGATTTTTTTATTTTTTTTTCTTTATTTGTTAAGTTCTTTTGCAAACCCTTTCAAAGTTTCTGACAAACCCTCTGAAGTGTAGGCACCACAATGTGTACATATTCCAGGAATGGTCTCATTAACACCGTATGCAGGGCAGTTTCATCTCCCCACTTCTAATTATTATTCACCTCCTCACACTTGCAGAGATCGTGTTTGCCCTTTGAGCTACTGCGTGTTGTTCAAATTGTTATCAGTTATGGAAAGAGTCTTGTTTCAGAGTGACTGCTTGCAGGGCTGTGGTCTCACATAACGAGCACTTCTCCTATTCTTACATGGACTTGTATTTGTCTTGTTCAAGCGTGATCTGCTCAGACAGTGTGTAGATCAATCTGAAAAACAGACAAGGTCTGTGTCATTATTTAACATTTCATCAGTTTTTGCGCTGACTGCAAATTTGGCAAGCTCTGAGTTTATTTTCTCTCAGATCATCGTGAAGCGTGTTGAATGATTTTGGACTGATGAGGTTCTTGCTGAACTTCCAGAAATGCTCCGGTTGAGATGACAGTTCCACATTTACGTTGGTTTTTGAGAAGCAACAGCTAATGCATTTTCCCTGTGTGCAAGTGGACTTATGTTCTGTTTTATGCTTTTTAGCTTTTTTTTGTTTTTTTAAATAACTTTTTAGTAGCAATGTGTCAGTGCCCAAAATCAAGCTAAAACACAGCAAGGGAGTTCCTAAGAGGGTTTTGGGTTTCTAACAAACTCCGATTCTTCAGATTGAAAAATATTGAGTGTTTTGCTATTAATATCTTTCCAAATATATGCTAGAACAGAAAGCATCTCTTTATCACTGTGAATGATGAATAATTTTGTTTGCCTCTTTGTAAATACAGATTGGAGAGTTGCTGAGTATTTGTAGGGAGTTCAGTTTATGCTTGATAGCTGGTTGTCTTTGACCCACAAACCTTACTAGTTTAAAAATAGCGATGCTTCTTTAAAAATTCTGCAAGCATATTTTTTCTTAGTTTGATAGTCCACAGTTATTTCATTTGTATTTTGAGCTTCTAGCGCTGCGTGTTTCCAAACTGTAACTTGTACTTGTTAACTACAGTGCCACAAATTTTTTAAAATTTATTTTTTTATGTGGGGGTAGACTATTTAACAAAAGAAGCCATTTCTCATGATTGCAGAGTTGGAGATTTTGTTATCTGGAAACAGACTTCCCAGTTTACTGTCTGCGTTTTTAATCTTAGATCTTTATTTCTGTTTAATTCTGTTTAATGTGTTAAATATTTTAACCTATGAGGAGCTATCCTGGCTAAAACCCTCAAATATTTGTGTTAGCAGTCAAGAAGTGATCTTTTTTTTACTTACCAAATAAAGTTGGTTTGTGGTTATTTGCTCATAGACATTTGTGTGTTTGTTGATGGTGGTGGTTTTGTTTGTTGTTGTTTTTTGGGGAGTAATTTTTTGGTTTGTTTGTGGATTTTGTTTATTTGGATTTTTTTTTTGTCTGTGATCAACACAATCAATAAGGGCAAATATTACAGTGCATCAAAAAGACTAGCTAAACAATAAACTTGCTCAGTGACCTTTTGTATTTTGCCCAGGTTGTTACCCCTTGAATTTTTTTCCTTTTTTAACCCTACACAGTTTATGGCGTTCTATTACACAATAATGGGGGGAATTAGAAGAACTGTAAGTAGAAAAATCTTATTTATTTATGAAGGTTTTTCCTTGCACTCCAAAAATTCCCTTGGAGGGACAGTGGCAGCAGAATTCTTTCCTCAAATATGAAAAGGAAGCACAAGAAAATGGAAATATGTAACAATTCTATTCTTAGAAAAAGCAGAAAATTCTAAATCTGAAGTATAAATAACTTCAGAAGAACAATGCTTGAAACAGGTACAAAAGGAAATGGATATCACAGATAGAAGAAAAAGTGCTTGAAATGGATCCTTTGTTAGATACAAGTCAGTTTCTATTTAGAAAGTGCACTTAAATGCACTGCAACATAATTGCATTAGAATTTAATTAATAGTCGCCCAGAAAGTTTTCTGGAAACCTTTCCCTGGTGCATTTTTTTTTTCCCAACGTGAGAGAATCTTTCAAAACCCTTTAGGGGCAAACAGCACAGGGGATTTGCCAAGTGCCAAGCAAGTGCTTGGTTTTCCAAGAGCACTTTCTGTGCCCTTCTGCTTGAGAAACCTCTGGTGTCACAGCAGTGCTGGGGCTTGAAAAAAGTCCTGCTCTCTCTGACACCTTATTTATAGTTGAGGGAGGAATGGACTCTTTCATCAGGTTATTTTGTTGAAAATATTTCTTTGCCTTTGGGCCCACTATCTCTCTCTGATTAGGCTGGGCAAATATATCCTGGTTTTTGCTGCCAGAGAGATCAGCAAAAGATTTACTTCTTTCATCTACCTCTTGAAGGAGGACAATTTGAAACAAGTCTAGTGATTGTGTTTATAAAAAAAAAAAAAAAGAAGGATAAAATAGAGTCTTCCATCCATCACAGTTGTTTGCAGTGGTTTTCTCCTGAAGCAACTTAGATAATTTTTTTTCAGCCATATTTTCGTTGAACTGGTGAGCATTGTGCCCTCAAGTGTAGCATCTGCACCTGTTTGTTTGTTACTCAATGCTGCATGACTCTCTTTCTGTGTGCCACTGTAGCTCCTGTTCCTAACCTGCACACATTTCCTCTTCTCTTTAAAGTGTCCTTTGGGCCACAGACCCTCATTTTATTTAGTTGTGCACATGGGTGTCTGCGAAGGAGCCCTACAGTAATTAATTGATATCCAGTGCTGCAGGGACTTTCATAAAGCAAGGCTGCCTTTTAACCAGTATGAGGTTGTGGTTTTGTTTGGGGTTGTTTTTCTGTTGGTTTTTTTGTTGTTGTTGTTGTAGTTTTTTTACTTAGCACATTGTCTCTGTGAATACTCACACTTGTTATTGCTGATTTTAAAATGCTTTTTTAAGCTATTGTTCACCACTTGAGGGCTGGAGCGGAAAATGAATAGAAACTTGTATAACTTGTATCCTGGGACACCTCCACAGCTGGTGAGGTGTGGGAGAGCAGGATTCAGAGTGTTTATTGCAGTTAAAAATGGAGTAAGGCGAGTTTGGGCACACTGTTGTGCCCTGGCTGCCCCTGATCTGCAATGGCAGTCCTGGTGGTACCACAGGGTAGCATCCCTTCCCTACTACAAAGCCCAGAAGCTCTCAGTTGTTCACATGACTTTTCTGGGAGCAGTCGATATGTCCAGGGCATTTCTGGGAGCCTACAGCTGAGTAGTATTTCAGATTTATATTTTCTTTCTTTAATTATCTTTTTGTGACTCACCTTGAGATGGGGGCAGTATTGTGTGCATGTATTACATCGACACACACCCAAATGTAGCTGTACAAGTGTTTCTGGAGCAATATTTGCACGGCTTATATTAGGTGGGAAAATAATTAAGCACAGTGCTTGCTGTAAGCAGGTGGGCACAATAGGAAACTTCATCACTCAAGATTATAGTTGTGTTTCCTAGAAGGTGAAGTATTTTCTGGAAGGTAATTCATTAGTTTTAATGTTTTGCTATTTTCTACGTAGGAGAAAGGGGAACTACAAGCAAAAATATGTGAATTCCTTGAAAATCTGCTTTTACTTCAGGTATATTTCCACCTGGAGCAAGTGTACATGTTTCAGTTCATTCCCCAAATTAAATTCTCCTACTGTCCTTTATTTTTAAGATTGAGGGGAAGTGAATAAAGTTGGCCCCTGTTCAGATGCATGTAAATGCTTCTGAAAAGCCCTTTGAAGCTGCTAGTAACTTCAAGGTGAAATCATTGATATTTTGAGGTCAAAGGAGGAGGGGGAGTAAATGTCATAGAGTTTGGGGAGTCATCATTCAGAGGAGTGGAAAGAATGGCTTGGCACAGCCTACTTGTAATTCTTGTTAGTGTATCAGCAAAAAGGGATCTTGGATCTCATGCCAGTGTTCCTGGGATGGAGCTCACATGTGGCATGCTGTGGAAAACCTCATCCAGCAGCTGGGGACTGGGTGATCTTTGTAGATTATTCACGGGTAATCTACAGTAAGAAGCACCCATTGGTTCCTAAATTCAGTGACCTTTAAGGCGTGTTCAGTAGGTGACCCCAAATGTCATTTTGCCATGTAGAAAACTACTTGTTTGCTTGCCATTTTGCCTGTTTCATGTGTATCATGCTTTTTTAGAAGTTTAAGAAGTGCGTACATATAAAAAGTATAATGGCATGCAGTTCTGAGAAGTCAAGATCTTAAGGTAGTCTCAGACTTCTTTATAAAACTTCCACAGTTATGGGTAGTGGAAAGAAAAAATTCTGCGTTGCTGTTTATGGCAGAGACTCAAAGGAGCTGTGATGGCTAAAACACAAAGAAAAATCAGTTATTAATGATCTATGATTTAGCCATATTACTTCCTTGACATGGTTACACTAGTCTTTGAGGTCTGGGTAGCTTCTTGTAAAATGAACACTAAAGGTGTCATTTTTGGCCTTTGATGTAAAGCAATTGGTTTAAATGAAATATTTAAATATTTAATATTTAATTTAAATATTTGGGGCCCCAGCCTTTCCTACAGATATTTGAGTGACAGGCTCTAATACTTTGGTAGAAATTCTTTTTTGTCTGCCTGTCTTTTTTCTCTGGACAGTTTTCCAGATTTCACATAGTTCTCCTTTCCAGGCAGTACAAACTTAAAAATAGATTTACTGCTCTGATAAACAAGTCTGTAAACAGCACAAAGTAATCTTCACTCTGCTGTTCATCATTTCTGTAATAATGCAGATATTTCTACAAGAGCTTTAATGTTCCCCTTCAGAGGCTTTTCAGGGAACTGTAAATCAAAATTAAACTTTAACTTTGCGAAGGTATTACTTGGTAGAAATCTATTATTTGCAGCTCTTCAGCAAAGCTCCAAATATATCCAACCTGTCTAATTTTCCACAGCCTTTAAAAGAATTTCTGAACCTGCTGAGTTCACTGGGTCTCTTCCTGACTTTTTTGTGTTTTGGCTAGTTACTTTGGTGTGGTTTTTATGTTTGGGAGTTCTCCTGCCCCACACATTTTTTTCTCCTATGGTGAGATAAAAGTCAAATTTGGGCTCTGTTTTGTCTTCAGTAGCAGACTATCTCCAACTTTTGAGAATGCATTTGTGTCTTGGCCTCCTCCAGTTATCCTCGTCCTGTAGCCCAGGGCTGCCACCTCCCAGGTCACAGTGGTACAAGATGCAGAGGAGTACTTGGGAAATATCCATCTAGGGCACTACTAAATCCTACTGAAGAGCATTCTAATGGCAAAACTAAAATAGCTCTGCTGGTAATAGGAAAGCTATTCTACCTTTGCATTCTTTTAGAAAGAGTGGGAATTTAAGCTAGTGTTTCAAACGGGAACAAAAACAAAATATAATTTTAAATGAGCTTATGAAATGAAATCTGAAAGTTATGAACAGATTCTTTTTACTTAATGTTCTTAGGCTGAACCCTTGATGCTCATTTATCTGCTTCTATGATTGTACCTGTTATGGTGGTTTAAAAAACGTTTTTATATTAGATTAAAAAATTAACCTTAATAATGGCTACAATTTAAACCTACACTGGAGTCATTTGAAATGGGGCAAATTCAAATTCTGTTATTACTCAAGTCCCACTTGCTTCACTACATTAATTTGTGCTGTATTAAATTTGAGATAACAAGGTTGTTCAGCAATGTCAAAGTCAAAGATTCTCTGAATTTGAGGTTTTTGGGTTGTTTTTTTTTTGGGAGGCAGTTGAGTGCCTGTTGTGACAACAGTAACTTTGAGTTGGGTAAGAAATAAGTGGCATGTTTTTCCTTACTAAGGACCCCAGTGAAATTTGTGGTGTGTGGATTTGTAAAAAGGTCTGGTCCTTTTTTCCAGCCACAGGTCCCTCTGTGGCTCAGAACCTAAAGCTTCCTTTATTGAGAATACAAATGTCTCAATGTTATGGACCAGGATATAAAAGCCAGACATTTTAATAATGTCACTGTTAGGCTGGAGGGCAAGTTTATCATAAGGGTTGCTTATAGAAATTAAGCACCGCAGTGCAGGGCTTTAAACTCACGCGCTTTTCCTGTCTGTTCACAGCTTTCCTACACTTGAAGAAAGGTAATTCACATGAAGGAAGCCTGTAAATTTAAAGAACATTTGTACCATAAGTATCTAATATGTGCCTTTCATCACAAATTAGATGATCCACTGCAAATGAAAAGATACTTGGGAATAACTTTTTTCGTGTGATGGGGCCTAAATATTAATATACTTGTATTCAATATTCCCTTGAAGGCCATGTTTTGTTTGTCTGTTGTTCTCAACTTGTTGCTTCTGCTTTAATTAAATTAATTGAAGTGACATTTAGCTCAGGCTGAGACTGTGCTTCTGACCTCAAATTTGAAGGTAGGTTGTCATGTATTTTTGAAAAGCACTCTAAATTCAGCCTCCCTTCCTTGTAAAAATATTTTCCTTTCTTCCTATGACCTGAACTAATCTTCTCTGAGCTGATTCAACTCTATCAGCCCAGCAGAAATCTCCCCACTTCCTTTCTCCCCCCGCTGGTTTCTTGGTGAATTATTGTGCTACCTGCCTCATGAAGGGTGCAGCAAGTACAGAACTGGATGGACGTCCAGCAGTGGATCCGTGGCTGGAGGTAGGAGAGTTTGTCTTGGGAAGAAAGCAGGAACCCTTTTCCTTTCAACAGCACTCTCCTGCAGGTGGACTTACCCCAGACCACTGCCTCTTCAGCAGCTTGGAGGGTGGTGGCCCTTGGTGACACCTTGTGTAGAGATCAGCTTCAGAGGAATTCACCCCTCCACAAGGGGGAAATAGGTGAGGATGAGGCCCTGTTGAAAGGCAAGTTGTTGCACTTCTGAGTTTCCTGTCCCTCACTAGTGAGGCAGCAGCCCATGAGGCCCAGAAGGTGGGGATGGAGAATCAGACGGGAAGCGCCGCATTGCTGTCGCACTGCTTCCTCCCACAGCCCCGATTTGGGTCTCCCTGGCTCAGGCCGTCTTCACACAGTGCCTCAGTCACCTCCTCCTGTCAAACTCCTCCATTCAGAGCTACCACTCTGTGGTTTTGTTCTTTTACCACTTTGTTCTCTTCTCTCCCAGAGCCTTGCAGTGACAGATTTCCCTTGTGAACAGTTGTCCCTGGGTGCAAATGCATCCACTTCACTGTTGTTGGCTTTTTCTGGTGGTCTTCCACAGTACACTTTGCCCACTGTCTATGAGTTTCTTTTCTCTTCCCTAGGAAGATACTGAGAGATTCTAAGAGAATTCACTCTTCTTACTCATAAGGAAAGCTTCTCCATGCTTTGGGAATGTAAGAGGAAAGAATAAGGCTATATATCAGCCGAGTGTGGCAAAGAGATGAGGAGTGTTGGTGGTATGAAGAGTGAGCAGTAGAATTACCCCAGGATGTAGCTGTCTGGTGCTTGATCCTCTAGCATTATTTGGCATCCAGAGGGTGGTGGAAAGGGCCAGTTGTTTGTCCATCATTGTTTTGAGACTTTGGGTGACTAGAAATGTGGAAGGAGATCTGCACCAATAAAAGGTGCTTTTCAAGAGGTTTCTGCATGGAGACAGATGCTTGCTTTAGAGATGTTCGGTTTAGGACTTGGCTAGTTTTGGAGTTTTTAGTGCTTCTGTTTGTATCCATAGTTCTGTCACCTTGGAAAATTCACTGACTGTGTGTGAATTTTGGCAGTCCCCACAGAAAATCCTCTCTGTTTGCTACAACCTTGTGTATCCTTTTAATTGTGGGGGAGGGCATCAGATATAAACTTAGAGATGAATATCTGTTCTGTTTTCACTCATAGAAGCTGGGAGCAAATCCCTAGCAGGTGCCCCTTGTGTGTTATGATGGAGATAGAGTAAGCAATTTATGGAACCATAAGATAGTTGACCTCAACCTCCACACAAACAGCACAGGAAAGTGTATGAGGATTTTCTGGTTTTTAGCTTTTATTTCTTTGGTTGCTTTGGCTGGGGTGTTGAACAGCCTTCTGTTTCTCTTCTTTTTTTGTATACTCCATCCCACCATGTACAAAGATGCTCTTTCAGTTTTGAAGTCTGTTTATAGCTAGCTGTTTGCTGGGTAAAGGGGATCAAGGTGAAGGTGACCAAAGGAAAGTTGCAAATTACTTTTGATATCGTCTATAAAATAAGAAAGCCCAAGATGATCTAGGAGGATGTGGGTATTTGATTCATGTGGGGAAATCAAAGCTGAAGCCACATGCTTCACTTTCTGAGGATACATCTAATTCTCTTCTTCCTTTCTGTGGCAGATTTTAGAGTGCTTAATGGGGGAGAGAAGATAATGTTCCCAGTTGATAGATGAGACAGCAATCAGCTGAGGCACATAGGGGAGAGCTGGGAGTGGGGACCAGAACAGTCCAGCACTGCTGATGGCTTCAGTCTTCATTTCTTCCCTGGGGAGCTGGATATGGATGTTGCAAGCTCTTGCTGCAATGTCTTGGCACCAGCCTTTGTCTGTAGGATGTACTTTTCTTTAACCCCACTGCAGGCTGAGAGTAGAAGAAAGGCTTTTCTACTCTGTCCCTCAGGAAGAGACAAAGTTGTTTGTTTTGTGGTTGTGTGTGGGTTTTTTGTTGTTGTGTTTTTTTGTTTTTTGGGGTTTTCTTTTGTGATTTTTTTTTTGTCAGCATCTGTAGAGAAAGTGGGGGAGAAATAATGGTATTTCCATATTTTTATATTAATCATAAGATTTCAGAGAACTTTGGACCAACCAAGCTTTTCTAAGCTGGTCAGAACTTTGTTGATATAAAATGCTGGGAAATTGGGAGTATTGGATGCTTGAGAAATGTTTATTGTCACCATCTTTAACTCAAGCTTTTGCTTGCTATTAATATTGTTCTTGAGATCAGAGGCCAGACATAATTTGGATGAAGGAAAAGAGAGAGGAGAAATACTGAGCAACGTCTGCATGCTGCAAAAATGTACTAAGGAGCATTTATATCCTAATAGGGAGAAGTAGGGCCCTGGTTTAGAAAAGCACTTCAGAATATGAAGAGAGCCCTACAAAGCTCATTGACTGAAAGGATTTCCGCTCCTACCCACACCTGAGTAGGCTTGAGACTAAGGGGAGGGTGACTTTTTTTATTATTACTTTATGATTTTTTTCCCCACAGACCCAAGGTGAACTGTGGGAGTATTGAATACCACAAAATTACAAACACAGAAGCATTCTTCCAAATTACTAGGAAACCTCTTTCCTCACCATGCTCTGTTTGCACTTGGGAACAGTAAGTCAGATACTTATCTGGGCAGACCAAACCATAGACAGAGCTTGTGAAAATAATTATCTCTACAATTCCAGCTTTTGTTTCACGGCCCTTAAATATGCACTGAAATTTTGTTCTGAAAATTCTGAGCCAGAACATGACTTTGCTGGGAAAATTGCATATAAAACCTAATTAAAAGCATCAACCCACACTTTTCTTTTAAAAGTACATCTACTACCATCATGCCTCTAAATGTAACAGAGCTCAACAAGTCTCTAGCAGCCAAGGAGACACATAATTTAAAGGCTATTTCAGCATTTGATTAAGCACACAGTGATAACTACAAGCCCGTGCCCTGCAGGCATGACAAGAGGCAATTATGTTCTGAGGTCAAAAGCGAGGGGGAGAAAAAGCACAAGATTTTGATGACTTACTTAATTTTCCAGCTCCTGAAATTAGCAGAGACAAAGGAGTTCTAAATCGCCCAGATAAAATCCTGTCATTATCTGTTGCCTTTTCACCCTCTACTCTCACTTTGCCCTGCAGAAGCTCAGGAGGATTATTTTCCACCAAATGGCTGCACTTAAAAAACTCAAGTTGGCACACATTTAAACGTTAAAGAATTTGAAAAACACTCTTTTTAAGTTCTTTATTTAGATGGCTGACTGCACATAGGATCCTGTAAAAAGACACCTGTTTTTCAAACTAGTGACCAGCCATCATCAGCTCCTCTTGACTTCTAGCCAACAATTAGGTCACTTATTTAGGAGATTAAATAAGGAGCTCAATGAGAGACTGCAAAGATAGGGAGCTGCTCAAAGAAGAGAGAAGTGTATTAATGAATTAATACAATCGTGCTGTCTATTTCACAGATGGGCTTTGATGTATCTTGTTTCACAGCAAAAAAGCAAAACATCTTTGCTCCTTACAGGAAAACCAGTAAAAATGATTAAGTAAGATTATCATATAGGGACACAACAACAAAAAACGTGTTCACAAGGAGATAAACAGTCAGGCTCTAATCTCCCTTTGGAATATTTATTGCAGATACTGGAGTAGGAAAAAAAGCCATGGAGAGCAAGTGATTTGGTGGACAATGGCAGGATGGAAAACATGTGCTTATTGCTTTAGGAGAAAGCATGATAAGAGATCATGCTGTATTACAGTATTCAGCTGCTTCTGGTTTTTCCAGGGTGTTAAATTTTTTATGCTTGTTATCCAGAAAATAAATGTGAATGTTGACTCCATGATAGCACAGGGAGGTATCTGTTAGTGAAAGCTGTCCTTGTTACAGCAAGCAGTCGAGTGATTATGTGAAAGGCAAAAAGGTGAATTCCAGGAAGTTTAAAGCCGAATCTAGAAATGTTTGCATCTGTCCAGAGATTCTTTACTGGAGGCTAGAAAATGAGCTGTTATTTTGGGGAAGGGGTGTTCAGCTTTGGTTTGGGGTGCTTTGCAGGCATCCTTGGAACTGATATGCTTGCAATTTTAGTAGATCAATTCTGTAAAGTCTCATGGAGACACACCCATGATGCTAGAAATTTGTTCTCATTTGAGGTAGAGAAATATCTTTAATGGTTTTGTAACTTGCTTTTAGTAATGCTTAATGTCTTATTTCCAGCATAACACAAGAGTTGTTAGCTGCATTTGTACAGTATTGCTGTTGGACAAATGCACCAGGTTTGTATGGTTGAATTCTCAGGCTTTTAATTTTTGTGATTTCAAGCAGGTTTTCCTCAGCCCTCACATGTTCAATGTCTTTCTTTGATGTAGAATAGTTACTGAAAAAAAACGCCCAAAAATAGGAATTAAGACCAAAAATTTACTTTCTGAACCATGTGGCTCAGAAGTTTTGTATTCTGTACTGGGAACTGTAAAAAGTAAAGTAGTATTAGCAGCTCTCTTTGCCCTTTGTATAGCCTCCATTAACCTTCCAGAGAAAAAGATCTAAATTGCCCGAGAACTGGGCCAAACCATAGCTCCAAACAGCTAATATTGCTTGAAAACCTCGTTTTGTCATTTTTTTGGCAGTTAACAGGAGTCATCTAAGCACATGGCAGGAGGAGGGAGGGCCCTTGGCCTCAACATTCTGCCAAAAGCTGCTAGAAACCTTCTGCCTCCCATGTCACCAATCTGCTCAGGTTTAGCAAGAACAGGCTTGAGAGGAGAGCTCACCACAGCTCTTTTCCAAAATCAGAATCCTGTCATGAGATGTTTTTTGGTCAGCACTGGCCTTTTGCCGTGGAGTCCAGTGTTTGACAGAGGAGGGCTTGGTGCAGGTTTCTATGGACAAATCCCTGTAAGCTAACTTAATGCCTCTTGAAGCTGTTTGTAGGGTAGGCAAAAATTGCTGGGATCTGCTGACTCTGCCTTTTTGGCTTATCTCTTCTGTCAAACATTGTCTCTGACATTGTCCCATCCTTCCTCCACTCACCTTGTTGACTGGTGGTATCAAGCCAAGGGTAAGAATGAGGCAGTGCACCTTAGAGGTTCATGCTTGTCCTTCTCATTTTCTTCTTCTTGTAATGGGAGAAGTTGGTGGCAGTGAGAATTTATTGTGTTGCACAAATACATGGTGCAGTAGGAGCCCAGGGCAAAACTGTTTCTCTGATCTCAGGGAAGGAGAACATCTCAAGTGATCCAAACCCTAAAGCTGTGCTAATTGTGCAAGCTATTATTCAAGAATAAGCACATGTCTCTCTTGGGAGTTTGGCAATTAGTCCACACCTCTGGCATATCAGGGAGGGTCTGATATCAAAGTAATCCCTGCAGATTTACAGAAATCAGAATCTGAGAATCTGTCCGGTGATACATAAATGAAACAACTGATAATAATAGAAGGATTCATGGAAGTCAGTGTGTTGGATTGCTGCCTGACAGACAGGCAGCCTTGATATGGTCAAAATGGTATTTTGAGAAACATAAATATACTCTTTTCCATAAGCAAACTTGGTATGCATGTACCATGGGGAAGTTCTATGGGAAAAACCAGCAGAACATTGGATGGGTTTTTGGTTTAGGGAGAGGGTATTTTGGTGTTTTTATAATGGGGCCAGGAGGAAAGGGAGTTGCTGAATGATGCCTGGTATCAGATGGGCCATGGATCTACTGGAGGCTTAAACCTCTGTCGCCATCACATGGAGACAGGCTTGAGTTGTATGTTGGGTTTTGTATTGGAAATGTACAAATGTAGCACATCTTCCCTATATCTGGAGACCTTTTTGGTGCAGGTGAGTTTTCATTCTTGTGGAATAAAGGAGGAAATGAGTTGGCTTTTATTTCAGCTTGTGACTGGTGTGCTGTGCTGGGAAACAAGTATTTGGTTCCTAGCATCACCATGGATATCCCATGAGATCTTCTGGAAGCTGCAAAACCCTTCTGTGTCTGAGTTGAGAAAGACAATGCGTAGCTACTTCATGTGGATATTTGGGGATTAATATATTCACATTCGTCAAGCTGTTTAAGATCTTTGGATCAAAGAGGCTGTAAAGATGGGAAATACAATTGCTTGTTGTCAAGTGACATTGTTTACTAATACTTTAGGGCTTTGTTTTCAAGGCATCTCAAAGTGTGTTTCTTTTTTTTCTTTTGCAAACTGTAGCCTGGATTTCTTTTAAAACAGGTAAGATTTCTGAGAGCTCTTTAATTTCACAAGTATTTGCCAGCTATTTGACCAACTAGGCAGATCCAATGCAAAGCTAAGACTGAATGTAAATCATCTGGTGTCCCATAAACTGGCCTTTCCATGGAAAGTACCACTACAGGGCTCAGACTTTGGGATGGTTGCCAGAACCTGCAGGCCATCCCCTGGCATGCTGCAGGCTACAGCAAAAGCCATTAGGATCACTTTTTCTAAGGGCTAAGAAAAGGACCAGGAGCAATACAGATGTTATTACATCTGCTGTAGGACAGGTGCAATCTTGCTGAGCAGGTGGGATCCCGGTGCTTGGATTGCTTGTTGTCATAAAATTTTCTTTGCTTGTTCAAGTACAAGGCAGGACTGTAATTTTATATATCAGAGCCAACTAATTTTTCACCTGGTAAGTAGAAATAATAACAATGCCACAGTTGCTATTTACCTCTTTCAATAAGGGATTTCTAAAGCCCTATATACAAGGGATCTGTAGCTTGTTTTTAAAATGAGAGAATCAAGTTACTGAGTGGAGAAGTGATTTCTCTGGGCAGCCAGCAAGCCAGCGACCGGACCCCGTTTCTGCAGATCTTATCTGAGTGGTACCGAATCTATCTCAGCACAGCATACGGGCAAAACCTGCTGCTGAACGTGATTCTGCTTTTAATTTTAGCCTCAGTGTGGGCAGTCAGTGTTGACTGTGTCTCTGTGTTAATCCTTGCAGCTTTCAGCCGTGCCCCAGTGCCCATGGCTGTGGTCCGAAGGGAGCTGTCCTGCGAGAGTTACCCCATCGAGCTGCGCTGCCCAGGAACAGATGTTATCATGATCGAAAGTGCCAACTACGGCAGGACTGACGATAAAATCTGTGACTCTGATCCTGCTCAGATGGAGAATATCCGCTGTTATCTGCCAGATGCCTATAAGATTATGACTCAAAGGTATAGTATTTAATATTCTTTGTTTGCTGACTGCTGTTTTTTTAATCCGGAGTGTACACACCAGTTTGTGTGTGTGTTTGCATGAGAAAATGCAGGTACTTAGTCTGGATGTATGTGCACAAAATTACAGCTATCATTGCTAAACTGTGGGTTTAACTGAGTTGGTTTAGCATCACACAATATAAATAACATTTCCTGTATGTACTGCTCATCAGTCATCTAGATTCTCACTGCATCCCAATTTTCCCTCCAAAATACCTAAATATCTAGGCTCTAAATGAATGTAGAAGTGAAATCTTTCTCAAAATGCATATTCACTAGTTTTTGTGCTGTGTTCAAACAGAAGGCCAGTAATCTCCTTGAAACAATCAATATTTTGTGTTCAGAATAACATTCAGTTTTCAAAACACATTGAGGCATCTGCATCCTTCCTTGTGTTGCCAGGCTTAGTTTTAGGGAGGATCTGAATTTCCAGTCAAGCATTGGTATTCTCATTGATGAATTGCTAAATTTCTGTAGAGTAACTGTAGCTGTTGAGTGTGGCTGCTGCATTTGGAAATGGTGAGATACAGTCAGACATGTAGACAGAGTCCTGTCTGGCTTGCAGAGCCAGGGCCTAACAGTTTATTCCAACCTACAGGTATCTTGGTTATGAGAAGCCTTTTAAATGTTGCTGAATTTTTAAGGATATTTTCTGGCACAAGTAGTGTTGTGGGAAGGATTCATAAGTCTCAGCTCTCAAAGTGTAATTGAATTCAGTAATACATTCCTAATACATGAATAATTATTTAGTGCATTTGACTGTTAATTAGTAATAGAGATTAGTATTTCAAGTTATTAAAATGGCATTGGCACAGGCAAAGTGTTGCTAATTGATGTCATGACAACAGTGTTTGGGTCCTAACAGTGACCTCATGGCTTAAAGCAGTGCAGGGTTTTAATGGAGTATCTTGCTGTTGTTTGCTGTGAAATGCTGTGCACTAAAATGGACTGGTGTAAGTGACATGAGTTTCAGCTGTGTTCCACATGCTAACTGCTATTTTTGACTTCCCTTTAGAAACCTATGTATGTTGAGTATTTAGGTCTCAAAATGTTGAGAAGTCTCCTGGGAAATGCCCCCACTGCTGTGTGTGGCTCCTCTAAGACCATTCTTTAAGTTGGAGCTCCTTGAGTAGCTGGTTGAAGTCTTGTACACAGGGTTATGCCAGCTTCATTTTTGACAGAAGTGGGAAGAGTAACAACGTGCCATCAGCCAGTCCCTTGGATTTGGTGTGGTTTTAGTGGAATTACTGTAATTCTCCTGTTCAGGTTGTTAGTGGCTTCAAGCAGAAACCCTTAATCCTCTGCATATTGGCAGAATAAAGCCATGTCATCCCCTTTGTGACCTGTTACAAAGTATTAATTTATATATATCTATATATATATATATATTAGTGTCCTCCAGGCAGCAGCTCCAGAGACAAATGCAGATCTCTGCAACCTTCTGGTCATGCAGCAAGTCTGCAATAAACACTGGCCCTTGGCTCAGGGAGGGCACATAATCATCTGCTGTGCCCGTGGCACTGCAATTAAAACTTAGGGTGGTTACTCACCTCCAGGTATCATCAGGGCAGGCTCAAATGGCTTAGCAGAGGGTTAGCAGGGAAGCTCATCTCTGGGGCAGAGTGTCTCTGTTCTTCCACTTGGGCAGAAAGTGGTGCTGGAGAGGATGGACACTGAAGGGGGGAAAAGGTGTGCAGTCCTGTTACTGGGTACTATTGAGCTTCTTGAAAATAAATATAGCCTGATGTTAAAAGACAGGTGAAAAAAGGGGAAAATATTCTACTTTACATTTTTGTCAGTCTCATTTCTTTTTTTAAGTCTCCATTAATTCAAAGAGTTGAAACAATTTAAAAATAAAGCCATTAAAATGAAATATGTTCTTAAGATGCAAACCAGTCTGTCAGCTCACATCTCTGAGTACACTTTACAGCTGAGCCTCTGAAAAAAGTAAAAGGAAAATTGTGACAGCCTAGTAGTTGTGGCACTAACTATGGCATTTTCTTCTGAAAACCTCTACCTGCAAAATTAATCAATTTAGCAGTATTTGGGTGGGTTTGCAGATTAATGTAGGCTCTAACACAGTGAGCTTGTCTTTGCTAATGCTGCAGGGTGGGGAAGCAGCTACTGGGAACTAAGATTGTCGTGACAGTGAAACCTGCATGGTAATTGAAGTTGTCTGTGTATGGAGAGAAAAGTGGTATGTGCAGTGTCTGCTTATTATGCATTGATTAATTATAGCATTCATAAATACACAGTCTCCTTGTAGGCTCAATACTAAGTTGTCTCAGTACTGGCAGATTTTAATCAGCAACACTGCACAGCCAACTCGGACGCATTCCGGCATGGCTGTGGGGAGGGAGAGAGGGAAAGATGGGAAGGAAAGTGTGTGTGAGACAGAGGTGGTGTTAGTGTGTGAGCTGAGGCTATGAGTGAGAGATTTATAGTAGATATTACTGATTGCTCCCCCAGCCCACCCCCACCAAAAAAAACCTGAAGAAAAACCCCAAAAACTCAACAGCCTGAGCTAACATGTTCCTTTCTTCTGTATGCTTATATAAATTAATTTTTGCAGACAACTGCATGAGGTTATTTTGAAAGGGAAAGGCATAAATCTTACAGTGTGTTTGTGGAGCCCCCTAAGCAGAAGGAACGCAAGGAGTTCTTGCTGCAAGTATTGCCCTGAAACGGTCTACAGTCTTGGGAATATTGCTTGAAGTAAACGACATTTAAACAGATTGGAGGGAGCTATTTTATAGGACATGAAATCTCTGAGGCCTGTTTTAGGTTTTTTTTTGGTTTTTATTTTTTTATTTTGCCAGCTCCTCCTTCAAACATCCGAGCAGCTGTTGACCGTAACAGCTCAGAAATTGTGCTTTATGAACTGAAGATTTTCTGATGTGATTAGAAAAAAATGTATTTCGTAGCATTTTTGCTTTGGAGAAGCATCTTTGCAAGGCCTGTAACAAACAAACAAACCCTAACCGTGCCCATTGTAAATTGTGTGCACTGTACCATGGGAGACTTTGCTATGTCCTCCCTTGAGCGCCTGTGCCACAAAATTAACATATCATCCATTCCAACAGCCAGGGTTCTCTGTGAACAATAGGGAAAAGCAGCCTCCTGTTCCCACAAGAGTTGCCTTTGTTTTTGTAGTGTTAACATAGTTTAATATAATAAAAGCACCCTAAAGAAAAAAAAAGGATAAAAAATCGTTTTTGTTGTGCTCTTTTGAAATTCCTGTTGATGCTTCTCACCAAGGAAGCATCCTGGGTTGAAAGCAAGGGAAGGAAGAAGAGGGGATCAGGTTTTTGCATGCATGTTCACAGAACTTTGTGCTGTCAATACCACCTTTGCATTTAACTTTGAAGTTTGGAACATTCTTTTCTGTAGACTTTAACCTCAAATGTTAAAAAGGGTGGGGTGGGGGTGAAGTCCAAGTAGGAGCAGTAGGAAGTACCTGACATGTAGGTACACATACACAGAGAACTTCTTATATTTTGCCCTAAAGGCAAGAGCAAGGCTTTTCTTTTGCTTTTTGAATCCTTGTCTACCCAACCGTTGTCTGCTACTCTTAATCTGGAGGAAGGAAAGGAGGGATGGAATAATGAGGCAAAATGACAAAACCAGCAGGTAGAGCAGAAGAGATGGGAGAAATGTTCACAGGCCTCAGCAGTTGTTCTCAAGATCAAAGCAAAATTCTTCCTGCCCTAGAAGATGTGGAAGACTCTTGCTGGGGAACTCTCATCTCTCTCAACAACACAGAGAGCTCAGTTTGCAAAGTAGGCAGCGTTTGCCTTTTACCACAGCAGAACCATGCAGAGCTCTTGTATGCTGCTCTTACCACTTCTGGCTTGGGGATGAGGGCTGCTGAAAGCTGCTCAGCTATCTCCTCTCTTCCCCCCTGAAGGGAGGCACAGCTGGGAGGTACTAGATGCCCTGCTGGGCCTGCAGTAGCTTAGCTGAGCTAATTTCCTTTAGGTTTGAGTATGATCTGCATGGTTTGTCCCTGTGGTTTCAGTGTTGACATCACTGATGAAGATTACAGGTCAAGACTCAAAGGGGAAAAAAAATGTAGAAAAAGTGCAAGACTGCAGGAATGTAAGGCTGTGACCAGCTGCTCTCAGATTTCTCTTTAGTTTCATCAGAGGGCCTAATCTTTTTATGTGAGAAGGGACACTCTCAATTCTCTTGGTAGTTGGAGGGATGGTGGCAGGCACTTTGCACAGCATAGGGGAGAATAAATAAATTGAATGAAGCAGCTTGCATTACACTGCAAAGATTTTTCATCTCCTGAAGGGCTGTGTTTTGCTAATGTTTTTGGTTGATGACCTGAAAAATGCAGGAGTCTGAAATGAGAGCCATTATTATTGTAATAATATTGCATCTCATGGTGTGCTGTTATTGATGTTATCATCTCCTGCAATTTTCAAGACGCTTCTCAAATGTCCGTGATCTGCACTTGCATTGGGAAATAAAGAGACAGGATTACCTGTATTTTAGAGATAGGATTGTTCACATTGGTCATTCATAAAATGGCCACTGGTTTTAAACAGACTGTTTTTGGGATGTTCTTGTAGAGTCTTTTCTATTAAGTAGCTTGTTGCAGTGCATGTGGGAAGGTGCAGAGGACAAGGAGAGCTGCAGACCTGGAGGCTCTGTACCGACAAGGCCATCAGCAGGACTGAAAGGGATGGCTTCAGCTGAAATGCAGCACAGTTGTGTCAGGCTCCACAAAATTAATGGCATATTTCTTAGAAAACAGCCCCCTGCTTAGATGCTGTCATTGCCTCTGACTCAGATACTGAATGCCCTATTTGGTAGGAACCCCCACCACCCTCCTCTGCATCCTGAGCACATTTTGCTAAGACTGCCAAGATACTACTCATTTTTCTAAATTTGTTACCACACAGATGGCATGAGAAGTACATTTCTGAAGGACTGAGATGCTGCAATGGGAAGCTAGGCTTTCTGGGAAGCCTAAGTCTGGCGCTTTGAGATCTCCACGTGAAAAGCATCAATATGGAAAAACACTAATGTTTCAGTTAAACAGTTTTTGTAACCAGTAGAAATCAATGGGGAATATTGAAACTCACATTCACTGGATGCTGATTTTAAAGGTTAGAAAAGAAGCCTCACCACTTGGTAAAATCATCTATTTTCTCACTATGTGGAAAGATTTTAAAATTAATGGAATTCTGTTAATCTCACCTGAACCTTGACCCTGGAACAAGGGCACATATGCTATATTACTAAAACATGGGAAAAAATAAAAAATAACCAAACAACAACAGTAAGTCCTAGTGGGATTTTGTGCACTGGGCTGTTCAGTCACTCTAAAATAGGTTGCTACTTCCCAGCCTACACAGTCTTAATTTATCCTACCTCTTCCTTTCCTGAAAATGATGTCAGAGTAAATTCTTAAAATGACAGCCCCTTGGAATTACCCTGGTACCCTAGGAAATCAGGGTTTGCCAGCTCAAACATCTCATATGATTGCAGCTGCCATGGTAACAGATGAGGAGGAGGCAGTAGCTTCTGAAGGTAATTAGGTTCCAAACCGTGGAGAGTTCTGTAGATCAAAAATAGTGGTTTAGGCCTCCCTGGGTAGCAATTGGTAGCTGTGGCCGGCTATAAAACACCACACTTAAAATAAATAAATAAATAAATGAATACATGTTTGTCTTGTGCTGTGGCTGTTGGGTTTTGGTTGCTGTTAGCATGTGACTCCAGTGCATTGCCATTTGGGAAAATCCAGACTTGAGCTGAGAAAGCAATGTGCAGCCAGCCCCTGTGGCCAAAGGGAAAGGCCTCCTTGATGTGGGCATGCTGGAGGAATTCATCTTTACTGTTCTCTAAGTTTCAGTTTTTCCAGGTATTTTGTTTTGTTTCTTTCCAGTTCCTCCCTGACCTTAACTGACAAAGAAGAAGACAGGATAATCTCTTGGGTAAATCGTATCTTGAAGTGGCCTCAAAATCTCTGAACACATGATGTGCTGAAAACCATGCAGGAAGAATCCAGGTTTATTACTGCATCCATTACTTTACTAGTGTGAAAGTGGCCACCTCCAGCCTGTCAGAGGGAAGGAACTCACCAGCCCTTGGCAGCCTTTCCACACATAGCTTTTGCCAGTGGGAGAAGACCTATGTGAAACACACTCCTGTCATCTGAGTGTTTGAGGCTTGTTGAGAGCAGCAGCTCAATTGTTAACGTGGGAGGAAGGGTTGAGCAAGGCTGGATGTGTTGCTGGCAGCAGAGTCCTGGAACCATAAGAAGGGCGCTCAGGGAAGATGCAGCTTTGGGCTCTTGGGTGGTGTTCTCTACTTTTGCTGAAACAGGTTTTGTACCATGCAAGTGTTATCCAAAGTGCCCAAAAAGCAAAGTTTAAAACCAAGCATCTGCATGCTTCCCATGGCACCTCCTGTCCATTGCCTAAATAGCTGAAGTGATAAACATCAAAGATGCTTTTGCTCAGTCTTCCTGCATCTTCCATCCACCTGAATGTGGCAGCCATAGGAAGCTGGTGCAGGAATTGGCCTACAGATGCTTGGTCTTGTCACGAGGCTTAAATCTATGCAAAGCATTGCAAGATACTCTATAAGGTTTGTTCAGGATAAGTGGACTTATACTATCTTAAGGTAACAAAGCAAAAATTTCTTTTGATTAGAAAGATGTGTGCACACTCCTTCTCTGGTTGGTTTTCTGGTTAGGAATAATGTCTGAAGGGCTGTGAGGTAAGATGGCTTTGAAGTAGTGCATCTATATCACTTTCTTTTGCTTCTTTCTTTCTTCATGTACAAAAGAGCTCAGTTAGTCTGTGCCTGAGGTCAAAATTGGGTTTATACACAGGGGATTGTCTATTCTCTAGGACATTTCAAAGCTTTCATTCAGCACATTTTTGACTGCATCGTTTGTGGAATCTTTGGAGCTTGAACTCCATATTCCGTTCCAAGACATGTAAAACTGGCTTATACCACACCCTCTGTGTGTGTATGCCTGGGATTTCTGTGCCTCTCTGCAGGGCTGGAAGCACTCCCTGCGGACCTCCCTCACCTTTGCACGCTTGCCATTTGGCATCCACAGCGTGGCTTTGCATTTTGTGTGATCACTCTGCTGATACCAAATGCAAACAGGCAAAAGATGTCCATTAGACACAAACCATTTGCTTGCCAGCATCAAAAATACAGACTGATGCGGGCAATGTTCCTGGATGATCAGTTCAATGTGGTCCTAAATTTAAGTGTGTGTTTTGTTAGAGGGATAAACTGAAGTTTATTTCAACCTCTTTGGGAAGAAGAGGGGCTGAATGACAGTTACTGAAAGCAGTGACCCAAGAGCAGGTTCTGCTATCCATTGTAATTCAGGAGAAGGATTTTATCTATCAGTAAGTGGAGTGCATAAGAAATGCCAGGCCACATTTGTGATGAAAAGAAAGGGCAGGATATGGAATTTGATTAGAGCCATCTTCTATGCATTATGTATAAGATAATACATTGGTGTCAGTTATATTGAGTAGAAGCCTTAACTCTGCTTGAGTCCTGCTGACATCGTAAACTGGGAGACAGGGAGTGGTTTATGGGCAGCAGTGGAGTCTCCAGACTGAATTATGGCCTCAGCATTCAGTCTGTTACCGAGAGTTGCAGTTGGTAGCAGGCAGTATATTACATGCTTTTACCCAGAGTAGGGCTGGTGACAAGGAAGGGAAGAACTTTATCACAGAGACACTGTGAAGAATGGAAGACTTGAGTTAAGGGCAGGACAACAACAGAGAGCTATAAAACTAATGCAAGAGAAGAAGGTAGAATTTCGAGTTTGCCAGAAGGAAAGATGCCAGGATGGGAATACAGGTTCCCCACACAGTCACTGGTTTGCCCCTGTGCCCAGTCCTGCCTCCCTCGGGGCAGGATGTGGCATCATACATAGTGGGCAAGGGACTAGCGCTGCCACTGCCATGTCTTTTTCAGTTCTTGATCCCTCAGTTAGAGATGGCCTTTCACACCAACACCCAAGATTTTTCCAGATTTTCAGCCATAATTGTAATTGTATATTTTTGCTGTCTGTATAAATGGTCAAATCCGTTCTGAGTCTCATTAAGTCCCTGGTCATGGTGACTTTTAGGTGCTCTAAGTCCATCAGGATAATAGTTTACTGTGTCAAAAAGTAATGTTAGTTCTTAATTTCATTGCCATCCTTCCTCACTGTGGAGACAGAGGCATCCAAGATACCTTTGCCATTTCTGTTCCTTAGCTTGTATTAATTTGACATATGGCTTCTAACCTTTCTATTTTCCAAGGGAGATGATCTTACAAATATTTCTTCTTATGGGACATGGTATGGATTTTTGCTACAAGTGTGTGAAGGTTCTTGTTGTTCTCCCTGAATACCCTTCATTTTTAAGCAAACCCAAAAGGACAGAAGAGGGAGAAAAAAAATTGTGATAAATTTGAGAATTTGCGGTCATTTCTCTCCATAAAGCCTGCGTCTGCTCTTCCTTTTCCCAAGTGACTTTGAATTACACAGAATGTCCCTTTTGACTCAAGAGTATTATACTCACACAAATACAGTTGTGTCCTTCCCCAAAAGGCCTGCTCTGCTTCTGATAAATTTTTACTTCTCTTGGTTGCTTGGAACAGATTGTTCCACTCAAATGATTACAGTGGTGCCAGCTAGTACTGATGGAAAATCTGGTCCTTGATACTAGCAAATGTGTGGAGTAAAATATCAGTGTCCATTAGGCTGGAGGGGGCAAGGTTAGTTCTGGGAAAAGTATAGTACTTGTTATAGGTGTCCAGCTTCTTAGTCATACACAGTGGGGCACTATAACCTTGTCACAGATGTTGGTGGACTGGAAGTGTGCTCAGGTTGGGATCTCAAGTGGTCTTCCCATGGGTCATGGAAAATTTCATGTACAAATGCAGATGAGTCATTGTCGTCATTGATATTTCAGGGAGCAAAGAAGATGTCTTTAAACACCCCAAGCCTTCCAGTGTCAGAAGTGCACACTGGCACCCTTTTTAATTTTTGGCAAGGTTGCTGACAGCTGAAGACAGGCATCTAATATCCAAGACACCTTAAAAAAACCCCCAAACCCCTTAATGATGCATATACACAAAGAATATAGGTCACCTTCAATGCAGTGGATTAATCAGAGCTCTGGAAAACAAATTTTGTTTGATTAGCTGCACTTGTAGCTAGATGGAAAGTTAAAGCCAGGCACCAGAGAATGCAGAGCAGTGCCTGTTGTGATGGGCTGCAATCCAGAGAGGTTTGGTGCCTCTGTAGCTGTGCATGTGACAAGAGCTGTCTGAAGTCAGCATGGAGGTAGAAGCCTTCCAGGAAATCTCCACAGGGAGAAAGAGAGGTCTCTCCTCATTTTTGTGGCCTGGATGGCATCCAGGTGATAAAAGCACCCAGTGGTTCACCTCACCAAATCACTGGGAGTCAAGGGGACCTAATGGTAACACACCCACCACCACCACATGGGCTGGTGAGCCAAGCATCGTAATCACTGCTTCCCCCGTGTCTATTGATTGTGGGGGAAGTCTTCTATGCCCAGAGGTGGCTGAAGGGAAACTGAAGTTGCAAACACTTGGCAATTATTTAAAAACCGAAAGTACTCTATACGATAAAGGGAAAGAGGATGGAGGTTTTGTTGTATAGTGCTTAAAAGGCACTTTGTTGCATCAGCTAACAGATTCCATGCCAGCTGACACAGTGTGCCCCAAACATGTTTTTTTATCAGGAAACTTTGGTTTGGAGTAGAAACCTCCTATACATAAAGTAATCCTTTGGAATAACTGTGCTAGTTAGGGCAAATTAGGGAGGAAAACTCCAAATGGGGATTTCCCCAGGGAAATGCCCCTCTCCACCAACTGGTCTGGGAAAAGGAAAAAAAATTCCTTGGAGAGAAGTGGAAAAAGCTGTTTATTTAACAGAAATTGTATCATATTAAATAATAAAACCTCTTGCTGTTCAATGGGATGGCAAATCTAGGAAGAAAAGTCCTTTTCATGTGGTGTAGCTCGGCTCGCTCAGTTTCTTATCAGTCCCTCTGGCGCTGGAAAGTGCCGAGGCCCAGGCCCCGGTGGGCCACAGGCGTGAGCTCCCGGGGTTTGGCTGGGTGTTCAGTCCAGAGCAGGCTTGCACAGATCCAAGAAAAAAAGGAAAAAAACAAAGGTCCAGGGAACTCCTCTGCCTCAGCTAGCTAAAACTAACTAAAAACCAGAGAGAAGCTCTGTCCCGCTGTCTGTCCGTGCTGCAGACACCACAGTCCAGGAGCGAGATGTGTGGGAGTGATGTTTTTCTTTAACACAAACTGAGCGCTTCTTCTTCCCCCTCTCTTGCCCTCAAAGCCAGTCTTAAAGGTGCAGAACTTAATATATAACATAAACCAGACGACTGGGGATACCAGTATCATAAAGTCACCCCAGGACAATAACCCATGTATTAGTGCTAGTACTGACAATAGATGAAATAAATTCCTTTATTCCTTTCTCCATATCTTAAATTTTAAAGGTCTAAAAACACTTAAAAGCACCCATTAGAGCCACGGGCCTGACTCCCAGTGAACTGGCATGAGTCCTGAGGTCTCAATGTCCAGAAATTTCTTTTCAAAATGGAAGTTCACTCTTAGATGGCTCTAGTGCCTTTTAATATTTTGCTCATGATCTAATTTGGATCTTAAGTATACCAATTTGGAAACAGCCTGCCTGACATCAAGCTATGAGTTTTTAAACTCATATGGTTTAATAAGATTAACTTGCTGCAGTTCTGATACAGTCTTCAGTGAAAGCTTATTCAAATTAAGAATCAGTCAGAGGGGAAGTAGCCTCAAGCATAAAGTAGGAGTGAGGTGGTGCCAAAAATCAGGGCTCCAAGAGGCTTTGTTGTCTCAGCCTTCGCTGAGAGCAGAAACCTTTACTGCCAAATTAATGCACTAAGAGGGGAGGGGGGAAAAAGCATAATTAAGAGATTAAAACCCAATATTCCCTTTTTCAGCTGTCATCTTTAGAGATGTACACAAATATGCACCCATAGAAATGTATACATAGTTCAATTTTTTATTTTATTTTTGAGACTCCAGAATATGTATTAAAATATGTGGGAACTCTCTTACATGTCTGCTTGAATTATGGAGAATAATTCACAAAGTACAGCAGGGCTACTAAAATGAATGAATAAATAAGTGAGTTTAAGTGTATACCTGCCAAATCTGTGTTTTGGGGCTCTTCTGCAAAAAATAATTAATTCATGCATTTTAATCATGTTAGCTTCTTCCAGTGTTTCCTTGCATTTCAGCAGCAGAGTATCTCCGCCATGAATTTAATTTCCTCAGTGTTGGTACGGGAAATCCTGATTGTGTTTCCTCTTTTAACACAAGGTTACATATTAATCCCCTTCCTCCCAGGGGGACACCCTCAAGTTTGCCAAATTCTGTGTGATTTCCAAATGTGCACCATATTGATAACATGTATATGGAATCTGGGCCCTTCTGGTTCTGATTTAAATTCTGAGCATGTTGAGCATTTTTTCTTCTTCCATGAAGAGGAAAACTCTCAGCAGAGTTTCCATGCATAATTTCATTCCACTGTTTCAGCAGGAATAATGCAGCTGTGAAAGAGGAATGTGAAATCAAGAGCATATCACTTTTTGAATATCACAAATTTTATTAGGGGCCTTACAGGAAGGAGGAAATCTATAGGACAGATTGGTCACAGTCCAGTGTTGCTCAGCAAGAAGAGAAACAAAGCTGCAGTGCCTGTGGTGCTAATTTAAAGTTGTGTTTAGCATTGGCTACAGGAATGGCTGAAGGGCTTAGCTGTGAATATGAGGCCCTGAAGTAAACACTGGGTAATTTTGAAATCCCTGTGCTGCGAGAGGAGCCATCATCAGTTGTTGGTGGTCCATGGGAGGGCTTAACTGGAACAAAATCATACAAAAATGTGTGGACCACCCAGGAGAATAAAAAAAATTGAGACACTGAGATTTGCAGGGGTATGTCTTTTGTAAAGGTGATGAAAGCATGTCTGTCCTGTCTTTTGTGGCATTTAAAAATACATTGAAAATAAAGGTGGTGGCCTGCTGGTATTGGTTGCCATATGGTATAGCTTGGTCATTTTTATCTGGGTAAAGCTATTGCAGTAAAGGTTAGCTTGCAAAAGAAAGAGTAGCCGGAACATTTTCCTTCTGGAGAAGTATACAAAATCTAGTTTGGTTACATGAAGTATTTCTCTTCTTGCTATGCTTCCTTCCCTCTCCCAGATGGCTATTGGCAAAATAGACAGGATACAGTATGATGTTTTAAGTACAGGCATTTCTTTAATGTGCAACACTTGGCATGTTTGTATATACATTTAGAGTGACTGCATATATGTAGAGGGGGTGTACGTATGAGAAAGTACAGCAACATGTGCACAGAAAAACAGCAAATGACAGCCTTTTTTAAAGAGAAAACAGCACAATTCTTGCCTTGCGCTTGCACAAAGAACAGAACTGATTTAATAGCAAGAAGGAGCAGAAGCAACACACAGTCTCTTGAGAGCTGATAGCAGTAGCAGCATCCACAAGATCCCAAAGCTATTGCAGAAGACTAGCAAATCTAAATTGTATTACGATGTAGATGTTGGTCATATGGGTTTCTTCAAAACTGCAAAGAAAGCAAGAAAGTTATGTTGCCCTGGATATCTGTTAAGCCCATGCTTCAATACCATATATAATGCTGAAAAATTGTGATCTTAGTATTCCACACAGTCGTCATGACTTTCAGCTTGGCACCTCCAAACTTTTATGACAGCTAATCAATGAGCTCACACTGTGACTGTATATCCCACTTGTGCCCACTGCGTGTAAGACCACAGTAAGCAAATGGGGTCCAAGGGAGCTGGCTTCGTAACATGCCCAAGAAACTAGCTTTTGACTTCCAGCTGCTTAAATTTTTCCTTCTTACCCAAGCTTAGCATTTGGTTATCATCTTATTATCATCTTCTCATCATCTCATTATTAGGCATCAGAGATAGCTGTAACTCTTGCTTTAATACTTGACATTTTCTCCTGTCTTTACTTTCTGCTGGACCTTTTTCTTCTTTCTAGGTGCTTCTCAGTGTCCTTTTGCTCCTAGGTGATCACTCTGTTTTCTCTGAGTAAACTGAACTATTGTTCGTTATTTCTAAGTAATGCTTGTGTCCTTTCTTTAAAACGTGGTTACAGGGACTCTTACTAGGCTGTGTGGAGGTGTAGGTCCTGTACTGCCCTCGAGTGAAGTCAGAGTGCCCTGATTTGGAGGTGCTCAGGATCTGCTGTGTTCCAAGCAGCCTTTGTGTGGCTGCACCAGCAAGTGCCTCCCTTGGGGATAGCACGCCCTGGGAGGGCAGTTCTTATTTGCAGTGTCTTCCTACTGCCAACATCATGTGGGGAAGCAGGTGGGTAGATAACAAGCTCTTTGCTTGTCCTCCTTTGGCACTGAAGAGGCAATCTGTATTTTGCTGGGGAATGTCATGTAGCTGGGAATTCTTTGAAGTTGTACAGTCAGCCGGTATGGAATTAAGTTAATATTTTACAGTGCTTTTGTTCTGTGACTGTGTCCAGCCCCTTCAATCTTCCCAGATCCTAATGAGGTGAGTCCCCTGACTTTTGCTGGTCTGTGCATGTGGCTCTGCCAGCGCTAGCAGATCAATCTGTGTTTGTATTCCTGGCCTTGAGTTGTGCTCTGAGATGGCAACAACCTGAGCGTGGAGACTTTCGCTGCCATTTCAGCTCAGCTTTGAGTAAGTGTCATGTTTTGCTGAGGCTCTGAGTAACCTGAGATGGTGTGCAAGGCAACGTGAGCAGCAGAGCAGGGTGAAAAGTACAGGACTGCATGCACAGGAAGCAACCCCAGATTTGTTTGGAGCGTGGGTGTGATCAGTGATACTTCTTTAGTGTTTTGGAGTGTGAAGAACCTGATTCTGGAGGGTCTGGGGTAATGCGAAGCAGTATTGAGATTTAGTAGCTCAGTTCAACTGAGAACATTTCCTGAATCATGGTGGTCATCTTTGCAAGCAAATGTTCGTGGGATCCAGGCTATCACTTTTGCAAGTCCCCTGCTGCAGTTTTCAGGAGGCCACAGATAGGGCAGAGAAGGAAGAGGAATGTGCTGGCTATAGGGAGGATGAGGAGCATTTTATAGTGAAACCTTAATTCCAGGAATTGGCTTTCTCTCTCATGTAGTAAATTCATTAGTCATGTAGAGTGAGGAAGTTGATTTATGGCTATTAACTATATTGAATTGACAAAAGTAGCTTCTTGAAATTTAGTAGCCAAAATTAAGGCCTCTCAGGCATTAACAGATTAGACTGCTTAAAACAATTTAATTATTTATTCTGTGCAAATGGGATAGGATATTTCTAGAGTGATGCCTGTACTGCCTTAGACATATTTTAGTATACTTGTGATTAAAGGGCTGTTGGTAAATTCTGCTAATTGACTATTGGCACAGAGTGGTAGAGAAAAGGAAGGGCCTTGGCTAAGACTTAATAATTTTTAATTTTGAGGATTTAATTAAAAAAAAAAAAAGAAAAAAAAAAAGAAAGAAAGAAAAAAAAAAAACAGTCTGGTTTGAGCTAATGCTCTCTGCTTCTGTCATCTTCTGCTTCCCATGAACCCTGTCAGCATCTATTCATACAGGAGTTAAAGGAGCAGAAAGCACAGTATGTCTGTGTTAAACAGTATTATGCATTTATAATGCTATTTTTATTGCTGTAGTATGTGGATCAGGTGAGGTCCATCATGATAGCATCTGCATATACATCATTCCCCACCTGGAGACCTTAAAATATCAGTGTATTTTTTTTTTTCTTTTGTGGGTGATCATGGTACACAGTCATATCATCTCCAAAGGAAATGACTGTGCTGTAAGTGGCTCATCCTTAAGTGCTATCCTACCCAGAAAGAGAAGGAAATAATTAAGATGACATGAATTATGTAGAACAGACTTGAATAAAGAGTGACAGAAGGGCTGGCTTTGACAGCTGGATGTTAAATGAAATTTGTTTCTGTTGTTATAGATGCATAGCCTTTTCTTAAATGTATAATTTATTTAGATTTATTTAAGGGGTAGAGGAAAGAAACAAGAAATCCCTGATGCGGAGAATTGAAATAATGAGTTGTTATACAAACATAAATAGTCATTACAAAATTTTTTATTGGTCTATTTTTGTTGTATTTATAAGGGCATTTTAAGACTTCTTGAGTCTGCATTTTACATGCATGCAAATACATGCTACATTTTACCCAGCAATCCTTACTGCGTGCTTAATTGAGTTGATAGCAAAAAGACATGAATGCTCTTGACTGCTTCAGCTTGGCTCTGGGGAGAGAATGAATTTTTCATCTTTTCCAAAAGAGAATTTGTCCTGAATGACTGTTTCTCAGATTATGTTTCATTGCTCATACCTCTATGAAGGATGAAGCTGTAGGTGTGGGAAGGCTTTCTACTCTAAGCTGCAGGAACTTTATCTGTGAAGTTGAAGCATCTACAAAGAAGTACTTAATTGTGTTATAATTGGGGTGTGAGTGCATGTGGATATAAGGGTAGGGGAAAAAAGGGCTGTTTCCCCTCCAGAAAAGCTTTCAGATGGTCGGCTGGTGTAGAACTGATCCTCTGGTTAGGATGGTAGAATGCTTTACTGATGTGTCCAGCAACACTGCTGACCAAGGATTTATGGAGGGATGGGAGGAGTCACCTCTGGATTTGTTAGACCGGGTCACAGAGGAACTCATTTACTATTTGCTCATGATTTTTCCACTTATGCTATATGTAAATATATGCTATTACTATAAATTCTAATTTTTGTCAAGACCTTTTTTTTTTTTTCAAAATTCTGAGTGTTCTGCAGACCATACTTATTTTATGGAGGTTAAGCTGAAGGAGTGCTTAGGACTCAGTAGTCCTGAAGCAGGCAATTATCGTAAAACTTAAGTTCAGAGGAAATTCTTGTCTCCTCTCCTCTGATTATTGCTATCCTGTTTTACCATATATAAAATTATGCATGTTTTTATATATATATATATATTTTTTAATTTTCCCATAAATTGTCTTGGAGCTTTTGGGCACCCCTGGGGAAAGCAGCAGAGGTTTCTCTTCTCCTAACCAGCAGCCTTGCCGGGTCTGTGCATTTGCTTTTCTCAGCGTGAACGCCACCTGGGGTTTTTAAGGTTTATATATCTGCTAAGTGTAGAAAGAGATCTCTTTCTGCCTGTCCATGGCATTTGCTTTTCCTCTAGGTTGTTTGGGATCAATTGATGTCACTGATCTTTCTGCTTCTGCTGTTCCCGTTTGTTGCAGATATATTTGATGCCTTTGAGTGCTGCTGACAGCAGGATTCTCTGATAATCTGTATCTCTGGATGATTGCTTAATTGCCTCTATGACACTCCCAGAATATGGTCAGGAATTTGTCACTTTGGTCTTGAAATTCATACAGTATGCAGTTTGCACACAGGTGTTTTGTGGCACTTACAGAGAACTCAAAATTGAGCCTCCTTCTTTTCTATTTTTTCGGTAGACTCCCAGAATTGTCTCTGAAGTTGCTCTTGCATGGTGGAGCTAGTTTGAAGTTTGGGAGGCACACAGGCAGCAGGTGTGAGGGATGATGGCATGGCCAAAAACTCCGATTCCCTCTCCCATGCAGACACACCATTTGCAGACTCAACAGAGGAGCGAGGGCAGCTTCCCACAGCCTCCTTCCACCCAGAAACATGCAATGTGTGGGTCACTGAATAATGCTCATTCTTTGTTGCCCTAAAATGAAAACTAGAGACCTACTCAGGTCAAGAATTAAGTTGCAGAAAGGGTAATTCATTGTTATGTGCTTGGGTACCTCGGTTGCCTGCACTGGGTGACAGAACAAATGAGAATTTCAGCAGGGCAGCAGGAGCAGAATTGTATGGTCAAAGCCTCTGGCATTTCTTATGTTCCTACAATTTTTTCTTGTGTGCCTTCTCAGAAACAACCTGAAGAAAACAGATTTTCTCTCAGTTGAGTTGTGCAGTAGATTCTGTTTTCTGAAACAAGAAGCAATGCCATTCAAAAAGCCGTTCCTATGATTAAAAAGTTGATTACCTCTTTGTGTGTCTGGATCTATACCATGCTTTAGAGGACTGATTGACGTGCAAATACAGTGTGAGAATTATTCTTTAATCATTGTTTTCCTGATTATGTTATTCCTCAATGAAAACTGTTCTTTCAGCTTGTCAGGAGATAAATGCCACCTTGAGATCACAGCCCTGTGGGCAATTCCCCCAGGGCTCAAGGGAAGAACTGGGTTTCTAGTCATGAAATGCAGAAACTGCTGGCAGAGATTTTGTCCCCCAGTGCCCTTTTTTCACAAGTCAATGAGTCCATTTGGGAGAATCACGGATCTTTCCCATGCCAGTGATGATGACTTTGTACCAAGTGATCACAAAGTGGGGCAACAGCAGCGTTGACAGCAGCTGCTCAAGGGTAGCACAGCGCTAGGAGAATATCTCCCTTGCATTGGAGACCCTTGGCTGGGCCCAGTGGCATAATCAAGGCAGCAGGAGAGTTTGGGCATCCTCATGGAAGGAGGGTTACTGAGACCAAGCCGGACAGGAAGGCTGGGTGTGACAGCAATCTGCTGCACTGAAGCTGTAACTCATCCCTTTTCTCTATCATTTCCAGACACAAGGCTTTTGCCCTTATAATATGGCAGGTATTGAATAAAGTAAGGACGGGGCAATTCCTCCTCTGCAAGCCATTTTAATGTGTGCTTTGGATCAATAGAAAGAATGAAATGCTAGTCAGTGCAGAAATTCTGGGAAGAATGTGTTGGGAGGACTGACACCATAGATACTAGAGGAATAAATTTGCCTCTTGGCTCTCCAGAAGCCAAAAGACAGTGTGACTCAATGAACATAATAAGAAGAAATGTACTAGCAGGTTCCGTTCAGACTTCTGAAGATGCCTTTTGTGTGCTGAATCAGTGTTTAGATCAGTTTTGTGAGCAGGGAGGAGTCCCCTGGATAGCTGTTTGAAACTATTACTGCCAATAACTTATTTTTCTGCTCTATTTTCTGCTTAGATATTGCTTGATGTGGAAATGGGTGCTATAGATTTGTTTTAGCATTCATTTATATGGGAGAGGTTACTTGTGAACAGTAAATAACATTCTGTTTCCAAAGAAATACTAGAAAATTGGATGTATGTGACATTCTTGTGTATTAAAATGCATGGTTACATCAATAGATGCCAAAGAAACATATTGGATAATCTGTAAAATTCACATGGTATCCTTTTTATCACCATTTAGAGGGTAATGGGGAAGAATGACAGTGTCTATATTAGGAGACTCTTAATTTTAATTAATTGTTGTGATTTTTCTGTACATAAAGACTTGCATCTGTGTTACATAGCTCTTTGGTCTGACAAGTACTTTTGGCTCTTAGAAAAATTTTGATTCAAAGAATACTGTATAAGCACCTTTGAGAGAGAAGAAATGTACATGAAAGCCTGATGAACAACTGGATCATCTTGCACAATAATGCATGGGGTTTTTTTGTTTGTTTTTTTCTTGTTTGTTTGTTTTGTTTTGTTGGGGTTTTTTGGGGGGGTTTTTTGGTGTTTTTTTGGGAAGGTTTCTTTGGAAGTGAGGGAATTGCTGCAAGTGCTGCCTGCTATGTGTTGTGTACTAGCAAACTGAATTTAGAGAATGATGAGAGATCCAAGGCATGTAGCAGGCACAGCTTGGAAGCAGACAGGTTTGGTCACTGTAAAAGTGGGGGATAACAAGGACAGAAGGCCACAGCATGGCTGAGAGAGATTTCTAGGAAAGTATTTTAGAAAGGAGCTTGGAGAGTTGATCTGAGTAAGAAGAGGGGGAAATCTTGTGGGTGAAAGCAGAAGCACTCACTGGTGAGGATGCAAACCTCGATGTGGATCATCAGGCACATAGCTCAGTGATACTCTGTGTCCTCTGGGGCATGGAACAAAATGGAGGCCGTCCCTTCCTTCCATCACATCCCAAATTAGATTGTGCCCATGAGGGAGCTGTAATTTAATTAACTCCGAACCTCAGCATCGCCGAGACACTGGAGTGGCTTCGCAAGCATCCCTATGACTTCACTGTGCATTCGTTATCCCAGCCTGCTCTCCTGTCACACCTCTCGCTTTCCAGTTGATAAGAGCCTCTGCCTTTCCATTTGGTCAATTAAATGCTGTAAATTCTGCAACGAGGGGCAAAGCATTAAATTTCTCAAGTGTGTCTGTGTGTCTTATCGTGGAGCCACTTGCATGTTGCTAACAGTATTTGATTCATACTGAAGGAAAATTGATGACCTGAATCCTCCTCACATAACAACTTCATTGTTAACATCTCTTGTTCTCAGCCACCTCCCCATTTTTTTTTTATGCCTTTCCATTCCATTTATCAAGCGTGCTTTCAGCAATCAAAGGCTAGAAAATCGCTTTTGTTCTTGGGCAACGTATTCTGTATCATTTTATCAAGATGCGGAGCTCCTAATTCTCTGAAGAAAAGCTCAAGAAGTGGGAGCTGTAGCTCATCACTGTCTCCCATGTCACGTTAACGGAGGATTGCAGCCAAGGTGACAACAGAGCATTCCCAGTAAAAGAAAGCTCCCTCACATGCTCAAGGAGCCGTGGGTAAAATAACCTTTCTCATTGCATCAGTGTTCACTGCCGAAACGCACAGCCTCAGCTCTGGCACATGGTAAACTGCTCAGGGAGGAGGCTTTCAAATACCTGACCTGGGAGATGTAGAAGGACTGTGTGTGGATTTAAAAGAATAAGGAATATCAAGGGAGTTGATAGATGAAAGAATACAGGCAATTAAAACTGGTCAGGCAGCATCAACACGAGTTCAAATAACCTCCTGCTTTACTGAGGGCAGAATCCGAGGGTGGATTTTGTAGCCTGAGTTGTCTGGCTCTTTGTGGTCAGGCTGCTCTCACCATTACTACTTGCTATATTTTGTTCATGCTTTTCAGATTAATTCTAACTCTTTTCTATTGCATAATACACCTGGTATTAGTCCCCTGTTTATGGAGACTCAGAAATGGGTTAAGCAGATTTAGGAAAATACAGGAGTAGCTAAGGATGCAGTTAGCTGTGGAATGGACCCACACATAATTTCACTATGTGTTCAAAGGTGTCTCTAAGGCTTTTTTTATGTTGTTCTTTCTTAAATGAGGCTGATTAATAACCCAACTAAACCCAACCTTTTTTTGCTGTGTGCTTATAGTGACAAAACATTTGACTCTAGCATTTTGAGAGATTTGGGAATTACAGTTTGTACAACCTCCACCCTAGATGAAGAATGGTGGCATTGGTTTGAGTTCTATTTTGACAACTGAAGAGAAGGTGGCATGTCATTTTCAAAAGCAGTTTTATTGGGAAATAGCAGTGAGACTTGATTATTTTGCCAGACCCTTTAAAGATGGGCTGGTTCACATAACAGCTCTGAACAGGATCTGAGCCCTTTGGGGAACTTGGCCCAGGAAACACAATAGTCCTTATTCATAATCTGGAGCTGACTATTTCAGATTTACACAAGCAATATGTATGCAATTGCTGTTTATTGGGAAGAGGATGGGGGAAAAAAAAAGAAGCATATAAACGTAATTGAAAGTGTCTGTCTGCTGGTCACCATTTCAGTGTCAGGTCTGCCTGCTGTACTGCCACTGTAGTGCACAATGGGGAAGGGTGAGATGGTAGCTGATGTCAACACAGTTATGGTAGTAAAAGAGGAGGAAAGTAAGAAGATGAATGAAAAAATAAGTTTTTCACTGTCTACTTTAAATACCTTTGGTTATCCCTTGCTTGCCTGCTGTAACCTGACAGCTTTCACTCTGTGGAAACTGTTGTCCTTGTAATCCCAGTAACAGTCAAGATCTGCCTCTTGAGTTATTTCTCTCATCCTGGCTGCTTGATACTGCAGCCCTCCCAGAAAAGCAGGAGAAACTCCTTGAAATAAATTACCCATCACCGTTATATGATTGACTCTATTTTTGTCCTACTTTTTTCTCTCTTAAATGCTCTGGGTAGTTCAGCCCCTAAAGAGAAACTCCTCTGACACTAATCACTTCCCATCCATCCAGACATTTCATCTGGTAGGTAATACAGTTCGATAGCTTGAAGATGTATGGCATGGAAATTATTGGGAAATGGTCAGAAATTGCATTTGATGGTTTGCCAGCTGGGATTTTTTGCTTCAGTCCATTTGGGTTTGTCATGGTGATTTTGGAGCATTTGATTTCCTTCTAGTTAGTGAGTTTTGGTTTATTCAAAAGTGTTTCTAAAATTTTGAGATACTGGTTGCATTCATCCAGGTGTCAGGGAAGCCTAGATACCCTGAATAGTCTTCCAGATGTCTTAATATGACAGCAGTCTTAAACTAGCAACCTTTTCATTTCTGTAATGTTTTAAGTTAAAATAAACAGATTTTTCAATTGGTGCTTTCACCCTGTCTTGTTTTCTGATCATCACAACAGGCTGCATGTACATTCTGCATTAAAGTTTCTTGGTGTCAGAGTTTTTAGGTATTTCTTGCTAATTGTTGTTTAACTTGCCGTGGTGCTCTCTTCAAAATATCCTGGGATCCAGACTCTGATCCAGCCCACCATGCTGGCTTTTAATCCCTTCACACAGCTAACTTCTCTCTCACTCTTTTCTGGATATCAGAGCTAATTACCCAGAGTCATAGACATAATTGTGCTAGAATGCTGGAGAGAGGGGTGGTTTGGTGTGCACTGGAGAACACATAAGATGGAATTGAAATAAATTCTCTCATAGGTCACTTACTTTGAAGTATTCTTGCAAACTTCAAGTCAGGACCCCAGCATACCCCATTTTCTATTTCCACGTGTTGTATATACATATGTCTTTTCCTCTGACATAGGTCATCAAGCTGAGCTGTCAGGTATGTCTTGTTATGAGAGAGTCACTTATTGGAGCAATGAATTGTCTTCACTGAATTAATTTTCACTCCAACAGGGTTTTCAATGAAAGTTTACAGACACTATAGTTTAGGCAGGCAGCCAATGCAGAAGGGATTTCTGTTTGTATTTCTTTATTTCAGTGCCAAAGGAGGATTAGCTTGTGCTGAAAGGGTTAGAGAGGTGAGCCAGAAATGCTTGACCTAGTCTTTACTAGACATTTGCTCATTATTTTCTTTTGAGCATTCTGAAAGGCCTTCCTCACACGTGTGGGCAAGAACAGGTTAAAAACCATGTAGACCTGCCAAAGCTTTACAAATCTCTTTACTAGCTTTATTAAACCAAGCTAAAAGAAAACCTCTGTATCTTTTTTCCCTTTTATTCCTTTAACACCGCCCTCCATCCCCCAGCCCTCCTCCCTCTTGCCCCATAGGATTTTGTTTTTTCTTTCCAGCCCACACATCTGTAAGTGCCTGCTAGGTACAGGAGACACATTTTCATGGTTCGTTAGCTTGGCTTTCCAACCCCGGCTTGTCAGTGCCCCCGACTCTGCAGAGCATTCAGAGCTTTGTTGGGTTGCTTGTGATGGTGTTTGGATGAGTGCTGCAAGTTTTCTGTAATATATCTGGTAATTTACTTGAATGTAGCATGAGCTGGAAGATGGGAATGAGCTTTTGATCTCTGACACTGTGATATCAGCAGGGGAGAAAATAAAAAACACCTCAGAGTCAAGATGTATTAAATTAGTTGGGAAGTAAATTGACAGAGAGTTGGCGACAAATACATCATCACTAACCCTTTGAGTAAAGTGTGGGTATGTTCCAGCAGTGGAAAGTAGTTTGCCCTGAAGCTTTTGTCTAAGAAAACTGACTAGTAATAATAAGAGCAAAAGCTTAGCACTTCCATATCCAAGAACTTCTTGGGGGACATCACAGCATTGTCTCAAGAAAATGGAAGTTGTTAATACATTAGGGAAGTCACATCTTATTTGGCATTCTTAACTATTTATTTAAGGCTCCTTTAACTATTTATTTAAGGCTCCATCCTCAACTGATACCCTATCAGGTTGCCATTTGAGCAAAAAGCTCTCCATGCCTCTCTTTTTGTAAGTCAGTTTGTTTTCCTATTTCTCTGAGCTATGCAATAAATGTAATGCAGTTCATTTAACGACCACAACACTGCAGGCTGCCACCACTGTCAAATGGACTAGCACAGGAAGCCTTTGAAATCTCCACAGTGTTTTGATGATAGCATGCCAAGTATAATCATCAAGCTACACTGATCCTAAAAAATCCACCAGCCCTTAAACCTAAGCGAAAATGCCACGTGTTTCCATTATCACCTGTCAATGCACTGGGAATCCCCCTGCTTCACCCTTTGGAGGAATGTGAGCACTCCTAAGATGTTAAATCTGTTTTGTAGCATAAGTTACTAACCTAATTTCTGTATCCACTGGCTTTTGTTGAGGTTCCTGAAGTAGCTATTCAACAAGCGTGCATTGAAATCCTTTTGAATCACTTCCTAGAAGCTCTTCCTAGAATCCTTTCCCAAAAGGCTGCTCTTAGGGCAGATCTGAGACATGGTCTAAATAACTTGTGTGCAGATTTCTTCTGCACAGAATCTGACAGCATCTTTTTGGGAGCAGTAGTGGGACGGTAAACCCTGAATGCGTTGCGACAAGGAAATGTGGAACAAAATGATATAACTTAAATTCAGGCCAGGAAGCCAGAACACATCAAGGAGCAGCTGTGAGTTCAGGGAAATGTGCTGGGCACAGAGGGGAGCAAACAGGGATGCGAAGCAGAAGGAGGATCAGCAGTTACACCACTTAGTCAAGTTGTTGTTCCACAGAGGAGTACATAGGATGTGTCCACTCTTTGTAAGCAGTTTGTGTGCTTGGTTCCCCCTCAATCTGCATGTGTTTGTTTTCTTCACAAGGATTCCGCTCTGTTTAATAAGATCAAACTCAGTTACTGAACTATGGACTTCCTCCCTTTAACACTCCATGTGCCCAGGTTTCCCAGTAGTCTGCCCGGAACACAAATACCTGGGTAATTTAAACAGGTGGCCATTTGCAGCACATTTACTGCAGTTGTTACTGATAAATAATAGCCTCAGCTTGCAAACCCCAAGAATATCTAATTTGTTTGCCTGCCTGCAGTGGGTTGTCTTCTGTGAAGTATATAGATAATCTTGCAGTCACAAGCCAGAAAAAAAGTAAGTTATATCAATTTATCCACTCTAGTCCTGGAAGCACTCTCAAGCTATTTGCAGGATCAGGGCCATCATTTGCTCCTGTGAGGGCACCTGCTCTGTACCAGCTTTAATGATATCCTAGTTTTGCAGAGAGGACAGGAATCCTGGAGCAGTTTTTTGAAGCTTCCAGTTGGTGATTTTATTTCCACCTTTATCAAACTGGCCATTTTCTTCTCCGTAATCTCTAGCTGATGAAGGCATATAGGATTTGACCATTTTGATTTTTGCAATAATATGTTTACACTGGGTATTTAAAAAGCTTGGATTTTAATGCAGAGTTTGGTGTTTGTTTTGCTTTGTTTTGTTTTTTTTTTGCAAAACTCTCCTATCAGGTATGACAGATTTTAGGAAGAATGAGTCCTAATTTTCATTGATAATTGATTTGAGTTTCTTTATCATCACAGTACTAATCTTAGTAAGTGTGTGCTCCTTAGTAAGTGTGTATTCAATACATCCAGGGATGGGGTATCCACAGCTTTTCTGAGCAAACTGCCAGTGCCTCAGCACTTTCACACTAAAGAATTTTTTGTCAAATATGTAATCTAAATCTAATAATCCTCATCTTAAAGCCATTCACCCTTTTCATACCCCTACAAGCCATTGTTAGAAGTCCCCCTTCCGGTCTCTTGCAGCCCCCTTTAGGTACTGGAAGGTGGCTAGGTGGTCTCCCTGGAGCCTTCTCCAGCATGAGCAGCCCCAACTCTCAGCCTGTTGAGAAGTTACATCAAACAGTTGCTCAATGAATGTAGTAAAAGAGTTTGCCTGAATTTGTACACATCATTTACACCATTGAAGTTTATTATATCATTACTACTACAAACTTGCATTGGCATTACCAAATTTATGGATGACAAGTTGACAGATGGAGAGAGGAATTTGGTTGCAACCGCATTTTTTAAGTATGCCAGACAAAAAATGAGAGAGATAATTCAGTTGAACATTATTCCTTTTGCACTGTGGGATAGGAAGTTTCTTTTCTTTGATCTTTGAAAACCTGTTTCCCAATAGATATTCTCAGATGCCTTCTGGGGAGCACGGAGTTGTAAACCTTTTGTCTGCCTAGAGACATTTAAAAAAAAATCATAAAGCAAATAACCAGCAAAAATGCAACATGCTTTGCATGTAAAAGCTGAACATTTGTGCTAGAACTGTATCTATATCACAGGAAATGAGTCTTGATGGAAGTTGAATCTAAAAAATTATAGACAGTTAAATTGCAAGCATTTTTTGATACTATATTTGATATATTGCCCATACCAAATGCAAATACAATACAATACAAATGCAAATACAATACAATACAATACAATGTAAGCAAATACAGTCTTTCTTTTGAAGACTTCCGACCATTTGGTTGACAAAATTATTTCATATTTGTAAGAAAACTGCTTTATCTAGTTAGTTTGAGCTGGTGAACGCCGAGGGCTCGTCAGTAGAGTTGGTAACCAGACTTTGAGTGATTCCAATTGTCAGTACATTGTGCAAGACAGCAGTGTGCAGTTGCCTCTGTGGAGAGTTATACTTTGTTAAATATTTCAGCTGTATTTTGTGTTTCTTGACTAAGCTCCCATTGGGCGAGAACTGCATATTGAAATTCACCTTGTGGTTTGAGCCTGATCTCATTCTATTTCTTGTTGCTCTGCTCACAGCTTCCAGTTTTCTCTTCACTATCAGTCTGAGTCAAGAATACTAATGATCTGGCACTCATTGGAGCTGGAAAGCTTTGTAGGTAGTTATACTGTTATTAAATCCAGCTCCTCGGGGTTTTTTCCATCTGGAGAACATGATACTTTCCACTTCCTTTTTGTGACAGTGATGCCACTGTCCCATTATAGCTCCACTGTTTACCAGTCTCTGTTTCAGTGTCTTTTAGATATTACTGGCCACACACTCTTTTTTAATATTTCACAGAATAGATCCGTGTTCTGTATCTTTTGGATGAAGCCACTTTTGGTTGTATCCAAGCAAGCTGCCATTATAAGCTGCCAGAACTTGGACTCCTTTTTTGTTGGACATGTTTTGTAATGGCATAAGAATTTTGGCATGCTATGTTGTAGAGGCTGATGTCAGTCACTGCTGTCTAAACACACTAGATTTCCTATCAATTACACCACTAAATCTTTGACAGATTCTGCCAATCTTTGGGTAAATGCTTCCCAGTTCTTCATTTTGACAGCCAAAAGAGGAGAGGGAATTGAGAGCTACTTTGCAAAGAACATACAGTATAAGGAGTGTGTTGAATTTTTTTTTAACTGACTTTTTCCACAGTTAAGAAATCTATGGTAGGTTTTGGTTGGGGTGCACTCTCTTCAGATGTCTTGCATCAGAAATGTCCTAGTATTATGTTTGATTCTAATTTAACTTAATATAGCCATTGTATCTTTTTAATTTTTTTTCTAAAAAAAATTGGTGTATTGAGTTTTGTTTCCAAGAGCTATTTTTGTGGTTGAATGAAAAAGACGACAAATGTCAGTCCATATAGCTGACAGTTTCCTTACCTTGAATACTAAGGTATCTCTGTCCATCTGAAACATCTTTGAATCAGTGAAAATGTAAGCAGCTTCCAGCTCCATGTCCATGACTGTCTGCTAATTTCTTTCTTGCTCAGAAAATCAGCTGGATGCTCTGTCAAAGGGAGCTGCCTCATTACCTGCACCTTAAACCCAACATCTGTGTAAATTGCTGGATCCTTTGTGCCTGTACTGTGAAGCTTCACCTGTGTGTTTCTGTATTAGCTGTCTTTTTGTGTGTGTATTTTTTAAGTGTTTTTTGAAAAAGATGTCTGCATTTATATACATATGCCTATAGGATAAGTAAAGTTATTCTTGAAGCCAGGAACTTAGTGTTAGCATATCCCTGTACATATTGCTCAGTAAAATCAAATTCTATTGTTAGGAATGCGATTTTATACAGACATGATCAACATTTGAACAATAGTGGTTGATACATTTTTCCCGTTAAAATCATTAGCTGTCTAGCTGTAGGTACTTGGGAATGGTGTTTTAATAAGCAGAGGTAAGCCATCTGAGGAAAGGAGAAAAATAATTAGGGAATATAAATCTGATTTATCTTATCAAGGCTATGCTTTATTAGTCCTTAAAATAAACGTATTTTAATTGGCTCACTGCAGGGTTGGGTGACCACTAAAGAGAGGAGTCAAAAGTCATTTACCATAGCAGTTCATTGTGGCTTTCAGTGCTGCTGTTACTTGCTTTTACATGCACACAACAGTTAAACATAGGCAAATTAATGGAACTGGAGTTGTTTTGGAATGGTTATGCCAAGTGGAAAGAGATGTCTTCTTTTCTGGACTTGCCTGAACAGAAGTTTTTTTTCTCTTTTTGCATGGAAAACTAGACCTAATGAAGTGCACCTTGATGTGGGCTTTGTGGTTCAGGGTGCTCCTTTCCATTTTGCAGCCCCCTGAGAGGGACTGACCCAACAGCAAAAGGTACTGAAAAGTGCCAGTTTGTTCAAAATGAAAGGTTAAGACAGCCTTCATGCCTCTTTCCCAGCTATTCGTACCAGCCTTTGAAACCCCCCCCTCACTGTCATCTTGCTGAATATTCCCCTTTGGGGATGTTGGGGAGCCCAAAATGGGCAGCCTGGGCAAGCCCTTGCACTGATGTGGGGTCATCTCTCCAGGCTATGCCTTTAGGACTCCCAAGACCCTTTGCAGCTCTTGGAAAAATAGGTTAAAGTTTAAATTCATGTTCTCTCCTGTGAATTAATAAACTGTTATTACTTTGTTTTCAACAGCTGAATGGATTTAACATTCCTTTTTGACAGAGATTTTCAGTGTCTCCAACTCCAATCCATCCTTTCTTTCTAAAGAAATGTTTTCTTTGGGTTTACTTCAGATTGAGGAATTTGTATTGTGTGTGATTGTCACTTACAGTGAGGGAATTCTGTTTTAATCCCTTAACTATCATTGAACAGGGAAGGAGTTTGTTCTTTCAAGTTGATGCAGGAAAGCATTAGTGGTGATAAAAGGATATATTGTTTAAAACAGCTGAGAAAAGCTGCTGTCTGTACTTCTCTTTCCACCTTCCTTATTCATGATGGGCTTAGGAGGAGCCTTCACTCACTCAGACCATGGAGGTCTTCATTGTGTCTGCCTTGTGTGGGGCAAGGGAAGAGAGAGAGAAAAGAGGGAAGAGAGCTGCTGTTGTAATTTTGGATCCTGCTTAATGGCTCAGTGGAATCCTGTGATGTATAAAGAGATTAATTAATGATCTGCACACATAGAGCTACAGCACTGAAATGGGATTTTCTGCTCTTGATTGTCCAGTCTTTTTAATGATTAGAAGGATAGCACTTCTCACTCGTTTCCTGCAAGTTCTGATCATGCTATTAACACAGTTTTCTAAAATATGTGAGAAAGCAGCCACAATCAGTGTTTTAGCCATGCAGATACACATTCATGACTATGCTGAATGTCACCAAAAGCATGATTTGTGTTGGTAAATACAACACAGTACAACACACAGTGCTTCTTCAAATCTAAGTTTTCAGCTTTTGAATCAGACTTAGTAAGTAAGCAGATTCTTCATATCTTTTTGAATTGTCTTTTGTGGGAAGAGAGGTTTTAACGAGGGACTGAAGGCTGGGGCAGGATTCACTGTTTATGTGTGGGTACTAAAGGAAGCTGATGTTGAATGTGGTCTCAGAATGGAGTGAAGCCACTTAAAGGGCTGTTAGTTAGCCCTGGTGATACAGCACTGAGCCAGGGATGTCTAGAAATGAGTTCTCCTGCCCTGTGGGTTACTGGTCGGCAGAGGAATAAAAGATTAAATGGAAATTACAATCCATCTGGAAAGGATTTGTTATCACCCAGCATGGACTGGAGTCAACAAGGGATTTTATTAATTAAATTAAAAAAAATCTTTTTTCTCTTCCTGCTAAAAAAGAAATTAAAAAAAAATAGATAACATGGCTGAAAAATAAGGTGTCAGTGATGGGATTAGAGAGGTTCCTGCAATTTTGCAGTCATTTGCTTTGAATTAAATGTAATTGGAGTGTTCCTTGGGGCACTAATGCTTTCCCCCCCTCCCCGCCCTTACTTTCAGACTATTTGTGGGCTTTATTTCCACACCCCCCCTCCTCTAATAAGGTCTGTCCTGTGCCCCTAATTGTGATTATGTCGAGACTACTTTTTGTAGCTTCTGTTTCTGGTAGCGTGTTTGGGTGTTTGCCTCCATGTGCCCTTGCCAGCTGCTTCCCTGGAATTAGAGCTCTGCTCCTCCCAGGCTCTGATCTGCCTCTCCTGCCTCCTAAACACCGATGGGTTGGAGGTGCTGGCTGTAGCCACATGAGTCTGCCCAGCAGGATAAGACCCACAAACTGCTGGTTTTAGGTACTCAGAGATTTGTGCTTTTCTTTTAAACTAGCTCCTTATCAGCAGGGCACACACACCGAACTATCTGGGAGATGCATTAAAAAGTAGATTTTGGGTGAAAGCTTTATTTGTTCCATCTGTAATTAAGTGATCTGTTCCAAACTCATAAATCTCTCCTGGCTCTTTCTTTTGCCACTAATGCATCCTTCCAGCTTTGTGTCAGGCACTCTACTCCCTGCTCCCTTTCTAGATCAGGTTTCCTTCATTGCTTACTTTCTTCTTACACCTTGTGGATTGGATTGTTTTTTCCCCCCTAAAAAAATGCTCCTTTTGTTCCTCCTAGCAGCCTCCATTTCCACGGACTTTTTGTGAAGAAACGGGGTTGTCTTTTCTCTTTGCCGAGCATCTTCCTGTCAAGTCAAAGCTCCTAATTTTTGTCTGGCTCCTGACCCTAGCATGATTTTGGCTGTGTTAGTTGCTTGTGGCTAAATTAGCTGGTTCTTCCTCCTCCTCACAGTTCCTTTCCTTTATGCATCTCGCATGTCCCCCATCAATCACCATGTGCCAGCCTCAGAGTCTGGCAGGAGCAGCTGGCACCTCTCTGCTTCCCCCTGCAGCCAAGGATCCCACTTTTGGCACCCCATTCCTGCCAGAAGGGCTCAGGGCTCCTTTCTGTGTGCTTTGTGCCCCACAGAGCTGCTCCTCGCTCCCTCACACACCTTGTCCTGCCCTCGGTGCGGGGCCGTGCCCGGCAGCTGAGATGTTCCTGCCGTGCAGACTGCTCTGATCTGTGTTAGGTGGTCTCCAGCTTCTCTGCTGCTCAGTGCCTGTCACCTTTTGTTGCCTTGCTCCTATTGTTTCCTGCTCGAGTTAAATCGCTGCTGTGCCCTCACTTCTTACGAATCTTGTTCTGATTCGGATATGGTTGGAAAAAATATGTTTAAGCTTCAGGGGACACCCCTGAATTTGGACTCCCCAAAAGAGAAGACTGCCATTATGAGGAGAAACATTTGGAGGGAAGAGGGAGGCAGTGCTGGTGGGAGCGGCGAGGTTAAAATTGCTGTGGAAATCTAAGCTAGCTCTCTGGCATCAGACACAGCAGTGACACTTCTGAAGATCTCTGTTGCCCTTTTCATCATCAGAAATATTTAACTCTCATACTGCCAGTTCAGGGTTGTGGAAGAGCTCCATCCATTGAAGAGTCCTGGCATTGCCACTGCCTTCCCCAATACATCTGCCTTCAATCCTTAGCCAAGCATGAGCTCTGCTTAGTGATATTATCCAAGCAGGGCTGAGGCTTAGGTGAGCTCTCAGGATTCCGTGTGCTGATTTTGAACATCGTTGTTTAGAGATGAGTGAAGGAAAGATGTATAGGGTGATATAGGCAGTAAGGCATTAATGTTTTAATTAGGAAGCGCTGTTTGGAGCCTTGGTCATATGCTGCAAGTCCCTCATGTCATAAGCCAGCGTTAATGTGCTCTTTTTGCCCTCATGTCCACAAATCACTGGAGTAAGTAGTGTCCAGGTTTGTTTGCTTTTTACTCAGTCAGGGCCCACACCCTGTGTGGGGCCAGTAGAGTCAGCCTTGACTCTGAAGCAGCCTGTCAGCACTATCAGTAGCTAATTAGAAATCTGCTCTTGTGGTCAGACTTTCTTTCAGCATGTTAATTAATTTTCCAAACCTCTGTTATTTGGAGGAATGGGACCACCGTGGCAAGATAAGGAAGACCTGGCTTCCTTTCCAGCTCTGTTACACTTCTGGATACCCATTCTCCTGCATGACAATCAGGCCAGCGATAGCTGGAGAGGGGATGTGAGCCAGCCCTAGGAGAACATGCTCCTGCCTTTCTCCTCTCCATTTGATATTCTCTGAGTGTCCCCCACCTTTATTTTGCATTCTATTGCAATATCTAATTGATTCTTTATGAGACCTCTGTGCTCCATTTCTTTTCTGTGTAAAAATGTCAGTGCTGTTCAGCATTGTTGCTCTGTGGCAGGAGTCCTTGGGGTCAGGAGGCAGGTTCTGGGTTCATGTCCTCTCTCTCTCTCTCTCTCAGTGCCTAAACTCCCCCAGGGCTGTCCACGACCCTTTTTCTCACGCAGCTGGGATGCTCTGTGGAGTTTTGGGGTGTGCACTTAGAGCCATGAGCTGGAGGAGGAAATGACTGTAGCTTCTAAATTCTGTAGCCTGTCTTCTTGTTTCTCTCCTTCCACCTGCAAAACAGAGATAACTACTCTTAACCCATCTGTACCAGAACAGTGTTGAGAGATTTAATTAGCTGCTGTCCACAGGGTTTTGAAAGGTGTAAGATATATCTGGAGTATTATTAAAGGTCTTACGAAGATTAGCCTCGTTGAGTTCTGCTCTTTTCTATACAATTACCAGGCAGATGTACACAGTGTGTGTGCAGATATGAAATATTCAGGAGTTTTTGCCCGTCTTTAGAAAAGTCATCCCATTAAAACAAAACAACACATCAAAGTGAATCAAGTCCTTTTGAAATAATCTTTCTTACTGTATGTGGTTTAGGACCAGCTGAACCATCTGAAAAGCCAAAGCAGGGAGCGAGAGAGGGAGAGGGGGAGAGAGAAAGACACTTATTTATGTGAAGTCTGTACCTCAGTTCGACTTTGTACAGCCAGAAACTGAAAGAAAGGCTTCCCTAGTGTGTCCAAGTTTCTGGTGAATGGCTCCTTTGGGTGCGGAAGTGAGTGCTGCGGATCCTTTCAGCCAAAAGGAACAGTTAATGAGTGTTTCTCTGTTCTGCCCTGCTGGAATGAGACACATCCCTCTTTCTAGGTCACTAAGTTAATCAAGTCAAGGATTTCTGTCCATTGTCCTTCTTATCAGTCACAGCTGCATTTGCATTAGGAAGCTTTCTGTTTCTTTAAGCCTTATTCATGTACTGATTAAATTCCTTCCCAAGTCTGCAAAAGCAAATGTCTACTGTATTATATAGCCATCTCCTGACCCAAGTAAAAACAACATACAGTAGAATATGCTTAAAAGCAGAAGAAAGGAAAAAAAAAAAATCACTGCTTTGATTTATCTGATCTGCAGTGATAAAACACAAGGGTAAAACAGGTGGAAGCTTATGTTTCTAAAGTGTGATTTTTAACTTGATGCCTGCTAGCATCAATATCAGTGTGTACCTGAACAAACAATCTAAGGTGGGAAGTGAAATTGCTCTTATTGAATGTTTGAGTAAACACTGCTGTAGCATCTCCTAATGAACAGCGGTAGCTGTTGTAACGTGTTAGATAATAAATTGGTCCTGGCAGCACATTTCCATTTCACAAGAATGACTGAAGGATAAACTTCAGACAAAAATGTAAAATTACTACCTTTGTAACCAAACAGTTGTAACCCTTATTCTTAAAAAGCCTGCAGTCTGTCTATACTTATGCTTTGCTTTCACGACTAATTCATAGTCTTCATGTTTGGAGGCATAAGCTAAAATGTCTGTCCTCTTGATTATGAGTGCAGTTTTGGGCAAATTAATTAAGATTTCCTTGTTTTCCTGGGCCTGCTGCAGCCCTCCAACATCCCTAAGTGAGTACCTCGTTGATTTGCCTTTTTTGGTCCTTCTGGATCTCCTGAGTTACTGAGAGATGTAGACTTTGATCTTCAGTCAGTACAATTATTGCTTATAACACTGTAGGAAAACTGGCCTTGATAATTTTCTCACCTTTCCAGTGGCCACTTCTCCATTTTCCAAACCTTTTTTAACAGTCTTGGGAAATACCTCTTGGGTACCAACACTTAGACTTTCATTTTGTTTGTAGAGACATCATATACGATTTCATGCTCACCAACTCTGTTTTACCCTTCCTCATAGATTTTCCTGCAGGTTCCTTCACAAGGAGCCTCTCTTACACACCATAAACAATGTCCTGAACCTCTCTATCCTCCCTCATCCTGGTAACCATGTGTAAGTTCTTTGCAAAGTAGGAAGGAGCTCCTTTGGCTCACTTTTTTTTTTTTTTTTCCTTCTTCTCCTTCCCCCTCTGCTGTCAGACAAATATTTAATTCCCCTCAGCCCTGTGGAATTCAAGTGCTGTGCCCTAATCAGAGGCTTCCCTCAAAAAGCAGCCGAATGGAGGTCAGCAATGCCGACAGGCAGCAGCAGGAGCAGGGTACACCTCAGAAACAGTGTGCAAACTGCTAATCTTAGAAGGCATTACAATGCAGTTGGACCAGCCTGAAACCCCTTTCTTTTCTCATGAGCCTGCTGCTTGCAAAAGGTTTGGGCTGTCTCTGGCTTTTTTCCTCCTAGGCTGCAGTTCAATCAGTGTCTCATGTGCATTTGTTTTTGCATTTTAATGCCCACGTGTCTACTCAGCCAGTCTTCTGAAATTCTGTAAGTGTCCAGAAGTGAGGAAGGGCTCTGGCTGGCCAGTGAGTTGGTGAAGATCAGTGGCTGTGTAGTAACTCTTAAAAACATGCAGACACAGATTCTGAAGAATGATATAGTGATCTCATATCAATTTGAGATAGCCTGTAAGATGGTGAAAGAGGGATACATTACTTGGCTTTTGCTGAGAACTGCTACAGGAATTTCTGCCATTGCAGTGACTGTGTGAAACAATTCTGAATCAACACAAGATCAAACATTTGTAAATTGTCCAGAAGACTGACTTTCTACTGAAAGAAATGTTTGTTGAATCAGAATATTTTTCTTTTCAAAGCTATGTAATTAATTTTAATAAGAGCACATAAAACACTTTTTAAACTGAAAGGTTTTTTCCTAAATGGCAATGTGAATCAACATATTCCCACACAGCGTTTTGATTCGACAGTTCATCATTTTCCAAGGGAAAACAGTGCCTCAAAAATATTTGGCTGTGACAACTCTTTGTGTTTAACCGCATTGATAAGGAACAATACAGTGGTTGTTCCTGTGGATGCATGTGTGTCTGAAGAAACATGGAGACTGGAATAGCTCAGCCTTTGGAGGTAATAGCTCTGCATTCATCAGGGATCAGCAATTGTTCCATGGGACCTTTATTTACTGAGTCCTGCTAAGGATCCAGCTCACTAAATATGCGAGATAAAAGCATCTCAAACCTCCAACGTACATAGGAGCTGATGACAGACGAGCTACAGATTATTTGAGTGCTTTAATTATTCTTATCTTTTGTCCACATTAACCTGTGGTTTCTGGAACTACAGTTTGATTAAAATTCTTTGATTAAACAGATGAGTTGACAAGACAAATGTTCCTTGCAGCCCTCTGAATCATGTTATGAAATTAGGAACCTTTTCCATGTTCAGTTTTTGTTCGTTTTTTCTTCCACCCACAGCCAGGTGGATTTAGGATCACTCAGCAGGGACCTAAACATATATTAGAGCAGAACCACTTATGCAAGAAAGCGTAGCGGCAATATCTGTAAAAGGGAGAGAATGGAGTTTCTTAGTATCTTGTGCACTGTAATTTCTTTTTTTTAATTGGTGAAATATTTACAAACTTCCTAGTTCCTTGTTTAACATAAAAAACAAAATTTAAAAAGTAAAGCAGAGGCCTTGATGAATACAAATGCTCAGTCTGTTCAGGCTGCATCTGAACAAAGTTGTCCAATTCCCTTTGTGTTGCTGTAATCGGGATTTGCCTGAAATGGAGGGAAATATGGGAAGAGATAGGCAGTGTGAGAGAGGATTTGGAGTGGGGTGGTGAGGGATACTCCAGCTTTGTGCCTTTGTAATTATGCTGTGAAGTAATGCGGAGGGAGAGTCTTAGGAGCAGATGTTTAAGGATATATTGGCACCACAGGGATCTAAGTCTGAATCGGATTTTCCTGACATGAGGCAGAATCCTTTGAAAACACCAGTGGACACAGATCTGCAGGCTGGTCTGTACTAGATGTTTTGCCAACGCAGTTGGTTAACAGCACTGGAAGAAGTTGTACCATAGCACTAGGACTCCTAATTTCAGCACAGACCTGTTGGTAAATAATTTGTTTTGCCTGGGTTACAGAGAAGATGAAGAAAACTCTGCCAGCAACAAGTCCTCTCTTACCAGCCTCATGTACTTCACAAGGTTGTTGCATAGGTTTAGTTTGAATATGGCTATGCCAAAAAGAGGTTTTGATGAGGCAAAGATTGTTTTTATTAAACACAAATAATAAACCAGATTCATCATCGTTTGTGATGTTTCTAACAGAGTTAAAATGATTTTTTGGCTTTGCTCCCTGTGCAGACCTTGGACAGAGATTGACTCCTTCAGACAAGGTACTGACTCTGAAAATGGCACAAAGGTCCTGGATGCTTTCCTGATTTCAGAGCATCATTTTGAGCATCAAGGCTATTGCAGAGTCTGCAAGCTACACTGTGAACTCAGGAGGTCGGGGATGGTGTTTTAAAACCAAGGGGGAAGTTTGACCCCCCAGTGGGATCATTGGACTGTTTTAGTAAAAATAGTTGTCCTTGTTGGAACAGGTTATGTAATGAGAAATCTGATCAGATTTGATCAGTGTACAGCTATATTTAAGTGACACAGTGATGTCAGACCACCAGTGCTGCTGAGCAAATGTGCCATGTGGCCCATTTTTAACTTTTTCCTCCTAAAATTTATAGATGAAGGTTCCCCAGCAGGAACAAAGAGCTCTCATTTTGCTCTGTTCGTCTGCTATTTCACTTGATGTAACAAGTTCCAGGTGGGGAGGCAAAATTACTTTCACTTCCATGTTTTCCTTAAGTGCAGCCATGTTTTAGCACTTACATCATCACTAGAAGGTGCTGACCATTTATCACCTCCAAGAGGAATGGGAACAAAAGTCTAAAGCAGCCTATGACCCAGTTTCTTAGCACTGGGCATCCCAATACCTCTTAGCACAAAGGTGATCACAGGGGCAAAACCACAGAGGGTTTGATTTACTTTAGTGTTCCTGCACTGGGGGACTGCAATAACTGCTGAAATCGATATTGCTACTCCACTGGACAAACAGAGTCTTACCAGGATGAAATTCTGTCCTTGGAAACAAAGCAGGCATGGATTTACTCACCTAGTCTGTAGTCCTCTTAATTTTACTCATGTGAGTAACTGTTCTTGTCAAGGGCGTAATAGAGTCTATGCCTGTAGCCTGGAGAAATTATTATGCTTTTCCTGTAGAGCTATCTGCCTTCCTCCGCCCCCAATTTCCACTGGAAACTGCCTTGTTTGTCACAGGTCATCCCACACCACTGTGGCTCACCAGGGAAATGACAATAATTCAAGTGCTTGGGTATGGATGTTGAGCTTTTCTCTCCCTGTTGTTTTGTGGCATGACTGATGTTACTTTGCCTTGCTTGAAGGCAGTGGTTAAGAGGGCAGGATGAGCAGAGCTGTGATTGCACAAGATGTAAATATACTTTGGCTAGTTCATTGTTAATACCATTCCGGGAGTGGTGTAAGAGTGCTTCAAAGTGGAACAAAGGGAATGTGGGGATGAAGGAGGAGCAGGGAAGGCAGAAGAGAGCAAGGTCAAAACACCAGTAGCTGCCCCTGGCAGTGTCACAGCCTCATCAAAAGCAAAGGACTAAACTGATCTTGAAAATACTATCCCTAGATGGTAGAAGATGCTGAGAATTGCTGCAGCAACAGCAGGATGTTTGCATCCTAGCTGTCATTTCCATTTTATTTTTGCTGATGAAAAGAAGACATCTATTGTCTCCCCTACAAACAGGAGTTACTCATGTGCTGTACTGGAGCCTTGGGAATCTCTGAACTGTCTTTCCAAAGCCTTTACTGGCACTAAGTCATCTTTCCAGGTATATACAATCAAGAAGAGAAAAGGACGAGGCTGGATATGGTTTGTTAGAGACACCAAGGAAAAAGGCTCAAGGTGTGATCCCCTATGCATTATGGAGTTGAGAGCAGGTATCACTGAAGTTAATGCAAATTAGTAGTATGGTGTTCAAAGAGGAGAGAGGCCCAGGGGTTTGCTTTGGTAGGAGCAGCAGGTCCTTTAAAGGACAGTACTGTGGTGGTGTATCCGTGCTCCAGCTGAGTTACAAATGGCCTGTGTACACCCCAAGGGCTACTCCTCCAAGCTCCCCACCCACCAGCTGGCACAAATGCAGCTGGGACAAATTGAGGGAAAGGAGGGATGGGGGGGGAAATGGTAACATCCTACAGTGAAAACCATCCTGTCTTTGCCCTGGAGTGTTTTAGTCCACTTATTTTTTTTTTCTTTTTCTCTTCCATCCCTAGCATCACTTGGAATTAACTAAGGTTGTGGGTTTAAATTTGCATAATTTACTCTTGCTTGGAGACACTCATTGGTGTTTTAATGTACCTTACTCAGTTTGCTCGTAAGTCAATTAGGAGCAGGTAGAAACTAAACTGATTCTGTTGCTCTTAACCAGGGTTTGTATCAGCTTAACTAAATTAGTTTAATTAAATCAAACACTACTGCATTCCTCAGTGCTCAAAAACAGTGTGCTTGTGTGTGTGTCATGCCGAAGGTGCACGCATGTGTGCTGAATATGTATGACATCACGTGCAAGCAAATTTCTGAATAACAACCTGCGTATCTGTCTGGGCATTTATAGGTTGTCAATTACTCTGATGTTGTGTCTAATGGGGAGATGAAAATCCCCCTATAAATTCAGCTCACTGCTTTGGCGGCTTTGCTGACAGACTAGTAAACAATTTCTATGCAGAGTGCGATTTTCTAGTTTAGGAATGGAGCCACTTAGATTAGAACTCAGTGTTTTAGTGAAAAATGTCTAAAACGTTTACATAACCTATTTACATATGAATACAAACATTACAGGCTTTATATTAACAGCCCTTGTTGTTGCTCATTACTATGCATAGAAAAAGACATCAGCATTTCTAGTAGCATCTACAAAATTATAAATATGTGATAGAGTAATTACTGATTTGGAAATCCAAATTATATTAAAATGATTGTAGCATCTGTGTCTCCAAAAACCTCTCCATTTGTCAATTCTAATCTTCTATTGCTTAGGCAATAAACATGAGTCTGATGCCTATTTAAACAGTTTTGTATGAATCCCACCCGCCCCTTGAAATTTAAAAAGAAAGTGGAGGAAGGAGTAGTTTGATATCAAGGTACCTGAAATTGATCCATAGCTGTTTCTTTCACCTTTTCTTTACCCCACACCCACAAAAATATGAGAATTGATGACAGATGTTGCAGCTTTATCTGAAGCAACCAGGAGCTGCCAGGAAGATCATTCTGGAGCTGATTAGATTCTGCTCGCGCGGTAAAAACTGCCAAGGAAGTTCCTCCCACAAAACAAAGGCATCAGCTCATGGCTGACCCTTTACTCTTTTTACTGCAGCCCTACCTGTGTCAAATGTTTAGGAAGGGCCTCCTGTGAGCCAGGGGAGCATTTGGTGCGCTCCATGGCACGAGTGAGCACAAGTCAAGCCGTACTGTGACTGTGATGCAAAGTAGAAGCCAGGCAGAGGTTCTGATGCCCTTCATTGTAACAGAGCTTTACTTCCAGAAGAGACCCTGTACATCTCAGGAGGCTTGGGCAGCAGATTTCCCGGGCCAGTAAGTAGTTACAAAAGTAGTATGTATGTATATATAAAAGTTTTTTCTTCTGTGGCTCTTAAAAGATTTTGCAGGGAGGTCAGTGTCACACTTCCAGAGGTGCAGAAGAGCAGAGATGTCCTCCATGGTCGCTGTGCCTCGCAACAAAAGTATCAGAATGGGCTCCTTCACCACTTCCTCTCTGAGCTTTTGGCCACTAGAAGACACCACCCGAGGGAATTTATTCAAGGCTGATAACTGGTTATTTGTAGGAGTGTCTCCTTCCAGGTTTTTTGGTCCTGGATGGGAACTCTGGCAGGGGGAGTCAATGGGAGATGATTTGCTCCCTAGGCAGAGCAGCTGCTGATGTTGAGGGTGCTCTGATAAGCTGGGTGTTGATAGACATTGTCATGCTGACCTTTAAGAAGGTCTTTGAGAACTAGTGCATGTTTTTCCCCTTGCCTGATGATGGAGAGTGAATGCTTCATCTGAAGTGGTGTGTTTTCTCTGGCACGCATGGCCCAGTTTTAGCTGAGCCATCCATGATTCCCCCTGTGGCTTTAATTATGGCGCTGCCTCTTGTCATCTGTCTTTACACCTTCTACTTACACCACACAGGGACTTAAAGGCTTGTATATGCATAGCCACAGTTCCATGAGATGAAATGCTGCTGTATAAATAAAGCATTCATCACACCTGCAAGGGAGGTTTGAATAAAATCCCACATAGTTTTACTGCATGAGCAATGAAAGATCAGAAATGACAAATGGGTTGACAAATGGTGTGCAGTGCATAAATAGCATTATTTATTTGCTCAGTCGTGTCGGAGTGAGTGAGATGAGGCTCACTGGTGTTTTGAGAGAGTTGTCAGAGCATTTGTAAAGGCGGAGGATCAAGCCCCAGCCCCTGGCAGTAGCAGGTGGGTAGCCATTAGGTGGAAAACCAAAGCGTCTTTTTTCCCAGGCTGCATGGTTGCAGGGAGTGACACGTAGGATGAGACTGCTTGGGACAGAAGAAATTTCCTAGTTAGTCAATGTTTTAGGGTTTGTCTGTCAGTCTGTTCACACTGAACTTTCTCAGCCCTGTCCATATGTCTGTACTGGCTATTTCAGTACAATGAGGGGCATTGGCTATTTATACATGACACTTCAAAAAGCCTGGAGTAAGAAAAAGTCTGCCAAAAGCACAGATGAGGAAAAGCCTCATCTTCTGAACATTTGGAAGAGAATTAACTTTTGATAGATGCACTGAGAAAAAGAAGTTAATTTGGATGCCACTTGTGTCTTAACAAGCAATTCTTGTTTACACTAACAAAGAGAATAAAATGCAGTCACTCACCTGTTATTTTACTGCAATCAGGGTTAGCAGTAGTGAATATATGGAGAGCTCTGTTGACCCCAAAGGTGAGTTGAGATGTCGTCACCCCTGACTGTACCTGAGCACCTGAGGTCTGTTCCCCGCTGCCCCTTGTTACAGCCAGGCTGCAGTATGAATTGCCTAAGTACTGCAGGATTTTAAGTCACCATTCAGAAAAAGCAGAGCCCCCTGAAAGGAGAAGAGGTTTGGACTTCACCAACATAAGGGTGCTCTGCTACAGGCTGGGAACTAAGTCTTCACACCTATCCATGGATTTAAATCCAGTTCTTTCAGATCCACAGGATGGAATCTGTGAAGTGAATTACTTCAGAGAGCAGAGACAGAGTAGCTGCAAGCATCATCAGACCAGTGTGCTTGCCACTAATGGTCCTGACTGCGTGCAGACTTGGGAGCTTTTTGTGATTTTAGAGTCTGGGAGGTATCATGGCATTATTACCAGCTGCTTGCTGTGAGTTGCTGAGCCGATGCAGGGGCCCCAGTGTCAGGTGGCTGGGGGAATTGCTTCTGGTGCGTGGCTGTCACCTCTGCACCCAGGCCTTTTTCTCCTGGAAAGAAAAGAGAGCTTTATAAATACAAATGTCAATAGGGCACATGTGGAATTGGATGTGTCAGAACATCCAGTAGCAACTTCAGGGTCACAAGCACCCAGCACAGAGTTCAGGAGGGCCAAAAGCCAGCTGGCAAGTTACCCTTGGCTGGGAAACACAGCATGAAGTCGGTGTGTTCAGAAATCATTTTCTGGTCAGGGTGCCAGTGCTGAAAAGCTGCTCGAGCCATGGCCTCTGCTCAGCAAGGGACACTTTTTGGGTTTTCTGCCTCACTAGGGAGAAATTTTCCCATTACCTCACCAAAGTTTGTCTGAGCATCCACAGTCAGTTCAGTTAAAGTCCAGAGAGTCTGGGCAGCTGGTGAGTGTTTTTGTCTGGCTCTTTGCAGTTCAAGGGCTTGCTTTCATTACTTGTACAAAGCCGGGGACAGATTTTTCTCCTCAAAACTGGATCTTTTGGTAAGTCAGAGCAGAGGAGCTGTTTGTGTGAGGGCAGGAGAAGGGCAAGACAAGCATCTTAGGGAGAGGGTGGTTAGGATGATGCAGCATGTGGCTGATAATCCTGTAGAGAAGTTGGGCAGAGTTACAGTCAATGGATGTGGGTCACATGTATGGCAGGGTCCTTTCTACAAATCTTTTGCAATCTTTTAAAACCTTAATATTCCAGGCAGACTTTGGATGGATGGTTTGGGGGAGTCTTTCTGGTGGCATGAGGTGGCGAAACCCTTCACGTATTTTCTTAGTACAGGAGTACCCTTGACTGTGCACTCCTGCTACTCAGCTCTCAGACCCTGTTAATGGTATTTGGTACCTGTAAAAGACTCTTCACCCTCTGAATTTCCTAGGACATGGATCATGCCTGTGGGCAGCTATAAGGCCAGCAGCATGTTTGGGTTTGTTTGCTTGTTTGTTTGTTTGTTTTCCAGGAACGGGTTGCTTTTTTGCATGTTGCAGTAAAGTGAATAGTTGATGCCTTCCTCCTGGCAATGCTGAAGCAATCATGACCTAGCCCATGATGTGCTTGGGAGCAGACCATGTTGCTCAGGTGTCCAGCAGGTCTCCTAAGATAACAGGGCAGGTATCAGAGTATCAGAGGCTGTGGTCCTCTCCATCCTGGTGACAGCTGGCAGACAGAGCTAGAGCACCCCAAGGAGCATTAGTTCATGGACATATTCTCCGTCTTCTTATCCTTCAAATCTATGCAGGAGGAATGTGATAGTGGGAGCTGTGCTCTCTTGGGAAACCCCACTGCAAATTTGAGGGCATTGCATGGCAGAAACAGTGCTTTTATTAAGTAACAGCAGCTTAATTAAGTTTCTCCTGAATGTAATAAAACAATACAGCTGAATGTAGATCAGTCCCAAGTAATTGTTTCACTGCTTTAGCAGCTGTTTAACTAATGCTTCGGTGTTAAATAGGAATGCTGATATTTTATTTCCTTTTTTTTTTTCTGTTTTAGAAGGGGCTAAGTGGTCTCTTTCTCAGGGGACTGTGAGGTTAGCCTTGGCCCTTTGAACCTAATTAATCAATGGCGAGGCTCTTCCAGGGCTGGCTGTGGAATGCTCTTTAATTGCTCACTTGTGCAGTCATTTGTTTTGTTTAACCTGCAACGGATTAAACTCAGTTATAAAGGTCCTTGCTTCTGTTGTAGAACAACTCCAGCCATGCCACACATCCACTTGATTCCCAACGCCCCTGGGAGTGGAGTAGGGAGAACTGGAGGGACATCGCTCCCTGCTCCCCCTCTCCACACCGCCTGGACACACTGGCATTTTTGTGGGTCCCCACATCACTGCCAGTGAGTTTCCCAGGGTGTGCTCTTGGCAAAGGGAGGATCATCAATATAACCCAAGAATTCTCCAGATATCTCCCTCGCTTTCTTTCATTAAATGTGAAACTTTAGAGACAGAAACTTTAATGATTTTCTGTGCGTGTGTGTGTGTGTAATCCTGTATGCTCTGCTGGGACCCCTCTGGCATCCCATGTCTCCAAACAGCTGTCAGGCAGCTCAGATTCTTTTCCAAACTGCCAGTCTCCAAAAATATTTCCCTCTCTTCTCAAGTATGGAATTTCGCCCTTGAGTCAGAGAGTCTGTGCAAAGCAATGTCAAGTTTCGATGACAAAGCTGCCCAAAACATTAGGGCCAGAAATAAAATCTTTTAAACCAGTTGGGGTGGTGACCAGGACTGTGAATTTCCAGGCTGCAGTGACACTCTGCTTCCTCTTCTAGCCCCAGTGAATTGTTTTGAGACATTGTGTTTCTTGTAATGCTTGCCATTAACATTCAAAGGAAAGTTAGATCATTTTAACATGTTTCAAAAAGGGATGTTAAAATTTATCTTCCTTTTTATTAGATCCACTGCAGCAAGGCACCCAGTGGCTTTAGAAATGTAAGTAATGAAAAGCAGAGAACAAATGTTAACTATAGAACTGATTTATGGAGACATCTGATGAATTTATCCTGCATCTTTACCCTTTCATCCGTCTCCCTGGACTTCAGCTAGTATGTTTGAGCAGCATCAGTCACATATTTTAAAGCTGATTTGCCAGAGACATGCTCTGTGCTCTGGAATGTGGGTTTCCCGGATTTTGCCCCACCTAAGGCTCCCATACAATCCTGTGCGGGCTTAATTTTTATTTTTTTATTTTTTTTCTCCCCTATGGATCTCTCTGGGTTGGATTACCAAAGTAGGCACTCAGTGACACAGCCTGCTGCCTGAAAAATGCTTAATAGCTGTCAGCTTCATCTGTTCCCCATGAGAACTGAGGAGTCCCAGGCCATACTTGAACAGCTGTGCCTTTTTGTAGCTCCTCTAGGAAGAACCGAGCTCTTTGGAAGAATCCAGCCCTGGTGGGAGTCAGAGACATTCTGGAAAACTTGGCCTTCGAGTTTAGCTTCCTCAAAGGAAGCTGTCTTACGTACAGCAAGTTTAATTCTTTTATTCTCAGGCGGGCTCTGTATTATGAAATAGTGAATCCTCTACTAGAAAAGTATTTTCCATGTTGTCAAAACAAAGACTTGAGGTTTTGCAGAAGCCCTGTTCCTCTGTTCCTACCAGCTGTTGTCCTGCAGATGTTCAGAGGCCCTTTTCCTATCAGACTTTTTCTTAAAGGAGTTTTTTTGCCAAATCCATTTTTCAAACATGTTTTAAAGTCAGATAAGGTATGTAATGAACAAGTAGTGTCCCTTTCAGGATGGTGACCAGAGGGTGAGGAAGGAGAAGAGCATGTATATAGCGGAAGATAGGAAGATAGATGGATAGATGGATAGATGGATAGATAGATAGATAGATAGATAGATGGATGGATAGATAGATAGATAGATAGATAGCTAGCTAGATAGATAGATAGATAGATGTATGCATACATACATCATACATACATACGTGCATGGATGGATGGATGTGCTGAGAACTGCCCTGGGGAAGGACAAGTGTGGAAGGAAGGGTGGGGTGAGAGGGTAGAGGTGTGTGATCAGACTTCCCCCAGCTTAGTGCTGAGCACAGTGTAAGAAACCCTCTCTGGGGCTGCTGGACATATGTTTTTAAAAATGCTTCCTTCCATCCCTTCTTATGTTGCTGCATGCAGCCACAAAGTGTTCAGTGCTATGTTTAGACATTTTGAACAACTTCACAATGGTGGTTTCAATACATTTGATATTTGGATTTTTTTTTCCCCCCCTTACCGTTTGCTTCTGAATGTGCTTTGCTTGGGCAATGCGGAGCTGGGAAGCGTATGAAGGTTTTGTGACACTGTGATTTCTCTGGAGCTTAGAATCAAAGTGCAGACTGCCTTTATTCAAGCTTTGGGCTGAAGATCAAAGAGGCAGCATTGGTTGTGTTGGAATAAAATAAAAAAAGAAATCACTTTTGAATATTGAATAACATATTTGGTTCATTTCAGGATTATTTTTTTCAGAAAATTTGTTTTGTTTCTGATATTTGTCTTGCATTAATGCCTGAGACGCAGAGAGGGCCAAGTCTCCTTTTCACGAGGTGCTGTACAAAATCAGGGACCACGAACAGATTCTGTGTTAATAGCACACAATGTGGCAGGCTGTTGGAGGCTGTTTTTTTACTCACTAATATTACCTTTTTGTCTGAACTGTTTTAGCCACGGTGCAAAATTCACAACCTGTTGCGTGTTGATCCCGTGTTTCACGGGAAGCTTACTGTACCCTGCTGCCTCCCTCCCCTTCCTCCTCAAGGCTGAGGGCCAATTGCCACCTTAACTAAAATCTATGGACCTTTTCTTAAAAATCACCTCAGTATCCTGCTATTGGCGAGAGCAGTGAAGAGGGATGTTGCTCTGGCTTGTAGAAGCAGAACTGCCTGTGTGCCTTTGGTTCACTCTTTAGTTCATCAGGGAGTTGCCCAGCCTTGACCTTCCGTGCTATTTGGACGTGTTCATTTTTGTTTCATTCAGTTATTATGTCAAATTTGAGATGGAGTGCAGTACAAATTATTTTGGCCCCAAACCTTTCTTTAACCCTATTTGCAGAGGTGAAAGGCTAATATGTTAAACCTACCAGCCCATGCATACAGATTACTTCAGCCCCTTTAGAGACAATATTCTCTGATTGCAGTTTTATCTTTTGCAGGAACTGTTGAATGGCTGGGATGGGGGCAGTAAATGGCAGCAGTTACGTGACAAGTAGCAAAGAGGAATGCGGTGAAAGTAATACCAGATTTTCCTTTGAAAACAGGGTGGAATATTTATTTATGGTTTTTTGTTACTATATTTAAAATGTTTCTAAGTGTTCATGTTCAAATTTGCTTTCTGCTCAGCCACTGCTGAGCTGGAGGTTTGTACCTCTCAGTGCTAAAGGGCTGCAGCACCTTGGTATCAGGCAGAGCATCGCTCTCTGTGCTGCAGGCTCAGTGGACTGGCAGGTAATGGTAGACTAAGGGTCTGAACACACTTGAGAGCTGCTGTAGAGAAAATAACCCGTTCCAACTTGCTCTGGCTATCCCAGCTCTAGGTAGCTGCACTAAAGAAGAAAAAATGGTTTTTAACTCACACTGACTTACATTAAAATGGCAATGAAGACAAAGTAATGTGGAGTGCCAGCTGAAATTCAGCCCAGATCTCCCTTAGCCTTTAATTTGACCTCCTAGCCCAAATTAAAAACCAGATTGTTTTCTGTTCACAGTTATTTTAACTAGTGTTAAGTCTGGCTAAACTGATGAGCCTTTTATTGGTTGGTTTGTTTTAGGTGTTTGCTCTCCTCTCCAGATACCCTGACAGTGTTTTGTAGTGGTTTTTTATTAGGCTGCTGCAGAAGTTTATGGAGTTGGAAAAACTAGAGTACCTGTAAAAGGGCAGATGTAGTTCTTTAAAAGATGAGCTTCACAGTCTTAAGGCCTGGCTGGTGTGGTGTTTAGCCCTGAGGACCATCCAGTAATGTTAGCCTCCATTGCAAACCCGGCCTTGCTTGTCTCCTCATCTCCTTGCAGCTGGAGCAACACCATTGCTTGACTGCTTGAGATGTGCCCAGTGCTGACCTGTTTTCCATGCTGACCCAAGCATTTTGTCCGAATACACCCAACGGCTTGGGCAGATTGTTGTTTTGTTGTTCTTTTTTTAAGGATGAGAGTCCGTTTCACCAGGCTTACGTTCAGGTTTCCCGTAGCTGCAGGGATGCTGCACCCTGGCACACCGGCACCGGGCACGTGGCAGGCTCACCTGTTGCCCTACACATTTGTTGCCTTTGGGGATTTCATCTCCTCTCCTCACTGTGCTAATTGCAAGGCGATTGGGCAAAAGAAATCCAAGGAAACTACGAAATGTAAGAGACACTACGTGACGAAGCCCAGGGGAAAAAGCTTTTGTTGCTTGGGGGAACTCTTTTTTGGAGGTTGATAATGAATCACGTCATCCTTGCTGGCAAGTCCTGCCCTAGACCTCAGATTACTGGCCTGGGGAGTCCCTGGCAGCTGAGCAGATACACCACATTCAGGGGCGCCCCAAATTTTTATTGAAAACTCTTAAATCTTGTGAATTTGCTATTAAATGCCTCTCATTAAATTTTAAGGGCCTTATCAATGAGTTGAAACAGTGCAATTATTTTTTTTTGTTTTTTTACTGTGTAAAACTGGTATTTAATTTATTTCCAGGACCTGTTTTCCTTCTTGCTCCCAGGCTCTCCATAACATATCAAGGTAGTCCCTTTGGTGACCTTTGCAGCTCATATTTGGCTTGGCTCTGTGAGATTTTTCTGGTGTTTTGCTGGCTGGGGTTTTGAGGTACTTTTGGAGGCTTGTTTTCCTTCAATTTTCCTTTGTTCAATATAAAATAATAACAAGGGGAATGAAGTAGGTTGGAGCTATAGAAAGAGGACTCCTTTTCCCATCAAACTTGTAAGATTGTAAGATTTTACAATAATCATAGCAGTTTAAATGTATCTCGTTGGCATATCTGCACAGAGGCACTCGGTGAGGCTGCAATTAGAGTGCTCTGCCTCATCCTGTATTAGTTTGATCACATAAGAAGCAGCCTATCTGACAGCTCTAGCACCTGGATAATTAAAACCCGTCAATAAAACAACAAAATGCACTGTGTAGTGGGACTCGTCTGTGCTAGCATTAAACACCGCAGATAATTATATCGCAGCAGAGGTTGGAAAGCCAGCCTCTCAGTGCTCTGAAAGATCAATAAAAAGGCCCATTCATAATGAAAAAAATACTAGAGAAACTGGATTTTCATCTCCCTGTCATTAGATGCTTTGCTTTTAAGCTTCTGCAGAGGCAGAAAAAGATTCTGTTGAGGAATTCTTTGTTTCTGGAAGCTAAACAGGTGGAGGATTTAGCTTTGCTTTTGTGCAGCACATTACTGAAAGCAATTGTGCTGAACCCAAGTCTTTTCTTGAGGCTTACAGTTCTGTTCTCCCTTCTCCATGGTCTCCCTTCTCTGCTTGCCTTTTTTTTTATTCCTTTGCCCCTTATTTCCAGCCCATCACGTGAGCTCCACTTTTTAGTGATATTTCTCTTTGCTTCCTGTTTACTTTTTCCAGAATGCTTTTTTTTTTTTTTATTATTTTTTTTATTTTTTTCTTTTTCCGCTTTTTTCTTCCTAAAGGGATGATTTGGAAATACTGTATATTGACAGAGGAGAACACACTCCTGGCTGACTTATTTGCTGTGACAGCCTCTTTCTTAAAGCACTCATCCAGAGAGGCGATTTTTGTGTTGCAGGGAAGGAAAAGGATGTCTTGCAGCATTGCCATGAAGGATAATGAATTAAGTCTGTCTGTTACTGTAAAACCATTAGAAAAGCATAATAGACCTTGAGAAAGAGTCTTAGATATTGATGTCTTGGCTATATTAGCGTGCCTGGGCACATGATGGCTGTCTTGTCTTTGCAGAAAAAAATGAAGTCTGTGTAAAGTAGGTGTTTCAGCTGAGGGCAGAGGGAAAGAGTGCCCTGTTTTTTTGGCAGCCAGTGCTCATGAAACACAGGGGTGTGGTTTAGCTGGTACACTTGGGCATTAAGGATCCCTTGTTGGAAGCTGCTGTATGTGGAGGGTAGCACCAGCTATGAGCAGGGTGTGTTAGCAGAGCATGGGATGGATATGGCAGCTCAGTACATGCTGTACAAATCTAAGTTCATGGAGGTGAAGTTTTCTGATCTTCAGGGTATTTAACACCCTAGCTTGGACTCTGACAATCTGTGGATTCAGAGGAGGCAGGTGGCTTCCCCATTTGTAGTAGTTTCCACTGTGCCATGTTCACAGGAGCTTCTGGTGTTGCAGAAATTGTTGTGTCATCTCTGAAGGGCTTGTCTCTGGAGGATAAGGAGAAGGAGGGTGTGTTGGGATGAAATCAATGTTTGAGTCTCTAGGCTTGTTGTGGTGCTGTGCATGGATTCTGGGTGCTCTTCTCCTGATGTTCCTAGCCCCTGTGGTTTAGGCACCTGTTTTTATTGTCTGGTCCCCTCCTAGATGGGGAGTTGGAGGACTTGCTGGTATTGCACCTGCAATGATTAATGCTGAAAGGCTTTTGTTTGGGATTGATCTTTTATTTTATGCTGCCTTTGCATTTTTGTTCTGGCAAACATACTGCCCTAGACTTGTCTAGCCTGATGTTGTTGACATGTCTCTGCTTTAAAAGTTTCTGGAAAGCCTGAACATATACTGCCAAACTATTACATTTTTCCCTTTCTTTGTCTCTTGCTAAATATATTAACAATGTCAGCATTGAAAAAAAATATATAGATATCACAGCAGGAATAAGCAGCTGTTTATGTCTAAAGCGTTTCCGCTTCTCTATCACAAGACGACCTTGTCACTTAAAAATCATAAAAATATTTCCAGGGAGAGGAAATGGAAGTTTGCTGAAGGGGAATGAAGTTTTGGTGTTGTTTTTAGTTAGTCTGAACAGAGAGTTGTAAGCAGAGTTGAGCCCTGCAGCTGGTCCTGAACTAAAATGTTTCCTTCAGTCCCACTGCTATAAATGCAATACAAATGACATATGAAATACTATTCCTGTTTCACATTAAAACTCCTGAAAATCGTTTTCCACTGGAACTGGGCGAAGTTCTGCAAAAATAATCTGTGTTTCCTGTTACACTGTATTTGTTACACTGGATTGACACCTTGCTTCTAGGTTAAATACTTTTCTATATATCCAGGTAGAAAGACAAAATGGGGGTCTTAACAAGTAGGGATAAATACAGTTGGAAAGAATGCATAGGGATACCCCCCTTTTTTTCTTTCTTTCTGTTTTTTTGTCCTTTTTTTTTTTTTAATAACTTTCCAAATGCAACAATTTACAGTTTTCCCAGTGGGGTGATTTTTCCTCTCCAAAACATAGATGTGAATAACATGAACTTATGGTTATGAGAAGATGGATGTTTAAAGGCTGCCAAGTACCTTGGACTGACTTATAGGAGGGTTTGGAGTATTCTCTTTTCTTGAACATACAGGAACAGACAGGAATCAGTGTCTCAAGTTGGGCTGAAAATGCTGATCTTGGATTTTGGTTTGGTTTCTGGTCTCTTGGTTGGTCTTGCTGAGCTGTGTGGACACACTTGGTTCAGGGAACGTGTCCACAGATCGCAGCAGCAACTATGGAGGTGGCCCAAGACATGGAGAGGGTCTTTGAGAAGCAGTGTTTTTACTCATAGGCTCACTTTGACCTTCAGGGCATGACAGGGAAAGGGGAATGATGGCAGATTGAAATAAGGACTGCAAAATAAACCAAACCAACACACACACAAAAAGATGGCTATAAATATCTTGTCAAAATTTCATAATAAACAACAACAAGGTGAACTAAAACCATTTGAGGGGCTACTTTAATTCACCTGTGTCTCCAGAATATTTGCTGTTGGGGTCAGAGATGGAAGATATATACCTTTATCTGTAATGCCTAACTCTGACACCCAGGAAAGCACTGAGTTTCTCACAGCACCATGGAGACAACTGTTGGAGTTAAGTTGAAAAGATTGAAAATGTAAGTGTGTGAATTAGAAGGTTTCTTGAGTCACTGGGTGAATGGGTTGAAGTTTAGAGTTTAAGGTAGTTTAGAGAGCAGAAGACAAGATGGAGGATTTAGGGTGTTGTCTCTTGTCCTTCTTCTTTCTTCTTCATGTTCTTCTCCTAGGGGTTTTTGGGTGGTAGTAAGTGATTGGATAAAGAATGCCGTAGTGCAGCACACAGGTGTTGGGTCATTGAATCATAAAGAAAAATAATTTAGTTGGCATCTGTTAATTGGGTAAATGGACATATAAAAGACCTTGAAGAGGATCTTTGTTAGCCATTTTACCCCTTTTCTGTCATAGTGCACATAGCTCCTTGTACCTTGTAATGCTGATAAGAAAAAATAAACAACTGAGACCGAACGAGAGAAACCAGCCTCCCTCTCATCAACCTTCAGTTCAAAGGGAAAAAGAACCTAACCCAAAAGTCCTTAACGGGACAATTTGCCTTTAAAATGCTGGACAAACAAATAAAATGGAAGCTGTTTTTTTAATAGCATAAAATTGTCTATCTGGTCCCCTAAATTCCCAGAGTCCTCTTACAGTTCTCTTGTTTTCTTGGCATCAGAACATGTGGAGAACTAAGAAATACCCCAAGAGGCCAAGGATTGCTTGGAAAAGTTGTAGCATGAGGGCAATGATGGGGAAGGAAGAGTGGTTTGCTTTGAAGAAGCTGATGAATCAGTGCTAGAAATAAGAGGTGTTTGTGTAAAATAATAAGAGATACAGATATGGGTGTGAAAAAGGTGACTGTAGTTTTCTGCAGTTATGCTAAAGTTGTTATGATAAAGCCAGCAATGCTTTATCATAAGCATTTGCTGCACTATTGGAGAGGAATCCAGCCTGATGCAGAGCTGCTGTTCCTACTGCATAGCTAAGGGTATAAGCTGGGTGGTGTTTCTGTGATTGCCCAGTAGAGGAGACAGATTCATTACTAGCTTCATACCAGCTCTGGTGCATTGCTCTCACTGCAAACTGTACCTCCAGTAGCTGGCAAAGATCTTTCTTCAAGAAAAGGGAGAAAAATTAAAAGAATAAAGAAAGAAGGGAGTGGAGTGGGATGTGCAGTGGTAGACAGGACATGACAGAAAAAACCAAGAATAATAATAAAAAACAATCCTTGCTGCCTTTACTGGAAAGGTCAGTACCCAGCACTGAGCCTCACAACTTGCAGGAGTTTGGACCAAGTATTGGCAAGACACAGGTGCCAAGAAATCCCAAGATTCCATGTAAAATCCTGTGATTTACAAGCAAGAGCTCATGGCCTGGCTTGCTGGAAATGGAGTATGGCATGAATACATTATGGTTTTACTCTCTGTCATTTTCAAGGCTACCGATTCATCATCTTTTACACATCTCCTTTCCTGTGTCACTTTTTGCATGTCACTTAGTGTCACCTGGGCCCTTAATCTGTCTGGAAAGAAATATGACAAAGCTGAAGGGACCAAGAAGCTGTTGTAAAAGGGATAAAATGCATGAGCAAAAGCAGAGCAACCAGAGCTTTAGTGATGAGTGTTTTTTACCTCTTTCTCCCCTTAAAATTTCCATATCCTGATGTCTGACAGTAATAGTCCATTGAACAGGCATTAGGTTTTTTCCTATGGTTTTTAGTGTAAATTGTCATCATCCCTTAAGTGTGTTGGAATGAGAAACCTGTGTGTTTCACACTGGCATGATAAAAGGAAGCTCAAAATGCCAAATGTCAGATACAGTTTTGCTGCCCAAAAGAAGGGAGTGTGAAAAAGACAAGAGGTTGAGCTCTTCTGGTTTTCATGTTGGTTTGGTTTTTGTTTGTTCATTGGGTTTGTTTGTTTTTTTTTAAATTTAATATGAGCCCTCTTTTAGTTAATTTTGTGAGGTACTGATGACACATAGTATTTGAGACTTTTTCGTTTGGTTTTCTGTGTTTCCTCCCCAAGGTGGCACTGATAATTTGATTTCACCTTCTTTGAAAGTTCCTGTGCTTGGTAGGCTTTGCCATTCCCCATTCCAGGAATGTGTAGGGGGGCTTCAAGATGTCCTAGAGTTGGGGGAAAAAGCTTTTGCATTTCTGTGCATCCTGCATTTCCCATTCAACGCCTTGTATCATGAAGCTTTTAGTGTGTTTGGTGATGTTGCAGAAGGTGGTATGCATTTGAGGAAGTTAAAACTGTGGTGTTCACAGACAGCTTTCTAGGTTGTGTGTTTTCACTTCTGTTTTATGTGTCCTAGTTCTTGCATTAAAAAAAAAAAAAGCGCCATAAGGAAATGCTTGACCATTCAAAGCAAATGCTTCCTTGCAAACAGAAAGAAAACACAATGCAGAAGAACCCTAAATGTATTTGTTCCTTCCCCCACCTCCAGATACTCATAATTCTTGATCTTTACTTATGATTTGGAAAGGTGTCTTTGATCCATTGCTGTTATTCTGTGTAATGTGGCCAGTGCTGGCCCTTCAGCCAGGAGCACTATTGATTAGACCAGTGAAATTGCTTTTTGAAAGGCACATTGGGCCCAGTAAAGGATTTTTGTTGAAAGTGAAATTTTGGATGATGTTCAAAGCCACTCCTGGAAAACTGCCCACTTGCATGGTCCAAGCTACCTGTGATATCCCAGCATGGGTGAGGACAGTTATGTTTTTTGTTAAGAAAATTATTTTTCTGTCTATATAATAAAACCAGTCACTTGCTGTGACAACTGTTGTCTTTCAGCTGGAAAACACGAGAATGTCCCAGGCCTCTGGATTATCTGGTATCCAGCAAAACAGCCTGATGAGCAAGCATATCAGCTCTTATTATTCTTTCCATAAAATTAAAGAAATTATGGAGCTTAAGGCAGTTGCTAATGAATCAATTTTAATTTATAGGCTCAAATAAAATCCGCATTAAGTCTGACAAACTGTAGCCTCAGGTAAACACGAAGCATTTCCACTGCAGACCTAAATGAATTCTGTGCTGGATGTCACAGCTTCTGCCAGAAGAGCAGGAGGGTCAGGGTCCCATTTCATGTCAGAGGAGGCAGAATCCTAAAGAAAATAAATGCAGTGGTCTAGCCTTTAGGAGGTCTCCTTCTGGCATGTAAAAGCAGAAAAATCAAAGACAAATAATATTTCTCTTTTTTTTAAAAAAAAAAAAACCCAAACCAAATAAACAGAAGATTTTTCTCCATAAAATCACTGTTTGCTAAATATTTTTACATCACCAATTGTACATTAGAGGTGTTTGTCCCATGAAATCAGAGGCAAATGTGTGTTTCTACACATGCACAAATCACTCACCCATGGACCCTGGCCTCAGGAAGAGCATCCTGCAAGAACACAGCCTCTCTGTGTGTGCTCTTAAGGTGAAAGATGCTCACTGCAGCAGGCAGGATCACTTCCTTATGTGTGTATTCTTCATGTAGAACAAGCTTTTTGGAAAAAGTACTTCATTTCAGGAGTTGCATCCATGCTGGGCAGAATGATGGGATATAACTTAGCCATTTGAGCCTAATGCAAGGGTGTTGCCTTGGGAATGACTAGACTGGGAAGTTTTCCTAACAGGCCTTGTATGAAAAGCATTATTTTGGTTTTTAGACAGCTTATTTAGTGATTTCTTTTCCTCCTACTCAAGTGTTGCTGTTTCTCATCTTTGCTTTGGCTTAAGAAGCCAAAGATAACTGGTTTTGTGGGAACACTTTATAAAAATGTTGCAAAACATATTGCTATGTCTGCTGTAAAACTTGGAATGATTATTTTTTTGCCACCGTTGCTGGTTTAGTCCTTGCATTTTGTTTGGTGAGGATGCTGGTATTAAAGAAATAACTCCTGGAGGGGAAGGGTTGTGCCACCATGCCTCTTCTCTTGTGGTAAGAAGCTGATGAAGATGTTGACGTTTTTCATCAGCCTCTCTGTGCTCCCTGCTGAGCTTCCCCAGCTGATGCAGAAGTCCTAGCTCCTGCATATTTTTGACACTGGGGTGGCCACTCAGCTTCTTGACCTGTCCTTCTGTCTGCTCTGTTTTCTGACTCTCATCTTTGTTGCTTTCCAGATGCAGTAATCGGACCCAGTGTGCGGTTGTTGCCGGCCCTGATGTGTTTCCAGACCCGTGCCCTGGCACGTACAAGTACCTGGAAGTGCAGTACGAGTGTGTCCCTTACAGTATGTATCTTGATACATTTGCACTTGCTTTTTCTGTAGAGATTTATTGTGGAGATTGGGCCAGCCTTGAGCTTGTCTCTTGTTGCTCAAGGGCAAGTAAAGCAGACCACGTGCATCATATGAGACTGAGCTGATAAGATATGAAAAATGGTTCTCTGTGTCAGGTTTGTGCTTAGGTTAAAAATATCCTAATAATGTTCTGTGTTGTACAGCAAAACAGTGACATATCATCTTTTGGAAGACACTTGGGAAACCCCATTAGAGAAAGCAGACTGGAGGAGTGAAGCACTATTGCTAGCTTACAGCTTCTCTTCACAGAAGTTTATGCTTGTAATCATACAGCAGTGTGCTTTGACTGACCTATGTCCATGTAATTGGTGGCATTTGATAAGTGTCTTAAATACAGTATTGTATCACCAGGGAGGTGTAGGAACCTATTGTTTTGGGTGATTTGATGTTTGATGGTAGAAAAATACTAATTTATAAGCCTCCAAAGTTACGAAGGCAAATTACAGGCAAGCCATTTTAATCTGAATTTTTGAGGGCAGAAAGCCAGTCACCTGAGAGGACAGCAATGTGTGCCAATGGGAAATTCAGAGCTACAAAAAGTTGTGTACCTCAGAATTTGCTTTCTGTAGAAACCAAATTTGTTACATACAGTTAAGGCCCTACTGCCAAAAAGGGCATAACTGAAAAAGCAAATAGCAATGATAACACGAGAAGTGCACTTTTTATTAGCAGTTGTAGAGAGCTGAGTGCTGAATAACAGCATCACTTTCAGGTTTTCTGTTTGAGCAGGCCAAACCTTATTATAGCACACCTCTCAAAATAATAAAGCAGGTATGAGAATGTATGCTTTCAACTCACGGTGTTATATTGAGAGAGCAGCAGGAGACATCGATTTGCTGAATCCCAGAGTTTGGCTCGAGGACATCTTTGTTGCTTCAAGCATGGGCTGCAGGAGAGCCAGATGTGGCTGAGCAATGACAGGCACCCTGTCCAGAGGGGAAGCAAGAGTTCACAGCCCCTGGGGTGTTCTCCATCCCTCAGGTAGGAGGTGGCCACCTGCCTGCTGCCACAGCCTGGAAAGACTGTGTGCTGTTTGGCTTCTGTGAAATTCCAAGACCACCTCTCTGAGTAATGGGGACCTCTCTGTTGAGGGACTTGGAGACTCTGCTGGCAGGAGGCTTTGATTCTTCTGAACAAAACTGTGAAGCTTCTAAATGCAACTATGGAATACTTTTTATGGGGTGAGCTATTAAATCCACAGAAAGATTGACATCAGGGCTCAGGGTCTGCCCTATCAAGCAGAATACACTCCAAATTATAGTTTAAAGTTATTCCGCTCTAAATGAGGCTTTTCATTTCAGAAGCAATACTGTGCATGGAAACGGTTAGGGAAGATTGGTTTCAACTTATCACAGCAGGTTGTATTTCCTTGTGATTTATGATTTGCATGAGGGTATGCTGTTCCCTCCAGAGACTGGTCTGGTAAAGCAACAGTCATTACCTGGTACCCCTCCACAGCCTTTGTTGCACATAAAACGAAGAGGAATAGTGGTGCCTTGTGAGAAAGGCAATATGTCAGTATTACACCCCAAGGTGTTAATTGGCCCTGTGTACAAGATGTAGAATAACTCTTGTGAGTGGTTGCTCAGTAGCAAATGTACAGTAGGTATTGAGTATTTTTTAATGATCTGAATTTAGGGAGGAAAAGGATGACAACTGACACGCTGCCTTTGCAATTAAGGTAGGAGCTTTGATGGCTGTTTCTTCCATTCCCTATGAATCAAATATAGTGCCTCTGCAAGTAGAGTTAGAAGGGGAAAACAAAGGGTGAGCACATGATGAAATAGGATCCGGTTTTCTGAGGTTGTTGTGTGTTACCTAGGAAATTTTGGGTCATGTATTCATGTGTGGTTACTCAGTGGAACACCAGTGAAATAGGTTGTGTTTAGGCAAACTGTGTCCCTTCATGTGCTGACATGGAGTGGGAAACCTAGTGGGAAACTCTGTTTTATCCTCCTGCCTCAGCCTCTGCCAGGCTTTGTTACTGCCTCTATTTCTTCCCTCGGCATGGTCAGATTAACTTTGTCAGTGTTCCTTGCCTGGGCCCTCGAGTGAGTGTCCCATAAGTAAAAGCCATCCAGGTGATGGGGAAGGTGTCAGCTCTGGGCAAGTAGGTCAGCAAAGGTATGGCTGGACCAAAGGCACACTTGGTGGATGAAATCTGTTCCTCCTTTTATGCCCTGTTATTGTCAGAGGTCAGTTCTTGTCACTGAACCCACATGCCTCAGCCCCTGTGCAGCCAGCCTTTGGTGCGTGGTGGGGTCTGCCATATGGCCATCTCCTAGAGGAACACCTCAGTTGCATAATAAAGGAATTAATATTTCAGCAGGCAGTTGTACTTGTGTGCAATTCCAGCTTGCCTTTGTCTGGTTGGATGGGTTACTCCTCGCAGTTTGAAATTATTCTTTATGGACAGAGAGTGGGTTTACCCAAGTGGTGATTGTGCAGCAGAAGGGAGGGTGTGTGCATCTCAAGAAGAGATGGTTTGGGAGTAATCTTTAACAGATGTTGTTAGGATTGACCTTAGGCACTTCTGCTCAGTGTAGTGCTAGTGTATGTGCTCCCCCAAAGAAAAAATATGGAAGATTTAAAACTCCATTCATTAGTCTGCTTCTCTTGAGATTTTATTATTTAATTATTAACTCTTCCACCAACTAGCTCATATCATTTTCCAGGGGAAAGCATCACCCTTTCCTCTCAGATGAGGGAAATCCAAACATTCTCTTAACTTCAGTAGCTCATATATTGTAAAATGTCCTTTATATTACCCCACACACCACATTCCTGTCTGATCACCAGAGATACCCCTGACAAGGAGAGTTTTATGAGGCCACAGTTAGTCTCAGCATGTGGACAAGATGAGAGCTGATTTTGCAGATAGCCCAGTCTTCTCCTCATATTCCTGATCCTGTAGTTGCTTTATCTGGTAGCAGCAGCCTTCTACTAGAATGGATAGTCATTCCAGGACATCTGGACTTTCTAGGTTGCCCTCTGACAGAGAAAAGCAAGTAAAAAGCAGGAGATATCAGCAGGTAAAAAGATAGCAGGCCTAATTTGTTAGGCTTCAGTGGCATCAGTTGTCCTATTTTTCCGGTGTCAGAAAAAATCATCAAAATAATTCTTTCTCAAAGCAGGCATGTGGCATGTGGCATGCATTCCTCTAATGCCTTCTTTGCATACTGCCCCTTTCCTTCCAAAATACTTAAGTTACTACTCCAGTTTTCCTAAATTAAATCTGCTTTTAATAATTATTCACCAAGAGAGATTTTGCATGGTTTTTGACTGATATGTACTACTGCAAACCTGCAGTCTGCCATTGCCAAAGCTGTGGACATGTTTCATTGTGGATAGGTGACTAAAACTGCATTTGAGCAGTTTTGTGCTGTGTATTAGGATGAGAAACCTGACATGGTGAGGGTCCCTTTGACCCAATACTCTATTGTTTCCTACTGCATTTCTTCCCTGTCCCCTTCTCCCTTTTCAGAGCAGAGTTAAATGGGTAATGGGAACAGTGGTGGTGGAGGTGGTTTTGTAAAGCTAGGTCAACACTCTCATTGCAGAAACACTTGACTGTCATCTTCTGGTGCTTGTACAATCCTGTTGTCATGGTGCCAGTACATCTAGGAATGTAATTTTTCTTATTTCACCTTTGTAATGTGCTAAAGGCCTTCCAATTTTACTCATGAGCCAGCACAGAAAACAGACGAGTGATTTATCCAAAGCTGTGCATGAGACCAGTGGCCAGCAGGAGAGCCCAGTTTTGCAGGAGCAGTGGTGTTGGGAGAGCTGCTGAGCTAGCTGTCTTTGTAATCAGACAGATTTTCTGTCAACAACATGATGAACCCAAGGCCACCCTTTGGTTTTGCAAATACTGCCTCTGTATGTACGTGACACGGCACAGCTCAAACAGTCTTTGAGTAGTTCTGTAGGTATTTCTGAGAAGGAGGAATAGTGAACAATCCAGCTGAGGCTCCCTTTTCTCTCTCAAGCACATGTGGCAGTGGCACTGCCCTTCATGGGTGGCACTCCAGATCAGAGAAGGGGGAAATTCCAACATGCAAACAGCTATTGCCCACTGACTTAGACTGAAATTTTAGGGATTGGTCTGCATTTAGTTTTTATTTGGGTTTTGAAAATGGTACGAGATGAATGTATCAGAGGTATTTTGGAATGTTTTCTTCTGTTCATTTCCTTATAGAGACAACCTTACAGACTCCCAAAGATAGAGCACAGTGTTCAAAAGAGGATTTGGATATCTGAGTCAGATTTACCTTCAGTTTTTCCTGAGCTCACAGTTCCCTTAGGTTCTAGGTTTTGGAGGTCACAGAGTAACTTGTGCTCTGTTGTGCTTCAGAAGCAGTCTGTTTTTTAATCAGGGACTTGGAAAATTTAAGCTCTGGGATAGGGCAAAGTGGCAAAAGGGTGGTGACTCAATGAGGACAGGCCCATTGCTGCACTGATGGAAAGGATGGCAGCAGCAGGAGGAGCCTCGGGCATGGCATATCCCACTGTGATGATAACCTGCCTCACACCCAGGCCACAAGTCTTCCATCAGCTTTTAATATTGGGGAGATCTGTTCAAGAGGATGTTTCTTGCAACAGAAAAATGCTCATGGCTTCCAGGGAAGGATGAATTGTTCTTTCTTTCTGTTCTGGGTAAACGGGCTGACGTGAAGGCACCACACATCTCTGGTGCTTGCAGAGAATATCCTTCTTTAATACTGACAAGAGGAAGGGAAAAAAAACCCAGCAAATGAGCATATTTCATCCTTTCTTTTCTTAGTACTTTTTTTCTTTTTAAACATGGAATCTGAAATCACATTTCCCAACTGCTGTAGTGACGGAAGAAAAGGTCATAGCCTTGCTAGAAATATTCCTTTTATTGCTGATAGAAGAGTAGATGGGCTCACATATCAATAAAAGTGAGGAATGGTAAGTGTGATGTGGGAACAGAATTCAATAAAGTTTTATTGTATCACAAGTGGACTGAAGTGCATTTAAAAACATTAAATGAAGGCGCACAATATCTGCTCTGCTGGACCTTAGGGCCAGTGAATAGACAGATAATTGAATAATGACATTTTTAAGAGAATACAAGCACTAGAAAGCAAACTGGTATTTTCATTGCTCTAACATTGCTGGTAGAAAGGGAAAGAGAGGGGGAAGATGGGGTGAAATTGCAATCTGAAAACAGTTTAATGAGACCACTTTTCCCAAGAATACAGTTCTTAATTATTTCTGGAGTGTTCTAAGGCCATTATGTGGCCTCTAGGCTTTCCCTCTGTGTTTTCTTGCTGAATTCTCCATCGGTTGAGAAGCAGTGTTTGCCCACTGAGAGCAGTGCTGTGTTTTGTTGAACAAATAGACTTGCGGCTTCTCTGCTTTTCTTTTGCCGTGGGTTTTTATGTTTGCTTTGTTTTTGTTTTGTCCCCAGAGAATTTGGTCCCTCAAGGCCCAGCAGGGAAAATGGCAAACGTTCCCAAGGGATTAAGCTTGACTGTTGGCATTTTGGCCAGTAATGAGCGAATTCCCTCCTGAAGCCAGGTCTCCTTTGTTTTATTTGTTAAATAGATTATTTTTGTTCATGAGCTGAGAAGAGTATGTAAAACCAAAGAAAAAAACCCAAAAAAAAACCCTCAAACCAAAAACCCAACAGCAGACCTAACTATTCATTATGATTATTTCTGAGCAAAGAATCTTTGTCTCCTGCTGACAAATTGCCTTTCTTCCAATGCATACAATTTCCTGGGCATTGCCCAGGCCTCTTTTTTGTATTCACTGAAATTCCCAGCTCTGCTTGCTAGGTTTGTTTGCTTTTTTTTTTAATTTTTTTTTTAATCCACAGAGGCAGAAATAAAGAAGGTATTGCTTCCCTTATCAGTCTTCTTTTACTGTGTGTTTGTGGGGAGAATGCACCTACACAACAGACTATTGGAAGCCACTCTTAGTTAAAATAACCTGATATTATGGGCCTTTGCAAACCTGCGGGCTGACCTGTCTGCATGGCTGTGTGCGTAATGTTCAACAAGGGGAGGACAGCTAAGGGCTAAGGAAATAAAGGTATTTGAAAACTTGAAATAGCCTCATATGAAGGGAAATGAACATTTTTGTAAGGCACAAAAGGTGAAATAAATGGCAACATGGTTAATTTTTGAATATGGGATGAGTTTGTATTAAAATAAGGAAGTTAGCTGTTTTCCAGTGTGTCTGTAATGAATACTGGTTTGAAGGTTTGCTGTCAGCAGGAACAGCATGGATTTTCCTGGGGAGAAGTTAGATACATGTTAGGCAATCCCCAGAGTAGAAAGGCCATCACCTGGTGCATCTCTAAGTTCCAGCATGCTTCCATGAGAAGCCAGCTCCTGGTGGCTCCTGTTATCTCTGTCCTTTCCTCTAGGTAGTGGGACACTTGTTCACATCTTCCACCAATGCCAGTATGAGCCTTTGTGTGAAAAGTAATTTTTTTCTCTTGCTGTATTCTGAATGTTTAGCTGATTGCCTCCTGAACCAGCTCACCACTCCCTAGTCCCAGGCTTAAAGTATTGAAATGCCTCCATGCACTGATGCATTCTGTCTTTAAAACAGGTTCTGGAAATCTTCATAAGCAGCAGGTTTTGCTCCCATATGTCTTAGAGTTGCACAAGCTGTCTTTATCAGAAAAGTCACCACAGTGCTGTGCTCAACTCCATTAGGTCTGAGATGCTGCAGTGGATGAGAGTTGGAGTGTTTTACAGCCTGGGCAACCTATGAACTTCTCAGATGATCATGGGATGCTTGACTGCACTTTTTTTTTATATATTTTTACTATATTTTTAAGCTCATACAGCTGGGAGAAATGGTTTTGGTTTTTTGTTTTGGGGTTTTTTTGTGTGTTTTTTTTTTTTTTTAAGAATATAAAAAGGTTTCTGTGGTAGAACACAAGAGGCAAAATTCACATCTTGCCCCACCATCACCTCATTGTCAGAAAATTTGCAGCGTGGAGACCCAGACTTCAAATATGTCAAAGAATTTAGTGCAGGTCTGTTACATGTTTCTCACATAGGCTGTTTTTCATGATAAAGAGCCCTGTCAGTTCTCCTGAGGGCCTCTATAATTTGTTTATTATGGAAGTTAAAGGTGGAAAACTGTGATGCGTCATGTAAGTTATTTTATGAAGATTTTTAATATAAGGGGGTAACCTGGGTCCTTGTGTGACTTCTGTGCACTATTTATTCCTTTTTAGTCCTGACCCATAGCTGCTGAACTTTTAGTGAGAAAGTGTATGGGTTTGATTTGAGTCTACTCATTTAAAATAAAAGATGCTTAAAGTCTTTCAGTCTGTTGCCCAGCTGCCTTTGGTTTTTGAGTCTGGATCAAAGGTCCTTAAATTGCAGGGAAACTTTCTTTCAGTGTCAGCAGACTTTGGGACAGGTTCTTGGTAACCTGAGGCTGTCTGAGTTAATTGACTTTTTTCAAAGCATCAAAACTCATCTTTGTCACACCCATTTCTAGCATAGTAAATAATTGATATTGTCTCACCCAAAAAGGGATTTGTGGCTGATACCACATAGAATGAAAAAAGAATGAGAAAATGGGATATTCTTCAATAAAGTAATAAAGCTGCAGTCCTCCCACCTTGGCAGCTGATGGTTCCACATCTAAACAGTGAGAGATCTTTGTAGTATCTGAAATAGATTTGTGCTGCATTAATAACGATGCTGACAAAACTCAGCAGCCTGACCCCTGCAAACACTTTTTTTGAGCACCAAGAGGAAGAACTCCACTGGCTTTTGGTCATCTGTACCAAGCTGTGTTTTTCAACTCTTTCTGACATGACACTTTGAGATATTTGCCACCAATTTGCTGTCTAAACATGACCCCACACTTCCCAATTGTCTCTGAACAATTCTGTCATTGTTAAGGGAAATATGTATCTCTTCCCATCTTTAATAACCTATTGCCTAAATTGTGCTATTATGCCTAGCACTCTCTGGAGACACTGATATGGATTTCAAATGTTTTATAACAGATCTTCATGGAAATAATATTTATATTTCCAGATTTTATTCCTATTTTCCTGTAATTTCTCTTACAAGAGGTATTGCAAAGGTTTCTTTCATTGGTGCAAGCACTGTAAGGAGATTAAGACCATCCTTGCCAGGTGCTATTATAAATCCACAAAAGAAATGAAATAAATTTATTGGGTTTTATTCTGGCCAATAGGGAGAACAGAATATGTGTATCCAGTGGCTAAGTTGAGGATTGAAGTTCATTTCTTCTAGCACATGAGGGAGGAGGAGGGAGGGGGGAAATTTGAGTATATTAAGGCAAATCCCTTTAGTGTGTGAAATACGAAAACACATCTTTCCAGATCTAAAAATACAACTTTGTTGAGTTTCTTTATATTAAAAGGGCTCCCAGGAAGAGAGCCAAATAAATCTGAATGTATTACTTCTTTCCCTCATTTCCTCCACTTTTCTTCCTAACAACATTTCCAGTCAACTTTTAACAATATAGGCCTGCATGAAACCACAGTAGTTGTATGCACCTCAAGCTCTGGCAAAGGAGACAAACATAGACTGCACAGTATTTGATTTTTGTTAGCTTCTGTTTCCAAGAGGAGTAAAATGGGAGGAATTGTGGAAGACCAGGGCAAAGGGGCCTTCCTCAGGGTATCCTTTTGAAAAACAAACAAAACACCAAACAAAATCCTGCAACTTATTTCTAGAGGTTTCTTACCTAAAAAGAGTCATGGCATGTCATTTACCTGGGCTGATTGCCAGACTATGCAGAAATATTCTTAAGGGGTTTTTTTGAGGTGTGTCTGCTTGTTTACTTTTTTTTTTTTTTTTTTGGGAGGGGGTGGGGAGTGGAATGATGACCAATTCAGATTAGAAAAGATTTATTCCAGTGGATTTCACAGATGAATGTATTGCTGAGGGTCTAAACTAATCTCCTCCTCCAAAGTCCTTTTCCCTCCATGGGTAACTTTAAAATGTCTAATGTAGTTTTAAAAAATGCCTTAATCTCATTTATCTTTAATTTCTCTGTTCCGCTCTACAGGCCCACATAAAAAGATTTACAGTGGGTATTTATCCCTTCCAATATCAAAAGCAAATTCCCTTCCAGATCTCAATTTTCACTGATAATCCTCAGAGATGTATAATTTTAATTTACCTTGCAGATGACGTCTACCTGGTTTCTCTCTCTGCTTTTATGAAGGTATTATTCAGCTGCACCTCATTAACTCTGGTTTGTTGTTTTATTGGTTTGGTTTTTTTTTCCTTCTCTCTTGTGTGTGTTAAACGGTTGTCTGTGAGTGAAACTATTGTCTTGTCCTTTGCTGGAGTGCTTATGCTGGTGCAGAAGGGGCTGGGGCTGGCATATCACCATGTAATCCAGCTGAGTCCTTTCTTTTTATCCCAGGAGAGGCAGCATCGGGGCCTTGTCCTTTTTTTTTTTTTTTTTTTTTTTTTTTTTTTGCTTTAAAAATTAATAATGTCACATTTTTCCATTTCATCCCTTACAATGGCTTGCAGGACCACACAGATGCACACTCACGCACCTGAAAGCTTCCAAAACTTCAGATGTTCAGATCTGCAAAATAATGGTTCTGCTAAACAGAGCAGGAACTACTGTGCTCTTGGGATTTTGAAAATGAGTCTATTATATTTAGGTGCCCTAATGAAAGCTGAGCTTCCCTGGAAATCTACCTTTAATGTCTGTATAGGAAACACTCTGGCGTCATTCCACCTATGTTACTATTTAAAGCAGCAAATTTTGCATTTAAGTGCTCTTCTCAATGCAGCCCTAAAAGATGGTTCCACGTTTCTGCAGCAAAACAGAAGGGGTGGAAGAAATGTAAAGTCCGTGGAGCAAATGCAAACTTGAGTTTGAATACTTCAAGGAGAAGAAAAAATCAGGAAACAATATATAGATGGTGTTGGAGATATTTTTTTATTAGTAAGACGTGGCTCAAAACACTGAAATTGTAAGATAAATGAGTTTCATAGTCTAGCCTGGTGTGGGAGAGCAGAATGGAGTGGCTAGTGACTCTCTTTGGTATGAAATTACACTGTATCTCTACTTGTGGTCTTTTCCTTATCACAGGCTGAAATTGGTCCTGCTTCGATATAATCACATTTGTATCCTGCTGCTGCTCTGGGTATTTACACTCAGGTTTGGCAGTGCCTGGGACAGGAAGGACTGTTTCAGTCAGTAATCAGCATAGAGCTGAAGGTGTGAGGAACTAGCTACTAAAATGTAGCAGGGAAAAGATGGTCCTACCCCACGGGCACACCTGAGCCAGCTCTGATGCAGAGGCATAAGCTGTAAGGCAGGGATAAATTTAACACGTGGATGTTTGTACCAGGCACAGTTGTACCCCTGGTTTCACTGGGGCCTTTCCCCTTGGCACCACCGGGACACTCCCAGCCAGGCACGTGCTTAAAGGTTTGATGGATGTCAGCTTGCGTGTTTGCATCTTACATGTGGTGTATGTAACTAAAAGAAGCCTAATTTGGGGGGTCCTCTGTGTGCTCAGGCTGGGGTTTCAGAAAAGGAACAAACAGGCCTTTGTCCATTTAAAGACTTGCTCAGAAGAGTGAGCATGTGCCATGTACATTTCCAATGAAGTCAATAATTAAATATGTTCCAGATGACTCTGGTGGGGGAGGATATTAGTAATTACCATAAAGTGGCAAATCTACATTCTGTGGCTGGTACTTTGAGAACAAAAAGTCAGTGTTTCTAATAGAATCCATTAAAACTATTACCTGATTCAATTGTCATGTTAAAGTTAAAATAATGTCTTAAGTTACGGATGTTTTTTTCTGTATTTTTTTTTTTTTTTTAAACAGTCTTAACAGAGGTACAGTAGTTGTCTTTCAACACATGCCTTTGATGAGAGCCCATTGAAACACTTGGGAGTTTTCTTGTTGAGTTGGAGGGAATTTGGATGCAGAGAGTGAAATTGGACAGTATTTAAATCAGTACAGCCTTGCTTATTAAACAGCATGAGTCTGAGCCTTCACATTTGGGAGACATTTGTGGTGCAGTGATGATAATATGGAGAGATTTCCAGTGAAAAGGAGAAGCATTTCTTTCTCAAAGAGGACTGGTCCCTTCTGCCATCTCGTCTCAGAAATGAAATTAAGTGGCTAACGAAGTCTCAAACCAGTTATAGAGTACACAAAAATAATCATTCACAATTTGCCTTGATAAAAGGCACAGAGCTGTGTTTTGGGTATGCAGGGAGAAGACAGCTAAGGCCAAATCGCAATTAGCTAGATCTCAATTACAGTTGAAACTGGCCAGTGTTGTAGCAGATAACAAAAAGCTTTTTAAAAAGTACATTAATAGCAAGAGGAGGTCTAAAGAAAATGCTGGATGTGATACTTGTTAAAGGTGAACACCTCTCTAATGGAGATAAAGAAAAAGTGGAGGCATTCAGTGTTATTAGGTTTTTATTTTCCGAGTCTTTATTAATCTTGGTTGGCCGTGAGCTGCCTGCTTCTTTCAGTTCAAGGGACCATAAGTGTGTGGGAGCAGTGACTTTCCTTTTGTGAAATTGTAAGGGACCAGCTGCATCAGCCAGATGTTGACAAGTCCATGGTGGAATTCATCCCAGAGTACTGATGGAACTAGCAGATGTTATGGCAAGACCCCTCTTGATCATCTACCAAATATTTTGTGAGTCTGGGGAGGTCCCTGCTGACTTGAAGATAGCCAGTGTTATTCCAGTTGATAAGAAGGACTGTTAGTCTAACCTCAGTTCCTGGAAAACTATAAAGGAGATCATAGTGGGGTTCTGTTGACAGGCATTTAAAGAGCAGTCCAGTTGTCAGGCACAGTCAACCTGGGTTCACATAGGCAGAGATCCCTGTTTAAATAATTCGGTATTCTTCTATGACAAGGCCATTTGCCTAGCAGATCAAAGATATCTGGATACAGGATGTGAATGCACTATTAGCAAGTTTGCTGATGGTCCCAGACTAGGAGTTGCTTTTAGCTCTCTTGAGGGATGAGAGGCATTGCAGATAGATTGGAGCATCAGGCAATGATTAACAGGACAGAATTTAGTAAGAACAATTGCTGGATTCTTTATGTGGTCTGGGGGAGTGGCAGCTCTGCAGAAGGGGATCTGGGGATGATGGTTGACAACAGCTCAGTGTGAGCCAGCAGAGAGTGCTCTGGCAGCCCAGAGGACAGTCCCCATCCTGGTGTGCATCAAACACAGCATAACCAGCCAAACAAAAGAGTGATTATGCCGCTGTACTAAGCGTTTGTGTAGCCTCCACCTCAAGTCCTGTGTGCAGTTCTGGACCCCACATCCATAAAAAGGATGTTAGAGTGCTCTAATGCATCCAAAGGAGGGCAACAAAGTCAGTGAAAGGGATGGAAGACATGTCCTGTGAAAACTCTGGATTTGTCAAGTTTGGAGAAAACAAGTTTGAGGGGCAGCCTTGTTGCTCTCTACAGATTGCTGAGGAAGGGATGTGTTAGAGGGAGGTGCTGAGCTCTGCTCCTTGGGATCCAGTGATAGGACACACTGGAATCGTTCAAACTGTGCCTGAGGAAGCTTAGTCTTGGCATTAGGAAGCATTTCTTCACTGAGAAGGTCGAGCACTGGAGGAGGCTTATTGGAGCGGTGTTTGATACCCCTGTGTTTGATAAGCCTGTCAATCTTTGAGAAGCATTTGGACAATACCTTTAATATTATGCTTTGGTTTTTGGTCAGCCCTGAAGTGGTTGATCAGTTGGGCTCTAGATGTTCATTCCACCTGAAAATACTCCATTTTTGCCACAGGAGGATGCTGATGCTTCCCAGTGAAATGATAAAGTGGGGCTTCCAGAGCTCTGTGTGAGTGCCCAGAGACAGTTGCACATTGTTGGTGTAATGTGTCTTAAGAAAGCTCAGACAAATTGCTTTGCAACACTTCTTCATCTGAACATCTACATTCATGTAGAAATGGGTTTTTGCAGTCAAACACAGCCCAAATCTTATCAATTATGAATGGCTGCAACATATGGTATATATTATTGTTTTTAAGAATAAGTGATACATTTCAAACAAGAAACACATGCTGCTCAGCAGCTTTAGCTGCCACTTCTGAGATGGGAACCAAATCCCTGACCTTGTCTTCCCCTCCACTTGTTGGATAACATCCTATTTTAATAACCAAAAAATGAAGACCATGAAATACTGCACAACGGAAAACTGTGTGCAAACATCAGTTCCAGTGTAAGAGGATCCTGCTCTTGCTCAGCTTGCTGGGAGCTGCACCTGTCTGGGCAAGGGTGAAATTTGTGTTTGCAGCCCAACTATTGATCAGCCTTTTCCAAGGGCCCTTGGGACAGGGAATTTCTGCAAAACTGCTTACTTGAAGTTTCAAGAAGTTTGTGCAACGTTGCTGCAAGGAGCTGGCTGTAGCCTGAGATCAAGGTGTATCATGATGATGTCAATGAGTGCTTTGTCAAATACCTGGCTTTGCAGAAAACAGAGCGTATTCCTTAGGTTTTCTTTCAATCCCCATTTGTTGCATGGCTTTCTTTAAAAACTGAAATAATTACTGCAAATACAGCAGGTGAAAGTTTTTTGGGGCTAAAAGCCTGGCTCTTGAAGAGAAATCCAGAAGAACTGTAGCAGTCCACAGAAGCTGGACCAAAAGTATTGGAAACTATATTCCCTTAAGCTTGTGCCTGTTTTTGCTATAGATATAAAATTCTATGTGCATGCCTTATCTGGATACAAATAAACTGTGTAAGCATCTGCAGGATTGGTGCCTAATTTGGTGAAGAAAAGTCCATTTTAAAATCTTCATTGCTCTTACAAAATCTGCTGCAAAAACATTTGCTGTTTATGATGCAGAATACATCTAGATTGCCAGAACAAATGAGCCAAAGGTATTTTGTGATAGTAGCCATTCAAAAATAGAATAAAAATAATTTGTTTATTTTCTGATTTATAAAATTGCTACAGCATCTTGGCTGAAACCGTGGGTAGAAAGCGTGCATTTTCTTCCTCTAGTGTTTTAAAATTCTTGCTTAACATTCATAACACAGCAAAATACTCATTTCTGTGTCTTTAAAACCAATCATATTAGTTATTCCCTGCTGAATTTAGTGCTTATTCAAATGCGCTCTCTGCTCTCCTTGAAAAGGAATTTTGGCTCAATTTCTTTAGTGCAAAGCCCTTCCTTAGTGCCTTGATAACACAGTGTTATCTTATTCTGTAATACTTCACCATACAAAGCAATCTCAAACTCAAGGAAGCATGCCAAGAGACACTGGGCAAAAAGCCCTTATGTAAAGTTTGAACTTCTTTCCCTTAACAGTGCAGGATTTGCACAACCTTCTCTTCAGGCAAAGAAAATAAATAAATCAAAACAAAGCTCTGAAGTTAACCAAGAAGTTTCTTTAAGCAGTACTGTTGATATTTATTTTAATGGGAAGAAATCAACTTTGTCACTTTTATCAGACTAAACTAGAGGAATTCTGCAGTGTTCTTTGCTGACAGTGGGACAAACTCCTTGTATTGTGCCCAGATCTGTGTGTAAAAAGTTTCCAATGCAAAAAGCCATTTTTTTGTTGTTGTTTTTGAAGTAGAATTTGATGTCGTATGGGTCCTGTGTGGGAGTGTGGTGACAGTTATGCAAGCACTACAGGATTTTTTACTTTGCTCTGGAGCTCAGGATAAGAAAAGGCAGACTGAGGCACTGATAGCCACCTTGGCCAGAGTTGCACCTCTTGCTACCCAAGTTGTGCTGCTTGAAGATGCACAAGAGATGCACCCTTCTCCTTCTTTGCTTCAAGTTGTGATCATCCTTCCTGTGATCCTTTTGACCCAGCATTGAGTTACTGCATTTGATGTGGCGCTGGCTCTCTTTGCCATGCAGTCTGTGGTCTGCATAAATCTGAGCAGGATGACAGTCTCATTGGAACTCAAGATGTGTAGAAAGGAGCCCCAGGTACTCAAGGTTTACAGTCTTTCGCATGATACCACAGTCCATGGAAATTAGGTGTATGGCTACCATTAAGTAGTGTCAAGATGAGTGCTATCTCCAGAGAGATTATTTATCACTTTCCTTTCCCTCTGCCTGAATTCAGGGAGTTTTTATTGAAAATTCACCTCTCATCTCCCCTTTTATTCTTTCCACTTCATTTCTCGCATTCCCGCTTACTCTATCATAAATATACCTGCACAGCTGTGACTGTAGCTTTACAAGCTTCAGCCTCTTAAACCCAAATGCAGGTGACCTCACCTTTCAGGAGCAGAGGCTCTCCTGGAACATGCAGGATGATATTGGCTTGTCAAGCATTGGATTTACTATTAATCAGTCCACTTGAACTTCTTTCTTTTTCTTTTTTCTTTTTTCTTTTTTTTCTTTTTACTTTATTTTATACCTTTTTCTCATCACACCAGTAGAGAGTCCCAAAATGTGACCCCTCTCAGGAGTGCAGAATTAGCCTAAGTTAGTCCTCACATGGCTTTTGTGGTACCAATGGTGTGTTTGTCTTTGGTCAGTCAATAGGGTCAAGAGGTGAGAGTTTGTCTGGTTTATGTCAGTGTTTGCCTGAAGTCAAATAGGTAGCCAATTAAATTTTCCAATATAGAATGAGAAGAGAGTGGCAGTGTCAGCTCTTCGACAAATGCATATTAAATTACGTGATGCAAAAGTGGCTAAAGATGATTCACAGCAATAATTTGACCCAGTTATGTGTTTATTGTATTTAAAAGACAACTGGGGGCTTGATTTCATTGCCAGCTGTGTGGTAGTTAATGATCAGTAAGAAAGCATCAAACTGAGAACAACTTCTGTTTCTAAATACAGCCCGCCGCGCTGAATTTCAGACATTCCCAGAATGAACTGTGTGTGTGTAATGGATCTAAAAATAAGGAGAAACATGCTTTTATTGGAGACTAACAGTATATATTCACTGCAAAACTGTTCTTAACTAACAAAGAAAAATCATAGGCAGAAATGATGGACTTGCTTCTAAATGCACATTAATTGCTCTGACCTACAGCTATATGACTCCTGATTAACGCTGGCCATAAATGAATGTCCTAACACAATTCTGAAACCTATGTAATTAGCAGGAGAAGACAAAATTGTTGCTTCCTCTTCAGACTGACATTTTTACTGCAACCATTAGTTTTAAAAACATCAGACAAGCTCTCTGCCTGAGTGGTCTGTCCAGTATCATTGTTTAAAAAATTCATTCGTGGAAACAATTGTGCATACGATAAACATCAGTTTGAAAATTCAATTTACTGCGTAAAGAATTTGGGGACACAGATTTTCATAAAACAAAGTAAGTCTATTAGAGCCTTCTTTTCACAGCCTGCATGTTTTCTTTCAAGCAAAATAGGAGTGATTTGGTTAGGTCTGTAAAAGTGTAGGCATTAAAGTTCCAAAGACAATGTGCTACAATGATGTTGAATCGAAGGTGCCTAAGAGAAAATGAATGTTACAGGTTTGGTTTTTTTCCCTTTGATTTTAGGTTCTATTATGTATGTGCCTTGTTAGTTCCATTTAAAGAAATGAAAAATGCAAATATCTCTTGCTCTAAAACATACTTTATTTGAAAAAAAACATAAATTCTTTCATGAATTAATTAAAACGTAGCAGAAGCCTGGTGTCTCTCTTCACCCAGTGCTTCAGTGGAGACAGTTCTGTGGTGATATGTGGCAGCTCTAAAAAAGTATGGTTAACTGGGTGATGCTCTGGACATCACGCAGAGAAACCTCTGGCTTTACTCACTGATCTTTCTCGTTGAGAAAGAATCCATTATGTGGACCTGAATTTTAGAACAATGGATGCTCCCACTGGGCCATTTGGGCAGATTTTTGAAGTGGGGATGGAGCAGAAAACAGAATTACAGCACTGCTTGTAGCCATACTTTTAGCTTAAATCCAAACAAAATTTGTCTCAGTTTCTCAGGGAGTTGCCCAGTCAGATTGTTCAGAGATTAAGTTTTCTTAACAGCCCAATACCCAATGGCAGAGCTTTTCCAACATCATCGTCAGCCACACCCCAAACCTAACTGACCTGGACTTTAAAATTGATACCCAGGAATTGCTGACAATACCCATACTCTGTTGTGTGTCCCTGCGACATGCAGTAGATCTAAAAGCTGGGAGTGTTTGGGGCTTGGCACACAGAAGGAGTGAAGTGATTTTAAAAACCCGGTCATGTCTCTCTAAGGCTTAGTCTGCAGGAGTTGATTAATGCAGCCATGTTTGATGCTTATCCTGCTAGAGGTGCTTTGCAGTGGACATTGCCTACTGCCTGCACTGTTCCTGGCTGCTCAGGCAACTGCGTAATTGCAAAAAGATGAGTGAGAAAAATATCAAACCTGGCATTAGTTCCCCCTTGCAAAGGAACTAATAAGACTAAAAGAAAAAAAAAAAAAAAAAAGAAAATAAAATCTTCAGTTTAGGGTTCAGTTGTAATTACTTAGAATTTTTGAACACACTTTCTCTTTTTATCCAGAAGAGCTAATCCTTGATCCTAATCCTCCCTGCAAAAAATGGAACTCATTGATACTGATGAGGAGTACTTGAAGGGGTGTTGTCACTTGCCATATATCATTCTAAAGAAAGGCAAGCTCTCTGTGATTCTGCGAGCCATATGGACGAGCTACATGTAGATGTTTCATTCTTGGTTTGGGAGTGTTGCAATGTAAGGTGTAGGGAGAGGAAGGCGAGACCTTTGGGGTTGTTCATCAGTCCTATTTTCCTCTTGCTGATGACCTGATTCCCGTGTGTTGGATTTTGGAAGGAAACATTGTCTTGGCTTTACTGTGTGATGTTGGTGCTCTAGACTGCATTTCTATTCCCCGGGTACGAGATCTCACTCTACATTCCTCTATCTGCTGGATATTACTTTTAGAAAAGCTAATAAATAGACTCCACATTATTTCTACTTAGATTAGTTTGGTCATAATGTATCTCTTTCCTCCTGTCTTCCCCTGCTGTCTTTAAAATGTCCAGTAGAGGACTTCCCCTGACATGAGCTAATTTTTGTTTTGCATCTTTCCCATCTTCAATTCTAATCTTGGACCTGTTGAAAACTTTCTGTTCCTTCTTTGTTTGCCCTAAAACTGCAGTGCAGTACCCTATGATGGTCCTATGGATGATTTTAACTTTGGCTTACACTTCCTGAGTGTGTGTGGTACTAGGAGATACTTTTTATTCTTAAAAAAGCTTCATTTTTACATGTGTTTGCTTAAATGCACTTGTGAAAAAAGAGTTTAAGAGCATTTTTAAAGAGTCTCCGAGCATTTCAGAATTATTTTTTACATATAAATACGATTTTTCTCTTTCTATTTTCCTTTGAAATGTGCAGTGAAAACTGCTGAATGGCTATCCTCACATTTTCTGTGTGGATACCGTTCTGTACAAAAGACCTCCTGTGTAACAGTGTTGAAAATCTAATCAGGAATGCTTCATGGAGCTGCAAAATCATTGCTGGATAAAGCATTTTAACAGGCAAGCAAAGCTGTAATTTCCAGAGAAGGTCATGATTGCAAACTCTGTGTTGACTGGGTGTGACCTGGATGAATCCTCATGGTCCAGGAGGAAGCCCAGTTATGCCCTAACCTGATGGCCTCTCTTTTCCGTCTCAGTTTTCCTTTTGTGAAACATATCTTTTTTGTGGCTAAAGGTTGGAAAACAAAGCAGAGATTGCCATTACAGTCAACAAGCTCATCATTCTCCACGCTCAGGTCCCAGGTGTGATGATATTGTGTGTGGCAGTGCCATTTTCCACCATCGGCTTTGTGAGCAGGAGCTTTCCCTGACCTGCTCTATAAAGCCCACGTTGCGCACAAAGCCCAAAGCCCCCTTTACATTTATTAACAAAGAAAGGAACAGAAACTGGCGTGCTGAGCCACTCCTGGGGCTCCTCCCCAAGGACTGCACTGCTGAGAGCTGGAGTCCTCTCTGCACATCAAGTACAAACAGGGGAGGCAAGATGTGCTTTCAGAGCTGCTTAACCCTTTCCTGGAAGGAAGAGGGGCACAGCGAGGAGGATGGGGGGGCAGCTTGGTGTTTACTTTTATCTCATTCCCCACAGCATGCTTACACTACATTACTTTTTGTATAATCTAATGGGTAGATTCCTGCTGTTATAAGTAGGAAAATCCAGAGTGGAGTGACTCTGAAGCCATTGTGCGCTTGTCACATGCCTCACCGCATTAGGCTGGCTACCCTTCCAGTAATGGTCAGGGCAAGCTGAGAACATAACAAAGGCCCTTAACTGGCTGTGCCCCACTGGTGCCTGTCTATCTTGGCATTTATTTTCCTTAAGCACCTAAACATCTCATTTTGCTCTTCCCTGCAGTGAATGCCACCCCAATGTGATCTCTCAGCGATCCTGAGCTCCAGCTCTTGCTGTTGTATTTTCCTCTTTCTTGTGGTTCTGGTCTGTGTGTTTTAAAAGGTGGCATCTTTGAGATCCTTGGCCTCTGCTGGCATTGCTAGGAAAGGAAGCATTAAGGTCTTTATTCAGAGTCACTGCAAGCTGGTGCAGCTCTGGTGGTGGATATGAGGCACGTTTCCTGTCCTAGTAGGGCATCCGCCAGTCTGGTGTAGCTCTACAGCAAGTGTGTACCTGCGAGTCTGCTTCCAGTTCTGTTTCACCTTGCAACTTAAGAGACTTCTGCTGTGCAGACATCAGAAATGGGGGAGAAAGATCATCAGTAAGAACACCAAATGACGTGGTGCTCCTTCATTAGAGACAGAAGGGGTGGTGAGAGCCGTGGACCATTTCTAGGGGGACTGTGGCTCCAACCCCCGGCTATTTCCCTCTATTTGGTGCCTGTCGAGCAGCATCCCTGTTTCCATGTCCAGCTGCCTCAGACTTCATTGGCAGTGGTCCACTAGTGGTAGCAATGGTGGTGGAGATGAAGCTGTCACCTCCTTGGCTATCCCTGCTCGTGGATGGGCACCACCAGCAGGTTCATGCAAAGACAGCTGCCCTGGCCACAGGGTGCTGGGGTGAGCGAGCAGCTTCTGAGCCTTTGCCAGCATCATGGGGGATTGAAGTGTGACCAGAAGGCCCTTAGGCCATGGTCCATGCTGTAGACATTCCTCCTGGGACCTGACTTGTGTAAAAGAGGAGCAGCTGTGTTGTGCACCAGCTTTAAAAAGATGGCTTTCCAAAGCGCAGCCTGTTTGGGGAGTTTAACCTTGGAAAGACTGAGGCCAGGCACAGATCTCAAAGGAAGAGAAACAGCTTTTGATGTTGCTTCCTCTGAGGGACACAGAGGAGCATTTCTTACACACTTTTCTCCCTCCTGCTGCTTGATGAATTCAGGCATAGAGTCAGATCCATGGGGAGGCTGTCACCAGGAAAGACTTGGCCAGTTTGCAAGCCAGCACCTGAAAACAATGCTGTAAAGTAACAAACCTTCTCAGTTCCTTAGAGCAGATCTCCCTGTGACCAGACATTCTCCAGCAGACTCTGCTGATGGCAGACAGGCACCCAGACAGGTAGCACCGCTGAGAAGATGGCTCCGAGTTCATTGACAAGGCATCAGTGTTCAAAGCCTGCATCCTCTCTCCTGAGCAAATGTGATCCACAGGAGTTCACAGCATTGATCCTGTGGGACTAGAGGAAAAGAAAAATTCTCTCTTATCCCTGTTTGCTGTCTGTCTGAAGGGAGGCCACCATGCTGTATTCTGCCAACCATCCTTAAAAAGACCTGGGCAAGGTGACCTTGCCAGGCTGCACACAGCACACTGGAAGGATGCTGACAGCTGCATTTGCAGTCATCATCCCTTGAGGAAAGCATCCGTGCTTGCTCCTTATGCTTGCAGGTTTTCACATTTGATTTTGGACTATGGTTAAAGCACAGGAAGCCAGTTTTGGCACCATTTCCCAGCTCTGTCACAGCTTCCTTGGACAAAGTAGGAAATATTTTCCTGCCACTGTTCCCAAATGGAAATATTAATCAATCTTTAATTAACCTTGACTGTGTTGTTTGTTTAGCTTGCAAGCTATTGGGACAGCAGTCTTTTCTCACTTAGTAGTGGACTGCTGCCTGTTTCTGCTCTGGCCCTGGGATATTGCTACAGGATAAGAACCATCAAAAATAACAGGACATTTCCTCATCTGGTATCTTTGCCATCGTGGTAGTGTCAGCCACAGTGGAAATATTATCACTGGCATGTTGATCCACAATTTGAACTAAATTATGAATCCTAGCAATCAAAACAGGAGCATTCAGATAAGCAGTTTGGCAGTGTCTGTGTTGCTTGTGTTTAAAATAGGATTAAGAGGAACAAAACACAAGGTATATCCATGAAAAAGCCAACTTTCTTCCCCAGTGTTTCTGTATTTTTTTACATTACATCTAGTCTCTTCATTAGTTTTCTAACTTTAGGCAAGTATGAACAAAATGCTTTTTATTTCTCAAGGCCTTTGCTTAAAGGAATCAGCATGACAAACTGAGAATATGTATGGAGTTTTTAAATTAGCAGTTTTTTTCCTGTGAATGTAAGTAATGAAGTGATTGTTTCATGCCTTTCTTTAGGAAAATGAGGCCTGTTCCTTTTGGCTGTTATTTTCCCTCTATATTTGGTTGTGATGCAGTCAGAGATGACCAGAATTGTAAGCAGTGAGATACATTGTCTGAGACAGAGTTACAGTTCTGATCCAAAGGGGCATGCAGCTTTGGATGGAAATAATAGATGCTTTTAAAACACCTATTTAGATAGCATTTTATATGGTTTTTTTTGTTTTGTTTTGGGCTTTTTTTTTTTTTTTGTGGGTTTTGGTTTGGGTTTTTTTTTGGTTGCTTTTTTGTTGCTGTTTTGTTGGGTTGTTTTGGTTGGTTTTGGTTGGTTTTTGACTTACACTTAGTTACACCCCTGCCCTCTCCCCCAAAACGCAGAGAGAACAGAAAGAGATTTTAATTTGCTCTTGCTGTTCTTACTGTGGATGTTTTCTTCTGGCTCCACTTGAGCTTCAGGAAGAAATGAGACGTGTTTAGAAAATGGAGGTTTATTGTGGGACATGCAGATCTCTGAAGAGCTCTGATGTACCAGACTTGTCATCTTAGTTTTCCATTGAACATATTTCTCCTGTCCTTGTGTTCACACACAGCTGTGCATATGTCAAGCACAGTTTCTTTTTGCTTGATTCACTACAAATTGTGCCACAAGCACCTGGTCCAGCTTTCCTCTGGCTTTGTAGCATGACTTGGAGAAAACTGCAAAAATCCCTGTTTTTTCCCCTTTTGTCATCCTGAAAACTGGAGTGATAATATTCCTAGAGAGTTTGTGAACTAAGAATTGCTGTAAGCTAATGGACAGTGAATTAAACTCCTGGCTCGCTATCCCAGGCCATTGCTTCTTGCTCTGTCAGAGTTTCAAGGTTTTGGCATTTGTGTTGGCTTCCTTATTTTTGAAATGGAAATACTACTTGCTCGAGTGTGGTTTGAAGGGAGGAGCTGTGTAACACCTACTCTTTCCATTGAACAGGGAGTCCAGAAGCCATCAGTCAAAGGTGTATGTTTGAAACTGGCAGGTCCTCTAGATGATCCAGGGGCCAGCAAAGCTGCCTGCTTCCTGCTTTCACTTCTTGCCTGTTGGCCACGACAAGACCAACGCTGTAGCCTTGCCCAGGAGGTTCCCCAAGGCTTGAAAACCCATGCAGCACCAGAGCTGTCCCATCCATCTTTTTCCCTTTCTCTGTTTGAATGTGGCACCAGAAGAGACAGCACCAGCTGCCAAGAGCCCCCAGCAACTCCCCCCTCAGCTTTCAGAGAAGGGCAGTAACAAAGACAAAGTAACACACACACTTCTGTCCTGTCTCTGTGTCTCAGGTCACACACACAGTCTGCCATTATCAGAAACATCTGTGTTGAACCAAGATATGAGCCACGATTTTTGTGGAACTGCTCTTTGAGTACCTGCTTCTTTATATCAGAGCCCTTTTTAAAAAACGGGCTGGTCTTCTGCTAATTTAGATTAATGTCTGTGGAGCTAAAGATGAGGTCTTCTACCTCAGTCAACCCAGGTAGAGCCGCCACGGGGACTTTCTTCTTATTTCTTCTATTTTGTGCATTAACTCAAAGGGAACATAGTAATGCACTGAAAGTTGTTTAAATTTTTATAGAAGTATGCATTTGTGAAAGATTCCACATGAGCTCCTGGCAGTGGGGTAGGCTACCCACAGCTCCTCACCGAATGCACTGCTCTTGCCCTCAGGTTGTGAGGGAGGTGCAGAACATCCCAGGCTTTCACAAGCCTGCTGAGGTCAAACAGTTGATTAAACCTTTGTTGGGTTGTGCCTGAGTATGATCTGAATTTGTGATGTGCTCTCACTGCCAGGAGCGTGGGTTGTTATCATGCTGGTGTCCTCTCTCTGGGAGGTGAACATGGGAAAAACAGACCAGGTTAGCAATGAACTGTGGTGGCTGAGAGTGGAGATGGGTGTCAGCAGATGCTCTCTAGGTTGTGTTTCCATGCTGTTTTAATGGTGATGCTCCTTAAGCTGTTTCACTTCAAATTTTAGCCCCTTTTCACCAGCCTTTCTTATTGTATATCTGTATCGTCCAACTCTTCTCAAAAGCCCTACCCCCAAAGTTATTTAGGAATTTGATGGAAAGCTCAGTCTCCTCTCCCAGGAGATGCTGTAAGCTGTGCTTGGTGCTGTTTGTGGTTTCAGGCCACGGCACAGTCCCATCAGATCTGTTAGATGGGTCCTCCTGAATGCAGAAGAGAACAGGATGCAGTGAAAGGGAAGGACCAAGTCCTGTGTGTCACCATACCAGCTGGGCCCTTTGATGCCCCTCTGGGAACTTCTGGCAATGTGATAATTTGATTTTTGAGGCTTTGCATCATCTAAACTATCCAAAAGAGATTTCAAGAGAGAAAGGGCATTTTTATGTGAAGCAGGCGTAGCCTTGACATCCGGCTCTGTCCCCTAGATCTCTTAAGGGTTCCTTTTAACACTCTTCCCTTTTTTCAGATTACTAAAAGCTGGACTGAAAACTGAACCTAACCCTTAATTCTTTTTCCATTTTGATCTAGCAAGATAAGTAAGTGTTGTTTTACGTAAAAACTGTGCCTTAGCAAAGTAGATATATTTATTGAATTATCTCATACCAAAATGAGTGTGCTTCATTGTCGCTTCTTTTTTTTTTTTTTTTTTAATTTAGCAAGATTTTTTTACTTTTTTTATATCTATTAATGCCATGGGGAAATCGCTGCATTGGCTATGAAATAGAGAGGGCACCACACATTGACCACTCCAATAATGTGCACAGTAAATAATATGCAAGAGCCTCAAGGATCCTAAGTGTTGAAGTAGAAGTTAAGCTGTTGCAAAAGCACACAAAAGATTTCCCTCAACCTTCATAAATTCTTATGCTTTAAATTAGAAATAAAGTAGTCTCTTTTCTTGCGAAATGATAGGTCTTAGCAGTGCCTAATATTCAGTTCATTGCAAATAGTACGAAATTTCTACATATTCACTGCATATATTTTATTGCTGTAATTTGTGGTTCTCCCAAGCAGAATAATATTTTTACTTCACTGAATATACCTGTGCAAGTTAAAGGTCTCAGATGTATTCCTTTAAAGTGACAGTTCATTCCAGCTGGGTTCCTGCTTTATATCAGTACTTTATTCATTAAAAATAAGCATAAAATACAATGTCATCCTTCTTAGTTCTGTATTCAGGCAGCGGGGAGCCAAACCCTGAAACCCATAAAGGGTTCTCTATTCACACTTGGGCTCAGAGCGCACATTAGGGGCACGGTGCTCCCTTAATGGGTTCTTTATAATGGGTTAATGGTACCTGCGTGCTTCCTTCACTCAGTACCCCCAGGTCCAGCCTGTCTCGGGACATTCGGTGTTACATTCGGTATTACATTAGGTGTTAAATTCAGTGTTAGATTCGGTGTTACCTGCTGCTCTGTACCTCTCGTGGAGGTGGCCTTGCCGGTCTGTCCTACACTGCAAAGGCGTGCACACAATCCCTCCCATCCCCCAGCACATCTGGAGCGTGGGAGCCTTTCGCAATTCACCAGCACATCATCTCCTCTGAAACATCTGCCTCTCAGCTGAGCTTTGGTTGACTCTGAATATTGAGGGCTGAAGCAAAAGGGAAGATGAAGTGAAGGCTCCCAAGCAGTTTTCTGCAGTACTTGCTTTAGCAGTCTGTAGATGGGATCAGGATCATTTCTTTTAGAGTGTTTTAGGAATGTGCCTCGAAGTGTGAGCTGTGCCAGTATCTTTGCATTGCACATGTGAGCATATGTGCGTGTGACACACGCCTGGGTTAATTATTTAAATCCTGGAATGTTGGAAGCCACTCCTCTGCATATGTGCACATATGTGCACACACATGCACACAGAGCACACTTGTGTTAATTATTTTACCCTAAAAGTGCTAGAAGGCACGCCTTGGTTCCTTTTTTCATCTTCTCTTTTTGAATAGCAGATGTTGTTAAAATTTACACCAGATTGTAAAATCTGTTCCAAAGGACCAGCCTGAAGTCTTAACATCTCCTTCCCCTGCTCTTCACTCGCTCTCCAAAGCGGTTGCAGTAAAATCCCACCTCTCCAGTTACTTTGTAGGGGTTTCGCCAATTCATAGAGGGGAAAACAAACGTGTCACTTTGTTTGTCTTTGTGGAAATCCTTTTCTGATTTTGATGGGCATTTTACTACAGCATCCAGTTGGAGACACTTAAGAATAAGTACTATTGACAGAAGCAATTGATACAAAAGCCTTCCTGACCGTTCTCTCAATAGGTAAAAAGAAGCGGTGTTTTACCTACCAAAGCGTTATTAAAGGAAACTCAGCCATAGCAGCTGCTGTCAGCAATATGCCTTGCAATCAAATGAGAAATATGGTAGATACTCCAAGACGTGAGAGAACTGCCAAGGCTTATTGCAGAGCAAAGAGCTTTTCAATAAATGTTTTCTCTGAAGAGCATCAGATTTCACTCACTTCTCACAGCTCAGACATGCCTTGGCAATCATGATTAGCCTCATTTGGGCCTGTGGAATCTATTATTTTATAGCTAGTCTCATAGCTGGCAGGATGACAAACAGTTTATTCCTCTTTGGAGAGAGATCGGACTGAAAGACACGGAGCTTTAATTCAGTGCTCCCCCACCTAAGATATTTTTCCTTTCCCACCTATTGCTTAAGGCAAGACATCTAATGATTGCCTCGATGGCTCTGGCAGGCTTTTGACATCCCAGATTTAGCTCTGTCCTGGATGAGGGCAAATCTTTAGGAGACTTCAGGATTTCTTTCATTTTAAAGTCAGGTAAGGAGACAAGAAATATATTAAAAAACCCATGCAAATAAGAATTATTCCTAGTTAGCTACATTTGCCTAGATATGCCATGTGATATTCCTGTGCATTTGAAATCCCAAAAGGAGGAACAAATGGGGTGTTTGGGGTGTTTATCCAGGTCTATTTACCTGACCCAGTTACAATGGCTGAATGGGCAAAGGGAGTAAGACCTACACTCATACTTGATTACAAGAACTCTCTGGGGTTAGATTTTACCTGACAAGGTTATTTGTTTCCAAAACAGCTGTTTTGTTGTGGGTCTTTAACCATTCTGTCAGTTTGTCTCTCCAAACCCTCAGAGAGGTAGTCTCTGAGCACTCCTGGGCTGAGCTGGCAGCACTGGGAATTAGATGTGTGTTCGTGCCCTCAAAAACCACACTTAGCAGCCCTGGAGCATCAAACCCTGCTGCTAGCACCTCTTGGTCCACCTCTATGTGCACAGAAGCCTTTCTTGATGGAGGGGAGCATCATCTTGGTACTCAGTTTTCCCCCAGACCCTTTTCAGAAGGGCACTATTAAATAAATGTTCTGGGGAAAAGCTCAGAGTTTTTTTTTTGTTGTTTCTTTTTTTTTTGCTTGAAGCTGTAAATAATGCACAGATGCACAGTAATGCCTCTCTCCCATTTTATAAAGAACCTTACAGCCTGGATGAGGTTTAACTCATGTCTCTGTTGGGGAGACAGGATCTCCACATCTTGTTTGTCCTTTGCTGCAGGTCTGTGTTGCAAAAGGTTGGTGGGTGCTCAGCATCAGGCTGTTCATTGGCAGCAGGAGCCAGCCACAGAACAAGTGCTGCAGAGGGTCAGCCCTGCAGTGCTTACCTCCCTTTCTGGAGCTGTGCTTTCACTTCTTTTACCATTTTCTGTTATGGGAGAATGATGTCCAGGTGGCTGATTCTGCTGTAATTTAATGGCAGCTCACTCATCTGCTGTTGTGCTGGAAACAATATGAGGCCAACTGCCAGGGAAAGTTTGGCTGAATGACCTGTAGCCTTAATTGAATTTTACACAGTTCTTGTACAGTCGTTTTTTTTTTTCTCCCCCTCTCATGCTCACTCATCTTGCTGCCTTTTTTTTAATTGGCAAATTTAAAAGGAAAATTCTGGTGCATAACAAGTTGAGAGCAACTTTTCTATTTGTGAGGTGGTGAGTGGTGGCCAATGCTCTGACAAACACTTTGACTAGCATAAACAACTTTTTTGTTTCCCATATTCAGAGATGAATTCGTTTTTCAGGTCGCTTTATCTTTGTGCTCTAAACATAAAAATCTCATTTACAAAAGAGATTTATACACATTAAAAAATCAGACATTCCTTCTGAAGATGAACTTTGAATATAACAATTCCTCCAGCTTCTTTTCTTTCCAGTGCAGTATATTTCAGGACTCATTATATCTTAAGTGAATTATCTTTACTTGAGAAAAAAATATTTATCTCTTGGAATAATACATTTAGAAGTGCAGCACAATCACATTCACTATCTGCTGAAGCTGATTAAATGTCTGCTTCTTCAGAGAAGCCAGTCACTGTGACTGCCACCTGGAATAATAATGAGAGGAGAGAGGCAAAGAAAGAATAGAAATTATTCACAGAATATTGGGAAATCCAAATGTTTGCAAAGTCGTTGACAACCAGCTTGCTGTTTGCCCCTCTTGCAGGGCCAGGCACACAGCATGGATCTGTTTAATCCCAAAACTCAGAATCCTTGAGCTTCATTTGCTTTCTGCAGGAGAGATTTTTGGTTTTCCCTTTACAAAATATTTTAAGGCGTATTTTTTTGCGTGTGCTTTGGTACCTAAAATTAGGAAATGATGCAATAACATTTAAGCTCCTAGAAAATTTGCCTCAAGGGGACAGTGCCATGGAAAAGCATTTGTTATTACTTGGGTTTTGTGGGAGAATCCGTGTGAGAGCTTGCGTCTCTGATGCCTGTCATCTGTTATAAGAGTGTCTTAACAAAATGATGGCTTTCTCCCAAAATAGCCTGAAGTTTGATCTATAATACACAAGGCAATTTTGTAGGAAGCCATAACTTCTTTCATCTCACAGAAACCTCTAGTGGACAAGACTTAATGTATATTAGTGGTTTCCTGGGTCCTGATGACTTTAAGTTACACTGACAGGTATTTTAACATTAATAATCCTTAGTTTTATTTTAGTGAACATCTATTAAATTTAGTTATTATGTATTAAAAAGCAGACTGAAAGCACTGACATTTTAAGGAAGCCCAAATTAATGGTTTGAAAGGTTTCACAAATTTATCAGATGAATGGAAGTCTAAGGAGGAAAAAAAATCCACTTAGGAGAAATGACAGCTTTTGATTTCTGCAGATCTATAGATACCATATTTAAGGATCTAATTTAGGTTGTGGCTCATGAAAGCATTGATTATTGACATTTCCAATCTCTGTACTTCACAGCAGAATTAATTAGGAGGTGATAATTTCAGGAATGTGTTACATGAAGCCATTGTAGTGCAGAGTACTCGTAGAGCACCTTTGTTTACTGGTGCTTGGATATTATATGAAAAATGTAATCTGGAAGTTAAGCAAGTGAGATGATTCCTCCATTTTATTAAATAAAGGATTAACACTTCATTTGCTGTAAAATGCAGGCCTATCTCCTGTGCAATCCATTTTTTTCCCCAGCTTTATAGGAGGGAGTCTAATATGCACACATAGCTACAGACAGCCAAGAAGAAAGAAGCACTCTGTTTACTGAGACCTTAAAATAACGTTACAAACTAAGTTACTCCCACCACTAAAATAGTTTAAACCTAAGCAAACTTTAAAGCTTAGCTTGTAGAATAATTTTTGTCTGGTGGAGAACTCCATCAGTGAGGCTTGAGGTTGAGTGTTCTTTCATAAGAGAAATTGTCAGCCACAGGAAAGATAATTCACAGTGATATACTTGATAAGAATAATTTCTTCATTCCTCTGGCTGGAGAATGAAAGTCTGAGTGCTTTACATTCAAGTGTCAGGTTGCTCTTGGACTGAAAATTCCAGTAATGTTAATGGGGTCTGTTCTCCATTTAAATGTGTTCTAGAAAACCCATCATGTTGAGGAAAAAAAGAAAAAATCAAAGGAAAGGAAGACTTGGCGGCAAAAAATGGAAAAATAGCAATAGTAGTATGTATTTGTAAAACAGTCTTAGAAAACCTAATTCTTCCATTCTTTGTGTTTGCTCCTGAGCCAAGACTCAAGAGGTTTTCCCCTGTGGCAAGTTCAAACTTTTCACATTAAAAACTCAGAAAATGTGTGTTTCACTGGGACTGACAGGGCTGGAGTTTAGTTGTGACTTGGGGACAACTTGATGTGGAGGTTGGGGACAAAGGCTGGTCACTGTGTCTTCCATAGAGAGGATAGTTGCAATGGAAGGAGAGAAGCCAAAGACGTGTATTGCTGTTTGGTTTCCTTTGTCTAGAGGCAAAATATCATCTGTCTTTTTCTGCTGGCTACAGCTTGCAGCAGTGGATGTGGCTGTGTTTCCATTATCAAGGCATTTGGGGTCTGGTGAGCGCCCACCTGCACTGCAGTGGGACCCCAGGCTTTCCTAGAAGGAGTGGGTGGATGAGAGAAACAGTGCCATGGACTTTGTTTTGTGTCTGTGCTGCAAAGAGCGAGCGCTGAACTTGGCTGTGTGGTCTCTTTTGTCACTTTAATTATGTGTGGGGAGAAGAAAAAGAAGCAGAGATGGGTACTTCTGCAGCATGTTGAACTTCAGGTTGCCAGAACGTGTCATAAAAATGCTGAGCTAAGTCTCTTAGCTCTTCTTGTGGTGAACCATATATGGGGGTTGAGTGGGTTTGAAATACAAATTTTTATTTATTTATTTTTTAATTATTTTCACATTTTAATGAGCCTTTGAGCAACCTGGCATAGCGGAATGTGTCCCTGCCCATTGCTGGGTGGTTGGAACTGACTGATCTTTAAGGTTCCTTACAACCAAAACCATTTTGTGATTCTGTGATTTTCATTCCATGGGTTTATGCAAATTTATTTCAGATCTGCTGCTGCCCTGAATTTTGAACGTGTCTCTTGGTTTTTTCACTGTCACTCCAGAACTCAAACATGCCTTCAGAAAAGAGCACCTTCACCTGTGAGCAGGCTCTACATGAGCATGCTTTGGGGTGCCTTGGTAGATTTGCAGCTTCTCAGACATACCCCTGTTCAACCTAGGACCCACAGATGGGGCTGTGTGTTAGGGAGAAACACATAAATGGCTTTTCAGCTTCACCTGCCTATGCATGTGGTTGTGGGTATGGGATGCAGCAGCCACGTCTGGCATGAAAAACACTCTCAGCATGGCTGAGAAGCTGCAGCTTGTGCTACTAAGGTCAGCCTCAAAAACCGAGCTTTTTAGTCCTTCTGCTTTGTCATTAACTATGTGTTTAGCTCTCAGTGTATTAATTATTAGTCTGAGTCTATTAAATCAATCCGATCTGTGAAGGATGGGGCAGGGAGTGGATGTCACTCATTCCACTATTAAACATCTGCCCTGAAAATAAAAAAAAAGAAACAAACTACTAGCAAAGTACAGGGCACAAATTTTTGCACTACTTTTGCAATTGCCTTTTATCATTCCCCTACTCAGAATTTTTTTTCCAGGAATTTTATGCTGCTGTTGTGTGGGTTTGAAGCAGTGCCAGGGAGACAGCTCTCTGTATGGCTCTGCCACTGTGTGCTTGTGCCTTAAATAGTTGAGTGCAATTCAATGTGGTGGTAAGAAAATGAGCAGTTAATGTTGTTCAAGTGTTAATTGTACAAGAGTGTGTTTTCAGGGCCTCGACACAGCAATACTAAGAACATTTAATTAATGCTTTTGTGTGATTTCTCTGAACGGGTGGCAGGAGTCTGCTTGGGGACAGTCTGTAGTGGCTCGTGATTGCACGATGTCCTCAGCTTTCCTTCCATCCGAAGAATCGTGAGGAAATCAGTGTATGTGGAAAGTCTTGTTAGTAACTCCCCTCAGACACAGCAAGTGGTCCTTGATTTCCTTCTGGCCTCCAGCTCTGCTGAAGTCAATGGCACTGGCAACCACTGTAGGGAATCAAGGTGAAATACTCTTGTTCTCCCATGCAGTGATAGCAGAAATGGGAGACCTCACTATAAGAGTAAATGTTGTGTATGCCTGGGGTTTTTTTCCGTAGATCTGTGTAGGAAGGTAAGGTGCACCCTGTGCTGTCATCAGTACTTAAATTCTGTAGGCTGGCACAGGCATTGCAGAGATGTAAAACTGTCTGTAACTGTTCAAAATTACAAAAAATTCTAACAGTACTTTATGAAGACAGTTTTGCAGTGGTATGTTGTGTAACTGAAGGGGTAATCAGCCTCTAATTAGAGCCTTTCTTTTAATATTGTTCAATGAGCTAAATCCTCCAAGCTTCTCATGGAACCTGTCTGAAGAATATGGTGCCCCAATATAAGCTGGGTAATTACTGAAATTCAAAAGCATTATGTCTTTAATTAGCAGAAGGAAGATATGTATTTTCAGTACATACAATGAAAGCACCATTCAGAAGGTCACCAAAACACATCCATGTTTGGAATTATAAGAGAGCTGGATATGGCACTGAGTTTTAAGAACACATACGAGCTATTTAGAATAAGGGTAATCAATGCTTCAGGTCGCTCAGTTCATCTGGTCACAAATATATTATCTCCTCTAGAAGCTTCTCTCTCCCTGCTTTACAATATCACACTGTTGTCTGAATGCATTACAAAAGCTTTTGTGCATTTGGAAATGTAAATTACTACCTTCTCCGCTGCCAGAGGTACTGTATACCATCAGCCCGGGGAATCAGTGTGAAGCCATACTTTTGGGGATCTGTCATGTTGCCTTCTTGCTTTTGCCAGGGACATTTAATGCTTTTCTGAATACCTTACTTAACTGTGACCAGCCACAGCCCAGGATGGGGAGAACAAGTGGTGTGTGGGTTTCTCCGATTGCTAAGTCTGGAGCCTTTTAATCTTGCTGGCTCCTTCCCTTACAAAACCAGATTGCACTCAAATGCATTGTCTCTGGTCTCGAGAGCCCTGACAGCCACATGTTGAAAACATTTGCCTTTAACCTTAACCTGTTATGAGGTAGAAAGGCGCCTGAATCAAAGCCCAGGTAAAAAAGGCTGTTGGAGTTTGGAAACACTCGTTATGGGAGCTGCAGTTGGCTCCAGCTGTATGCCTCTCTGGACAGGGATGTGTAGATCCTCATGTCTAGCCAGAGCATTTGCAGCCCTAGCCTGAAATTGTTCTTCCTCTGAGCCTGCAGTTCCCCATCCACATGAACAAGACTTCTGAATGCAAAGAGTTTTGCAGTGCCAGCACCGGAGGACACTCAGCAAGTGTCTCTGGGAGGGGCTGGAGTGAACTCTGGGCAGCAAAACCAAAGCAGGCGTGCGCACCTTCGCATCCTGTCTCACTTCTCTGAACAGAGATCTCTCAGCTGTCAAAGCTGTCCTGGTTTGCTGTCAGGTTCTCACTTCTCCCTCTGATATTTCATGAGGGATATTTCATGATATTTCTGTCTTCTCTTACACCTTCGGGGAAGAGGCCCCATGGAACCAGCAAACCACAGAGGCTGTTGGGTTCCCACCATGCTGGAAGAAATCAGGGTCTGTGCCACAACTGGAGGAGGTTTTTGGATGAGGACCCCCAAACTTTCTTGCAGGGGGTTGTTAGGTATGGAAGCTAGTACTGAGTATTTAGGAATTAATAGGTGCACTTAATTTATTTGTTCCACCTGAAAGGGGCTTTGTCCAAAGGGACACAGTCTCTTGAGCAGCATTATGATGCACGGTGAATAATTCACATTAAAATATCCAGCAAGTTCTGGGGTTGGGCTTTTAAAGTCATGCTTACATATTTTTATCTCGTTAACACTGTGAATATTTGGAATCTTACTTTTAAGTGCTACAGTGTTTCCAGTGTTTTTTTCCAACTCTTACTAAAGTGTATTTCTCCAAGACAAAGGACAGGACTCTCCGACCATCCACGGACATGCTTCATTTGACTCTCCTAAGTTTTCTTTTCACATCATAAGTTAATATTCTCCTATTTTAGGTAGGGATCTCTGTTTTACAGGATTTGGGCAAAATATATGAAGATGTATATTATATAAAGTTTCTCCCTGGAATTTTTTTTCTATACATAAAGCTGTATCAGTTATATTTCACTTAATGGGTATTTCATTTTGTTCTATGAAACTAGTCCAAGGTTGCTGCTGACAAGGTAGAGTCCAGGGGGCTCATTATTTCCCATGTGTTGGGCTTTTTTTTTTTATTTCTGACAGATTTTTCTAAAGTTAAAATTTATCTGTATTTTGTTCAGCTTGTCTGCATATTTTCCAGTGTATATATCAGAGGAAAGGTTTATATATATATATAAAAATGTTCACATACCAAAGTAAATTAATAAATCTTCCTTTTCTTATGAAAGAGGTAAAGAAAAGTACCTGGCCAATACAGTACCATTAATCTATTCTCTTTTCTCCTTTCTCTCTTTACCTCTCTCTCTACAATAGAAGTGGAACAAAAAGGTAATTAAATACCTTTCAAATTATATATATATTACTTATGTATAGGCTAAGTTATTTAACAGTTTAACGTTTTAGTTGAAATACTTTGTCATTAATTCTCACTACCTTTTTGTTAAAGTTTATTTAGTATCTCTGCTGCTCAACTTCACCAGATAACTCATATTTGCTGAAAAGTTTTTACCAGTGCCACCTTTAATTTATTTTTTTTAATTAAATTTCTATTCAAAGGCTTAGATAACTCATTTTTCTGCCCCAAAGAATTTGGAAGGTGTGCATACATACGTATGTGCATAAGTATATCTAATGATGGCATAAAAGCCTTTTGGAAATGGCACCCCTTTTTCAGCAACTCTGGTTACTTAGACTCCAATGGATCTATATAATTTTATACTGGTTATTAAATCTGATTTTCCTCCTGTCTTGCTCTCCAGACAACATTACCAATTTCTGCATTTACAAAAAATAATCAATTATGCTCCGAGCAGGAAGTGTGAATGTGGGATCCCATCTTGCCAGCCCTGTGCTGCCAGAAGCGTGCGGTGGGATACTTCTTCATGCCTCCCTGCCACCCATCCCATCGTCACGGTTACTGTGACTCTCGCGGATCGCGGAGATCAGCGTTCCAAATAACCAACCAATATTCTCCCCCCGAAGCGTGTGCAGTGCCTCCGGGCCAGGAGGGTGCTGATGGGGATGGCGAGGGCCAGATTTGCTCCGCAGCATCCCTCCTCTTGCCTCCCCATCCATCCATCCGTCCATCCATCCGTCCATCCATGCAGCTGGCTGGCCCCTCGGTGGTGGTGTTCCCGTGGGGCCGAGGTCAGCCGGGCAGCAGCTGAGCCTTTTCCCAGGTCTTGGGTGTGCCCCTGTCAGCCCCCCCCGAAGTCTGAGCAGCAAAGCATCCCAGTTAGTCAAACTGCTCCTCTGTGCTCCTCTCATGTAACAATAGAAGGTATATGTTTTTAAGTTTGAATTACTACTATATTTAACAGGACATTTTTTAACTGATTAAAATCTAGACATTGGGTTCCTCTCCAGCAAACTTTATTCTTTTCCTTCCTTCTTTCCTTTCTTCCTTGTCTTTTCCTTTCAGCATCCATATGTCATTTGTTTTTAATTGTGTGGACTGCATGTTTCATGTGTCCTGTAGCAGCTTGGAAAGTCTCATTTCTAGTTATGCTCCAGATGGGTGTTCCCCCCCTCCACTCCCTTTGCTTTAAACGCTCTTCTGAGTTGCTAAGGGATTCGCCTCTGCTTTGCTATTGGTATCCCTTAAATATTTAATATCACTTGGGCTGTAAGGATGGGAATTTCTTTCTCTTATTTCCATTTCTAGGCCACTCTTCTGTGGGCTGTTCAAATAAATATGTGGATCAGTTCCCTCGGAGTTTAGCCCTTCACCTAGTAGGTACAGATTCACTGCAGAATATAATTTGGAAATACAAACCCAGAAATCCTTTGGGGGCACATATTCATTTCAGAGTTTACAAAAGCGAGTGGTCCAAGTAAGTATACCTGTAAAAACAGATTTGAAAAGCAATAAGAAAAGGAGTCACAGCTTATAGAAAAATCAGGGGGGGGAAAGAAAACCCAGTTTGGTGAAGCAGATCTTGTTCCAGAGATGTGGTGGGCTGGAAGGATAGTCTCCAGCTACAAGGCATTGCTCTTGGGTTTCTTCTCATCTCAAGTGTCCTCTGCTCTGGGACTAGAAGCTGTTGAGATGCTTGGGCCAACCAACCCTGAACTGTCATTAACTTTTTTTATTTCTTCTAAATTCTTTTCCCCTACGACAGTTTTTCTTTGCCCTGGACTGCTGAAAGGAGTTTACCAGAGCGAACACTTATTTGAGTCTGACCACCAGTCGGGCGCCTGGTGCAAGGACCCTCTGCAGGCCTCTGACAAGATCTACTACATGCCCTGGACGCCGTACCGGACAGACACACTGACAGAATACTCCTCCAAGGACGACTTCATCGCCGGGAGGCCCACCACGACCTACAAACTCCCGCACCGGGTGGACGGCACCGGGTTCGTGGTGTACGACGGGGCCTTGTTCTTCAACAAGGAGCGGACCAGGAACATCGTCAAGTTTGACTTGCGGACAAGGATAAAGAGCGGGGAGGCAATCATAGCTAACGCCAACTACCACGACACCTCGCCCTACCGCTGGGGAGGCAAGTCCGACATAGACCTGGCCGTGGACGAGAACGGGCTCTGGGTAATCTATGCAACAGAACAGAACAATGGCAAAATAGTCATTAGCCAGTTGAACCCTTACACGTTAAGGATCGAAGGGACGTGGGATACTGCCTACGACAAGAGGTCAGCTTCCAATGCCTTCATGATCTGTGGGATTTTATACGTGGTGAAGTCTGTGTACGAAGATGACGACAACGAAGCCACAGGGAATAAAATAGACTACATATATAACACTGACCAAAGCAAGGATAGCATGGTGGATGTGCCCTTTCCAAACTCCTACCAGTACATTGCTGCTGTGGATTATAATCCCCGGGACAACCTCCTGTATGTATGGAACAACTATCATGTTGTAAAATACTCTTTGGATTTTGGCCCGCTGGACAGCAGAGCAGGTAAGGGGTTTACTACCAAACCAAAAATCTTTTTTTTTTTTTTTTTTTTTCCTTAAACATTTATATTTTGTGACTATTTCAAGTACACTCCTGTCTTAATGAGCTGGCTGAGTTTCTGCAAATAAAGCCCCACCATAGACCTATAATGGTTATTAAGACATGAATATGTACAGAATTTTCTTTTTTTTGTCTTAGTTGAAATGAAGTGGACAAAGGTGTATCTACACATAAGTGGCCTGAAACAGTTTCCAAATGCCCATGCTTTTATTCACAGGGGTAGCAGTCTTTTCTCCTGAATCAAATTTCTTTCGTACATCACCAGATCATTTTCCCTTCTGCAGGAATTGTGACAAAACAAAGCGTGGAAGATGTTGTTGTTACAAACAGCTGGAGGAAAACTGCCTGCCAGTTTAAATTACTTTGTTTCATTAAGCTGGGGGAATTTTGTCTTTTTAGAGAAGCTGAGACTAATTGAATATGTGATCATGCACCCACAAGTGTTTGTCTGGAGTCAGAAGGAGAATCAGCAAAATCTTCTAAATTCTTGCTTTATTTTATATAAAGTTTTTCCTTCTGTTTTAAAGCATTTCACTTACTGTGACTTTATCTTAGAGGATCATCTGGCCCTCAGAGGTTTCCCAGATTTTCCATCTTTCTTCCTGTTAGAAATTGTGCTGGTAGTTACTTAGGTATATTTTCCCTTACCTTTATCAACTGCATCATCATTTTGCAATTATAAAGTTGCCACTTTACTAGTAACAAGACTTAGCCTACACTGTGGTCAAGCTTGTATGATGTTGCAAGAATTTCCAAACAGGATTTGCTCAGTCATTTTTAATGTTTTTTACTGTACTGATGTAGTCACAGTATCAGGTAGTTCTTGTGGTGGACTGTGTACATTGAAAGGCTGAAAAAGTAAGAAAAAAGGCAGAATTAATATAATTGGATAGTAAAGTGTTCAACTCATAACATGTCTTTTTCTGAAATATTTCTTTTTGTAAGTAAGAAACTTGAAAGTGGGTGAGTGGATTCAGGGCTTTAGATTGTAAAAGAGAAGTGAAAAGGTTTCTGTTGCTGAGATTTTCTTTTCCTATGTGCAGCCTGTTACCCATATATAATGAAAATGCATCAAGAAATGCTGAAAGAAATTGTGAGTATAAAAATCTGAGGAGGGCTGGAATAAAAGTAGTAAACTGGCAGTGAAATCGTGGGTTTTTTACAAAGATGTAAGGAAGGGGAGAAGAAAATCTTGAAGAAGCAGATGAACAAGAACTGAGTGACTGTTAAGGAGTTGAGATATTTTCAATGATGTTGACCTCTGCAAGATCTCAGATGAGTAAAAAATGAAGTAATACTTCTCATTCTCCTAACTTAATGATGAGCATGTACTTTCTGGGTGGTGGAGTGAAGCAAAGCAATTTGTGAGCTATTGGCTATCCCCAAGGAGTGGAAATCAATTGCAACCCTTCCATTTCAAAGAGTTTCTCTCCTTTTTAGTGAATTATTTCCAGGTATTATAACAGGCTCTTTTCTGGCACTTTTTCACATGATGACTGTTGCCAGTAATAGCATCTTTAATAAAAAAAAAAAAAAAAAAAAAAAAAAAAAAAAAAAAAGCTTTAATCAGTGGAAAACCTAAAAAAGGGGAAAAAATCCTGTTAAAAAAGAAAATTGTTCTCCTTTTTTCTCAGTGGAAGATAGTGAAATGGGAGAGTAGCTGAAAACCTTGCAGGGGGCTGAAAGTCTGTGAGGTGTAAAGATTTGGTTTATCTTTGTCACTCTGGTTTGAAGCCAGAGCCAGCTTTAGTTTCACTTTGGTTTGGATGAGAATTTAGAATTAGAATCACCCAGTGCCTCAGTTCTTAGCTTTGAATGATGGGCATGAGAGAGTTAATCTGGTGTCAGGGAATCTGGTGAGCCTTCTCTGACATTCCCTGTGTGCAAATTTTGTACAAAGATTTGTAATATGGACAAAGGGCTGCATTTTACCCGTGGTTTTCTTTGAAAATTATTGTGATTTCCTTTCTGGCAAAATTGCATAAGGATCCCATTACCTCACTATTTTACAAGTTTAGAGGACTTTTGAGAGGCCTGCTCTGACAGCAACTGAATTTTTTAATGAGAAAATGTGAATGGGTCAAGATATTACAAAGAGAAAAGAAAAAACTTCACTAAGGGGGTTTACTGCTCCATTACCCACACAGCCTGATCAGTTGGAACAATTTTTGATGAATCAGTGAAACAGAAGCACTGATTTTGAGTTGAACAGGTGAGCAAATAGTTGCTTTTTTGCAGAGAGGAGCCAAGAGACCAGGTCTGCATGATGCTTTCTCTTCCAAGTTCAGTGCAACCCATTTTCAGGTTAGCACCAAATTTCATGCTGCATTGCTTTACATGTAACACTGAATATCTGGTTGGCTTAAACCCAGCTCCTCCACCCAAGGGCAGGAACAGAAGCAGATACAACCCTGGGAAAGCAGTGAAGAACCAGGATCTTTTGATTATTATTATTTTTTTTTTGGCCAGAATGGGTTGTGGATATGTGCTTCTCTCCAAAAATCACCAGTGTTTCTCTGTATCAGAGCCATGTTCAATGCAGGCATTTTCCATGGTGTTACAATTTGAGTAGCAAAATTTGTAAACAGTATCAGCTTAATTAGAAAATAAAAGAAGGATTGTAAAATTGATGGGTTGAACATATGGGTTGTTAAAAAACAATTAAGGGTGACGTTTCAGAAGAGCTCTTAAAACCAAAAATTGATCATAACGAGAAAAGTGAAATATTTAACTACTTGAATAGCCACTAACATATTTTAAATCTCTTGCATCATGCATTTCAGGGATATCTAAAATAAAATGCAGGTTCTGGGGACTGCAGTTCACCTAGAATCAAGCATTTTCAGTCTTTTCCCCCAACTGTCCAGAAAAACTGGGAATTGGCAGGAGTTGCTTAATTCATAGGAAGGGCAGGACTCACATCCTCTTGCTGTTCACAATGTCTGAGCATTTTCTGTGATTTTTAATTAAAAATCTGTGCATGTAGGTTTGGAACACATTTGAGGTCTTTGCTGTTGAGCATCTCTCACCTACTGTTTTAAAAACTGGGCTTTTAATCCTTGGAGAGAGTGAGTATCAAATCCTGGTGTTTCTGTGCTCAGCTTCTGCAGCAATTGAAGTTACCACGGAAAACAAAATATTTTGAAGTGCTAAAAGCTGTGTTTAGCCGATCTAGAAGCAATTCAAGGCTCTTGATGGAATTAAACCCAACTGTTCATTTTTCTCAGAAATGAGAAAAGCTGCATTTTAAGGTTTTACCCCACTCGTTTTTTTTCCCCCCCTTTTGTCTGGGATTGTTTTTCATTTATCCCAAAAGTGATTTTGAAAGCCAGCACTCCTAAGTGCCTGCAAGTCCCAAGAAACCTATCATTAATGTCTGCCCTCAAGAAGTGAACTTGAAGACACCAAAAGCCTTTGAAGTGTATTTTCTTTGAGCTGTTTGGCCTTAAAATGAGTTTTTTGGAGGATGGTTCTTCATAAATGCTCCTGAGTTTTTGGGTTATTTCTTTGTAGCTTCTACTGAGTTTTTGAATTTGAAGTGTTAGTAAGGATAGCTCTGCATCTCTTCCCATTCTTCAAGAAGTTAAACACAGAACAGTATTCAGGTTACTTTTTTTTATATGTTCTACTAGACATATGCAGAGAAGGAAACAGAAGACTGTAATGATGGGATGAAAATTTTCTGCAACCCAATCAGTTGATATTCACTAGAGTTTCCTGTTTTAATCACCACTCACTTATGATACGTTCTGTGCAAATAAAACTCAAGAAAACATCAACAAACCTTCTTCTCCAAAAAGGTGAAGTGCTCCCATCCTGCTTCCCGGCACTGTGCTGCATACAAACGCACATCTCCTGGTTCTGTACCTCAGAATCTCCCTGAGCAGGCACAGCTCCTCCCTGGACACCAGCCAGGGGTTCCTGGGTATCACAGAGACCTCAAGTTCTGTCTTTTGTTTAAAACATACATTTGTATGAGGTGCCCCAGTGCTGGCAGCTCTTGCCAGGGCTCGGGATACGCTGACTGAGCATTTGGGTGCTTAGGTGGGGATTGGAGCCTGTCCCACAGTAGAGAAGTGCAGGGAAGAACTTGAACCAAGTGAAGGATCCCTTTGTACATATTTTGGCCTTGGATGTGCCAGCAGCCATTCCCAGTGACATGGGAAACACAGACCTCCTGTTTTCAAGAAGGTGTTTTAAATGATGTCCAGGAGACCCAAGCATTACCATATGGGCTGTTCCATGGATGTGTGAAGTTAATAAATAAATATGCCCAGTACATAAGAGAGATGCTGATATGATATGTAGGACTTCTGATGCAGCCTAAATGTGCTTAAGTGGCTTCCACACATTTCATATTAACACTGTGGACAGCTATTCTGGTAATCCCATGTGATACAGAATTACATGGATATCAGTGAGATTTTTTAAGAACCTCAGAGGGTGCACATCAAGCTTTTATCTTCCTCATTTTGTCAAATACTGTGGGATGCTCTCTTGACGTGATTACAAGTATTTTATTCAGCCAGAATGTTTGGGTGGTTTTGAGTTTTTTCTTCCTAAAGCAGTTTCACAAAGCAGATAAGGTGAACCGTCTGTCCTTATAATATGCTAATTAAGTGTGTTTGTGTCTTGGGTAAAAGATGTGGCAGTATGGTGATGAATAAGGACTTTAAACACATATGACACCTCGTTAAAATGTAATTTTCACATCATAAATCTGAGGCCTTTCCTTGGACAGCTGAGTAATGTGGGCAGTGGGCAGAGGAACTCGAATGCTCCGAAGCTGTCACATGCTCACGCGTAGCTGGGAGCTGCTTCCTGTGCTGCTCGCCTTCGACACCCGACTTCCTTGCCCAGGAACGCACCAAAAGGGCTACGGAATCTTAAATCCCACTTGTGCACAGGATATGAACTGCAATCGCTTCAAGAAGCCGTTGTGATAAAGCCATGTTTGTTATCTCTGGGGTTGAATCCATGCTGCATTTTAAAAGTCCGGCTGAGCCTTTCTGGTGAGCAGCTTCTGCTGGTGGACAAAGGCCATTTTCTAGAGAGCTGCTGAGTGTTTAATTGCTGCTTCTCCCGTGTTTTTACTTTCCAGTTGCTTTCCTCCAGCCTAGGAGCATCCCTGACTCTCACTCCCGATTCTCCTCATTGCTTACAGTGACAGCTGCTGGTTGCACAGTGTTGCTGGAGGCTTTCAGAGAGATAAGCTGTTGCTTTCAGGAGCTTCTGCTAAACGTGTCGTGTTACTGGAGCCCTGGGTTTTATCCAATATTTGCCCACATATTCATGTTCCCTTTAGTCAATGAATATTTCAGTCCCTTTTTGCTATCTAAAACAATGAGGGATGTCTAAGTCTGGAGGTGAAAAAAGCAGAACGTCTTTTACAACAAAGCAGGCCTTTTCAGCCTATGTTTGTTGGGCAGACAGTACATTAAGCTCAGAGGTACAGGAGGACAGTATTGCATTCCTACTCCATTTTGAGGCCTGATCTGTCCCTTAATTTTTATCCTGTTTTATATTTGCCCTCTTTGTAAAGCAGTGTTTGAGTAAAAAAATTATAAAAAAGCACCGTAACACATGAGACTTCTGAAATTAGGGGCTTCTGCTTTGTGTCTGGAAAGCTGGAGTTTGAGCTCTTTTGTCTACCTTCTCACAAAAAACCCTTAAAAAGTGCAATACTCCTCAGCTTCAAAATTCTCCCTTTGCAAAGCATGTCATAAATATTAATGCTGTTTGGTTAGCACAGCGGGAGGAACTTCAGTGTCTCTCCAGTACGAATAAATACGTGGTTGCTCCTTTTTCCTAAATAAAGCTACCATGGAAAAGCAGATAACTTCACCAGAGTTGGAGCAGCCTTTCTCAGTTTACTGCTCCTGCTCTGAGGCACCTATTTAAACCTCCCTGAGCAGATGGTACAGGAGACCTAACCCATCCACGGGCTAAACTGGGATGCTGCTGTATCCTCATAGGAGGTCTGTTGTTGCCTTTGCCGATATCCGTGGGCTGGGGTTCTGTTCCCATGGGAGTGCCTGGAGACTGAGCTGGTGGGCAGCCAGGATGGTTGAAGCAGGAGAAGGGCAGGAAGAGACAAAATGATTAAGCTAAACTTCACTTTCAAGCTTCAAAACAAAAGGAGGCTTCGGCACTTCATAATCCTGTCAAACACCGTGAGGGGGAAAGGACCTTGCCAAGAACGTGTCTGAAAAGCTGAGACAGCTGTTTCTGGCAGCAAGCATAGGATGCAGATAGGGGGGTGATTGCTTAGGGAAAAAAGCATTAACTGCCAGTGAAGGATAGTGGCTTTGCCTCTTCTGCAGCGAGCTCCTCAACGTGAGGAACCAGCCTGAGTAGTGATTAATTGTTATTTCATTGAGTTCGAGACCATCGAGTCATGCTGACATCAACCATGGCTTATCAGTCCTGTGCAAGTACTTTGCACCAGGCCCAGCTGTGAATGTGCCAGCACTTTGGGTTAGAGCTGTTTGCCAGCAGCAGGGAGCAAGAGGTGACACATAGCAAATGTCCAGGGCTGCTTTTTGCAGGACAAAGGGACTGCATTGTGTGCTAGAGACAGCCTTTGAGTGTTGGGCTTTTAAACGTGATTTTAGTGATTAGTCATTTATCCCTTGGCCAGCAGATTTAGCTGGCTTGTGTGCAGTGATGGGGTCTGCATGGGATTGGGGGTTTAGCCCAAGAAGAGACTCATGGATGTTACATTTTTTGAGCTCTTGCCTCTGCCAGCTCTTTTCCTCCCAGCCCAAACCAAGATTATAATCTGCCAGGCTTTTTCTCAAGGCATTACCCTCTCAATGTAGGTTATATTTGTGCACCTCCAGCCCCTTTGTGGTGCAAACAGCTTCTGCTCCTCTGCTGCTTCTGCTGTGGCCTGGCTGCAGAGCCACTAGCCTGGCTTGGGACATGGTTATCCTGGATTTGGTTATTTGCTACTGCGTTTTTGGAATGAGCAGCCTTTATTCCTGTTCCCCCCTGAAAATACCTCCACCACGGTAGCTCATGGGTCTGGATTGCACTCCCCCCTTGTCTGCCACTGATTGTGTTTGTTCTGGAAATGACTAGTGTCATATTTTTAGCAACACTTATTAAGACTCGTCTCCTAAAGTCTAGTTCAATGTTGCTAATTAACTTCTTCGATGCCACCAGCACTCTGCAGTGTTGCTCTGCCAGGGTGGGTTTGTTTTGTTTTGTTTTGTGGTTTTTGTTGTTTGGTTTGTTTGTTTGTTTGTTTTTGTTGTTTTTTTTTTAACTGAGAAGGAAGATATCGATACCCTGCCATATTCTGCTTTAGAGTCAAAGCAAGCAGGAGGGGCATTGGATGCCCTTCTTTCTGCCTTCATACTCCAATTAAGGAAGAGTAAGGAGGTCTTTAGGAGTCAGCTACAAAATTACTGAACCTTTAAGGGGAGGCTTTAAAGAGCTTGACTTCAGGCAGTTGTGTGATGTCCTTAGCAGGTCCCCATCCTTCAGATCCTGAAGCAAGTCAACTTTCCAGAAGTATATCAATGCTGATAAAAAGTACCCCAAGGCATGAGGAATGGAAGGGTCAGCATTATCCTCATAAATCCAGCTGAACTCTCATGTTAGGGTTGGATTGGATCGATTACTGATAGGAAGGGAATTTAGGTTGAAGGGACAAAAAGAATCTCGGTAGCTAGTTTGAAGATCTCCATGTTCAGGGAGAAATGGGACCAGCCATGAAGGGCTGTGAAATGCCCCTGAAAGGGGAGCACAGATTCTGGAAAGAAAGAAGTAGTAAGCGCTTCAAAGCACTCCTTCTCAAAGTGCATTTTGTTATTAGTAAGTACACGAAATCAAGAAAGCTGAGTTGTGAAAAAATCAAGAATAGAAGCGTTGATTTCTTTCAGGTGAGTCCACCAGGTGTGCAAAAGTAAGGGTTGATAAAATGAAATTCTTTCTGGGACAAACTCCCAGAAGAGTTTCAGCTCAGCTTTTATTCAGATAAATCCTCTGAAGCTGGTGGGAGTTTGGGCTAGAGGCTTCAGGAGTGAGTCTGCAGTGGATTGCTGTTTGCCCTGGAGAGAATTGCATTTTGCCATTGAGAGGCTTTTTGACCTCCTGATTTGTGTCTGAAGCATCCAAACAGAATATATGAATTGTAAGCTGGAACAAATAGTGAATATCCACATGAATTTGAGCTGCAATATATGCCTTACATTTTTATGTTGAAAAGGTTGCTTTTTAAATGTGTGCTCATGACTGGAGGGCAAAGCAAACAATAAAGGCTTAGGTGAATGAGATGTGTCCAAGGAAACAATGTCATGATTGTTCACTGTAACGGGATTTCTTCACTGTAAATAGGATTTTTGCTTGATTAAAATGTGCTGAGAGGAAACAGGACTTAAGGCAAGTTTCACTGAAATATGGGATTCAGTTTGAAAAGACTGGCACTGAAGAGGCAGACTGGCTGTTTCATGTTACATAGCTCCTCAGGCCTGTTCTCACAAAGTACCACCTGCTTGAGACTCAAAAGGGTGCGGGGGGGAGCAAAGAAACATCAGAGCTGAATAGTATAGAAGTTACACACTGGTCATGACAGAAGATGGGAAAATCAGATGCCTTTATACCAGTTTGAGCTGGCTTACTGGGGTGCCATTCATGCTTCCCTCAAATAGCTGGAATAAATTAACACAACCACTGGAGAGATGAGGCATTAAGGAGCTCTGGAGTTCTTTTTCATCTGTTGATGTTTGGGACAGAGACAGGGGAAGGGCTGTCCAAGCTGCAGGCAGAGAGAAAAAGTAAAGACAACATCAGGTAATAGACATGCCAGCAGAGATGAAGTCCCTACCCTACTCCTAAGATCTTTCCAACCTAGCATGTGAAGAAAAGCTTTTGTGAGCCTTCATGTTTTGTGAGCCTTTAGTTTCTCCTCTGTGTGAAATTATTCTCTTTTATCCAAGGTGTGCTTGGAGGATGCTGTGGCTAACTAAGGTTCATCAGCCTGGATTCATGTGATGCTTTGCACTCTTGTAATGCCAAATTAAACTAATGACTGGTGATGTTAATGTGAACACCAAGGCTCCAGCTGAAGGGAAATACTGAGGGAAAACTGCATGAAAATGAAAAAAACAAGGGAAATTTTTCCTCTTGTTTTTTTTTTCCTTTTTTTTTTTTTTTGTTTGTTTTTTTGTTTAGAAGTAGGGATAAAAAAATGTATTTGCTTGATAGGAGCATATTGAGTACCTTGGTGGCATTAACAGCAGTGAATATTTCTGGCCTTCTCCTCCTAAGTTCTTGCTTTTCTCACTGGACAGTAACTGCCAAGTATTTTCTTGGTGCAATATTGAGTGTGTTACAAGTTATTCACAGGAAACATCCTTGGAATGACTGGAACAGATTTTACTGATGAAAGTGTTGTACTCTTCTCCATGGCAAGTATCAGGCTGAGTGAAGGATTCCATCACCCAAAAAACCAAGCCAAGGTGGAGAGAGCTCTGGCAAGTTTCTGGTTGATTTGTAAAGTTTAAGGTGAACATTCACCCAACATTCTGTTGAGAGAGGTGCCTGTGGCTGGTGCCTTGCTTGTAAATGTAAGCTCTCTTTATGGGTAAATCAAGCCTCCTCCTGAGCTCAGTGGGGAGTAAATGAAGCTTTTGGGTAGCCTAAAACTGCATGGTCAGAACACAGTGTTGTGTAAGGCTGCTGTAATGTTGTTTTTTTGGGGTTTTTTCATATAAATTAGTTCAAATTGACTCTGGTATGAGGAGTAGAACAGAGAATTAAATTAGATTAATAGATTTTTAAGACCAGAAGGGACCATTACCTCATTTAGTCTGACCTCTGTAATGCATTCGATTGGATTTCATCCGCTTCCTCTTCTGCTGAGCCTAATGACTTGACTTTAACTGAAGTGTACCTTCCAGAAAGGCACCCAGACAATCAGTGCCTCACTTCACTGAGTGCTTTTCCTGGTTGGATATTCTCTCCCTCAGTTAAGAGGTAAAATAACATTCTTATTATAAATGTTTTGATTGTGCCTATTTGCATCATCCATAAAAAGGTAAAAATGTGTTTCTCAAGTCGTACTCTTTGGACTTTGCTCAGACAGTGCTCTGGAGGTTGCCTTCTGTTTGAGTTAATGGTAGGTCTGATTTTTTATTTTACTGTTTTTTAAGATCTTAGAAACTTGTTACTGCAGTGGGAAATTCCTGAGTAGACCAAGAAAGCAAATAATTCACTAGCAATGAGAAAATAGCTTTCTGGGCACTAAAATCAAGAAAGCCTTTACTTTCAGATGTATGCTTTATGATGAGTGCCACAAAATGTGTGTGTAAACTCTAAGTAAAAGAAATTACCAGTCTGCAGGGCTTGCATACTGCTCTCTTAATGCCACTTCCATTTTTATGTGAACCAGAGTGCTAGGGAGTGACATTTAAACCTTTGAGTTTGTCATCAAGTTCTAATTTTCCTCTTGATGAGAACATCTGTCCATGGGGAAGGGCAAAAACTTGTTCCAGCACTTTTTGCATAAGGTATTGAAATATTTAATTCCAATTGGGTGTTCTGATTGTTGGCTTGTCTTTTTTTCCCCCTTTTGTTTCCTATATTCTTTTTAAAAGGAGTATACTGGGTAAAAAAATAGGATGTTGATGATGCAAGGAAATGAACTGTAGAGGATACAAGAAGTAATTGGGTAATTAATTAATTGTGTTAAGAGTCTTGTTAACACTATTTTTTTCACGGCAAAATATACTGGCAAATTCTTGTGGCAATTTGTGATCTTCTTAATATGCAGACATAAATTTCCTGCACTCGTAAGTGTCTTAATTCAAATTGAAATAAGTTCTTTTCTTCAAACACCATGTTTTGCGATATTTTGGATAAACTTCACCGTCAGGCATTTCTTTATGGTTAGAAACCATCTGAGAGAGGCTTTATCAAGGCTGTGGCTTCATTAGATTGAGCAGTGTGAGGATAGGCATGTATCCCCCCTCTTTTCATTGGAGAGAGGATCCCTTAAAATGGGCACATATCAAGGAAGGCTAGGGAAGTCCTCTCTTCTCCTTCACAGCAGAATTTGTCACCAAAATGATTCTGTGCATGTTTGGAAGTCATTGCCACAATGTTCTTGGCAGAGTAAACATCCTCTGCAACCAAAGAAAAATTACTGGAATTAGCCCAAATTACTCCAAAATCTCTTTGGGGCTAGCTGGTATAAGGCAGTGCCAGTGGGAGTTTTGGGTTTCCAGACAACCTGATTTGTACATTGAACATGGCAAGCGTCACCTCGCTGAACCATGGCCCCTACGTGTTTCATTAAATCTCCTCCTTGTGATGTCTTCTGGGGTGGGGGAAGTGATGTGAAAAGTCTCCTTCTACAGTTGGTTAGCACTTAGCAGTGAGGAATGTCTTTTCTTTAGCGAGTAAAGCCAGAGCTGCAAAAGCAGGTCCTCTCCAGATGAAGGTCTTGTTACAGTGACCTGGCTCTCCTCTTCCTACTGCAATTTGAGAGCTGATTTTAATATGCCAAAGGAATAATCATAAAAAATATGACATGCATCACTGCATCTCTCTAATGCATCTTCCCTGGAAAACTTTGGACCTTTTTCTGATAAAGGTAATATGTAAGGAAACATTGAGGGAAGAGGAGGGCTATGGCAGCCTTTCTTTCCACTTGGAATCCACAGAAACAAACTAATATTTTTGCCTGAAATTAGAAGAAAGGAGAGATGGTCAAGTTTTAGGAAATCCTTTAACTTTCAAGGCAAAGACTCTGGCCACTCATTAAAGGTGATACTTCCCTTAGCTGGGATGACTGATTGAAGTGACATCTTTGAGGCATTTACTAAAAGTTTTTGTTTGTTTTGAAACCTGTAACAAAGTGTTTCGGATGTTTCCTGACATGGTGTCGATGTTATCTTGTCCCCTCAGTATATTTGTAAACCTCAGTTGTTGGTTATAGAAATCTGTTTTACTTGTGCTGGGCTTGTCACTCTCCTACTGCAAGAGATTGATTATTGATTTTTTAAAATTATTGTTTTTTCTTAATATTGCATGTTTAACAATAAAACTAAGTAATGTTCTATTCCTAGATGACTCTCCAAGGAATGCAACTGTTTCTCATTATAAAGGGGGGGAAAAGTAATTAAATTATGATTATTTTTCCCTTTTGCCCAAATATCTTCACACAGTGCAAATTAAATAAAATTATTTAACCATGACAAGCACTTCTGCCAATTAATCCCTGAGAAGTGAAGCTGGAAAATGTATGCCACACGCAAGCAGGCAGTCACACATGGATGCCTGGAAAAAAGAAACCCAGAGGAGTCTAAGACAAGCGTGAGTTAATCAGCCCAACAGAGCCATGAATGAGACTTTAAGCAATGGTGATGTTCCAACCAAAGCTGATATGAGCTCCTTGCAGCTATTTTTCCCCCCCCCCTTCTTTTTTTTTTTTTTTGTTTTTGGTTGGGGTTTTTGGGGGGTTTTTTTGGTTTTGTTTGGTTTGGTTTTGTTGGGTTTTTTTTGTTTTTGCTTTTGTTTTTTGTTTTCATTTTTTCAGGGTTTTTTTCTGGTTTTTTTCCTCTTCACGATACTCTGAAGAATCTTTTTCCCTTCTGGCTTAATTGCTAGAGATTAATTGAAGTTCAAGAGCTCAGTATTTCTAGTAGCCTTTATACTGAAATTTAAGATGGGTAATTAAACTTTGAATTGATTTTTTTTTTCTCTACAATTTGAGCTTTTAGAATGTGCATATTTTTTATCTTGGCTAGACTTGGCTTTCCTGAATTACAGGCAAGCTTACCAAGAGATATTCATTAGACAAATGTGTTTTTTAACAACATAAAAATTGTTGTACTGAACGCCTGAAAACTGGATCCCATTAATAAAAACTAAAATATTTGAGGCAATTCCAGAGCATTAAAGAAAAAATTTGTTTTGTTTACCTGGATTTCTATATACCTGGTTTCATCACCTATTGAAAAACACTGGTGCTTTTTGCATGGGCTTCAAGGTCAAGGCTAGCCCTGTTTCTGAATTTTAGCAGATTAAAAGCCCAATGAAGTCAGTGGGCACGTCCCCAGGAAGCAACTCTTCCCCAGAAAAACCTTGCCTCACTTTTAGGGGAGGTTCTCAGGTATCTGGAAAGCCTGTGAGGCGGCTGCTAAAAGCCATGCCCGCGGCTCTGAGATGTTCATTTAGGCCTATTTGCTGTTCTTCTTCTCCTATCTGAAATCAAACACGGAGTGCAGACTTGTCTGAAGCTCCTGCTGCAGGAGCACTATTGACAATAGTGCTGTGCACACTTTAGATGTATAGATAGGTAGATACTTGTGTGTTGATGAGATATATTTGAAAAAGTAGGTTTTCATGCTAAATACACATTGGTTCTCACAGCAGCCAGGGAGAGAGAAGAGTTTTTTCTCCTTGGATGAAGCTGTCCTGAGCAATTCACATGTTATGATAGATACAAATATTTGATAGGCTTCCCTGACTCAAGACATCAAGATATTATGCAGGCCTAATTAATTTGATTTTGCACATCACTCCAAATGCAATATAGGGAATTGATATATTTCTATCCCTTTATCTATTTTCTGTCTGATAGGATCCTCTTTTCTAGGCAAGACTACTTGTTCTTTGGCAGAGCAGTGAAGGTCTTTGGCTCTGTCAGACAGCATCAATTGGCCAATACCAAGCTTAGCAGGAGAGGAAAAAGGCCTACACCAGACCAAAGTGGGGCAGCAAGATTATGAGGGAACGGAGAGGTTCCAGAATTAGGCAAAATTCCTATCGTTTTTAGTGAAGCAAAGACTCAGTTCTAACTTTAACACAGTTAATCTGGATTTGGTAAGTAGTAGTTTGCAGCCTCTGATGTTTCTGAGTACAGACCATGGCTTTGAAGAGGAAAGAACATCAGCCTGGTGGAAATTCAGACAGATTTTCACAGGCTGGAGAGGAGTTGGCCAGGTGGCAAATAGTTGGGGCATTGCTGCTCTCAGCCACCTCCTTCTCTATTAAGGTTGAAGGTTTTTCATACCATCCTGGGGGTTAGGTCTAGAAAACTGTACATTTAAACATAGAACATTTTAGTATTACCCAAGGAAAAAAAGAAAAAAAAAAAAAAAAAAGCAAATGGAAATGAAAGCTTTGATGGCCCTTGAGTCGATATTGTTTGAAAGTCACAATCCTTTATAAATTTCAGTCTTCCAGGTCATAATAAAAATAGATCCCTGCACATTGTAATTTCCTTTGGTGAACAGGTTTATCTGACCTGTTTTTTTTCTGGTATGGACTGACATTGTGGCGCTTCAGCCTTTCCAGAAGAATGTGCTGTTAATTTGAGCCTCGTATCCTCGACTCATTGCATTTTTAGACAGAGCAGGGAAAATGTGGATTATCTACCTAGAGGGGATGTAGAAAGGAATATTCCCTGTTTTTCTAGCTATCCCTATAGCTATATCATGTCTGTTTCATACTCTGCCCTTTCCCATAGCTCATAACTTTGATCTGCAAGTGGGAAATTTTGGAAAGACTGGGCAGTGCTTGCTGAGCTGACCAAGGAGTGTTAGCTTACCGCTGGGTAATAAGATGAATCTCACATCCTGCATTTTGCCTTGGGAGAAAAAGGAGCAAGTGTGCCAAGCAAATTACTGGGTGATTTACTTATTTGCAATTCTGGGAGGGAGTCTTTATCTTCATAAATCTCACGTTAGGATACATTTTGTAACTGTGCCCAGTGGTGATATATTTGTCTATATAAAAATCAGCGCCTTAGCTGTGCATAGGGAGCAGACCTCTGTGCTTCACCCTGGCTGCGTTTGATATCCAGAGTTAACTAGGATTGCCCAGTGTTTATTTATATGCTGAAATGAAGCTCTGTGTTTCATCTGTGTTGCTAGATGCACGGGCTGAGATTCAGCTCCTGGCTGGAACAGAGGGGTTGGCATTTAGCAGGGAGTGCATCACGTGCCAGGTTTTCTGATGGTCGGGTGCATCACGCTGGGAACAAACCAGCGATGGGGGCTGAAACACGCAGGAAAATGTCACATGCCAGGAGTAGAGGGATGGCAGAGAGGTGACCAGTGGAGTTAGCTGTCAGTACAGCCTTTTTTGTGCGAGCTAAGCAGAGGACTTCAGTTAAAAATCACCTTTGGTGCCTTTCCAGGGTATCTCTCTGAGTAAGAGAAAGGAATGGATCCAGGTCCTGCATCTTCTTGTGCTGGGCTGAATTTTTGTCTGAATTTTCTGCCATTCTAACAGCTTGCTTTTCCACTTCATATTGTGGGGTCCTTCTCCAATCACAGTCTCACCTGAGTGCTTGGATGGTCTCTGTTATCCAGTCATCTAAGTCATCTTCAGACAGTCATGGTATTTTCTCTTTTCATTGCACCCCACAGTAAGGTTATCACCTGCTTTTCTCTGTGCATGTTACTGCTTCATTCATAGTGTTTTGAATTGAATTATGGACCTTTGTTCTGAAACTTGATGCAGACCAGAGCACAAAGGTTTTACTGATATCAAAGTCTGTCTACACAATCACTGTCAGCAGCCTATCCCCTTTGGTTAAACATACTGATCAGTTCTGATGTTTCCAATGCATCAATTTGTCTCCGACAACTTTCTTAGCTAAAATTTGAGCAGCAGGACTGTTGACCTAAAGTGACCCTAAGTTCTCCTTCTTGGAGACCTCCTAGTCGATGAAATTTTGGTAGATGATCATCGGCTTGGGGAGATTATAACAGAATTGCTAAGTTCTCCTTTGTCCTCTGTCCATTGAGAATGTAAGTTGCATCAGTTCACTGAAAAGTATCATATTAATTCAGAAAAGCTTCTGATCACAAATGGGCTAAATTTTATAAACAGGTTTGCCAGCTTCTGGTGGGCAGAGGGTCACACCAGGTATCTGCTTGGGCACCTTTTTCCCCTTCTGCCCCTAGTAAAAGAGTCCACCAGCAGCTTGAGAGAGGAAGCCAGCACAGGAGATGGGTGCCGCTGGTGGCCCATTGCTGTGTTGCAAATCCCTGTTAATGTCAGTTTTTGCCTCCCTGCACCATGGCTCCTTCCCAGCTGAATGCAGTTCTCTGCTATTTATATCACAGTCCTGTCTGAGGCTGGAGAGGGCTGGCTCCACAGCTCACATGGAAAAGTGCAGCACTGCTGAAGGCAGCAAAGTTGAAGCCATTTACACCACCAAAGGAACCGGTCTTTTGTCTTGTCATCTCTGCAGCCGCAGGGCACGCTGCTCCTTGCTTGCTTAATTGCCAGTTTAATCAAAACCTGACTCGCTGTTTCAAACATGATTTCTCCCACTGAACACCTCAAGCTGTCTCAGCAGCTCTGTGTGTGTGTCCTGTGGACACCAGGAGCAGCTAAAACATATGGCTCTGGTTCAGGGTGCCGTGAATCCGAGCACACTGCGGCTGCCCAGGTGCTGTGGCTGTGCAGTGAAGTCCCCATCCCACCCTCCTCGAGAGGTTATCCCAGCATAGCTGGTAGGACAGAGCACACGAGCGCTCATCTGCTCCAGTGCCAAGTCCAACAGCCTGACTTTGTCACCAGATCTCCGGGAGTTTGGGCTTCTGGAACCGTGTTCTGCTTTCATTTTCTAAAGACCCTCCAGAATATACAAATTTTCACAAATACAAGTCTACCGTATAACTTCAGCGCTAGTGACTGCGTGGTTGAGCTCAGGGATCGATTTCCAGAGTCTCTGGGATCACAGCATTTTCAATTCCATTGAAAATTATAAAACTCACCTTGCATTTTTAAGTGGAAAGAGAGGCTTTAAAGTATAGATCCTGAAGACTTTGAGGTACAGCGAAGAAAAGCCTAAATCTGTAATATTTATTATTTCTTTTGGGTTTTATTTTCCTTTGGTTTAAAAGTCCTAGTATGTAATCTCAGAATTTAGGGGTGCTGCTCCTGACTTGTACAGGATTGCTTGAGATTGAACATGAAATGTCTTTCCAGCACTGACTTTTGAGGAATGTCATTCCAAACACCTGAAAAATGAGTCTTTTTCACAGGTTCTTTATTTGTTAGCTGTCCTGGGTGCTCTGAGCTTGTTCCAGTCATTTGTAACCTTTGTAATCAGCTTGACTGGGGTGTCTGGGGACAACCTGCAGCCCTGCTCATCCATCTTATAAAGCAGAAAGTGTAGGTATTTGCCCTCAATCCACAGCACAGATACTTTGTTGCCCTCACTTTTTCTTTCTTCTTTTGTTCCCGCACCTTAATGAAAATCTTTCAGTGTTTTCTAAACCTCTGCTTATCCTGAGCAGAAAGCCACCTTTGTGTCAAGTAACAGGCAGCTTCCAATCTGGCTTCTCATCTTTATGAAACTAATTGGAGATTTTTGTCTGGTGTCAAAGGAAAGCTTTCAGAGGATACTCCCTGACCATAGGGATACAGGATTGGATGCCAAGGTCTCCAGCCTGCTGTGAAGGTGTTCTTTTTGTGGATTCATCAGGGTATGGCTCCCTTCACACCCCCCAGGGCCTTTTTCCCACCTCTATTCCTTCCCTCTGTCCATCTTTTCTCCTGTTTGATTTGCCTGGAAATAACAACAGCGTGATTCCTCAAATCCAGTAACTTGAGAAGGAAACCCCATCTCTAATTAGGACATCCCTGGAGGGAGAGCACAATGAGAGCTTGAACTCCTGCACAAAGAAGTCACCTGTGCCAAGGAGCTTTAACACACTTTGAAATGGCAGACTGCCACAGGGAGCAGCACAGCCACCTTCCTCTGTGGTGTTTCCCTCCATCCACAGGGGCTGTGGAAGGCAGGTGAGCTTTTGGCTGAGGCTTCCCAGTATTCAGCTGGCTTGCTTGAGGACTTATGGCTAGATTTAGAAAGCTGAATTTATACTGTTCTGAGGGTGTCACTGCCATGGTGAGGTCACAGGTACTTCCACACTGGAAATTTTGTAATTTTATTTCTGCTATTTATTTCTTCCTCTGTTTCTTTTCTCTAAGCAGATTATGCTGCATAAGAATCCCTCTGCAGCAAGTGGGCTTGTTTTTAATGCAAGTTACTGAAAGCAAAATATTCTTTTATCAGATGCTTGTTTACACACAATTCTTGCTGTAGTGGTCACTGAGCCATTCAACCAATGTTACTTGAAACTATCATGTCAATCAGAGCTGGGATGGCTGATATTGCTGAGACTGCATTCAATCCCAGGGTGCCAACCCAGAAATCATGCCTGCCTCTGAGTGTTCCCAAAGCCACTGCATGCTGTTAGATATAACCCTACAAAAGATGAATTAAACAGGGTTGCTCTATCCTTTCTCTGATCCAGGTGAAAAAAAGCATGTATCCATCCTGGGCTCCTAAACAATGAGGTGGTTATTACTGGGGCTCAGTGTGAAGCTAATTCTGTAGAAGTCAGAATCCCACATAGGTCAGACACCGAATCAGAAATGAGAGTCTTCCTTTCTTGTTTAGGTCACAAGAAGGTGAAGAAGGAGCTTCATGTGATAGAGGCCAGGTTGTCCAGATAACTGAAGCTTGAATTTGTCAGTTCTTCAGTCAAGAGATCTTCTAAGAAACCTAAATGCAAAGTTAAGGGTTAGCCTCTTAGAGGAAGTTTAGCTTAGCCTGAAGTGGTGTTCAGGACCAGTATATATGAATATGTAAATCTGTACATGCATTAGAACAACTAAAGGATTGTAGTCTAAATGGAAGAAAATATTTCTCTTGCATTGAGATATTGGGTGGTTGTGTTTCAGAGGTGATGGAATGTATGACTGAGGACAGTTTGAATATTGGCTGTTGTAAAGTACGATAAACTAAAGCTGTCTGTTAAGTTTATAGCTGTGTATTTTACTGCAAAGAGTAGGAGCCTGAAGCAGAACAAGCTGGAAGAGTTTTCAACTGGGCTGAAACACACAACCTTTTGGGTGTACTTTTCAGACTCTTTGGTCTCATTTTCAGTCATGCTGTGAGTTTCCTGTAGTCTTCTAGGGGGGTGTGACAGACTCATCAGAAGCAATGGAGTGTAGCAGCCTCTTCTGCACGTATGCAGCTAGATCCTTGGGATCAGGAAATTTGGCAGTGCCTCAGGACCCTTGTCCCCCAGTGCTGGCAGACAGAGCCGTGGCCCCGCAGACCTGTCTGCTGCCCTTGCAGAGGGCAGACATCCAGCATGATTCATACAGGGTGAAGGAGGCTCAGGCGAGAATTAATTTGTATTATTCAAGGAGTACCAATCAGGGTCCTATTGTTCTAGGCAGTGTGCAGACTTATAATCAAAACTGTCATCCAGAGGCCTACAGTAACATCATGGGAACGAATATAAGAATAATCCTGAGACATGCTCGAAGGGCCTTAAGGAATATAAGTCCCAAATACGGAATATCTGATGCTAAAAAATTATATTCGACCTTGTATGAAACATCTGGTCTGTAGATGTTTGCTGTGTGAACCTGTGTTCTGGGCACAGTTATTCAGAAGTCTGTAAGCTGTTGCAGTTTCTGACCCATTGCAAACTTCTCATTCCTGGCCATGAGGAAATAATTAAGTGTAGAACGACAGCGTGAAGGGAACAGACAGTAAAATCTTCTATGTCATTCCTGACTTTGTGAAGCAATCAAAAGGGACACAATGGAGTTTATAAAATCCATAGCCGACTTCAGCAGAAGTAAAATTCATAAGCTACAGACTTCAAATCTCCTTGAATCTATAAACCAGCAATTCTGCTTCACAGGTCTTAAGAAATATATAAATATATATAAAATTGGACACATTGGGCATGGGCTTCCTCAGGTGGGTATAGAGGAAGAATAAACATCAAAATGTTTTGTTACTTAGCTCGAAAAACTGGAGAAAGGCCCTATAAGCACAACAGCATTCACCAAGTTATTGAACTGTGTTATATGAAAAGGTGAAAAAAGTGCAAAAACAACAAAGCACCAAACCGTCTTTGTAAAGCACTTTTGGGCTGCTTGGCGTTGCTTCACTTTAGAGGACTGGAGATTTCTGGAGTTCCCAACCGAGGTGATAGAAAGAGATGCTCTTTCACTGACTGTGACAGGAGCATGCTTAATCTTTGCTATAAAGTGGTAAGAGTGCTCCCAGGATTTGGCCGTCAGAAATGGTATTCAGAATTGTCACTGATGCAGAAAGGTTACAGATATATTCACAGCTAGGGACAAGGTTTAAAAATGCTTTGATTTCATTTTCTTTGGGCTGAGGAAGGGGAAGATGATTCCTAATGATTATTTTAAAAAAAAAATCCAGTAAGGCTTTCTTCGGATGGCTGATCCAGCAGTTTGCCTGTTATTGGCATTGGAGATAAAGTCAGACCTATAAACTCAGCTTCCTATGCTCTTCGTGTCTGCACCCAAACTGTATTGACTCTGTCAGAAAGTCTATATGCAGTTACTATATGTGAATTAGGGAAACTCTTGTGTTCAGATCCTGTATCTGTGTGCCACGGGGAGATGCAAGAGACTTCTGAGACCTTCCTCTTCCTCTACCAGGTTTCTCCTTCCAGGTAAGTTAATGATGAACAGTGCAGCAAAAATAGATGATCTCCCCCTTTCCCTGACATTGAACTGAAAACATGGATTCTTTAGGAGCCTTTTGATTGAGAGAGAAAACATGAAAACATAGAGGAAGTCTGTCAGAGTTGGATCAATTTGCCCAAACAGCTCAGTTTTTCAGCTGACAGCATTTTAGCACTCAGAGGGGAGTTGTCAAAATCTCTCTACAGGCAGTCATGTCCTTCATGCTGAGAAATACCTTATATTATCTCAAAAGATAAGAAAGAAGAAAAGAAAAAAAATGGAAAATACAAGATGGCTTAGATTCCTGTTCTTTTAGGTCACGGAGAAAATACCCACTCTTGTTTCATTTCTTCATCAAATCATGTCGTGTCAATCTGGTTTGCTGCTTGATCACTCCCTTTGTGATGGAATCTGTCCCCTCTTGCAGTGTCCCGCTGCAGCACAGCTGAGGCTTGGCAGGAGTGCAGAGCCAGGCAGGCAGCACTGCCTCTCTCAGGGCTCCTGATGCAGATCAGAAGAAGTGATTAATGCAGTTGGGGTGCACTGACCCACTCAGAAAACAGATTGCTCATCTCTTTGCACTACCTTAATGAAAGCAGTTGATAAAAATACCTGTAATGAAGAAGATGCTTTAATGCTTTATTGTCTGACAGCCCTTTCTGGGCTGCAGTCGCAGTCGGGAATAGTCACAGAAACCCATGGGAGATAAGATTTAAGGTTTGCAGGGTGTATTGGCCAGATAGCAATGGGAGATGGAGCTGATTAAGCTGGACAGGAGGATGCAGGTTGGAAGGCAGGGAATCAGGCCTGTGATGAAATGGGGCTCACAGCAGAAGTGCAGGCAGTACCGGGGAGGTACAGTGTGGGAATGGAGATCGTGCTACACATGCAGAGATAAAAAGGTTGGAAAATAAAGACAAAATTGGAGGGGACATCTGCTATAGGCTATCACAAATGGAGGCAGGCGAGAGTGACAAATTCTTGGACCACATCACACAGTATCTGAAACCAGGAGACACTTCAATTATCGTCTCCAGGCTGGTGACTCACAGATCTACCTGTCTGCTCTGGACGTGTCTCCTACCTCATAATCCAGCATCTCAGCTGATTTCTCTGACAACCCCCCCTGGATGCTTTGCCACTGAAATTTAAGCTCAGCATGGCAAGAGCTACTGCCTGATTTCTTCTTCTCCCCCACTGCTCCCCTTTCTGCATGAACAAGAGTGGCATAAGTAAAAGAATGACAGGGCTGTGTCCCAAGCTCTGCCTGTGAGTTGTGTGCTGTAACGCATTTGGCTTTCATTAAACCTCTTGACCTGAAGTTGCTCTCTAAATTATGCTGGCAGGTGAATTTAAAGCTCTCTGAAAGGCAGTGAAGGAAGGCTGCAATTGGTGGGAGTCTCCCTGGGGCAAGGAGAGAGTCTGGTGTGGGGGTGGAGGAGTTGTCCAGATACAATGCCACTACTGTTCCCAGGTGTGGCTTTATGCTAAGGTTAAACTGATAGCTGTCCCCATCCCAGCCCTGGCTCTTTTATTATTGCCCTTTTGCTTCAGATCTGGTACTGCTGCTGCAGCAGCCTGAATTGGTTCTGCTGATTGAGCCAGTGGAAAACTAGTAATTATTGTTTTCAGTGGGGCATTTTCCATCAGATCAGCTCTGCCTTGCCCTGTGCTCGCATTAATTGCCAGATCTGCTGCAAGAGAGGGGATGGGAATGCCTGGCCATGTCACAGGGGAGAGGAGACTGCCATGAAATGGTTCAGCTCTAACACGAGGCTGCAGCCTTGGTTAAGAGCTGCATCCAGCTAAAATCGATGGGGGAGAAAAGAAATACTCAGCAGTATTCCTTACCCCCAAAGAAAGGGAAAACTAAACCAAAACTTTCTGATGATGAGATCTGCTGTTCAGCAGCTGATAATGTGAGGTGGACAGCCCCAAGGAGATACATTTCAAAGCAGTATAAGGAATCATTTCACCTCTGCAGGAGATAAACTGCATACCTTTGCTGGGTTTTCCCCGAACTTCTCTATCCAAAGCCTTTTGAGGCGCACCTAAGGCAGAACAGGGTGGGCTTGACCCTCTAAGGAGGTTGGAAACATCTGGTTTGATTTCTAGGACAAGAGCAGAGTAAGGACAGCAGGAGCTGGCACAGAGCTCTTCGTATCATATTCAGTCTCTGATAGGTGGGCCAAAAGTATCTCTGGGTTTTCCTGTATTCACCATTGCTAAACCCACTCTGCGTGGTTTGTGATCAATATTTGTCACCTGCTCCAGGGCTCTGAGGATTGCATTGCTCCAAATCCCTGTTTCCTCTGCACCAAAATCCTTCTCCTCCCCTCCCATGTTTTTCGGTACAGGTGACTGATAAATCATATTTCATAGCACAGCAAGCGCATGTGGGAGGGAAGGAAAAATTCAACGTGTCGTGTTTCTTTCGCCTGCTGGGCAAGCCTCTGGGGAGACAAGCCCAAAAAATGTGCAGCCCTGGAGGTCAGGTCCCTGCTTTGGGCACTGGGGAAAACCAGGCCTGGATGCAGCCTTCCTGCATGTGCTGCCATATGGTCTCGGCGGGGCAGGGAAGACAGGAGATCTTTAACACAGTTTAATTATCATGGCATATGTGAAATATTTCCCAGGTTTTTTAGTTCTTCTTCCTTCCCAGCCTTTATACCAGGCTCTTGTACCACAGTGTCTGTAGATTTTGGGATGTGCACTGCAGGATGCAGAGCATCACTGGAGCCAAGGTGCTGCTAAATCAAATGTTTTAAATCCTTAACAGAAAGATGAGGTTCATCTAAAAATACAAATTATGATGATCGCACATCAAAATGTGGAATCTTGGTGTGACTTGAAGAAGCTCATTCACCTCTGACTTCAGCTGGATCATAAATTTCTGAGTTCTAAATACTCCTTGGAAAATATATATCTGCCACTAGTGAAAACCTTCCAGTTGTTTTACCTGCTATACTACTCAGTTTTTAACCCATTCCCTTGGCATTATTTTTGGCCTTATTTTCTCCTGTAGCTCAAACCTTGGTCCTCTCAGGTGTTGGCTGTCACATGAGGGACAGCTTCGTCATCAAAAAGGGTCATTTTGATCTCCTTCCCCTCATGGTTAGGGCTGTTTGTTATGACAATTTAAAAACAGGAATTGTTCTTCCTCAGAAAAGTCTAGGCCAACCTCTGCTCGCACAGGCACGCTGCCAGATGCTGCTTTTGGATTTGCATTTACTCTAAAACACGAGATGGCAGGGACTTAGCCAAACATTTCCCCAGTTCACCTCTTTCCCTGCATTCTTCACTGAACTTCCTTCCTTGCATTTGGCAGCTGCCTTGACTGAGCCTGAGGTTTGCTTTGGTACTGGGAATCTCGGCCGTAGCCCATTGGGGCTGCTGGTGTTGGTACCCTCTGTTTTCAGCAGGCAGACGTGACAGGAGCCGGCTGTCCCTCGTGGAAGCCACACTGCGGGTACCCTGCTTCTTCCTGCTGCAGGGCTTGTGCTAGTCCCTGGTATGAAATACAAGAGGCAAAACGGCAAGGGAGCAGAGGTAATGTAGTCAGAGAGTTCCTCTTGGAAAAGAGGGTTTTCTTGTATTCAGAAGCATCCACAGCTTGGAGGGAAGGACAGGGAAATGACCGTGGGAGCGAGGGAAGAAGAGGGAGCGCGTGAGTTGCTGCTACCCTAAGGAGTTAAAAGGGCACTGAGAGATGAAAGAGAGATGTACAGATGAAAGAGAGAGACTCCATAAAAGGCCATGAATAAATGAAGCAGTGGACAGAATCTGTGCTAACACCGAGGAAGAGAATGGCTTTATAAAAGCTTTATTTAAAAAGAAAGCTTTTAATGCAAAATGGAAAAGGGTGGGCAGTGAGGGAATGGTGTTTTGTAAAGATAGTCATTGATGAAAGGCAGAAAAAAAGGCTGCCAGGAGAAGTCTGAATATATGCAGAGTAATAGGTCTGAATTAAATTTGTTTAATGGCATGTCAAAAGAGTTTGTTAACAAGCCCACCAGCTTTTTAATTTCTCTTTTCTTATGTTTTTATATATGCCTACATACTATGGGATTCAAAAAGACTCACGAGGGGAGAAAAAAGGACAAGAAAAAAAATTAACTGGTTTTGAAAATTAAAGAGGATGAAAGTGATGATCCTAGAAGCTGCACTCCGACAAAGTGAATGTGGTCTTTTTCTAGAAAATAAATTGGATTTTTTAAAAAATCCTGTTAACGTTTACAGAATTACATAAATGTGCCCAAAAAGTAATGTTGTATTTTATAGAGCAGATCATCACAGACAAACTGGGCTGCTTTTAAAAATTATTTTTTTCAGTTACATGGGGAAAAAAAAAAGAAGCCACAGCATGTAAATAATATTTTATCTGTAGAGATATTAATGAAATAGTCATTATGTTTTCCAAGACTTTTCCTTAGACTATGTATTTTGCATACCTAGTGTGTGTCCATCCTACTGTTAATAAAAAGAAAAAAGTAAAAATATTTAAAGAACTGAAATCAAAGGCTCAGGAATGGATGTGTGGTTTCATGGGTATTCACTAATTAATGATCCAAGCAAATGGACTAACAGATGAGGGATTAAATCCATGGAGGTGCCTGCATACAGAGGTGCAGACAAGAAGAGGTGTAGGAGAGTACCTGGGAATGCGGGTCATCGGAGATACCAGCACGAAATTAAATTAAATCCTCTGCATGAAATGCTGACTAGGTTGTCTAAAAAGGATCTTGGGGGCTGGTGAACCTGTGGAAGACAAAAGAATGCTAAAAGAGGCTGGAAAAATGGGTGGAAATCTGAGTAATCTGACATGACAGCCAAAAAAAAAATGCGTTGCAGTGATCGCCTCTGGATAAGGACAGCAAAGAAAGGAGACTCATCCCTTGAGAACAAAGAGTCTGAAGCATGTTTGTTTAAAAAAATATATCTCCTGGTGGCTTCTCACTGCTGCTGCTGGATCTGAGTCAGGTGTGGGGCAGAACCACAGAGATGCAGGACTGTCCATACCCACCATGGGCACTGAGCAGAGGAGCAGCAGGGAAAAGGGAGAGCCATCCATTCAGGTCACTGTGGTTATCTTCATGGCATCACCAGGACTTCAGGAGACAAGTCATCAAATGTTCTAAAAAGCCTTATTTTTAGCCTGGTAAATCTTGGTGGTTTTTTTTCCTTTGCTTTTGGGGGCTTGAATCTTTCAGTCTTGTGGGTTTTATTCAGGTTTTCTCTTTGATACTGCACTGGAAAATCTCAGGTAGAAAATGAGCAGGGGCAAGACAGAAAAATTTCCCATGTGCACATATGACAATAAGCATTGTGCTCTAGAAAAATCAAATATCACCAGCACTGGAAATCTGGCCTAGGATCAGGAGGAAGGCCTGCCCTCTCAGGTGCTGCAAACAGTAGTATGCTTCCCAAAATGATCAGGAGGAAGTGGTTTTAATAGATATACAGATGAGACTTCTTGGTTGCTACTTTTCTTGGTTAGTCCATGCATTTTCAGATTTTTTTCTGTAGTTTTATATCATTGCATCTGTAGATGATAAAATCACTTAGGGGCAGATTTTTGAAGACGTGTGGATGTTTATTTTCTGTCTATGAGCATCCCCTTTTTTAAAAAAAAAGAAAAAGTAAAAAAAAATCCCTTAAGCCAAGCTATTATGTTTCCTTCAGTCTTCATAAAACATCTTTGTTCTTCTAAATTATTGGCTTTTTAAAATGCGTTGTTTCACTCATACGTCAGACCTGGAAATAATGGCCAGTCAAGCACTTTTTCTAATTCGCAAACATCTTTCTCACTTCCTCTACTTGAGGAAGGCATGTCACCAGATAGACTTTCAAGGTCATATCCATATTGTTGCTCCCAAAATTGTTTCTACCAAACATGGGGTTTGTTTTTTTCACATTGTCACAGCCCATGAAGGTGGCCTGGCTGCTATGAAGACTGCTAGTCTGTGGCCACACCTGCTCTTTGCCCTGTCTCACCTGATAAGGTGTTGATATTCGGGCAGCGCTGGCCAGACCTGCATCCCTGTGTTGTGATGCAAGAAAAGCAGGTCAGGGACGATCCACAGCTGTCTCCCAGCATTATCCCTCACAGGGAGCCATAGGCACAGACCTCTCCAGGCAAGAGGGATAAAGGAAATGGAACACAACCTGAGCTGGTAGGTACAGAATTGGCAACTTCATCAAACATTACTTTGATGATTACATTTGATTACTGTTTACTTTTTTTACCTGGGAGCTGGCTGCAGAGAGAGCAGATGGGTATAGGCAGGGTGGGATTGGGAGAAGGCCATGCAAGCTGTTCCAATACAAGGCACATATCCCCATCAGCAACAGAGACATCTTGACCTTTGGTATTTTGTCAGAAGTCTTCTTTCTTTTTCCTTTACCATTGTCAACTCAGATTCAATGTGTAGAGAAAACAGCTGAAGGATTGGAGAGACAGGTGTGGAGTGTTGGAATGTTTCTGCCTTTTATTTTTATTTTTGTTTTAAGGCTCTCATGTCCATCTTTTAAAGTGCTTTTCTACAGCAGCTGGAACTGAAGAGAGGGAGATTGGAGTCCCTCATTCCTAGGGCTGGGGCTTGCAGTAAATCTGAAACTGCAAAACTCACTCCACAGGGACTGGGAGTCGGCCTCACTTGGGAAAGCTCGTTCTATCAGTCTTTGAGATCAACTTGAGCTGTACCTGTGATACCAGGCTCAAAATCTTTCAGAAGCCCATTGGGTAAAATTTTGGTTTTTAACTGAGTGAGTGGCAGCACTTTTAATGCTTTTAAAGCCAAGAAGACCACGTGCTTGTGTACCAGTTCCATTGCTTCAGACACCTCCCCTTGCCTCCCTTCCCTCAACTAACTCAAAGGCCACCACTGGCAAGAATAGTAAAACCAAAGCAGAAATGTGATTCTATTGATTAAAAAGATTTATAAGGTAACAGTGGAGACCCTTTTTTTCCTCCAGTGTGAACACCGATGAGTCTGAAGAACAAGTGAGCTGGCGTTCATGCTCAGAAAATGAATCACAAGAATTGTATGCATTGCTTTTTTTGGAGAAGGAATATTAAAATGCAAAGTTTGATTTATTAGCACTGTGAGAAGTGTGCAGCCTAACAGAAGTCTGGTTTTTTATTAGTAGTACATAGCAGTCAGTAGTAGTAGTAGTAGTAACAGAAGTTTGATTTTTTTTTTTCTTTTTGGAAGTACTATGTTTAGCATCAGCAGCAAATAGATAAAAGCTTTCTGCAACTTGTTTCATTTATCACTAGAGAGCATTTGATGCTAGTGCTTCCTCCATATAAAGTAAAAGCCTTGATAAAGCAATAATAAGCTTCCATAGTTATTACTGAATTGTAATGAATGTCTAAACAAACTCACAGATGTTTTTTAGTGTTTCATATAATGTGGGTGTATCTTCTTTACTCCCTTTAAGCCTCCAGAATCATTCTTTTTTTTTGTTTGCTCCCAGGAAGTCCAGGTGATTAAAAAAATAACCAAACAAGAAAAAACCCACAAAAAACCAAACAAACACAAACAAACAAAAAAACCCCAAGTGTCAACAGTGTGCCCAGACCAAGTCCAGTAACAAGCCATGATGATGATAAAGGGATTGAAGCATCTCTTTGTGGGGATGGGCTGAAAAGCTGTGAGTATCCAGCCTGGACCAGATCATCCAAAGGATCTTACTGATGTGTCTAAGCACATGATGACAGGGAAAAAAGAAGATGGAGCCAGGCTTTTCTTACAGGCAGATAGTGGAAAAGCTTTTATATATATATATATATATATATATATATATTTTTATTTTTTTTTTCCTATGAGGGTGGCAAAGCACTGGTACAGATTGCCCAGAGAGACTGTGGAGTCTCCATTCTTAGAGATATTGGAAATCAGACTGGACACTTGCTGTGGGCTCTTGCTGCCCTTGAGCTGGGTTAGGTGATTTCCAGAGTTTCCTGCCAAGCTCTGCTATTTTACATTTCAGTGGTATCTTTGATGCAGCAAATGGGGAGACTGTTCTGTGGTTATGAGGGCACTGATCATCCTGCACACTGAGCAGCTCAGAATGAGAGCAGACCGTCTGCTTGTTTCTGCTGCAGAACTGAGCAGCTATTAAATGATGGCTTTTGCTCACTAATGACATCAAATGGATTTTTAACATGTAAACGAAAAGAGGATAGCAGAGTCACTTGTTATTTGCTATGGGTTCGCCTGAAGCAGATTTCCCATGTTAAAGCACTTAAAAGCAAATACAGAATTTATGATGTGTCGGTAGATTTTAAACCTGAATTACGTCCAGTTGTTGTAATGGCTAATAATGCAAATTATCTGAGTCATCCTCAGTGTAAAGCAGTAAATATAACCTTTACATTGAGATACACTTTTTTTTTTTTTTTCCCTTTTCTCATTAATATTTTATCTCCCTGAAGAGATGTTTTCAACATATTATGTGCACCAGCATACTGTGCTTGTGGTATTCCTGGATGTCATTACAAAGAAGCCTGAAGACTGTACCGCTGCTCCTCTGCCTGTGACGCTAGGTTGGAAATTGCTTGGAGCAACAACAGCAAGTGTCAACAGGGAGCTGTATTAATTATTTGGAATGTGTCTCTTAAGAGGAATCAACTGCTTTTATTGCAGAACGAATATTACTTGAAATGGGAAGGTTACTCTAACTGTTATCATAATCTGTGTGTCATTAACTTTCCATGTTTAGAAGAAGAGATTAACAACCCTGTAAATTGGTACAGTAAATAGATGAATTATAAAAAAAAATGGTTTTATTATAAATAGAAGTTTCTTGATATAGTTACCTCCAAATTGCTGGAGAAGGATTAAGTCTTTAGCAACTGAGAAACTGCATGATGGTGTTGGGAACCAAAAAATCTCTCACTCATGTGAAAACAATGCTGAGCTCTGAAAAATGATGTGTGTCTCCTGCAGGTGGGATAAACAGGTGGGATTGTGCTTCATACCATGCTTCCTTCAAAAATGGCTGTGACATAGGAATGCTTGTTTCCCTCTTGAAAGTGAGATTGACAGATTGAATGGGTTTGTGTGAAATTGGGTTCTCTTCCACAGCATATGTATAGAGAGAGAACAGGTTTCAAGAGAACATGGTGTAAAGTATACGTAGTAGTGGTAAAGCAGGTGTAACTAAAGTTCACCACAGTACCCATGTCTGCAAGGAGAAGGTGAGAGATGGCAGTGGTTTCAGCTTGTTGCCAGGTGCCTCCACAAAATGGAAGTTCATTGTGAAAAACAACAGAACAAATACTTGTGAACCTGTTTTTAATCCAAATGCTGTGTATTTGACTATAGCCCTGATAGATCTCTAGGAAACAGCGGAACTAAACCACTTATTTGTCCACAGGGCAGGCTCACCATGGGCAGGTTTCCTACATTGCCCCACCGATCCACCTGGATTCGGATCTGGAGAGACCGCCATCCAAGGGTGAGTCCGTGGGACAGTCTCCATTCACTTGCATTCCAAACCAGCCACAGGCTTGGGTGGACATCACTCACTTGTTCACTGAGCCCCCATGGCCAAGCTGTCACCCTCCATCCAAGGACAGTCTGGGGAGCAAATTAATTCCAGTAGGAGAGACGTGTGTGAGATGCCCGTGTCCCACGTGTCCCATTACATAGCTTTGAACATCCCATCACTTCACAGGGTGGTTTGCTCTCCCCACTAGTTTACTCCTGCAGGGACAGGTACACCTTAGGTCCTGCCCTGTGTCTTGCACCTTTCCTTCCTAATGGCAGTGCAAAGGCACAGGGAGATGATGGCAGAATGCAAAAGGACAGATTTCAGCTGCCCCTCAGGTGGGTAAAAGTTACAGAATGGGTTGTACAGCAGTTCAGGCCTGGATTCAGTCCTCACTGCTGTTGCTTGAGGGGTTTTTTTCTAGACTTGGTGAGGAGATGTTCATTATAGAGGATTATTCAAATTTTAGGTGGGCTGATTGCCCTTGGGAGCGATGCTAGTAGTCAGTACTTACAGAATAAGTTCATAATAGCCCTGCTAAGACAGGTGCCTGTCTTGAATGGTGCAAATAAAGCAATATAAATGTGAATTCTTGATTTCTCTGCCCCATTTGGAGGATCACACTTGCTGATCCTCCAGTGTTTGCCTCTGAGGTCTGGGGAAATGAGCAGGCATATGTGGTGGTACAGACTTTTTACACCTCTCTTTGCCCCTTTTGGTTAGGCTGGTCAATATTCAGGTATGACATTGAAGTAAATAGCTTGTTCTTTTTGGAATAGATAATAGCAAAGCAAAAATCATACAGGAATATGAAGGGATATCTCTTGGTATTTCTTGGTCAACTCTGCAAGTGTATATGAACATCAAACCCAGGGAATGTTGTGGGATAAGAGGAGGGGAGGAAGAGAACAGCCAAAGCGTGCATGGAGATACTCTATACCTTAGGTTTGGGGGTTTTTTCCCATTTTCCCACTCTTCAAAGGTGCTGCAGTAGCAGAAAGAGTACCAAATTGACCTTTGTGGTGATGGTCACCATTCTGCCACAACACTGTAAGGCTCTTGCTGTGTGTTTGTGTCTGCACATGTTTCTTTAACTATTCTTAATTGAAAAATGCAAGGTGGAACCATGTGCTGGGTGGTGTGAGGATGCCAGATTCACAGTCCTCTCTCCAAATCTGGTCTTGCCATGAATCAGGCTGGTTGTGTACAATCTCCTGCCAGTCCACAACCTCCATTCAGCTTTAAGTGAACTACCCTGGGATTTGGCATGTGCATTTGAGATCGTCAGCTTCTTCTAAGTCATTCGAAAACTTCCAGTTCTGTGGTAAAATCTACTACCTGGCTTTTATAGCAGAGCACTCTAGTGAGGCAGAGATGGTTATGACTTGCAGGACCTTCTTGCTCTAGTCTGTCATTGTGGTGATGAATCAGAGCTTACTTAGAATAGGTCAGTGTAAATCCTTGCCTTGGCGTCTGAACAGACTGTAGAAGATTGAAGGATGCTGGAAGCAGCAGAGAGAGAACCTGTGTCTTGCTTTCTCCAAGCTGAAAGAGCTAAAGACTAACAAAAACTCTTCAGTGATCTGCTGTTCACAAGGGCAGAGCCACCTCAGCAAGATAAATGGCAGTGCCACCAGAGCAGGGCAAAGTGGGTCAGGCAGAACAGTTGCAGTGCTTGCAGAGAGGGTAAAATAGAGTTTATGCAACGTGAACTGCTACCCTGACAGCTTTCACCAGGGCTGCCACCCCCCTAGTTGAGAGATCTTAAAGAAGAAGCTGCTCATGGTGGAAGGACTCATACTACTGCTGCTGTGTACTGGTAAAAGGACTTGAATACTCTTGTGTAACTTAATAGGAGAGGGACAGAAAGAAAGCCAGCTCTGGAGGCATCAATCTATTAGCTCGTGACTAGGGACTGTTAAAAACCTAGTAATTGATACTGTCTCCTGGGGAAGAGCAAGGTTTCCCTCTGGCCTTGGGATGTGGGATATGTAGCTCTGTCACTCCCAGTCTCAGTATCCAAAATCCATTAGAGTATTGTAATTTATTTTTTTTTTTTCCCTTAAGTATATTAGGCTTAAGATTCCTTTTTGTTTGTCTGCTTTTTCTGACACTTTAGGACGTGTTTGGGTCATGTTCCAAGCTTCATCCCATAACCACAAGAGCTGTATTAAAAGAGTCAAAAGCACCTGTCCTTAAGCTTGTGTTCCTCTACATTTCCTGTAGCTGGATCTCTAAAACCAGAGCAGCATTATGACAGTCAGTGTAAACCACTAATGCTTCTGGCTATTCCTTCGATGCTCTTCATTTCCCCTCATGCTTCCCCTTGCACTAAGCTGAACACCAGGTGCAGGCCAGCCTTGCACTTAGAGTGGCAAAAAGAAGCAGCCACCATACACTTTTAATTGTAATAAATGGAAACAGAACTGGGGTAGGATGCTTTAAGAGAAACGTATTTCCTTCCTGTATTATCAAGAAAAGATACAGCTTTAGTGCTCCTGTGGGTCTAAGCAGTTGCAATTCTCAGCTGACAGATTTATTTGTAACTGCCTCTTCCTTCTCCTTTTTAAAAATTTTATCACTGGTGACATTTACACACATTGTTTATGCATGCAGGGGATTTTTACCTGCCTTTCAGAGTCCTGACGCTGGTGGTGAATAGAGTATAAACTGCAGTAGTTTACTAGTGCATTAGTGTCAGTGTGCATTACAGGGTAATTACTCTGAGCCACTGCTCTGTGCAGCCACCCAGTAATGACACTGTACATCACTGAATAGAAATGAAGCCTTGAATCAGCATTTTTCATCAAGACACTTCTCAGTCCCCACCCGCTTTTTAATTTGAGGCTGTTGTAAAATTAGTTCCATATATGAAGCACGGTTAACTACTATTTTTACACCTCCTTTCAGTCCAACAATTTGGATGTGACTACATTATTTTTATGCAAGTGTTTACACCTTCTTTGTACAGAATAAGTCCAGGCATAGCTGAGGTTGTGATATCATAGACTGAAGGTTAAACCTGTGTTTAAAAATGGGTCACTGACAATAGCAAGGAGTTTCATAGATGAGAGTGACACTGATACTCTGCCTTAGAAAGGGATTTTATAGAATTATCATATATAGCAATAAATGAAATTAAATGTTTATGTTAAAATTCTGCCAGGTACTAAAACACAGTAAAGAAGTGAATTAAACACACCAAATATGTCCACTAAAACTATTTATAAAGCTGTGTAGAAGCAGATTTTATCGTGTATGTGGAATCATATTAAAATTGAAATGTATGCCTGGCATTTAAAGCTAGACAGCCTGAGAAACTCTCCTGCCCTGTTGAGCGGATGTTTTGTAAAGGTTTCCTTCTAAGTTGAAGTCCAGAGGGTAGTCATCTTGGAGATTGATATGCTTGAAGTCAGTACATTTCCTAAGGATTAACTGATAAGCTAAACTCTGTACTGGTCCGCAGTTCTAGAAATAAATAGCAAATAAAGGAGGCACAGGAAGTGCTTACCCTTCTTTGAGATTTCTCTAGCCAGGGAGGTTGTTATGGCACCGTGTTAAGGTACTGTGGGAGGTTTTCCTGTAAACCTCAGTTATCAGATTCATATTCCATAAACACAGAATCTGGCCCTAGTCCTTAGCATATCAGGGAGACAGAGGTTTTGCTGGCTTTGCACCTTTCTTTTCCATCTTAGTGGAAGATAACCCTTTGTGCTTTCTTTCTTCAAAACCTGGATCATTCTGCCATTCTTTTCCCCCGCTTTGCATCTGCACTTTCTGTGGGTGAACTTTTCCTGAGCAGCAGAACACAGTGAAATCTTAAAACAAAAAAATAGAGTAGGCTTTTTGTAAGTATGCATTCTGGGTCTTATTTATTTTTTCCCTCCCAAAGGTCCTGAGAGGGTCGATGGCTTTGCAGATGATGTAGGAGGATCTGACAGCTGGGCTTATTGCACAGCCCCAGTTCTCCTTCCCAGGTCCAGAGAAATGGGAGTGCTGGGCAGCGAGGCCCAGTGGCACTCCTTGCCTTAATTCAAGCTGACACATGGGGTCACGTATCCCATGCTCACCAGGCCCTGAGACACCAGCTTGCCTGCCTCTCCCTCCCTAGGTCCAGCACTATGAGAGAGGTGCTGTTCAGGACTCCCTGCTGCAAGCCAGCGGTGGCCAGGCACCTTCTGTTTCCAGGCTTTTTCATTTTCTGCTGGAGTCCCCCTGGGGAAGGCATTCTCTCAGCTCAGGAGTCCTTTACAGTGTCCCTCTGCTGCTCTCAGAGGTCCTGCTTTTACTGAACCTGCTCCTTCTGAGTTAGCCATTTATTTACAGCTTCTTAAGGCAATATTATTTTCCTCACATTATTCAGGTGGAACAGTCCAGGGGAGAGGCTAATTTGATGCCTTTAAGCCAAGAAGGAATCATGCAGTGAATGCTGTTTGGAGTCTGCTATGCTCAGGACCCTCATTCCCTTTTCCCTATGCAATTCTGAGATGCCGTGCTGCGTCCTGCTCTTTCTTGGTCATGTACTTTGGTTTTGCTCAGCCTTTTTTCAAGGATGACATCTCTCAGGGTTTCCCCTTTGTGGCTGCCCTAAGGCCACCAGAGCATCCCCCTCACTCCAGCATGGGGTGAGTGCTCATTGCAGCAAGCCAGCACCATTCTGTTATCCCACGTGGCTTTTAGGAAAGCAGTGTGTAAGAGGCATGCAGGTAACTGGTGTTGCCCCAGCTGTGTGGAAGGGAGGTGACTGTCACCACACCTGCACCAGCAGTGGAAAGTTTTGGAAATGACTACAAGCCTCGTGTGTACTGTGAATTTGCAGCTGCCTTGTTTCAAACTCTCTTCTTGAATCTGTCTACAGAGATTTGTTTGTTGTGTTCCTTTGCTGTTTGTTTTTCATTTGAGCTCTGTTTTGTCGCTTGTTTTTTCCCCTTGTGACAGGCAGCCTCATTCGAGGCTGGATATCCATGTTCAAACAGGCCAACGTTGCAAGGGGGTGGGTTTTGGCAGGGTGGTAGATGTGGATGCAGGAATCCATTGCCAGATACAGAGCTTGTTTGGGTCCTGAAAATGGTGGAGGGATGGATGAGCTCTGATAGAATACTTTTCTCAGTTTTGTGCAGAGGTCTCAGAAAATATCCCACTGTGGCTCGGGTCTGTACTGAAATGTCCACCTTTCTGGACTACAGTGATGTTCCTAGGGCAGGCAGCTGCTTTGAACATGGGCCATGCTCCGTATTTATTAATTTCTCATTAGGTATCAGGGGTGGGGCTAACGAGTGTCACAACCAGAGCAGGCAGAGTTCCTGGAAGTCTTGCAGCTAGCCTGTAGTCCTCCTGCTTGCTTGTTGACATCAGTGAGGTCCTGCCTTACATCCTGTAAGCATGTAGCTCTCCCCAGTCAGAAAGAGTTAATTGCACGCTGCTCACCGTTTTGGTTTTCACTGTGGTGCTGAACTGTTGCTCTGATTTCTCCAGAATGTGTGTTTTCACTGCAGAGGAGCACCTTGGGGCATTGCTGTTTATTTATAAGATAACAGCGTTTGCTCTAGCAGAAAGCTGGAGCTAACAAAGTCTCTCAAGGAGGAGTGCCAACTCCTGTGTGCTGGTGGAAACTGTTCAAAGTGTTTACACTTGAAAATATTTAAGGATTTTGGGGAAGGGAGGAAGAACAGTCTGAGCGATATTTAACGCCTTTTCCATTATTCTTAGTCATCTGAAAAAAAGTTTTAAAAGGGCACTTTTTAAGAAGCTTTTTTTACCAGCTAGCTACTGCCTTGTAAAAAGAGTTTTGCTATGGAGATCAGCCTGAACTGTGATTTAAAGATGCCTTGAAATGCTGCTCCTTGTAGGCCATTTGAAGCCACCGTATGACCTGATAAGCTCAAAATGGACATGGACATGCACCCAGGAGATTCTTTTGACAGTGGCTTTCATTTTTCGCTGCACTGAGTTTCGCCACTTGCCATCAGTGGTGGAAGTTTTCACCCACCTGACAGTGGCAACAGCTGGAAAGTAGAGTCAGCTATGGTGGTGCACCCTCAAGCATCACTAATCTAAAGTGAATGTCCTATTACCAGCTTGGAAAAAAAGCTGTTGAACCAGTTCAATGTGAAAAAAAAGACTGTAGTGCTGCATACAGCATCAGACCCTTTCTCAAACTTTTTTTTTTCCTTTTCTGCCAGACTAATTTTTGGCTACACTTCTCTTCCTGAAATATTTATAGGGCAAATAGCTGTTTTAAATGAGCAGATGGGGGAGACATAAGACAAGCTGTTAAATTAATAAACATGTGTGGTGCTTTATCAGTAAGGGAGCCCATTTTGGCATTTCTTCTGGATGATTTGTATGGCCTATCACCATTGCACCTGGTGCAGGGACAAGAAATGGGCACTTAATAACCAAACAATGTGCAAACTCCTTCCATTATAACTTCATTATGTCAGATATAATCGTCTGTAACTAGATGTCAAATATATAATTTATGTCCAGCTCCCCTGTGGAATAGTGGGCATATGAATGAATGGCCCCATTAATGGGAAGGAGCTTTTACTGTAACTTTCCCTCTCCTGGTACGTGGTCCATTTTGTCATCTGGTATTAATTCTGAATCATTTCAGGGCTGCAGAAAAATGCCTGTTATATTTATATTTGTGTAATGGGAGAAGATGGCAAATAAATCATACGAGAGATCAAATTTCAGGTTCACTGATTTCCTAAGCCATATGCCTGTCTGAAAGAGACTAGGATTGGTCTGCAGCGCTTTGATTGAGAGTCATAAGTGGCCTTCATTTTACACATCCAGAGATGTTAGAAAGGCTCATGATGTGAGGTAGCACTTCCTGTGGGAGCCCTCTGCCACAAGGAGCTTAGCCCCTGTAAAGCCAGGATTTGCCACTGCAGCTGTGCTGCTGGCATCCTTTGCTGTGTGTTGTGTCATCTCTCACACTGTGTCACGTGGGGTCTGTCTAGAGAGGGGCTCCATGACATAACTGAAGTGTGTCATCGTCACATGGAAGGATGGAGGATATGAAAACCCTGTTTTTCTAGAGGATTCCTCTGGAAACATATGGGTGTGTTGGTGTGGGACATAGGATCCCAGTTGTTCAGTGGAGGGCTTGTGTACGTTCACAAATAGGTACAAATTCAAAGGATCAGATTGGCAAAACTGCCTTTTATACATTTTTATTATTAAAGTTATAATATGTAATACTGTTATAATGTGTTATAGTGTATAATTATCAGGGGTCTGAAGCAAGCACCTCTCCTATGAAAGCAAGGCCTAGAGTTGGTGGTGTTCAGCATGGAGAAGGCCCCCAGGAGATCTTCCAGCACCTTCGGGGAGTCTACAAGAAACATAAGGACAAACATTTTAGCAGGTCTTGTTGCAGTAGGACTAGGGATAATGGCTTTAAACTGGAAGAGATACTAGAAACAAATTCTTTACTTGTGAGTGTGGTGAGGCCCTGGCCCAGGCTGCCCAGAGAAGCTGTGGATGCCCCATCCCTGGAGCTCTTCAAGGCCAGGCTGGCTGGGGCTCTCAGCAGCCTGGTCTAGTGGAAGGTGTCCCTGCCCATGGCAGGAGGGTTGGAACCAGGTGGTCCTTAAGGTCCCTTCCAACCCAAACTATTCTATGAGTGTGTGATTTTCTGTTGCTGTTATTTTTCACTATGTGTATGATGTATTCACAAAAAGCAAATCACCCTTACAAAAGAAATGTTAAAAATGTAAAAAAAGTTTTAGTTAATGACAAATTAGGTACAGCAACTTCTAAAGACCTGGGCTATCCAGTGGTGTAGTCTGTCTGTCTTGCAGTAAAATGTAGAAATATAGTTTACCATGTTCTTGTAGAAGTTTATCAGCAGTGCTGTAGAAAGGCAAGCAGATGATTTCCCATACAAGCAAATCATGTTAGGCTCAGACATACTACTTTTGACAGCACTGAGTCAAAGAGTTTTGTGTTTACTTGATGGCTCTTCAGCTGTGAAGTGGGATTTTCTGTAGGTAAGCAAGTTTTTTTTTTTACAGCGCTTGGCTTCTGGAATCATCTTTGGCTGAATCAGATATTGTTGGAAATGAGAGGTTTCCACCAGAGACAGTGATCTGATGCTTTATAGAATGTCTGGATTTCGACCCTGTTTTGGCCCCCAAATTTCCTCAAAGTAGATTGTTGAATTTTGGTTCTTTTCTTTGTGTCTTGTTTGTTACAAGGAATCCTAGTGATGTGATATAATCGTTCAGAGGGAAAGTTATACCTGTGAATTGTAAAAAGTGCTTTTGGAAATCCCAGCCTTAATAAATGCGTACTAAATACTGATTTACTGATTATGGAACACCATGCTAAGATTGTAACTTGGCTCCCTCATAAGAGTCCTCATATTTTATGACTTTCAGCCAAGTAAATTTGGCTTGAAAACCACAGTGTTTGCTCAGAAGAGAAGGACTGCTATCTGCTAGCTCCAAAAGGTTTGTTGCTGCCTTCAAACTGGCTTGATGTAGTTTTTTCTCCTTGAAAAATCACAAAAAGCAGTATTTGAAAGATCTTACTGCCTATAAGAACAGATACTAAGGTTAATTAGCTGTAATTATAAGGGTTAGAGGGGACAGCAGCCATGGGGCTACTGGCCAAAGAGCTTTGAGGGATGGAGAAAAATGCTGGAAGAAGAAGACTTTGCCCTTACCTAGACAGTGATGCTGGGGCTCTTGCAGAGAGGTACAGGGAAAGGCTTATAGATTAATCATGCTAATCAGTAGTAATTCACTGAAGCTGGATTTTTTACAGAAAATTGCTTGGGCTTTCTTCATTAGAAAATGACCACAACTGTGGATGCTCTCATGGCAGTCTCCCCCTTAGATTTTTTCAAAGTCCTGGTTTCGTGTTTATCTCATTATGAGCGCTGCTTTCTACAGATGAGTGTGTGTGTGACTATATTATGCCCACAAATTTAGTAGTAGACATGCAGCAGAATAACAGTGTTACTGAGTAAACAATTACATTTCATTTTCAGGAATAAAAGGGAATGTGTGCCCATAAATCTTCTTCTAAATAATCTGCGTTGGAGAGTAAAAAGAAGATGAGGTTTCTAAATTCATGAAGGCCCTTCACAGTGGAATCCTGTGTGCCACTGAAGTGTAACAAGCTTATTTATATTTTATTGTGCTTCTAGATCAAGCTGTATTATTATGGGCTGCATTCCCCTGACACTATAGCTGTTGCTAAGGAAGAAGTACATTATGTTAATATTTTGTGGCCATAACTGTGCAGGCTGGGCTATGTACATTGAAGAAGTTGAGGTGGGGGGAGAAGTTAATGCACCATTTTGATTAGAGCCTCCTCAGCTTGTTGCTCACATTTAGAAACAAAAACTAAGCTTGAATTTGAGAATAACTCACACAGAAAATGGGAGAAAAACAAACAATTGAAACAATTTGTTCACTGAACTTTAAAATTGCTCAGCAGTTGGAATCTGGAACCAGTACTGCTAAGAGGGAATCTGGCAGAAGCAAGCTGAATGCTTTTACTAAACACATACAGTGAAGAATTTCACAGCTTCCTCACGCCTTAATGTGTTTGGATCATGTAAACAGAGCATTCATCCTTAATTCCTATTTCCTGACCATTTCCAGTGCTGGTGTCTATTATGTGATTTTGGTTCTTTCTCATTCATTTAGCTTGATTCACTAAGAGCCTGCAGTGTGGGTAGCACCATACACAGAGTAAAATGGCAAATGATGCATTAGCTCCAGTGTATGGAGTCAGAGAAAAGGCCAGAGTCCTGAGCAAGATACCGATGTCCATGCTGGTTATTTTAACAAATACACTCTACAGACTGTATTGATAAGCATTATGAAAATGTTTACACAACAAGGAAAATAAACAAGGAAGAATCTTGGCATTTCTCCTAAAGGAATGTTCTGAACTGAGTTTCCCCTTTCAAAACTGTTTTCTCATTAATACTGCTGCCAAGGCATGAAGCAACCACAGAGGAGGACTGGATGGGTAGGAGCTTGCCTCAATTCTGCTGTGCCTTGCACCTCGCTGATTCAGCCAGGACAATGTCTTCAGGAGCATCCTCAGGGTTATCATGGTCATGGCACCTGACAATAGATAATATTTGCCTTGTACTACTGTCTCACACTTTCAGACATTGAGTGCAACAGAGCTGGGTTTGCACCTGGATCCAGGTGAGTGAGGCTTTTCCCCTGCTAATCTTATCTCCTAAATCGAGGGGTGCTGAGCAAGCAGGTCCACCCAGCTGAGATCAGTCCTGTTTGCCAGAGGCACAGCAAGCAGCAGTCCTCAAGTAGGGCTGGGAAGCCTGTCAGAGGCTTGCCAGCATCCTAACTCTGTTAGTGCTTTTTAACATCAGCTTCAGCCCCAACCCTGCCATGATGAGCACAACAACCTTTCCTCCCTTATCCTCTGCCTTCCCTCCTCACTGTCCTTTTTGCTCAAACCTTGTGCAGTGGGGTTCAGACGCTTAACAAGGCTTTAGGAAAGTTAATATTGCCTTTTCCTAGCTAAGGCTGTAATAATTCATGTTAGACCTTGCTGCATGCCCCTGACCATAAAATCCTTCTGGAAGCTAAGGTGCCTGGCCTGGGAAGTGTCTCTTTCTTGGGCAAATTAAACATAGTCTGAGAAGAGAGCAGGATAGAGGGGTGAGAGAGAGGAGTGCTCAGTCCTGACTCACACTCAGTCAGTGCATGCTTCAGGCTGGAGGTGTGTGTTGTAAAGAAGAAAATGGGAGGAATAAAGAGTTGCAGAGGGTAGAAGCAGGCAGCAGGGTCTGGGCAGAGAGGATGGACACAGAGAGCTTGTTAGGCAAGCTGCATGGCTTAGAGTAGAGGAAGGCAAGATGGGATGGAAAGAATGGGGGGGGGAGGCGTAATTTATGTAATGTGTAGAGAAATTTAAAATCCTTTACCTTTACACAATTGAGACTTTCACTGCCTCCAGCAGCTATGCACAGACTAATCACGTAACATTTATATTCCTGCTTTCCTACTCCAGGCACCTATTTCTATCTGCTTGCTTCTTTCCAGCTTTTGCTCTGAGCTGCTGCAATTTAACAGCAAAAATCCAGATATTTCCTTCCTCATCATTAACTACTCCTACCCTGTCCTCCTAGCAGTAATATAGAGCTCAGCCTAAATGTCAAGAGCAGCTCAGTGTGCTCCTCCATTTTTGGAATGTGTTGAAATCTCATCATGGTCACCCAGCTCTTCAGCTCCTGTCCCTTTCAGATTGGTGTGGCTGTGCTTGCTGGCTCCTGAGGCCATGGGCTGGGATATTCAAAGTCTGTTGTCTCCTCATAATCCACCCATGGTTTTAAAAAGTGTCCCCTTGCAGCCTAAGGTTTGTGCTTATCTTCAAAGGACATTGCTCCTCACATTGTGTTTGGTTAAATAACCACGGCTTGGTGTAGATATTTTGCATATAAGCTGACAGGGTTGACATTGTGAGTATTTTGCAATCATTTGTTTAATTAGCTGAAGCTCTCTGGGGAGAAGTATATGAAATGGCATACTCCCAAAGTCTAATTTAAATCTGTTTTGCTTTTTTTATTATTTTTTTTGATGGAGGGCTTGTAATGCAAAGTATTAAAAAAAGGTACAAGTGAATGAAAAGCAAGAAAAAACCCTTCTGTTAATGGGCAGTGCCTCAGCAACAAAATCATGCAAATACAGAAAGGAAATTACATTGAGTAAAATGACCTACAAGAGGAAAAATGGAATTAAGTCTGTGCAGCTGTCTTGTCTTTTTTTTGTCTTTTTTTTTTAACCTGTACTTCCCCTCTGTTTTCTTTTAGTGCAATGCTTAATTAAGCTTCTCTTTTGTTTGGAGGTTAATTCCTTTTCTAATCTACAGCTATTTGTACAAAGGTGTTCATTACTGGAGTGAACAAAGGCTGGAGACAGGAGAGTGGCAGGTGATGAGCCTCGTTTAGTAGGAAGAGATTTTTTTTGCTCACAGTGAAATCTCAAGGCCCTGCTTTCAGATGTAGGGCTCCTGTGTCAATTCTCCTCCTTCTTGCTGCTTCCCGTGAAATGGTTCCTGGGGGAAGATGAAGGTTCTGCTGCAGCACCAGGGCTGTGCTATCCTGTCTGCTCGCTTAATGCACTTAATTAGAGACCTTTGTGCTGAGGCAAACCCTCAGACTCTTACCTGACTTACATATAATGACCACTGATCTCTTTCTGATGCTTACCTGCCCATTGAAATCACTGAAAAATTAAGATCCTAAACATTTAATGAGATCCGATGCCATCTTCTTGAGTCCCTGTGAAGCGGTGAGTTCCTGCACGCACAGTCACAGCTTGTCCTCCTTGCTCAGGATAGGCTCTCCTGCTTGCTGGCATCACAGTGGTCGGAGTACCTGAAACTTCTGGGTTTGCTGTAGTGTTTGCAGAACGTGCAGAGCGCACATTAATCATGTAAAAATGTTTATATTGCAAGAATCTGGGGGAGCGACGCTGAATTTTGCTGCTGAGCTGAAGTGCTGGGGAGCAGGCAGCAGTGATGGAGTAGGGGCCAGCCCACCACAGGGCTGTCAGTCTGTCTCTCTTGCTTGTCGTGCTTGCCCAGGCAAATGGAAGTGAGAACAAGAGCAAGAGCTAAAACAGCTTTTAGAGGAATAAAGGAAGTCTTTGATTCCTAAAGGAACGACAGAATGCCCCAATGGTTAAACCTCTTACTTGGATAGACCTGCTAGGAGCAATGTGGCCAGCCTCAACTCCAGGCATTGCTCTGTCCACACAGCCCTTCACCTTCCTCTGGCATGGTTTAATAAAGGGTTGCTCCTTCCAAACAGTGGGGAAAGCTGGGCATGGCCTAGGAGACATTGCTTGCTGTCAGGAGAGCAGATTTTATTTTTACATTTCCTTGTGCTGGTTGTGTGATTGGTCATTCCATGCACTCACACATATATCTAATTTCTGTAGAAAGTGAGTTTTTAACTGTGGCACCCTCTAACCCTCTTGTGGCTGTTTATTTCATGTACTATTCTGAGTAATAGGAAATTATCTTTTTGGTTCTGTAGAATCTCTAGGTTTGAAGGGAAAGAGAAAAGGCAATTGTACAGCTGGTCAATTATTGCTGGCACAGTGTAATTAGTGTACAAATATTTCCAAAATCAGCAGCTAATGACAGAAATACATGTCCCATCCTTTTCATGCAGAAAAGAAATGGGTTTATACTTTAAAATGCTTTTTGTTGTTCTCTCTACTCACCTTTGTTGATAATCTGCACACATGGGTAAAATATTTTGCACTTTTTGACAATTAATTTTTTTCCAGAAGAATTGTCAAGATGAAAAATGGCACAAATGGCTCAAGGAGTATTGACTTTTGCAATCAGTAGCTAGTGAAATTAACATCTTCTTTCTGTTCTCTTTGCACAGAAAATTACAAATTAGATCCAGAAAACACGTTCCCACAGGCATGGGTTTTAAGAGAACACTGGCTTGGGAAGGAGGGAAAACATCTTAGCACAGAGCACTTCACCCTCGTTTGTAGGTGGCTCAAAGCTACAAGCCTTAAAAAATTTAAAAAAAAAAATTAATAGAGGGGGAAAAGAAGAAAAATGTGGGTGGAAAAGCAACACAGGACAAAACAAAGGGCTGTGTGAACGGCTTAATTAGTACAGATTGCATTCAGTGGTGCAAGAGGTGCTGGGAAAATACAGAGCATGGTATTTGAGCAGTGAGGAGAGGAGCAGAGGTGCATGCTGAGCAAGGCAGGTTCTCCCATCCACCAAAACCTTGCCTTTGAGCATTTCCAAACACAGAGGTAGAAAAAGCAGAGCAGAAGGACACTTACAGTCCTGGGGTTTTTCCATAGCCAAATCCCATGAGGGATGTGGTGGTATTTCTGGGGTGTTTTCTTGACCCACATTTCCAGCCTAATCTCCAACATATTGTCCATGTACAGCCTCTTCCCAGGGGCACTGACTGTCCCTGGAGTGATGCAGCTTAGGGAGCGAGTGCTCTGTGAGCACCTCAGAGTTGTTAGCTGGATCTTTTGAAAACCCAGGATTTTGTGCCCCAAAATCCTCACACACACAGAGAGAGGCCCTCAGTACATAAACCTGCATCTCTTGGACTCGGGTGCCAAAGAAATGTAAGTAACGAACAACCTTTATTGACCGTAATTGCACTTGAATTAACTAGATGCCTGTGTAGTTGATGGCTCCTGCAGCCTGACATCCCTCCTGCAGCACTGGAAACCTCATTGCTTTGCCTCACAACACTTCCTATGCCAGAAAGCTTCAGAGGGCACAGCTCTCTTGGCATAACTCTAAAATAACTTGGCAAGTGAGCTCTGGAGGCTTAAACTCTTGTCCCAGCTGGGATACATAATGATCTAGCTACCTGCTTCTTTGATCTTCCCTTTGTTCTCTGATTTTCACAGAGCTATCATTTGTTCACACACCCCCCCCAAAAAAAGGGAGGGAGGCAGAAATAGAAGAGAAAAAACAAAAAAAGGAATAGGATTGGACACACTCCGTGCAATCTGCAGGCAGGGCTGAGATGCAGCCTTGGCTCTGCCCTTTGTGTCCTCAGGGTGGTAGTGCAGCTACTGCTTCCCCATGCACTGCCTTGCCTGGCTGGCAGGGAGGAGGAAGCACATCCTAACATTTAATTTGCTGTTTAGACGTTTGTCAGACCTATATCCATGTATTTTAATGGCACAGATGCATCTGCTCGTGAGCTTTGTTTCCCTTAAGCTCTGTCAGGGCTGCCGGGATGAGTAGCAAAGGGGGCGGGTTTGATACCGTGCTAGATGAGAGGGTTTGGAATTGGGGACTGCAACTCACTGTCAGATCAGCAAGGATTTAGCAAAAATTTCTTCTGCCACTCTATTGCAGCCTCAGGGGATGGGGTGGGACTTCTGTGGGCAGCTACGTGAGTGAAGAATAAAGAAACAAATATATAGGCAACTTTTACGGTCCAAAGATACTAAGATTTATTTTTTTTTCCTCGGTGTCCAATTAAAGACCAATGCAGTTTCTCAGAAATCGTTAAAGAGGCTGCTATTACTGACTGGATAACTGAGGGTTTTTCATGGAGCACTTTTCAAAAGGCAGAGGTACTTCACACAGTTACAGCAACGGCCGCAAGCAAGAATGAACCACAGCGTAGTTATAGAGGCTGCATCCCTCAATGCTTCTTTTGTCCTTAAATTTCTTTTGTTGGGGTTTATTCACAATGCTGGTGTGCTGCTATTCTGAAAAGTGTGGTATTACAGGAAAAGATAATCGCATGGTGGGATTTAAGCTGTTGCAGAAGGGAGTGTAGAGTACATGATCCACTTAAAATGAAGAGTGTAGCTAAAAAGTCACAGAATTGTACAGTGCACAGACCATAATATACTGCAGGACATCCATCTTTAGTAGGAGGGGTTCAAATCAGTGGAGCTTTTCAGCCCTCATCTATGAAATCACTTTAATGTTTGGGTTTTTCATTTGGCTTTCTACTCTATTTGATTGTGGCCATGTTTAAATAATGTCAGAACGGAAATTGGTTTTATTGGACTTAATTTTGTCCACAGCAAGATGTACATTGCCTTGAAATATGATGTAATTCCCAAGCAGAACGAGATGGGCTTCTCTTCAAATCATACCTCGGCTCTGGTGTCTTGGTTTCTAATACACCAGGATCCAAAGTAGCAGGAAATGGTGGAAATTGCAAGGTGGAAGTGGGTTTAAATGGTAGTAATCTCTACCCTTGCTTCAGGCAGAGAGCTGTAAATTGCTACTCTCTCCTAGTTCTTGCCCTAATGCAGGTTGTTGTTTGGCTTTTGTTTGATGGTATTTCACCTTTAAGTGGACAAAGGTAAAAAAAAAAAATATTGGGAAAAGAAAGTTATATAGCACTAGGGGGAAAAAAAAATAAACCAGAGCTTTCCAAACACCTCATAGTGCTGGATGTGACTATTTCTCAGAAAAGTAGAAATAAAAAAAAATAGAAAAAACTTCCAAAGGTGAATGCACACAGATGGATATACTGGCTGTGAGTGAGGAATAGCTGCAGTCTCTGATGAAGTGCAGTTGAGTGAAAAAAAAAACCAAAGAAACATGGTGCAAAATCTCCCAAAGCCCTGAAATTATTAATGGCTCATCCAACAGCCACGTTCCAGGTTGGAGCCTCCGAGGCACCACACTGTTATCTTAAAAAAACAACACAGGAATTTCTGCAGTGTGAAGAAGTATTTAAATTAAAAAAAAAAAAGAAGGAAAAAAAAAAATGCTCACATTTTCAGGTTGCCATGGTTTTTGGAGACAGTGGTATTCACTGCATTCTAGATATCGAATATAGACATAGCTAATTTCACCTGGAAGAGTGGTGGGATTTTCTCATCTTTTTAAAGGGTAGATTTTGTCTGTTTATTCTTGACCTACAGTTTCTGTGGGGCTGCTTGTTTGTCTATGGATTTTGTGTGTGTGTGTGCAGAAATGTCACCGAATAAGATCGATAGTGAGTCTGTTGGGCTCTGCTTAATAATGCTGAGGTTCAGCTGGCGTAGGTGGGTAGTAACTCAGTGCACTGAGTGTCCGTATCGAAGATAAAGGGTGGCAAGCCAAATTCTGGCTGAGAGTCACTGCTTTCTCAGCAGGCAGATTCAGCAGTTGGACCAATCTGACAGTGATGCAAGCCCCAGAGCCTGAGCTTTTGGCACAGGGGCTGAAACAGTACCAGTTGGTTCCCACAGAGGTCAGAGCAGATGATTCCCGGTGCCTTCTTGCTTTAAAAGTCTGCAAACCAGTGCAAGGAGTTTCTGTGTATATTTTTTGAAGAGGGATCGTTTATTCAACAGTGCATACTGTAATGGCTTTGTGCTGGGCTGCATTATCCTCGCTGGCTTGGTGGGAAATGACATTTCCCCTTTCCTCTTCCTAGCAGTACTTGGGATTTGGTGTATATATTTGGCTTCAAAGGGATTTTGCATTTGCACGTGGGAATATTTGTCTTGTCATAATAACCGTGGCCTCAAAATTGGCCGTGAACTGAAAAAAGAAGATTGTCTCATAGCTGCACACAGACTTTATGAAGATGTTTCTCTTACACTACACAGTGTATTTTTGGTTAAAAAATTTATAACTGGAATCCAGGAGAGGCTGTGCAAGTCAGAACATGGTTTGTTCACTCTGTGCTCAATCCCCCCTTGAGCCCAGTGCAGTTCGTCACTAATCCAGCTGGATTTGAGCTGCAGGCTGTAATGTAGGAAGAGAATTGCACAGCAGGGTGCATGTTCCTACCAGGTGAAAGAGGCTGTTCCAACACAGGATTGCAGCTGGGACTGATGCTCCTCCTGCCTTTCTCTAAATAGGTCCTGGTGGTCACACACCACTTTAAATGTGAAAAATTTGAGGCAGAGGTGGAGGGGTAAATACAGTTTTCTGTAGACAAAGCAGTACATATCCACACATGTTATCTGGGGACAGCAGTGGGGAATAGCAAATCCATTTCATTTTTTGTTCTTCTGAATAATCCTTTTTCTCTGCTAAAAGACACATTTTCTTTTGCTTTTGACACCTGTAGCCATTTGCCATACCAGTGGAAACCGAGGGTAAAAATATCCCTATGATAATTTGGTAGTACTTTACACCAACTGTGCCATCACTTTGCACAGGCATAAAAATGACTAGATGAGGTACAGAAAATCAGTCTGTAAATCCATAAAAATTGTGGGGTTTTTGCATCTACTGATTTTCCATTGTCTGTATTCATTAACAGAGAGCAAAATGGATGAATTAGTGCTCAGTTCCAGGCAGCTGTTCATCTAACTTCCCCAGGCTGCACATGCTGAGGGTGTTTAGGATATTTTCCCTTACAAAGAAATAAAAAAAATTCACCAGCTTCTGTTATCTCTTCTGCTTTCTATGGGAGCCTTCTGAGGCCAGGGAGCCCACTGCTGTGTTTTGTGCTTCCCTAAAGCTTGTCTCTCGTGGTATGGCCACCTTCTAACAAAGATTTCATACCAAAGAGTGGCTTTTGTAGGGATCCTTCTACTTCTCTGAATGCTCCCCAGACCTCAGCCCCCAGCCTCTGTTTTGGGCCTTATGTTTTCCATTAAGAACAGCCTGGGAGGTGCTGAGCTCTGCTTGCTATGTTGGTCCTGCTGGAATGCATAAAGAAATAGCTCTAGGTTGGCAACAGGGGATTTTTGAACTTGGAAGAGCAGTGGGAAAGCTTTGAGCCTACTGTGGCAGCATAGTAAAAGGGCTGTAACTTGCATGTGTCACTTACCGAGCAGTAGAAAGGCTTGATTTATTTTATGAGAAGCCATCCTGCTGTCCTGCATGTTTGCAAGGATGGGGAAGGCTGTGGATTAGGCACACTTTGGCAGGAGATCTGTGAATTCACAGCCCACCGGGAGAAGGGATTTGGAGCAGTGTTGGGGGTGTCCCACTGCTCCGGGCACAGCTGGAGGGAGAGGCCAAGACACCAGGCAAAAGCCAGCTCACAATCAGGGACCTGGTACGTGCTGGAAGAAGGGTGAAAGGAAGCTGTCTGGGATTTCCAAAGGAAATCTTAGCCCTGCTTCTTTGGCCTGACACACACTGAAGAGCAGGGAGACAAAAGCCCTGCTAACAGAGCCAGGCATGAGAGCCCATCTTGGGCAGGAGGCTGAGGAGGGGCAGCCAGGAGAGGGGCAGACGCTTGGACCTGCCTGGAAAACATGACTGAGTAATTTGGGATACAGATGGCGTGTCAGAGAGAAAGACTGCATAGGTTATTAATATGGCAAGTGGCTTTCTTGAGGAGGGCACTTCTTAAGCTGTTATTTTTCTCCCTTTCTGTGTCTCTGTGCTGCTGATCACAAGAGGAGAAGAGGGTTATTACAGATATTAGCTATTTAGACACTAGAGATCACTCACAATGCTGAAAACTGAACTTACCTCTGATTAAAATTTAATTGCTCCCAAGCTTCCACTAGTTACTTGCATTAAGTTTCACACCATTGGAAAGTGCTCATCAACCAGTGTTGGATTTAACAGGAATTTGGCAGATGTTAGTGAAGTGCTGGAGGAAGTCCAAACCACAAGATCTGTGGCATATCATATGTTTGAAAATTTGTTGGCAGCTGAAAGAAAAATCACAAAACTGGAAATAGCAAGAACTGGACACGGATCTCTTCTCATCAAACAGCCAAAAAGTTGGATCATCACCTCCAGCACCTGGAAGACAAGCACAGGTCATGAAGTGCTGTCTGCCAGGTGTCTCAGTGAGGTGTAAAAGCAGCAGATATTATATTATTGGTTTTTGGAGTGCTTTATGTGAGGAACATTGGTATCACCATGGAAATCTTCATGAAAAAAAAAACACCAGTCTGTTCTGAGGCAATTTAGCAAATTAACTATGCTTTATAAAACCTATGTTTTCATTGCAGATTTTCCTTCCTCTTGAGGACATTTATTCGGAAACAGGGTCCTTGCTCATTAAGAGACTAATTTATTTCTGTTTCATATTTCCTTCCTATTGCTCTTTGTCTGTAGCATTGTACCTTCAGCTCTGCTTAGCTTTTTGTCACCAGGATGTGCTCCTGATGCAAGGAGGGGACAAACACTGAAAAGGTTTGCGAAAGCTTGATCTATTTTTCATAAGTATATAAAAATATCAACTTGTCTGTGTGTAGTATTAGGAAAACCTCAGCAACTACAGCACAGTGAGACAGCAGAGGAACAAGATGCCTGTTTTAGACAAGCAGGAACTGAATTAAAATTTAGAATGATGCAAGTCTTTTTGAAAGAAACTAGTTAGTTGCATTTGAAAAGAAATATAGCACACTTCATAATTTAGTATCTGTCATGTTTTAGTGCATGCAAGAGTCTTGACAGTGGTTGTGTCAGGAACTTGTGTGGAAAAAAGTAAATCTCACCTTAAGCCTTTTTCAATTGAAACAATGTTTGGTAGTGTTTGTGTGAAAGATTAAGTCAGATTCATCCCTTGTTGGGGCTGAGCTGATGGGGCACAGAGGATCCAGTCTTGTGCTATTGCAGCATTTGATCCCTAATATTCTATTTCATTTGTTCTCTAGCATATAGAAAAATGCATTTCACATGCTCTTGTCCTCTGTAATGTGGCCTGGGCTTGATAGATCTCTGTTGTTAGGTAAGCACTGCTTGGGAGAGATGCTGGATCCTTCTGTTTGTTAGTCCTGCATCATTTTTTGGTGTTCATGTGGCTTTTTTATTTATTTTTTTTTTTATTTTATTTTATTTTTTGGTCTCCTGGGGAGTTGAGCAAATGAGGATTTAAAAGTTTGTGTTGGCTGTGAAATGAGTTAAATCCATGCTAGGCTCTTAAGTGTAAGTGTAGATATAAAAGCTGTACTGAACTGAGGGCTGTGTACTGCCGTGCTCTGCACTACCAGGTTAACAAGTTTAGTATGTGGTAGTCCATGTCCCTGAGTTATGTGTTGTATTATTGCTAATAATTAACACAGATTTTATTGTACAAAGGCAAAGCAAAATACTTCAGAGTGTCAATCTCAGTTCAGATTCAAAACCCATCAATGCTCCATTTCACATAGTATTTTTTAAAGATTTATAGAGTACATCTTCTATATTCAAGAAATACACGGCTAGAAATTGTTTTTCCAGCAGTGAAGCTTGTTCAAAAGCTGATAAGAAAGGAGATGATTTTTTATTTTTCCCAAGCACCAAAGACAGTCAGTTTGGAACTCAAACAGTGGGAGGCAGAAGGTACACGTAGGCTGGTGCAGGGCTCTCTGCCAGAGAGTGGGGGGAAATAGGGCAGCACAGGCTCTCTTTGGGTGTTTCAAAGCAAATCTGGAGCAGATGTTCCTTAGCCCTGAGACACTGTTCTAACCATGAGCACTAATCTAACCTGACCGTAATAAAGGCTATCCCTGCTTCTAATTCTGTCCAGCAAATGCAAAGAGACGTATACAGAGGTAGCAAGCCGTGGGAGGGATTTAAGCCATCCTGAGCTATTTAAAATTTGATGGGCTAAACCATCCACTGCGCTCCCTCTGCTACCAAGGAAGAGGAACACCTTCAGACAGAGATTAGGAAAAGCACCTTGCAAAATTGAGCATTCCTGTAGGTGTATGAAGAGGGATGTTGTGGTTTACTGGAAATTACAGGTATTTGAGGTGTGATGTAAATACATCAGTCACTGCTTGGTAATGTGCAGTCAGGATTTCCCAGCTGGCTTGAGTGAATTGGGAGCCTTATTTTTTAAGGTTCGTCTTAGCTCTGATCTCCCATGTGCAGCTTCATTAGATAGGACTCTTGAGTCGGTACTGAGCCTGTGATATGAGAAGATGAAACTTGATTTGAAAGTAAGGCTGAGACCCCTAAATAACCTGATACTCAAAAGGCCAGTGTTTGTTTAAGGCACTGGGAGATACTGCTTTCTTAGTATTTTTAAAAATCAGGTCACTTGTTCAGAGACTAACATTGGGATCCTGTTAATAAAAGTCTTGACCTAAATGTCTTACCCACTGTGTTTGCATTGTTTTTTCCTATGGGGAAAATAATGAAGTGCAAAAATTAAGTGAAAGGGGAGTCTGCAAGTCCTGCCTGACCCACTCATAATGTCACAGGCTGCACAGGACTCAATCTGTACGGAGCACAGCCCATTCCCCTTGCACCTCCCTGCCATTTTGCTTGCAGTAGGACAGTGGTTTCCTAAATATTCAGTGCCCAAGTGATTTGCTTTATTTGGTTGGGACTGTAACACGTTAAAGGGACTAATTGCAAACAACAAAAGCAACTAAACTTGTGTCTGCTTCACAAGCTCCTTTACTGACCCATGGAACAGGAACTCCACAGGGAGCACACACTTGACTTTCTCTCCCTTGGCACGTCTCTGTCTCAGCTTACTGGTGTTCTCAGGACAGTATTTGGGTAGCTATCTCGTTTTTCAAGGGTCAAATACATATTCAGGTCTCTGTAGCTCTTTCCATCCTTGGCCTACAAGCCTGGTAATAAATTGAGCCTTTCTTTACCTGAGAGCTCTTGGAGGATGCTGCAATATTGCCAGGTGTGTGGTGCCTTTTTCTTCCCCAACACCTCGTGCTACCTCCAACACTGTAGGCCTGGAATAAATATCCAGCTGCTCCTGCTGCACCCTAAAGCTTCTGTGCATGAATGCAGTAAGACTAATCATTATCTGTGTCTCTGACTGCCTGCCCAAATGATGGGTCATGTTGGCTAAATCATTACCTATCATCATTCATGCCATTTCCACGTGCCAGCTGCACGCCTGCTGCAGATGGCCTAACCTCAGCCACCAAGGACAGTGGGGACTGAACACATATTTCACTGAGAAAACTGAAGATGCCCTGCAACAAGGAAGGTTTAATCAGGGCTTTGTTGTGCTCCCATCTTGCTGCATGGCAGAGTGGCAAGGAGAGACAGGCAGTGTGGAAAATTTTGCTGACACAGCTGTTATATTGTCAGCAATTAATTAGAAAGTTTTGTTCAATAAAATGTATTCTGGCCTAGGAAGGATGCCCTTGACTTCAAGCTGGGTTATTAGAGAACTGTGTGTCTCATAATATACTTCTTTTTTTTTCTGGTATGCTTGCTTATCACTGGAAAAAGCAGGTCTTTGCCTGCACTTCTGATTGAGCACAGGTAACTTGTAGAAGGTCAAATCACAAATGTTTTTATGGGTATCAATTTTGGTTCAATTTGTCTATTTGAAAAAAAAAAAAAAACCTTCAAAAGAATGCCAGTTATAATGAGATAGGTGTTTTGAGTGCAAATCTACTCTCACATCCTTTTTCATGTGCTGTTTGATCAGATTCAGCAAACTCTAATTGTAATTTGTTTTGTGGAGGAGGAAGAAGATTATATACAAACACGTCCACACAAACACAAGTAGTTCTTCATCTGGCAGTTCTGGGTGTGGGGAAATGAATGGAATTTCCACTCTGCAATCAAAAGACTTTAATACTTCCCTGCTGGTTATGGTTTTCCATAGGTGGAGAAAATGGTAATTCAGCAAATATTACCACTGGGATGTAGCACATCAGCCAGAGAGATGCCACCCCACACTGCAAGTCGTGCCCACTGGACTGGGTAGCGTCAGATGTCAAGTAAAGGAGATATCCAAAATTGTTTACCTTGAGACAATCCTTCATTTTGGAGTTAAGGGAACAGAGAGCTGAGAAGCGGGCGTGAGGCTGAGGAAAGCTCCATGTGAGGATGTGTTCACTTTCCTTTTCTGGGAAAGGAAAGCAAATGGAAGACAATGGAGAAATAAAACTGGAAGGAGCAGCTCATTACCCAGGGGACAGATGTAGAAGTGGTTTGTAGGCAATGACAAGTGAGACAGGCAGGGGTTAGTTTTGGAACTGACCTGGGGTGAGAAAAAGAGCTAAAAATAGAGATTTAAGGTCCCTTTTAGTGGAGGTAAACCAGTACTGTGGCCAGAGAGCTGTAATTCAGGTTCCTCATGAATGAGATTTTATTAGATGCACAGGGAGAGAAATCTGGATAAGAGGGAGATTGGGGTTTCTGAATGTTAGCCTGAATTTCTAGCAGGGATCCTATCACCTGCAAGGGCTTGGCCTCACCAGTGCAATGTTTCTGTTGGCTGATGAAGGAAATATAACACTGCATTCACCACTTGGAGGATCCCTGCAAAGAAATTGTCTCCAAAGGAAAAATATTCAGTAACACTGACTTAACTCGTACTGCTTTCATCCAGCCAGGCTGGTTTTAAGATTTAGATACTATCAAAAAGGAAAAAGCAACTTAGAAAGGCCCAACAGTTAATTGTGGGGGAAGGAATTTTTAAGTCATCTTGGTCCCCTTTGCACCTGCTTTCCCTTTTTTTTCATCTCTGCTCCATCTCATCCAGCATACTCTCAGGCTGGCCTGGGTGAGTTCTGTCATGGGTTTGTTTTTCATTTAGGCAGACACCACAATGTGAGCTTGCCTCAGCTTGACAGAAATGGACAGATAATATTCTCTTATTGTTACTGGTGGAGTCCTGCACGCCTCAGCTGCCAAACAGATTGTTAAACATCCTTGAACAATGTTTGCTTTGCGTGCAAGAGAGAAAAGAAATCTAATATCTGCTTTTAGATTCAGTCCCTTCCTTATGTGTTTTATTTGGTTTTCTTTGCACACACTTAAAATTTCCTTTCTATTAAAACATACCCTGTGTTGCTTAGTGAGATTTCAAATCCAGTGACTGCTTGCTCTTGTTTAAAACCTGCCTTCATCTAGAGCTGACTGTTCTCCTCATTTCTACTCATTTCCCTCAGAAGTGGTCAATGGCAGTGGATAGTACCTCCTCTTGGAGCTAAACATCCCTAGCCTCACATAAACCAGCAGCTGCCAGTGGACAAAAGCCATCTGTGGCAAGTAAGTGTCAGCTCAGGGTTCCCTGGTAGGTAGCAGTGTCTATTGGCTGCTCTTGGAGATGCTCTTGAGTCTTCAGTGAAGGATGCACATTGGTATTTACTGTAGACAAAAGCTCAGCCAGGAAGCAGGATTCTTGTTGCTGTCCCTGGACCTGAAATGATTCATGCTGCTAAAATAAAGTTGCATCTCCCTTACTTAAAACTCACTGGAGTCTGTGTGACCAGGCATCTCGGTCTCTATGAGATTTCTGTGTGCTCTGCTCTGAACAAGAGCTGCAGACAGCGAGGGTTTAACTGAATCAGTGATGCTGTTTTAGCTCAAATATGATGTTTAATAAGGGAAAATAGCAGCTTAATTTGGAAAGGCGTCTTGTAGGCCAGGGGGACTGACCTTGTAGGAATGACTGCTGCCAAGAGGATTAGGGAGTTGCATGTTGCACTCAGAATTGTACCGTGGACATGCTGGGCTTGGCGCAGAAGATGTGAAGAGTGGTCCCTCAAGCCCAATACCTTGTTTGGGCTTCAGGCTTTGCAGGAAGAGATTCCTCATGGAATAACCTGGATCGAAAGAAGGGCTCATTCTTTTGCATTAGCGAATAATTTCCTCATACAATAACACGGGAGGATCAAAGCCTTCCCTGTCCACCTCTTGTTTTACTGTAATCCTTGGCACATCTCAGATGTTCCCAGGAGCGTGTTGTGGACTGTGATGAATGATGTCCTCTGCAGGAGGAGAAAGAAATAAGGTTGCCTGCTTGAGGTGGAGTTTTCCCCTGCCTCTCCCCACTACTCTGTTCTTAGCATCTGTGCCGTAGTTCCGGATTTTCTGGTTATCCATGGAAAGGCTTAAGCCTTCCCCAGCACCAACTAAACTCCTCAAGGACAGGCAAGCAAACAGTTGAGATGCTTGCAGTTTCTTTTGTAGCCCGGAGATTTGCTGTAACAGAGCTTTTCAGGGCACAGAGTCAGAAGCTGCTTGCTGATGGATGGCGCAGGTTTCAGCCGAGGCTCAGGCATGGAGATGCTGATACAGGGAAGGCAATGGCATTGCACCAGTGTAGGCTCCTGCACCTCCAGAGAGCACCTGGGCTCTTGGACAAATTGAATGGCTTTTGATGCTACTTTTTATTGTCTGTAAACTGGCTGACTCAGATTCCTAAATCAAATCTCTCCCTTTTTCTTCAAGCAAAACCACATTCCTCTCTGCCTCGGAACAATCTCTGTGGCAGCTAAACCCAGTGAATGAGCTGCTTGCCACTGCAGTGCCTACACTTGGAATTTGTGTTTTGCTGAGCCATCTCCAGGCTGAAGGCCGTGCCAATGAATGCCATGTCTCTGATCTGCGCTCAGCTAGGCTCCAGCCTCTAAAGAAGAAAAAGCAACAAAATGTGTCTAATATTTATTTGAAGATTCAAGCATTTCTTGACTTGCTTAGTGCTGACCATGATGGTCTATCACAGGTGACCTTCTTCCTCCCTTTTCATCTTGAGCCTGACCACCACACGAGAAAGTCTGTTTTTTCCTTCAATTCCAAATGAGCTCAGGGTTATGCTCTATTTTTTTTAGTATTACTGGCATGACAGATCTCCTCTCATTATAAATTATTCTGTCTGCTTCAGCTGCATGCTTTTTCTCATTTATATTTAAGATAATGGGAGAAGAGTTGCTTTTGATGAAATAAGTGAGCTAGATTTTTGGTTAGTATTATTATAAAATGAGAGTTCTGGCTGGATAATGTAAAATATTAGGGCTTTTGAGCTTTTTAGTACCTGTGAAGCACTGCAATGACTAGAAAAACTAATATACTTCTTCCCTGCAAATTGATGAAACTTCTTGATGCATGCATGGAATGTGAAAGGCTCAGGGCTAACAACATTACAGGTCTCAACACGTGTACTAAGTGGTCTGCTGTAAAAAATTTACAAAACAAAAACATTTGAACATACTTGATACCGAAGAGAGGTAAAACTAATAATCACTCTAGACTGGTGCATTTATTTTATGTTACCTGTGAGAGCTGTAAAATGAGGTTTAGGCTGTGAGCTGGAAGCATATAGCAGCTCTTTATCTATGCTCTGTAGCAGTAGTTTTATCCTAGATTGAAAGTAAGAAAACATCTGTAAGTATATATGCATCTCTGCTGTATTTCGGAATTGGATACATACTGCTTGACTTATTTTTTTTTCCCTCCTGTTTTTCTCTTATGCTTTTGGATCATGCTGTCCTATGGAGATGCGTTCACATTTAGTTAAGTCTGTATGTCTGTGTTTGTCTATAAAACAAATGCAGCTATTTCACAGTTATGTTTTCCAGACATGTGCATTGTACCAGGTCAGATTTTCTTTGTCTCTCCTCTCTCTCCTCTTTTTTCACATGTTGAATATGTGTATCTTTTTTTATTTTTTTTCTGCTTAGGAGAGACATGATTGTTTTGTTCAGAGTACAAAAATTATGCTTTGCAGTGACATCAGGTGTTTCTTTTTATGGATTATATATTATAAAGACAAGGAGATGATGCAGCTTAAAAATCTCTAAACGATACAATTAGTTTTTTTCATTTCTGTGTCATCGATTTGATTTTTTTTTTCCCTACCAGTTCCCAACTTCCTGAGAGTCTGTTGTTGCTTGTGAGGATCTGGAATGCTTTTGTTGGCAGCCCAAGTGGATCAGGTGCAGTTTAGGCTTCCAGGCCAAGAGTATAATATGGAAAATCCCTAGGCACAACAGCACCTGAACATTCTTCTGTGCGTTTGGTGCCTCTGGTTTGGACCAGTAATTCCCTATGGCATGTAAACTTTAGCACCTGACTGCATGTAAAACCACATGCCAAACCTGGGGAAGCAGGCATATAACTTTGACCTAAAATACTTGCTTTCCAGTACTCCTTTTCACTTTCTCGTAAGTTTTTAATGTCTTTTCACTTTTGTGGGCTCAATTCTGAGTCTTAAAAGGTCAATGGGTATATTCTTTGGCTTCACACAAGAAAACGTGCTCACCTTTCAATGTACTGGTCTGAGCAATCCATTAACAAGAATAATCTGAAAGCTGACAGATGTAAAGCTACAAATCAGTATTGGAATTTTTTCCACCCTGGGATTATGTTTTGTTATCTTGTCATCAACCCCTCGGGTAAAAGTCTGAAACTACATCTTGGCCAAAGCTGACTTCATGAGAACTGGTAGCCCTTAATGGTTCAGAGGAAAAATTATTAGGTAAAACCTTCTTTTCTGATGTTTTGGAGGCTGTTCCTTCCTGCCTCTTGGGTTTCTGCAGTGACTTTTCAACTGAGATGACTGGCCATGGCAATGCCTCCAGCCCTGGAGCCTTCAGGGTGGAGATCTGAGCTGCTGAGCATATGAATGAATATTCACCATTGCTACCAGCACCCCAGTGGCCTCCTTCAAATGAAAAATCAGCCTCTGGGACATGGGTGAGAGCTGCTTGCATGCTAGGCTTTTTAGGAGATCAGCATGGACTTGATGTTGCACCAAGCTGCCTGTGTCCAGTACTCAAGTCTGTTAGGAAAAACGTGCTACCCAGTTCATTTCACCTTAAAACACCCTGTATATTGCACAGTTTGTTTATTTGTTATAAATCTGCTTTGCTGAAGTAAATGTGTTTTTCATAATATTAATGGTGTTATCATTGTTGGAGCCCTTTGCTGAAGTCAGATATCTATAAAACAAATTTAGATGCCAGTGATGTAGTTAAGCATTGTTTAGGCAGATCCCTGAGCCAACATGAATACAGCTATTAGAATTGAGCTTTACAATATATTGACGTTTCTACATAAGTAATAAAGAGTTTAGAAAGGGAGCTGAGCAGCATTTTATGTTTTTTTCAGGGAAACTGCTTTACTTCTGAGAGCTGAATATTGATATTCTTACAAGGGAGTTTTGTCAGCTTCATCGGATTGGTTTACGTGAAATATTTTTTTTAGCATAGGCTTCTTTCTTCTTTCCCTCCTTTCCATCTGTGTCTCCAGGGGTAGAAAGCAAACCACTGATAAATTTGGGGAGAGGATTGAACTAATCTGAGCTCCAAACCAAGATATCACCAAGAGGCTGAAGCCATGCCTGCCCTCTGATTTTCAGGAGGGGTCTTGACAGCACTTCCATACCAAGTTGCACCAGGACATGCTCAAAGGATGAGAAAAGGCAGCCTTTCTCACCTTTTCTGTATTTCTGGTGGTTTCGGTGGTCAGTTCTCTCCACAGTTCAGGCTTGTTTCCTCATAGGAACAAGAGTAAACAGAACAAATAAGTGAAATAGAAGCCAATGCAGTCAGAGACTGAGTGGAGCAAATATCCTGTAGAGAGGAAGCACTTTTGGTGGCTTTGGAGAAGGATTTTGGATTTTAAAACAGGTTTGAAATAGCTAGTGGGTAGCAAGAGGAGAAAATAGATGGGTTTGGTGAAAGACAAAAGGTGAAGTTTTGCTGTCAGGTTTATAATTCCTGTTGCTCTAGACTACAGATGTAACGTGTACATGTACCGATGGCAGGACCTGCTCCCAGGTCTCCAGTTCATGTCTGGGAATGCAATATGATCTGCATGCTAATGAAGTCAATCCTAACATGGGTTAGAGGAAGAAGGGTGTGAGCAACCTTTGATATTTTATGGTTTATTCCTTTTCCTCTCTTTGGTTTCAGCTGATCCACCCTCAGAGTTTGTTTACACTTAAAACACTTGGCATCGGGGCTGATTTGGAAGCCCAGTACATGAATGCTGGAGGCACCTCAAATCCCAAGCCTCAGAGAATCTAGGATCAAGGGATAGTGATGCAAAGAGGCAAATTGTAATGCAAAAAGCAGCCTTTGCGATATTAATCTGCCAAGCTGGACAGGAGGAAGTGGGACCAGGCAATTTTCATCCGTCTCTCCCTGACACCCCTTGCACACACGTGTGCTGTAGGGCCAGGGAGCTGATTTCTTCTGGTTCCAGTGGATTGTCTCCTTGGGCTCGGCTGTACTGTGCCCTCTTCCTCAAGATAACAGCATAACACAATCAGGTTTTAAATATTAATATGGAGATCACAGGAGTGTAGCTTGGAAGCACAGAATACTGAGAATTGAAAAGTCTAATCTGTCCTTTTTGAAAGCTGTCCAATTTCTTTTTTATTTACAGCATTTGAACCATTTCACAAATTGGAAAGCAGCTAACCAGCCATTTCACAGGCCGATTATGATATGTTTAAGAAAGTCCAAGGCATTTATCTGAATGCAATTGGCCATCTTGCTGACTAACATCTAGATGGGAGATATTACACACACAGTTGAACAGAGACTATTTGAAGATGATGGTTTTCTCTTATTAAGTTGTGTTTGTAGCTTGCAACTGAAGAAATGTTTTGAATAGTGGTATAAGCTGACTGCCTGTGGCTCTGTATAGGACTCATCACATTGATTGGGTAGATGAGAAAATGCTGGGGTGTGAACAGTCACTTTATGATTCCTGCACTCGATTCCCTTCTTTGCAAATGCAGAGGTGGAGAACTGCTGGAGAGAGACAGGCTCCATCTGGCACTGCCTCTGCACAGTGCACGCAACTTGTTCGATTAAAGATGCAGAAGTGCAGGCAAAAAGTAGGAAACAGACATTACATGAAGCTACATCCGCTGCCATACAGATGGAAAAAAATTAGGTTTCCCTCTTACCCAATACACATGTGCTTGTTCTGCCTGGGAACTAAAAGGTATGTTTCAGCTTGCGTGGATAGAGCATACATGGTTTAATTAATTTAAAGATAAAAAAACCCCAAAAGCTGGCAATCCCAGCCTCCAGTAAATCTCTTAAAGCTGTAAGTGTGTAGTGCTCACGTGTCTGCGCTCTAATGTGGTCTGAATGAAAAACTGACAGCACCTGTTACTGAAATCAAAAGTGATTTCTCTTACAATGGGATGCTGGGGAATTCCTTCCAGGCTTCTCTTTAATAGAGTTTGAAGGATTCAGGTTGGAAGACAGTGCATAAGATCTGCACCACTGGCTCTGATAGATGTGAATCATGCCAAGGGACAGTGATTGTTTAGGAGGTTAGAAGTTCACTCCATACATTCACTAATAATATGCAGCTGGTATGTCCTTAAAAAAAAGATTGTATGCTTCTTTTTTCCCCTGTGTGAAACCACATGTGGATTGAAAAAAATAAAAATAAAAATAAAATCAGATTTTATGCATCCAAATCCAGAAATTCAAAATAACTTCAACCACATCTGACAGTATTTTTGAGAACTAGAGTGAATTGAACTAGAGTGCCTAAAAATATCCCTTGAACTGAACTCTAAAAACAATTAGATTTGTCCATTTGTAATAAATCCTGATCTACTGTCTATTGGATCATCTCTTCTGTAATCTTTTCCTGTGGGCATAGTTCATCTGCATTTCTAAAAGCATTACAGCATGATGTTGAAAGAAATGCTCAAATTTTTTGTGTCTTGTGCACGATGGTCCAGTTAAATTTCTACATTCTGCATTCAGAATCAGTTGCAAAGTCTGGAACAAGCAATAGGGAATTAATAACCTCAGTGGATGGTTGCCAGAGGGTACAAGAGGTTCACAAAGGTGGATTTGACAGAGGTCCTTCTAATCTTCTGATAGAAGAGGACCATGGTGAAGACAACAGGTGATGTTCCTGTGCTGTACCCATTCATTTCCTGGTGTTGCTAGATAGGTGCTGTAAAATAACAGTTAAAATATTGTCTGATGTCTCTGAAGTTGCATATTTTAAGCAGGATCAAGTAGTTTCTTGGAGAAGAATGGGTCAGAGAGAGAAAAAAAGAAGAAAATAAAGAAGTATCTTCTTTTATTCACATGACAACTAAATTGGGGACCTGACATTAAGAGCTGTTTGGAGACAGAAAAAGTATTAAGTGCTGACACATGCACACCCCCACAAAAGTCCCACAGAAGCATAAAAGTTGATATTTCACGAAAATGCAGTCAGCCTGCTGTTTGGGTTCTTATTTTTTCAGGCAAAACCTAGAAATGTGTAATAATAGCAAAAACGATTTTGAAAGAACAACCTTTCTGTAGCTGTCCAGCACGTGTATTGAACTGTTGATCATTGTCAGAAATGAAGATTTTTGAGTCAAAAGGGCTCTGGTAGGCATACTTCTTGCCTGCTGAAAGTCAGTGCATTCAGTGGCTCTTTGAATGCATTACCTGTCTTGCTGAGAGTGGTGCTGCAGTGAAAAGGATGAGCTGGGGCAGTGTGAGTGAACTTGAGCCTGTTGTGATGATTTCGCCCACTTTGGCTTTCATTCTTTGCTGTTTAATGTTAAATGCTGAGACTGAGACCCAGAGGAAAGTCCCAGTGTGTTAAGTGATTGCAGCTTGAAGTGCCTTGAAACAGCTGAGTCTGTACCATGTCTTGGGCTGCTGCTGTAGGTTTCCTCTTAGTACAGGAACTCAGCTACCGCCCATATCCATTGCAGCATCTGCCCAAGCCCAGCAGAGCAGCCATGTGTGGGCACAGTAGCCTCAGGCACAAAAACTGATCCCCTGCTAGAAGAGGTAGGAAAAAAGAAAATGCAGAAAGTGTTTTTCCATTTGTCAGCTGTCCACAAGGGAATGGATCTTCCTCCTCTCAGATGCAGGATCATCCTCCTCTGCTTTTCCTTGTTACCTTGTGTTAGTTAAGAGGGAGGAAAAGTAAGATCTGTGTATCATACTTCATGTGCCTTTTCCAGGGCACAGGGCTATGTGCAGTTGGGTTGTTGAAGACAATGTGCCACGTTGAGCACAGTGGGGCCACTGCATATGAAATCTTTCCATCAATGGGTTTTGCAAGCCTTTTGTCAGTGTCAGTAAACAAAGCTCCACAATCCCAACCACCCCAAAAACAGTGTGTGAACTTATGTTCACACACAGGATTCTGGCTCAGCTTCCCAAAATAATGGCATGTGTGAGCAGAGGGGAGAACTGTTCAGATGTTTGATGTGAGGCCGACTTGGCCTTCGCCTGCAGTAAAAATAAATCATAGTTGCTCTCAAACACGTGGAAGGAGCTGTACATAATTTAGGGGCTAATCTCACCTTGTCAATTCTCTGGCCTGCAGCTCTTGAGTGGCACCAGCATGTGGCTTTTGGTCTTCCAGCAGACATTTACCATGAGAAGGTTTTGTAGGGTGATGTCTTTAACATAGGCTCAGTGTAACTTTGCAATCCAACAGTGTATTAATGAGTTGGTGCTGTCTGTGTGGGTGCTTCTTTTCATCATCTTTTTCTGTCACCTCACATGGAGTTCTTAGAAAAAAAACACAAAAAAGCAAGGAAAAAAGGCAAAAGAAAGTGGGAATATATTTACTTTCAAATATTACTATTTTTCTAGGGAGTTCCAGAAGATGTTCTGAAATGCATTTGAAAATGCCTGTAGAAAATTAATTCCCATGAGATGCATTTATGTGACAGGGAAGAGAAAAACAGCTGTGATACAATCCTCCAATTGTATTAGGTTTGTGGGGTTTTGTGCTGCTTCTTTCACAAGGCATGCCTAAACCTTCTTATTTGCTATGTAAATACAACTTGCACCATCTTTCAGTAGAAGAAGAAATGATAAAAGAGACGCTGTAAGCAAAGGATGCGGTTGCCAAATATGAAAAGGGCAAAACTACAGGCAGGGAGGAAAGGGAAGGGAGCTCCAGGTTTTGTGCTTCTCACAGCCTTCCCAACTCCTGCAGTGCTCCATTTGCCTTCATGCAGCAGCAACATGTGTAAATAATCCTGCATGGAATGTGGTTGTGCTCAAGAGAATGCCGGCATTGCTGCTGTTGAGCTGCTGGATTAGTTGTACCTCACTTGGCCAGCCCTGCTTTAGGTGCAGCACAGGGAGCAGACAGGGCCTTCTGGCTGCCAGCACCCCATCCCATCTCCTTGAGGGTCAGGCTCAGGAATGCAGAACTCGCCAGAAAGTGAAGTCATCATGGTTTGCTTGGACATGGAGCGTGGAACTTGGAGTGCAGCCTCTCCTTGCGATTACGTGAGCAAGTGCTGGCTCGTAGCATGCAGCCAGCAGGCTGAACCTTTGGATTGTGACCCCGGGGGGACAGCTTGATGGATGTCTTCTGTCATCCCTTACCTTGCCAAAGCCAGTGAGCCTCACCCAGGAAATCCTCTCTGCAATTTCTGCTCCAGGGGCACCTAGTTACCTTCATTCATGGGACAGAAAGTGCATGATGTCTCTTACAAAGTATTATTGAGTACACCATGTCATTGGCTGGAGACTTAGGTGCCAAAATTAAAAAAAAAATGAGAGATAAGGTAGAAAATAACCCTTCTTGCAATCAAAGCTGCTTTTGTTATAGGAAAACACTAGTCAGAGTCATTTGGAAGCACCAGGCAGAGGTGAGCAGCCCATCTAACCACGTGGTTGTATCACATGTGGTGCATTTTCCTTGTGACAAATAAAAAGTGCTGGTCACTTGTCATGTCACTACTTTAGGAAAGGGGAACAGAGAGAAATGGGGGAAAAGACAATCCATTATTTATGTGAGATTTTTTCCCTATGAGCAAATCCCTACCATGATTTTCCTTCCACTAAGCCAAAATCTGCCTCCACAAGGCTGAGCTCTGTGTGGAGGTTGGGAAATAAAAGAGAGAAGGGAAAAACCTAAACATTTCTATTTTCTTGCTAGTTAAATGTGCCCTGAGTAGAGAGAGGCTCCTCTGGGAGTTGCAATTGCTCCCTTGTGGACGCTGGAAATGTTTTGGGGTTTGTTTTTTATATGACTGCAGCTCTAATCTCAATGATGGCAAAACTTAGTCTTCTGCTATTACTGCCAGCTCTCTAGATAGAGCAGGGAAGAAAAAAGTGAAGTATCACTTTGGGGTGTTTCTGGGGAAGAAATGTTTCCACAGCCATAAATTGCTTTCTTGGGAGCACTGAAAATTCCTATTCCAGTGCTGTGCTTTGTGGAATCAAAGTCAGCAAAGTCTTGGATTCATAACGAGTAAAAGCTGAGTCTTACCTAAAACCTTTAAGGTCTTGATATGGCAATTCATGGTAAAAACAAACAGTAAGAATAAAATAATTAAGTTTATACATTTCTAGTTGTGGTAGTGTTGGTGTTTTTTAAAAGTGCTTGTCTTGGAGCAAAGATTGTCTTGTGAAACATTATCTGAAGAATCCCTCTGTTGAAGCAGTGCTGCAGTGCTGCTTTCCCCAAAGTTAAAAATTCACAGTTTATTGGTAGCCTGAGATAATCTGGAGGTTTGATCTCTGTTCTGTGCTGTAGGATTTAGGTGCTTTTGCACAGGTTGCAGTCTCTTCGTGGTTTTGCTTGGATTTGAGAATCATTTATATGTAAATGATCCTGATCCCCTGTTCTTTTCCTCCTTACCAATTAACTTGGTTTTTGAAGCACACAGTTGTGTGAGCAAAATTGGCAAGTGGTGCTTCCTGGTGAAAAACTGGGTGGTGTTAGCATGGTGATCATGATTTCTGGAGCTCATTACCAAATTGACTCTTTGAATAATCAAACCTTTGAACTCAGTGCAGTGGTATCCCATCCGTCTCACTCCGTTAGGCAACTTCCAGGCAGCTCTTTCATGTCATCTTACAACTTGTCCTATGTAAATGGTGGATGTGTTTATTTTCAAAAGCACCAAGAAAGCCCAGTGGAACAAGAAAAAAGTTGGAAGAACAAGCCCTCAAAGAGATTTTGACACTGGTGCCAGGGGGTTTATGAAAGATAAAACAGCTCATTTTTTTATGGCTAAAGGAAAATGCCATTAAATCCCTTGTGCCTTACTGCTGCAGTAAACTTGCCTGAGCTATTCCAAAAACAGCATGCCGTGGGATATTCAATGATTTTCAATGAAAACTAGGCTTAAAAATGCAGATCTCCTGTGTGTGGATCAAGGAGAGCTCCAGGGTGCTCAGTATATGTTTCTATACTCTCCCACATGACTATAAGAATTATTTTAAACAGGGTTTGCTAGCTCTGACTTTGAAACTGAATCCACTGTATCTCCTCAGCTCCTTTGCACATGGCACAGGCAATTTTGCAGAAGGGAAATAACTTGTTATTGCAAGAGTAAATGGAAAAAAATTTTATAGGTTGCCATCTACCAATCTAATCTATATTATGAAGAAATAAAACATACTTGTGGCAAGTCCTGCTGCAGTAAAAATGTAATATTTGCTGAAGTTCTCTACAAATTTTAGTCCTCCCTGTACCATCAGAGGGAAATCAATGCTTGGTGACCTAGTGCATCTTTGAGCAGAAACTGGAAGAAATCTGTCAGGGTCTGCATGTTTTTGCATTGTATTTTTCAGAGTTGATTTAAACTCAGGGTTCATGGTGAAGGGGAGGTGGCAGGAGAAGGCTGGAAAATCTGATCACTGAGTGCTGGAGACCTGTTTTCAGATTAGTGTCCTGGTGCTTAGGTGAGCTAGTGTAGAAGCTCCATTTCCTGTTGCTGGACATGGAGCAACAGTGACTGAAGGCTTTTTGGATGCTGGAAGAGGTGGGATGGTAGTGAGATGTTACAGCATGAAAATTAAAGTGAGAATGGATCAGACAAGCCTTTTCATATTGCTTCCTCAGCCTCAACCTTTTCTCAGGCAGGGATTGAGGGGGCAGTTGTGAATATCTGGCATTTAACTGGAGTAAAAGTCTTATGCTGAGAGAAGCTGGAGGGTGCTTATCTTTGAGAGAGGTAGAGGGGATGGGAGCAGCAAGCTTTTTCACGAGCTGCATGTGACGTGGCAAGACAGGGGTGATGGGGGAGCAGCTGGGGGCAGCCTACTTCAGCTTCCCCACCTGATATTTCAGGTCAAGCCATAGCCAAATCCCTATGAAGCTCCAGTCTGTGCAAGCACCTTGGTCTAAATAGGAGGTTAAATAAGGCAATTGTAAGGTGGGCATCCCTCGATACTCCCCGCACACTCAGTACTTGGTGCAGCTATTGGATGCATGGATGTACAGTGGGTTAATGCACTTCTAAAACATGTCCCCCACCTCTTGCTTCTTCAGTGCTCATTGCAGGTTTTCAATGAAAAAACTGAGCATTAAAGTCTTGAGGATCTGTCTGGGCTGATGTGCACTTCTGCTTGTGTCATGTGGCCTGCAGATCAAGGGGGCAGGCATTGCTCTTGGGATGGAGCAGCAGAGCACCAACCTCAGAGAAAATTGATGGCTTGCTCTATAGTGCAGCCTTGTGTTCATCCCTCTGTGCACTTTTGATTTTGGGAATAGATTTGTGGTTTGGTTTTGTTGTTTTGGGGTTTTTTTATTACGCCATGGAAGACATTTTTCTGTCCAAACCTGACCCTGTCTGGGTCTTCAGCAACACTTAACAATTAAAAGCACTTCTGTACTAGGTATTCCCTTAAAGATGGAAAATTAGATTTTTACATTAAAATACCAGGAATGAAAATGGTGAGGGCATAAAATGCTGCTTTATTTTCATCAGATGGTAGTGTTTCTGGAAAAGCAGTTGTTCTCCAGTGGTCATTGCCCCCCTGTGTGCTTCTCTCACTGTTTGCTCCAGCTTCTCTCTGCAAGGCGGCTGTGCAAAAATCCTTGCCTTAGTCTTAGCTCCAGTCACACCCTGCAGGGCACTGGAGTCATCAGAGGGGACATCCTCAGGACCTAGGCTTGAGTCCTGTTCCCTTCCTCTCTCTAACCAGCTCTGCCTTTGTTGCAGGAGTATCGACATCGGGGGCTCTGGGCCCGGGGAGCACCACTGCCAGCACCACGCCGCGCCTGGCCACCAGCACCACCGGCCGCACCACCACCACATCGGCCTCGGGCAGGAGGAACAGGAGCACCAGCACCCCGTCCCCCATGGCCGATGTCCCCGAGGAAATGACCACGCACCTGCCGCCCGCCTCCTCCCAGCTGCCGCCGGCCGGAGCCGAGAGCTGCGACCCCATGGAAGCCCGCGACATTATGTGGTCCCGGACCCGGCAGGGCCAGGTGGCAAAGCAGCCGTGTCCCTTGGGCTCCATAGGTGAGTCAAGGGCTGAGGGGACACAGCAGGCTTCTCCACTTCCTGTGACACCTTGTCAGTGTGCAGCCTGTACTAAAAAACTTGTGGGGCTGTGCTTGATGTGCTGGAAGAGCCTCTGTTTCCAGAGCGCCTTACCTGGTTTTGCCTGTCTTTGTCACCCCTGGGCCCACTGACTGATGTGTTGGTGGCTAATTCTTTGCTTGTTTTGCTAAGAGAGAGGACAGGGGAGGAAATCAACCAAACTTGTGCTTTGAAGCTCCTGAAGCATTGTGAGTGATTTTTTTTTAAACTGCAGCCAGCATCCAGGGTGATCAGCTGGGAAAATGTGGCAGGGGGTGGGGGAGAATAAAGCCAAATCTTTCAAAATGGTTTATTGCTTATTGGATTTTGCTCCTTTTCTTCTGCTCTTCCCGCAATTGTTTTCTTGAAAAATGTTGCTTTTGGAAATTTTCTGTTCAATTTGAAACATAATCGCGTTAAGAATGGGTTTTGGCATATGCTTCAGTTTGCTATGTTTTAACAAATGCAGTTTTCTAAAAGTAGTTATTTTTCATGCTTGTCTTGGTGTCCAGCCCCAAAAGCTCACTTTCAAAGCAGAAATCTTAAAAGTGGAGGAAATTGCCTGAAAATGAGGGTTGAAGGGATCTGACTTGCAGGGGAGAGACTGTGTTAATTCTCCACTCCTGGAGAGCCATTCACCTGTGTATATTACAGAGTACTGGCTCACTCTGGAACTTGGTGAGGACAGACTGATAAAATACATGTTAAAGTATGATGAGAATGGAAAGGTATCAGGGGTAAGAATAGGTAAAGAACATTTTTGCTGTCTTTCCTAGCCCTCCTTGGTAAAATTAATGCAAAAAGTATAATGTGATTCCCAGAGAGGGCAAAGGATATTCTGAACCAAAGCTGTAAAAAGGAAAAGAAGATGAAAAAGGAAAACGAAGGCTGGATGCAGAGAGTCCTTTCCTAAGCACTAGAGCTGAGGACTGGATGAAAATAACTAAGGAATAGAGAATAGTTTAACTTATGGATAGGGGATGGCCATAAGCCTTTCCCATCTATAATTTCAGTGATTCATGCAACTTTCTAAAAGCTGTGATATATTAACAGTGGTGCGTTTCTCTTTGTCTGAAAAGGTCTGAGGCATTTTGTTGTCTTTTCCAGCAGGGATCAGGCAGCTCTTCCCAAACAAAACTCTCCTCTAAAGTCCCTCTTGACAGTTGGGGGCTGACAGTAAACCCCAGCATTATATCTTGGCTTTTGTAGTGTTCAGACTTTTGTGTGTTTCCAGCCAAATGTTGTAATGATGATTCAGAGCCATAAAATAAGCAGCACAGAAGATGAGGCACAGGGTCTGATCCCAGATCACCAGTGGTGGGGCAGAGTGCTCAAGGTGCTGGTTCAGTGTTTGAGATCTACTTCTGGTTTCTTAGTACCTGGCAGCATTCCTGCAAGTCCTCTGCCTGTAAGTGCTGTTTGCCAAATTGGAAATAATATTCCTGCACACTGTCTTAGGTCTTTAATGTCTTAGGGCCCTTGAAGGACCAAGATGGGAGATTAAGACACTGAGATGACTCAGAAGTGTCCTAATCAAGATCTGAGCATTAATAAGCTCCCAGAAGCCTTTGACACGGGCTGCTGGGGACAAAATGCAACCAGTCACACTGAACACAGCGACTTTCCTATTACAGGTGTTGCAACTTTCCGGTGTCTTGCACCTGATGGTATCTGGGAACCCCAAGGACCTGATCTTAGCAACTGCTCTTCACCCTGGATCAACCACATCACTCAAAAGGTAAAGCCTCTCCCATGCTGAGCTCTCTGAATCTGCACAGTGACCTTGATCAGCCTCCTGGTTTTCACACAAGGAACTCAAAAGGATCAACAGTCACACATAAAGCATGAGCTGTGCACAGTAGCCAGGAATTGCAAGGAGAAAGCAAGTGTCTCACGGAAATTAAGGCAAAGAGGGTAAGGGAAGGCAAAGGAGAGGGACTGGAGAGTGGAATTGAGCTAGAGTGAATGACATTTCTTGTTTGTGGCAAGAAAAGGAAGAAGAGGGAGGAGGACGTGGGTGGACATATGGAAAGTACTGAGTTGTTGAAAAAGGAAACACCCTTTCATGCATCCTCAAGCATTTTTTCATGTCGTGCAAGCACAGGATAAACCCCACAGTTAAGACATTTTTACCAAAGAAAGGCAGGCTCAATGTGAAATGTTTGGTTTGTGCCTCTGACTTTCTGTTTTTAACTTCTGCCCAAATTATAAAAGAACTGGTGGAAAACAATGCTGCAGTAATGCTTATCTTTTGACTCTTAAGTCCCTTGATGAATGTTTTCTAGCACTTCATCATTTATCAGTGTTAAAAGTGCATTAACATGTGACAATAGAAGTTCAAGACAAGCAGAGCTTATTTGGTAGCAATATGTTGAGCATTTTTGTTATTAATGCACAATGGTGCTTTCAGCTGATTTCATTACAAACAGAGACCAGATGTGTGTTTACGCCACGGAGTCTGTGGGCTGAATCTTTATTATAGCAATTTGTGGGGATTTATTCACTCCTTCAGCCAGAGTGAGCGGGTCCTGGCATTGCAACTGAGCTGTGCTGCCACACAACAGTGAGACAGAGCTCCCAAAGAGCCGCTGCTCACTGGTCAGTGGGATGGGGTCACCCCACAGACAAGACTCTTGGACATTTTCCCCTCTACCCCCGTCTAAACCAAGGCCTAACAACCTTATATCCGTGCTTATACCCATCCCTCCACAAAGGAAAATGTCAGTTAACGTGGGGCTGCTGTGATACAGCACAGCCACTGCAAAGCCCCTGGTCCTTCTGTCCCTCTCCTGCCGTACACCCAGCGAGCTGATGAATACAGGCTGCCTTTGCTGGCATTAGCAGCTGTGTACAGCTCTTGTTTTATGACCTGCGTACTTACCCTGGAGGGGTTAATATTACTTACTCCAGCCATAATTCACTCAGGCAGCTGGGAGACCTCTTGCTGCTCGGTGAAGATGACTAGGCCGTTAGCCATTAGCAGAGGGAAATAATAGCCTGCACTGATGAAATCTCCATCAAGGTTAGGCTTTTTTTATTTGAAACCCTAGCTATCATTTGCGTAACAAATGAACCCCATTTAATTTGTTACGTGCTTTCAAAGCAGGCTAAAATTGAACAGGCAAGTTTTCAGAAATGCCCAGCAGGTTACAACTGGGACTAGATTTATTTTTTTATTTTTTTTTCTGAAGGAATTTAGTTATGTTCAGCATTGAGTGCCTTCTACCAGTCGCTAGAAGGACTTGGGGAAGCTATGAGATGACCCTGGATCTAAGCTTTTTGCCTGAGTGGGAATTCATTAGGATCTTGAGATATGTGACCCAGCCTCAATGACAGCTGTTACAAAACATCAAGGAGTGACTTTTGAGGGGAAAGGCTTGCAAGGCTCGCCTAGGGGTTTGTTGGGGGTTGCAATCATTGAAACATTTATATTGAAAAAGACCGCTAAGATCATTGGGTCCAACCATTCACCCAGCACTGCCACATCCACCACTAATCCATGTCCCTAAATGCCATGTCTACATGTCTTTTAAATCCCTCCAGGAACAGTGACTCAAGCACTTCCCTGGGCAGTCCATTCCAATACTTGACCACTTCTCCTAATATCCAATATAAACCTTCCCTGGTGCAACCTCAGGTGATTTCTTTTTGTCCTATCATTTATTACCAAGAGAAGAGAATGACACCCACCTGGCTACAACCTCCTTTCAAGTAGTTGTAAAGAGGGGTAAGGTTGCCCTTCTCTGGACTCACTCCAGCACCTCAATGTCCTTCTTCAGTAAGGGGCCCAGAACAGGACACAGCACTGCAGGTGAGGCCTCAGCAGTGCTGAGTACAGAGGGACAATCCCTGCCCTGCTCCTGCTGGCCACACTGTTCCTGATCCAGGCCAGGATGCCATTGGCCTTCTTGGCCCCCTGGGCACAGCTGGCTCATGTTTTATGCTGGGCAGCTTTCCTGTTGCCCTTCCCCAGCCTGCAGTGCTACATGGGGTTGTTGTAAGCCAAGGGCAGGACCTGCACTTGGCCTTACTGAACCTCGTACCATTGGCCTTGGCCCACCGATCCAGCCTGTCCAGATCCTGCACATGCCACTTGAGGGGGCACTCAATATGATTTGCTCCATGATATTGCATCACATTTTCCACTTCCAGCCCACTAGGACACCCCTAGTTAACCAGGACTACTGATAAGTGATGGAAAGTGGCTCAGTAAGCTCTTCTGCCAGTTCCATCAGTACCCTTGGGTGGATCTCATCCAGCCCTATAGACCTGTGGATGTGTAAATGATCTATCAGGTCACTGACCCTTTTCTTCCTGGGTTGTGGGGGTTTTCTTCTGCTTCTCATCCCTGTCTTCCAGAGTGCTGGGTACCCTGAGGACAGTGGGTCTTGCTGTAAAAGACTGAGGCAAAGAAGGCAGTAACTACCACCTCAACTGTTTCCTCATTCTTCGTCACTGTATTTTCCCCATATCCAATGGAGAGTCTCCATAGCTCGCCTTTTGTCATAAGTGTATCTAGAGAAACATTTTTTATTGTCTTTTTTTGGCAACAGATAGGTAAAGTTCTATTTGAGCTTTAGTCCTGCTAATTTTCTCCATGTATAGCCTCACAACATGCTTGTAGTTCTCCTGAGTTACCTGCCCTTTTTCCAGAGGCCATAAGCTCTCCTGATTTTATTTTTTTTTTTTTTCTTACTCCAGCCAAAGCTCTCTGTTCAGCCAGGTCAGTCTTATTCCCCACCAGCTCACCTTTTGGCACATGGGTATATCCTGCCTTTAAGATTCAGTAGGCTCCTTACAGTAAATACAGTTTTAAATTACTTATGAAATAACCAATAGGCATTTGGTTTCCCTGATCAAGCAAGAAGCTTGAAAATCATCAATCACTGCACTTAAAGATGGGGACTGATTCATCCATAAATCAACCACTGGTTTCTAACATCCCTGCTGTGGATGGGATGCTTCCCAAAGCTTGTAGATTTGCTCCAGCACCTCTCTGAAGATGAAAAAGGAGCCTTCCTCCTCTAAATCAAACCAGCTTCTAGTCTTGCTGCCGTGGGGCCAGCTAGAGGGAGCAGTATGCCAGCTGTGCTGTGAGGGCAGGGCTGGTTACACCCTGCAGCTCAGCCCTCCTGCATCCCCAGCTCTCTTGGTCACTCAGCCCACTGCAGCTGCAGCACAGCTGACAAAATGGGTAAAAATACTTTCTTGTCAACCAGCATTCATACCTGCTCAGCGTGTCTTCGTTCCTAATCTGCTTTGTCTCCCGAAAATCTGTCATCTGCTGAATCCAAACTGCTCATGAAGAACGGTGATGGGTCCCCTGGAGGGATTTCAGCCAAGCCAGAAAAGATGGTAGGGAAATGCTGTGCTCACTTTCATATCTGTGTAGTGAAGTAAGAATGATTACTTACTTCTCTTTCTCCTGCTGTGCTCAGACTGTAGATTGGGTGTTTGCCTGCTTGCATCACGGTATTAGGTTTTACAGCCATTTCCTAGCTTCCATTAGAGTTATTGTGCTTGATGGAAGATCAGAACAAATGTTCTCCTCAGTAATTCACTGGCCTCCTGACATTTACTTTAACTTTATTGTTGGTGCCTACCATGCCCTCGTAACGGACTGGGAGAATAAACTTGCCAGTGCGATTGAATTATGCACTGCTACCTGGGTTATTTCTAGAGTCAAGCAGCAACAGGAAGCAAAAAGGTCAGCTTTGGATACATTGCATCATCCTGATCATGAGGTCACACGATCAGTCTAGGCCTGTTTGTTTTGCTTCTTGCTTTCATCAATGCCATCCTTAGCTCAGCGTGTGACTTGCCTGAAGACATCTCTTCTTTGCTGCAGCTTTCAGCTGTGGATGCTGTCTGGGAGGACAGGCATTGCTATGCTAAGCCTCAAGCCTCTGGAAGAGAAGAAGCCCCTTTTGTAGTAGGACAGAAAAAATTTATGCCCTTTACAAATGCACAAAAAGCCTCAATCTGTAAATCTAAAGCACGTGCACCCATGCCCTCCTAAGTGGCCTGGACCATGAACTCCCAAAGAGCAGGTGAACCTTAGGATTCGTAGCACCTTCCTGAGCTCTTACAGATCTGCTTGGGTGTGTGTTTCAGGGAGAGTGTGGTTTTGTGGAGGACATCCCCACATCATCGTGTCCAGGTATGAGGGTGCAGGTGCAGTCCTGATGAGAGCATGATGAAATCCTCCATCCAAATTGCGTTGGGCTGTTTTCAGAGCACCATCGTGAATTGGATGGAGCTGATGACACAGGGGATGGCTTATTAAAGGGTCATTAAATGCAGTTTAACTTGGTTGAATACCATGTTTCAAAACCACTTTTTCAGTGTTCTTTAGGTCAGCTGTATTCTGTGGAGAGCATTGTCTCTTCTCCCAGGCAGCTGGCAAAAGGACAAGAGCTGTGCCAGGGGGGGTTTAGCTTTTTGTATCAGGAGGCATTTCTTCATAGAAGGGGTTATTGGGCACTGGATTGGGCTGCCCAGGGAGGTGGTGGAGTCACTGTGTCTGGAAGTGTTTCAGGAAAGGCTGGATGTGGTACTCAATGCCATGGTCTAGCTGACATTTTGGTGTTTGGTCATAGGTTAGACTTCATAATCTTAGAGGTTTTTTCCAACCTAAATAATTCTGTGATTCAGAAAAAAAAGAAAAAAGAAAGGAAGGGGTGATAGATATGCTCTGACTCTTTTGTGTGAATGCACACATGTATATTGAAATTCCTGCCAGGGAAGGAAAAATGCCATGAAGGCTTTGCAGTGTCAGAAGTTAGCCCACAGCCCCTCTTACAGCCTTGCTACCTGAATGCTGGCAGGTAATGGTGCCTGGTGAAACCTGTCAGGTGTTTGTTCCTCCAGAAAATAGCATCAACTTCATGGTCTTTCCAGCTGACCAGTCCATCTGTACATTACTGTTTTTAAAAATCCTATTTCAGTCTGTCATGCCATCTTTTTTTTTTTTATATCAGTTTGCCTCTTCAGAAAGCAGCAGGAGAATACTTTTGCCTTTATGCCTACTGGTGTTTTAGTTTATTTGCTCCTTTCTCAGCTAATTTCGTATTTCTTCTGAATTTTCCTCCCTAAATACTTTTTTTTTTTTCAATTTCTTTCACTTTTATTCTACTGTCCTCTTCTGCAGTTGGGTTTCCTCTGTGAAAGGTAGGGCTGAAATAGTGAGCACTGCTGCGAGAGGGTCTTTCTTCGTCTCTCCAGACAAAACTCCCTGCTTCAGTTTGTTGGCATATATGAGAGAATACAGAGAATACTCCAAAAACTATTATTTCACAGTCTTTTCAATCATAAGAAGGTGCAAGATAGTGGCACAAACTTAAATGTTAGCAGAGTGTTACACAAAGGGATTTCAGGTGTGCCAATGATCATTTGTAAATCTGGACTGAATCCTGTCATCCCAAATGGAAGAGGGGAGCAATTTTTTGGCAGACCTATCAAACTGTGTTTTATGTGTTGGCATTGTTGGCAAGAAGCATGTTTTCACTCCTTCAGATTAGCATTCTGAGACTGGTTTTAATCAGTTTGTAAAAGGTAAAAAAACAACAGGCCAAAAAACAACAGAAACCAAAAATTTGGTTTCAAATTTGATTTGAACAGAATGTTTTCTTTTATCCCAGAATCCTATTTCGTTTTTAAATTTAATTTTTTCATAATCAAGGTAGAAAATGTTAAAAAGTAATCGTATATCAGGGAGAGATACATTACTTTTAATTCCCTTTATTGTTCTCAAGCCTCCCAGTAGAAAGGTCAGTTTCTTACACATTTTTTCCCTAGCTCTTACTTGCCTCTTAATATCATCTTTAGCCATGGAGAACCTCCAGGGGTTGTTCCTGTATTCCTATGTAACTATGTCACTGTTTAGGTTAAAGAGTATTACATGTTTTGGAAGAAATAACAGAAAGATCTCATCTTTCATGCAGCAGTAATGAAGAGCAAGATGTGGAGAAGTAATTTATAGAAAGGAAGCAAGTTAGTAATGCATTCTCTTGGGCAGCAGTAAGCTTTGCTGAGCATTATGTAGATTTAACAAAAAAAAAAAAAAAAAAAAGGGGTCAGTCCTGTTGTTATAAGAGACCAGATACTTATCTTAGCCCTGGAATATCCAGGCAGCATTTGGGACTCATAAGAGAAGCTGGGTTTGACAGCACTGCATAGGAGACACCTCAGTTTCAGTGGAAAAAGCTCAAAAGAACCAGGGAAATCTGCATTAGCGTGTCTCACAGCCATCATTCTGGACACCCCTCTCATGTATGGGGCCAGAGTGGAAAGAGTGTCTCAGCACTGCTGTAGTGACTTGTAGCTGCACATTCTGTGTGACCGTGTGTAGGTGTGGAATTGTCAGTGCTAGGACGTAGTTTCATTACCTGCCAGCCAAAAACATTTTCCCAGAAGAATGGCACATCTGTGTTTTTAGGAAACCTGGGTGTGTGAGATAACTTTGGGTAAATATTTCTATGTCCCAGGAGTTCACAGAGCCTGAGCTTTAGTCTGCCTTTTTCTCAGGCATTTCTTCCATTGCTGCCTATTTTTGGTATTGTTTATGTGGCCACAGTATAATTCCTCAGATTTGCAGTTTTTAGGGTCAGTCCAAAAGAAAAGGAAAAGGCTTAGTTAGTGACCTGCCTGCGTCATTTTTACACAGAGATAGGAACGGCAGCAGCCTGCAGGGACAGCAAATTCTTGTGTTTGCCTTTGTAGCAGCTGAGCAATTTTCTCTGAGTGTGTCAGTTTGCATAGGTGTGTGGTCCAAGGGAAAGTGTGAGCATCAAATATTGGGTAGCGGGGTTTTTGGTTTTTCTCTGATGTATCTGTAAAAAATATCTTGAATTCCCTCAGTTTTCTGCAGAGCTTACACAAACACAATGTGTTGTGATCCATGCTAAGCTCCAGCAATGAGCTGCAGGAAAATGTTGAAATTTATTTCTTTATGTAAAGGGATTTGATGCAGTCATTCTTTCAAGTTCTGAGAGCCAACAGCAGAGGTCAAAATACAGCCTCTGTGCTGATGCGTGGCTTCCTTCAGCTGCTTAGGAGAGCAGACAGCTGTAAGAGTAGGATCTGGTTTCTATGGCATTAGTCTTCTGTGTAACAAGAAAGAAATAATTCAGTTTTTGAATATATCTTATCATTGCTCTAATGGGAAGAACAACATATTATCTCCTTTATTTATCTCCTCTGTATCATCATATGCGTTAATTCTCTGAAGACGAGCATATGAACATCTTGAGTTAGATTTCATTAAATCAGATTGGCTTTTGCTGTCAAATTGATGGAAGTAAGTTATTCATTTTTAACTCGGCTAATTGATTTACAGAGAGGTAGAAGCTCAGCCTATAATCTTTCCCTAGAATCTTGCTTTTATAATAAGCACCAGAAAGTGAGGGAACAGGAGAAATATCTGATTTCTAGCTGTTGGTAGATAAGACAATTGAAAATTCGTATGAAGAACCCTGCAATGTTTGCCATTGAGCCTGACAGAGAAGTGGGACATTCATTTATGTGTCATCCTGTATAATTTCTCCTTGTCCCAGGCATATTCCACATGGATTTGCATTCCAGATCACAGACTGGTAGATAATGAATAAAAGACCGGCAACCTGCAGTGGTATTTTTGTAGTGGGCTGCTCATGAAAAGGAGATAGGGCCAGCTGCCCTGTCCCAGATCCCCATGGCACAGGAGAGGAAGGGAGTACCAGGGAGAACAAAAACAGAGCAAGAACGAGGAAAAAAGCCACAGGGAAAAGGTGACAGTTTCCCAAATAATTATACAGTGAATTTCCCTGCAGGTTATTTGTGAGTGTTGTGACTCAACTAGATGATACAAGTCTTTTAGTAGAAGATTCAGCCAACCACTGTGCTGGCTTTTTGCTTCTAGGGGGCCTCTGCTTGAGCCTTTTGCTCTAGATGGATGATTTTACATGTGCTCAGAGTCACTGGCGTCATTTTCAGTGAGTAGTGTGGCAAGTGATACTAATTAATAAATTAGCACCTGATTATTAAATCAATAAGATGGAAATTGTGAACTTTTTTCTGTTTTTTCTGTTTATGTCATCTATTGTTTCTCCTTTTACAAGAGCTGTGCTGAAGTTGTAACAAAAATCATCTCTTCTCTATCACATAAACTTCTGGAATCAGAAGCTGCTTTTTCTTGACAGGAGAGGCTACTTACATGGTTTAGTGTTTTTTTTCAAGTGGCACAGCAAGCCAAGGGGACAAGCTAATTAAAGCCCTCCTTAGCATAGAAATCCCATGGAAAACAGCGCCCAGTGAGAAGAAATTGTTGAAGCCACCATAGTTGACTGGAAAAACCATACTCAAAAAACTATTCATGATCAAACCACAAATACTGAAAAAAAAAAAAAGTACTAAAATAAAAAAAAACCTACTAAAAAAAAAATACTAAAAAAAAAATTAGTTGACTTTTTGGGAAATGCTTCTATTCCTCCTTCCTTCTCTTCATCCCTTTTCTTCTTCTTCTTGAGGGGAGTTGACCTGGTTAACGCCGTGGGGTGGGAAGGCACTGGAGTGACATCTCACTGGCAGCCGGGGACAACCTTTCCCTCTGCTTTCTCACCCGCAGATGAGGTCGGGGGAGATGGCTGCCAACATCGCACGGGAGCTGGCGGAGCACACCAGGAGCCACCTGTACGCCGGTGACATCGCCTACTCCGTGTCCGCCATGGTCCAGCTCGTCAACCTGCTGGACGTGCAGCTCCGCAACCTGACTCCCGGCGGGAAGGACAGCGCCGCGCGCAGCTTAAACAAGGTGAGAGCCATGGCCTGCTGCTTAGCCCAAAAGCACCTTAACTGCACCTTAACTGGCTTCTGTGCCCACTGTTCAAGAAGAATTATTAGTCCTTTTGTCATTTCTGGAAGCGAGAGAAATTGCTACGTAGCGCTAAAGGTGCTAGGAGTTGCCAGCTGTGGGAGAAAATATGAGCTGTGGACTCTGTAAGAATGCATTTAAAGGTGAAGGTTTCCTTAGTGAGAGGCCCTCACTGAATGTAAACACGGGGGATAGGACTTACCTAGGAATTCTTATGGTGAATTGTGGGGGCCTGGTTGTCAGGACAAAGAGCAGCTGGACCCTGGTGACTATGAGCACATGGTTATATTGGCCACCCTGTTAAAATACGACGCAGAATTTTGTTCTCAGATGCCTAGCAGACTCTGACAGTTCTGGCATTCATGTAAGCATGAACAGAACTTGGTCCCAGGATTATATGGGGAATAAGTGATCCCAGCTACACCTGTATCTTCTTTGGTGTTTATGAAGAGAAACGCTTTTCAGAGAAGTAATTTGGTCTCTTTTCTTGCAAGTTATAATTGTACACTGATGCTGTTTTAAATGCTAAGAGCTTCGGGATTGCTTGAGATTTCAGTCGCATGGGAGCTGAACTTCTGCATCTCATGTGCTTTGCATGTGCTGTGAATTGGGTTATCCTGATGCTTTTAATTAGTGCTGCTTCCAGCCATTTTATAACAATGTAGGTAATAATTATATTAACTGTTACATCAGCATAACATTATTTGTTATAATCATACCACGGTTCTTGAAATGATAGTGATGTCTGACAATATTAGGTAAAGCCAGCAATTAATGTCACCTACTAACGGGTTTCATGGTTGTAGTCTGCTTGCTCTTCTGGATGCATCCCAGCCACACCCGACATTTTGTCAATTCAGCTTTGCAAGCACATACTTTTCATCTTTGTTTTTATCTCACCTTATGATATTTGTTTCAATCACATGAAATGGGGTTGTATCATGGAGTCAGGAATGAGTTACTGAGGGGAGGGGAAGACTGGACAAGGCAGAGCTACTCGGCTCAGCTGTCACTCCTGGAGTCCCCACTGCAGGTTTCTTTCCCCTGCCATCAGCTTTGCACAAGCAACTCATACAAATCAATTGCATTCCACATTAAAATTCTGAACCATGTGAAGTCCTGCAAAACAGTGATGCGAGTCAGTGATCCAAATGACAGGCTCAGTAATTTACTTGCTCTCATTCCCCACTTAATTCTTTAGAAGAGCAACTGTTCTGTGTTCATTTAAGAATGCATGAATTCAACTTGGAAGTAGTATTGGGCAAACAAAAGGCAGTAGAGTTACTGCTCCATTTTCCCCTTCACTGATCAAGAGTATTTAAAAAAAAATAAAAAAGAAAAGAGAAAAAAAAGTAATTTGCAAAGAGTTTTGTTTAGTGCTCTTTAGTCAGAAAGAAGAAATAAAGTAAGCACTAGCCATAGCCATTAAATATTCTTTTAATCATTAAAGGAAATGTGCTGGGGATCTGAAAGTAATCACCTGTGCTGTTTTGTACTGGGGTTTTTTTACAAGCTGATGTACAATGAATTGAAATAAACTGGCATAATCAGAATTTTTAAAAGCCATCGTCTTTCAGAAACCACTTTTCTGTCACTAAAAGCTTTATGCTTTCCACTGGATCAAGCTTAATTAAGGTGATAATTGTTCCATTTCAGACTGGGAAGACCCCCGAGTGGATAGCTCTGTAATTTTCAGCAAGGCTTTCTTTGATCTCCATTTGTTTCTGTAAAGTCTTCGTACTGGCCAGATTTACCCAGAGGAAGATTTCTACGGTTACAAATTGATGAATTAGAAATTGAAATTAGGCATTGCATGATACCTGGGTGTATTTTGTTTATTTCAGAGCCTCAAAACTCTTGAGGACAAATTTGGCTCTCAGCTGTACTAATGGGATTGCACTGCTGTGTGTTGAGAGCACAAGTTGCCCTGAATCTCTGTTGATGTGCAATTTCCAACCAGGCACATCAGCAAAAACAAACCCAGCCAAGCCAGTGCTCTGAGCAGCCTGGTTTTGTGAGCTTTTGTTGCAGTGATGCAGAGCTCACCAATTCCAGCTCACTGCTGCAGACTGCCTGCCAAGCCTCAGGTCTGTCAGGATGGGTCCATACAGGTCCAGGCTCTATCAGGATGCGGTCCTGCACACGTCTTTCTGGGGTTGATCCTGCTTATCTGAAGCTTGGTTGTATTTCCCTGTGGCATCAACACTGGCTGCAGAGCCCATGCTCCTCTTACACAAATAACCAGCAGCCTCATCCTTTTCAGCCTTGTTTGACATGGAAATGTCATGTGTGATCTCCAAGCTGTAAGGTAAACATTATTTCTAGAGTATCTCTACTAGACTTCAGTGTCTTCTACCATGTAACAGCTGCTCTTGCAAAGTTGCCAGTCTGTGCCGGACTTCACTGAAAAAGGACTAACCCACATTTCTGGAGCCAGTCCTTCCAGTTTTCCACTGCTGTCTAACTCATGCTCACTCCTTCAGTTTGGTTGGTTTTCCAGGAGCTGTTTAAGAGAGAAATGAGGGTTTTTTCACAGGCATTTTCTTCTTTTTTTTTTCCCCTTGTTCTGTCACTAACTTGTTTTTTCTATTCCGTCTTTAATCTGCTCTCTTTATGGACTCAGCTTCAGAAAAGGGAGCGCTCTTGCAGGGCCTATGTCCAGGTATTTCTCGTGTTTTTAATACACGTGTCCAGTTGTTTGACTGAATGACTGTGAAGTGGGTCTTGTCTCTGTGAATAATCTGATTATTACCACCTTTGTGGCAGCAAGTTCTAAGGTTAAGGTTACAGGATAATAATGTCATTTTTTATCTCACCGACCTATCCCATTTCTCTCAGACTTGAAAAAAATTTGGGACAAAATCTCAGAACCAAAGAGTAGAAAAAAACCCAAGAGAGATCTGACAAGATTCATCCAGCCATCTGAATGAGCAGAACAGTATGGAGATGTTCAAGTAAAGAATGCAAAACTGCTGCTCACAGAGGTGTCTCCAGACCAACAAGATTTTACTTACAGCATGTTACTCACGTTACTGCCACCTGCATTTCCTTAGTTTTCCTTCTTCCCCTTCTACACTTTCAAATTTAGAAACAATTCAAAATGGCAACAATGGGCATGAGGAAGGAGGTAGGATTGTAATGAAATGCAGAGTGTCTCAGAGAGATGTTGGAAGGAGAGTGCTGCAAACAATGCATGGAGTAATGAATATAACATCCCGTGAAGTTACCCAGGTCTGGCCTGACTTTCACAGGCTTATGTTGTGTTTGATGTGAACAAAATCAAGCTCCAGCATTCTAGAAAGATCACACTCGTGGGCTTTTCAGGAGTGGGACCTCAGGTTATTTTACTAATCCTGTCACCTTGCCTTATAGCATTTGCTCCAGTATTTGTTTGGGGTTTTTTTATATAAATCTGTTTTGTATACTGTAGGTTTAAGAAATGTGAATGTTTTACCTTCTAGTCTCTGTCTTGTGCTTGTGAATGTCGATATTGTTCTTATGGGTGGTTGATCATTATTTATATGTATATGTGTAATGCATAAATGAACTCTGTTTCTGGAGGGGGCTGTCTGTACCTGCATTTTCCTGCAAAATTCCACTTCCTACAGTCAGTGCTGACTTACTTTGTGAACACATATTTAATTTAGCGAATGGGATTAGATGGTCTGGACTTCTAGGGCGTTAGAAATAAAACAGTACCCCTCTGTGCTGGTAGGCTGCCTTCCCTCTGGAAAATGTCACTAGAGAAAGTCACCTTTTCCCTTCCATATACATTAATGATGGGTAAAGATGAGTTAGGAGTTACACATCCCTTGTCTGGGATCCCAGAGAAAGCAGCTAGCAGGCATTTGAAGGAATTTAGGAAAGTTTACACTGTGGTGCTCACTCCCAAGCTAGCTACCTTGTGTACTGCTACCACTGGAAACGTGGTGAAACTGCTTTGACTCTGGGCTGCCCAGTCCTGCTGGGGACACTGGGTGCTACCTGATCCATAGCTGTGCTTTCCACTGGCTGCACAGACATTCTCCACAGAGTCTATGCATGCTCCTGCTCTTCTGTCTTTCTTCAAACAGTAGTGATTGGTGAATTTAATGTACCTTACAGAGAGCTTGGCCTTGATAGAATAAAGCCTGAATACTCTGCAAAAACTTAAGCTTACCCTTAATTTCAAGGACTCCTTTCCTTTCACTTGGAAAGGTTACTTGCGTGTTTAAACATTAATCACACACCTACTTCTTCAGTAGATGAAAACTGATGAAAGCTTATTGCTTGAGCTGTTAAGTATGGATATGGACAAATCTGGTACATATATTGAAGAGGACAGTCCTGTAAAAGAGGGCTTGAAGAATGAATTAGATGACCTAATTGAACCCTTCCAGCTCGGCTTTGTACTGTATGGAGGTAAAGTAATGTGTCTCGACACATTTTCATACAGTATGCTTCCATTTGGAAAATTGTGTGGCTAAAGTCATCAAAAAATCTAGTCAGGGAGAGGTTGTCTATAATAGCAATTAGATGTGGCTGTAGATAGTCCTGTTACAGGCTACTCATCCTTTACCAGGAAGTGAAATGTCTGGGCTAGCTGAGGGAATTAAGCAGGGATTTTTCAACAGATCTTGAGTGGTGGCACCCTGGGCTTGGTAAAGTCAATGGAACATGGGAAGTCACTGGGACATATGGCCTTGATGGCAGAGAAATAGTGTTCAACTTTGCTGACATGGTCTCCTCATGCTGATCCCTTTACTGTGGAGAGCATCCCTGGCTCAATTTGGCTCAGAGGGCTGGAAGTGTATCTTTAATTCTGTGTTCCCTAGACAAAGGGAGGCCCAGTGTGAAGTTAATGCAAGAGATGTTCATAGTGAATATCAAAAGTGCTATTGAGGAAAGGTGTTTTTTTGGAAGAAGGAGGGTGACCTGAGAAGATAATAATTGCTAAAGTCAGCCTTACTGTTTTCTTTGAGCTAACCAGTCTAAGTAGCCATGACAGAGCCCCAGTAGCGATTGGTGTATAAAGTCCTCTTAAGCCCAAAATAAATTATTATAAATAAATATACAAAGTAGATGGAGAAATTTTTTTGCACGTTATTCAAACATAGAACTGGGAATGCATTATCAGATTATCACCTCATCTCTTTGGGTACCTTTAAAACAAACATGGATTTAATTTTTTCACTTTCACAATATTTGTTGAGTTAAAAGCTTAGGGATTTTATTTACTAAGATAGAGGTTACAAATGCTGCTTCTTTCGTTTCAAATGTGGTAAATGATCTTTCTTTGTCTCAAAAATCCAGCAAGAACCAACCCAGCAGGTGGCACAATGAATACATATTAATATAATGACTGGACAGTTGCTGGGAAGAATTTTCAGTCATGGTGATAATTAAGAGACTGCTAAGTGGGTTTTAATTTGTGATACTAATTAATAGTCAGCTGAGACTGAGCTGACCAAGGTGTATATAAAGGTGACAGAGTGGTCTCAGCAAGGTGCTCCGTTAGAAAAGAGGGTGGCCTTTTAGAGAGCAGAGATCTACATCTCCTATGCCAACTTTCTGAAGTTCTTGCACTCCGTTTTGGGAAAGGGATGGGAAAGTCATCATGTGGGAGAATGAGTCACAATGGGTGACACATTTGATTAGCATAGCTTGTTTTGGTGGCTGGTCTCTGATGTAAGTATGGTATGAATTTTCTTTAATTTTTTCAGAATTTATATTTGTTCATTTTCCCAAAGTTGCTGTCCTTAAACTGAAGCACTGGAGATGTAGAAAACAGAGATTTTCTACACAGTCACCAAAACTTGCCTTTGGGGACTGTTTAACTGGTTTGGTCACAGATTTCTTCCATGCCCCTCAGCAAGTGTCATGTGCTTGATATTTCTCAGCTCCTCAACTTAAAATGCCATGGATGCAATTCTCCTGTCCTCTAGGAATGGAGGTGGGGTAGTAAAGGGAAAAAATAAAGGCTAAGTACTCACATAATGTAGTAAGTGAGGCTGTATTAAAACATAAAACTTAAACATGGGGAAAAAATTAGAGAATTTTGCTGATTTAGTAGCTGGAAACACTAGGTTTGATTAAAGGTTCATACCACACCCATGCTTGCAGTCTTTTTATCATGTACATGCATCTGACTGCAAAGTCTGAGCTCACCTTCTTGCTTCATGTGGATTTGTGGGCAGCAGCTCTGGGGCATCAGGAAGCCAATGAATTTCCCTGCAGCGCCAAACCAGAAGCCTCTTCCTGTGTGAAATTGCATGCTGCATTTGGGATGAGGATCTTGGAAAACTAAAATTTCACAGGGTTCCCATTCTTTTGGTTAATTTTATAACGTCAGTCTGAGTGGTATTAAAGCCGGAGGCTGGTGAATATGACAGATAGTGTGAATGGCAGCTTTGTGGGAAGGGTAGAGGGAGGCAGCAGAGGGTTGCTTTTGCAGCATCTTCCTCGTCTAATGGAGTGTGCTGCTCTTGATTCCTGCCATCCTCTGAGCTGCCCTGTAAATCAGCTTGCACTGTTTTGAAATTCTGCACTGGTCTGGACAGCATATGGCAAAGATTATGGAAGTGCCACCTGCTCCTTGGTAATTACAAGAGTTTCTGGGTGCAGGTGTCATCAGAGCCATGCATAAAGCTGGTGCTGAGATGATGGCAGGCTCCTGGTAGCAGACAGGGGGTTGCAGAGTTGTCCTTCTGGTTCTGCTGGAAGTTTTCTGAACAATTCTTGTTTGAAACAGAGGCTGTTTGAATTGCTGCTCTAAGCAAAAAATGAAAGGCTTTCCTCAGAGGATTCAAGGCATTAAACCTGAGCAGAAGAGACTTTTTTTTTTTTTTCTTTGCTAACCTAGTAGTTCTCATCAGATAAAAGGTGCATCTGGGACTTAGCCAGTACTATTTAAAGTGGATTAATTCTGTTTGTCCTACTTCTCTCTTGCTTGCATGATTGGTCCCAACTTCCATGAAGACTAAACGAAATAAACTTGCAGCTCTAAGAAGGAGCACAAATTGAATTATGCCGTGTTTGCTTGTGTTATTGTTGCCCCTCTGACAAGAAAGACTCTAACCTCCATTTATATAAAAAAAGAGGCAAATTAATGAAGGTTTTCAAGTTCCTTGTTTGGTCACTTAATTGGCTGTATGACAAAGAGCTCTGCAGTGTGTGTCAAACAACTCTGAGAGTTCTCTGATGATTTGTGCATTGCTTGACTCCTGATGCTATTCTGCACAGCCTGTCAGGCGAGGTATCGTTGTTAAAGTGGCTGGAATAAATTGGCTAGCAGTGAGCATACAATGTTGTATATTAACTGTAGCTACAGGGAGTACTTTTAGCTTCTTTTTCAAGACATCGAGATGTTTGCCCATCAGTATCAAAGTGCCTAAAACTTTCATTTAATATAATTAAAAGGACATCTGAAAGAAGTGTGACTCGCAGTGAGGTTCTGTGGTTTGGTAGTCCTTTGTTAAAACTCTGTGAACTTAATATACTTCACAGCTTGAGAAACCTGCACTTGATTTGTGTCAGCAAGAGTGAAACTAGAAATCCTCACCCTGCACGTTTCTACTGCAGTGAGCCCGTTGTTAGGGGAGAGGAGGATCAAAGCAGCAGCCTTGGGTTTGTAATCAGACTCCAAAATTCATCGCATAAATGTTAAAAAGGAAGGTGACCCCATGTTCATGCACCTACAATTCAGCTACACCTATGGTTAGGTTCTCACATGGCACAACTGAGAAAAAAAAATAAATCTAGTGTTTTCTATGTTGCTCTGTGTACTCTCTGCTTGAGTCTGAGTCAGTCCTGGTATCTGGTGTCACTGGTAAGAAGTCTGAATATAAATTGCCATAGGGGGCAGCGGGAGATGTCCTTTTGATTTGAACCGCTGGAGGAAAGGATGAGTCTCAGACTCCCCAGGACTTTCCTTGAAGGCTGTGGATATTCTGTCAAAGAGGCATTTCTGATGTGTGGCCCATTTTCCTTTCTTGCTACAGCCTTGCTCACTTGCCCAGTGTAATTACTCTAGCAGTTGTTTGTATGGTTTCAAATCCCAAACAGTAGGGCAGCAAATACGGATGATTCATAAATGCAGTTCTCAGCTTATTCTGTGGGGAAGATCTCATTAGATGAAATAGATCGTATGTTATTTCCTTCTTCCCAATCAATTCCTTTCATTTCAGTCCTACAGATGCCTTCTGACCTTAAAATATTCTTCCTCATATAGTAAGTAAAGCAAAACCATAACCTGTAATTTGTAACCTTGTTCTGTTTCTCATATTGCCTATTATTTTTTGCATGCTCCCATTAGGAGATTATTGGTAGTTCAAGGCCAAGATTGCAAACCTTGCATACCTAGTAAAAGACCATTAATTCCATAGTTAAGCATTTTGTAGATGGCCTAATTTTAATAAAGGTCAGTGCCTTTCTTCTCACTACAGTGAGTTCTCAGCACTGCTGGAATTCAGGCCATTTCTGAGACACTACAGTTCCTGTGACAACAGCATAAACATTTGCTGTATAGTTGAAGAGAGAGGGTTGCATGCTCCCTCTTGGGAGCCTTTGCTCTCAATCTGGGGAGCAATTTTAGAAATTCCTTTGCATGATCATGGGAAGTTCTCTTCTTGCCTTTGCTGTGAGTAGAGGGCTTTGTCTCAGTTCACCAAAACTGATACCATCTGTTGCCAATCACCACTCTGGTACCAGATGTAGGCTAGTGCTTCTGGCTTAGTTTTGAAGGCTGAAGCAATGATTAGCAGTAGATATTCTAATTATTTATTTATTTTCAAGCACTCCCTGTGGCTCAGCTCCTTTCAGTCTAAATATGTTTGTCCATTCCATTGAATGCTACAACAGTTTTGTGATGACCGTGTTGCTTTTTAAAAAACGTTAGGCAATGGCTGGGCTTCCCTGTAAGAAATTGTCTCCGTTGTGCTTACTGATGCTTTGACCAGGGACAAATTTTGATTTTGAATCAAAAGAATAAATGGCAAGGCAAAAAATCATCCAAGAGTGAAGAGCCTTGTCAGACAGATTTGAGGGCACTTCTCAGCTAAGAAGTAGGATTTAATGCCATCATGTAGCCAAATGATATTTTCCTTGTTTAGGAAGCTGAAGAAATGGCATGTGCATCTCTCTTTGTCCTGAAGTCCCACACAGCAGATGAGTGCAATCATTTGATTGATGACCCCTGTGTCATGGGATTGAGGTGCTGCTCATCTGCCATTCTAAAAAGACATGTCATTTCCTGAGCTGGTCCCTTTCAATGCAATAACCTTTCCAGAAGCATTTATGTGCCCACATCCATACTTTCATGCTGGCCCTCTCCTCCAAAGGGCCCATTCTGACTGTACCAGGTACATTCAGAGTTAATGGGAGTTTCTCTTGTACTGGTGCTTTTTCTGGCCAGAGGCAAGAATCAAACAACTTCTAGCAGAACTTGCCAGCAGAACTTGTCGTCAATGGCATTGATTGTGCCTTTAACTCAATTAGTTAGGAGGCTTGCAAATATTGATAGCCTGAGGAAAGGGTTTGTTTTAGCACTGGGTGTTTAATATGAATACAGAGCAAAACCAGCTATTCTTGAGCAAGGAGACAAGTAAGCTTTTTTCAAGTACCTCTGTTTTCCAGTTGGAAAAGGGGAAAAAAGAGCATAACATTGTGATCATTGTACCATATCAACATGTCAGTGCATCTGCTCTCTTACGGGCTTTTCATTTGCACTGTGAAATGTGGACCTGAAAGGGATATTGTGCTTTTTTTCTCTGTTGATTTGCCATAAAACCTCAAGCTGTTACATAAAGTGGGCTAGTTACGTGTTTGCATTTTTCAAATAATGACAAGGCATTTGTTTTGGAGTAGTATGGGGAGACCTCAGGCAGGACCAGAAGCTCAGGCCATAAGCACAGCCTGAGGCTGTGCCTTTGTAATTGCACTCTGCAGGCTGTCCTCAGAAAGAGTGAGCAAACCTCTTTGGATGAGTCTGTGCTGGCAAACACCTTTGGCACAGGGGTACCAAAACACTGCTTTCTACGTGCACCATGATTTTAGCCAACCTGTGCAAAGCTTCGTGGCTGTAGCTCCTTGTATCCTAATTTTTGAAAGTGCACTGCATGAGAGTCCTGTGAGATCAAGGAAGTGTTAGCAGTATGAGACAGGGCTTTAGAAGTTATAAAATTCAGATGTTTTAATTAGAGATGCCATTGCAGAAGTGGTACTTGATTGCCCTGTGTCACTGTCCTCACCCTCCCAAAGCTGCTATAGGAGGTAAGTCCTTGATGTAAGTTTCATGCTAAATAAAGTGTACAGTGTGTTCAGTCTCTTCCTGAGATGCTCCTTTGTAAGGAAAGACAAACTGCATATTTGAAAATTACTCAACTGAAGGATTCAACCAATATTCCCTGTAGGACCTGCTATAAGGCAGTATTTTCTCCAGCTGTAGGTCTGTTGAGATTTTTGATCTTCCATCAGCTGCTCAGCAAGGGGCCAAAATGAACAATAAAGGTTTAAAGAGGTCCTCAGTTTAGGAGATCTGCTGTTTTTCTAAGGTTAGGGTTGCTGTCCGTAAGCACCATAGCACTCTGTTGTCTGGTGCCAGATTTGGCAATGAGCTGGGTACCTGTAACATCTCCTGGTGATTTTCAGTGTTGAGACTCAGTTAAAGAGAGATTATGCATTGCAAAAACTATTTCTATCAAAGAGTGGTGTCTTGGATGTTTGTATAGTGAGAGAAAAATAAATAGGTATCACATATGGTGATGTGGTATCACTGTATATATACAAAGTTCAAACCTCCTAGGTTTGAAACTCTGTGCCACATAGCTAGGTACTCTGAACCGACATTTCTAGAGGGGGAGAAGAGAAAAATAAATTAACAAGCAAAATTCAGTTTAATGAAATGTAGCAGCTGCCACAAAGGAAATCAATGGGATATGTACAACTGGCCTTTTAGTAATGCATAATTACTGTAAGGCTTCTAATTAGTTTCCTTTTTACAATGCATCTTTTAATACCAATTTGTAAGTGTCTAAGAACAAGGGTTTACATTTTGTTTGCTTTTTGTAACCTCAGGATAGAACCAAGAAACCATGAGCACATGCCCTTATTTGGGAGAACCCTCCCTCTGCAATTTATTAACATTTATTTGCATTGGACATACAATCTGTGGTTCTATACAACCACATAATGAAAGGCATCACCATCATGGGATTTGTCTTTTGTGCTCGGCAGGGTCTTGCTCTTCTCTCGATGTCCAATTGTAGTCACTGCTGGGGACATGAAAGGTCCACTGTGTCTAATATTCTGTGACCTCCAGAATGGTTGCTCTTTACAGGCTGGTAATTAGAGGGTTTGGCTTTGCATGTATAGATAGATACCCTGATATCACAGAGAGCATAAAGCTGTGCTATGTGTCTCAGCACAGAAAAATTGGAAGTCTGCCTTCTTGGCTCCCTTCTGTCATGCCCTTCTTCCTTCATTTGATCTTAGCCTACAAACAAGCAAGCTCTGCTTTATGAAAGCTTTCTCTTGATCTAATTTGAGTTACTTTTGTCCTTCTCCTGGTGCATGTGTGCTTGTGCTGTCTAGTCATTAAGTCCAAGTAACCACAGCATTGGTTTGGTGCTGTGCTGTGCATGGTGTTGAGGTATGCTTCGGCTCCAAGCCCCACATTTTTATTTTGCAAGAAGCTCACCTGAGCTGCATTTGGAAGAAGGATCAGGCAGAGGAAGAAAAGAAGACGACAGAGGAGGTAGTTCTTTAGCTTTGGAAGCAAGGACAGGGTCTTCAAGTGAGGTCATGCAGCATTCTTTAATAGATGTTCAGTTCTTTGTGGATAGATACAGTCTCATGTGATTTGGGGCAAAATGGGGATAATCCTTGGGGTAGTTGCTTCTATTTCTAGTGGAGAGAGAAACTAGAGAGTATCTGGGCTCCCTACTTGGCTGCATGTTAAAGGCTAGAAGTGGGGTGGGATGAAACTATGTCAGAACTTTCCTATCTCCCTCTCAAAGTCCCCACCTTTATCCCCAGGGATCTCAGATAAAACCTATCAAGCCATCAGCTCCCAAGCACACCTGTCCCATGCCTTCTGCATTTTGAAGGTTCTCTCTCAGGGCTAACCCTCCTCCAGCTGGTCACTGAGAGGCTTTCTTGGAGGTTTGGCACAGCTGTTTCTTCTATGCTCGAGCTTCATCAAACCACAAAGTCGTTGGACCAGCTGCCAAACTCACGTAAATCACAAAGGCTCAGCTTAAATGTAAAGACACAGGTCTATCCTTGTCATGTGTGCCTGCTTTCCCACAACTCCCACTCCCCTGCCCAACTTTTCCCAGTTGGCATCTCTGTCTCACAAGGCACTGTTGCTATAACAGCTGTTTTGTTTCATTTAAACACCTACCTCAGCTCCTGTCCAAAATGCAAACATTTCATTAGCACCTCATCTCCTTGGCTTCAGCCCACAGCACTCGGCCATAATGAAGTGCTGCACTCAGAAATATAACGTGGGGAACACTTGATTAATGCACTGAGACAGGTGAGGGGAATGACCCTCTGGGAAAAGCTAGGGACTAAATTAATCTCGGATGTAATGCCAACAAAGACAGTCTACCAGCTTTGTTCAGATACGTGATAAGGACGTGACCCAAAGTCCTTGGAAATCTTCCTGGAGCCTTTGTGTTTGACCCCAGGCTCAAAGTAATGTGAAGTGGCTGGTTTCAGGTAGTCACTTCAAGAGAATGGATGCTCAGCACTGGGTGGGGACTATACATGGTGCAGGAAGCAGTATGTTAGGCTCAATTGGTTTTCTCTCTCAAACTTGCAAGCACACATATGTGCACATTTAAAACAAAAGAAAGAATGGATCAGATAAAATATTTTTTCTGGGTGAAAGTCTTTGCAGCAGATGTTTCACTGTAACACAAATATTTCAGCATCTGTTTCATATTCTGATGAACAGACATTACCTTTCTGTCCTGAGCCAGGAGCTGGGTCTGCTGCAAAGACATATTCCACCATTCAGATATTGATAAAAGTATGGAGGATGTTGTTTTAGCAGAGAATTTAAGAATTGGTTGGAGCTGAGGTAAATGGAGGTAAGGCACATTGTGTGATAACATTGAAAGAGGATAAAAATCCTCATTTTCTTCTTTCCACGCATAAAACGTCTTTACAACAAAACACCATGTTGTGTAGAAGCTGCACCACAAAATAATCATGCTTTTTGGTCACTGGAAAAGAATACCACCTATCTTTTTGCCTGTGAAGAGATAAACTCCCAAAGTATACTACAGAATTTTATTAAGAATGGCAGAGATCGGGCTTCCAAATTCTAAAATGCAGAAGAATATCAGATTTAAATGCTATTTTTCCATTTCTGCTTGACTACTAATTATAACCAGCAGCAAATGTGTTAAGATAATTTTTAGACTATTCAGGAAAATCAGTTTAATAATCAGTTTAAAAAATTGATTTATGGTTATCAAGTTCCACTTAAAACCAAATGAGTGAGGCATTCTGTTTATGGTATAGGAGAGGCTTGGCGTAAGAACAAACGAGTTAATTGACCATGAATAAATGTAACTGTGAAAGTAAGAGCTTTGTGCTGTCAGAGGAGCCCAATTATGTTGCAGTCTCCCAACAGGAAATATGATGGTGTGAGAAACCTTGCAAACTCAAGGAAGGTATCTTTGCTGGGATTAAAAGCACCAGCAGTGGCAGTTCTAGCTGTCTTTGCTTCTTCTCAAACCTTGCTGTAATTTATATATTTGTTAAGGTCACGTGGATATAGCAATAAAGTCTGGTTTGATGTGATCGCATCCTCCCATTGCTCATTGGCAGCTGACCATGACTGGTGAGTGAGTCAGGATGCTCTGTGCTCTCTGTGCCGCCTGTTGCCATTGTAGCACTCCTCCTGAGGGCTCTGCTGGAGAATGGGCTGTGCCACAGCTCCTCTCCACCCATGGGTTTAGCAACAGTATCAGGAGTAAATACTGAAGTACTCCCTCGACAGTGAGCCCATGGGGCGCACTTCAGGCTTGGAAAATGTTGATATCCCCTGGGACTGTCATCAGCTCACAGAGCAGAGGTGTGGGTTTGATGCTTGTGTGCTCAGCATAAAGGAAATTATTATGAACAGCAATTTCATCTTGAAGGGGAGGTTGTTTCTGCAGGCAGCATTAGCTGGCAGTGGAGGTGTTTCTCTGTGACTAGACCTGGTGACTAGACCCTAACCAGCTGAAGAAAGCATGATCAAAGTAGCTTATTTTTTATCCTTTTCCTCTGCACAATCAGTTCTATCAACTGGTACAGCTGGTCTCATTAAAAAATCTTAGCTGAAAAGCGGTTGAGTCAGCTCTGGTTAGTTACGAAGCGGAGAGTTTAGGTTGAAAAAAGCCTTCAGTTTGGGCAAATTCTACTGCAGTAATTTTGCAGTCATGAGACCAGTACAGTTTCGTGTGGTCCTGTGTGTGCATCCAGATTAACCTGTGGGAAGTTATCCATGGGAGAGCTCTTTGTGCGTGGCAGCCCAGGGCAGAAGGTGCACTGTAGGAGGGACTTTCCGCAGGGCTGACTCCTTCCTCAGTGCAGTGATTTGAAATGTAGTGTCTTATCTAAATCTCTGTGGGCACCTGCTGCTGCTCTGGATGAAGTGGTGTAACTCAGCTATCTGTGTCTTCATGGCTGCCTGCCAGAGGGTTATGTGGTGGGAAATGTTTTAGGAAGCGTAGCCTTTGCAGATACAAATACCTTCCTCGAGTGCCCCAGCCCTACTCTTGAGCTCTGGTGCTGCAGATGGGTTTTTCCTGCATGTTTCCTTAACCATCATCTTCCTCCTACCCCTCCTTCCCCACTTGCCCTAATTCCTTCTTTTTCCAAGCCCAGAGCTGATGATTATGGAAGCAGAAAAGCACTATTCCCAGCCTGCGTTTATAATAAAATCAGTATTTCCTCCCTGTCCCATCTGATGGTATAAAAGTTGTCCTGCTCCATTGTAGGCTGCCCTAATGGGTGGGGGAAGGAGATGCTGTCATCCCCCTGTAAACTGGTGTGTTTGGAGGATGGGACTAGGCATATGTCAGAGGTCTCTGATGCTTTAGGCTTGCTGGAGCCTTTTCTCACTCCATCCCTCTGCCTTGCAGGCCATGGTGGAGACGGTGAACAACCTCCTGCAACCTCAGGCTCTGAACGCATGGAGGGACCTGAACGCGAGCGAGCAGCAGCGCGCGGCCACCAAGTTGCTGGACACGGTGGAGGACAGTGCCTTCGTGCTGGCTGACAACCTGCTGAAGACAGACATCGTCCGGGAGAACACTGACAACATCCGTAAGGGGCAAATCCCACAAGTACCGAGAGCAACCAGTGGAAGAGTAAAGGCTGTGAAGCCCAGCTTTGGTCTTGATCCCTAGATTAATTGGAGAGTGATTTGCTAGATATGTCTTGGGCCTTTGTCTGAAGGACTTCAAAGTCTTTCCAAAAGAGCCTAAAGGAATAAGGCAACTCTCTGCCCTTGAAATCCCATGGAAAATGAGCTCCTGACCGGCCTTTATTACTCCCAGCTTTGAGGGTATAATCTGTGCTAGAGCAATGAGAGCGCTGCTTCACAGGGGGATTGTTCATCGTAAAGCAGTTGTGTTTCATTTCATACAAATTTGTGTCTTTATTCAGCTGATTGTTGATTTTAATTAAAAAACAAGCATGATGGAAAGCACCAGCACTCCCACTGTGCATATGTAAAATGAGAACAACTCTTCTTTCTATTTCCATGAATAGAAGATCCTGAGAACTGATAACATTTACAGAAAGTACCAATCGCCAGTGGCAAAGAACTAGTATTCTCAGATTTTCATTTTAACCGTTGTCCTTAATATCCTGAGGTTCATGTTTACAAGAACTGGTTGTCTTTTGTCTTCCACAGAGAGCAGAATTTATTTGCACTTTTTTTTTTTTTTAATTAAATTTAAAGCTTCTTCAGGGCAAAGATTTAAAAAGAAATAGGAGCCCAAACACATTCTAGCATACAGCACTGTAAGTTGATTCCCCTCCTCTGAGCTGGTCTGGAGCACCATTTTGTAGCTTTGAAATACTGTGTTGAAGATTATTTCAGCAGAGATTTTTTTACTTAGTGTCTGTCTCTCTTGCACACAGAGCTGGAAGTTGCGAGACTAAGCACAGATGGGAATCTGGAAGATCTGAAGTTTCCCCAGAACATGGGCCATGGGAGCGCCATTCAGCTGTCAGCAAATACCTTGAAGCAGAATGGTCGAAATGGTAGGTCTGGCACCTCAGGCCACAGCATCCTCATGAGGCACTCATGCCTTAGGCACTGTTTTGTGTTTAACCATTAGAAGTAAAGTAGGAATTGCTATGTTAATATTTAAATTAACGGGTAGCGTCATTTGCTCATACCCTTGACTGCAAGCTATGTTGGCTGACTGGGAATGTATTATATTGCTAAGTGATTCACAGCCTTCAAAAGTATTTTGTGATGGTAAAAATGCATCAGATCCTTAAATTATGGGGCTTCTGGGGCCCAGTGCTGAATCCAGAGAAGTGCTTTTAACTTTTGATGTCTGCACTAGGAGGCTTCAGATGGGATAAGAGGCTCATTTGAGTAAACTGCTTCACAGCAGGGCACCGTATAAACATCTGAAAAAGTCAAGGGAGAAAACAATAGTAGCAAATATTAATAATGAGCCAACATGGCAGAAAAGGCTGATTAACTGTTAGGAGTCTAAATCTTTAGTGCCTTTCTGTATCTTATGAACCTCCTGATACAGCATAAATTTTAGATGATGTTGTATGTGATTTGTCTTCATCCTGCTAAGCCATTTATTTCCAGATCAGGAGTTTGAGCGGACACATTTGTTGACCTCTACAGCCTCACTGTAGACCAACTTTAAACTCAGGCTTCTACTGGTGGGCCCAACATGTTCCTATTTCTGAGTTCCTTTAAAATTTGATCTGTGTGCAGGGGACCACATTCATATATGGGCTTTGGTCACTGCAGACAAAACACAGGATCATAGAATGGCTTGGGTTGGAAGAGACTTTTAAGATCATCCGGTTCCAACCTGCTTGCCATGAGAAGGGACACATTCCACTAGATTAAGTTGCTCAAGCCCTATCCAACCTGGCCTTCCTTGAACACTTCCAGGGATGGGGTATCCCCAGCTTCTCTGGGCAGCCCATGCCAGTGCTCCACCCTCCTCTGCGTAAAGAATACAGAACATGGAGTGATAGGGCAGCATTACAACCAGACCAGATGTGTTAAAATTTCCAAAAATTTTAGACTTTTGGTCCAGTGGTTCAGAAAGAAAGTCTTGCTATCGGCTTGGTTGCACATAGGATTTGAGGAGAAGTATTTCTTTTAGAGACAGTTTAAAACTCAAGATGTGTAGCAAAACTCCAACAGGGTAAGACTTTTACTCTATCTGTTGGCAGCAATGAAAGGGAAGTTTCATTTTTCTAAACACAGTATCACTGGAGTTCTGTTCAAAGCAAAGCCCCATCAATTTGCACCAGCTTGACGCATGCCCAGAGGTCACCAAAGAGCTACAAATAAAACTATCATAAAAGGATTTAGGTTGGGAGGAACCTTTGGAGTCATCAGTGCCTCACCTTCTTCAGATGCTGTGGTGATTCATATAGAAACAATAACGTATCTCTCCACAACTAATACATATAAAGGCGAACTAATCACATTCCATTCTTACTTATAGGCTGTGAAATAATGTGCAAAACAGAAGGCAAGCTGGATGGTTTCAGTTAAAAACAGTTGTCTGGTAGACTTGGTTTTCTGCAGGCTCTCTAATGGTGTTTTTCTGATTATCTGATTGGCAAATTAAGAGAACAAATATATTTTTAAATTAAATTTCTGAAATTTTGTTTTACCTGCCATGTGAGATTGGAATTGTGTTGGAAAGGTTTTGATTTCTTCTCCCAGATTTGTCCCTACACTTTTCTGAGATAGTCTTAATTTATTACCAGACTAAATTATAGTTTTATACTGCATCTGTGCAACATGTCAGCTTGAAACATGTTTCCCAGGTATATCCAGGAGAATAAAGTGATGTCAGGTGGGAAATGGACCACCTGGCCTCTTTTTTTCTGAAGCCAGTTACAGCTACTGATGCCAAAAATAAGCCCACCTTCCCAGTCTGTCTTCTGCTCAGCTTTTTGCTTATAAAAGTTTCTTTTGGAAGAAGCAGCTCTCCCCTTCTTATCCAAGGACTGCTTGTTGCACCTCTTGGTGCTGCTCACTGTAATTGGCAAGAGGTGGGTTTTCATATGCCAGGTCCTGGTCCTTTCACATTTTCTCAGAGCAGTTTTGAAGTTGGTTAAGAGAAAAGATTTGAAATCTAAAAAGCAAAAAGCCACCCCAGTGGTTCAACCCAGCTATCTAACCTCTTACCTCTCCTCTAGGTGAGATCAGGGTGGCTTTTGTGCTGTACAACAATCTGGGCACCTATCTCTCCACGGAGAATGCCAGCATGAAGCTGGGAACAGAGGCGATGTCGACCAATCACTCCGTCATTGTCAACTCCCCTGTCATCACGGCAGCAATAAATAAAGAGTTCAGCAATAAGGTTTACCTGGCTGATCCTGTGGTGTTTACTGTCAAGCACATCAAGGTGTGTGAGCTCAAAAAGCACTTCTTCTTTTTTTCAGTTTCTGAAATGAAATGATGTAAAAGTTGGCTGCTTCGAGGCCCCCAGCAGTCCTTGATTAGATTTTGAATTATACTTTTGTTCCTTTGCACTTTGTGTTATTTATGGAGAAGGTCTCTTTTACACTGCATTAATAGAAGTAAAGAAAGTATCTCCTTTGAGCTGATGCCTATTGCTCGGCTGCTGACACGCATCATTCTGTAATTAACAACTACCAATAAATTGGAATAGATCATAATATTACTTTATCATGGTGGCAGGGGATGTTAGAAGAAAGTGGAATTACAGTGAAAGAGGACAGCTAGTCTTCCTGTTAGCCAAGCTCAGTAGTTGCAAAAGTTGATTGCTTAAAGCAATTAATTTCTCTGCTCTGCAATGCAAATGAAGCAGTCTGGTTTTGAAGAGCTGGATTTAGTCAATGTCTGAAATTAATCAAGAACAAAGAACTAAGTTTGCATTAGCAAAGAGTGCAGCAACAATCTAACTTTCTCTGGTATTGGCAAGTAATACTTGACGTATAAACCACTGCTGATTATTTATCTAAAATTAAAGGGTGAGAGTTGCAGAGAGCTTCAGTGGTGCCTTTCGAAATCCCTGAGAGCCTATCATTGTTACTCCATTTATTAATTTCTTCCCTGCAGCAGTCAGAAGAAAATTTTAACCCAAACTGTTCATTCTGGAGCTACACGAAGCGTACGATGACAGGCTATTGGTCCACCCAGGGCTGCCGCCTCCTGACAACTAACAAGACACACACCACGTGCTCCTGCAACCACCTCACCAACTTTGCAGTCCTGATGGCACATGTGGAAGTTAAGGTAGGCATTCCAGATTCCCAGGCTGCCAATGCACACTGGGCAGGAAGTGTGGTCAATGTGTGGCACCATTTTGTTACCATTAATGGAGCTAGGCAGGGAAGTTGCTGTGTGACACTAACTCTGCAAGTAGAAACCATCTGGTATAAGTCTTCTTTCTGCTCTATGGTGAAACATAAAATAGTCACAACCAATGCAAAACCTGTCTTAGGCTCTTAGCATAGGCAGTTCTGAGGTGGGGATGGTGAGTGAGCAGGATTAGCTGTTGCCATATCCTTTGCTAAGTGGTGCAGAGCATCTCCTGGCTGGGTTCTTTCTCACAGGGTCCTCCCTGTGCCACCAGGGAGCTGTGAGGTGGAAGGACAGAAGTGTGCAGTCTGCCTTGTGGGGTGCAGGTTGGGTGTCCTGCTAGCAGCAGCTGCAGATACACTACCACAGGTGTTTGTGTGAGGTGCATGTGTGGAGCCAACTGTTCTCCTCATTCCAGCTATGGAGAAAAATACTATGTGTGCATCTCACTGTGTGACAGAGAGATGCAGAGTATGACACATGAGAGGGAAGCTTCTGATACCATCCTGTATAGACTGGCACCTACCTGAGGCCAGTACACAACCAGCTGGTTCCCTTGCCTGCATTTATTTCCGTGATGTAAGTCTGGCTTTCCACATTACTAACCCCACTGGAGCTGAAGAAGTTAATCCTGAAGGGAGATGTTCCTCATGGTAGCAGTGGTTTTGGGAGTGAAGCACACATTTGGGATTTTACTCAATAGCAGGTTGAGATGGTCCTCCATTTCCTGAGCTGCCTCAGTTGTCTTTGGTTGAGAACAGTCTAAACTGCCGGAGAAAGAAGAAAAGGCCCTGATGCCCAAAAGATTTTGGCCTAGTCATTTTCTGCATTGTGCTGTCTCTGTTTCATGTGCCTGGCACAGCAGCAAAATCCACAGTTCTGAGCTAGGTATAGAACTGGCATCTTCCATGCAGGCAGAACTTTTCAGAATCACTTCCATGACAAGCATAACCACAAAAGCTATTATGGTTTTAAAACTACTTTTTCTCATGTAGTCTTCCAGTGTCACTGCTTTGTGTATTTTTGTTTCACTTAATAATCTGAAGAGGAATGTAAAGAGCTGAAATAAAATATATATTAAATAAGTATCATGCATGACAAGACAAAAGATCTGCAAAAAAATAAATGGTCGCCTAGGAGCACATTTTCCCACAACAGCTGGGTCCACCTGAGAGGGGCAAGATATATATGTTGCTCCTGCGAGTTGCAGTAATCACTTTATTCTGCAGGAGTCAGTCCTAGTTTAGGAAACATGCCATTAAATGTTTGTGGCATTGTCCTGGGAGATGCCTGAAGAAAAGGCCTATTCAAAGCACATATTTACAGGTTAATGGCATTCTGCAGTCCAGGTCTGGTTTTGCCAGTTGCCTACAACTGCTTGAATTTTCATAAGAAATTTGTGTTTGTTTCATTATCACCCACCTGGAATTAAGAGATATGCCTGAGTCATTGAAGTCAGAGGAGGCAGCTGGGAAATGCAGATAGTGATCCACTCCACTGGTGTGAATGGGGGTGATCCCTACTGCGTGGTGCAGATACAGCTCAGCAGGCCTCTTCTCAAAGTGCAAACGGGTCAGCCTTGCCTGCACTTTCCATCCAAACCTCGTGAGACAAGTAGACCTGCTGTTATCTCAGCTTGCAGGAAAGGTATGTAGGACCCTTCCCTGCCCATGTTCATCCAGCAGGTTGGAAAGAGCCGCAGCTGGGAGCTTCCCAAGTGCCAAGCCAGTGTGCTATTAGCTAGTGGCTGTTTCTGGGTGTTAACAAGTGCCCTCAAGACTTTCAGGTCATGTTTTATCATTTGGCTGCAGCCAAAGTACCATGGCTGTAAGAGCCAAATTGGATCCACTTTGTTGACTCTGATACAACTGGACGGTTTCCTGGCATGTCCACTTCAGTGATCATCCTGGCCTGAGGGCAAAGGCAGGGCAGGGTTCCCTCCCACATAACATAGACACATATTTCAGATATAAATATGCAAATGTTTGCAACTTGTCCTGCCAGCTGCTTGTTACCTTGCTCTTCCTGGTGGTGCTCTCTCACTCCATGGTGGAGCTGACCATGTGGCTCTTGGCATAGAAGGAATATGACATTCCTTATGCTATTGTAATGAGTTGATTTTAAAGACTTGGCAGCACAATACCTGCTGCTTTGGAAAAGGGGAGGTTTAGAAACAAATGGGGGTTTTTGTCATTCATTGACTCATGCTCACTGCTTATGGATATGCTTTTGAATAATTTTCTTGTCTTGTGGCTGGTTCAAAAAGGCATTCCTCTGTCATTCCATGACCTGTTAGTGTTCTTGGAAGTGCAGTGATCCCTGGGGAGATGATGTTGTGTGCTTCTGCAAAACTTCTTAGACCATTGTTCTGGCAATGATCAGGATGTCTAGAAAGTAATGTTGCACACACAATAATTAACAATATTCTGGGAGCTCTGCAACAGAATCAGTTTTCTTCTGTGATTGAGATTTGTAGTTTCCTGACGTCAGTTGTTTGAATTTTTGGATCCATGGGGAACAACCTTTGGTGTAAGGAGAATCCACAGCACCCTGCATAATAAGACTGAAAACTGGACAACATGGGGAGCAGACATTATAGTCCTGCTCCTTAATCAAAAACCAGCAGCAATTTGACAAATGTCACATCTGCTCATGAATGATCTTCCTGCCTGGTAACATGGCACAAGAGCATGTTCTCCAGAGGGGATCTCGGTGGCTGCTCTGTGAGTTCCAGGCTACAGTTTAATTATTAGCAGAGTGTGCATGGCAAGGTAGAGCTGGAAGGTAGTACCACTGAGGAGAGGTGATTGATGGCCATCTGGCTCTCCAGCATGAAAAAGCAATATATCTTTGTCCAAAGGGACAGAAAATGCCACCAGCTGACCATGGCAGCAGGGATTTATTGGTGTGCTTGAAGAGTAGAAGTTGCTGGGATCAGTTCTGGTCTGACTAGGACAGTACCTGATTAAGAGGAGAATTTAATTTGAAGATGCTTTCTGCCTGTTAAAATAAGTTGGGTTCAGAGTTTCTTACTCACCCACTGGGGTAAAATAACATTGTCCAAGACCAAGAGTTGGCTGTGCACACAAGCAGGATGCATAACTTCTGGGAAGAGCAGTGGACCCTCAGCTGCAGGTCTCCCTCCAGCTACTGTCTATAAAAATGTGGTGGCTCCCATGCTGTGGAACAAAGCCCATTGTTAAATAAACCATCCTACCTATGTAATTGCTGTAGAAATATTCAACATTTACAAGTTGTTTTTCATAAGCTTGTGCTTTGCATTATACTAATTATAGCAGATGCATCTTAAATGTATCATGGGAAAATTATGCAGCCAGAAAACAAGTTCAGAGCTGGTGGGAAAATGCAATTAAAAAACCCACCCAAACCAGAATAAGCAAAGGTACCCCCAGGGTAGAAAAATGTTGCTTATCAGTATGTAGTGAGTGCCAGATCTTACTCTTCTTTTTTTAAATACTAATAGAAAGGAGGAAAAAAAGAAAGGTGTTTTGACTGTTGCAATTAATAGGAAAGTTTCAGGTGTTTTTCTTTACCACAAACATTGGTGCTAACTGTGCTAATTGTTTGGGAAGTGGAAACATGAGCCAAGCTAAGGAGAGAAAGGAATAAAAATATATGAAGTCTAAGTGGAATGTAGCAGTCCATTGCCTAAAGCAGTAGAGGAGCAAACTGGAGTTCCTGCAGGCTGATCCTGTGTTCTAAACTTCATGTGCAAGTCATATAGCTCACACTGGCAAGAAACTTTTCTCAGAAACTCACATTTCTGCCAGCTTGGCTGGGTGGATGGCTACACTGAGTTTCACACAGTTGCCGTAGCTCATTTCTTGGGTTGGAGATGCCACATGAGTAATCAGAGCTTCCAAAATCTAGCCAGCATGAGAGAGCAGGATGATGGATGCAATTATTATTCCTAAGACTCACCTTCTCTCCACAAATCTCACCTCAGCTGCCTCTCAGTTGCAGAGGGGTTGGTGAGTACAGTGGAAACAGTGGGTTCTTGGCACGTGCTGTATGTGCAGTAGTGTCTGTGACACATGGTGAGGTCTGTGCCCATTTCTCTGTGCACACCTGCCCCCATACAGCTTTATTCTGGCCACAGGGGTTTCCAGGATTTAGAATGGCTGCTGCTTCTGGCAGTTGCTAGAGGGCTGTTGCATTTTGGTGACAAGTTTAAGGGAGAGTTCTGCTAGGAGGCCTTCATCTTGCTGAGGAAGGCAGAAATAGAGGAAGATGGTCTGTGTTGCCCATGCAGAATATGAAGGCAGCTTGGTGGACTAAGGCAAGGAGAGAAAAGGTGACTAAACCACCTTGTAGGAATGCTCAGGGTTCTCAGCCTTATTGTGAATGGCCAAAGGTAGAAGACAGTAATGTTGTACATGGGCCTCACGTGGGAATTTTGCTCTCTTTATGGGTTAGGACCTGATGGTGTCAATGACGGCAGTGATTTGCAGAGCCCAGAGCGGATGCGTACCAGGTCCATGGGTGTTCACTGGGGAGCACAGCTGCCTGCCTCTCTTGGTGCATCCTTAGGAAAGATGGAGAGGATGGATGCTAAAGCAAAGGGATCCCCCAGCTCACATTCCTCTTGGCCACAGGAAGGGAAAAGCTCCCTTAAAGATTTTCATGCCTTCATAGCCACAGCCAGTGATGCCTTCAGCCAGCTCGGATGCACTTCAGGAATCCTTGGGGTTTCCTCCCAGTCCATGTAACCCATCTGGTGCTTTTGACACATCTACAAAACCATCTGCCTCTTCAGTAGCACTTTGCACATAGCCACAGAGCATTACAGCCAGGTCATAGCAGTAAATCCTCTCTCACCACCAGAGACAGGGGAAAAAGGGTAGAGGGACCCCACACGGCCCCAAAGAGCTACAAATACAAGAAGCAGCATCAGCAATGCACAGAAGTTCAAACCTGTCCCACTTGGGTCTCTGCCCAGCCCAGCACTCTGCCAGCTCCCACCAGGCACCGAGCGATCATATTTGAGCTGGTTGATGACACTGTGTTTATATTTACTGCTTGCTTATTCTTCCACCCCCAAAGATATTACTTCTTCCATTCCTGGAGGGACAGATTAGGCAAAGGAATGTGTCCTTTGCTTCTGGCAGCTGGGTTTGGCTGCTGTTTTCTTCTGCTGATGTTTTTAATAAGGGAGGAAATGGCTGTTCATCTCAGGGAGAGCCATTCTATCGTAAGCTGACATTCCCTGGGATTTGTTTTTATTAGCTCAGCTCTGGTGTACAGGCACTGCCAGAGCTGCTCATTGATTTTCCCAGCCTGGATAATATCGGGGCTGCCTGTGCATCCTGCTGTGGTTGCTACCAATGCTCCTGTAGCTCCTCCTGTGCAAATCCCTGTCAGCACTCTCCTCCTACTGCTCTTGGTTCCACTGGAACAAAACCAGGTCTTTATTCCAAAGCCAGAGACATCTCCTTTCACTGGGCTTTGGGTTGGGTTCATACCTAAATCATAAATGTAAAACATACTTTCTATAGAAACCCTGTCCCTGAAGTGTATTATTTTTTGGTTGGCTTTTTTTTAATTACTCAGTAAGTTGTTCCTGTACTAAAAATAATCTGTGTGTCAACTTATTCTGTGAAGTGAGTGTAGCATAGTGGTAACAAAACTCGGTGTCTTGCATGCTGTGCCATGTAGCACCCATCTGGAGAGCCATGGTGCATTTGGGCAAGGAGTTGTTTGGTTGATGCTGTTGGGAAATTGTCTCTTGGACTGACATCTGGTATTTCTCATGGGCTCTTCTGGTTGCCCAAGTATTTGGGAAGATCACTGAGGAGCAAGAGATGACTGTTGATACATTGGTGGTCTCAGATATATGTTGCATGTTTTAAAGACCCTAGGGCTTTCATTGTGCTGGAAAGATATCCCTAGGGATCTTCTGGGAACAGCAGATCCCAGAGGGTCGTGATCAGTGGCACAGAGTCCAGCTGGACCTGAGCAGGGTGGTTGGACCAGTCACCCCACTGGTGGTCCCTTCCAGCCTTCACCATGCTGTGATTCAGTGGTTAGTGTGTACATCCAAGCTGTTTTATCCTCAGTCGAGGAGTTTTGGACAGTGCCAGACAGGGTAAAAAGAAGATTTGCTCTTCTTGCATTTTTCTGTGGCTAAGAAACCAGCTTGAAGACTGAGACCTACATACAAAATCTTGGTGTGCCCTTTATTGTACATAACCCTGGAGCTGCATATAGCAGCTGTGTAAACCAGGTTATGCTGCTCCTTGTTTGTTACACAGCAATCAGGTGATGGCAAGGAAAAGCTCATGGCATTGGGAGAGGTTGCCACTATTGTTCCTTTTCCCATATTATTCTGATTGCTGTAAAGTGCAGTAATTTACAAGTTTCAGTCTCCAGCAAAAGGCAAGTTGCCTTTTGTTGTACTTGCTGGTGTACAAGCTCTGGATGTGCCTGCCTCAGGGCAGCAGTTGGCACTGCCGTGGGAACGATGCCAGTGCTTAGCAAGTCTTCCCTGATCCACTAGCTCTGCAGTAGCACCTGAAATTGGGCATCCCAAACAGGCTGGAGTGTATCCAGCCTTTAAAATTCAGCTCACTTCTTCTCTCGGACTTTACTAGAAAAGCTACAAATTCATATTTCTTTTCCCCCTGAGGTTTTTTTAAATTGCTCTTGTTCCCAGTTTATTGTTATTATTCCTTTCTGTTTGTTCTTCTGTGAGTTTGTTGAGGTTGGGGAGGGAGTTTGTAATTATGGAGAAGTTGTTTTTATGGTTGTTTCCCAGCGCTCCGGGGATGAGTGTTATGTACATAAAATCAGTATTATCTTTACGATTAATATTAAAAAGAAAAGCAGTAAGAGTGATAATAATAATAATAATACAGCAATGAAGCATGTTTCTTGCTAAGCATGGTGAGTTTCTTGGGCAAGCAGCCCTTCCCTGAAGAAGACAAAGAACCTAGATGGTAGGATCCCTCTCCAAGAGCAAAAACACCTATAATTCCTGCATCATATCTTAAATTCAGCAGAACTGTGGTATTGTGATAAGAGGTGCAAGAGCTGTGAGACTTATCTCACCTAGGGGAAGAAGCCCTTGGAGAATTTTCCCTGCTCTATGCTAAATTAGTGTTGGTATGGATGAATATGGCCACATCTGGGTGGGGTGCATGGGCCACAGTCTGCCTGGTTTCTTTTGCCCTGTATCCACCTGCATCAGCTGCCTAGTCCTGTTGCCCAGCCCAAGAGCTCTTGGTCCATTCATACTGGCAAGCCAGTCTAACCAGATTGTTCAGGGGGATGTTCTCCTGCCATTCCCCTGCAGCCTCAGAGAAAAGAAAGAATGATTTGCAAGGTGCAAGGTTTGCATTAACATTTTTCCGCAGAGTTAAGAAGGATGGATGAGCTGGAATGACACTGAGATAAAGCAATGCGCAGCTGCCAGGGAAATGATGTGCTTCATCTTGTCAGGTTTCTGGGCGCTGCTGGATGAGCTGGCTGGAATAGGCATTTCTGTCATGAGCCGCAGAAAGCACACAATGATTTCTTGTCTCCGTGTTGGACTTGTGACCTCTAGTTCCTTAGGTACTGGAAATAGTTGGGAAGAGATGCAAGGGGGTTTGGGCAAAGAAGCCCTCCATCTCTCCACCTCTAAGTCTTCCTGGAGAAAAAACTTCCAGCATGGAAGGGATGGAGCAGAGAATCACTCCCCATTTTTCATTATAATGTGATGCCTGTCACTCATGCTGGTAAAGCCAAAGACCTGAAAGGCTTGAGATGTTTTTTGTGGGTGCCGACATAGCAGAGTGTATTGGGAAAGGCCTGACATTTGATGTGGCTTTATCATTGGCAAGCAGGCAAAGAAAATGGATAAATTAATCACCTTTTCCATCTGTCATAAGCTTTTATCCCATGGAGAGAAAAATGTTTCCACTTTGCCCTGGCTTTCTGAAGTGTGACACTTGTATTTGCCAGCCTACATAATGCCCAAGTCATCAAAATGCCAGAAATGGTGGAGAATGTGATTATCATTTATAACACAACCTGGTGCACCGCAGAGCTGGGCTTCAAGCTGCTCTGGTCTCGGTGAAATGCCCCCAGAGATTTCCAGCCAGTCTTTTTCCCAGCTCATTGACTCTAACCACTTACACCCAAGCAGTCATCTCGTGACTCGCCGTGTATTTCTCGTGCGTTGGTTACATTTTGCTAGGTAACGATATCTATAGTTTCACTGCATCTGGTGGAAGCTTGGGGAGTTACGGGTGAGTTTTACAGCCTGAATAAGGAAGAAGGTGGTGGGATGCTCTCACCAGGAGGGTCTCATCATGTGCCTTCTCTTTCCATGAGGGACGTGCAGTGTAAACTCAGGAGCAATACAGCAGTGTTTTGGCAGCAGAGCCAAGTCTCACCTATCCTGCCTCTCACAAAACTTTGTTGCCTAGCTTTGCACTGGCTTTTTCTGCATGGCTTTGAAGTACATCTATGTTAAAAGTTTATCACAGGGAATCAGTCACTTTCCAGGCTGTCTTTAAAATCACTGTTTTGTTACAGTTTAAAAGCAAATTTGTGTTAAAAGATCTGTCTTTTTTTTTTCTGGGTAATGTTCTCGGGATCAATCTGACTTCCCTGGAGTTCTAAAATATAACTCCAGGGTTTGAAAAAGAAAAATCAAACTTCCTTTTTCCTTCCCCTGTGGGGAAAAAAAAAAAAAAAAAAGTAAGCAATCTCTTTCTTTCCAAAGCCTCCATGCTCATACATCTCTGAACATTTAAAGAGAGTCTTTTTTCACTGCTGGCAAATGGTTGTAATGGACTTGCAGTTGTTGGACATGATGTTGTTAGCATGAAATGCTTTTTTACACTCGAATCACTCTGTTCAATGGTTCTTTATACTGTGTGGCCAGGCACTCCTTTGCCATGCTTGTGCAAGATTGAGCCGCACGCAAGACTAGCCCTGATATCTCAGTATTTTCATCAACAGCATTATGTTTCTGCAGGGTTTTGGGATATGAGTCTGTTCAGGGCACCTGCACCTTGCAAGATGCCCTGGAGTCGGTGTTTCAGGTTGCAGCTTTCTTGCTGCAGGGTTCAAGTTTAGGTCCATTTAATGTTTTTGGTACTGGTGCCTTGTGCCACAGGCACCCTTACTCTGTGTCTGGGATGCATTAGAAGTCACGCATCGTGCAGCTGATGAGATTTTTTTTTGTTTTACCTTCAGCACACTGATGCAGTCCACGACCTGCTCCTGGACTTCATCACGTGGGTTGGCATCCTGCTTTCACTGGTCTGCCTCCTGATCTGCATCTTCACCTTCTGCTTCTTCCGTGGGCTGCAGAGTGACCGCAACACGATTCACAAGAACTTGTGCATCAGCCTCTTCGTGGCAGAGCTCCTCTTCCTCATTGGCATCAACCGGACTGACCAGCCGGTAAGAGGCAAAGCACTTTCTGCTTCTGTCACAGGCTCTTGTCAATAATGTGTGTGTTTAATAAGCAAGTTGTATAAATGAGCTTATACCTTGTACATCTTCATGTGTTTATTTGCCTGATTGTGTATGTGCCTACCTTTGTATATTTTAATATCATTTATATATGCAAATATGTGTGTATTTTAAAACAATTCGCACATTTTCCAAGTGAAAAAAAGTTCTTCCTTTGGAGAGGGAAGATAAGAACACCCTCATTTTTATGAAGCCTCCAAGTAAGAGTACTCCTGACTGGTGCATTAATTAATCATGGTACAAACAGCTTCCCTTGCTCTTTTCAATCCTCACACAGATTGCCTGTGCCGTCTTTGCTGCCCTCCTGCACTTCTTCTTCCTGGCAGCTTTCACCTGGATGTTCCTGGAGGGGGTGCAGCTCTACATCATGCTGGTGGAGGTTTTTGAGAGCGAGCACTCCCGGAGGAAGTATTTCTATTTGGTGGGGTACGGCATGCCTGCGCTGATTGTGGCCGTGTCGGCAGCGGTGGACTACCGGAGCTATGGCACAGACAAAGTGTGAGTGACCTTGGAATGGCTTGGACCTGCTCAGGAGAGATGGGAGCGGGGGCAACAAATGGATGTGAGGAGCCCAGAGGGTTTGTTCAGGCGGAGCTCAGCCAGGAGGCATGCCTTGCTTTATCTCTGCGTTTTTTGCAGGACAAATTCCTCACTATGAAATGATTTGCAAAGGTATTTTCTAGGGAAGCCAGTCACGGAAAATTTTGTCACATCATTGCATAAGATCAGCAGAGGTGACTGTCCCAAGTCTCAGTTTGGTACTATAGCAGCAAGATCCTCCTTGAACCAAAGAGTATTTCTTATTTGGATGAAGATACTGCTTTCTTCCTCTCTTTTAAAGTGTTCTATCAAACTAACAGAGCCTGCAGGCAAAATGGGTGGTGACTGTGGAGTACATTAGGCTCTTTGCAAATCAGAACAGCTATATCATTTATCATTATGAATATTCTTAAGTGTTTCCAACATTGCTGAATCTGGTATGAAAGCACAAGTTAGATTATCATGCAACACCGTCTAATGGAAAACAAGAGGAAAATTGAGCCTTTGATTCTCTTTGCCATCTTTGCTACAATAAGATTAACAATGTTTTCATTGACCTTTTTTTTTTTCTTCCCTTGTCAGTCTGCCTTTCCAGTCTCACTTTAACTGAGTTAAGGGCTCAATATGAAGGCATATATAGCAATGAGCCAGTGGTGGTTCTGAAGCTCTTTTTTAGCATAGATCGGGTGAGACCACGGCAGCATTTGATCTTATGTTAGGTTCAACTGCAGATTTTTTGCCTGAAACCTTACTAGGATATATGAACCTCTATTTCTTGAAAAAACAGATCTGTGGAGCAGTGGAGCTGCTCATGATCCATTACCATGCCAGCAGGCGGGCTTGGATCCCAGATGGATATTTGTGTTGTGTTCCTCCCATGAGTAGGAGAGCCGCGACCTGAATTTGTATAAATGTCACGCGTTGTGGAAAGGAAAGGAAATGGCCCACACAGATAAGGGTAGGAGGGTGTAAGTTTTTAAGGATCTCTACCAATTTATCCAAAGTAGTTTGACTGACTTTTACAGGCCTAGAGGGCAAAGAATAAGTAACACAACAGCTGATTGCCATTTTTGAAGATTTTCCATCAGTTGCCACCTGCTTTCTGCCCCAACAGGCTCTTGTATTTACTCCCCCTCTTGAGCATTATATAAGCACCTATTGAATCAGGTATGGAAACAGCTCGTCTTCTCCCTTTAGACAAATTTATTCTTAACTGTGGTGTTTCTATGGAGGACATATCTCTTCACAGTGGCCTACATCAGGCACTCAAAGATACTCCAACTGTCTGGAAAGTCAGTCCTGCACATCTGCTCCATGCTGGAGCCATGTCCTAACCTGTCCAGTTTTCAGTGTAGTATTTTGGGGCCACTTTCCACACTGTTCATCCTTTGGCTTTTGCAAATAGACCTTGGGCACCCAAATGTTTCCACGGCATGGAAGGTACAGGCAGAAAGTTTGGCTGAAATTCACTGAAGGCGAACACTTCGCTATCTTGGCATTGAAGAGGCAGCAGTCCTGTGTGTGTGCCAATAAAATATGTCTCCCTCCCCACAGCACGAAGTGATATTTTTAATGATTAAACATGTATATATAATATTTTGCAAATAAATATTTACAGAGATTTGCAAATCTAAAATATTTATTTATAATTTTTTATTCCAGAATGCACAATTTTATCACGTTCTCATAGAGGAAAATAAAAACCATACAATATGTTTTGTATAACTATCATGCTCCATCTGGTTGATGGATGATGATGTATTTTTCAGTATAATGTTATTAGAAGGGTAGAACTGATTAGAATTTGTAGTGAACTATATGCCAGGCATACATAATTTGATTGCAAGAAATTGCTTGGTTTTGCCAGGTTTTGTAAAACATCCTCTGGAATATATTACTTGCCTCCCTCCATTATTTACTGCATTTGTTTAAGCAGGACTTATGGAGCTGTTAGTGTTATTTGTTTTTTGCCTGGCAGTTGGTGCCACCATTCATACGTCTCAGAATGATTTGCTTAAACACGCAGTGTAGGGTTTCTTGATTTCATTTTACTTTCTAAATCCAACCCTCCTGTAACACATGCCTAGGTTACATAGCCAGGAACATACAGTTGTTCCTCCCTCTGTTGCTTTACTCATCATTTAGTGCTTGTGATTTTCTGAAGTGTCCCATGTCCTAGTTTTCATACTGGCATTTTGGAGTAGCTGCTCCATAAAGATATTCTTGTACACGTAATTATTTCAAGGATAGGGATTGATCCTTTTCCTACTTTGTTTTTTGTTTGCTTTAGAATAGTTCAAACCCCTTATATTAGGAGACTAATTTGGTTTTATGACTAAGTAGCAGCATAGTGATTCCCTTAAAAGATCATCCCATTCAGGCTAGCTCAACTGTCTTTGGTCCTTTCCCTCAGATAAATCAGAAATGTTGCATCTCACCTTATTCTGACTGTAACCTCTAAAGTAAAGATGAAAAGCAGGAAGCCCCACTGCAGACAGTGTGGTTCCCTCACATTCCCAAAAAGATTCTGGCAATGCTCTCATGAACTTCTAGGTGACCATTTCTTGCAGGCCATATCTTCAGCTGCTGGGTCTTAAATGGCCACAGCTGAAGTTTTGCTGCAAAAAAGATACTGGCATTGTAGTTAAAAAAAATAAGTTAAAAAGAATGATCATTTGCCTTATCCTGTGTGTTAGTCCAATCCATCCATCCCTTCGATGGATATGATGTCAAGGGTCACGGTGGGCAATGCTGCAAAATGAAAATGAAATAGTATAGAAAACAGTATTAGCGTTTGTAGTTAGTGTTTGAAAATAACTTGCATCTAAAATTCAGCAAAAGCTCAATTATGGCTTTAGTCTTTAAGAGGATTCATGCTAGGAGAGGGCCATCCCAAATCAGCAGCAAGAAGCTATTCCATATTTCCATACTTTGCTGGGTTTCATATCAAAGCCTCTTACAAATTGCAGAGGAAAGCAGCTATGCTTTGAGTGGTTCAATATATTTTAGAAAGCGCACTTGTTGGCATATTCATCCACTGGTGATCAAATCCATCATGGCAAGGATCTCTCTTTTGTTTCTCCCCCCCTTCTTCCCCCCTTTTGGAATGCTATAAAGCAGGATATACACGGTAAGCAATCCAGCTGTCAGAAAGCAAAATGAAAGCCCTGTGTATGTACACAGCCTCCGAGTCCATCAGCCAGGCGCCGACATTTCATGCATGTAAATGCTGCTCAGAAAATAGCTTCTAACAATGTGGTCTGTCTTGGGTGGCTCCACTGAACTTGTTTTATTTGCAGTGCTGCTGCCAGTATTTGGAGGAGGAAGCGTGAGCTATGTGGATGCTGAACTCCATTAAGCAGAACCTATATTGCACCCTTGAAAGGCATGTCTGGTGCATACATATGCCATTACTGCACCCTGACACGGAGGCTGTACAGCCACATGAAACAAACCGCTGAGCTCCCATGAACAACATGATATGTTTAGGGCTCTTCAAATTTTATGGTCCAATGGCAGCTAATGATTGTTTATTGGTTATATTTAATGCACACCAGGGATAGTTTAGTATTTGATTTCTCTTCATGCAGAAAATAGAGTAAACTCTTTGTAGTCTTTATTACTTGGGCAAAGCTTTAGGTGAATATTGCGAGTTGCCACTGTGGAAAAGGAGGAAATTAAAAAGTAAAGGAGAGCAGTGCCACGGAGCTTGTCACGAGAACTGAATGCATTGGGGTGACTCCTAGAAGAAGCAATGGGGTTTTGAGCAGTATTCTCTACATACACACATTTCCTGATAATCCTTTGCCTTGCACTGAGCCCTGAAGGAGCTCATTTGCTTAATGGCAGCGCAGCCTTAACTCCTAACGTGGCAAGTCCGTGCTCACAGCGCAGCTGCGCGTGGAGGGTCACAAGTAACTCAGCAGCCCAAGATTAGCAACTCTGGGAAGTGAGTTGCCTGATTGCTTCCTTGTTTTGAGGAGCTCATTTATGCAGCTCATTGTGCGTGTGGGTTTTTGTCTTCTAAGGCAAGAAAAGCTCAGTGTGGTACTTGTCTGATTAGCAATTTACAGCTCCACAACGCAATTGGCGGGATGCCTGTGTTTTGATGTTTTTGTCTTAATTTGCATTTTTAATGAGGTATGACTTAAGCAGGTTCAAAGTTTCATCTCTTCCTGATGACCACCAAAAACCTCAGCTTTTTTCTTAAGTCCCCCGAGGCTGAGTATCATACACGGTTTCATAGAAAGGCGAATTTTCTATTCAAACAAATAAAAAATGACATTGCATTCTTTGAAGTGTGCAGAGAGGCCTAAAAAAAAACCTCCTCTGTTTTTCACAAGCTGTGCTCCAGCTTAGGTGAAGCCATCTCTCCTAGGGCTCCTTTTGCTCCATGCCCGACCCCCACTTACCCTGATGACAGGACCTGGCTCCTCTGCAGTTTCTCATCCACAGCATCCATCCCTTGTCACTCAGTTGTTTTCTACAACTGAAGAGAATATATTTTAGGGGAGTGGAGTGGAAAATTTTGTTCTTTTTGCTGTCTGGAAAAGGAACCAGTTGCTTTGCTCTTCTTTGCTGAGCCTGGCACAGCTTTTTTGCTCATTTTGTATTTCAGCTTTCCCTGTTTTTCCCCATGTCCCAATTTATATACATTCAAAACCAGCTGCACCAGATGTGACTGTAGGGTGGTCACCATTCTTCAAAAAGTAAAGAGAATATTTCCTCTTCCCCAGACTTTCCAAGAGCCAGGTCACTCTTTATGCTGAAGGAAAACCAAGTTGATGGCGACTAAAATACAGTGTTCCCAACTCCTGGGTAGCAGGGGCTGGGGGTTGTTTAGAATGTTAAACTGTCAAAAAAAAAAGGTTCAAAATATTTTCATTAAAAAAATAAATCAAACCCCCACAACCCTCTGAGTCCTCTCCCACACACCAGCACTCATTATCAGTAGAAAAAAGTGATGGGGCTGCGTATTTTGTGATTTATATGCAGCAGCTGAGGCATAAGCACTAGTTACTCATTTTTCCTGAGGGGGATGGGGTAGGTATAAAGCCTGAAATGCCACGTAAATATGTGAGCTGCTGCTGTGCGGACATCCTTGCTTAGGAATGGGGGAGCACTTTTTACAGGGACTTCATTATCCTCAAAACCTCTATTCCTTTGTCAAATCTAGTTGCAATTGGGCGACATTTCAGATGTTTTTATTGGTGATACGCAGATGTCATGGTCGCATAAACCTTCTCCTATAGGGAATCAGACCCAAGTAGTTTTGAGTCACTCATGTTGTTCCATTACCAGCTGCATCTAAATCACCTTAAAGTTCAGCAGCCATGGAGGAAACAAGATTTACCAGCAATCGCTCTGAAAGCCTCTGTTTGCCCCTTGCATTGAGATTTTGATGCTATCACATGGAGATTCTGGATGAGCAGCTGCAGAGGCAGTTCAGGAATGACAGTCATGGAAGAGACAGTATTTTAATTTGTGACAAATAGCATTATGAGTGTGTGTGTATATATATCAATACCTCTCCAGCACTGATGAGACCTGAAATTTATATGGTCAGGGAGGGAAGTGGGAAGTTTTCTCTGCATATTTTAATTTATTCATATTTTGGCTTTTCCCAGTCACAGAGGTTGAGGGCATATTTTATTCTCTCGTCAGACATCTCCTGCTGATCATCTCTCCATGGGGCTGCTGCTGGCACAGGCCTTTCTGCCTGTTGCAAAGTCCATTGGAAGGGAAAAAATATTAGGCACATACACTAGAGCTGCCATTTGTGAGAACTGCTATCTCCACCACCATGATAAATTCATATATGCAGTTCCTGTCACTTGCCTAATCATGAAATTCCATCGGATGTTTAGTATAAGAGTGGTTTTATGCTCTCTCAGTCCTTTGTGTATAAACGGAGCTGTGATTTGCAGCATTGCAAAGACGACAAGATATTATTATTTTAAACATCGTGTGAAACTTTCTTGGAATTTACATTCGTCTGTCTTGTAACGAGTCACTTCCATTTTATCTTCCTGTCGCCTGGAATGAACTAGGAATGGAAATGTAATTTCCCAGGGGCTTTAAAAAATGTGGGGAGTATTAAATGCAGTTGAAATTAAGCGATTAATTATTTAGTTTTAGGCCATGAATCAACTTGTGATAGCGCAGACCATATGCAACCCTGGAAACATTAGTGGAAACAAAACACGCGGGAGGTTCAGGGAAATAAAACACTTTAAAGGGGAAGTTGCTGAACCTAATTAAACCTCAGCCTTCTGTTATCCAATTCATGCTTCCTATTTGCACCAAAGTTTCTCTGATGTACTTGCTGGAGAAATGTCATCTCGCTTGACAGCTGACAGACAGCTTGCATGGCATCAGAGCTGGAGAGCAAAGAGGAGCACGAAGCAAAGAAGCAGCTCTGTGGATGTTCATCAGACCCTTTCCTTAAAAACACCCATGGTTTAAGGAGTTTTCCCAACAGATGCAGAAAGCCTTAGCAAATAGGCCTTGTGCCATTTTCTCCCTGCTTCCTCTAGAGGTAATTATCTTACTCCATCAATAGCGCTGTCAGAAATTGGGCACATAATTCAGCATTTAAATGAACAAGCAATGTAATATTTCCTGTCTCCCACCGGCGTGTTTTGCAGCTCACATTCTTCTCTGTCAGTCGCTCACTCTTGATGTATGTCCTGGGTGCAGTCCTTGAATGCCTTCTTTCCCCTGTGTTTCATTACAGATGTTGGCTCCGACTTGACACCTACTTCATTTGGAGCTTTATAGGACCGGCGACCTTGATAATTATGGTAAGAACTCCTAATTAACTACTCCATCTCTCAGGTCAAGAAATAAAACTTTTTGCTGTCCCTTTTCTCTTTATCTTTAATTTACACAGATTAATTTGAGGAAGGCATGTTCTTCTTTGACCCCACCTGGCATAGCAATTAGACCCTCATTATGAGAGGCTCTTGGCATTGCAAAATACTTGATCAAAATGGACCAAGGAGCTTCAGAATGGGCATTTGCAGAGTTTGGTTTCTAGCACTGGACATTTAGAAGTGCCAAACTGTTTTGATGCCACTCACTGTTCACACCCTTTTTGATTTCCAGAGTTTTGCATTGATAATGAAAAGGGAAAAAAAAAAAAAAAACCAAAAAACTGAAATCTGGGAGGGGGGAATGAAAAAAAGTCCAAACTGGAAAAGAAGTTTGATGAGGGTTTTTCCTAACCAGCAGAAGCTGAAACTTGTGTGACTTCATGTTTAGCACATTGCCAGCGTATCGGCTAACACAGCAACAAGGTAGAGAACCCAACTTTAGAGACAGCTGGAGTTTTCTTATACTTTAATCACTACAATATGGCTTAAATAAACCATCCTTTGTTTTGACTAGACTACAGTTTGGCTACCACGGAAAACCAGGCACTCTCACTTCAATGCAGACATTGTCTCTGCTTCTTCTGCTTCTCCTGCAACTTGGGAGCCATTTCAGCAGCCTTCCACATCAGGAAGGGGGCCATACCACCAACTACAAGTCATGGGGTTTTTTTTTTTCCCTTAAGCAATTCATTCATAAAAAGATATCTTCCCTTTTTGATTATGTCTCAAATCCTAGACTGGGCTTTTGGGAAACTCCTTTCCAGGAATTGGCTGCCTTGTGGGCACTGAGGCATGGAAACACCATCCCATCTTTTACAGAACAAATCAAACTCTTTTTTCTTTTTGTTTTTCAACTTTGCATTGTGCTAAGCATCAGTTGTTATTTCCCTGCCCATCTGCCCCATTACAATGTGTTTAAAAGGTGTATTCACAGAAGAAGATGCTTTTTTGCTCCATTACAATGGGGCTGGCAAAGTAAGATGCTTGGAGTGACTTTTCATGACTGTACACCTCTCAGACACAGAAAAGCCCTTACAAGTATTTTTAATTTTCCATAATGCTGTTTTGAAGCACTACATTTGAGGTTAGAATTGGCCTTGTATCAGCAGTGCCACAGCTCTGGAAAGGTTTAGACCAGTCCTGTAATCTACAGGCCAGGTCACCTTATAAAATGCTTAGAAATTTTCTGTGATTCAGTAACTATAAAGCTGTATTGTGAGCTAATTTCTTACAGTAACCCATCTGTTACAGAGAAGGAGCTGACTTTTTCCCCATCATGTTGTGCTGTGTCACATAATCCTATTTTTTTTTTTTACTTCCCCCTCCATTGCAGCTTAATGTCATCTTCCTTGGGATTGCTCTCTATAAAATGTTTCATCATACTGCCATACTGAAACCCGAATCTGGATGTCTTGACAATATCAAGTAAGTGGTTTTTCTCTGCCTGTTTCTGTCTTTTGCTGTTTATTCCCTCATTCCTCTAAGGAGTGAAGCAGGGGAACCAGCTCTGCCAGCAGCAGTGCTAACCAGGGATGATAATACCTTGGGCTATGGCACTGCAGAGTGGTTTCTAAAAGATACCAAGTGGCTGATGATGAAGCACTATACTGGGATTTGGCTGCATTGTTGGCATTTTCCATTCAGTTTTGCATGAAGGAGGAAAAGTTACATTTTCTGTCCTTGAAGCAGGTAACCTTCTAGTCTATGTAAAGAAAATTGTGCCCAATAATTACCAGCTAATTATTGCAGTCTCTACAGGGAAGGTGTTGAAACTTGATTATTACTACTTCTGTGTGCTCTGAGGGCAGCTGCCTTACTCGTTTTCTGTTTCTTTTGGCCCCTGACAGATTCCATGACCCAAATTCTCCCCCAGAGTCTGATTGCTTTCAGCAAAGTTATCGAGGATTTACCTGGGGGTGCCCACATCAGCAGGTGGATGTGCTTGCCAGCCCAAGCATGTTCTGCCCTTGCACTGGGTTAACATCTGAGCCTGGGCATCTTAATGTCTAGCAAGCTGCTTCATTATATTGATAGAGTATTAGTCTCTGTCAGTGCCTGTTTATTCAACTACCTCTGGCTTTAATTACTCTCTTCAAAAACACAAGTGAGATTTCAGGTGCAGTGCATGATAAGATTAGGAGCCTGCTAATTAATAAAACCATCTAATGAGCTTCAGGAGGAGGAAATTGTTGGGAGTCAGCGCTTTACTGCTCATCCAGGAGAGGAGAGTGTGGTGCAACGCGGCTTGAAGTGGGTTCTCCTCTCTCTTTTGTGGTGGGAAAGGGAAAAGAGGCGTAAGGGGAGCTCGTTAGAAGATGTCTGAAATGTACAGTTGCAAGGCAGCTCTCAGCAAGGCTGTTGTGCTTACTGCTGAGCTGCTCTTGCAGATACAGCTTTAATTTAAACCAGGTCAGGCCCCCCTGAAAACATTCTTAGCCAGCAAGGCTTTTAGTGCCATTGGTGTGCCATGACCTGGCATGGTCCTTTGGGTGAAGCTTTTGTTTCCTAGGTGCAGCTTCTCCCTTGAGGGTTGGGAGGAAGGGGAACTGCACTATGCCCAAATGCGGGAGACCCCAGTGAGCTCAGAAGTCCTCAGAGCCCTTGTTTGCCTGGGTCATGGGGAGTCTTCTCTGCAGGGAGCCTCAATTTCTCCTGCCATTGCTCTGCTATAAAATTAAATTAGAGCTGCAATCCCTCCTGGATGTCCAGGATTGATCCCAGAAAGATAGTCTGTCATTTGGTCTTGGATGAAGCATTAAAGGCATGGTACATTTAATAGCATTTGTCAATATGGCTACTTGTAATGCATTTGTGCTATGGGATTGTTCACTGAGAACAGTCTCTTTAAGGTTACCCACACAAAATCATCTTACAGTATGACATTTAAATTACAAACTAGAAAAAAAAAAAAAACAACAAAACCCTTATAATTAAAGCAGAAATAATAAATGCCTACTGAATAATTTTCTTGAGCTAATATCTAGTATCTTTGTTTAAAATGCCAGGAATTTATACAACCAGTTGCATCAATTATAATGTCATTGTAAAATATTTTATAGGTTCTTTGGCAGATGAGTGTCTGTTCCTGATTTGACTTCATTAAAACGTTTTGAAAACACAAGCAATTAAAATACTTTTAAGTATGTTGCTGATACTCTTCCAAATGTGTTGCTTCATTACAAATTACTTTTTATGCTTGAGAAAATAAGAGCAACATAACATAAACTTGAGAAGATGCCAGACTCACCCTAGGAAGTTTATCAAACCAAGCATTTCAGAACAGACTTGATTGTAATCTGAATACCTAAGCAGGACATCATTAAGTCTCTAAATTCAAGACGTGTTGTCTCAGTGTTGGATGTGCTTGAATTAGGAGGAAGTGCAGCTGGTAACAGAGAGGAGAATTCACCTTGGAGGGAAGTTTCCTAGGGAAGCAAGGGGCTTGCAATCTCCAGAAAATTTTTCAGTAAGATCACAATTGTCTTGTAGATATGATCATCGTCTTGTTGCAGGGAAGATTGTGGTCTTCCTGTGCAGCCACTGGCACTAAGTCAGTTGCAAAACGTGAATGTGTTACAGCAGCTCTGGAATAAAAAGTCACAGAACATATGATTTCACAGGAGACCTCATGGATCCTTTCTGGGCTTCCCTCCGTGGGTCTATGGGGTTAGTGAAAAGGCACCCAGGTCCCAGAGCTTTGCATCTTGTTGTATCAGTTTCTGTTTAATAAAACAAACTGAACCAAGGGCTTGCATTGGAGGGCCCCTTGCTGCCATCTGCATGTGACAGCTTTACAGCACATGGAGAGCTGAATGAGAGTTTGTTCTCCCAGCTCATTTCCTAGCATTACTCTGAGTTAGGCTGTGGTGAAGCTCTCGCAACATAAATCCTGAGCCTGTTTAACAACAGCAAAATACTTGATTCCCTATGGCAACGTAAAAATAAAGGCCATAAAATATTTTAATAGGCTGTTAATAAGTGCCCTGCAATCTGGTCCTTGCCTATGTCACTTTAAAGGTTAGAAATACATTATGAAGTATAGAAAATAGAGAGCCAAATAACTCCACTTAAATTAATGAACTTGATAAGGGATCAGGTGTCACCTGGGATACCTTTAATTACTGCACCAACAGAAAAGCCATTCAAAGGGCAGTGCCTGAACCAGATGTTGTGCAGCTGATAGATTTGTAGGCACTGTGCAAAGTTGTAAAAATAAACTTCCCTAACCTTCAGGAACAGTCCCTGGATTATTGTGCCAGCATGGGAGATTCTGACATTCCTGCTGTGGGGCACTGGTTACCCAGGGCTTACCCAGCAAGAGATTTGATGAGTACAGAGCTGGTTTATTTTTGTCCTTGTTAACTTTTCTGGCTTAGCCCAGCACTTTCAAGAGGGAAGTAGGATACCAACAGAATTCAACAACAGAAACCAGTAACCACATGTGGGTCCTTCCACCTGTGCCAGTGGCATTCTTCCTATATGACAGGTTGGTACTGAGCCGACTCAGTGGGTTGTACCCACTGAGACAGCAAGATTCGTGCTCTAGTCCTGCTTTTGAGGCATGTAGCCAGGAAAAGATGTGAGCCTATGTGTGTGGAATATGTTCAGAGCTGCAAGAGTTTCTGTGCCTGCCACTGATGCCAGGAGGACATTGGCTTCCATTTCATAAGAGGTACCATCCCCCAAAGTAGCATGCTTTTACCTAGGCCCTTATGAAAAAAGTTCTGTTTGATGTCTTCCTTCAGTATATTTACACAAAAATTTTAAGGCTTCATCCAGAGTGGGGATCTCTTCTGCCCTTTAAAGATCTCTTTAGTGACACAGACAAGAATGCCCAAACAGCTGCCTTTTGGGTGGTGTGTGTAGCTTCTCACCATGCTTCCCCAAACACAGGCTGGGAGGGGATTTTCCTTCCCAGTCTTTTACAATGGCTTTTTCTGAGTGCTTGAAGTCCACTGTGGCTGTTGCTCTTTCATCTGTGTGTGGCTTGTTGGCAAACACAGGTGAGCAGAGATGTGCGGAGAGGAGAGTTGTTTAGTCCTCGGCAGCTCTGCCCACTTCACACGTATCTCACTCCTGGCCCATCTCAGGCTAAAAGTGGGATGCAAAGGGTGCACAAAAGGGCTCTTGAGCACAAACTAATTTACTGTCAACAAATGTAGCCAGGAAGATGTTGTTTTGGAAGATTTATTCCCCCAGCCCTTAGGAGCTTGCAGGGAAGGCACATCTTTTAAGCCAGGGACTACGTAAGCTTTTTGAATGGCGAAAGCCTGCTGTGCTGCTTGCACCTGTAGCCTGTGAGGTGGAGACTGTAGGCATATCAGCACAGTATTGATGCACTCTTGCTAGCAGATGGCTCCTCATGAGGATGTGTTACCAGCTGGAATTCTTTAGAGCAGCTGTGAGGCTGTTTTCCCGGAGGTTGCTGCTGTGTGGAGTGATTTCTGGAGCCAAGCAGCTCAGAGTCTCTCCTTCGTGCTTTTCCATTGTGCAGGGAAGATGTTAGATGTGCAAAATGTCTCAGACTGTCGCAGACAAGACTACACTGAATCCTTTTCGTATTCACATTCCTGTAGGAAGCCTTATGAGACAACAGAAAATGTGTTACACATTCGGTTCTTTAACAGTTCTTCCATTTTCCATCCATCAGCTCCTTTCCAGGTGGTCAGGCCTGTACTGTGGCAGCTTGCACACCAGGTTTCCATCCAGCCCATGCCAGATGCTGCAGCACAACAAACCATCCACGTTTCCAGATGCTTAACCACCATTCTCTGTGCAAAACAGGGTTTCAGATGAAGCCTCTCCTAAAATGGCTTTGCACAGTGTGGCAGTGCAGTGCTTGTTCTGCAGCCGTTTAAGTACTACTCATCCAAGTCATCATGGTTATAGTGAGGGGAAAAAAAGAGGGGCTACACTGATGGTAATCCAGATGTGTTCTTGAGGATACCTAGTGAAATCTGAGCTCTTGTCTTTGCTGCAAGCTCTCACTGGGCACTGTGTGGGGCTCATTAGTTAATGGCATGGAAAACTGCTGGAAAATTGGGAGGGGAGTGCAGTCATTTAGCTAAAAAAAGGCAAGTCCTACAAACAGATTAAGAGGGTTGGTTCATCAGTGGGGGCCCAGCAGCTGCTGCACCTGAAGTTGCAGTGGACTTTTCCAAATGGCTGGAGGGGAGAGGATCTCTCTCAGCAGAGACTAGAAGCCATCATTTTCTCTCCTTACACACATAACCTTTCCTTTGAAGTTCCCATGGGCATCCATCCCTTCCCTCCCTGGTGCTGCCTGGTTGTGGTTGAGTCTGTTAGTGTTTCCCCGGGCCAGACCAGACTTCCTGACATTCTTCTGTGCTGTAGTATGTGGCAATGAGATTTTATTTTGTTTACTTTGGAACAGTAAGACGTCAGCTGTAGCTGCCAAGAACAGTTGCAGACCCACGAGAAAGAAGGCAAGAGGCAAAGGGCTTTGCCAGTTTGTTTCCCTTTTTGTCCCGTTTTATTGCGTTATTGTTTTAGTCAGGGTGTAGCTTCGGCTGTGCCATAGGCCACCTGGATGCTCTTTAGAAAGCACAACATGTAGGGACCCCTTCAAAGAGGAGCATGTGAGGCTATAGTCCTGGGTTTATTGGAAAAACTCATTTAGTGTAGTAGAAACTCACCTGAAAGTCATCCTGAAAATTTAATTTTCTTTCCTTCAGACAGGGAGGCCCAGGGTCTTAGATGGGAGAACCTTTTGTTGTTAAAGAGGCAGTGTTAATTAGGGACCTTGAGATAGTTTAATCCTGGCATTAATCACTGTAGTTCTGCTGTTTTCTTCCTTTTGTGGAAGCCTGCTCCCATCCCATCTTCCACAATGAAAGAATAAGCACTATATCAAAACCATGAAATTCCCTAGAAAAACATGTATTTATTCTGAGCACACAGGAGATAATGTTTTCAGGCATTGTGACTGGATTCACAAGAACACATGCTGAAATCCCATTAACGGGGATGAAGCAGTAATGTCCTGCATTGCAGTCTCCAGAAATCAATCCTCAAATGACCAAAATGAGCCCTCCTCAGCTTGCTGGCTGCCATGGAAGTTTCAAATGGTCCACAGCTAAAGGCACGCATCCCTGATGGAATGACTAAACAAAAATGTGTATGTTCTCTCAGGTTTCTGAGTGGAAACAAAACTCCTATTTTGTATTTTTTTTCCATAGAAGTCTCTTGCTCAAAGGCTTGCAAGAATTAAATCTAAGAATACACAGCTTAACAGCCAAAAGTAGGAGTCAAATGTAAAGATTTAACCTTGATTATTACTATATAAAACCTTGCAAAGCCCAGTCTGGGCTCTTTCAGGGAGTCTGGCCCAGGCTGTGGGAGGTGAAGGATGGGGAGCACCAGGCACAAAACTGAGAAGCCCCTTTTGAAGATTTTCCTCTTTTAAAACGGTTGCCATAGCCCGCTCTCCCCATATGTTGTATGGGTGTAAGTGATTATCTGCTCATTTTCGTGCTTCAACATATGTATTTTATTTAAAGAGACATGACTAATCCCAGCCCCCAGATTAGCTTGTTGTTTCAGTCCTGTGGGTTTGCTTAAGTCATAAAAAAAATCCTGAGTTAGGTAGAAAATTGAAAACAAAGGTTAAACAGAACTTCCAAAAATCATCTGCAGAAATGTTTAAATTAAATCCTTGATTCAACACAGCGGTACTGTGCTGGCAGGAACAGAGGTTTACCAGTCTAGTTTTATTTACTCAGCTGATTGAAATGCAGAAAAAAGTAAACATCCTGGGTTTGGTGCAGTGGGGAATGAGTTAGACTTTTGAAAATGCAAGATGTTTTTTTCTCCTTTGATATGAAGAGCTTACATTACCAATGAAGAACAATAATTTGTAGCAGGTATGCTTTTACTAATGGAAGATTAATTTGTGCTTTGTTCTAGCCATTTTAGAAACAAAGTAGGAGATAATTAGGATTATTTCCACTTTTTCTATGGAGATTTAAGATCCTCTGTTGGTTTCCAGATCTTCCTTGCTTAATCATAAAATGCTACAACTTAGAAATAGTTTGTGATGACAAAGGGTCTGTAACTGAATATTACATGGGGTTCATCTAGATGACTGGACTTGCAGAACAGCATCACTTTGATCCTTCATTACCTCTGGGTTTGTTCTTGCTTGGGAGTGCAGAGGGAGGACGTGGTACAATGAGGGATTCCAGCTCTTGGGAGCTTGCCCAGCACAGCATCTAGGTGCAAAAGGTCCATTCCTTTATCTTCAGGGTTTTCAGATTTGTGGAGTAAGGGCTGAGAGTCTGGCAACATGAGCACTCCCTATTAGGAGCAGCAGGCATGGAGAGGAAGTTTTCATGCACCCGTGTCCTGACTGGACATTACCCATAACTTAAATAAAACAACAGTGCCTGTACAGAATGAGCTCTCTTTAAAGATTGTCATACAGCCCTACTAACTAAATTAGAAGGATTAACTGAGTGGGCTGTTCAGGCAGAAAGCGTTGAAAAATTTGTTCTTCCCACCCAGCTGTGCTATATGCAGCATTTTTGGACTTCTCTGACATTTGGGGACAGCAGACTCAGAGCACAGCAGCTCCAGGGATGGCTTCTGGAAAGGAGTCATCCATGGATTCCTGTTCCAGAAGAGGATAATCTGATCCTAGGGAAGCAAAAGGGCTCCTGAGACAGTGTTTGGGTCTGGATAAACTGGAAGTGTGTTTAAGCAGTGCCTGGGACATGCAGACAGCACATTCTCCGTCACCAAAATCTTAACAGGAGTTAAGTTGCAAGGATAAGCAAATGATCTGGACACTTTGGAAAATGAAGAATAGCTTTTTCCTCCTTTGGAAAACCTCCCCCTCCACAAAGTTTAGATATTAGCCATGGAGTACTGAGCTGGGTATTAGAAACTTCTTCCCTCAATTTCACTGTCCCAGAGCTCAGGCCAAAATCTCTGTGTTGCATATGGCCTTTAGAGAGAGTACCATGTCTTCACAGCCTGATGGTCATAGAGTCATAGATTTATAGAATATCTTCAGGATCATTTAAGTCCAGCTCCTGGTACAACATGGGAGAACACCCAAAAGGCATTTTCCAAGGCTTCTTGAGCTGTGACCACTTCCCTGGGGAGCCTGTTCCAGTGCCCAAACACCCTCTGGATGAAGAACCTTTCTCTGACATCCAATCTAAATGTGTCCTGACACAACTTCAGACCATTCCCTCGGGTCCTGTCACTGGTGACCACAGAGAAGAGATCAGTGTCTACCTCTCCTCTTCCCCTCATGAGGAAGCTGCAACTGCAGTTGCAAGGTCTCCCCTCAGCCTCCTCTTTATCAGGCTGAGCAATCCAAGAGTTGTCTCAGCTCTCCCTGGGTCCTGAGTAAGAAAGCACCATGCTCTTTAGTCCCCTGGTTAACTCAGTGCTGCTCCTATATAGCCTTCATCTGCTTCTCTGCATGAGCAGACTTGAACAGGCAGCCTAAAACAAACCCAGAAAAGCCACTTGGAGTTGGCACAAACTGAATTATTTACAAGCTTCCTACCAAGATAAGGTATGGCACATTTATATTTTGCCCGAGAGCCGAGCTTGTGAGCACCTGAGAGGCAGAAGCCCTGCCAGAGCTGGAAAAACATCTGAGACTGCACTTTTGTCTGCATGCCTTTTCTCCCCCCAGAGATGTTGATGGCAGCATCTAATTTCATTTGTTGCACTCTGCTGCTGTTTGAGTTTTTCACAGGAGGGTCTGGTTGATATCTGATTGTTTTGGTTTGGGGTTTTGGTTGTTTACCTCTGTTTTTGTGATGGTTGTATTAATGTTGAATGGTGATTGTAAAGCACTAATCTTCCCACTGACAGGTGTCGTCCTTTCTGAATCTAAAAAAAAAAAGAAAAAAAAAAGAAAAATCAATCAGTGGTTATTGATTTGAGAGTGTCCTGGAAGATATTAAATACCTACAATCTTTCTGTGAACTCATAAATCATGATTATTGTTTTAAAAGGCCATACATTTTAAGCACTTTGTCAGCAAGCCCTGCTGGTGCTATTTGGATAATAAAAATGTGTCTAAAGGCTTTGCTGAATCCATATAGTGTGGAAACAATTAGATATGTGGTTACACATCAGTGTGGCTTGAATAATTGTGCCATGCCTTTGCAAAGTTAGGAGGAAGGAAATAAACAGGGTAAGCAATTCTGAGGGTAATTAATTACTTACGGAAAATGAGATGAACTTAACAGAATTGCTCTTTCCAATTGCAATAATTAAGGACAAGTCTGAGAAAGCAGGACATGACTTCCCTGGGTGAGCTGCAGGAAAAGGGATGATGCTTTGCCTTCAGCAGCAAAGTCCAGCTGCTGGTTGCCCCAAATCATAGGCTTAGGCATCACATAGGGCCAAGGAAGGTTTGGCCTCATTTGTCTGAATAATCTTTGCATCCATCTACTGATGGAAATCAAAAGTGACTGTGGCTTTCAATATATATTTCAATATATATTTCAATATATAAAAAATTCCAGGTGGTAAGGCCCCAACCTTTACAGCTCTCCAAGGCATGTAAAGGCAGGAGTTTCTCCTGCAAATGAAGCTGTGGCAGGCTCAGTGACCCCCAAGATGGTTACTGATGTTGAGGGGACTGACCACCTACTGTCGAAGATGGTGTGGGAGCCAGAAGATGAGACTGGTAAATGATGACTTGGAAGGCTGTGTGATGAGCACCAACAGCCTAAGGAAGGAGAATAGGAAGCCATTTGGCTTCATGCCATCAAGGTGGTAACGTTGTCATGAAATGCAAAGGCAAAATCCTTTAAGCACTCTTTTATTGCTTGCTATTGATTTTTCTCGCCATGAAGATGCTCCTTCACTAATTAACGATGAACCCGTTTGCTTTAGGAGGGGAGTACTGGACTTTCCAACTCCTTCAATAAATCAATCTTTTCTAATCCTTGAAATTAAAAAAAAAAAAAAAGCAAAACATCCCTATTACTTTATATCAGCAGGCAGTGGGGAGACACAAAAGCACTTTATTTTGTGTTTCCCTCTGCTTGCCTGCAGGAAACATCTGCCTCTCTGCTTTATTTGCACCATGTTAAAATTAATTCCATGGGTCTTTCTGAATGCTTTTGAGGGGCCACATCATCCATCTGTTTTTATTTGGGTTTCATCACCCCTAACAGCTACTAAAGGTCCTATATATTCATTTTGGTGTTTTTCCTTGCTATCCAGACAGTTATTTTGGGGCCCAAGGCATCAGTCCATGTGCTTACTGAGCCTTTTCCTGCTATCATAGAGATGGGGAAATACTTGGAACTGTCAAAAGAGTGATAAATTAAAGTTAAGTAAAGTTAAACCATAAAGAATTCTATGGAATTATAATATGTAAAGTCAGTTATGTAGGGTTTTATTAAAGGCTTAGGTTTACTGTAAATGTGGCTCAAAACTATACTTTGTTAAACTAAGAAAAAGAAAAAAAGCTCTTTTCAAAGTATAAGAAGGCCAGCCATTATTCTTTTTAAATGAGAGATGAATAGCTGCTTTCTGATAACAGACTTTCCCTGTTCAGCAGTGTTTTAGAACCAATCTTCATGTGAAGGTAAATTCTTGACTTTTCCTGCTGCAAAAAAAGTGAAAGCTGTAACATTTCACGATATTGCTAATCTAGGTATATGAAAGTCATTTGCTTCATGTAATGAATGTTGCAGTATGTCTGTAACTGTTTTGGGCTGTCCATGTGTATCCCAGCAATTCAGTCTCCTTGAGTCAAAATGGTATTTATTGGGATTTTAAAAGGATAGGCTGTACAAAAGGGGTTCCTGAGCTTAGGATGAATTAGTTTTGAAATTCTTTAAGCATCTAAACAAGGATAATTTTAACGACTTTAAAAAAAAAGTATTGCTCTGGAAATACCACAGGAATATAGAAGGTAATGTGAGCAATCCTTTCTCATCACTGAAGGAGAAGGTACTCTGGGAAATTGAAAGACATCTAACTTAAATAAGATTTTGAAAGAGTTTTACATGATGTGTAATTAACCTTAAGAAGTCTTTGCCCCAAGGTAAAGTCAGGGCTTTTTTAAGATTAGAAAATGAATTAGGTATTTATACAGATTGGTAGACCATCCGCTATCCATCATCTGGGCTGCAAAGAAACACAAGGGAGGTGAGGTAAGATTCCACAGGTTCAATGAATAATGCAGCCACTAAAGATCAGCTTTTTACCTTCAGGTATTTGAAAGTGAAGCCTCCACCTAAGCCATCATTCAGGTTTCCTCTGCAGTCAGTAGAGAAATGCTTTTCTTCAGGGAATGGCTGAAGCCCTGCCTACCTTAAATACCTGTTCTTTTAAGGGATAAATTCCTCTTTAGGGGTACCAGTCTGACATTAACTGTGGAGGGAGCAGAGTCATATAATATAAATGCAATGGGCTATATCCCATACTGTCAGGTACTGCATGAATTGAGCCAAATCTGGAGATAGCGCTTTAGATGCAGTATCTCAGGCTGTGCTAGGCTAGATTTTTCCAAAAATTTCTGCTTCAATTATTACTTGCCTTTACTCCTAGTGAATATAATCTCACTTTTCCAGTCAGCACCTCTATTCTTCTGGGAACCGAGGCTCTTCCAAGGCTTTTCTCTTGTCTAAGTGATGGGTTTTATGTATTGCAGATAATGACACAGTATTACTGCTGCACTGATAGGTTTCACAGACTTCACCAGGGGTAAAAAAACCCAAAACATTCTGAAGTAATTTTTGTCAGAAATTGTTACTAACACGAGAGTTAAGCTTCTTACAACATTTGAGTTGGTGAAATGAAAAGGATTGTATTTCATGAGAGATATAAGAGACTAAATTTGATGGCCCCTGTGTGTAGAGAATTAAAATGGGAGTTAGGCATCTTTGAAAATCTCACTTCTTTAGGCACCTGTTTGCTTTTGTGATTGGGCCCTAGACACACCCATGTTGGAAACAGGGTAAAAACTGCTAAGGTCTTTTTGGTGGTTTTCTTCTTAGCTGCTTTGAAGTGTTACCCTCAAGTTCAAAGGGAAACTGAGTTTACCAGTTTTGCATTTTGTCTGTAAAAAGATGAAATGGAACCTTCAGCTGCCTTGAAGAAACACTATTATGGGTTGCTGAAAAACTTTGTAAGGGTCTGGATAGTAAGAGCAACATGAAAAAAAATTATAATTCTGTACTTTTATAATCTAGTACTGATTGCTTTTCGGTATAAAGTCTTTACCATAGAACCTGCACGCTTGTGAACTCAGTAATAGAAATCCAGGCCCTGCTCCTGCCCACATTGCTGGGCTGACAGCTCCAGATTGTCTCGTATCTTCATTTCATTTAATTGCATGGTAGGGGAGCTGCAGGTTGCCAGTATTGACCAGAGGAGGTCTCAGCAGGATGGACTGGCTCTGGTTGACAGGGGTAATGAGATGAGCATGTTGAGCCATCCTCCATCTCTGGCACCCATAGGGGTTTCTGTGAGGGATGGCGGGTTTGAAAGCTAGGTGTCAGCGGGGAGAGGAGGCCTGGGAGTTGTTCACATCACCTGTCACACAGGCAGGGTTAGGCACACAGCGTGTCCCAGAAGAACAGGGAGACTCCCCGAGGAAAATGGCAGTGATGGTGACAGGAGCTGAGTGATCCAGCTTGGTTTCTTCATCACTGCAGTGAGCTGCTTTTCACCCTCGCCTGACAGAGGCCTTTCCTTGCCCTTCCCCATGAAATGGTAATAGATAGGTCCATGCCATGTCACCCAGGGCTTCAGAAGATCTGATGTCATTACCTCAAGACTGCTGCAGTCTGATTCATAATGTGGCAACTTGGAAGTTCCACTTTGGAAAAGTAAATGGCAATAAAGATAATCCTGTAACACACTCCAGCCCCACAGGCAGGCAGTTCTGGAGGCATGGTGAAGTTTTGCCACATGAATATGTGAAAGCCGCCTGTGGTGGCTATGCTGGGGTTTCAAAACTCCGAGGACAGCCATGACATTTGGAAGATATTTCAAAGCCAATTGACAGCTGTGGGATGGTAGCCAGGAGGGGTAGCTGCAGCACACGGCTAGTGATGCCTGCCTCTGTGCATTAAGCCAGCATTCCCACTCATGTTTCAGTTCCCTGGGGAAGCAAGCCAGGCTGGCTGGTGTGTTCCAGGTGCACCTGGTGCTGTTCCACCTCTGGTTTTAGTGATGGCTGGTGGGAGAAGGGAGGGGAGCTAGCAGTAAACTCTACTCTCTATGTCATTATATTTCTAATGTTGGTGTTCTTGTCTTTATGTCTATGCATTCTTTAGCTATGAGGATAACAGACCCTTCATCAAGTAAGAATGACCTGAATGGCTGATAAATTTCATTTATCAGTGTGGTCTCATGAACCAGCTGTCAGATCGATATTGAAAAATCATTAAAGCTTCTGTCATTCGCTTTTGAGGCAGAAGAGCAAACTGTGCAGGAAAATGGTCAGGCATACAGCTAAGGTGCAGAGTAAATGTGCTGCATGTGTATTGCCAACCAATTGTCACCTAATTTGCTTTGTATTCCTTAATTGGATGTTACTTGAATTCAAGGTGTAAGTTCCAAAGTTAATCCTGTGTGGTACAGACTTGTTTTACCAGCTGCAGCCTCTGGTCCACTGTGCTCTGTCTGGGATTGCTTTATGGTAGTATAAATACAGAAGCAAATTTTCTAAAAGGTGCATGGCTGCTGTACCCCATGATTCCCTTTCTAGTTAATGGGAGCAGTGCAAGCAAATCTGTGTGCATTGGAGACCCCTTGCTCATTGAAGTACCTCCTAATTGTTCCTAATTGTAAACCACTGATTTTCAGATGTACCAAAAATCGGATATTTTTGTTTAATTGCAATAAAATTCCACAACAGAAAAGAAAAGCCAAGGAAAAGCAGTAGCAAGTCTGTACAAGGAGTAAGACAAAAACCTCAAGCTGCACCAAAAAAAAAAAAAACAACCCAAACCTGTAAAGAAAGCCAAAAATGCCTAGAAATTGCGTACCTTAGGGCATCTGTGCTCTTTCTCCTGCAACCAAAAAATGAATGTGCAGTAGCACAAAATAGAAGCAAATCGACTTTGCAGTAGACTTTCAGTTTGTTCTTCTGGTGAAGAGTCCTTTGTGTGTTTGTTCCTTCAGCACCATTCCCATGTTCTCTTCCATCGCTTGGTTCTGTTTTTTTCTGTGGATGTGGGATGGAGCTATTCACAGTAACTTCCACGTCCTCTTTATCGCCGCCTCTTGTTTTCTGAGACACTGTAAATGTGTGCAGTTTGCACTGGTGGAGGTCTTCTAACCCAGATTCCTTTCCATCACTGAAGGTAGCATTTCTTCACTAAATAACTATTTCATTCCTTCACAGCTCTGCAGCCAAAGGCTCTTTAGTCAGATTCAAGAATGGGCTGTGCTTCAGAGCAGAATATTTTTCTGATTTCCAAGGAATAACTTTTAACATACTCTGGAAGTGCAGGAAGCTTTTATCTGGGGATGAGAAAAGAGGAAAGAGAAAAAAAAACGGGGGAGGGGGGTGGTTTCCACTTAATTTGCTCTTCTTTTTTTTGGTGAAAAAGAAAATTATTTGTGTTTTATTAATTGGTATGCAACTGGGACAATAGCATGCTCTCACTGATGGTGGAATCTTGGGGAGAAAAGTATCCCAAGTGACTAAGCTGTAAACTTTATCTAGTGGCTATCTTTCTGAAGGATTGTGAGAGTGTATTTTCAGTTTGCAACACGCTAAATATTTATTAGTAGGATTGACTGGAAATGCTTCAAAGGAGCTGTTCTGGTCTGCTAGGTACATAATAGTGATTTTTAAAGAACTGTCTTAATAAGTGGTTACCTTAGGGAGCTCTTCTGGTCATGTGGTTAAATAATACATATTTTATAAACTTCAGTGGAAGACTTAATGCTGCATTTTCATTCTATTACCTGAAGAAAAAAAAAATAAAACAAACAACAAAAGACTTGAATACAACATTGGTATGCTTTTGTTTGTGACAAGCCCTGCTAAAAGGAAAATGATTCTAAGGCTGTAGCTGCCATGACATCTCCATAGCAGAGATTGTCTGTCTGACCTCTGCAGGACTGCTTTGTCCCCCCAAGTTGCTGCTGCTTCATCTTTCTCCCCCTTGCCCCATGCTGTGCTTAGCAGATGGAAGCCCAAACCCAAACCACATTCCCACAAGGCTGAAAGGGCTTGGAAACATAGGCAGGTCTTTGTTCCTGCGAGCCCTTTTGCAGCACCTCAGGGGGCCTTGGGGCAGACAGGGGAACAGAGGTGCTGGCTCACTGCAGTCTTGTCTGATTTGGGATACAGAAGGGCTAAACAGTGAGGAAGGGGTGCAAAGATTGGATATCATTGCATTCATTTTTATGATGTTACACCTAATGATAACAGGGGATGGCAGAAGAAAACCAAAGCCTTTAGGTAAAGAACAAACAGATATTCAAGGTGCTTCTTGCTTTCCAGGTAGAAGTTTGCTCCCTCCCCTGTGCAGCAGCAATTCCTTTAAAGTTGTAGGTAATACATCATGTGAAGACTAGGCTAGGAGCAGTACAGAGTTCCTGGGCTGCTTCTCATACTTCATCTCTTGTCCTGGTATTTGAAGATCAGTCTTTGAGAAGGTAATTTAGGAGATGACTAAATGTTATTTAGCAGGAAAACATGGAATACTCCTCTTGCCATCCCAGCAGAGCTTCCAGCTTTCCTGAAATACCCAAAAAACCTAACATGCAGCAGTCACCCCATGTCCCAAGATCTGTTGTCCGGGCAGAAAGTCAGTGGGAGAAAGCAGGCAAAAACCTGCTCCCCCTCTTTGTTGGAACAGCATTAGAAGTCAAGAAGTGGCTACACCTCTGCTCCCACTGCCCTCCTGAGGTAGAGCAAGTGATAATCTTAGTTTTGCAGCCCATGTGAGGAAGGATTGCCCCTCCTTTTCTCCTGGCAGAAGTGTGGCAGCAGCTACCGCGTTAGCAAATGTAGTGTGTGAGTGCCTGTACGAGTATACACACTTCCCTCATCACAGGGTGGAAGAAGTGTGAAGCAGCACTGCAAGGAAGATCCTTGTGTGGAGTGGATCTGGCAAGCAGGGAAGGCTTGCCCACCTGCCTGTAGCTGTTTATCTGGCTTACACACATATGGGAGACTAGCTAAAATGCAGCAATACATGTGTCTTGGTGTTAAGTGTAAATAAAGAAGCTAATCCAGCTGGCAGTCCTGTGAAACCAGTGGACACTTAAAAAAGTGACAATCAGAGTTGTCATTTCATTTGGTTTATTTTCTTTTCCTCCATTTGCAGAAATAACATCTACATGTCATTTACATGCACACTGCTTTTATGTATTTAAAAAAGAAAAGAGACATTGTGGTAACAAATGTTGCTTTCGTTATGATAAATTTCTATGCTCATAACACTTCCATTTCCTTGTATTTCCTCAAGCTTGAAGATTTGTAAACTGCATTCAGCTTGAAGACAAAAGCTCCCTATGATTTATTTTGATATGCTATTTTCTTTTTGTTAAAACCAGGGGCAAAAAAAAAAATCTTCCTGCCTGTAGACACATGCCTTCTTTTGTGTAGATGAAAAACCAATCCCGTTCTTTTTTTCTTTTTTCTTTTTTTTCTTTTTTTTTTTTTTTTTGTTTCTCCTAACAGGTCCTGGGTTATAGGTGCAATAGCCCTACTCTGCCTATTAGGACTGACCTGGGCATTCGGACTCATGTATATTAATGAAAGCACAGTCATCATGGCGTATCTCTTCACCATATTCAATTCTCTGCAGGGAATGTTTATATTCATTTTCCATTGTGTCCTCCAGAAAAAGGTAAGACGGACGGTTCCCAGCAGCAAGAGAGGTGGTAACGAGGTGTTTTGTTGCCTAACAACCACATCGTAGCATCTTCTGTGTGCCCTGAATCCATATCACACAGATTTATCTCTGTGCACCTAATAAGGCTGGTATTTAGACTGGAAACCAGCGAGATGCTGGGGAATGAGGTTCTAACAAGGACATGAGGCAGTGGCATTTCAGCAGCCCTGGCAGATGTGTCAGAGGCAAGGGAAAAAGCAGCTGTCAGTTTGCAGGGCCCTGTAACAGGGCTTTGCCTGCTGTCAGCCAGATTCTCCTTCCTTGTATGCCAGTGTGAGATGGGAGAGAATCCAGGAGCATCCAGAAAGTGCTCCCGTGGCTGAGTGCTCACAGCAAAGTGGAGCTTTACATCCTCATTTGCAGTCCCTGCAGGAAATCACCCCTTTGGGTGGCAGCATATGTGGGTTGATGGGATGTAATAGGGGCTGCTTCCCCTGCTTTTTTAAGAACTGAAAGACCTGTGCTCTGCAGCGGTTCATTAGCCTTTGTATTGCTTGGGTTTGATACAGTGTTTTGGAAATCTTCCTCAAAGCAAGCGCAGCAAGTGCTTCTTGGTGGAAATTGAAGTATGTCCCAGTTAACATTTGCAGGATAACAGTGGAGTAACTTAGATAAATTCTTGGGAGGGAAAAAAAATCCCCAACAGAATAAAAATTCTGTGTTTATGTAGATCAAATTTACAGCCTCTGACAATCAGTAATAACTATTTTTAAGAACATTTTTGTTCCCTGCTTAAATTCAGTAGTACAGAGCCCTCCAATTCTGTGCATGCTGATGCTTTGCTATGTCCATTTTAGTTTCAAAGGGCAGTTTACTGAACTAATATAAATATAGGGAAGAGTTTATGTAGATACATGGGTCCCAGTTTCTCAGGGTAACCAGTATCTTGTGGTGAAATGTCTTCTTGAGTAATGTCAGGTCCATCTTGAGATCAGTCCTCCATCTGAGAGCCACGGGCTTGTTCCTCTGTTACTCACATTTTCCTATGCAGGCAAGGGAGATCTGGCCCATGAAAACATAATCAAAATTCATCATAAAAAGTGTGCTCTGTGAGTGATGCCTCTGGAAGGATCTGCAGAGCTGTGAGTAAATGTCATTCTTGAAACCAAAGGAAGACTTTTGGGGTTAAGAGTTTTGTCCTTGTTGCATCTCAAATTTGTCCATCTCAAGAAGCTTAAAAGCTTTATCTAGATGCAACCTCCTGCTGATGATCCCAAATCTTTCAGCAAGAGAGTTTCCAGGAAAGATGATAGTAAGAGTGTAGGAAGCATCACCATTGCTTAATAAATCTGCAGGTGCCTCTCTGTGAGGAGTTTGAATTTCTGCACCATTCTGACTGGTACATCCTCTCACCCCCAGTGCACCCTGCAAAGGGTCAGTCCCTCACTCAGCATCCCTGCACCGCTACACAGCCTCCTTGGCTTGTGGGGTTCTCAGCCAGCATGACAGAATCATTCTCTTTTCTGTCTTAAGCCAATTTACACCCTTAAACCACCACTGATGACTGTGGAATTGTTCCTGATTTACTGATTTACCACGGATTTACCACTGCAAGGTACCTTGCTGTGGGGTGGATGGATCTCTCTGACCTAAGAGCTGAGGGAGGTATTATTTAAAAGGAGAAAAAAAAATTCTTTCCTTTCCTATCTATCATGGCCTAGAAAATCGGCAGAACGCTGCAGAGAGGCAAGCAGTGGGTGGCTAATTAAAGCAATTGAATTATTTTCTCTCAGCAAAGGATTGATTAGGCACTCGAGCATATTGGGCACTTGTGGTATGTGTTTGTCTCAAGCGCTTAAGGAAGAGCCTAATGAAAAAGCTGTAATTTTCTATTTAAATAGTTGTTTCACAGAGTTGTGAAATGCTCATGGAGGGTTTGGCAAAATTTTAAAGCTAACCATGTGCTTCAAGGAATTCCAACTGGTGTTCTGGACATGCATGATGGTTTGGGGGCTTTTTTTTGTCAACGGGTAGCATGACCCTCTTTTGGCTCTTCAGTACAGTCTGCTCACCTTCAGCCCTGTCCCATCTGGTTTCTGGGTATTGCTGCCCATAAAAAGTCACACCTGAAGCTTGGTGGAAGGTTACATCCTGTTCTGCATTAGCCATCGTAGTTCCTCTGAAGCAAAGGAGTTGGCACGGGTTTGACTTCAATGCCCATTTAAAACATGACTGGCTTGCACAGTGCTGTGGAAAAGCAGGCTTCAGCCATCCCCTGAGCATTGGGAATATAATCTCTAATGCTGCTGGTTCTGCTATTTCCTCAAATTTCAATTTGACTGCAAGAAACATTTTTTTATAAAAAAATCAATAGCTTTCATACGTTTCTCTTGGAATTCTTTTTTCTTAGTCCCCTGCCAGAAGCAATAACTTCTAGTACCTTGATGAGCCAATATGCTAGTTTATATCAAATCTACAGCAATATTAATTTTCAGTCATAAATAGTGTACCTGCACTTTCTGCCATGCTCCTTTGATGTGCCTCAGAGGATGCCATAACTGGCTGGTGCCAACGAGCAGCTTTGCCTCAGGGGAGCAGTCTCTTGTGACATCCTGAGCCACGAGCTCAGCTGCAAGGGGTACTGGACTGCACACACTGCAGCAGATTTTGTTTTAACGAAGCACTGAGGAAAAACCAGGGGCTGTGTTGAAAATCAGAAGGCAATGGGCTGGAGGAGGAGCTGCCTGCTAACCGCCAGCGCTCTTTCCTTGGCTAGGTACGTAAGGAGTACGGAAAATGCCTGCGCACACATTGCTGTAGTGGGAAAAGTACAGAGAGTTCTATCGGCTCAGGAAAAACCTCGGGGTCAAGGACACCTGGAAGATATTCCACAGGCTCACAGGTAACCCACGCTCTTTGTTTGTGTCCCAGTGCCATGCCAAGACCCTTCTCAGCTGTTCTGGGAGGAAAGCTCCTCTCGGCACCAAAGGAGCTGCCTTAGGCCTTTCCCCAGTGCACCTGCAGAGATTCCCCTCACTTCCACACCTGAACTCAACACAGTGGCTTCCCCTGAGATGTGATGGCAATTAAATGCCTCTCCAAGAACCTTCTAAATAGTTCTGTTGGGAATAGAAAGTCCAAATTTGCCTTCCAGAGGCAAGGTGTGGTTATCACCTGAGGTGTCCTGCCTGCTCTCTATGGGAAGCAGGAGGTGGGAGCATTTGTCAGCTGTGCTTCATTCCAGTATATACCTTTAACTGTGAGATGAAGGTTGTCACTATCAACTATTAACATGTACAAGACTGATGCTATAAGCACCAAGTATTTTTCTTGTAAAAGAAAATTAAAGGCTACAAGTGTCTTGTAGCAGCCTTCCCAGTGAAAGAGCTTGCTTCCTGACATTCAGTGGTTTGGTCTGTTCTGTGCTTCACACAATTTGTCTTAGCTTATAGACCTCTTAGAGCAAGCCATTGGGGTCAGGCTGTCTTGGTAAGCTACTAGATTTGTTGCCTTTGGTCACCTGAAAATTCAGGATTTGTGTTGTTTGCGCACTTTGAAGATAACTTGTGTGTAGAGATGCAGATTTATGGATGAAAGGTTCGTATAAAATGAAGAAGCTTATTTCTTAATCAATAGAAACCAAACACAAATTTATTCAGTATTAGTAATGGAAGTAATTATACATGACAGTTCCACTATTAAATTTTAAAAAACATGCAGTGAGTAACAGCTTATAACTTTCCAGGAAAACCTAATTTGCAATTTATGTCTTGGAGCAAATAATTATTTATTTGCAGTGGTTTCCAAGATGTCATCCAAAAGCTCCACTTCGGTGTTTTCGTAGGTCTGGTAGCTATGCAGAGCAAATAACAGCAATAGAATATAGAACCTCTCTCCAGTAGGCTATCAAATCCCAATAATGTCCAAAACTCACAATATCCAGCAGCATTTAGGTGGCTGACTTGAAAGTCTCTGGTTATACAAACTTTGCTGCTGTGCTGGTACCCTCCTCTCCAGAAAGAGTTGACTTCAGTGGTCCCCTGCCCCCACCAGTCCCAGCTTAAGAGAACAAGCCCTTTTGAAGGTGAGCTGAGTCTTCTAGCAGAAGTCCTCTTGTGGAGGTGAGGTTTGAGGCACCAAGGAAGATTATTTTGCCTGCAGAAAGGTGTCCTTTGAAGGATGGAAGTTCCTAAGGCCTATTGTAGCCAGGAGAAACCTCATAGAGGTGATGGAGAGTAGATGGAGATCAATCTGAGTTGCTGAAAACATCTGGCTCCTAACGTTAAATAGAGAAGACCATGAGGAGGAAAGCTTCTAAGATCCCTTTATTGTCTGGGAAGCACACAGGAAACAGAATAATTAATCTACAATGGATCATACCAGAAAAATACAATAAATTAAATGTCCAGGTGAAAAATAATTACTGTAAAAGGGCATGGGCCTCATGCCACATGGTACTTCCATTTATAGAGGCTAGTGCATGATTAGGAGATGCTGTTATTCCATGGTCAGTGAGTAATCTAGGACTTTCCAGCCTGGGACCATATGATTAAGCCTTGGTAGATCTCTCACGGCTCAAATCCCACTATGGGAACCAATGGATTTTTGGCACTTAACTTTTTTCCCACAGTGGTGTGTCACAGTGGGAAAAAGGCTTCCCAGACTCCCAGATTACCTAGCATCACTCTCACACAGCCAGGGAAAACGTCCAGTAGAGTCACAGACGTGAGGTGAGGGAGAGTTTCCCTGGGACACCTGGGTTCTCCAGTCATCTTCAAGCAGAGATTGGGATTGAACTGCTCACAAGATGAATTTTGGCTGATTTTTTGGTATTTTGCAAGGTCTAGTTGGGGAGGAGTGAGACAGTGATGTAAATGCCACAGAGGCGGATACTTCACAGCATATTTGAGGAACAAAACAGAAGGCCGACATATTCAGGACATTTTTGCCAGTAGCAGAAGATATACCACAGATGGCAAAACCATCACAGATTTTTCAGTATGGGAACAGAAGTCATTCATTTGTGGGAATTTTTTTTGCCCCCCCTAAAATCCCCAAGATGGAAAATAGCTATAGAAAACTTCTGTTGGTGCAGGGACACCAAGATACAAATCAAGTCTTCTGTTGCACTTCACAAAAAATAAGAAACAAGTTGTCTGAGTATGAGAAGCACATGTGCTTCCGTGTGGGGGTTATTTTTCCATTATTTGGTTCTCTATTGGTAAACCTGTAACTGGCATGGGGTCTGGGTTTCTCTCATGCATGATTTTTTTTTTCTTTTAATTAAGATGTAAGGAATTCAATTATACACTTTTTCTTTGAGCTAGGCATTTGTGTTTCAAAGTAAGTCTAGCAGGGTCTGGCATGCATGAGGCAGGTTACAAAAAAACCGCGACTACTTACTTACAGCTGGCTAGAAACAAGTCACATCCTGAGCTAGATGTGCCAGTAGCCATCTTTAGTGAGGCAGAAAGAAACCTCTCTACAGCTGCTAAAAATTCATTGCCTGCTGTGCTTCAATCCCTCTTCAGAGCCGGATTCGTAGGATGTGGAATGACACGGTTCGAAAGCAGTCCGAGTCTTCCTTTATCACTGGAGATATAAACAGTTCAGCTTCACTCAACAGAGGTAATTATAAACTATTTTTCATCTCACTAACTCTTCTAATGGCTTTAAGGAGTCTGAAATGTGTTGCCTCTTTGCCCCCTGCCTTTTCCTCCTCACCCCAAATGTCACTGGACCCTGTTCTACCACCCAAGAAATGTTACAGTGATAAATGGGAGGAGGTTTTATGGTGGTTGTTTCCTTCTTTTTCTTTTCTTTATTTCGACACGTGCATTTTCAAAAATTGTTGTTTCTGGAAGGAAGCTAGGAAAAGTGAAAGAGAGAAATGAAATTAAGTTGAAATCTGCCCTTTCCCTCAGAAAACTGCTAGTGCCAGAAGCTGCTGATGTGTCAGGCCTCGTTGCTGACAGTGGAAATGGGACATTCCAGCACTGTAAATCCTGTGTTAGGCATCACAGGAGTCCTGATTGTCCTGCATATGTAGCAATGCTGTCATCTTTACAGAAGCAAAAGTGAACAGCAGAACGTAGACGTAAGGAAAAACTGTGCTTGGAACAAAATTGTCTGTGTTGGTGTTAATATACCTAGTTTGAAGAACTGACTGATGTGAACTTTATAGACATCTGTGGAGGAAAGGCTATCAGAAATGTATATGCCAAACAAAATGTGGTGTCTGGCACAAGAGGAAATATGAACAGCTTTTTTACACCAAGTGTTTTTCAGGGAAGTGTAGGAAAGCGGTGGTAACAGAATACCAGAAAAAGAGCCTCAGAGATTGTTTCCTTTCTCTTCCAATACAGCTACTTGAGCAACCAGATGCCAAACTGTTTTGTGTTACCTGTCCAGCTGATGCTGAAATTAAGAAAGGGTGGGATTGAGATTACTGGGCCTAGGTGTTGTCTCATGATGATGAAAATCAAGCATACTTCCAGTCCTGGTGGTTGGTCTGCAAAGCTCAACTGAGAATTGAGTAAGGGCTTTGGTTCCTATTCAGTCTTTATTCTCACAGAATTTCCACCGATTTTAGGGTGAGTTTTGCCTGAGGATAGGCTTGAAGGATTTTGTCTATGCTGAGTAATATTGACTGCTGAGTTCTGGGGGAACTAGGGGTATATGATTCTGTTCTCTGAACATGATACACACTGCCCAAATCTGTGCAGAGGGAAAGGCAGTATGACATGGAGCTGTACTGTTCTTCAACTCACTGGTCTTTTTTGTGCCAGGATATTTTCCCTTGCACTGAAGACTCATTAATAAAGTTGACTGTAAGATTCCATTACTGCAAATGCCTGATTTATCCACATACATTGCCCTCAAATCTCTCTCTGTCTCTGCATCAAAGACTGCAGAGCAGCAGCCAGGCTTCTCTGGGTCTAATGTAGGGGGGAGGTTGGTTGTCACACAGAGGTTCCAGCAAGAGCCACTGTTTTCCCTCAGCCATCTCACTGCTCCAACTCAGTGGCAAACCAAAATGTGTTATGCATGAAATGTTTGCTCCTTTAGTTAGCACAGAAGTTGAACTTGTTCTCTGATGCAGCTGAGGTTACCAAGGGATGTGTTTTAGCAAACAGGATCTTCCAGGTTTCTTAGCAAGAGAAAGGTGTCCTTTTTTGGTTGTGTATTTTTTTCCTGTGCAAAGAGGGGAGTATGACTGTCAGTTGGGACAAGTGAAGAGGCTTCAAGTGGGCAATCTTCATCCCAGTGTGGTGAGAACCTACTAGATGTGCCTCTGATTTAAAGGTCATTTGGGAAATGAACTATCAGGAGAAGCACCTTCAAAGCAGGTTTCATCCAGCTGTTTTCCTAGTGTAACACTGGATGAGGTGAATCACCTGAAGGTCTTGAATCTCTCTGTTGACTACAGAAGCAGCTGGATTAGTGTCTTAGAAGGGAAGCCTTTTAGGTGGAACACTGAAATGACTTGAGTAAGTTTTACAGTTCTACAGTCATCCTCCCTCATTTTCACACAAGCAGGCACAATAATTGTTGTTGTTGGGTTTTGGGGTTTTTTTCCTGGTAAACAGAAGTATTTGCAAAGTGGAGGTTAAAAATATTTCTATGAGAGATGGCATCTCCCATCCAAGCAGCAGGTGGTCAGTTCCAAATGGAAATACACCTGACATGAACAGTAATCCCAGCTGCATGGGACTCCAGGTATTTCTCCCTTTATCCTGTTTATTTCATATGAAAAGCAGCATTCGTGGTCTTAGGGCTTTCCACAGAGCAAACTCTCCAGAGAACTGCAGCCTGAACAGAGCAGTGAGGCAATGTGTTTCTCAGAGTTCTTGTCTTACCCTTAATATTTACATATGTGTTCATCTTTGAAGGAGCTGTTTCATTTATGTTTTATTTACAAGCATACTGTTAAGGCTCAGAGGATTCAAATGTGAACCTTGAACTGTATGGTCAGTGGCTTTCCCTGCCTGAGGTTGATACAACAGCGTCCCTCCCGTTCCTGTCCAAAACTCCCACTCCAGCCCTCCCAGCCTAGACACCTTTTGCACAAAATTATCTGTATTATCCCAAGCTAAACATTATTTGTGTGCTTGCATTATCTCCAGAGCCTTCAGAGAGCAGTCTGTGTTATAAAACAGAAAGAAAATGATCCTTTGTCCCCACAATTGCCTAGCATCCAGGTCCTGGAGCTTAACTCCACATCTCCATGTCCTGGGCCAGCACTGAGTTTTCATGTTTCTGCTCAGAGAACAGAAAGCAGTGAGACATCCTCTGACTGGAGTACTATTTTACTGAAACCTGTTTTTTCCCCTGATATCATTCATCATATTCACAGCCTCCTGCCACATGATAGCAACCTTGGCAAGACTGCTCTAGCTATCCATATTTCCTGTATGATGACTGGCATTTCTGCATGACATCTCATCCCTTCTTCCTTCATGAACCTCCTAGGCATCAGTCTGGAATATGGTGTCTGTGTTAGTGCATCCCTCCTTTAGACATACAGCTATGTCTTTCTGTGATTTAGCAGATAATACACTGCTTATGGCTCTTCTCAGCTTCATACTCTTGTTTATCTACTGTTCCCCTCTCTCCCTGCCAAAGTAATTGGCCACAATGTTACTTTTCTTATTCTCATTTATCACACCAGGAATTTCAGGCATAACCCCAAACTTGCCTGATGTAATGTGTTCTGTAATGAAAACTTTACTCTGTCCTAAGGCATACAAGACTACTTCAGATATTTCCTGAAGTTAGAGTCTAATTACTGATTAATAAAAAGTATGTCTGGCTGTTTCCCCTTGCTGCTCATCACGGCTTAATAGTGATGTGGATTTGGGGTTGCTGTACCGCTGAAATCAGGAGGAAGGGAAGAGAAACTGCCTGTGGATTTCCTTTTTTACTGTCGAATGAAGAGCATGCCTGTCCACCCCATGCACGTGGTCTCAGTTTCACAGTCCAGGGGGATTCCTGCTCCTTGCACTCACACTCTGCAACTCTGTCCAATTTTTCACACCCTGGGTCTGGCTGCATACTTCTGCCATGTCTTTCACATCCAGCCTGTGCTCTACATTTCTTTTCCTAGTGCTGAAAACTTCAGAGGTGTAAAAGCTGAACCAAGCTGATTACCTCATAAGTAGGAAAAAGAAATTTCCCTTTGCCTGCAGGGTGTTTGGTGTCTGATCTCAATACAGGCACTTGGATGCAGTACTGAAAAAGTAGTACAAAAGGAATGCATGTAGGATGGACTGTTTTTGAAGGCTGAAAAGTGGAATGTATGAATGAAAAGCAACAGAGCTTGCCTGAGCTGGGGTACATCCAGTCAGCCACCTCAGGATCATGAGGGATGGGTCTGTTTGCACCTTCAGAGTGTTAATGTCAAAAAGCTCAGCCAGCCTCACAAACAAAAGCAGCCATAGCACAAAACAGCAATGTGACACCAGCCTATTTTATCCATGTCTTAGGTGAGAGGCAATACAGTAATTACTGTCTCTCTTTGGATATGAGTCAACTGGGAGGGATGAAAAATCATCATGAACTATGTGGTAGTTTGTTACCCTTCAGGTTTTCAAGCTGGGGGAAGGGAGGTGGTGGTATGATGTGTGTGATATTTTTTATTTTTTTTCAAAGCAAAAGTGGAAGTTATCTGTTAAAGAAAAGACTGGTCCTTCTTTTGGTAAGGCTTAAGAGCAGCAGAGACAAAGGATTTTGTCACTGGTACAAAGCAGTGCTTTGTTAAAGGAAAATGCTCAGATGGAGTTGTGTATATCAATTCAAGTTAGCACATAGTAGATTTTCCCTCTTCAGGGAAATAATTGGGCTATGGGTAAAGCCACCAGACTTCACAGAGAATACAAACTGCTCCAGAAGTGTGTTGTGTTGGGTCAAGTGCTGTTCTCATGCTGCAGTGCTCTGACTCTTAGCTTATAAAGTAGACAGCAAATTTAATAGTTTTTTCCCAATAATAGTCCTGCTATAGAAACAGGAGTATGTACACCCCTTGTCTTTTGGCTATATATATATATATACTTTATGGCCATCCACCCCCAAAGTACTGCTCTCCTTCCCCACCACCCTCATCCATGGAGGTCTCCTGGAGGAACTTCTTGGTGGTCCACATTGCTGCTCCACTTGTCTGAAAGAAAAGAAACAGCAGGGAGCTGTAAGAGCAGAGCTGTTTCATGATGGGACCTGAGGAGGACTGAAGCTGAGGAGGACTCAAGCACAATCCAAACCTTCAGTGATGGTTCATTGTGCCACAGGGGTTTAAGCCAGGAGGCAGTGGCCGGGATGAGGTGTGGGGATGAACCTGATCCAGGGTCCAGCTCAGACCACCAGGAGATACTGGCAGAGACAGGGCTGGCAGCTGAGCTGGAGCCCAGGTCCAAGATCCAGCCAGGAGACAGACACAAGGCAAGGACGGGGTGCCCAGAGCCAGGCAGGGCTGTGCCTTCCTGGTGGGTCTCATGGAGATCACTGAGGCCTGCGGGGGTCATAAGGACCTCAAGAGCTGTTGCAGATTGGAGCCCAGGACCCCTGGCAGTTCTTATTGAAGGATGGTAAGTCTTAAATACTTAAATACTTCAATTTATCCATGTGGCCCTAAGGGTCCATTGTGAGGGAGCAGGCCCTTGCCAGCAAACCTTGCCAGCAAATCAGAGTCATCGTAAAGCCCTCAGATCTCCAGTCTGGGCACAACAGGTATTATCCCTGACTAGGAAAGCTGTGTTCATTCCCTGTTTGCTCCCATGCAAATGGGCTGAAATGGGAAATGGAAATGAGGATATTGCTTGTCCCTCCCCCTTGCTTTTTCTTCCCAAATGCATAAGTGCTGTTGCATGTTTCCTCTTCTGGGTAGCGTTCCAGAATAAATACTTGATTTCCCTTTGCTTTATTATTTCTCTTCTGTGTTTTTATATCAACCACAAAGACTTAATCTGAAACACACACAGGAAAAAGGGAAATTATTGCTACTGTTTTCAGAGGTAATCAGTTTAATGTCAAATTCATGTGGATTTCTTCATAATGAACAGAACAAATTGAGCTCAAATTCAAACAGTGGGAATCTGAGTCAGAGAGGAAAATTAAAATGAAGAACATTAATATCCTGATTTCTAACCCAACCGAGACCTGATTGTTTCCTAAATGAAATCTCCCATCAAATTCCTTCCACCCACCCAAAAATATAATTAAGCTGTGATTTCCAGGTTGAAATCGTATCTGCACTGTGAATTCAGCAGGGACAGCTGTGTGTGTTGCAGAACTATTTTCAGGTGGATATATTTTCCTGCATTTTTCAGAAGCAGTTTTTTAGAAGACACCAGTAGAAGGTTAAATTATTCCTTTAGTAGGAGACTGTCACTCTGGAAGACAGGAGGTATAGGTTAGCACTGAGACAGTGCAATGAATCAGGTTTTGGTCACCAAATCTGCCCTTTCTGCTGAGAGACGAGGGCTGCTGGATGTGTCTCAATGTTGCAGGATCAAGAAGCTTCAGTTCAGCTGTCTGCAGGGGTGGTGGGTGCCATGGTGTGGACATAACTGGCCAATACAGCAGTAAAAACAGGGTGGAATTTGGTGTGGTAAAAAGCACAGGCAAACAGGGGAGGAGAGAAAAAGAAAAAAAAAATAAAAAAATAAAAGAAAGGAGCAGAACTGGATTCTCCAGGGATCTCACACCCCATCCCTGGTACATTTCAAAGTGCAGTTGCTTCTCATTATAACCCATTTGCCAATGCTGACCTGTTGCTACCTAGATAAAGCAGAGAACAGGTGGAAATTTGGACAGTGGAAGTGCTACTGTTGTCATGCATCAGCCTTTCTCAAGATGCTTGTTTGCTCCTCGATGGATTAATGTGACCAGTGTGACAGAGAGATTTCTGCTAAATTTATGTTGCATATAAAACAAATAGCAAGCAGCCAAATTCTAGGAGAGGTGGAAGTGCCTCTGCTCATCTTGATAGGATACTCAGAGGACACCACCAAATGATCTTCACATTCTGTCTACACACTTCTTACCTACAGTGAGTAACACCTATGACTTTTCTCATGGCTTAAAGATACTAGAGAATAAGAATAAATACTTCCTCTGTTTTCTTTCCATTTGTTGTCTTTTTACAGTCAGCAGCAAACAGTGCCCCAGTTTCTCCTGTTAAGTCAGTCAGCTTTCACATTGTGTCTTTCAGAGAGATCACTTTAGGGTGCGGGGACTCACTCATTTTAAATTAGTGAGTTGTGGCTATATGAACATGCGTGTTGGCAGCACTGGTAATGGTCACATTTTTTCCCATTATTTCTTGTTCCTCCTGTGGTTCTGGGGTAAGCAGGTTCAGTGCAGAGGACTCACAGGATGTCCAAGTGCCTGCAGTTGCTCTCCTTGTTCATGAATGTATCTGTAAGTGCCTAAAGGGAACTCACCAAAATATTCATGGATATAAAAATACACATTATTCTTGGTTTCTGAGCACTTAACAGCTCAAAGAAAATTGGACTAAAGAAAAGTGTCTGTCTTCAGCAGACACTTTGGTCTTGTGAGTACCATCACTGCGCAGCTGGGTATGTGGTGCGGAGCAAGAGCCGTGTCTGTTTAACACTGAACACCCCCTGGAGATGCTTTAAAAGCTTTGAGCTCTGTTTTCAGTCATGCTCAGGGTTTGATGGATGTAAATGCAGAGGAATTGTCAAAGCTGAATCTGGGATGGCCCTTGGCAGGGCCAGCAGCCTCAGTGACCATTCAGAGACCATCATCTGTCAACATGCAAATCTTCATCGTCATTGCTTCACATCTAAAACACAGCACTCTCCCCCTGCACCTGCCCCTTTGTGCAGAGTGCTGAGAGGTGGCAGCACCCAGTGTTGTCTGTGCTGACCATTGCTGAGTTAGTAGGGGCAAGGTGCTGCATGAACCCAAGGGATGCAACAGTCCTTGCTCTTGAGCATCATCCTTCACATCCCAAAGCCCTTAGTCCTGGGAAATTTAGTCTGTGTTTTAAAGGGGTCCATCAGTCCTGGAGCTTGGAGGCCTCTGGTTTAACCACAGACAGCTAAATGTGGCAGCAGTGCCAGTCTCTTCTCTCTCAGGAATATGATTAGATGTTCAGTTTCTATTATTTTTAAGTCAAGGCTGCTACTTGACAAGGGGGGGTTTTGAGGTGCTTAAGTGCTCCCTGGTTGTTTGGTGGAAATCCAGGGGTAAGAAGCAGAGTAGAATCCCTGACAGCACTTTGCTGCTAATCCAGAGGCAGCCTGTGGCCTGTTTTCTAGCATCTCATCCAGCCACAGTGGCTTTCATGCTGCAGCTCCTGCTCTTCAGTGGGCAGATTGCTGTCCAATGTCCCAGCACCCTGGGTGCTTATATTAATGCTCAAAATTCCAGGGACAGCCTGCAAAAGAAATAGCATAGTCAATTTATATCAGGACTTCAAAACTTCCATTTTACCCACTTCAGGAGGCTGTTCCTTTACCTCCCACCTCACCACCATTGCATTTTCCTAATGAAGCTCTTTGGTTTCATCCCCCCCCCGCCCTTCTGCTTCTTCTGTTCCCTCTTGTAACTCTTACAGACACATTTAGTCTCCCTAGACCCCATGGGTACCCCTTCCTGGGGCCCATTGCCCAGATGGTGGGTGTATTTGGAGGGAGTAATCCACATGCCATTGCACCAGTTCTATCACAAGGGATTGCTGTTTGAAAGCCAGAAATCTCTGCAACCCCATTAAGAAACTGTTGGTTTGGCTAAATGTCAGCAACTGGCCCCAAAATGACCCATCACAATAATCACATATGAAGTAAAGAGAAGTTCCAGATAGGTGACAGCAGAGGAATATTTTCTCTTTGTAAGGGAAAGTCATCAGCCTTTTGGACTAGCAAATTTCTTCTGGTGGTTTTTATCTTTTTGGTTTTTTTTCCTTCTGTTTCAATCAGCTGTACATTTTATGCTGGAAAAATTGTGATTTTCTGCATCAAGGATCAAAACTTAGGGAGTTTAAGTCTTATTTCTGCCTATGTGCAAAATTAATCCCATTGTTGATATTCTCCTAGTTTATTTTGCCTCTCTGCTGCCTGGGACTGAGTTAGCTGAGATTTGTTGCAGCGATTTCAGTGAGTGACATGACATTCTTCCTTTGGGAGATATTATGAACTGGCTTTGATTTTAGGATTGACAGCCATATAATTGGAAGTTCAGTCATTAGGTGGATCAGCTTTAAAGAAGAAAAGTGAGGGCAAGGCAATTTCTGAAATCAGAGCAGGCTTTGGGGCATATTAGATCTGGCAGAGTATTGCTGCAGAGCAGTCTTAATATGACTGTGAAGAAAGAAGGAAGAAAGCAAAGCTGCTTTTATAGATTCCTGTAAGCATGGTCCAATTTTCACCACAGGCAGGGCTCTCTGTGCATCTTGGGTAAGGCCTCAGGTTTAGTAAGAAATAATCATAAACAGGAACAATTAGGGATAGTGCATGTTCATATAGTCGGGATACAATGTGGTGTAAACCCTTGTAAGGGGTAGTGGTGGTATAAAGAAATGTCCCACCCTAGGAAAGTGTTTCTGCTCCAGACAGTGAAAAAGTAATTAACGAGTGAGTAAATACTTATAAATCGATGTGGCCTAGCTGTGTGTTTTGAACATGGCCTGCAGATTATAATCCAGCAGAGGTTTATCATCTGAAATCATTGCTAAAGAAAGGAAGGGGAAAAAAAGGGGCAAAGAAATACTTTCACTCCCCTGTCTCTGCATAAGAGCAAATGATGTTTCATGTGGCAGAATATGGCCCAGAGCTTAACAACCTCATTTGCTGAAACTCCATTTCACTGCAGTCAGTATTAATAGCTTCACAATGAATAGATTAGATGCTGCAAGTGACAACAAACCTACTTGAGAGAAATTTAATAGGGAAGCCTATTGAAGTTTATTAACTGAATCCTGTTGGCTATTATAACAACAGAGCTCGATAAATCTAAATGTCAGAGCATTCGTTGGAAGGAACTTGGAAAAATGCTGAAAATACCTGTTGTCCTCCAGCAAGTATGTGTGATTTTGCTTGTCATAGTTGCATTTATTGTTAGAACAAATTGTGAACACATGGAAGACCAGGATTCATTAAATACTTCAAAGCTCTACCTGTAGAAAGAGACACTGTGGAATGCTGGTAAGAAAAGTCTCAAAGAAAGCTACGGCCTTGACTCCTACAAACCTACTTTTGGTTCCCTGGGAGCAAAATGACGTAAGTTAATACTGAGTGAAGTATAAAAGCAGCCAGAATTTACAAACTGAAATCAGTGCAGAGGGGCTATTCAGTGACATTCAAGTCTGAGCTATTTACTACACTTAGGGTAAGGCAGCGTGTGTTATGGCATTGTTTTAATGGACACTTAGAGGAAAATGGAGCTCTTACCACATCATTTGTGTCCAAGCTAAACCATGTTCCCTGATAGCTCAGGAACTGTTCTACCTTCAGGAGATGGTCTGTGTTCTTCCTGGCTGTCACTTGTCCCTGCAGAGTAGTCTTAAGTCAAGTACATGACATGCAAGAAGCTGAGGGACCTGCTTCACGGTGGATACGAACCACAAGATAAGTTGGGTGCTTAAGGAATCAGAGCAGGGAGGAGTACAGCACTGTGCCCTTACCTTGCAGAAAGGGAGCTGCATTGCTGGCAAAATAGGGAGGAAACAGGACTGAAATTTATTGAAAACATAGCATATTTTCTTCTGAAACAAACAAAAAAAGCCCAAGAAAATCTACGTTTTGGAATTGCTGGGTCAGAGGCAATGAAACATTTTGCTGTGACTCAGATGTGCTTTTTCTGAACTATTTCTGTTTCTACTCTAATAAAAAGTTAAAATAATATGAAAAAGTCAAATCAGCTTTCATACCAGCCACTCTTCTGGAACAAAAAGTGAAAACATTTAATTTGGAAAATACTGATTTTGTATGTACATTTTTAAAATATTGAATGGTTCATCCAATTAAATTTGTAAGCTGGTCCATTCTCCTTTCTCAGCAAAACTGCTCTTCTGTCACATCTGCTGGACAGTGGGGGAATCTCTCTAATCCATTGCTAAAATACATGTACCAAAAATATTTTGGTATGCAATTGAGAAGACCAGAAGTCGAAGAAGATACATGGTGGTGGTGTTGCCTGTGCAGACAGATGATCCCAGTTAAAGCAGTGCTGCTCAAGCTCTTTCAGCCAGGCAGAGCCATGGGGAGTGACAGTATTATTCAGAAAATCTGGAGGAGCAGTTGAATCCATTTCCTTTCCAGCTGGGTAGACCACGGAGATGATTCAAGGTAACTTGTGTGGCTTTGTCAGCCAGCTGCCCACAAGAAATTTTTTTGAATTTTATTCCTGAATGATGCAGTCTGAAGTCTAGCAACATGTGCTTGTCATCATAATTTTCATACTTTGCTTTCAGTGGGTGAATAAACCATACTTGTGTTTAACAAGGTGCAGTTTTCCCATACAGTCATTACATAAATCTCTTCCAAAAAATTATCGCTACATTCAATGCTGTATGCATCAAGGACATCAATTTCTACCTTAGAAAGGAAAGAAAAAGGCTCCATTTGGTTGCATACGGTCATTAAAATAATACCTACTTTCATAGCCACAGAAATCAGCTAAGTGTAGCTATCTGATTCCTTTGTGTCTGGTTACAGTGACGTTAAAAATTTGGGGATTTTCGTCTTCTTTTTTCTGCTTGCTTTTCCTAACAGTTTTTCTCAGATTGCAAGTCAAAAGTGCAACCCTCCAGATGTCCCCCTGCACCCTGAGCACAGGCCATGGTTTCTCCTGGCCTTTTGAATCCAGTATGGCTGGATCTGTGGTGCTTGAATCATGAGGAGGATCACCGAAGCTGTGAGAGGGGCAGGAGCATCTGCATGTTACCCAGTACTATTTGCCTTCTGAAAGACCATTATTTCTTTCTCCTTGTGATCACACCCTGCAAATCCTTCACTTGAGGAAATCTAGTATCAGGAAGCTTTGACCTGAGCACTGGCCTTTCCAGAAACCCAAATTTGAATGTAATTTTGGATATTAGAGCTGACCTGGTAGCTGTGTTTTGCTCTGAACTTTGGTTGAATACCAGTGGAAACAAGGAGTCATGGAACTGTTGTTGTACCAGTATGGTTGCAGGGAGTATTTTTGTAGAGGTTTGAGTTCTGCTCTTAAATGTTTGCTGCTTGTGATGATATCATCATGCTGTAAAAGGTGAACCTGTGGGTTTGAACCCATCTTTTTTCCAACCCCTAATTCATGCTCCCACACGTACACGATAGGGGTTTGGAAACAGAATGCATTTCCTTTCAGTAAGGGTGCCTTTGAGTAGCAGAACTGAAGGAACTGAAGGTGATTCAGCACAGCTGGATAGAAGGCAGTTCCCCTAACTAAAGAATGGTGGCTGTGTACTGGACTTAGGTAGTTCAGCAGATGGCAGAGGAGGGATTTGTATAGGGGCTGCTATTGCAGGAATGTAGGAAAGCAAGGTTGACACAGAGCTGTGGGGTTTGCTGGGAGAGATCTGTGTTGCACCACAGATGCTGAGAGCCGAGGATCCAGCAGTAAGTGAATAAATAAAAGTAAGCGGTGATAACTGCTGCCTGCTGAGGGTATTAGGCACAACGCCAATGCTAGGCCAGACAGCTGCCAAGGGTCCTGTCTCAAGAGTGCTCCCACAGGGAGGAGATTCCAGGTGGTTGGAAGGACAGGCACTTGCAGCCGTGATCTTTCTGGTTTTTGGGCCCCTGGATATGCACTGACCTTTGTAATTGCAGCCCCAGTGATGCACACCCACACACAGGACTGCAGAATAACCCTCCTTGCTGTCTCCCACGGTGTTTTGGTAGAGCATGCTGCTCTGATCTCGTGCCTACTTTATTGGGGTTTTGTTGGCTTTGTTACCAAGGCCATTTTCCTGCAAATGAGGTCATAGTTCCGTAGTCTACCTTTTCCTTCTGCTCCTGCCTCATCTGCAGACCTAATCTGCTCTTCCTAATAGTCCTGTTGGTTGCTATAGCAATGATAAAGTGGTAAGAAAAAGCCAGGATGATACTTAAATGTATGGCTGGTATCACATTTTTCTTTCTTTCTCCTGGGAAAAAGAAGCCAAATAATGAGGGGTTTGTTGGGATTTTTTTTTATTTATTTTGGGGTTTGTTTGTGTATTACTGTTTTATCAAAAGCTTTAACTGTGGGCTTTTTGGACCCTGGATGCAATCTCTCAGCACCCTTTTAGGCTGGGAATTTTGCAACTCAAGAGCAGTTAGTAAGAAACAAGAGACCAAATTTATGAATACAGGGTACATATAATTTTGTATTTAAGATGCCAAAGTTACATGTAATGTGTCATGCAGAGAGTATGAAGTTTGCCGGCTCACCATGACAGAAACCTTCTGCAGCCTGCTTAGGGCCCAGTTGGGTCCCTGAAAGCATTGAAAGATACCTGAACATGTTAGTAGAGGGTTTGTTTTGGATTTCCACCAGGACTTACTCAGCACTGCCATTGAAAGTGGCATTTTGAAGAGTAAATTAAAAAATCCTGATGAAATCAAGGGAGAGGAAAGTAGAAAATTGAGTATTTTTGCTCAGTTGCTGCGTACAAGAATGGGTGGCTGTAGTACCAAGCCCTGTCTTTTACGCACCCAAGAGCAGAAATTAGCTACTTATTCTGTATTTTCAACTCTTTTTGCCAAGTTTGTAGTCAGAATCATGGATCTGTATTAAAAGTTGGCTGAGAGCACCATATTTTTGTGAATTCAGCTCATTCCAGAGCCCACCAAGCTGGCAAATGTAGGCGAGGAAAACCTACATTTAAGTGCTTACACAGGTTGATCCCTTCTTTCTTGTCACAGTCTGAGAGCATCCCTCATGCAAAACAGCTTTTCCTGCCCAGCCATGGTGGGATCAGCTTGTTCCTGCCTGCTGGGGTTCACTAGACAAGATCAGGCTGTGGATGTATTGAGTGAGATGCTCTTTATGGCAGCTGGCATTTAAAGATGCCGCAAGCTAAAGTGCTCAAAAGCCCACCGTGGGTATATTTTTCGTATCAATTCTCATAGGAACTGAGTAGGACATTGGGTTAAATCCCAAATGGGAGGATTATATCACTTCTGAGTTTATGGTTGGCATTAACTCTGGACATTCTCATTACTTGTATAAAAGTGAGTCCCTTTTTGAATCTTTTATGGCCTGACTTGATTAAAAGTGGGATGAAAGCAGAAACAATTTTAATGGCCTTAGTGCTCACTGGTATAAAACAAGCGCAAGAAGAGAAATGGTTCCTACAGTCCCTCATCCCAGATGTATGTGAGATTGAGAGAAAACACATTACCACAAAGAAAGAATTGACTCATTTACCTATTAGTTACATTCAAGGTTACTTAGTTAAGCGTTCATGTAATGTTTTCTTACAGGAGACAGCTTTGTTTCCTTATTTTCAAACACAGCAGCTCATCTTGCTTTCCATCAGCATAGACAAAAATATCAGGTGAGAGAAAACAAGTCTTTTTTTTCCAGCTGCATGTGTCGAGGAGCCTCCCTGGCATGCAGCCCCCATACAACTCTGCCTTCTACTTTGTCCTGTGCTCAAAAGACCGATTAAGTGATCCGCTAATGCCATACGCCTGGGGCTGGGAGCTGCTGGGGGATGATGGGGGAGAGGCAAGAAACAGCCTGCTCTCTCCTCTACCTGCAAAAAAAATGGGGAAATACCATCCCAGGCCCGCATACAAGCACGGCAGGAGGCAGCCTCCACCTAGCCTGAGGTTTGGCCAGCTTTTGCCTTTCTGTAAATAATTAGTAGGTGTGAGCTTTCTGAGGACTTGCTGCTAAGGGGATTTGTACTAGCCAGAGGCCCTCAGGGCTTATATATCCTCAGCAACTCCATCCAAAGAGACTGTACCCAGTGCCCTACATACAAAGATAGCCTTCACCTTAGCATGGGGCCGCCTCACCTAAAAGAGGCAAATGGGCTCTCCATGCCTCAGACACTGGTAAAAACATTTCTTAAAGGGTTACTGGTTTTGAGAACTGGCTTTTCAGTCACTTCTTTGGGTTGAGACTATCGGATGTTGGTGACAGCCAGGTCACCTGAGCCCTCTGACAGTCCTGTCCTAACTAGCTCTAGCTGCCCCAGCAGTGACTTACTTTCCTGGTGGAAAGGTTTTGTCTTTACTGTTTAGTCCTGGCCTTAAAAACCACGGTCATCCCTCCTGATGGATGACCAAAATGGCCCTGAAGGGCAAGTCTTTATTTGGTCATGTCTCTGGAGATTAGAAGAAGTTCAGAGCCAGGGCTTACGGGTTTTTCATTCTGTAGGTCAGCTAAAAGGTAGGGAGAGACTTTGCTTCCGGGGTTGATGCCTGCAATAGGAATTGAGGTAGGTCTTGGCAGGCACCTGCCAAGAGCACATGTCCAGAGGCTGCATCTCCAAGGGATAAACCAAAGAGCAAAGGACAACTGCTGGCTGAGTGCTTGGAAACAGCAGCAAAGAGGTGTGGGAGTGGGGAAACAAGGTGTTTGTGGGGCACACAGAGAGCCTTTAGACATGCACTTCGTGGCCACTCTCATTCCTGATAGAAATGCCTGACGGAGCTGTAGTGCTCTCACCTTCCAGGATGGATTCAGGTGGTTGTGGACGTTCTTGATGGTGGTATCAGAGAAGTAGCTGAAGTGAAATTTGCCCTCTTAGACATGAGAAACAGCTGTCTGAGAACTACTGAGAGCCTTCAGAGAGGCTGCATTCTCCATCCTTTCTCTTGAATTATGCTTTTTTGATTTAGATGTGTTGTGAAGGACCGGTAAAAGAGATCCTAGCACATAGTGGGAGTTGAATGTGCTGTTGTCTGTTAGTCATTATATATCTATATATATATATTTATTTATTTTTTTTTATTCATTTGGCACTTTCCGGAGAGTTTTTCCCCCCACATTGTGTAGGCTGCCATCTTCCTTTCTTTCTTTGTAGCAAGCATGTGGGCGCAGCCTTGCTTACACTCCGAGCAACTGGGGAACCACCATAAATGTAGCTTATCCGCTTTCTGATACATTTTCTTTTGCGTTGGTTTGGATTTGTGCATCGTCAGTAACATCTGTTCTGCTTTAGTGGCATACAGTTTTCCGAGTCTAATTAGCTGGCTGCTTGTAATCAGGACTATTTCAACTGTTGTCATTCTGAATGTTCTTTTTCCCTTTTTTTTAATACCACATTTGCCTGATTGACCTTTTTTGTTGTTTTTTTTCTCTGTCTTTCTATCGGGCTGCTCCAGGAGCCATGGCTAATCATCTTATAACCAATGCTCTGCTTCGTCCTCATGGCACTAACAACCCTTATAATACATTGCTCGGGGAATCGGCGGTCTATAACAACCCTTCTGTCAGCATGTACAACGCACAAGGTGTGCTGGAGTTTCTCTCTAATTTTTCTAGTGAGAATTCCATTTTCTGTGGCTTATTTTGGCCCATTTCTTTCTTTTTTTCTTCCTTTTTCTTTTTTCTCTCCCCACGCACACACACTTTTTTTTTTTGGAACTGGGCACGAAAGAAAGATCCCCTCCCCTTCCTTTCATTTCAGTGCATCTTTCCATCTTCCAGATGCTATTTTTCCATGAGCGATCCAATTCACTTTGAAAGACTCTTGTTAGTTTTACTCAAAGCATTCATAGTGTTTTGATTTTGATTTTTTTTTATTTTTTATTTTTTATTCAGTCTCCTTGCTTTTGTATTGCTTTGGACTTGTGTGTGTGTGTGTGTGTGTGTGTGTGTTTTGTCGGCCACATCCATTCCTCTCTTTGTTGTCAGCTCATTTCCTTGTTAAACCATTCATTTCAGAAACAGGAACACCGCTGAAGGTAAGTGAAGCTAAACTGGCCTTTGCTACCAAAGCTGCTCTCATTTGAAATGGCCTAGAGAAATGTGGTCAGCAGTGCACTGGTTTGCACGGGGAGTAAAATGCAAAATAAAACAAAACTGCCCTTGATCTCCAAGAAAAATGACAGTTGAAGCAAGAAGCGTAGGCCAGCTCCAAAGAGCAGAGCTGAGATAAGAAATGTTTTGCCGTTTGCATTTATACATTTTATCTGTATATATCTAGGGGGAAAAAAATAGTAGAAAAATGGTGTAGTGAATCTAGATAATCTTTGAAATCCTCCTTTTGGCAACAGGTAAGAGACAGGCAGAGTCAGTTGTACCTAATGGAGGTTTCTGCTATGGAAATCACTCTCTTGTCACCTACATGTTTGTCTCTGCTCTGGCTTCTGTGGGAAGGGACAGTGTTTGTAAGCTGATGTCCTGGTGCTTCTGTGAGGGAGAGGCAGATGTGTTTAAGTAGGGCCTGAGGATGAGATGGGGAGTGTGGAGCTCTGAAAGTTCCTGTCTCTTGACTCCATCCTGCTCTGCCCCTTCCATGGGATTTTTTTTTTTTTGGTCTTATTTGTAAGGTGGCTGAATCACTGCAGAATCAATGCAGAATGCACTGCATTCCAGTGCAAGTGTGCCAGCACTCTGTCAGCTGTCCGCTCTCAATGAAGGCATCACTTCCCAGTAAAGGATATCCAAGAGAGGGAAAATAATGATGGTTATAATGCAAGCAGGAAAGCTCCCTTTGTACTCTATGGCAGCATGTTGTTTATGACAGAAATAAATGTTGAACTGTGTCAGGAGGGTATTTGCATTCAAAGCACAAGGAGAGCACACATGTTTAACCTTTTTGCTGTTTATTAATTTCCTAAACTATGCTAACTTTGTGCGATAAATTTGCTTCCAAGAATGCTTTTCTTAAAAAGGGCTACTGTTAAACATTAAATGCTCTGAATTTTAAGAATTTCAGTGTACTGCAAATGTTGAAATGAGCTTTGATGTCCTAACTAGTTTCTTGCATGATGACCTTGAGGTGTGGGAGTCTTTTAAATCAAATGGCAACAGGTAATCCTGGGTCAGCATTTGCCTTAAGAGGAGTCCTGATGTTCAGGTCTGGGTGCTTCAACTGAACCCAGGTGATTTGGACAGAAATGTGTTGTTACATGTGTTCTTCAGATTTTTAATACTAGAATCTGGTACAGCTAACAGAATGTTTTTCCACAAAAATAGCATAATTTTTTTGCAAGTACTATTCTGTTCAACACAGGTAGATGAGAAACAGAGAAACCTATAGAGGCTTCATCTCTGGGAGGTGAAAAAAGAGAATGGGACCAGTACTGGTCCCATTTAAGCTCCTGGAGCTTTGCAAATGACTTCAGAGGGAGCAGAACCCAACCCATTATTTTCAGGAGGCTGCAAGTTAATTAATGACCACAGAACTGGTATAGCTCTTAGTTTTCAAACTGGTTAGGTCCCTGGATAATTACTAACTGTGAATATTAGGAGATCCCGTGTCAGAAATGAAGGGTAGCAAAACCAACCAGGCCTAGTGGTCTTGGTGGCCCTTTGGGGTTTACAGATGCTGCACCAGCAGGAATGCTAAAGCCAGGAGAGTGCATTGTAAAAGTAGATGCTGTCATCATCTCTGGGTGTGCCTTGGCTGTGGTTGGCATGCAGTGAGGCATTGTTAGCTAACATCATCCAGCTAACTCATTCCACATTACTAAGGCTGTCATTTTTTTTGCACCGTCATGTGCCACTTCTGGTGCTGGCCGTGGATGGGGCAGGACACCTAAGGAAAGAGGGACTGATGTGATCCACCTGTTTATTTTCATCTCTCAGTTACGTCTTTTAAAAGATCATTGGTGCCATATCTGAGGTAGTCAATCACCAGGGGCAGGATGTCCTAAAAATTACCCTTGGAAGGAGGTGGGGAATCAGACCCTAAAAGACCAAAACCCCATGTTCCAGTGGCATAAGCGATTCCTTGATAGGACACAGCGTGTAGAGGAAGGAGGTGGTAGGTGAGGGGCTGAGTGCTCACTGTCATTGGAAGCTGAGGGACATACACTGACTCAGTATCTCCAAAGCAGGAAAACATCCCAACACCTTTTGTCAGAACTAATTTTGAGAGAAGGCATTCACAAGCATTAATGACCATTAACAAGCTCTGCTTAAAATCCAGCATGCCACAGACCACTGAAGAGTGGGAAGCTGAGCGTTATCACTGCCTCTTCATCTTACTCTCTGACTTTTCTTGTTTTAAGCCTTTCTTAGAAGTTTCATTTAGCAATGCCATTAGTCAAACTACTATTGCTCTTTTTTTTTGTTTCTTTTTTTGCCAAGTCCATATAGTTTGCCATATGTTTGGTTAAAGTAAAAATCAGATTTACCAAAGTTTGTAAAATGCCAGCAGCCCCATGATGAGCAAAGTCATACTCTTACAAAGCACTGTTGCAAAAGATGGACGGCAAAACATTTTTAGCAAGGAAACAGATTTCAGTTTCAACTGCCAGGGGTTATTTTACCTAACAATAAGTAAAGCTATTAATTTTAAGACTTTGGAAGTGACGATGACAGTGCCTGTCTTTTCAAGCATGACCGTTACCAGCTTTAGACTTTTCTTAAATTTCCTGGCATTATTTCTTCATTTGTGTTGCACGCTGAACATTTTATAATGGCATTGGAAAACAGTTTAAATGTGATAATTTTTTTAATGAAAATGTAGACTATTGAATATTGCGCGTAAAATATTTTTTTTTTCTGTCTAAAATGTCAATATTTTTAACCTGAAATAAACCTTGTAACAAATTCATGTATTCTGGGCAGTGGAAATTATTTCCGTTAACTCTCTTTTCTGCATATCATCAATTTGCTTTTTACTCATGTTTCTCCTACTGTCGCTGTAAGCTTACTTGTTGTTTTTTCTTTCCTTTTCTTCATGCTGTCGTTTAGAGCCCTACAGAGAGACAAGTATGGGAGTAAAGCTAAACATTGCATATCAAATGTAATTTTTTTTAGTTCACTTTTATTGCATCACATATAGATGATGTAGTTAATAAAGGAAATTAATCTCACAGTTTTGAAATCAAAAGACTATTAATAGACATATGTATATATATGTGTATGCGTGTGTATGTATGTATGTGTATATATATGTATGTGTACATATATATATAGATGAAATTAGATGATGCTTTCTTTGTTTATTTCTCATTTTTGTGGCAGCATTTACCCAGCATAGTTTCTCATTTAGTTGTGTATGCTTTTTTTTTTTTTTTCTCCCAACTCCATGTTTTTATTTGTGAGGTCATGGCATTTTTATACAGCTCGTTTCATTGCAGCCCCCAGTCTGTTCTCACCTGCAATGCCTCCCATTTTATTTCTGCACCAAACCCCAGATCTATGCATTGGCAGCAGGAGTGCAGTGCTCAGTGCCTCAATGCATACGTTACTCAACACAACCATCAAACAGACGCTGTTTTACCTGTCACCCATTACATACGGCCCTCCCCCAAAAATGCTCACTTTTCATTTCTCCCCAAGCATCGTGACTCGGTTGGAGAGCTTTCACCGTGAAAATCAACGGCTTTGCTCTATGTCTGTGATGGCTAGTTGATTTTTTGGCATAGCTCCCTCATTTGCTGGGAAACCCAGGATACAGCAGCACCCTCTAAGCTTCAGAAACCTAAAAGGTGACGGACGCATTTGGGGCATTTCACTCAAAAGCAAGAAGAAGCCTTCAGTAGCGCTTTCCAGCCCTTGACATACAGCAACTACTCCATCGCAGATATAGACTGAATCCTGTATTTTCAGAAGGTACACATGCCATGTACTAAGCATGGTATGAGCAACTGTTCATCTGAAATTGTCAGTTTAATGGCTTCTCTGATCCACTGTGCCTTGCTGGGAGTTGCTTGCCAGTTTTTGGCAATGCCTGAAGCCCTTAGCTGAGAGGTCAATAAGTTATTTCATGCATCCCCATGTCTGCTCTCCTTCCAAGGAGACCAGTGATCCCAAAAAAAGAAAGCATGGTGGCTTAACTGCTGGGCCTGATTTTCTTCTCCCTTGCCCACTCATGCTGGCATTGCTTCAAAGCACTTCCCTGCCATCTCCCATAGTGCTTTGGGAAAGAGCTGAGCTCCAGCCTTGCCTTGTCAGCATTGAGACACCTGTAGAGATGCAATAGGCAGTAGGAGCAGGGACACTCCGACGCCCTGCTACTCCTCTCAGCTTCCTATGAGCCCACTATACCATGGCAGGGATAGTACTTGCTGTACTCTCTGCTGAACCCATTGCTTTAAATTTGCAGGTGGAATAGGAGCTATTTTTAAAGGCTTCACAAGCTCCTGGAACAGCTGCCTCCAAAATCAATCGTATTAGAAAATCCCCACCTGGCCAGTGTGGAGTAAATAATTTTGGTTGTGCCCTTAAGCCAGAGGAGGTAGGGCATTTAGCCTTGTTCCAGAAAATCCTGGGCCAGGAAGCACTTTGTGCCTCCGCCGTGCTACTCCTTGAATCCTGCCATTCAGTCCTTATGTCTTTACTTTTCCTGACAGCCTGCCCAGTGAAAGGGGAGAGCAGACTTTTTTTCTTCTAGGAAGGATACACTCCCAAACAAAGTTTTGGTAGTGATTTATCCTGGGATGCAAATACTTTTTGCTCAGCTGAGAGGAATTTCCCCCTTCTTCCAAAGCTCCTAGAGCCAGGGCGGTTGGGACCAGCCCAGGGTCATGAATTTTTCAGCTCCCCCAAGAATTCATAGAGCACAGGAGCTGTAGGAGAATGCTGGCCAGGAGAGGTTATCCTTCCGGCTGGATGTTGCCTCATCAAGTCACACACTTGACAGTGCTTTCCATTTTTTTTGGTGGGAAGCCCTTGACCACCAGGTGGTTTAGATGGAGCTGCGCCCTCCCATTTTGGCCGCGACGCTCTCCTTGCTGCCCAACCCCAGCAGCCGCGGCAGCCTAGGAAGGGGGTTTGAGTGTGCACATCCTGCATGAGTGTCCTGTTTGTACAAGTCACCCTCTCTTGTGTAATGTTTTTCAGAGGGGCTTCTGAACAATGCCAGGGATACAAGTGTCACGGATACTCTACCACTGAATGGTAATCACAGCAACAGCTACAGCATCGCCAGCGGCGAGTACCTCAGCAACTGCGTGCAAATCCTTGACCGCGGGTACAACCACACGGAGAACGCCCTCGAGAAAAAGATCCTGAAGGAACTCACCTCCAACTACATCCCTTCCTACCTGAACAACCACGAGCGCTCCAGCGAGCAGAGCCGCAACTTGATGAACAAACTCGTCAACAGCGTGGGCGGCGGGAGCGAGGACGATGCCATCGTGCTGGATGACGCCACCTCCTTCACCCACGAGGAGAGCCTGGGCCTGGAGCTCATCCACGAGGAGTCGGACGCCCCACTGCTGCCTCCCCGGGTGTACTCGGCGGACAACCACCAGCCCCACCTCTACAGTCGGCGTCGCATCCCGCAAGACAACAGCGAGAGCTTTTTCCCTTTGCTGACCAACGAGCACACGGACGACCTGCAGTCGCCCAACAGGGATTCTCTCTACACCAGTATGCCCGCGCTGGCTGGCATGCCCATGACGGAAAGCGTCACTGCCAGCACCCAGACCGACCCTCCACCAGCGAAAAGCGGCGGTGGCGATGCCGACGATGTTTACTACAAAAGCATGCCCAATCTTGGCTCCAGGAACCACGTCCATCAGCTACACACTTACTACCAGCTAGGTCGAGGCAGCAGCGACGGTTTTATAGTCCCACCAAACAAAGAGGGAACCTCCCCGGACGGCAATGCAAAAGGACCCGCTCACTTGGTCACTAGTCTATAGAAGATTCAGCAAAAATTAAGCAAAGAGACAACTTAAAGCCTCTCCGTAACGTTCGGTTTACTGTTCTGAGTTAATCCAAACAGTGGTAATATTGTGTGTACTCCTAAATCTTCATGCTGTTCAAAAGGAAATTCTCAGACTTTTTTTACTGGAATTTTTAGGCCGGCCCGGAGAGGACAGTAACTGCTGTGCCCCCCCTTATCTTCCCATCCTTCTTCCCTCCAGACAGACTTCATTATGTTAATGAAAGAGATAGATAACGGCACACTTCGTGGCCTTCTCAAGTTATGCCGTGTTTGTTTAAACAATCCTTGATGCTGTGTTGCTCTTAATACCGAGGACCTGATTTAAGAGGGAAAAAAAAAAATAATAAAAGGCCAAAAATGTGCATTTGAAACTAGTAGCGATGACGCATCTAGGTGGGAGAGCTGTGTAAAACAAGCTAGCAAAACTCTTTCTTACCAATCCAGATCACATCATGGGTTATGGTCACTCACAGCTTGGTTTCATTGCAGCGCCCTTTGCTGTGGGAGCAAACAAAACGTAAACAAATTTAATGAGACGGAAGGGAATCCTAGAATCCTGTGCTAAAGGCATATTTTACATTTTGCTGTATTAACGGATGATAAAAACTAATGGCAGAAAAAGAGAAGCGAACAATTTCTATGTAATGTACAGATACTAGCATTGCACATATAGTCTGCTTTCTGTTCCTCCAGAACTTGCGTCCCTGTTAATGTAGTGGAAAAAAAAATAAGAACTTTTTTCTGTTGTGCTGGTCTTGTAAGTTTGTCTACCAGTAGGAGCAAGGTTTTTCATAACTCTTTCTTTTTTTTTTTTTTTTAATTTTGTTTTTGCCTCTTCCACTGCTCCTTCCCTCTGTCCCCTTCCCACCCCAGTAAAAAAAACTCACTGGGCAAAAAAAAAATTCCCAAACATCACTTTCTAAGGACCATTTTTAGTAACACCATTACCATTTCTTTTCAGCCAAGGCAGTCTTTTAATTTCCTCGCTGTATAACCTTTTTCAGCCGGCATGTTGCCAGCAGACCTTTTGGCAGACTAGAGCAGGGCAAACTTCCTCATTGTCAGTGCACAACCGATCGTGACGATAATCCTGTGAAGCATCTCTGGCGAGTAGCCCCTCATCCATGCCCTCAGGTCACATCCAGGGGCTGAGAGGGGGCTTTGTAATCCTAGTGGGAGTTCTACAGGAGACGGCCATTTCCCTGGAGGAGCAAAGGGCCTTCTCGGCTCAGTCTGGTCCCCGGTTTAGGCACTTGTACTGCAGTGGTTAAGAAGAGAATAGATTGACGCGTAGTGAGCTAAAAAGTACTTTGCAGTGATTTTTAATTAAAAAAAAAAAAAAAAAAAAAGTCCTCTGTTCATTACTTTTCCTAACAGGAAATTTATTTATTTGACCGGATTTTTAAGTAACATAGGCTTTCTGGAGGTAAATTAGCAGCACGGAGTATGAATTCTTCTTCTTTTTCTTTTCTTCTTTTTTTTTTTTTTTTTTTTTAATTTATGATCCATTTTGTATGGTCTCAACAGTTGAATGACCTCATTACTAATATTTGTTGTAAAAGTGAAGCTTGTTTGCCAACCAATAAACAACTGATCACGATTTAGAAGATACTGTATGTATGTACTGTACAATTAATCTCTCTTTTTTTGTCGTTGTTGTTCCTCTCTCCATTAATGTCTTCAGTATGAGTCTCCACTCCTTTACGGCATCGGTGAGCAATGCCGAAGAAAGGAGGCCTAAGCTGAGAAATTTAAGCACAAAGGCTATGCAGCTGTGGCTGACTAGAAATATCAGGCTGGTGGTACTTGTTTAGGGGCAAGAACAACACTGGTTGACATTTGTTGCAGGTGATTCTAGGTCTGTTTTGTGCCTACTGTATAAAGTAGCCAATGACACGCGGATGATTTGAGTATAGTGTTTCACGTGTCTTATCTTTTAATCATTGTAATTATTTTCTTAATTTTCTTCTTTTTTCTTTTTTTTTTTTTTTTTTTTTTAATTTGGGTTTTCTGAGATTAAAAACTGCTGGTAGCATGTCAAAGAGTAAAACAAGTCCCCGTTAGGCCTTCTCGGTCATTGTTTGCTGTCTCTTTATTTTCTTGCTCCGGGCATACGCCAAGCGCCCTCACCATCCTTGGCCACATCCTTCCCGCCCCACCTCTGCCAATGGCCCACTGGCACTTTGCTGCTCTCCTCCAGCCTCCCCCTTCACATCCCTTGAGTGCAATCAGGAATACAGAAAGCCACAAAATAGACTGGAAAGCTTGACAGGGAAAATAACCACCTCTGAATATGATCGGTAATGAATTTCCTGTTATTTTTTGTAAAAATGGCCTGGGCTTAAGGACTTGGTGTTGCCTCCATCTAAACTGTGCCTATCCAAGTCCTGTCATGCTGGGCAAAAGCCAGAAGACTTGGAGCAGGTGGGTGAGGTGCATGTTAAACAAGGTATTCCCAGTGCTGGAGGAAAAATGCAGCAGCAGCAGATCAGTGGAGCAGTTCCACTTCATCCTGGGGTTGTCCTCACATTGGGGCAGCGCTGCTTGGTGCTTCTCAGCAGAGTCTTGTTGGGCAAGAGAACCAGGGGTGGTGGTATTTGGTGGTATTCATGGCCTACAAAAGAGTCTGGTTCAAGTCACCTGAGTCCTTCCTGCAGCCACTCTGGCCAAAACATCTTGGGGAAGAAGCTCCATGCAGGACCAAGTACTGATCACAGCAGTGTCTTTTGCTGGGTCTAGGTTTCGTCAAGGGAGCATTTCCTGCTGGAATATTGGGGAATCGCCTGATTTCACAGCAGGGCAGCCACTGGCCAGCCAGGCTGTGCTCTTTCTCTTGATGCTGCCTCCCTATTTCATTCTATTTTCCATGCCAGCAGCAAAGGAAGTGGATAGAGCATGGTGGATCCACTCTTGCAGGTACAGCAGGTGATTCACACCCGTGTAGTCACAGCAATCCATGTAGCAGCCCAAGAGAGGCTGCTGAGGCTTTAAATAAATGAGGTACATCTTATTTTGGGGAAAGTAAAAACTCTTTTACTGTATTAGACTCAAAAAATAGTTTTTCAGGGGTATGGTGGAATTGAGTTCATGCAGAGGGTGAGATATGCCCTAGCAAATATCATCATGGTAAATTGGGAGGCAGGTGATGAACACGGTGTTTACCAGTTTTTCTGAAACTCTGCAAGAACAAAACCAGTGGTGGATTTGCTATGGGATGGATGGTTTTGTCCTACTGAAAAATCTTCAACTTATTTTATTTTGAATGGTCATTCTTCCCCAGCCTTTTTACATATTTCAGGTTTATCATTGTGGATGCTGTTTTTCCCCCTCTCCTTCATCCCTTCTCTTTGCCAGCCTACCCATGCCTATTAGCACTTCTATTGCAAAAAAATGCTGTTTATTTTCAAGCTGATTATTCCTGTCCCTGGGCTGTTCTGACATCACAGGATTCACTGTTGGTGATTCTTATGGCTTAGGAAACAGCTGAATCACAAAATAGAGGGAAAATATATATTACTAATTTTATTAAGTATGTTATTAAGCCAAAAATGTTTTAAGACTGTAATATAGTGGGGGTGTTTTATGAAGGGGAGCAGAGGACAGATTATTTTTGGCATTTTCTTCCCTTTGAGAACAGATTTTGTTCTGTCAGATAGTTGATTATGGGCATGGTGAAAGTTGGTGCTTGTTGATAAGTAGCTCAGTGTGACTGGCAACAGTGTCCTCTGTGCAGACTGCAGCATGTGAAAATCAACTCACTGTTAAGTCCTCGGTGCCTACAATGCTCCTGGGGTATGAGGGAGAGCTGCAAAACTTCTAAGGCATTTCTTAATGCTGAGCCAAGGCAAGAATGTGAGAAAAAGCTTGATGAAAATGCAGTAGTGATTGTGGCGTTAAATCCATACTCATGCTTGGGGCACATAACTGTGTAGGCTGGGTTGAAGGGTATAATCAGCCCTGTACTCAAGGGATCTTTTCTAGAGTTCCATTTAACAAAACAAAACAAAGAAAACCAAACCAGATTTGCCTTACAGGGAGAAGATTAAAGCTTCATCATTCAGCTGCAACAAGCATCCCAGTTTCAGCTGAAAACAGACAAAATAGAGGCAAACAGGTAGTGCTTGATCTGATGAGACCATCAACTGATACACAGACTATTTTCTGAAACACAGGGCCACATTTGGGAAACATGAGCTGCCAGGCATGTTTGGAGTGAGAATTGTTAGTGTTGATCCACTGATTGAGTTGTCCCTTCAGAAAGCCTTTCTTGCAGGTGGGAAGAGGGGGAATGGAGAAGTGCAAGGCTCCATGCTTTGCATTTTCCTGAAAATCATCTTAGGATGCTTTACAAGTCATGAATCCCTTTTTTCACTCCAATTTGTGCAGGACTGGGTTCTTTTTCCTGTGTAATCCCATTGCAGACCACCCCATAAAGAGACACATCAGCTTGCTGCTTAAGGACACTTTGACTATAGCAGGCAATTCCCACCCATTTTCTGCAAGAGCCAGAAGAGACTCTAGAAATACAAGGCACAAGTCGTGCCAAGAAAGACCATGTAGGCTGGAGGGCTGCTGGGAATGGCAGGTGTTCATTTTCAGGTACACATGCCTTTAGAGGCACTGTGTAGGCAATATTGCTTGCCATGGTCCTGTTCATTTCTGCCTGTTGATTCCTTTTAATTCCTTGACATCTGTGGTTGTTTACCAATCTTTTTCCTTCCTCCCTTGCCCCAGGTAGTAAGCAGTGAGATACCTCAGAGGACCAGGGGAAACTGGTGATGGGGGGAGGAATCCTGGGGAATCCTTTTGTATGTCTGTGTGTGTCCCTGTTGCCTGCATCCCCCTTCCCTGACCAGCTGGCCTCTCTTTCACACCCCCATGTGCCCTTGATCTCACTAGGTTATGAAGAATGTAATACCCTGCAGAATTGCCTCGTCAACAGGGATAGAAGGATAGCTCATCTTATTAAAAACCTGTCTCAGGAAAGCCTAAGAGCACAGGCTTGGTCATCTGTCACACCCTGATCTCCTCCTTATCTTTAGAAAGAAAAGTGCTTTATTTTTAGCTATCTGCTGCATTCAGCTACACTCTATGCAAATTTTATTTAATGAATATTTTAGGGTTTAAATAGTCTGGGCTCATGAACATTATATAAATGTCATGTTGTTGCCGGCTCTCTGGTAACAGTGTGGAGGACATCCTGCAGTGTGAAGCTGAAGCCAGATAAAATCCGTCATTAGTGCTCCCAGGGAAGGCAGCCCTGGATTGCTCAGTGGCTGTTCTCGGTGGGGGGGTGTTAGCAGTGCAGTCAGGGGAGGGCCCTGCAGTCCCCCTGGGAGGCAGCAGCAGTCCCCTTTCTGGACTCAGGCACGTTTCCTTCAGCACAGGTAGCTGGCTTAGGGCCAGTTTTGCTCTTCCAAAGGCTTTGGCAAGCCCTGGGGATGCATTGATCATACAGCAGATCATTTATCGTCCCAGCTCAGAAGAGGCAGTCTGTTTAAAGCTGAAATATTGAGACTAGCCAGGATTGCTTGGAAATCTTCCTTTTTCACATCAAAATAGCATTTTACAGGTGCTTACTGTTTATTGTATTCGGTACGCCAGACAGATGGTGATAGTCTCCTTCAGGAAAATGCCAAGAACAAAAAAAAAAACAACAAAACATCCTAAGTATTTTCTGTCTTTTCATTTCTTTACCCACCACATATTTTCTTTTCTGATATTTCTACTCCTTAGATACATTGTACACATGTAAAAACCCAAGCTAAAACCTCAATAAATAAAAAATATTGGTATACAGAGCAATTATTATGTGTTGGAAACAAATGCTTGGTATTTTAGCAGTGCTGCTTAAAACCCCAAACAGCAACTTTGAAGACACAAACATAGCTGCTGCACAACCTCCTCAGCTGGTGTGATGGCAATATTTGTACAGATGACCAGATATTTCAGACTTACAATGGACTGCATCTTGTGTTGCAGCTTTGGAAAAATTATTTCCAGCAGAGGGGTGCTTGATGGGTAAATCACAGCAGTAATAAAACTGTTTTCAGCCTGTCTTCTCCTACTTCTCTTGGAGGTATCTGAGAGAGAATTAAATTTGGGTCCCTGTGGCAGGAAACCTCACTCCAGACATGAGCCCTGCAGCCTTTGTGTCCGACCAGCAGCAAAGGCTTCGCCTTTCAATGGGCACAAGTCTGTGGTAATATCCACTGAAAAATGGCTTTGGAGGATGAACACTGAAAACCAAGCAGTCATCAAACTGGGTGGAGGATGTCTGGGTATTCCATTTGGGAAGCAGAAGCACTGCTCCAAGCATCTCTGAGGACTTGGTTGCACAAAAGCTGTAATGGGGCTGTGGGAAAATGGACTTTGGGTGGGAGGGAATGAAAATAAAAAGCCCCTAATTTCTGGCAAGGCTTTGTCCTTTGGCTGAAATACTCCAAAAAAAGTTTCTTGGGTGCTTTCTGTAGGCAGCTGGAGAGAAGTGCGCGGTCATGGGGAATTAGAACCGTGTGTGATGGGAGGCATGTTTGAGGCAAGCAAAAGCTTTGCTGTGGCAATCGGGTGCCTGCTCTGGCTAGCCCCTGGTTTCCTCACCTAAGAAATAAAAAAGATTAGTTTTAGTGGTTTTCCACAAAACAGCCTTTTGGTTTGGGTTTTCTTTGAGAGGGTCCCTTCCTAATAAATAGAAGAGGATTTCTTGTTCAGTGCAAGCACCTCAGCTCTGCCCTTTGGTCACGTTCCCCTCACTTCCTTGCTTATTCAAACTTAGAGATAAAAGGCCCCATTGCTTAAGCTGCTGTTGATATCAGCCAGGAAGAGTGCTACATATTAAATAGGTGGGATTTTTGATTTTCTTTATTCTTTACGCACTGTGCACCCAAGCATTTTGCACTGCTGGCAGTTTGTACTGCAATGCAAAGCAGCCCACTGAGGTAACAGCAGTGGAAATGAAAGGAGAAAATGCATCCCACTACTTAGGAAAAAAAGAGAAAAAAAAATAAAGAGATGAGCAATAAGGAAATGCTGAAAGTCCCTCCTCCTCAGAAAAACCCCAAAAGTTCAGCCAAAATGGTTAAACTGGAAGACACCTGAAAAGTTGCCAATTCTGCCCCCACCACTTTCCCTTTTTCACCGTAGAGAGCAACACATATTTGGGAGGGTGAGAAACAGAGTGAAACAATTTATGCTTAGGAAGTGGCTTAGAAAGACTCTTGATTCTTCTTCTTAACCTATGTTAAGATTTTCTTGAAATATAAAAAAGCCTGCATGTGGTCACCCCAAAGTGCATGTGGCTGTGTCCTCCCAATGCGAGCTTGTGAAAGGCGGCACTTTCCTCCCTGGGGCTGCAGTGATTATAAAGGCAGCTGTAAAGCAGAGCACTCAGGATGTAAAGTGCCCTTCAGATAATGTCTGATATCAAAACAAATCTGTTTACTCTGCAGTGATTTATACTGAATATTTGTTATTAAGGGGCGGAGGGGACACAACAGAAAATGCAGTTTGCTCAAACAAGCCCTGTTGTGGCTGATACAAACTGGTGGCTGCAGCTCAATGATGTGCTAAACACAGAGGAGCAGAGGCACCTCAGTGTCACTCTTCTGCAGAGAAGTGGGCAGCAGTGGCAAACTACTGGCTCATGTGGGACCAAAGCCAGGCAAAACTGTAGCACCAAATTCAGCAAAAAAGGGTGGGAGGAGACTCCAAATGGGATGCTCACCCATAAATACATTCACCTTCCCTGAGCAAGCCTTCCTTTTGTTTGGGGATGGAAATGGTCTTGAAAATAGCCAGTGGTGGTTGCAGGGTCCTGCTCCGGGGATTTACCTGCTCTCCCCTTGTTTTTCACAGAGGGCGGAAGGACACCCAAGCAGGAGCCGGTCTTCAGGCGAGTCACCATGGAGGACAGTGTCATCTAGCGCCTGGGGGCCCCACCAGCCTGCCCCGGCCAGCCCGTGCCAGTGCACCACCTCAGCTCCTCTGTGCCTCAGATCACCCATCCCTCTCTTGGGATCGCACAACAGGAGAGGCTGGAGGAACTGGCCTCGCCCAAACCCTCAGCAAACCCTTGCATCCCCAAGGAGAGAACGGCCCGGCAGAGATCTCCGCTGCTCTGTGCATGGCAGCACCCTGGGAAGCGCCCTCACCATCTGGTTGCTCGTCTCTTTTTTGAAGATGAGCAGAACAGGTGAAAATTGTCTTCTGTAATAAGAAATTAGTTTCACCTGCTCCAAACATTAACTTTGCAACTTGGTAACACTTAAAAGATGGCTGAGTGTGTTTAATCCACCATCCCGAGCCTCTCTCCATGCTCTCAAGCTGGGCTGTATAAAGGGGAACCTGCCAGATCCAGGTTGCTGCTGTAAATACAGACCTGTCAGTGCAAAGAGCCAACAAGGGAAGGACCAGAGGGACAGAGAAGTAGTCCTTACACCAGAGGAAGCTGAACATGCCAGCAGAGTACGGTCAAGCGAAGCTGTTGCTTGTAAACAGGGACCGGCGCATGTGTTCAGCAGCAGCTCCACTTGGCCAAAGCTTCTTGGGTGAAAGCTGCTCTGATTTTATTGTCTTGTGTAAATAGAAATATTTTTTTGAGAAAAAAAATGAGCCTTAGTATCTTGAAGATAGCGTTTCTCAATCAGCCCAGCTGGGGATGGATACATGGGAGCCCACGGGGTCTGCCTGCTGGAGGCTGGCGTGGCCTCTCGCCGCCAAGCTGTGCTGTCGCCGCAGGTGCAGCAGGCACCTGAAGGAGGATGGAACTGTCCAGCAGAGGACTCGGCAGACATTTCTCCCTAGTCCCTGGAAACAGGGTGAACTCACTGGTCCCATGGTCTCCGCTGGTGTAAATACTCAGCTACAGCCCACAGAGGACTTGGACTGCTCAGTGCAGTTGTGGGACAGGGGAGGGTGGGATGGGCAGAAATCATCAGAGGGATGCAAATCCCATCAGTGTGGTGATCCCCAGGCATTTAGCATTAGTAAAAAAAAAAAAAAGAAAAAAAGAAAAGGAAAAAAACAAACCCTGAAAGCTTATTAATGGTGTTGGGCCAACTGTTTGGCTGGGTAAATGGAGGCATGCCTAGGCATGTTCTGTGTTCATGTCAGCCAGTGCCTGTCTGTGCAGTTCTCTGTCTGTGCAAACACGTGTGTGGTTCGGGGGCTGCTGCAGGTCCCTGTGTCCATGTAGCTGTGTCTATGAGAGGAGAGAAAATGGATGTGTGTGTTGTACTGCCCTTTATGTGCCCAAACACATCCGAGGAATCATGAGTGACGCTGCTAGGTCCAGCTTTAGTAGCATGAGCGCGGAGAAGTGTCCACACCTCTGCAGGGAATGAGGCTGGGAAGGCCGGGGGATGGTGTTAGCTGAGTGAGAGCTGATAAATCTCCGCTCTGCATTGAGTTGTCATCCTCTGTGCCACCCTGCTGTGGCACAGCAGTGCTCATCTGCAAATACCACCAGCACAACAGGGCTGCACTCGAGCACGGACACTGGCAGGATAGCACCTCCTGGAATTTGGATGGGAGCTTTGGGGTTTCCCTTTCATCCTTCATCACCCAAAGCTTACTTATGCCTTATTTACTCTGAGTCCAACTGTTCGGATTCATGCAGTGCAGGGAAATTAGGAAAAGAGAATGAAATTAGGAATTGAAAGTAGAAAAAAAAAGCCCATACATGAGTAGAAAACAGATATTTTTGAAATTTACCCCCAATAACTTTCTCTGGACACGGAAGTCTCTTTTCAGCTTGGCATTTTGCAGGAATGCAGTGCCAAGGTCAAGTGTCTTCCCCATGAAGAAGCCAGATAGCAGAAACAACTTGCACTATTTAGCACAGCATTGGGGCCAAAGCCCCTTTACCTTTGCAAGGAATGGGCAGTGGGCACGCAATCAACAGAAATTGGAAGCTGCCTCAGATTCCTGAGGGGTGTGGGCATCTAGTGTGGTAATTTGCTTGCAGTGGTCCAAGGTGAGCTGCAGGGATAATCTTTTCCACTTGAATACTTGAATACCTCCTGTCATCCAGCTGTGTGTGTTCCCATTAACACCTAACAACTGCCAGTGCCAAGTGATTTATATATTTATCAGGCCATTTATTTGTGTATTAAACCAGTGCATGGGAGGCACTGTGCTTTCATCTGCCACATGTGGACACCTCTTCCTTTGCCCACTTCTCCAGCCTTGTGTAATGCCCCCAGGCAAGGTGACTGTCATCTTGGAGAGGCTGTGGTTTCCTCCCCAGTGATGGCTGGTAGCCTTTTTTCCAGGGAGAAAAATAGTGAAAGATGAGCAACACACTCTGACTTTGTGCTGGAAATGTGCTGAAAGTCAGCCCGTGTATTAAGCAAAATAACTCCAAAATGTTTGAAAGTTCATGATCTTTCACAGACATGAGGAGACCATTCTTAGGGTTTCTAGGGCCCCAAAGGGCAATGCTAAATCCTGAACCCAAGGCTTCTTAACTCTGGGGAGATTTGAGGTACAGCATGTGGAAAATATAGGGGCAGTAATTACAGGAAGGAAGATGCTCCCTGGTTTTACTAGATTGCAGAAAAGCAGAACTCCCCTGGGTTAGGTTGAGTTGTGGGGGTTTTTTCCATTGGAGCAGTCACTATTAATTCCTCTCCCCAGACAATCCCATCATCCTATACCTTAAACCCTTGCCTTTATGTCCAGAAGAGTTATTCTTGGAGGCGTTTGTAACAACCTTCAATGTTTCTCTCTCTCTCCAGCCCTAAAGAGGCTGACACCCCACAACTGACAGTTGTAAAGATGAGCCAGACCAACCCCAAGTCCTAATAAAAATGATGAATCCCATCCACTGCATCCATATCGATGGCACACAGGTCACACATGGAGATGAGCAGTGAGGAGGGGGAGGCAGATAATCACTGAAAATTGTGTGTGGGAGGTGCTGTTACCAAACCCACCCGTCAGAGTTTTGATTTAATCCAGCCCTGAGTCAATACCGATTGACATTTCACTTGCTTTCCATATCGTAACTGGACTTCCTTACTCCTCAGGCATGGAATGAATCTTAATACATTGTAATTACTGTACTCCTGGTGGTGAACCGGTATGAAAAGCTATCACAAAAAGCATTAATAAAATGTACATTATGAAAAAGAACTCGGCATTGTCTGAAATTAATAATGCACCAGATTTTTCTCATCCACGCCTGCTCATTACAGGCCTGCCCTTCAGTTTTCTACTAAAATGACTTATTCAAACTACTTGTATAGCTGTGTTCAGCGTGAAGTTATCTGCTGTAGGTTTGCATCCCAGTTAGATGTACCGCATGAGGACTTATTAATCTGTTATATCTTAGAGGCATTGATTTTGGTGACATTTATATAACGCTGGTATGACTAAAATGAACTGATTGATTCATGCGTATGGATTAGTTTGCCTAAGACTTTGAGGCCAGGTAGCTTTATCATGCACTGTAACGCCAGAATTCATCACTGTATTATTTACGAGAGACTGAACTGGCTGCATCTCAACAACTGAAGAGATCTTCACTGTTTTATTTATGTATAAATGTTTACTTAATCAGACGCCAATTTTGTTTAGCAGAATTTGTTCGCAAATGGAAATTGTAAACAATAACGTGGTTTATATTTTAAAATTTATAGGCTTTCATCTATAGCAAAATCCAAGATTTCCAAAGTGTCTTTGTCTACTGGCAATCAACAAGCTCTCTTGTATATGCTTTCTGGTAATTGCAATTAGCTGCTGCAACATTTCACATAAAAAACAATGCAACCCTAATACGGGAGATCTGAGTGGTAGTGTGTCCACGTCAACATAAATATCCCAACCTTTACAAACGCTGCTGGAGGTTTAACAAAGCAACAAGGAGCCACCAGCCAGTGCAGAGGCAGGAGCTCATGGAAATGTGTGGTGATTTCTGCTGCCTTGTTTTACAAGAAAATCCCAGTTCCAGGTAAATTGTGTCTCAGTCACAGGGGCCATATCCCCTCCAACAGCTTGCAGAAAGCCTGGTCAAAGGGGGCAAGGAAAACATCTGTGCATTGCAGCTGGGAAAGTGGCTGGGCTACAATGCATGTTTAAGGGTATAACATTCCAAGGAGGCTTAATCCCAGGTTCCCAATCGATGGCACGTGTTTTCTTTGGACCACGCTGCTTCTCCCGGGGACCAAGGAATAAGGAGACATAAAGGATTTATTAAATGAAAGCAGAGACTTTCCTGTTAGGAGCCATTTAGAAATATTTTTAGTGCAAAGGCACAGAAGAAGTGACATGCTAGAGACCTATAAAATAATAAGTAGTGTCCAGAGAAGGTGAATTGAGTGCTGCAGTTCACCATAGGTAATACAGCAAGTGGCACTATGTAGGGCAATGAAGAGGGGAAGTCTTAAATGTAGTTATAAGTAATGTTTCATTATCCATCACAGGATTAACCCACGGACTCCCTGACCCAATACACCAGAAAGGTGATGTACAGTGAGCTTTAGTAAGATATTATGCTGTTTCACAGCTCAAAGAAAGAAAGGAAAAAAAAGAAAAGGAAAAACAAGAAAAGCCTGTCACCTACAGTCTCTTGTTTCAGGGTCAGAAGGAATTGCTGGCTCCCTGAGGAACTGCAGAAACACCCCTGCTGAGTCTTCAGCCATACTTCACACCTGTGATTTTTTTTTTTCCAACCATATTTTATTAACATAAAAAATTACAATAGTATTAGGTAGGCGTGGAAAATTACTTGCCAGCTGTCGGTTCGAAAAGGGGAGTAAACTTTGCATGACAGCACGCTGGGCTGTATTTTCAAGATCATGGGATCACAAGATAATGATGCTGAGGGGTAACTGTGCCTCACAACCATTGAACCCAACACTGCAGAACTGGTGTCAGCAAAAAGTCCCTCTCCATGTTTCTTTTTGGCTCCCTCAGGTACTAGAAGGCTCCAATTACATCACTCCTAAGCTTTCCCTTTTACAGTCCAAACCAACCAAATTCTCTCAATCTACAGGTCTGTTCACTATTCTTTTAGGGCAATCAGGAGAGGCACCTGACAAAGGCTAGGGACCAAAAAAAAAAAAAAAAAAAGTAAACACAACATAAGTTGGGCTAGGAGCTGCTTTAATAATCTCTGTGCCCACCTGGATGTAATGTGGGTCCCTAACTGGAGAAGTAACAGCAACACCTGTGGAAGTTGCTCAGAGGCCCCTTAACAAGCTCAAGGGGGTGTGCTGAGGAGGATTTCCTTCCTGCAGGCCAAAGTGATAAAGCTGATATTATTTGCAGCGATTTTATAACTCCTGGCTGAACTAGAGCTTAAACTTTAGGAAGATGTTTCAAGAGTGACTGGAGTTCTGAAGAATGATGGCTCTGTTGGACCCCTCGGTAAGACACCCTACATGCTAAGTGTTTCTGTTGATGTGCAAGTACGGTGGTTTGACTCGTGTCTCAGCAATTAAATTTTATTTCCTGTCTTACACCCTGTTTATCCATGCTAATAGCTCTCCTAGATCTTCTTGGATAACACCTGCTGTGTAGGAAGGTATAAAATTGTAGGAAGGGCTGAATATTTGTCACCGTAATGTCATCAAAATGGTCTTGACTAAAAGGTGTTACTGCAGGAGTCTGATTTTTTTCTCAAGCTTCCCTCCATGCATACGAGCTTTTAGTCATGTTTCAAAATAAAATGAAGACGTGCCTTTTTTTTATTCTTTTTTAATTTTTTTTTTTTTTCATCTGTAAAGCTAAAAATGAAGCTGTTATGTGCATGCTTCCTTCTGCTTGGATGCACTTGCCAGCATCTGCTGCTGTGGGAAGCTAAAGTCACTGATGGCGAAGCTAAATTAAACCTCTCCAGTGTGTGTGTTGAGGGGGCATAAACCAACATCTGCAAGGTGGCCTTGGGGTAAGGGTAGCTGACCCTCAAGCTGATGTGCCCTGCTCAGAGCTTTGCTGTCCTGGGGATGCAGCAGCTGCACAAAAATGAGACTTGGAAACCCCAGTTTTCTGTGCAATATCCTTAATTTACCATAGCATATGTATTATTGTGTGGTGTGCTCTCCCTAAGCCCCACCCGTGAGGGCCAGTGGCTGCTTGCTGCTCTGCACCTCTGCTGAATATTAAGCAGCTTCCTGAAAGCAATGAAGCTGTTATGGCTGAACGGCTTCACCATGTGCAGGCTGCACAGATATCCAGCAAAGAAATCAAAGGCATGATGTCACCAGTATTTCTTATCTAAAATTAAATATCTGTCTTAAGTCCCCAGACACATGGAGACTTTGTATTAGAAACATATACTGAGAGTTCAAACTCTGAGTCATCTCATATATATTTCACTCAAGCCAGGGGAATAGCAGTGAGAATAGACCTGCAAAAGAGCAATTCTCTATTCTAGCAAGATGAGGGAGAAAAAAATGTTCAGGGAAAATAGTAATGGGTTCGCAAGTGAAAAAATCTTGCCAATGAAATTGTGTCTCTAATATTCTGTACCTTTGCAATAAAGTCATGATTTGCTGTGGAAAATGTAGCAGAGAATAAGTGGGTCAACTTGTGCTCATTAATGGCAGAGACAGAGTAAGTGGCATTTAAAACAAATCCACTCAGAGGGAAAGTGAAAATTATTTATTCTGAAGGCATCAAATGTTTGTTGTCACAATTGGATTTCAAGAGCAAGTCACAATGCTTTGGGGTGCCGTTGTCCAGGCAGGGTTAAGCCAAGCTCAGGATGTGCTGGAGCCCAGGGCTGTGTTTCTGCTGTTGCTCTCCACTGCATTGCAGGACATGCTGGGTGGCCACTGCTGTGCCCTTTCTAGCACATGCCACAAGTGTTCCAGCACAGTCACCAGGGGCTGAAGTGGGAGATGTGATGCTGGAAATTACTTGGCTCCATCTGTGCTAAGGGGTAAATTGTGCCAGGCTCATTGTCAGTCCACTCACATATCAGCAGCTACATTTGGGTGCAGTGAATATCTGTGGATCAGGAGCACTTTTAATATCCCTCTACCGTTTGTGTCCTTATTATCCCTGTAATGGGCCCTATGTAGTCCCCAGGCCCGTGGTTGTTCATCTTCCCTCATTCCTCTCAGGCTGTGCTGCTGATTTTCTTCCCACCTGGGTAGGCTCCTGTGTTGTGGGTGCACCTTAGCTCCTAAATAGTTTTCTCCAAGGTAGAGAAAGATACTCTAAGCCTCTAAAACCCCTACTCTACGAAAAGGGGTTGTCTTCTCCTGTGAGCATTCCAGTCATGAAGGAGCTGTGCAGTGGGTTTTCTTGGATTCTGGCGATGCTGCCCATACAAGAAGGCATGGGGCAAGAGGAAGCACAGAGGCATTTCTGGAGTCACTGTGGAAACAAAAGCCTGCACTAGGCTGTCCTCCAGCTTTTACTGGATTATAGCCCAGACCTGAGACCCAACAGATGCACTGTCAGGTATGAAGTATTGGCCCAAGATTCGTGCTGGCTCTGTAATGGGAACCAATTCCACTCTCTAATGCTCAGTTGTTGCATTGCATAAAAATCATTATTACACATTGTGAAATCTAATTACATTATTGCACACTGTGTATACACTCTAATAAAGGCAGTGGAAGCAATAACACTGCTAGTAATACACCATTCCACTGAAATTGCTATTGGTGTCAATTTTACATTCATTTTTTCTTGATTTACGCTGAAGAGCAAGGCTTTCAGCCGGCTTGCTTTGGCAGGTGGATGAAGTGTCAAGACCTTACAAGGGCTGCAGAACCCCAGAGCTCCTACTGCATTAGGGAGCATGTGAGGGGACCCACCCAGTGGTGAGACCAATCCCTCCTGAGGGTTACAATGCTGTCCTGAGATGGGTCCAAAGCCAGCTGGGCTCAGTTTCCACTGAGAGTACCCCTTCTCTCCACTGACTGTAGATCCTTGGGCACCTGTGCTCTTAGGTGTCTGAAACCAGATCAGCTCAAATGCCTCCAGCCCTCTGTTGTGCTGGCATGGAAGAGGAAGAGGAGGATAGGTGGCCCTTTGTCACAATTCAGAGACATATATTTGCCAGCATTGAGCTGAGAGGGATTTAGCTCTCAAAGAGTATTTTCAGTTCTCTGCTTCCCCACCGTTAACTTCTCATTGTAAAGCTTGTGTGATGAATATGAACTGCTAGTGCCAACCTGCTGGTTCCTTGCACTCTGCTCTCCTTGCAAGCTGTCACACAAGCTCTTTTTAGTAGTGGAAGAGATGAAGAGGGGCTCCTTAAGCACCTCAGTGTCTTCAAGGAGGTAGGTACAGTTAGCAGCCATTGCGATACTGTTTGCAATGTTCCCTGAATTCATCAGCTGAAGAAACCACATTGGGAGCTGAGGAGAGTTGTAGGGGTTGTGATGATCTTCTGAAGATCCCTTCTTTTCAAGCGTGGCAAAAGAGTCCAGGGTTCAGCCTCTGAAGAAAAGAAAGGAAAAGGAAAGATGTCAAACCACAGATTGAGGAAAAGGATAACTTTGTATTTCCTTTCCTAGACAGTTTCAGACACTGAAAGCTGCTGTTCCCATCACAACCTCTTCAGAAGAAGGGAGCTTGAGCCTGCAGCATTTCAGTGTCTCTTTACTTCTAAATGAAATAGGATACCAAAAGCTGGTCCCCAAACAACAGCTAAGCATTTACAGGAGAAAAAACCTGGCACTGCTTTGAGTCTGCTGTAAAGCCTTTTTGCCAGGCCAAAGGCTGTCCAGGGTCCTGTGCTGGAAGCCAAGCACAGCTGGGTCATCACTTTTCCTAATGTGCCAAGGTCGGTCCCTGGCATGGGGCGGGCACAGTTTTGGCTTTTTCACCGTGTGGGGCTGTTTTACATCGGGTAGTACAGCACTCCAGGAGCCCAGGGCATCTTCTCTCTCCTGCTCCGGAATACAAAGCATCAAATGCACCATGTCCTGCTGTGCTGACCCTCCCCCATCCAAGGAGGCGTGTCCATCCACGTTTACCTCTGAATCATCTTGTAAAAGAGGTGATTCATTTGTTCTGCCTACAGACTGCCTGAAAGTGGCTCATGTTTTAGCTTTTGCCTGTCTTTTTCCAAGTCTGCATGGAGACACATAAGTCTGTGGAGCACCAGTGGATCAAAATGTGTAATTCCCATCACAATGTTCTGACTGTAGAGGACCTCCTTCTCTTTAATACTGCAAACTGTGTCTTATAGATGTGTTGGAAAAATATTCTTTGCAGTAGTCAGCAGGGTACGGAATGTATTCTGGCTATAGATACTACTTTTCCAGTTTTTCTGTGCTGCCAGAGGCACCACATGGAAAAAAACTTTAAGGGAGCAGAGGCAAGCAGAGAGAAGGTGCTGAGATGAAGGAAATTATGGGGGACTATCAAGGGAGAGGAGAGCATTTATCTCTACTCTAGGTATCCCACAGTTATCAGACTGCATCAGGTAAAAGATGTGTGCAGGTAAGCTTTAATTTAGTTTCAGCTGCTGAACAGGTTTTTTTTTTAATCACCACGAGCTTGTAATAAGTTAATTAAAAATTTCAGTAAAGTATTCAGCAGTCCTCCACTGGGAAGGTATGCCTGAACTTAGCTGTGTTCTCTTGGTCCCCTGAATTCCTGTTCTGTATGCACATTTCACATTAAGGATGCCATCACTCTTTTTCTGTCTCGTGCCAGTCCCAGAAATCACAGATCTCTGTCTCTGGCAAGCTGTCTGTCAATTCTTCCTTTGGGAGGTGTTTTTTTAGTTCCTTCATTGGACAAAACTCTTCTCTTGGATGAAACTCTGTTGAAAAGAGAAGTGCCAAAAGCTATATATGTAAAATCTAAGAGAACTTGGGAGGCAATGAGGAGGGCAGTGACAGATGAGGAATAGGAGGAAAACACCACAAGCAACCCTGTCTTCCTTTCCTGTGGAGTAAGAAGGTCAATCTTCCTCAGCACACAGCTGAGTGCTAGTTATAACTGTCAAGTTTGTATTGAACCTACTACCTGATTTTTCCCTGTAGTAAATTACTGTGGAAGTCAACAGTATTTCTGCCTTTATTGCAGAATCATGGCTATCAGATACAGAAGAGACAAGAGGGTTGCCTTGATAAAGGCCTCCCCCTTGATGCAGTGATTTATGAGCAGTACCAGCTTTCCGGGCCCTGCTGTAGCAGATATTGCAGGAATGAGTCTGGTCTCGGTCTCCCCCGGCCTGAAACAGAGGTGTGAATACTGTTGTGGACAAATAGGGGCTTCCTGAGCCAGTTTAACTTCATAAATCATCTGTGCTATGTTGCAGTAGCCAGCACTGGGAAGTCCGAGCTGACAGGTCAAGCATGGAGAATGTTAAATTCCTGGAGACTGGGAATGGTTAGGAGCCCTGGGATCACAGATTTGGCATATGACTGGTGTACAGTGGTAAAACTTTACAGACAGATGCCTCTATTTTTCTTTCTTTTTTGATCACTTCTTGATTTATCTTGCTTCACAATAATGGGTAATAATGCACCATTAGTGGAGATGAGCTGCCTTGCTAATGAACTAGACTGAAGGATTTGTGCAGATCATAACCTTGCCATACGCCTTGTGACCTTTCCCTCCTTCACCACCACATCCTTTAGTGATTGTAACCTTTTTCATATTAGTTTCTAGCCTTTTTATTTTTTTTTAATGGATAATTCCAATTAGTGTCTCATCCTGCAGGTGCAATTCAACACTCATAAAAAACTTGATATCCTGCCAGTCCCAAAATTCAATGGCATCCTTCACTAGGGTTCTGATGCTGGGGAGCAGTGACTCACTAAAACTTTGCAAAATGTTCTAGCTGCCAAGGATGCTGCAATGTGGCATGAGTGGCAATCCCCCTCTGTTTATATCTGTCACAGTGTTTGGAGGAAAAACAAGAAAAATCTGGGCCCCAGGTAGAAACCTAAGCCTGTTGAGGAATTAATGAAATCACACTGTTTGGAGACTTGCAGATGCTGTTCTGTTGGGAGCATGCTGAGGCTGCCATTAAATCCCTTTGGATAAGACTCAGTAAACATCTGGTAGCTTTTTTTAAAAAATAGAAACTGTAATTGTTCTAGGCCTTGCTGTCTGCCCACGCTGGTAATGTGCCTGCGAGGTCTAATTAGTTGACAAGTGACAAAAGAGGCCACCATAGCGAAGGGGAGGCCAGGTGCCAGGATTGTTAGATGGGTTGGGCAAGAGCCACGAGAGCCAGCAGGTGATGGATGCAGGAAAGGTGTATTATCCCCTGCTTTGTTACAGACGCAGGGACATGAGGAAACGAGGCAAAGTGATAAGCCAAAGGCTCAGCGTTTTGCTATTTGTCTTATGTAAAATTGGCTCTGCAGTCATCTGTGAGCAAGGTGGTTAGGCTCTGTAATAGCTGGTCAGTGCTAAAAGAGCCCTGACCTTCAGGCTCTACTGAGTACCTTTCAGGGCTTGTGGGAAGAAGATGGAGAGCACTTGCACTTGAGTCCATCATGAGCAAGATTAGTTAAAACTGATGTAGCTATATTCCTGTTTGCTATCAGTGATAAAATCCCCATTCACTGTCAGCAAAAGCTGAATTCATTCAAGGCAGAAGAGAGTCCCATCTGCTCTTATAAGGGAGTCTGTGGAAAGGACTATTAGTTGGGCACAGTGAGATCTGACTGCCTGCTTTGCTTGTATCTTCACCCTGAATTGTTGTTAATTCCTAAATTGATACATTCATCATATTTATTATTGTGATCTATTATATTTATATGGATAAAATACATTAAAGATGTTGCCTTTCAGGCAAAACTTTCTGAAAGCTTTCCAGATCTGGGGTGGACTGTTCCAGCTGGTATCCAGCTCCTTATCAGTGTGAGGACCACACGCTGACTGTCTGCACCAGAACTGGGCTTGGCAGTGCAGGGATGCCCAGCATGTGTGAACCTGTGGGCTCAGGTGCCACAGTTACTTTTGAGTCTGCCAGTCCCAATGTTTGGGCTTTTTCACTACTGCACCTATGGCTGGGCTGAACTTTTGCTTTCTTCATAGCTGGGGACGTGGGAAAAGTGTTTTTAAGTGTTTAAGCACTGCTTAGCACATGACTCTAGTTTTGTCTCAAGGAATTAGATCCTCTTCATTTGTCTTGGCTCCTCTTGAATAGTTCCCATCAAAGGGGCAACAAGATAAGTCACGGGGACAGAGTAGGTGGGTTATGAGAATATCTCTTGTTCTGTGTTTGCCAGCACTCATGGTGAGGGTGCAATACTTTTTCCAGGTGTTCTGGTAGATTTGGGGGTCTCACAGCAGTTAGTGGCATACCTACACCAACATCTGGCCTGTCACTGCTAAACTCGCCAGACCGTGCTGCTGGAAGTGGATTTGATTTGTGCTGAAGTCACCTTGAATCACAATTACCAGTGGGAAGGAGTGGATGCATGTGAACAGTCATGGATAAAATTGTGTAAAGGAGATCACCAGAAGTGAAAACAAGTTCACCAAAAATATCTGCCAGCAAATTCAAAGCCATTAGCTACGTTTGTTTACCCATACAGTCAATAGGTCCCATCCATCATCCCACTGCTCCATGGGGAGGATGTTCCATGGACAGTAAGGAAAACCCCCCAGAAACACTCACCCTGGACATTCCTCTACCTCCCTCTCCTCCTGTAAATCAGGAATAACCTCACTAAAATCAAAAAGAATTCTCCAGGGTAGAATTTTGTAAATGAAAAAAGGAAAGGTTTCACGCTCGTTTTCTTCTGTCCAGGGCACCATGAAATTAAAATATTTGGGTTTAGATTGCTGCTAACCTTAAAACTGTGTTCTGTATTAAAAAAACAAAACCAAAAGTATAACAGATATTAAAAATAATGTATTATATAAAAATAATGTATTATATATAATATGTAAAGATAACTATAATATATATTTACATATACATATATATATGAAGACTTCCAAGTTAATGTTTTGGCAGCCATCTGAGTGCCCTGGTTAGGTTTTGGTCCGATAAATGGGTGCAAAAGAAGTGATTGAATCTCCACACCTGGAAAACCCATGTGTTGCTCCAGATCTTGGCTGAGTTAATCCAGTCTGAAATGATATTTAGTGAAGCTCCCACTGTGTAAGATATTGCTGTGAAATTTTAGGGCAGACAGAGGAACAAGAGAGTGGGAGATGGATGGATGCAGGTAAAACACATTAAAATCTTTTAAAATAAAGGCTTTGTTCTTTGGGAACAACAACTGCATGCTACCCAGCTGCCTTTAATGCTTCAGTCCCTTTATTCCTTTGGAAGCAGGGGAAATCCAAAACAGAAACAAGTCAACAACACTACACTCTTTTTCTTCTTGCAACACAATGCAAGGGCAGAATATTTCAGTTTTTCTTTTAAGATCACAGGTAAACGAGCTGCCATCATCTTTACATTCCTGGCATGATCTACTTCTCAAATGAAAATTTGGGATAATGATTATTATTTGTAAACAACAAGGATGACAAAGGCAAAATAGGAAATGCTCTGTAAATGCAGATAAAATTATCCTGGCACCACCTGCACATTTGTACACGTATATGTGTATATAAAAATAGGAAAGCCTACTGAGTTATTGAATAGAAATGAGACTAGCAAGAAGTGTTTTTCCCCAAGCCATTGCAAATTCCACAATTCTGTCACAAAAATGTCTTTCCTCCCACCTCTGACATTCTATTGTTGCTTTTCAACCAAAACAAAGTGAACGGAGATGAAAAGATTGAAGAGGAAATGGTAAGTTATTTTCAAAGGTAATTTCTGTCAGGTTTTATTTTAATCGTGTGCTGGCATGATGACAAAAGTTACCAGTGTGTGCTCTGAATGATGTTTGGTGATTTGCTTTGCCCCTTTTTTTTTTTTGTTTGTTTGTTTTTGTTAAATAACAGCAATGTTTGTAACATAAAAATGCTTCTTTCCCAATTTCAGAAGCTCACAGACTGAAAAGCAAAGAAAAAATAGAATAAGAAAGAATAAAGTGTCCACTTTGGATGCCCTAGCTGGTACCAATGTCCCATCTCCTTGAGCAGCCCTTCATCCCTCACAAATAAGGATGAGCAGCAAAGGAATGGAAAAGGGATGGACAACATTGGAACAGGTATGAGATGAGCAACCCTAAAACTGGTGTTCAGCTTAGTGGTGCTGGTGAGCACGTGTGGGATGCCCAGCTAAACCCCTGGTCAGTGCAGGATTAATCCCTGCAACAGTGCCTGCTGTTTATTTTCCAGTGATTTCTGCAAGCAGCACCTAGAAGAGAGAGCTGCTGGCTTTCACATCATTAGTGAGCACACTGGTTTTATTTCCTTTTGTTTGAGTGCCTATTTTATAAGATTATCTTATTTTGGAAAAGTTTGCCCTAAGTGGTGCTTTTTGTTTTCACACATGTTGCAGCTGCAAATGCAGGCAGGGTTGTACCACAGAAGGAATGTCTTTCGCAAAGTGGTTTTGTTTTTTTTTAAATTTTTATATATGAGGAAGTACTTTCTCCCTGCTTTTTATTCTTTTACTCCATCTCTTCTAAGCAAATGCTTGCTTACCAAAAACTAGCACAGCCTGATCCTTACACAGACAATTATGACACAGAGAGAAGTATATTTATCCTTCCTTCTGCTTTTGTGTATGGTTTTGCAAAGGAGGCATATGCTGCTCCTTGGACTTGAGGTTTTTAGGTCCAAATAGATGTGTTAATTGCCTGCCCCAAAGCTTAAAATCCCAGGGAAATCAGAAGAATGGAAGAGCATCTCAAATGAAAATTTGGGATAATTATTATTATTTGTAAACAACAAGGATGACAAAGGTAAAGTAGGATGTGCTAGAGCAATTGCCTTAATGGCAGCTGCAGGTTCCAAGCTTCCTCAGCTATAAACATCTGTCGGTTCCACCCTGGGACTTCACAGGCTGGACCATTGTGGTTTGAAATCTCCCCCTGGAAAGCCATTATCTTCTATACTGAGATGGAAGATTCAGGAGACAGAGATGCTGATCTGGGATGTCGATGAGACCCCACCACAAACGTTTTAGCATTTGGTCCTGACAGAGGAGCTGCACTCACATGGATTGAGCCCTGATCTGTGATGGTCTCTGTAACCACCACCAGGCTTCAAATTTGGCTCTTGCCCTTCAGAGACTCACTGGCAGCAAGCACATCCCCTCCCTGATGTACATTCTGGCCCCTGGTTTCTAGATGCCGTGCTGAAGTACCCAAGCAGGAAATGCTCTCATGGGATAGAGAAGCTGGTTTGCCAGTGCACCAGGAAACACATCAGTACGGCTGGGATCACCCCAAAATTACCCACACTGATGGAAATGCACCTTGCAGGTTTGGAGCTGAGCTGTGAGAATGGCTCGCTTTCGAGTTGATGGTGAATCCCTTGAATCTGAAATCAAATGGAGCTCTCTTGTGAGGGTGGGGATGAGCCCACTTTTAAAACAGGAAGCTACCTTGTTTTCTGTGGGATTAGATCATGGGAACTCTTCTCTCTCTCAGCTTTTCTCAAAGAGATACAGTGCATTCAATTAACTGTCCATCTGACTTTTACACATGTTCATGCCTTAAAGAAAGTATAACAGCTTTTTATAACAATACCTAAAAGAGATTAGGCCTAGAAAAGAACTCAGTGTAATCCTGTTATGTAAGAGCAAGAATATTTTGCAGGCGATAAATCAAATGCTTCCCACAATAGAAAGCTCCTTCATTACCTTTTAAACCAGATAAGTGCTCAAAAAAAGCTTAGCTATAAGGTATGTGTTGTGACAAATAATTCACAAGTCAAAATTTAATTGCTAGTAGGCTTCCCATTTGCTCGCAGTCATGCAACCTTTTCCTTCCACAGGAGAGCATGTGCAAAGCCCTTAGAAACTCCATGCATTAAAATTGCAATTATGGAAACAATTTATAATCAATATGTGCTTATTAGGGTAACCTGCATGTATGGGATTTTATAGCAATTATAATCCTGACAGTCCTTTCTGAGAGCAAAATTTGAGTCTTGGTTTTTCCCTTTCAGGTTTCAGTCCCCGCAGTGCCATCTACTGCTGAGATAAGTTTGAATGCTGAATTTATTATTTCTTTGGGGGAGAATTCTCAGGGACCAGCATCTGCAGCACAAGCTCATAGGGAAAAAATAAATGGCTGTAAAAGCCCAGCAATCTGACTAAAGTCTCTCTACCCATACATGGCTGACACCGAAAGGAAAAAAAAAAAAATCCTAAACTAGGATCCATCATTTGTAATCTTACGTTACTGAAACCAAATCTTTCTTTGATCACTCCCCATTCACTCATGACAATTCATTATTCAGCCAGTGGGAATTGTCTCAGCTCCAGTGAAAACCAGGGAGTTATACCAGCTGCTATCAGCTGAATTTCTGGCTCAGAACTGTTAAGAAAAAGGTATGCAGATTTGCTTATTTGTTTTGGAAACAAGGATAAATTACTTCTGCCAACCAAACCTACAGCCTTGCTTATTTCTGAGTGATGAGAAGTCACTTCACTCTTCTAAGAATAATGATTAAGTAATATGGCAAGTGAGGGACAGCTGAGGTAGGTTCTTGGCATCTCTAGTGTAAGTTTTCATGGGTGTTGAAGTTCTGGCATGACTTTACCAAACTACTTCTAGCAAGGCAAGAGGTGTCTAGGTAGGCTTTAAGATTCCCAAAATTAAGGAAAAAATACAAAAATAGTGGGTTTATTTAAAAAAAATCAGATACATTTAAAAAATATATGAAAAAATTACCTTCCTCATGTGGTACCTTGGAGGTGTTCATGTCTTACTCTTCTCTAGTTACACATCTCCTTCCCATAAAAATAGCCTGTGGACCAGGCTACCACCCCCAGGAAGGCTGTTTTCAATCCAAAAAGGACATCTGGCTCTGCTCTGCTCTGCCAAGGAGCTTCAGCTATGGGGGAAAAGGGTACACAACTCTGCACTGTACCTGAGACTGAGGGTTCCTTCCAGCAGGGAATTTATTACAGGGTAAGGAATGAAAAGGAACAACCATTGCTTGGCTGAGGGTGTCAGTTGTGCAAACTATTTCACTGTAAAAATAAACTTTGAAAAAGCACCACTCTGGAATTTGTTCATGTATTCATTGAGGTGAAGAGAGATGTTTCTCCAGAGTTCTCTTCACAGTGTGCTGCAGGTGAGGGGAAGTCCCATCCAACCTGGCACACACTCCTTTTAGTTTCAGTTGAGGTGTATTGAGCAATAAGATGGCTGTAAGAACAAGACCATGACCTAAAACAGGGTCACCAGAAAGGCTGAAGAAACAGAGATCTAGGTGAAGAGGTTCAGCTGGGAGCTGACAGCAAATGCTGAGGAGTGGTCAGTATTTGGAAGGGTTGAAGAGAGAACAAACTGAGAAGAGAGCAAACATAGCTAGCTGTGGAAGCAGTGAGTAGAGCATAGACTGCAAGATGAAGGCTGGAGAGAGCATGCTGTGGGTCAAAATGACAGGGCAAAAAATAAAGCAGGAGCAGGGATACCATCTGTCCTACAAGATCAACTTTTGGTAACACATATATTGGGCTTTATACAAATTTCTATGAATAATTCTGCATGACTGTATATTTCTTCCCACCCACCTTAGCAAGCATTCTCCATCACAAGTCAGAAACAATTTTCTGAGGAGTAGCTAACAGCCATTTGTCTTTTTTACTTACTTTGATGTCAGTATTTATTTATTTATTTATTTTGTAGCTGGGCAGAGAAGGATGAGGTGGAACAGGAGGCAAGGAGGGTTCTCACCATCACTGGAAGCACCCAGCTTAGGAGTCTGGGACAACACTGAGTGCATTGACCATCTTCAGAGGTGTCCACCTCCTAGCAGGGACCACAAAGCCTGGAAGGGTGAGTCTGCTGTTTTACACAATTCAGAGCAATTTCCCATTCTGCCCTGAAATTCATTGATGCTACAGAATGATGCCCCCTCACAGAAATTGGAGATATACACCCCAAAGATGCTTTTTCTTGACATTCTGAGCATCATCTAGACTGCTCATCTTTCCAGCCAAACTAGTCCTTTTCCTTGCATTTCTCATATGAGACCTTGGGTTTGCCAAATGGAAGGAGGAAAAAAAAAGATTGATGAGGGAACCGGGCTTCTTACAAGAGTGAAGCACCAAGTGAAAAAAAGTAAACTTTAAAGCAGAATTTGCCACTGTCCTGTCAAATCTGTTCATCTGGCCCTGGCTAAATATTTCAACCTAGAATAGCTCCAGCTGCTCACTTGCCTGTGAGAGAACTTGAATTTCAAAATACCCCCTTGATACTCCCTGTGCCTCTGCTGGGAGCCCAGCTCGAGTCTGAGGGATTAAATCTGGATGTTATTAAATTCTGCTGATCAGTGACAGAAATGCCTTCAGAAAGCAGTACTGAGCAGCTGCTTAATATTGTTTTCATGGTGGTAGAGAGGCAAATGTCTCTTGCACTGGCTAGAAAAAGCAGTTTGTCTCATTCCTAGAAGCATTATATTGTAGAAACACAGCTCAGAGCAATATTTTACAGGCTGGCTGCCAAAACTTCAGCAGAAACAGAAGAGCTTCAAATAATTAGCTAGACAGTGCCTAGCAGGTGTCACTTTGGAACTTTTTGGTGATGATAATCCTCAAAGATTGCCGAGAGGTGATTTGACCGGAGAAATCAGGTCCACTACTCACACATTCCTTCATGAGCAACCACTCTCCTTGCTCATGCAGCAGTTCTGATAGGAAGCAGCTTGACAAAAACATCTGCAATTTGATCTAGAAAGAAAGAAAGAAAGGATAAATTACTTTTTTAAGTTGGCAGGGAAAAAAAAAATAATCCCCCTACCCCCTAACAAATCAATACAATGTCTTGCATTGGGAAAGGATGCTGTGTAATTGGAATACAGATCCTGCATGAAACCCTGATTCTAATCTGAGGTATTTAATGCTTTCTGCCACAATAAAAGAAGAGAATTAATGGACTCAGTGGGAAATCTAGATGGCATTTAGCTCTGAATCAGACTATTATTTTACACTTGGCATTGATAGGAGTCAAAATGGGGCCACAAGCCCAAGACTTTCTCAGCAACTTGTGAGTGCCAATTCCCTTTATATTCCCATGATCCCTGCTTGGAGGCTTCCCTTTCTCCAGCTCTCAATCACAGCAGCAGCAAACTGAAGTAATAAATAATGAAGCCACTTCAGGCTAAATGTGGGTAAAAAATGCATGCATTTCCTCTCTTTTTAAATGTGTGCCTATTGCACATACATGTAAGATGTATCTGACAGATTATAAAATATATTGTAAGAAGGCAGACATTTATTACAGAAAAATTGTTTTTTGAATGCATGCTTCCTCTATAAAGAAGGGATGTTTTTCTCACACTCTGATCTTTATATCATGCATGTATATTTGGGATAAATTAAATAGTGAGAGGATCTCAACAAATTTTTGCACTTTCTAGTGACAAAAATAATTATATATTTTTGCAATCTCTTTTTTCCCCCACTATTAAAAGAGCATGTAAGAAATGGGGCAGGGGAGGGAATGTCATGAATAAAACAAAAACACGAGAAGCTCTCATATCCATCCTAGAGTCTCCTTCCAAGGGCAAGATTTATTTGGAAGGCATCTTTGCAGTGGCCCTCAGGATTCCTTGGATGTATCAGAAGGGCTGTGTTGCCCTTCCCAAGCTCACTGTTGTGCTGACTGCAAACCACATAACACTGTGTGTAGAAGCTGTTATTTATAAATGTGGATGTCTGATGAGTCCTCGTGATACCTTCAGGAGCGGATGTGAAAGGTTATGAATATCATGCTCCAAGCCAAATGGCAGGCAGGGAGCAGAAATGAGGCTGGGATTCGAGAGCTCCCAGTTCCCATGCCTCTCTTACAAATCCTGTCACACAAAGATGAGGTGTGAGAGCAATAGCACAACAAGAAAAATGCTGCTGATGATCACCAGGTGCCGTGTACTCATTCTGATGGTATTCTGGATGCTTCCCTTCAAGCAATCTGGCTTCCTTCTTGTCTGAAATACCTAAGGGTTGGCCTCAGGTGTTTGGAAATGAAGAGGTACAGCAAATCATCAGCAATGCACTTGCCAGATCCCACAGAGCAGGGATGTGTGGCTCAGCAGGGAAGAGGAGGGGCAGCCAGGCACCCTCCAGCAAAACCAGATGATGGACAGTAGGAAAACAAGGAGGAACCCTACTCCTGCAGGTCTTGTCAAAGACAGGGCTGTGGGACTGCACTGGGGAACAGAGAACCATACGAGCAACTCCTTGGCTTTGGGCTCAATGGCCAGTTTCCTTGCAAGCATATTTTCCCTTTTACTTAGAAACAGATGTCTAGAAAGACAGAAGAGAAAATCTATTTGAGAAAGACTTAAGAGGGGTTTCTCTCTCTCTCCTTCCCCAGAGCAAATGCTCATAACAGGAGACTGCACTGTGATATTGCTGGAGCCACGGAAACATTTTCAGGCTAGGGATACCCCATCTGAGTGCTGAGAGGAAGGGCTCAGCTGCAGGGCTCAGGTAACTCACGGCTGACTGGTTCCTTTCAGACCTGCAGTGTTTTATTTCACAAGCCAGTCAGGCTCTGCAGAGACTTGAGCGTAGCTTGACAGAAGAACAGTAGTTTTGTCCTCCCTATCTTTTCTACTAAATTACCTTTGCCTTTGTAATCAGATGGGCTCAAATGTTTGATAATCTCAGATTTGTTGGTAGTGGATATCATGTGTTGGCAATCCCCAAATTGTGCAGCCATGTTTTAAAAATAATTGTGCTGAAGTGAAGATAAGCTATTGTCTCCAACTACAGGCTTTAATAAAGCCTGTGTATCAGAGGATGGTGATCCAAGCCAATTTAACCTAATTGACCCTCCTAAGCCTTCTTCCTTATCTAAAGGCTCATTCTTTCCCAGCCAGGCTCACGATACCTGTGGCTTGAAAAGTGTAATTTTTAATGGCCTATTATCTACAATATTTCTGATCCAGATAAATAAATGCAGGTATCCACCTCTAGATGGATGATTGATTTAGTTACAGTGGTCATGTTCAGTCACTTAGGGAGAAGCAGCCTGCTAAAGCCAGCAAAATGAAGATGAGATTGGAGGGGGGCTGAGCATAGGGTTTACCTTGACAGAGGAAGCAATTTCAAGTAAGGGGAATCCAGTGTTGCCTATTTAATAATCCATGGAGTATGAAAAGGCCTTTCAGAAATAATTATTCTCTCTATAGTGTTGTAACAAGGAAAAATTTAGTTGCTGCAAAACTAATTCAAAATTTCCCTGTAAGTTTTGATGGCTCATTTGGAGTCAGCTTTTGGAAGTGGTGAAGGAAGGAGCACATGCTGATCAGCTCAGGGCTGGGTGGCCTGGGAACATGCTGCCAACAAATCTTGCTGGCTACATCAGGAAAAAGGCCTCCAGCACAGCTCTTTGCTTTTGTTGTCTTGTGTCCTGCAGTCCAGTGAGAGTGTTCAGACAAGAGAAGTGGGAATACAACTCCTGTGGCATGATGAGGAATACCACATAGCTCGGGCAGAGAGGGAATTGGAGAGTGATGCTGGGAGCAGGTAGATTAATCCATCTAAAGGGCACACAGTGGTTTGGCTGGATACCTGATGTGAATGCAGAAGAACAGATCTCCTTTTTGCTCCTGAGTGGGAATACAAATGAGAAAATCAACTCAAACCCCTTCCACCTCTTAAAGATGGAAGCAGGACCCAGTGTGCTGCTCCACCAAAAGCAGGGCAGACCCGGTACAGTAACAAGGCTTGCTGGGAGGCCTGGGAAATCTACTGATTGGACATTTTTGCTACTTTTTTGTTGTGGAGGTTTGCTCTGCTCACTCCCATGGGCTCTGCTGGCAGTGGGCAGCTGTTTTGAATCACTGACCCCAGCTGGCTGGAGCAAACATCTGCCTTTCATCCAGACACAGCTGCTTCTGGGGTCAGGACTGCAGCATAAGGAGGAGGCTTGCCCTCAGTTAAACCTTATGTTGTTGCATTTTAGGGGGAGGAGTGGAAAAGGAGTGTTAGCCTGTATTTAGTCCATGTATTCTCTGCTTCTGTTAGAAGCCTCCCTGAGGAGGGGTCTCCATTTTGCTGTTGGCTCAAAGGCTTGGTGTTCCTCTTGCTGTTCCTGGTAACACAAGAGGATCATGTGTGCACACACTCACATACATGCATACACTCACCTACATTCATGCACATGTACCTACAGAAAAGCACACAGGCTTCCTTCTGCCAGCTTTTGGGTAGCATCCTGAGAGGCTGTGTCAAGTGGCACTTTCTATTGTTGGCTCGGGAACCATAACCTTTGGTGTTCCTGCCTAGTTTCAACACCTGCATTTCCAAATGAGCCCTGTGTCAGGCAAGCTATTCACATTGGGGTCAGTCAGGGAGACAATTTGGGACCACAGCCTGCAGTATTTAGCAGGACTCAGATGCAGCTTGCAATAAAAGAAATCTCTTTCTCCCACCTTATTCCCCTGAAAACACACTATTTCTGCAAAGCATGTGGAAGGATTTGACTCCACAGGCAGCAAAGAAGAAGGGGCTGGTAGGACTGACACCTTTGTAGCATCAAAAAATGTCCATGGAATTTATTTTTTTTCCTTTTACTATTCATATTCCATGTATGACTAATTGCTGTAGATGCTGTTGCTGATCCTTCCTGCTCTCTGTGTCTGGTGGAAATGGGCAAGAACTCTGTGGCCATCAGCAAATAAAGTGGAAGTAATGATTGTAATACACGGAAAAAGGATGGTTTTCATAGGAGGACCCACACATATTGCCCTAGGTGCCAGTCTGTGGCAAGGAATTTGCTTTGGGACACTGGCAGGACCCACCCACCACCACAGCCAAGTTGGTCTCCTAAACCTCCACTGCTATTTTTCTGCTCCAGCCTGAAACTTTGACTTCTGCAGCATCTCCTGCCATATTTAGGCTTTAAAATGTCCAAGCTGTACCAAGCTTGTGCACCATGAGTAGAAAATTATCAGGGCACCATGACATTAATAAACCCTAATTGGCTAGTCCAGCTTTGCCTGGGTCTCCACCTGCAGTGTCCACCCATAGCACCCACTTGAGCCCTGGCCCTAGGCATGGCTGAGGGTGTCGGGAAGCATCATGTGCTGAGGAATAACATATGGAGCAAAATGAGTTGGTGGGGGTACATACTTGTCTCCTCCAGGAATTATGCAGGTTGAGTGAGCCTTTAATCGCAGGCAGGGGAGTTCAAGAGCAGCTGCATTTCCTCTTGCTTCTGGTGGTGTGAGAGTGCAAGTCAATGCTGACAGTCCAATGGCTGAGCCTGTGGTCTGCTGCCTGAAAAACAAGCAGAGATTGAGGTAGGGACTTCTTTGTCCTGGTTTGTAGGGAGCAGTTGCTCTGTTTATGAACGTGATATGATGTATTGTGGTGTTTGTGACCCAAGTGTCATTTGAAAGCAGTTGCTCCTTCTCTGGAATGCCTGTTGGGGAGAAATCTGAGCCCTTTGGGAAAGCTGAAGTCTGCAATGCAATCTCAAGGGAGGACAAGATGTTTTTTACCAAGAAGGGTCAGAGATGGGAGGAATTAAGTCTGTTGGGCCATGGTGTGAGTTTAGAGAGACTAGGTTAGAAGGTAGAGGAAGGTGTTGCTGCCTAAATTACGGCATTTGACCTTTTGTGCCTATAATAAATAGCCCAACTGAATCAGAGTCCAGCTGCACCCATCCCACACTTGTCTCACTGACTATCACCACACTTGAAGATGCTTCAAAGGAGCGTGCAGTCAGCAGCTGGTGTTAGTCAAGAGTAATCCCACCCTATTGGAAAGGAAGCAGGGGAAATATTTTTGACAGTGAGTGAAACAGAGCAATTTCAGTAGATTGGCCCAGACCAGATTCAGCAGAGAGGGAAATGTAGAGAGGCAGCCCAGAAATCAGTGCATGGAGGAGAATAAATGCCACTGTGTGTGTCGGGAGAGACGTGATGTTTCAAAACTGTGTGGTGAACTAATGTAGATTTCCCCTGCACATATACGTATTTATTTAGCTACAGAAACAGAAAAGGTGACATTCTCTATTTCCACAGTGTGGCCCACCTACAGAATTCAATATTGTAATATTAGAGAAAAGCCATTAGTATGGTCTTTAATAAAATACTTGGACCTGACAGGTAGGTTATTGACTATTATAAAGCTGTTAGATTTAATATGAATCTCCTTGGCAAACCCTGGTATTCATCACATTTTCATGAGTAGGGAGAATTTGTAGATATTGCCAGATGTGGTCTCAGAGTGGAGAGCAACTCAGATAAAAATTGCAAAAGCAGCTAAAAGATGCATGGGCTGAAATCCCACTTCCAATCAGACCCAGAGGATGCTGTGAAAAGATTTAGTGAGTTACCTCCCAGCAGTTTGAAAGTCTTGTGAATGCTTTACCCAGTTGCCTTAGGAGAGAGTGGAGTGGGCAGAAACTGGTTAATCTGACCTTTATATTAATTTTATCATACAGATTACTTTAAATCCTGAAGCAGAAGGTTATATAACCCTGTTAGTATTTGTTGTTGTAGCTTTGAAGTAAGTACAGCACAAGTGTCTGATCCCTGATTTTGTTTTGACTTTTTTAGCATCTTACTGTAGGCAACATCCAAACTCTTTTCGCTGTATGACATGCTGCTCTTTTTAGCACTGCCTTCAAGTTTACAATTTCTCAATAATATCTTGTGTGATTTTGGAAAAATAACCTCCCTTCTACTTTCCCTGGCACACAGTTTATTCAGTCCTAACTGATCTCCCAGAGAGGAGAGGGAAGGGCTGCTGTGAACTTCCCTGATTTCTCCTCTGTAACTCCACAGCTTCTATCTTCAGCTTTTAAATTTATTTTGAAGTCGTGCCCAGAGATGTTCCCGGTGAAAGTCTTAGTGCAGTTCCTCTAGGTACTGTACAAACACAAATAATAAACCCCATGTCTTTGGGAACAGGAGCTGTGGGGTTCCTAAACAGAAGGGATAGGTTTTCAGAGAAGGGCTTTGCTAAGTCTGATCCAGCTGCTGCCTATGAGAGACGTGTACTCTTGCAATCACAAAGCAAACATGCATCATCTGATTTCCCTGTGCTGGGATCCTCTTTCTTTTTATGGTTTGTGGGTTTTTCTAAGATAAGATGCTATAGCACAGCCTCCCTGCTGAGCATTCCTGTTGTCCAGGCTTGTGCTACCAAGTTTTGCCTTTGCCAGTTGGCTCCTGCACTTGGTGTTTCCATAAGTCTGGTGTGAGCTGTGAATGCTGTTGTGGCCTCTTCATGGGCTTCTGAATCAAATCAAAGGGTTGCATTGAGGGAATTAACACTTTTGGCATGAGAGATGATAAATAAATGGTGATTAAAACAGGAAATTTTTTGGTAAATTGAAGGCATTGGCTGAAAAACTTTGGTAACAAAGTTTTTGGAGACTAAACTACTGTCTAACAGATATCATTGTCCTAAAGAAAGCACCTAAATATGCTGTGTGGACAACATTAGGAGAACTTGAAAGAGTTAACATCTAATCAGAGATTTGGTTTCCTTGATTGACAGACAATTTTCAAAAAGAGTGTGGTTTGTCAAGAAGTCATTCCCTTCTTCTTCCAGAAATCTCTCTTTGAAACCAGGGCAGGCAATTTCCTGCCTGTGATGGCATTCAAGACATGAGATACCCTTGTGTTTGACAGCAAAGGACACTGGTTTCATTTGAGCTTTTTCCTTTATCACTGACAACAATAAAATTGTCAAGTGTGTGATTTGAAACATCAAATTCAGTATGAACTTTTGTGTAAGCAAGGGACATTGGACATAATAACTTTTTTCTCCCATCTGTACTGATATATGGGACATCCAAATTGACAAATGGTAAAGATCGGCTGATGAATGTGTATGGTAGCTTATGTATGAACTATCAACACACCAGCAAGGTTATAATGAAGTCATCTTTTGAATTTAATAATAAATTTCCCTTTCTCAGCATTGGTCCAAGGTAATGAAGTGGTGCTTCTTAGCAGCAAAGACAAAGAAAGGCTTTGTAGCTGAAGAAGTGCCCATTTTCATTGCAAGTATGGAAATAGCGTCTGTCAAATCACAGTAGTACTATTTTATTTTTATAGAGAGGCTGGATGCATTTGTACCTGACCCAAAACCCCAGAGCTATCTCTTTTCATTTAGAACATATCAATCATGTTAAACAACTGATGATTCTGAGTATTTTAGTTCTTGAGTGCCTAAACAGTAAGATTTGAAAGTCACCTGCATTTTAGATTTGCTAACTTCAACTCTGTGTGTTATGTAGAGACAAATGAGATCTTTATATCTCCTTTCAGATACTGGCCTTGAGCTTCACTTTGTTGAAGTGTAAGTACTACAAGGTGTGGCTGAGCTGGTTCATGGAGAGGAGAGCAGTCTTTGCCTTGTCTTTGAGCCATGACTTCAGTGTGAAATGTCAAACCACTAATCTTTGTGTGATATGTATCACTGTATTGTAGCTCTGGCCAGGTGAACTGTAGTTATTAGTTTTTAACCCTGTGGTTGAGTCCTTAGAAAGTTTCAGCTTGTCATGGGTACGACATACTTTTCAAAGTTTTGTGGGCCTTGTTGTCTTTTAAAAATAAATTGGCATTACCATGAAACTGCACCTCAATACCTTTTAAAGTGAGTCTTTATAGGAAGAATTATCTCAAACTACAAATATTGGCCTGTAGACTGAGAGCAGCCAAATCCTTAAGCCAAAGTTGCTTGTCATGAGCAGGGATAGAGCAAAAGGTTAACAGTGATCAGAGCTTACATCAGCTATGTAAAACTCAGGGGAAAACTAAATGGGCGCATGTTTAAATGTGATAAACTCACAGCAGTGGTTGGTCTCTGATAGAAATCACTCTCCACACTTGTGCTTTTGCCCCTCCCCAGCACAATGCCCTGCATTTTCCCTTTACCACTGAGGTTAAGTGCAGCTGTGGGCATGGTTGGTTATAGGGTTGGATCTGGCTGATGGTAATGTGGTGTATTGCCATAACCCTACTGCATTCCACATTGTGCCTACACCCAAAATTTATCCGAAAAGGAAAATTGGTTGCACTATCCTGAGCTGATCAGAAACCTGTGGGGTCCCATGGAGGTGATCCAGAAGCATCACTCATTTTTATGTTAGTAGACAATGGCCCCCAGGCCAGAACACTGCATTGGTTTTAACTCCCAGACCTCTTTCCACTCTTAAATTACTACTACCTCCAGCCCCCAAGGAGCAGAAATACATGATGCCACAACTTCTTTGTAAGAGCAATTTAGCTTTTGGTGCTGAGTGGCACTGTTACCAGCTGAGTTATGGGGAAAAGCCTGAGTCTAACAGGGTATTTATTTTACTTAGCAAAAATTATCCAACAGTAAAAGCATAGTTGCTGCCATGAAATATGACATTAGAAATATGACTGTTTGAATAAAAGTTATGGCAATAGTAAGATTCAGCTATGGTATGTTAATTTGAATGTGCAGTAAATCTGTCGGGATTGCAAGTCAGTTTAAGAGCTAAAATATAATTGTTGTAAAACACTGAACTGCAATTTATATGTATTTTTCCCAACTGCTTGTGGGCTAGCAATATTTCAGTTCTATAATCACAATTTGAACTTTTTAAAAGGATTTGGTTTTTTTTATACAAGTCAGCAGAAGTGGTATTTTATTACTTTTCTTTTTGTGGAGTTCTTTGAATGCAATACACTTTTGGGGAGGAAAATGGTTTAGGGATAAAAATCAGCAGAGACTACTTTACACTTGCTTCTCTTTTCTGAAAGATAGACATGTCTGAGTGTGCAATGAATAATTTGTCAATCAATTTGCAGCTCAGTGAAAACAACTGTCAAAGTGGGCTTTTGTTACTTAGATTTCAAATGCCATTTGACCCTGCAGATATGTTTTCTGCAATGATGTTCTGTGATATCAGGTAGATATGTTTTTTAAAATAAAAAAAAAATTAGCAACCTAATATAGTTTTTTTTAAAGAAATTGCCTTGCTTGCATAATTGAGTAGGAAAAAAAAATCTTATAAGCTGCTTTCATTTTGATTAAAAAGTTAAATTAATGCTCTGTTAGCTTTCAGTCTCAGGCATCTTCAGGAATGGTGTTTCAAGGCAGTTGCCTTGCCTGCTGGTTACTCAGGATCTGCTGCCCATCTCCTCAGATGAGCTGTGTTGTCTCTGAGGAAGCAGAGGAGACATGAGCCAGGGTACTGCATCTTGCTTTGGACATCTGGTTAATATCAGTTATGTGATGGTCCTCGTACTCTCATTTGAGAGCAGGCAGCACAGCTGAAGAATGGTGTGTAAGCATCACCCCCCAGCAGAAACTCCAAGGGATGGTGGAGAAGAGGCTTTAGAGCCAGCCCAGTCTTCACCAGGCAAAGGGCTTGGTGCATTCCATTAAACTCATCTTCACCTGGGTTTTCAAGAGAAATGTGTTTTTATGTTGCATGACACCTGCAAAAGAAAAACCCCAAATGAATTGAATGGTGTCTTTTAAGTCCTGAATGTTGGTGCATATCCTTTAATTAAGTAAGGAGGTTCTCTGAGCTTTTAGAAAAAAATCATCAGCTTGGGACAAAGAGATAAAAAATTTATATTGTCTGTTCACAGGCAGGAGTTTTGGGAGGGAAGTCCCCAGGAGCCAAGTGCCCTGTTTGCAGGAGATAAACTCATGAAATAAGATTTGAGGGGCACTGATGGCTTTGTGTCCTTATGGGTTAGTGGTGAGACCTGAGGCCTTGGGATCTCCTGTGGTCTCTGCTCACACCTGGGCTGTGTCAGGCTCCTCAGAGGGGTTATTGCCAAGGGTGTGGTGTTGTGTTGAGTTCAGAGCCACAGAAGATCCTCCGGAGATACCCTGGGAGCTGCCTGAGGAGAAAGAGAAGGCAGCCTGTTCATTTATCCTTATTAGGAATTACTTCTCAAAAGCTTGTAAAGCTTCACTGCTCCAGAGGAAAGTTATGTCTGCTGATTGAGGAGAGGAAGGGAAACAACAGAACAAGTTAGGCTAATGCAGCCTTTTGAGTTTTGCAGTCAGATGAGCTTGAGAGATTAAAAGGAAAGAGAAAAGGATGGTGCATATGCTTAAGAAAAGGATAAATCCTCCTTTGTACTCATTACTTTGCTGTGGTTTTGCATTTTACTTCCTTCATTTTGGAGGTTTTTAAAGCATTAAGGGAAAGGAGACTTGACAAATCTTTGGCAGATATGAGCTGAGCCTGAATTAGTGCAGTGAGACCCATCTGCATAGCCTGGGCTGCTGTGACTTTCAAAGCTAACACACTTTACATTTAGTATGGTGTGATGTTCAGAGCTCACAAAAAGTGAGAACCAGAGATAATTTTTTAAATTTTCTTGTTAGTTATGTTGAAGCATGGCATTTCCTGCTTGCTGCCAGGAAGGAGCCAGGTGCTGCTTGCACTGAGGGGCACATCTTGCATTTAAATGGCTCTCTATCAGCATCTCTGGGCAGAGGATGCAGAGAATACCCAGCCCCAGAGCATTCACAATCCACTTCAGAGACAGGAGGAATAGGGAAGAAGAGGCAGCATATGGAGAGCAGAGTCCCAGTAGAAGTCTGGGACTACTGGCCCCAAATCCAAATGAGGGATTTCTGTGAATCCCAAGCAGGGATAATTGTCACCATGCCTATAATACCACACTGGTCCTTCCCTGGCCATGAAATTCCCCTTGTTGCAAGTCTAGTTGAACCATCAAACTAGCAATTTACTCTCTGCAGACACACTCAAGGACTTGGCAGGGTACCAAGGGTGTGCCAAGGTCCCTCCACCAGCAGGAAGGGCAGGTGCTTGCAAGGATATGGGCCACTGGCTGTAATTCAGCACCTGAACTGGTGTTTGCTGACAACTGCCTCTCTGATTGCATGTGTTTTTCAAAGTCAAGCGCTGCATATAATGGGAGAAAAAGGCCTTTCAGATGTTGTTTGTGGTCTTTGGGTTTCAAAATCAAGACATCATCCATCTGTCAGCAAACACAGCATACAAAACTTGCAGGAGAATCCTCTCCAGTTGCTCTTTCCCTGTAACAAGACAAAACAAGAAAGAAGAAAAGGCATTTTATTGTAAAGTCTCTCAGGCTTGCAAATGCACTCTGCCATCTCTATGCTTTCTTTTGTGTACACTGTGCTTGGCTTGGCAGGAACCTGCTCTGTTATCCTTCCCCGTCCCTCCTGCTTCAAAGCAAAGCTGCAAACCCCGTTAAGAGTGAAGTGCAAGGAGTGCAGAGCTTTGGACAGGGGAAGGAAAACAAGCTGAGAGAGGCTGCAGGCATAAGTGCTCATACTGCATAGGTTACGATGGAGAGTGACAGGGCCCAAGAGCAGGATTTAAGGGAAAGGAAAAGCCCTCCCAGGGCAGAGGGGAGTGTGTAGTGACACCATGAGACAGTCCCAGCAGGTAGCTACTGTTAAGAGAGAGACTGAATGTGTGGAGCTGCAGAGAGCTGTGGGATGGTCTGCTTGTTAGACCCTGAGGGCTGCAATGAGAGGATGACCAGATGCCTCTTCCCCAGAGCTCTCTGAAAAAGCACATGACAGCCACTGCCCTTTCTTGCCATTTCCCCCTCATTTTTTATCTGCTTTTACATCAGGTAGCACACTGTTTTCCACCTCCTGACTGCTCAGGCACTGGCAGGGCTGGAGGTCACAGAAGTGGAGCATGCCCAGTGTTGGGGCCAGCTCTGCTGTCCCTGTCTCATTGTTCAGGAGCAAGGCATCAAAACCCCCTGTTCCTGCCCGTTTGGCTGGACAGGGCTGAAGTAATTTCTCTCTAAATATAACTCTGCACACATGGTGGAGCCGAGCTCTGCTGGCATAGCAAAGCACAAGGAAAGGGAAGGCCAGATGGCTAATTCATGCTGAAAGGCAGCATGAGGCAGAAAAAGAAGACAGGCAATAACTTGGCACGGTTACCAGTTTCTTGGATGCTTTTGGAGAGAGCATTTTACCTTTCTGTGCCACTTTACCTTGGCTTTTCAAGTTTTTTTTCAGATGGTGATACCTATATTTCAGGGACTGTACCTCCCAAAAAAGGATAATCATGGCACAGACTTTAGGCATGTAGTATATGAGATATTTAATCAAAAAAGGGGAGCAGGTGCATCCTCCTGGAAATCCAAATCATCCATTTCTGTGACTACAGCAAGTCTTGGCAGGTAAGTATGATGGTGACTTCACTCATTTGTACCAAATCTGTGTCCTGTAGGATCTCCTTGCCATACATGAGGTTAGAATTCCCTTAAATCAGCTGGGGAGCATGATATCACTTTTTTGTTTATTTTAAGAGGACAGACAGTACCTGTTGGAGCTGACCTCTGTGGATTTGTATGTCTTTTTGGGGGAAGGTTGTTTTGGTTCTGTGAGCATGGACCAGCGTGACTTTTGGCTTAATGCCATTTTGACTGAGTCGTAAATAAAGGTTTCCCTTCTTGTGGAGCTACAGGTCTGACACACAGGTATTACCCAGAACAGATGCTGATACAGATTTCCTGCTCCTAAACAAAGTGAGTGAAAAGAATCTTTGTTTGCTTAGGACTCAAAAATGGTATATTTTATATGTGACTTTACTGTGACTTACTCAAGTCCTCCCTTTTTGTACCCACTCTGCCTGGAGGCAAGTTTCCAGAGTCCCTCCAGTCTCCCTGCCAGAATGGCTTTCTGTCCTCTGGTCCTCAAGCCAGGGACTCTCTCTCTGTCCAAATGTGTAGGTTGTCCATCCTGCCTATGGATGCAGCTTCTTTTCTAGAGCTGGAGCTCTGAGGGCTTGCAGCCTAGTGCTGTAGCTCTAATTGCTCATTCCTTGCACAGGAAGCTTGAGTGCTGGTCTGTCCACGGCTGGCTTAGATGTGTAGGAATGGGGCACAAGGGAGTTGGAAGGATGGAGTGACTCCTCAGTGGATGCTCTTATGAAGGAAAGAGAGGAAGATAGCACTCAAAGTTTCTGTCTCAACACTCAATATTTGCCTGGGCTGTTGTGTTGTTTGGGGCAGAGTTCTGTTATCTGCTTTGGCACATGTTGGCTTTGCAACTGCTGCAAGAAAAGGTTAAGGACCACCTATATCCTGCTCAGAGCGCACTTAGGAAAGTACACTGTGCCACCAAATGGAATGCTCACAGGTATTTCTTCCAGTGTATGTGTTGTTCATATTTGCCAAGAGTGGAGAAACTGATGCCATGCTGTGCCACAGGCTTCAGGTGACACAAACAATTACAGACGAATTATGTGCAAACATTGCAAATTATCACCTCCTTTGTTTACAGGAGGAAGATACAAGCCAGCTGACCAAAGTAGCACTGTGATGATAAAAGCCTGAAACCAAAGCAAGACAAAAGGTCTCAAAGACAAAAGGACAACCTCTGTTAACTATCCCTGAGATCTGGAGCTGGGATTTCTCCTAGGCTGGGGAAAATGAATGCAGTTAGTTATTGGCTACTTGCTGAACACCCACAGACACCGTAAGTGGGATGTCAAAGTAACTGGCTTCAGGGCTGCAAGGTTTACTGTGTTGCTATTGAGCCACGGTAGATGAGATGAACCCCCCCAAATTTGGGATAGATTAAAAGATATAGAACTTCAAGGCCTTCTAAGCATCTAAACAGAAGCTGACACAATGGTCTAGAAACTTGATTTAGTAACAGCAGGAAAGGTGTGGAGAAAAGAGTCACAAACCTGAAGTTTACAGCAGTCAGCCCAGTGTTACAGTGATTTAATCTGTAACAAGATTGTGCCAAGGTGTGTGAACCATGCCTTGTTAAATTCTTGTGGCCCTTCAGTTCCTTCCCCATGCATTTAGCGTGGTAAGAAGGATGGTCCCGCACACCCACATCTGGTTCACAAAAATGTGGTGTTGGAAGAAGGTAGCACAGCAATGAGTGTGTGTTTGCTTCTCAGCTGTGCATTAAGGAAGACACGAGGACAGAAACAGGGAGATTCTGCAATGAAGCCTTAGAAAAACCCAAAGGCAAACAGGGACAGAAGTGGCACTGAGGTAGCTGTGCAGATCTGCTCTGTGCTGTGAGTGAAGGCAAAAAACCTGTCTTCAAGTTCTCTGGAGTAGGGAGAAATGTTGCTGGCTTACCAGGTGACAGTGTGAAACACTCCCTTTCTGCAGGAAAATGAGGCCTTTGAGTAGTTCCTGTACTAACTGCTGTGGCATTTAGAGTATATTCAAGCAGAGTCCAGAAGTACAGTTTGCTGGCTTGTCTAGCTCTTGAACCCAGCTTTACTGATGATCTCTGGGCATCTTGGACCTGCCCCTCCATGCTCTTCTCACAGTGGAAAGTCGATTATACCATAAAGTATCTCTGCTATTCTCCTTGGAGTCTAAAAGGAGTATAAAAGATATCAAAACCTCCTCTGAAGCTTGCGTTCCCCTGCCACCGGGCACACAAACATTAGTGGGATTTCAGACTCCTAGATTCCAGAAAGATTGAAACCTTGCTTCCCAGGGCAAAAGATTGACTTGGTTATTTGAAGAGAATCTGGCTGCCAACCTTTTGCAATCTCTGCAGAAGGAAATAGCTTCAGTATTGCTTGCTTTATTCATCTGCCATGCTGAGTTAGGAATGGCTGAGCACAGGGCTTGCAAAACAGGATCCAGGCTGTGCTCACACATCCTGCTCCAGCTGCAGCTTTATGGATGAAGCCATTCACTCCCCCATCCTGGGCTCCCTCCCCTCTCTTCACCTCTTGCTGCCAGGCATTCATTTTTTTCATGCAGCCAAGGCAACTACCAACCACAGTGTAATTGTACCCAGTCAGGCTCAGTAAAACATACAGATCAAGATAAACCTATTTACCTGGTCAGTCTCTGATGGCACAGCCCTGAAAAGTTTGGGGAATGATGATTTGAGACTGCTGGAAAAGGCAAAGGAGCTCGAGGCCAAGTTGCCTGTGGGGTTATCCAGCATCAGCCAGGTCTGGACAGGAGCAGAGCCCCACTTCAGTCTGAGCTGCCAAAGAGGGGTTCTGAAGGGGAGCTACTGTGGAGTCAGATGCTTCAGCAATTCAGCATGGGGGAGACACAGGAGGGCCATGACCCATGGGATATGCACGTTGTGGCTTAGAATGGCATCGCCTTGCTGAGCAGAGCACAGAAAGCTGCACATCTGGAGCTGTGGAGCCTGTAATTACAGATGTGAGGCACACTGGGTCACTGCTCTGGCTGCTGAGCTGCTGGAGCTGTTTGAGCCTGGGCTAACTTTGGTGTGATTCATGGTGTTAATGATGCACTTTCTTTGCAGTGGAGGAAAGAAGCCTTTTGTCCTTTCTTTGTTTCAGGATGGTTTTGCTTTACATCTGTCAAATATTATTATTTTGTCTCCAGTTTGTATTAATTTTTGCAAATTGGTCCCCACAGTGAGAGTCTGTGCAAAGGTTTTGTGCTGCATCTTCTAAGACTGCCTTAATGTCAATGTTTATCTTTTGAAGTTAATAATTAAAAGAGAAAAAATACTGTCTGTGGATTTCTGTCGTGATGCCAGTTGAGTCCATTTTCTCTTGTTGGTAGCTATCAGACCTGACTTGCACCCACAACAGACTGTGTTTGTGGGGGGAAAAGTGTCACTGCTTTTATTTCATGTCTGGCCTGACAAGAATAATAATGAGAGCGGCAAAGCACTTGCATCTCCCAGTTAGCCAGCTACAAAACAGGCAGGCTGAGTCCTCGATGTACTGTCAATTCTGTGTGTTGTGTAGGCAATTAACATTGATGCTGAATTAATTAATGATGAGAAAACATCAAAGGGTTGGGGTGCTTCAGTTCAGATGAGCACCAGAAGCTCAGATTGTTATCAGATTGTCTAGGAGTTGTCTGAGGGGATCTTATAACCAGTGTTTTGATGCATGCCAGGAAAAGGCTGGGGCTTCCACCCTGTGTGTCATGTGTTTAGACCTCTAAAATGTTCTAGGAGACATTTTTATGGAGACTGAGCATTTCTCTTGTATCTATTATGATCTGTTTTGCAAATATCTCACCAAAAGTCTTACAATTATTCTGTTTTAGAGATACACTGCATGGATCTTCTTATAATAGGTTATTAGTCTCGACTTGTGCATTTTTAAGACAATGAATGAACTCTTATAAGCATGGTCCCTGGAACAGGCATAGATAAAGGGAAGGAGGTCAGTAGTGAGGCTGCAGGTACAATTTGCCATCTAAGGCAACATGTCCATTCTCCTGTTTCTAGAGGTAGAATTAGTCCATGTATTTTATGGAATTAGAATTATTGAGCTTGCCTTGTTGGATGGATCAGAGAAACCCACTGGATTAAGTTTGTGTGACAAGGCTTTGATAGCAAAGGGGCTACAGGGGTGGTTTCTCTGAGAAGCTGCTAGTAGTTTCCCCTATGTTGAAACTAGATTATCTTTAAAGTCTCTTTGAACTCAATCCATTCTGCCAATTTTTGATATGTACATGTTGGGGGTTAGGTGTCCTTATTTTTGTTCCTTCTCACCTATAGCATTTTCCCCATGACTTTCGGGGAAACCCGACTGCTGGTATTTATTGTGTGCTTGAGAAGGCAAAGAGTTTGGCTGGGCCCAGGGGAAGGGGGGCAGGTTAAAAGGGAGGATGGGGGCAGCTGTGGTGGGGCTGGCTTCTTCATCTTCACAGCTCCACACACTCGGAGCTGGTCTTGCTTGGGGAAAGGAATTCACCATAACCCAGATGGAGCTGCTGCTTTATCTTCTTTTCTTCTGCTGCTTCTGCTTCTTGTGCTTCTCCTGATTCTTCTCCTTCTTCCGTCTTTGTTGGTGGCCTTGCACCCCCTGTCCTGCAGGGATGTGTGGCAGTGCCAGGCACCGCCGAGGAGCTGCTGAAACACCTCAGCCACCAGCCCAGGATCTCAGCTCATCCCTGCTGTTCCAGCTGACTGTTTCCTCAGAGCCCTGCAGGAGCACCGGGACTGACTGCCCGAGGGGTTTGTGAAACAAGCCTCTCCTCCATCCCATCTCAGCCGAGAAAGCTGTCACGGGGTCCCTGGTTCTGTTTTCTTGTTATTGCTGTAGTTATTGTTGTTTGTTTGCCTGGTTATACTAGTAAAGAGCTGTTATTCCTATCCCCAGGTCTCTGCCTGAAAGCCCCTTGATTTCAGGATTATAATAATTTGGAGGGAGGGAGTTTACATTCTTTCATCCCAAGGCAGGCTCCTGCCCTCCGTAGCAGACACCTGTCTTCCAAACAGAGACAGTACAGCAGTGTTTTTGGTCCCATCCTACAACCATAAATGTCTATTCTTCCTATAGAGCAAAGCAAGTCACTGTGTTAATGGCTGAACTGTCAGCTACAGGAAGGCATGAAAACCAGAACTGATCAGCATGAGAGACATAGAAAGGAAATCCCACCAGTGTGTGGAGTGTGGCATACAAGAACTGCTGCTGGGCCACGATGCAGAATTTTTTCCTGCATTTGTCCTCAGAATATAATTAGGTGTGTGATCCCACATGTGCACCTGAAAAAGTTTCTTACTGACAAGAATAGCAAAGTTTTAAAATTAAAAAAATATGAACCAAAGGGAATGAAAGTAGTCAATGTTTTATTATCCAAAGAGAACTTTGATGTAGAAAAGTTGCACACAACCCAAACCATCAATTAAATTCACCTCATCTGTGGCCTGCTTGATTTCAAAGGTCTTTGACAAGACTTGTACAAAGAAAGTTTTAAAAGTTCTTGCATTGTAGTTAGTATTTAAAAAATCATGATATTTTTTTTTATTTTTTATGACTATACATACCCCATGCCTCTTCCTAAGGTAGTAAACCAAACATCTGTCTTTTAGTCTCAATGATGCTTGGATCATGATCAAAGGGAAAGGTTGCCAATTAACCCCCATGATCTCCCCACCATGTGTGTTTGATGCCATATTTTTTCCATCTGATTTATTTCATCTAAGCTTGATATTAAATCCCTTACCAAATTCAGATTAGCCATGGCTTTCCTATTGCTCTGACAACACATCAAAGCTCCAGAGGACCCAGAAGATTGAATTAGCCACTGTCTGAGTCTTCACTGAGCTGCTCTTAGAGACATGTATCTGTGTAAGGAACAAAGGGAATAAGTGATATCTCTGCTCTGAAACTTTCAGAAAAGTTAAATGGGTATAAAGAAAGACTAAGCTAAATTTAAACAAGTACTATGCAGAGTGAGCTATACACAATAAAGTGGGCTCTTATTCCTTGTAGAAAAATTACTAGAAAATAAGCAGCAACAAAGATCTTGAATAAATTGGAATAATTTTAGTACATATTTCATCAAAATGGGATTCATTGTGTTACTAAAGGAAATATGTTTGCTATTTGTATTAAAATAACTTTAGAAATGGAGGGAGGAGCAACAAGGCACTGTAAAAACACACTGCTTATTGCAATCATTAGTTACCTTCTCAGCACTAAGGGACAAACACTTTAAGTCTGTCTCAGGGAGCTAGGATACTGCCAGGAGGATGCAGCAGTGAGGAAACCTGAAGGTAATGCTTGGGAGAAAGAGGGTAACAGTTTGTTTGGAAAGGGGGGAAAAGAAGGAGACTGAATTTAGCCTTTAGAGCTCAAAGTTAAAAGACATTGTGTACAAGACTGGATTGACCTCATTGTTCAGTTAGGAGAGGTGTGCCTCATCCCCAAGGATGAGAGTTATTTATTTTTAGGAGGCTGCACATGTCCCTCACACCTCAGTGAGCAGTCTAAATCAGAGATAAATGAGCTGACTTTGGTCCCATGCCATTGGCATTACAACAATGACAATAACCAGTGGGATGGGCAGGGCTTTGCTGTCACTTTCTGGGGCAGCTCCCTGCATGTCCTCTGTGAAGGCACAAGTAGTGTCAGATGCCATGATGTCTGTATAATTACATCTAGTCTATTCTGTGGGAGAAGGTGCAAAATCTTGGCCCTAGCAGTTGAAATTAGGGTTCTGTCACAAGGGTTGTTCAGAAGTCAAGAAAGACCAGTACAAATCTTTAGGCCCATGCCATGCATTGTTTTGGTTTCTCCTTCAAACACATCTGCCACTTCCTGGTGAACCAATTCAAAATTTTTCTGTTTTGGAGACTGTGGGGAGTCATTTCAGACTCAAAATAAGGCTCAAAAATAAGAGGAAAAGAGTAAAGGAGAGAGTTGTGGTTTGATGAAAGGACTAGCCAAGATGTGGGGCTGAGGAAATCCTTTGGGACCTTGAGTAGTAGCTATGCAGGATGGGAAGAAATATCTGTAACAGCAGTGTGGGTTTTATTTTATTTTACAAAGGCAATTGTGTAAAATAATAAAGCATGATACAGAGGCACTGGAAGGGCATTTCTTAAAAAGAAAAAAATTCCTTGTTTAAAAAAAAAGGAGACGGTCAGAAGAGAATAATATAAAATACAGAGTGAAATGTGGTCACTCTCACACAATGGTCTGATGGAGGAAGGCTCCCCACCGTAAGAAGCAGTGCTTGTGTTAGGTAATAGTTATGCTGCTAAAGCAGGTGACTGAGGTCAGAGTTTGGAGCCATGTTTTGTTCTCAAGCCTTGTCTTTAAGATGTGCTGTGTGGCCAGGTATGAAGGCTGTTGTGAAGAGGCAGGAGATGAGCTGCTCTGTATGGTGGATGGGACAAGGAGAGACAGTTTTATATGGCAACAAGAGGAAATATTCCTGGCAGCTGGCTGGTACTGCCCTGATCTTAAACCATCTGCAGGAGCCTTGGAATATGAGACCTGAAGTCTTGCTCCACTCAGGTATATTTAAGTGCATGTGTAAAGCTAAGTATGTCAATTAAGCCGTTTGTTTTCAGTGTGTCATGAATCTAAGAATGTTTATTATCTACAGCCTTTGAAGTCTTGGCATATACTGACATAGTTGCTGTTAAACTTAGGTGCATGTGTGTGGGTGGAGGGGCGAACACTGAAACAGGAGAATATTGTTTTTCAGCAGCTGATTGGAGTTATGGGCCAGCAATGGCCAATGTTATGCCAGTATTTAGTTAAAAAGAATTCCAAAACACTCACAACTACACAACTTCAAAAACAGACTTATCATACCCATCAGCATCCCAAATGTGAGTCTGATGTAGGAATGTTCAGCAAAGATTCAGGAATTTATGTACTCACATCTCTAGCACATGGAGTTTAGTTTTTCCCAAATGTGCCTACTCAATGCTAGCAGAACTGTTTTGGTTCCTTTGCTTCAAAAAGATATTTTTTAAAAAATGCTTTTTTTCTGTACTGAGATCACGTTCAGCTGTACAGATGGTTTTGATTTTGTTGTAGCACACTCTTACCTACATCACTATCTTCCTTTCGAAAATCTTCCTTCCTTTACCCTACTTTATTTATATTGGCTCTTGGGTAACATGAATCTCAAATTTTTCTCTTAATAATAAGTGTCTCCAGACAGTTTATCTTTGGACAAACCAACATTCATAGGCAGATCATGAAGTTTTCTTCCAGAGAAGTGTTGGAAATCTTGTGCTGTTTAATGGTGAAACGGGCTTTGTTTATTTTTAAATATTTTTTGGGCCAGAACAATTTTTTCTTTAGAGTGCTAAAATGAGCCAGAATAGAGCCAGTATCATGTGCTGATCCCCTTCAAAACACAGGGCAGAAAACACTCTGCTATTCCTGTCAGTAAACCTGGAAAAGTTTCTTTACCTAAAACATAATTTCCATGAAGATCAGTAGTCCTGACTGTATGAATTCAAAAGGAGAAAAGTCACAGTGTTTTCTGGCATGTCTGGTGCTTACTGGTTCTTGCCATTAGAAATCTTTTACTTCAGTCTTAGTTGACCTCCTCCAGCTTTGATTTTAGCCATAAGTATTCTTAATGCTTTGTCTTTGGAATAAGAAAAAAAAAAAAATTGCTTTCTCAAATGCCATTTGCAGTCTTTCAACAAAAAAGAGGCCATTCAGAGCAGCTGAAAAGCAACACTGAAATGGTAACTGAGGTATGAACTCCAGTTCAACCTGCTTCCCCCAAGTTTTCATGTAGGCTGGAAAGGACAGGAATCCATGGGAAGACTTTCAGAAGCAGAAGTGATGAGAGTTTTAAGTTGCTTTTGGTTATTCCCTTTGTTGTTCTCGACCTTGGGACTGAGCAGGCAGAAAAGGGAGTGGAAAATGCAATGGGAGAGGCACAAAAATGAGGCTGAGTGCTCAAAAAGTGAGCCCCTCATAGCCAGACTATTTTCCCATGCTGCATGTCTGAAGCCGATAGTAGAGTTGGTTACAGAAATACAGATACTTAGAGCTCAATTTTCAAAATCAGGTTTTTAATCCAGCAATTAAACACCTGCACACTGATTATTCAGAAAGCCTGTCAGCACTTACCTCTTACAGTGGGTGTCAAGTGCCAATTTTAGGTCTAAGTGCAGATGTAGGTGCATGAACAGAGGGTTTCAAGATTGGAAGCCAGGCTCTTAACAACAGGTTCATCTGCCTGTGACTCCCCTGCACTGAGCAGAAAAATCAGCTGAGCTTAAAGGGGTAGAAGACTAAGAAAAAGGAGCACAATCCAGCTAATAGCTGCTGTTATGAAACTGTGGGTAGATGACTTGCTGCCTGACAAGGAAAGTCCTGTTCTGCGGAACAGGGCAGCAGGCTCTTCAGTTCCACATTTACATTTCCTTGCTTTGCTTCCTTTTAGTTTCTGAACTGTTTTTCAGTGCCTTCCCCTGTAGACTGAGCACATAATTTATTTAATGGAGTACAGCACCTTCTGAACCCAGCGAGACTGGCTGCTGTTTGACATCCTTCTCCCATGGGGTAGTGGTGGTGTGCTGAGGGGCACCAGTGTACCCTACCTGCCAAGGAGTGAACAAAAAGCCTGAGTGCTAGAGTCTGAAGGAACAGAGGAAAGGAGTGTAATGAAAGACAGGATGCAAAATGAGACATTGAAGGCAGCAGGGCAAACACAGCTCCTGTCATCAGGTTTCTCCCTGATCTGGGGACAGATGGCCTATCATTCCTAGCTTGTGATTCAAGACCCCCTGGGAGCTGTGATCAAGTATTTTCTTTAAATCCAGGCTAACACATTGATAGTGTGAGCCACATATATCACAGATTTGAGGTATGGATTTCTGCTTTGTTCAAAGTAAGCCCAGAGAGAAAGGCAGCCTTGTGCTAATATCTGCTGGGATATTTCTTGTGTGAAGGAAAGGAATCAGCTTCAGGTTGTGAAAGGGCGGGCTCTATTTCTACACATACCCAGCCAGAAGCTGACTGAGAAGAAGCAGCAATATTTCCAGTTTGTAAGGCTCAGGGCTGGGACAAAACACCATGAATATATTTGAACAAGACTTTCTAGAGAGACAAAAGAAAACCCACCAAATGAAGGAGCTCAAGCTGGTATAAAGAGCCCTGCAAATGCCAGTAAATGGCAATAGAGCCTTGCTTTAAAAAGTTTAGCTCTTTGAAAATAAAAGCCCCTTCTCAACCAGAGCAGGACTCCTCTGGTTCACCTCCTTGAGATGAACAAAAGCCTGAGGTGTGCACCCAAAAAGGGAAATTTACTGTGGCCTTGAAGGGGATGGAGGAAGTGCTCTGTCAGTGAATTCTCAAAAGTAAAAGTGATGAGACCTCACCCTCTTCCTCCTTGTGGGTGGGAGAAGGTCAGCAAGAGCTAATGTTCTTCCCACTATCAAAGGAAGAGATGCTGCCTGCCAGATAAGTGTAGCAGGTTGAAGTGGCATTTTAGAAAGCTGCCTGAGTTAGCCCTGGCCTCAAGAGAGCTAGCTCAGTGGTGCTGTGTTAGGAAGACAGGAACATCATGAAGAAAATGCTGCTTGGGTGCCATAGGCAGCTGCAGCTCCTGCAGCGTGGAGGCTGCCACCTCTCCTGAGGATGGCAAAGGTGAAGGGTCCTGTAGGGTTTAAGATTTGGAGCATTATCAAAGTAATGTCTAACCAGTCCAGACCAGAGCCAGCAGACCTTTGTTTTTGTTTGCTCCTTTTCTCTTGCAATGTGGAGGATCTCTTCTCCTTTGCTGTTCATTTGTTTACTCTTTCCTACCCCCTCATCTGTTCCTTATCTCTGTCATGAGTCTTGGCACTACCTGCTTGGAAGAAGAGTGTATGAAATGAACAGCTGCCTAGAGATGCTGGGGCCCCTAATCCTTTTCAAAGCAAATAAATTGGGAGTAACCACACCCAGCTGGATTGGTGGAAAGAGGTAAATGATTATTATCAGTATCCTAGAAATGTCAAATGATGTTATCAGTAGTAGAGTCCCAATGTGCCTGATGCTCCTGTGTATCTGTTGAGGGAACGCTGCCTCTATTCAGAGAAAGCAGGAAAGAGTCAGAGAGGGGATGAATTATTTTACAATAAATCACTGCAGGATTAGAACATTTGTTTCTATTTACACTTGTGTCTCCTTTCTCCAAATTGCCTAACTTATTCTAGAAAAAGCACCACCTCCCTGTCTTATGTCATGCTGGTATTGCTGAACCTTGAGTAGATGCCCTCTCATTTGAGGTTGTTGGTGCAACAAAGCTTTACTGATTTAGTTGCTAGGAATTAAAAGAAAAAAAAGCCCCCAGTTATTAGACTGCTTGTTAAATCCCACCATAGCTGAATAACATCTGGCTTTCTATAAATACAGCAAGCCAGTCATTAACAGTGGGACTATTCACTGTTTACAGAGCTGCATTTGAAAAGAACCAAAATGCAAAGTATTTGCTGAAAACCGCACAGCATCTGTCTGCAATAGACTTTTGATAAACCCTGTCTTACGTTCCAGTCATCTTCATATTCCAGTATTTGGATATTTTGTGTATGACTAGTCATCTTTTTTTCCAGAGTCACAGATATGTTGCTGCCACAAACAACATGAGGGTTTCTAAAGTGCACAGAAACTTATTGTGTTCAGAATAACAACCTTGGACCCCTGTTTCTATTTAGGTATGTGCAGACAGTTCATCAGAACCAATCAGCCTTTTATCCAGGTAAAGCCCTTTGCTAGATCAGGCAAAATAAACACAAGCTGTGCATTACTTTGGGGATTTCTTAGAAACATGTTAGTTGAGATCACACTGCAAACCCCAGCCTCACAGCTCTATGTTGAGAAAGCCAGAGGAGGTGTGCAGAAGTAAGGATCTCCATCCACTGAGGTTGAGCATCTTTATAGTCCACAGGACCTCTGATGCACACTTAACCCACTGACATTGCAGTCCATCCAAGATTGGGCTGCCCAGATAGGCCTTTGGAAATAGGTATGTTGAGCCAGATTTCCTTGCACATGCTGACAGTTATGAAGCCTGGTTTCCACTGCCTTTTTCCTGTGCAGATATGCTGATGCTTAATAAAACTCATTAGAAATTTCCCCAGGATCTAAGGAGAGAGGAATTTTTCCCTACCTACAACCCAACTCTGTTGCACATGTGTAGGAGCTAAGTGTGTGTAAGAGATCCATCTGTTGTATGTAGCTAAAAACTGCCAGAGAGGTTAAAAAGCGACCCTTGGGTGGACAGGCAAGACTATGCACAGTGAGATCTCACAATGATTCCTTTCAGGGAAAAAGAAGACTGGAGGGGGATGTTTGCAGTCCATCATAGAAGTGCCTGGCACCGAGGCACTGGCCCTGTGTGGTGAATCCACATTGGTTTTTCTCTCAGTGGGGCTGCTGCATTAATGATATTTCCCAGCAGGATGCTCCAAGGAGGTGACACAGGAAGGCCAGAGAAATCTTTTTTTTCTGTGAGAAATGCCCGATAGCTGGCAAGGCTCTCAGCTGCTTTTGCAAAGGTACGTTCACCCATGTCAGGATGTGCAGGCTCCAGCATGTGTTGTAATTAGGTTCAGAAAAATCTGTCTCTTTTTTCATTGTGAATAGACACAGACATGGATTCTTGCATCTTTTCAGCCTGCTTCATGCTGCTCCTACCAGTCTGACCTCCTCTGCTATAGCATTGGTGGCAGGAGTCTCCTGGGGAGGAAGCCTTTCGGAAGGAGAATGAGTTTTGCAATGCATCAGAAAATGGATGGGTTTGAACTCAAAACCATTTTGAGTTTAAATTTTAATTTTAATTTTTTTTGGTATTATACTGCTATCCATGGCTTTTGAGTGTCTTCCATAGGATAACAATTAGCAATTCTAATTAGTAATTTTATGGAGTCTTCTAGAAAAATATCCTTCAGGACTGTGCTGTAGGGCTGTAGTTTTCCGTTTCACAATGGTGTAGTGCAAGGCACAAAATGCCTCTTTTGTGGAGGCTACTGGTAACACATTTTCTGGTGTTATAGACTGGACATTCGGGGGAACTGGAAAGAATATGATCATTAAGTGTTTCCTGGATGATACTGTGGCTGCATTCCAGTCTATCTGCATATACACACCAATACATATAGCCTGAACATTTTTTAGCCTTTTAAGAAAAAGATGCTTAAAAAAATGTCCTCTGCAGAAATACAAACAAAAAAAAAAAAAAATTGAAAGGAAAAATAGCATAGGGTATAGCCATTCACAAAATCTGCACAACAGAACTCCTGAGTGCAGGACATTCATGGGGTGAGACCTATAGGAAGATCCCATAAATTGCGTTTTTGCCTGGACACTAAGTGCAGTGGTGTAAAGTGAGTAAGTACTTTCCCGCTTTGTGTCAGCCCAGAAAAAAAAAAAAAGTGAAATCACAGTGAGTGACCCTGATCAGAGATTGGTCGAGTTATTTTTTAATCTGTGCTTACCCTTGGCTGTATGATGGATCATGGACCTGCGGAGAGCTGTGGTGGAAAATGCAGCCACAACCCAAGGTCCCATATGGTGTACTCTCCTCTAGCACTGTGTTCAAGAAGGCAAATGTGTTGGGGGGAGGAGGGAGGATGTGGAGGGCTGAACACTTTGAAACTCAGCTCAGTAACAGCAAGTGCTATAGAATATGCACTATTTAAATATTGTCACTAAACCAAGGAAAACTGTCAGAAATTGATGTAACTTTTGTTGTTCAAAACAGTAATGGTAGAGGTTATTGCAGTTTTATGCAATATGGAAGGAAGAGATATTTTAAATTAAACAGGAAATTGGCATATAGTGATAACAAACAGTAATGTTTATTATGAGATACCTTCAACCTGTGGGACTGTGTACATGCAACATGTGAGCAGCATTTCTTGTTGAAACATTCATGTCATGTGCCCAGCCCAGAAAGAAAGAGACATGAAATCACCGAATTAGAAAAAGAGGCCTTTCCCTTTAAGTAAGGGAAAAATACAGGCACAAGATGAGTATTTAAGGCTCTAAGAGACCCTCACACTCCATTCATAGTCTGATCTTCAACCCATCAGAGCTTGTGGGGACAGCTGTTGGGTATATCTTATGGTTTCTAGAAACCATTGATGGATTTAAGTAGCTCAGGTCCCACCTGAAGAGAACGATAGCCTGAGGCTGAGATGTAAAAGTGCACAGAGAGCCAAAGCCACAGCCCCAGGGCCATCACCTCCACCAGTAAAAGCAGTGTTAAAATCAAAGCAGCGGTGCAACGAGCTCCTCTCCATGGGCAACACTCAATGCCAGATGGAGTGAGCTCCCCAGAGCACCTGCCTGCTGAATCCCCTGAAACCACAGCTGTGTTATTCCTTTCACAGAAATTGGTGGGACATTCTCAGCTCACTTAAATCTTTGGCTGAGGTATTAACACAGAACAGGAGAGGAATGAAATAAAGTGTGCAGGGGACAGAAATGCACACTGGGTCTTCTGCTGGCTCCTAAGAAGAAATCCCAGTGTTGAGCAGTTTACTGTGGCCAGTTGGGATGTAAGAGTTGCACATGCTTGCAGGGCAAGACAAAAACTTCCCTCTTCCTTTCTGAGAGTTTTCTCCCCTCCATAAAGCTTTCTACTGCTGTGTCACCCTGCAAAGAGACTTAGCCACTCCATGGGGATGTGCATCTGCAAGCCCTTCTGGCTACATAATTATCTACATATAACTAATCTGGGATAAAAATGACTCAAAGCTGGACATTTTCCAGCTTAATAAATTTCTTTAAAGCAGGGGAAGCCCAAAAGCATAACCAGTGTAGTAATATATTGCAGGAAATACTCTTCAGTTTTAATTTAAAATATTTTACTGCTGGCATAAGCTTTAGAATGGCTTTTAAGTGTATTTTTTCTGGTATTTCTATGAGATAAATTTTAATTAGTCTTAATCAATGGAAACTGGGAGAAGTGTGCACTGCCATGTTAAATGAGAGTTGCATCCCTGACCTATGCCAGCCTTAGGGAGCAGATGACAGTGAATGGTAAATGCAGGTCTTGTAGTATGAAATAGCAAGTTAACTGATTAGTAATTACTGCTGCTAATAAAATGCACTCTGAAATTGGTGCTTTACTGTGTTAATAAATTTTTGAGTAGTTTTTCTCTGTAAATATTATAGCCTTACCATGTTGAGACATTTTCCAGCCATAAACAAGGAGGCTGAACATGACAGTGGTCCCACCCTAGAAGGAGGAAGGTTCTATTCCCCACAATAAGTTCCCCTATTAAAGCCTGTCTCCAGTGCTTCATTCCTCACATAAACACTTGCTGCAATGCTAGGTTGGTACTAAACTGGTAGGACTGTACCACATTAATGGTGTGTGAGCCCAAACTGCCAGAGAAAATATTTCATTTAAATTCAGGAGCCCTTGGACCTGGCTAAAACAGTGGGAGCCATCTAACCTAATATCAGCCGTCTAATAGTACTCTACCCCATGGGCTTTTAGGCTCCCCATGTGATTGATGCATAGTTCAAGGCACCTCTAAGAGCAGCCAAAGGTGTGGTGTGTATCCATAGGGGCACAATTTGGGCTTGGACATAGATGGCTTTGTTTGGGTGGTACCACCACCAAACTGTGTTACCCACAGTGTTACTGTGACTGTAGCTCAAGTCCCTCTCTCCTTGTTTGCTGACGTTCTTCATCTGCAACAGCATTCAGAGGCCGTCTATCCATAGCAGTTTTCATACAATGGATAGACTCATTCTGGGCCAAGCACTGAGAAAAAATGCTTAAAGCAGCATGAGAAGGAATTTATATTTTTTCCCCCTATCTGTGCCTCATGAAAACCCCTTGATCCTCCTTCAGAAAACCAGGATCTTGGTAAGATGTACTCTAGCTTAAACCACAAGCCTCTAGAGTGTGTGAATATGTATTTAAAACAGATTTTTGGAGGAAAATGAGTCATTATTCCATTTTCAATTCTTGTTGCCTCTGCAAAGAAAAAATGTGGGACCTGTGTTATGCCCTGCACAAACAGGGGATGGAGGGCAAAGACTGAAATCAGGTGTGAAGGCGCCTGTCCAACACCATGGAACAAGACACAACAGAGGCACGGGGAAAATTCCACATTGGGGATGGAAGAAAGGAAAAGAGACTTGAAGGAAACTCAATGAAAAAATACACCCTCTCCCATTTTATTTTTCTTTTTTTTTTTCATAAACCTAAATCTACCTGGCATAGTGTTAAGCACTATTCCAAATGAGTGTTGTTATAAATAGTGCTCTGCAATGCAGCCTTCACATATGACTGTGTCAGCCTGCCGACAGCAAAGCGTGTCTCCATTTATAACCTCACTTTCTTACCTTGGTTCATCACCTTAATTTGCCACTGTTACCTGGGAGCTGACAGCTTCCAATTACAGTCACATTTGCAATTCCAACAAGGAAGCATCAGGGTCCGGGTTTTAAAGGTTTGGTCTGTTCTTTCCTGAACAAGTGTTCTCCCTGAAGTCCACTCAACAGCTTGTTTCTGAGATTGTCATCTTTTTCACAGAGGTGTTTTGGACTGCAGGGAAGTGTAACCTGTGCGGATCCAATGTAGTTCTCACTAGAAATGTTATACACCATTACTGAAGATTCCAGGTGCTACTTTGAAAGTTTTCTGCATTTATACTAAGCAAATGACCTTTAAATTTGGATCAAAGTTTTCTTTAGAGATTTCTGCAGGTATAAGCTGCTGAGCTGCTCATTTAAAGTGGCTTGGTGAGTAACACACTGATGTGAAGACAGCTTGGAAAGAAGTCATGGAGAAATCAAGGCTTGCGGTGAGTGAGGTAAATTGGAGGAGAGTGCATGGGAGCTGCTGCTGCTCAGGAGGCAAGCATAAAACTTGGCCTGCCCTTCTTCCCTTTGTCATTTCCTTTTATGTCCAGACATGCAGGACTTGAGACCAGGAAACCAGATCTTCCAGCTCCCTGCTCCCAGATTCAGTCTTTCTGCCCTTTTAACCAGCTTCTGAATAGGAATGAATAAGGGAAGAGGAATGACATTGACAGAAAGTGATTTCCCAAAGGAGCTGAGCACTGCAGGCTCTAGGGAAGCTGGTGAAGCAACTTGGAAGTGCTCTGGAGAAAAAAGCTGCCTCTGGGGAGAACCTTTGTGGGACATCAAAGGTGATTTGTATGCCTGAAGACAGATCTCAGACCTGATCCTCAGCTTTGCTGTTGTCTGATCACTGTGTAACCCTTTAAAAAAGTGAGCACCCTTTAAGGCCCCAGGACATCAGCCAAGTAGGTTGGGTCCAAAGTAGGAGGTGCTGCATCTGAATGAGCCTGATGATTTTTTCTTTTTCAAAGAGCTAAGCAGAAGATGAAGCTAAGGGAGAGACCAAGGGACTCCTAGATGCTGGTGAGGAACGTGTCAAACAAGCAGTCTGAAATTCGTAGCCAGCTCAACAGAAATCTTGCTGGTAGTGGAGAGGAGAGAAACAGACCAAATTTTCCTTTCAAATACATGACAGTGGGTAGAAATGAAGCCTCTTCCATGTTACTTCTCCCCCCAGCTTCTGATGATGCCCGCTGACAACAGATGCCACAGTTAGAAGGACACAGTCCAGGAAGGGAAGCTGGTGCGTCTGCCACCCCCTGGTTTGTGTCTTTTGTTCAAGCTGCAGTCATCCCTCCTCTTTGTATTTAGTGGCCTCTAAGAGAGCACTGCCTCTCTACTCTGTGCAGGCAGGAGACAAAAGCAGCTCTGAAATAAATGCCTTCACTTCAGAGAAGGCTACTTGGAAGTGCTGCTCTCTTCCTGAAGTGAATGGGGAATCCTTGAACTGGGAGAAGTTACACTGACCGTGTCAGGGACAGCCTGGAGTTGCTGCTGAATCTTGCTTTTGTATCTTCATTTCCCTTCCTAGAAGCAGGTTTGAGAAGTGAAGTCATTTCACATCCTTGTGTCAGAGGCATTGAGCCATTATTTAGTACTTCTTTACAAGATTACATAGAATCTCTTTGGGTACTTAATCAGGGACAAGGCGCAGGAAATTGTATAGCTTCCTGTCCTGCTGGGATCTGAAAGTAAATAAGATCTGCTTTTTAATCACAGGATCATCTTTAAAAGATAGTATAAAGGGTAATTCTCTCTTCTTTCCAAAGGAATTAATTCTGTGGTATAAGAAATTTAGAAGGAAGCAGGAAGGGACTGGTGAGACTGTGTGGGCCAGAAGTCATATGCTCCAAGCAGCTCCCTAGTGTAGCGAATAGAGTTTGATTAAAATGTGTTTGTTTTTTTTTTTGTTACACTAGTTATCATAGAGGATTGTTCCCAGCTCTGAGAACCCATCCTTCTGGGTACAGGAGGAGCTCCAGAAGCATTTCTCCAGTCCTATGAGCAGAGTGATCAGTTATTCCCAAGCGAGGTGGGCAAGGCAGCAGCCACAGCGTAACTGCAGGATGGATTCCTGCATGGGCAGGATGATGTAAGCATGCCACAGCCCATTGCCCTGATGCAATCCCTGAAATGTCACGGGCACACGCTACAAAGGACCCATGACGCTTTTGTTTTTCAATGTGCAGGAGAGATTAGTCTGGTCTGATTGATCTCCAATGTGAAATGCAAGGAGAGATGTGAAGGGGCCTTCCTTAGGGCTTTGGATCCCTAAGAGAGGAGAAAAGGATCTGCAGAGGGTGGGGTGGGACCCACCACCCACCTCTGTGTGTTCCTGAGAGGAGCATTTTCATCCGTGGTGATGCTGGGGCTGCTGCAGGCTGCACCACACACACATCTGCTGCTTCCCATCTAAATATCATTCAGCATGGGTGAATAACAAGCAGAGACACCTGTGCCTGCACTTCAGTTGATCATTTTCCTAATTATATGACATTTTTTCGTGGGTCAAAACATACTAAAACAACCACTTAGTGGAAAGCTGGTTAGAAATGTGTGACTGACTCACTAATAAAATTGCTTACTACACTGACAGTGCCCTTAGTACCTGTCAGAAGAGCCCAAAGCACCTACTGGATTTTGAGCCTGATTTTATTTTCCTTTACACCAATGCAAATCAGGAATGACCCCTATCAGTCATTGTCCATGTATAGGCACATACATAAAGGCTAAGAGAAGGAGGAAAGTCTTTAAGGATGGATGGGGAGATTAATTGTAGTGAAATGCCCTAGACAACTTGTGTCACCCTATTTGCAGCTGCACAGTGCCACAGGCTGCACAAAACATGGAATAATGAGTGTACATCCTGGGACTTCCTAGGACACTGCTGTCCAGTACTTGAATCTGACTACATGTAAGAGCTGGAAAAGAGTTTACCAGTTTGGTGGTAGGATGAGGGACACAACACATGAAAAAAGGAAAGCAGTTTGAAAGCAAAATACCTTAAGAAAAATTTCTGCGTTATTTAGAAGGATGAGGGCCTTTCTCTCTGAAGTTCTTGGAAGCTGAAAAATGCAACCAAATGAGCAGGACTGGCAGAGATAAAACACCACAAGTGTGTGTGAAAGAACAGTTTCCTGAGGCACCTTTGGTCTTGCCCACACACAATGAATTGCTGTCCTTTCCAAGAGAGGCAGTGCGGGAGAGAGTGCGAACAGAGAGGGAGGAACAGAGATCTTGCAGAAGTGATTTATTATCCACTTTGGAGGTGGGGACACACACAGTTCTGAGAGGCTTTCATTATGTGCTTTTGTCATGATTTCTACACGTGCTTCAATCCATGTTGCCGAGCATCCCATCGTGCCTGGGTGTTTGTGTTGTCTTAAAGCCCTTTATAAACCATGTCTGTGCTATGCAGGTATTAAATTTTGAAGAGCCAAGAGATCTAACGAGAACTTTTCCTGTCTCTGGCATAGTGCAATTATTTATTGGAAGAGAAGCAGTCAGGTATGAAATGAATGAATTTCATAAGCAACTTCTTTTTAACATGTTCTTTCAGTTCTTTTTCCCTTGAGACTTCCCACCATCCTGTGCCTGCTTTCCCCACTTGATCCGTTGTGAGAGGATTGATTTCCAAAGAAAAAAATACCATTTTGAAAGACTTTTCTGAAATCATAACTGACTGGCAGGGAGACAATTTAATAGGGGGAGATGAAACTGGGACACTGGAGATAAGAAGTTAATAGGGGATTTAGTCATATACACAAAACAGTACTAGACAGGTGGATGTAAAACAGCTCTTTGATTTCCTGCAGAGCTTGCTGTAGTGAACAACAGGTTCTCTGAACGTCAGCAAGGATACCTGCCTCTGTGACCACCTCAAATGTAAGTGGCCACTGTCTTGTGGGTCATAGACAGCTGGAGAGAAATGATGCATGAATATTCATGCCTCTCAGCTGTTGAGAACCCCACTATGTTAAAGCCCAAAAGATCAGTGTCAGAGGAAGATAAAAGATATAAAACATGTAATTATTTCACAGCAGAATTCTAGAATTGTTACCTGGCTATTTTCTTTTTAAAGTACTGCTGGAAAGAAAATTTTAGATGAGTTTTTTTGAGGGCACCATCAGTTTTATTGCAAGGGTCTGCAAGCACAACATGAGTGTGCATACTTAAAGCACAGTGTTGCATGTTTTAAACAACAGCTTTAAGGAAGAAAAATATCCACAGAATTAAAAAGTGAAATGGAGCACCTCTACATCCCTTGTGTTTGCACAGAAAAAAGGTCAAGCGTTTCCCTAGTCTGCAGGGAGTTATTATGGTTCCTTCTCCTGGATGGCTTGTAAATGACAGGAAGTATTCCAGGGTATCCCAGAACTCCCATGGTCCCAGACAATTGCTCCAGGACTCCAACATCATTCAAACACAGCAGTGTACCCTTTGTCAGCTCATTGCTGCAAGCAGCACAGAGAGGTGGGGGTGTTGGCTGTGGGCTGAAGGGACCATAGTATGGCTCTTAGGACACAAGGCACAAATCAAATCCAGGACTGTAGGATTAAAAATAAATAAATAAATAAATAAATAAAAAAATAGAGCAAGCAGGGAGGTAGACCTTCAAATCTGTAAATTAATAGAAATTACAGCCTGACAGTAGATGACTCCTTAATGTCCAAATTCACCCAGTTATTTAGGTGTCTAACTCCCATCAATTTAAAAATACTTGATGGCCTATCCTTTTATCTCTTTTTTTTGGGCTTGGTCTTTTTTTGTGTGTGAATTTCTCACCTGCACAAGGGAGGAGTAATAGCTTTTCTTTTACTTTAGAGGGTGATATGAGGATAAATATCAAAAGCTGTCAGGCTTGGTTAGGGCACTGGAAAGGAGAGAGCAAGCTCACTGCACATCAACAAGTATGTGAGCTATCAAGCTGGCTTTAGGGCAGAACTATAAGGATCTAATCTGTGAAAGATGAGGAAAATAATTTGGATCAAGTTACTCCTCATCTGCTGTTCACAGAGAGTGATACTAAGTACTAAAATACCCAAATACTAAAGTATGCACTCAAATGTGAGGTAGATGCTCTTAATTTAATCTATTTATTATTTTTACCTCAGTGATTAATATTTCTCCTACGGTTTCTCCTCACAGAACTGACCTTACTGGCTCAGTGCCATAACATGCCAGCTTATGGGTACCATCAACATGTAAAACTCATGAAAATGTACATTGCAGCTGCTTTTCACCTCTGACAGCCAAACCAAGCACAAAATCAATGCAGATTTGCCCCATGTGTGTCACTGAAGTCCTTCTACACCTTCTACATAGTCATCACCAATCTAATTAGAAAAAAACTTCCAGTCTTCCTTTGCCTCCCTCATGGCCATATAGAGAAGAAGCACCAGCAGAAGTCTTCAGCTGTTACAAGCACTGCTTTAGCAGCTCCAGTTGTTTTCAATACCCATTGATTAGAGCTTCCCTTCCTGCTGAGGCCAGGAATGCTCCAGTTCCTTCACCCTGTGCCCAGGCCTGGGCTCTGAAACAGCCCTCAGAACCTGGCTAAGTCAGTGCTCACCACAGTGAACATGGTGGTGAACAGTGACTATGGTGGAATTTTCCTACATTGCAATATACTTTTGCAGGTATGTTCTTTCTCTTTTTCTCAGGAATTAGAGAATGGTGGAGGTCTTTTGAGTACTTTAACAGGTACTGGGTGTTTCTGGTTTTTTTGTAAAGCATGAGACATTGGCTTCTGTTAAGGTTGTTTTACTGGCATCACTGGACCTTTGAATCAGGTATGACAAATTCCCTATGATGCAAAACCAAGTTGCAATGGGATAGGGAATAAGATTATATTTACTACTCTAGGCTTTGCATCTCTTTCTCCACTAGTTTTATTTCATTGACCTCTGCACAGCTGCTCTTGATGCTTTCCCCTGTAGAAAGAGAATTACTCTCTCCCTTGAGCTCTGCAATGCCTAAGAGATTCAGAAGCTAACTGGAAATTTTCAATATCAATTACACCTTTACTGCTGAAATACAGCTGCCTGTGAATAGTCATGGGTTTTTTTACTGCTAATAGGAAAAGAATCTCTCACAGTTGTTAATTAACACTGCTCCAGATTTACCATTATTTCAACAGGATAGCCTCGGGATGGATTTAACCCCTTGCTCTTCTGGAAACAGTTTAAATGACTTAGTCTTATTCAAGAGCATAGGATGAATTGTTGGCTGGGATGTTTCAAAGCATGGGACTGCTGGTGGAGGCTGCTGCCCTGATGCCACTGAAATCCAGCAGGATTTTGGTGTGGCTTGACCCAAGATTTTGGTATGGCTCTTCCCTGAGGTCAGGCTCTGATTATTGCAGTAATGGGCAGCAATTACCAGGCTCACAGTAAGTTGCAAAGGTCTGTCATCAGAGAGTCCTGATTGCCCAGAGCAAGAATGAATTGCATTTCTTGACCCATTAGTGGTCTCTAATTTTATGCAAAGTATTGCTGCTTAATTCACTTATGGAGGTTAATATTGAAAAGCTTTGCTTTCTTTGAATGCTCTTCCTCTTACCAGTTGCAATTAACAGTGGTACAGTAGGGAGAAATGAAAGATCAACGAAGCCTCTCTTATCTTTTAGTATCCACCTTGTGAGGTGAATTTCTATTCTCTTAGAAGGCCACAGTGTTGGGTTCATTCTGAAGATGGATGTTTTTGAGACTGCTTGGCAGCTTCCCACCACTTGTGTGTCGGACTTGATCACTAATTCCTGCCTCTGTCAAAGGTTAATAGAGGACTGTTATGTGTGTAATCCTGCCTTGCTGAGGAAAGGGGTCAAATAGGTTTATAGGGATGAATCTCTATTGATTGCCAGGAGTATTTAAAATAATTGGACTCAAGCAATTAGATTAGCCACTTATGGTTATGAGATGGGTCTATATGGGGTAATGTACATACATTGATATAGATTGCAACTGATCCAGCTTCATTTGTCTTAACATGCTGAATTTTCATTCATTTCCTTATTTAAGCTGAGACTAATTGGAATAAGTCTTAGGTACCAGTACATAAAACTGACTAGAAATTCATAAAATAATATTTATCTCTAGAAAATTGATAGGGAGGTGAGCCTTCACGTATAAATGAGGGAAAAAAACTGTGTGTTTACAAGCATTAATGAGGTCAGCCTATGACAAAAAGAATGCAGGTGTCTCTCAGAGATATGTGTCTCCACAGCATATGCATCATTCTCCTGTCCTTCTAACTATTTGCCAGGGGGTGAAAGAACACCCAAAAAAACCACAAATGAAAACAAACCACAGGAACTATGAACCAAAGTCAGAGAAGCACCATGCAAAAATAGCTTTACTACTTGGAGGGCAGAGACCTGCACTGCTATCCACCAGAGGCATCCTTTAAAAGCCTACCTCCCCCTTAAGGATTCCCACATGTTTCTGCAGTCTTTTAGGAATGCTACAAGTGCAGACAGGAGGTGGGAAGACCCAAAGCTTAGGGGTCTTGCTAGCCAGGGGCTGCTTTTACACTGTAGGAAGGAAACTCAAGTATATGATTCCAAAATGTTGATGTCAAAGACTGATAATTCAGACAACCCAAAATGTGTTATTTTTTGAAACTTTGCTCTGTTTTCCTGATTCCAGGAGGACCAACTTGCTGTTTTAAACATAAGGTATTCATGACTTCAGATTTCAATATAAAACTGTGCTGTTGCTGCTGGGAGATGTTCAGGGTTACAGTGCTGAGGAAGCAAACAAAACCCTCCTACTCTGGCTTCACAAACAACAGAGAAATTAATCTAAGGCTTCCAAGCAAGCAGTGGAATTATTAAAAAATCTGTTTATTTTTCAATTATCCTTAAAGACTTCAAGTTCCCCCTACTTTACAGGTTACACAGGGAAGGATTTACATTTGTACACTTCAGGTAAGCTATAGCCCCTGCCATGTAGCACAAAATGAGCGCATGCCTATGCCATAATCCAAGACATCGCAAACTAGAAAATCTTCTCAGTTAGTTAAACTAAGGAAAAGATAAGGCAAACTTTGAGGCATTTGGAAAAATGTTTTAACCCAAATCAAAAGTCCAGTGACTTTTGTCCTGTCTTGAAAAGTGGAAGAATGGCCCTACAGGGTGACACAATAGGTCCACCTGACCCACTATCCCAATTTAAAAGGAAATGGGAGAAGATGATAAAGAACCAGACTTGAATACAGGGGTGTCTTCCCAGCTAGTACTCTTAACTCTTAAGACCAAAAGCCAAAGGATCTCCAGGTTAAATAGCCACAATTTGACATAATTTGATGGTAGTCAGTGATATAAAAAAAGCTGGGTTGTCATGGGTATATCAAGGATCTACTTTCATTACTGAATGAAGTTTACTTTAAAAAAAGAGAAAAAATAGGGAAAGCTCACAAACCTGGCTGAGAGCCAGGCTCCAAGTTCATTGCTCTCAAAATAAAGACACTGTGAAGCAAAGTGGACTTTTGAGTCAGGAAAGGGGAAGAACAAGCCTGCTGTTATATTTTTAAATTGGCATTATCATAATCAGTACTGCTAGTGTAATTTGGAGGTGAAGAGTTCACTTTTTCCTGCCATCCCAGCACTTTTTTCATAGTCCAGATCCGCAGAGTTAATTGTAGCATGCCATCCTTTCAAATGCATGGCTCATCAAAGGCAGCTGTGGCAACCCCAGGCTGCCAGCACTGGGTGGGATATTCTGAATCAGGTACTGAAAAGGTTAAGGCTGTTGACACTTCAACATTATTAATTTGGTTCTAAAAGCCTTTTAGGTCATTATGCTGGAAAGCAGAGGTGGAAAGTTTCCATTATTTTAAGATTCAGAAAGTTATTTTCACAGGCAGAAACACTTTCTTTAAGTGAAAGTTTTCATGCTGCAATAACTGGGATACCTGTGAAAATATCTCAGCAATGTCTAGAATTTCTACAAGCACAACCCCAATTATCATCAGCCCCATGCTTGTCCATAGAAACAATTGTAAAAGCTACAATGGAATAGGGAAAACTCACTTAAAAAATTTGATTCTCTCTCTTTTCTGTGGCTTGCAAAATGTTATACCAACATATTTGCAAACTACCCTCTTCACATAGTAAAGTTTTAAGTGCTTCTTTTTACTGGTGGGTGAATAAATTAGAGAAACATGGAGGGATCTTCCCATCCTCTGGCAGATCTTCTTTATTCCTTTTCAGCCCAGCTGGCCATGTGTTGCTGGGAAGAGCTGAAAATACTCACTGGTAATTTTTCAGTGAAAGCAGTTTTCTTGCACAAGATCGCAAGTATTTTGTCTGGGAAACAATTGAGGTCATACCTGCAGGGGCAATTAGAAATTGATTTTCAAATCATCCACAAGCAGGAGCTTGCCAGCCCTCGTTAAGGTGGCTTTTTGCAGCTCTGGGTTTCAGGGTAGCTGGTTTGTGCCCATGCTCTGTCATCATCCTTGTCTTGTCTTTGGAGATAATGAGGGAGAGAGGCTGGAGAGTTAGAGGGCTCAGGTTCACTAAGTCGGCCACAGGCACCTTGCAGGGCCCTTTTCAGCCTGCAGTGCCTGTGCACAAAGGCAGTCCTGGGGGAGAAGAGGAGCCACACACAAACTGGTTCCTGGAGGACCCTCACGAAAGAGCCCGGGATGTGACCCGGAGCTGTGCTGAAGGGGACACCTGGCTGTGAGGCTGAAGCTTTGCTGTGATGCTGTGGCTCCTCTCTGAGCATGCAGAGATGCCTCTGGCAAGCTCCTGTGGCTTGGGTTGGCAAGGCAGTGTGTGTTTCTTTGACTAAGAAAGACCCCTCTACTCCTTCCACGGAGTGGCTCATCAGGGAAGCATAGGGCTGAAAGGCTATTGAAGTGGGTGAGGCTATGACACGTTTTCCTATGATTTGTGTTAAGAGACTAGTGATTTAGAATCATGCCGTGGCCACTTGTTTTATTACTTCAGGGCTGGTCAAAGGTATATTCTCCAGAAGCCAATTTTCCTAGGTAAAGCTACTTTTGCCCAAGGACAATCTCAGCTGAAGTTACTATGGCACATATTTGAGGGAATTTTAAGCAAATGAGTATGGAAAGCAGGGGAAGAGGGGGGACATCATAAATTTTTAAGAAAAAAAAAGATAAACATCTCTCTTCTGTTTCTCTCTGAAAAAAATGTAGGCTTAAAATAAGAAAAAACTTGAAATTTATTCTGAAAGCCTATTTCACCAAAAGGCCTTGGTTTCTCTGAAACACCCACGGAGCTTTAATATGGGTGTGTGTTACCCCTCGTTCCTAGTGCTGATGCTGCCCATTGTGGGGCAGAACCTCTGCCTGCCCAGTGCTGCTCAAAAGCAGAATAAAAGGATAGTCTCTGCTGCAAGGAGTTTAAATGCCACACTTCTTTTCTTAATCTTTCTTGGTGTTTTGAGTCCTGTGACAGATTTTGTGACACGGGCGCTGTCAGCTTGCTGCTGTTGAGAGGTCTCTGCAGCAGGCAGGCTTTCCTTCACAATGCTGTATTAATTGCTATTATGTTTTGCTTTCTGGTTGTGGCATGTCAGTAATCTGCTACTTACAAATGTCTGCTCCCTAGGGAGAAAATAAATCACATGTATTTTTTGGAACCAATCCTGCTTCAATACTTAGGAAATGCATTTGGTAATAATATTGGCTGTAATCCTCCTGAGAGAAATTAATTATAAACATGTAGCAAGGTAATCAGGAAGCTGCTCTTGCTGTGACATTGAGCAAAGAACACCAAAGCAAGTGGAAGGGTTGGGTTGAATTAAAACCGAAGCGCGTAGTGTTCCCATGGGTCAGATGGGATACAACTCTGTGCTTAGGAGCCCCTGGTGCAGGGAAGGGGGAGCTGGTTTAAACAAAACAAGGAATTATGACATGATGTTGTTATGAGTGCTGGTGTGCCAGTCCAAAGGCAGAGACTGCTTCTGGTAAGGTGGTGGATGCTGGTCTTGAGTCGGGATGCAGATGTGTGCCTGAGTGCCTGGGCCTGCTCATGAGGAAAAATTCCTGTGTGTAATGAGTAAGAGCAAACACCTCAAGAGTTAAAATCATGATCAAAAATGTGTTATTGCACTCCCTCTTGTGTACAGCTGCCTCCTTGACCTTGTCTTCCCATTCATCCCTGGAACCTCACGGATCTCCATCCATTCCTACCATCTTCTTTTTGCCTCTCTACTCAAGCTTTTCCCCTCCCAGGTAGTTAAAGGGCTGAGTTTTGTTTGTCTCCTCTTTGGCCTTCTTCACTCAGCATTTCCCAGCACTGTAATACCAATTTATTCACCCATAAAACACAAATGAATGGGGTTTTGTTGAAGCAATTTCACACGCGGGCCAAGAAAAAAAAAAATCTGCTTTTATCCCCATTTCTTTATTTTGTTTGGGTTTTTTTATTAGCAGCAGGACCTGTTCAGGTGCCTGGAATATAAGAAGTCTGTCCATATATATTGGATTAATGGGCTAAGCATGAGGAAGGAAGGTGGTAAGAAGTACAGGAGAAATGCAGGTTATCCCATGACACATATTCACCCTACCCCCAGCCACCCGAGCACAAGGTATAGATCTCAGTGCTGAACAGCTCCACTGTTTAACTTATCACAGGGACACTTTATAGCCTGACAAAGTGAGAGACACAAGAGTCATTTGAGAGTATAGAAGGGAAATCATAGCAGCAGCTCTGTGCTAGAGTGGTTTGTTCACCCTGGAAAACCCCTGCTGCCCAGCGGGGCAAGGCTGGGGGGATGGCAGCTCCAGAAGGCTTTGGCTCTACCCCTACATAGCCATAAATACTTTCTGAGCTCACAAAACCTCTTTGAAATGGCTGTAATGCTCACCTTCAGGTAGTTACTGCAATTGACCTAAGTTGCTTTCTGCAACATATAAGGCCTCAGAAACTTCCAGTTCTGTTTTTATTGGTGACCAGGTTGTTTTTATAGAGGCTGTCCAGCCATTCTTGCCCTCAGTCTTTACACAGGTTTCTTTGTCTCCTTCCCCTCACCTCTAGGCAATTACATCTGTTATTTTAAAATAACTTTTTTGAGATCTAAAGTATGTAGGAGAGGAAAAAACAGTTCAAAGAGAAGCAAAGAATACCAAAATCAAGATACTGCCACTGTCTTTCAAGAAATGACAACATTGCCATTTTTTCTCTTTCCTTCTGAGAGATTAAAACTGAAAGCACTGATGATGCAAAGACTTGCCTGCGTTTAGCTTTCTTAAGTAGTCACATCAACATAACTTGGATTGTTTCCACTCAGTGTATTTGTGTTGCTTTTAAGTCGATCATTGTCCTTTAGAAAAATCACCCCATCTTGCATAGTTCATTCTTTCAGCTATCTGTTTAGGAGGTCCCATTTTTCCTCTGAAATATATTGTGAAATGAAAATTCAAGGCTGAAATCCTTCAAGAAAAGTAATTTGTTATGGTCGAATGGCCAGCTTCTAATAAAATGACTCCTTTCATGTCTGAGGTCACTAACTTGGTAACATATGCCATCCCTGATCTCCAGAAAGTGCCTAATGACCACGCTCCTCAGACACTGGAAAAAAACCTCAAGGTCTGTGTTGAAGGAACAAGAGCATAAAATTTGACACTGGCGTTGCAAGGTGCTAGTCTTCACCTTTTAAATTAGTGGAGTCCATGGATTACCAGGTCTCCCTGAAGGTCTGACATTGTCTGCTCTTTTCTATTTAAAAAGGCTTGAATACAAATAAATCCTCTCCGTGGCTGCAGCCTCCTTTGCTTTAGCTCCAAGTAAAAGCAAAGGGCTGAAGGCCACCAGGCAGGCTGGGCTGGCAGGCAAATGGGGAGGCAATGCTGCCAGAAGGGAGAACCAGAACATGCCAGGATGCTGGTGGGTTCATTATTATTAGTTTTGTATCCCCATGAGCCTGCTTCTCATGAATACTCGATAAAGCCCGAGAAGGTCACTACAGCTTGTTTACCCTCCATATGGCACTTCTGCATGTCCCTGCTCCGTGTGTGTGTGTGTGCATGGGATTTTTATCCTTTAGCCCATGGCACTCATCCAGAGCCCCCTTTTTCCTTACCTGATAAATTCATGGGCAGGGGAAAAAAAGGACAAGCTCTTTATTATTCATCACAGGTGAAAAGCTGTACTCTGAGCAAACCTGAGGGGAAGCTTTCCCGTGTTTTGTGTTTGTGTGTGTATGCATCATTATGGAAGCCAATTACACAGAAATGGGTCTCTGGATGGACTGTTTACACTTCAGTGGGTTTTGCCAGTTTAGGCACGTGAGTTGAGTTAGGCTGGCAACCCCCTCAAGGAGAAGTAAGCTTATTCAGCAGGGAGTCACTAGCCAGTACAGATTAAAGAGGTTGCCTGGATGGAGTGTGTTAAGCTTGCAAAGGGTGTTTTGCAGGGATAATTGCCTCTGTGTTTGCTTTTGGCTGGAAAAAACTGGCTGTGCTCAAGTTTCCTATTTCTCTGTGCCATGCAAACCAAGCTGAGATAGCTTTACTAAAGTGTGCATGAGGCAGCTCTGGGCTGCGGTTTAGGGCGGACAAAAGCTGGGCACCTGGGACATGGCAGCTCACAGAGGTTACTGGTGTTGGTGCAAAGTGGGCAGAAAGAGCCATGCCCCTGCAGTGCCCTTGCTCCAGCCAAGGGTGTGGTGAAGCAGTTATTGTCCCAAGGAGATGGATTTGTGTTGCCAGTGTGAGTGATGGGATAGCACAGCTCCTCCTCTGACAGCACTTGTGGGTTTGACAGGCTTAAGAGAAGGGGCCCCGGGCTTGGACTTTTCAGTCTTGCTCAGTCCCTGGCCATGGCTTGACAGCCCTTTATACACATTAAGTAATTTCTGTTACAAGAAAAAAATGTTTTGGTATTCCTAATATGAGGAAACTGAGATAGTGTGATGATTCACACCAGAAAAATGAGTCACTCTTCTGTCGTTAAAAATTCCCCGCCTTTTGATGCAGCTGCATCAAAACACAAACTTAGTGGAAACCATTTCAGCATTTCCTTGTCCTATCAGAGATGAACATCTTGAAGACCTCTCTCTATGCAAAGTCCTGCCATATATCAAATGTCCCCTGGTCCTCATGATGCCAGCCTTGTTCTTTGCCTCCCTTTGGGTACTTGCACAGAGTAATGAAGACAAAAAGTCTTTTTTGCTGTCTTGGGAGATGTGATCCAGAGTTGATCAAGTGGCTGATGCCTACCTAGGCTAGCTGGTAAATCTGTCTGTTAAAAATTAGGAACAGGCTTATGTACTTTAGCTTGGAGAAGAGCAGGTGAGAGCTTTCCTCTTTAAACAAGATGTAACCACATCTCTTCTAAAAGTTTTGGCACATGGTTTCTGGGGAAACATGGTGCTTGGCACACTGCAGTGGGCATGCAAGAAATGTCACAGCAACCAATACACACTGCTGCCATGAATAACACTGAGAGGTACAGAGATGAGAGAAACCATTTTGTGATTACAGCTGCTTTTCTCTCCCCTTCATCAGGTGTGTAAGGCAGAAGACACTGGGTATGGACTCTTAATAAATAGTGATAGTTTTAATAAATTTAAACATGCTCAGTAGATTTCCCATAAGGGAATTACTCACAAGGAACAAAGATGATTAATGTGAGAATTTAGCTGGACAAAACAGATGGTGCAGCAAAGTGTTTCATGTGTTTCAAAACTGCTCTTATTTGGTGATAATGAAGAGACTGCAGTCTCCTTGTGTGTTAACTCTCCACTGATTCTGCAGCATCTTTTTGATCCCTCTTCCCTCCTTTACTCCCTCTCTCCAGGAAGAGTGCTGTCCCTAGTCCATTCTATAGCTACTGCATAATAACCAGCCAAATAAAACAAGGTGGTCTGTAGTTTTTAATGATCACAGTGATTCACAGTTGTGCAGATATTGTGACTCACCTTGTTTTCGCTAGCCTGGTTTCAGCACTGGGTCAAAATCCCTATCAAGCTGCCTTTCTCTTAAGAGCACATTGGTAGAGGCATGTGCTGTCAGGGTGTTTTCCAGTTAATAGTCTCACACATGTGACTTCCCTTCAGTCACCCTTGCCTGGCAAGACATCACTGATGCAGGAGCAGGGGTGGGGACCAGCATCTGTGTGACAGATCTGTGTAAGACAGTTGCAAGGGGAGGATGGGGACAGCAGCTGCTCTGTAAAATCAAGCTTCCCTGGATACCTGTGATGGTCTTTGTCCTTTATCCCCTGTATTAAGCCCTCTGTTCCTGGTGTCAATACAAGTCTTGTTATCACTTTCCAGTGGATCTGGCTTGTGCCTCTGCCTGCTGTCTAAAAGCAGTGCAATGATGGCCCCTCAGGCCAGTCCCCATACACCCTGCCAGCTTCTTCAATTGATTCCCAGTTTGGCACCAAGTAGCTCTGCTCAGCCCTGGCATGGAGGTTGGCATTGCCCTATGCACTGACAGGCCAAAGTAATCCCACCATTCCCTTCTCCTGCCATGGGGAATCCTGATCCTCCTCTCCCATAGCTGTCTACACCGCAGCAAAGCTGAAAGGAGAAGGCCAGACCAGCAGGAGCTCTCCTGCTTCCCAAAAAAAGAGCACCATGAGAAGGGCTGTGCAGTGGGGATAAAGAGGCAACTTGAAGGGAGGAGTCCCCCCAGTGGATTTGGCTGGTCAAAATGACCTTTGGGTCTCCACATCATGGACCTAAGACAATCTAGATGATACAAACAAACATTTATTGATTTTTGTGCGTGGGGGGGGTGCTCAGATGTGCTTGGCATGCCCTGGTCTCTGGGCAGGGAGTAAAGAATTTTGCCATTCAATGGGAATCAAGAGAGCAGCAAGAAATGCCTTTGAAAAATCTTACCTTCAGTTTACTTTTTAACACTAACAGAGAAAAGATGTACTTCCTGTGTCAGCTAGAGTTTTGCAAAAGATGAGAGATGATATCAAGATCAGATCATGGGCTTTAAAAAGACTTGGAGTTGTTTTCTTTCTTCCCACACAATCACTGATTGCCTGTTGTCCACACTAGAGAGCAATGAATTAATTTTTTCCTCAAAGTTCATGCTTTATTACTGAACTAAATAAAAAACCAATTAAATACCAGATGACTGTGACAAGGCTAGGGTTTTTTTTTCTGACCAATATTTGAACGCTAGAAAAAATTGTTGGAGAAAAGAATTATTCAATTCCAAAGTGTCCTCGTTTCTAGTATTTAATTAAGTGATGTTCTAAATGATAGCACATCTTTACAGCAGAATAGGGCAAGGGAAAAAGCTTTCTTCCACTCACTGCCATGAATATCTCTGCTAATTAGAAAAACAGTACTTTTATGCAGCAAGTATTATCTTGTTTTGTAGAAACTCTTCCTTTTCTTGTGTCTGGTGAGGGGAGAGAGAAATGTTTGCATAAACAGGCAGGAGCACACACAGAATTTATTTTGATTCACAAAATTTTGGTCCACCCTCAACCCAGGTGCTTTTTATTTGAGTATTTTATCATAGGTGCTGGGGTTTCCTAATGTGATGATGTCCGAACATTGTTGCTGTGTGGGAGGTTTTTTTGGGGTTGTTTTTAGTTTGTTTGCTTGCTTTCTTAAAGGTTTATTGGATGGCTGTAACACCGGGGGGAGATGGGGAAAGGGAACTTGGAGTCACTTGTGACGGATCGCTGGTAACAGGATCACCTCTTAGACCTAAAATTGAACCTGGAGGCAATTGAGGCAGTTGCTGGAAAACCCAACAGAGGCCCATCTACCTGCTGTTTGGTTTAATCACTCGCGCAAAGCTCTGCAACGTTGTCATGGAATTTTGTGTGACTTGATTACATTAATGAATAACTCTTGCCTGCAGCTGTTAGTCAGCAAGAGGACACTCAGCCTCATGTCACCCCCTTATGTGCTCTTGATGTCTTTTCCACAGATACTGCATGTTTCCTTTAATCAGCAGGACAATTTCTTCCAAATGTCACTTGGTCAGATGACATTCCTCATGGTGAAGGAGCAGGGAGGGCTGAGGTTGCCTGTGCAGGCAGAGAGGCAAAGGAGCGTGGGGATGCTTTCCCCAGCTCTGCTCCTGTCAGGAGGGAAGACTGCACAGGACTCTGAGAGCCCTCAGCAGCTGCTGGTAAAGGAAGAAAGGAGAGTTTTGGCCAGGTTTGGGGGGGCTGGTGAAGGTGACAGTGATGCTGCTGTTTCTTGTGACACACTGCACAAATGTGCCCATCTGAGCTTGCTGTAGAGGTTTTGCAGCCAGGTCACATCTAGCCAGGTTCATCTTCTCTTGGGATTTCTGGCTAGAAGGGGGAAATGTAAACTTTTGCAGGCTATCCCCATCTCAAGACTGGATTTAAAATGACTGACAGAGGGAGGGAAAGACAATAGTCTTATTTCCTTGATTTTCAGGGAGGGCTGATTCTCTCGGATGTTCTCTTAGGCTGTGATTCCTATCTTTCTTCCCCAAAAAATGTTTGTCAAGGTCATTGAGATTGTCAGACTGAAGTCTAAATGAATGGTAATAATAAAAGGGATTATGCAGACAATAATCATTCTTCACCCATAGTTTACAAAAACTTTCTGCTCCATGGTGTAAGATTATTTTTGATTTATTTTTTTAAGTGCTAAGCAGATGCTCTGCTGTAATGAGAGGAAACAGAAGTGGAAAACACAGAGGCTCATACTTAAACAAATGAACAGATGCAAGGAGTGGAAAACAACAAGGTAAACAAATGAGTACTTTGAGTAAACAACCTAAAACAAATAGGAAAAAACCCACAAGCAATCAGCCTTCACCAGTCTGGAGTTGGCATTAATCACCTCCCCAAACTTTTCACAGATTTTTTTTTTTTTTTTTTTTAATAGAATTTGAAAATTAACTTTTCTAGGAATTTTGCAGTATACCTTTGTGTGGAAATCCCTTCCACTGCCCCAGTGCTAGTGCTCATCTCAGACTCCAGACAAGGCTGCTGTAATGCTCACTGCTGCCTTCTCACCCCCCTAAAGCAAACTGAGAGCTGGGAAGGCAGAAGACATGCTCAAGATGTAACCTAGATCCTGTAGGAGAGTCAGAATAGGGACTCAGCATCTTTTGGGTGCTCTGGTGGCTTCTCCAAAACTGCGGCTTGGCTGCTGAGCTCCTGGACATGGAAACCCTCTGTAAACTCTCCCATGTTTCATCCTAGGAGACACACACAATATACTTGTTGTAGACCATAATAAATAGCTCCCATACCTGTATAGTTTTCCTGGTGTCTATCAGAAGTAGGAACTTATGCACAGCTCTATACAGATGCTGACATAGGTGTCAGTGTTTCTGCTGAGGTGGGCAGAGGAGCAGGAGACAGAAAGGCCACTTCAAACTGGACAGGAAAATCTAGATTAAATCTGCCTCTTGCTAGATGTCAAAAGCTTTTCTCAGTCCAAAACACCAAGCTTGGGAGTTTCCTGTTTCCAGGGATTGACACTGGAAATTTGGATGTGACAGCCTTTCTCTCTACTCCCTACATCAGCTGATGAAAATTGCTTTTCCTGCGTCTCCAGCCTCTGCTTGGTCTTTCCTTTTGTCTCTGCTTAAATGTGCATCTGCACAGAAAGGAGCCAGACCCAGGACTTTTTTGGATCTGCTTTTCTGCAGAGCTGCTCTCCTGGCTAACAGACTCTGCTCTGTCCTGCTCAATTAAAGGGCTTTGCATAACACACAGACAGCTTTTAGGGAAAACAAGCCCTAAACACAGCTGCTGGTGCATCTGAAAAGGGGATCAGTGTTGAGCATCATGCTACCAACTCCACTGTTTTCTTCCTCACTGCTGAGGGGAGTTGCTGCTGCCTGGAGTCTTTCTGTGCTAAATTGGGGGCCAGCCCAGTCTGGACAGACTGAGCCTGGCAGTGGTGTGACCTCATCCTCTGCCTTTGTGGTAGCTGCAGGAATGGCAAGCAGAGACAAAGGGAACGGTGAGCTCCAGTCCGCGCTGTGGCAGGAGACCAGCTGTTACTAACCCAGGGATGCACAGCTTTTTCTGCTAGAAAATCCTTCAGTAAAGAGCGCATGTTGTAAGTAGCTGATGAATTTCACTCCCTGACATGTCTGAGATAAGGAAAAGATGGGCAGCACCTAATTTCTGAAAAACATTTAGACATTTTTGCAAGTGCTTACATAATTTTAACCCAGTGTCTCATTACCTGCTTTTGAACAAGGTTATTATTCATTCTTTATAAGATCTCCTCCTCTCTCCCTGTCACCATTTATCCTTCTTAATTAATAAATGGCATCAATTAAAATGTCAAATACACTCTGCACAGAACATGCCAAAGCCACACTCAGTTGTATGTTGAAATGAGAACATCCCCCGTGGCTCGGCAGAGCCGAGGATAGAAAATCTTGTCTGAAATGCAGTTGCTTGCAAGCCCTGCCTGTAAGGAAGGATAGCACTTGTCTTGAAGTATAGCACAGAGGAACAGACCTAACAGCCACACACCTCTCTTCTGAAAATCTACTCGTTAATTTAGATGGTTGGCTACTTGGGGTGGGAAAAAGCTTATTGCTTGGCACTTATCTTAAATTATTTCAGCCAGCTGGCCCCAGGGCTGGTCAGTGCTGAATATCTGGGATCCTGGGAGAGTCATCAGGAGCTGAGGAGGAGAGAAAAGCATTACCAGAGCGTGATGCAAATCCCTGGTTTACATACTTATTTTGGGATAGGATGAATCACCCTCTCCTGTGGTGAGGCAGGTAGCTCTGAGGGAAATGAAGCCTGCCTGAGCCCTGAATCTCGCCTGAGCACAGCTTACCCCAGTGACTGCTGTGTCTAGGTAGTTAATTTTTTGACAGCTGAAATTAGCTGAGCTGTTCCACAGTGTTTAGTGTGGCATGAGGGCAGGCTGACTCTTCATCAGGGGATTCATCAGAATGCTTAATCAAAATGTGTTACAGTAAAGGGCACTTAGAGGGCATGACCATAATTTTCTAGGAACAAATACTACTTATCCACTAGGGCCTAATGGTACAAACCCTTCGCTGCGAGCACTCTGCTTATTTCAGGTCCATTGTATGAGGCAAACTCTAATTTCTGCTCACACAGATGGAGCAGAAATGCAATTTGTACAGCCCAGAGCAGGAGGGTAATGTTCTTCCCTTGAACATTAGTTCATGATGGGACTCTAAGCAAGATCCCTACTCCCACTTACCTGTGCCCCTGCTCTCCCAGGCACTCTGCAGAAAAGCATCACCAGTTTGGCAGGGACCCATTGGCTGCACATTAGGTATTTGGATCCTGGTTTTTACCTAGGAGCTGAGGTCAGGGCCTCAAACCCAGTTGTACTAGAGGCTATAAAAATGCACAGTAAAAAAGGAGTTTGGAGAGGATTTTGGAAATAACAGTAATGTGCAAAACTGGTAAAACAATTGAAGCTTATTCAAATAGACACATACATAACCCCAATGCAGGCTTCCAGCTGCCAGTCACAGTAACACCTTCCTCTTTGGTAAGATTTTTGTGTTTTCTGTGCCTGCTGCTATTGTACTGTGGTGCCAGCACTAGAAATCCTGCAGGAAGACCCTCTGTCCCTGCTCCAAACTAGAGTAGGTCCCAAAGCAGAGTGCAGTTTTCCATGTCCTGGGCAGTACAGTAAGACCAGAAGGAAACACTTCCCTGTTAAAACACAAACTAGCATATTAAATGGCTCTTGCTTCTCCCATCCAAAGGGCAGACAGAACTGCAGGGCAGCATTTGGGCTTCAATACTGACTTATCAGAGGAAATCTAAAGCTCAGTAATTACATTTTTAAAAACCCTAGGTGCGATTCCTGGGATGTGCATGCACCTCAAGGGACTCCTGTGGCAGTAAGCCAAGGTCAGAGAGGCGCTCTCACAATGTTTTATCTCAATTCAAATTTGGTAATGGCAATGTGTGTGCCTAGTGGGCTGCTGCTCCTGCCTTTCCCTTTCAGACCTCCCCTTGCTCTGCATCTCTTGCTCAGTGAAGCTTGACTCAGGTGAGGCACAAATAATACAATTCAATTCACATATAGGACAAACAAGGCACTGTTTACGTTTGCTGGCAGAAAATAATTCTGATGGACAACTCCCACATCTGTTTATTTCTTAAGCTACTCAACCCATTTTCAGTAGGTGAAAGCCTAGGATTTAGGAAATGTCCTTGGTTGGTTTGGTTAATTCATTCAATAAAAGCTTTGTTCAAGAAGGCATCTCCACTCAGCAAAATGCCAAAGTTTATACTTAAATTCAAGCAAAAGCAGAATTCCTGCTAAATAGAAAAGGATTTGTTAGGTGTGTAATGGTAGCTTTGTGCTTAAAGATTTAGCTAACTAGAGTGGTATTAAACAGATGCTTGTGTGACTTTTTTGAATGGAAATCTGAGAGGGTACTGCAATAGGAAAATATCCCAAATCTGGGTTGATAAGCTGTCTGGAGCACTGGGTGAGTGCAGCTGTCTGTCTGTGAATGGCTTCTGGTCTGTATCAGGGAGGGACTGATATGCTGCAGATGACAATTTGCCAGTTGGGGTGACTCAAAGCCTTTTTTTCTCAGGATGCGAAAAAACACATTGGAAACAACAGCATGGGGTAAAAAAAACCTTCAAAACTTTACACGTGTAGTTGTGAGCTCTAAAGTGACTGCTGCCAGTAAGAAAAGAGGTTTTAGACCCTCAACATCTGCTCAGTCCTTGTTAGTAGTTATGTTAAAAATTATTAGGAAAAGTGAATAGAAAATGCCCCCGGGCTGCTGTTTAAATACATGGTGTTTTTACATCTTGAGTGCTGCATGAAATTTGTTTGTCTAGCTCAAAAATGATCTAGCAGATCTGGGCAACCTCCAAAGCAAGGCAAAAAGGATTATCAGTAGTATGGAACAGTTTTCTCAAAGGGGTGATTAAATGGTCCAAGGCTGCTTGGTGTGGGGAAAAAAATAAAAGGTGTCTGGGGTGAAGATGAATGAGAAAATTATAGAAGTAGGAGTTTGGTGGAGAGGGAGAAGTTGGTTGGTCTGACAGCTCAGGAGTCCAGAACATCAAATGAGATTTTAGAGTAGCAGACATGGTACAAACTACAAGAAACCTTTGGATTTTTTCTGACAGGGGTAAATGATGTTGCCAAAGTCATTGCCAAAATGGAATCAGATCTTGAATTGTCTTCCAAGCTGGGGAGCAAGAACTGAAATTTTCAGAGGGGAGGATCCTCTAACAGACAAGGGCACAAAAATGTCCTGAACCACTAAGAAAAGATCTTTTTCAGTTAGCAAATTAAGCCCTTGCTGTGACAAAAAAGGAGCCTTGTGATCTTACCCAAGGATTTAGGAATCCCCCTATGAAAACTAGTTATCATTTTCCTAACCTACTCTTCTGCTTGGAAATCTGTTATTGACAGACATAAACCACCTTCTAAATTGCCAGTCTTAATTTATTCATGACTTAGGTGAATATATTTGCTCTTGTACAAGTCTTAATGCTCAGAATGAGAAGCTTTTCTTTCTCCCCTGGTGTTTATTGCCCTCATATATTTTGTAAAATTGCAGAAAAATAGAGTTGCAGGGGAACATTCATGGTTAAGTAGTCCTTACCCTCACTTCAAAGCCAATCCAGTCATCCTGATAAAATTCCTGATTGATATTTGTGTAACCCATTTATGAAGACATCGAGCAGAGAAAACATCCACACTGTACTTGGCAGGTGCATGCTGGTGTTTTGCTTCTCCACCTTCGCATTCAGAAGCAGAAAATGTGCTGCTTCATTTTCAACTTCAAAGGGGAGAATTAAAAGAGAATGTGGAAGACTGAAAAAGCTTACTCTCTAGCCATCTAGGCAAGCCAGACAGGAATAAATACATAAAAGGAACAGTCAAAAGGGTCAAATTCTTGGATTATAGCATAAATGCTTTAAGTAGAAGCTCAGAGTAACAGTGTTACCCATGAGGGAAAAAAATAAATAAAGAGATTACAGTCAGTGCAGTAAAAAAAGCCACAAATGAAAGCTAGAAATGATGTTTCAACACTCATGTTCACACACAAAAAGACATGCCTAAATTCTGGAAATTGCTAAACCCTGAGAAGAAGAACCATGGGGGGAAAAAGGGGGGGAGAAGGGGGTGGGTGTGGAGCTGAGCCTGCTAAATGCACTTTCCACCTCCTACATACATCAGAAAAAGGGATGTTGCTGTCAGTACTGTAGGGATAATAAATGATTGAGGCACAGTCAGGGGCACCCAGAGAGGATCAGACTATGTAATAAAAAGGCATTAAAAACATTCACTTTGAGCAAAGTAAGGGATCTTTCTCATATTGCAACATCTCTTTCTGGGGTGCTTTTCTGACAATCTAACTCTAATTAAATTACTGATAGAAAAGGTTTCCAAGTAAATTAGCAGGAAGAACAGTAACCAACTGCAAAAGCTAACTAATATTCACACAAGAGGTGTCAAGGAATATAAGTATGAAAGTGTTGACCTACCAGCTCTGTTCTTTTCATGAACTCTTTAAATAGCTCTTGGTACCACAGGGATGGAAAGTGGTAAATATAAAAAATATTTTTGAAGTAAAGTCTTGGAGCATCTGGTGTAAACTAATTAAGAATGGAATGAGTAGGCATTTGGATAAATTGATCCAGTAAGGAAAAAAAAACCAACAACTATGAAGTTTTTATAAAAAGAAAACATTACCATACAAATCTATTGAAACAGTCTACAATGTGTGTATTAATAACAAGAATCCAATCAATACAAAGCACCAGATTTTTAAAGTCTTTTGACAGAGATTCTCTGACTAGTCTTTTAAAGGTATCAGGGAATGAGAGAAAAGGTTTGGTAATTTTTATATCTTGTTCCTATGTATTAATTGTTTGTAATTTGTTTATTCCAAATACATTCTTTTTCTCTCTCAAAAAATAAGTAATGAAGTGAAGAGGTAATGACAGTCTATGCAATGCTCTTAGGACCTGGTATGTTCTGTGTAGTCACAGGTGATTGCAAAATGAGCGATTAGGAAGCAATAAAATTTCCTGGTATTTTCATGCTAGTCCAGAAACACAGATCTAAACTTGCCATTGAAATGTTGAAGACATTAAGTAACTGGCTGATAAAACAGCAGACAGAATTTGGTGTCAATAAATGTAATATAATACAATGGAGAATGGTGTTAAGTATGTGTACATAGTAAGGGGCTTAGGTGAAATATTTCCAGGAAAAAGAGGTTGAAATTATGGTAAGTTCAATGGAAACAACAGCCAAAACTTTTTTTTTCACCTCTTCTCTCCCACTGAAAGAAATGTTATAATATCTTTCTAAGAAGGCTATAGATCCTGCTAGGTCTCAAGCTCCTTCTTCCAATATCCTCCTGTTATAAGAGTGCAGACCCATGGTATTGTTGTGCCTTTATGTCTGGGACAACTTTGTATTTTCCTAATTCAAAATGCTGAGCTCTTCAATATAGTTGACTACCACATATTTTTTTCCTAGTTTATCAAAATTTACCAGTCCAGATTTGGAAACAGAAAACTGTAGATGTCAAAGTGAAACACTCCATCTGGGCAGTGGAAGTAATTAACTGCAGGGAGAGATTGCCCAAAGGTGACAGCAAACCATCCTTCACATCAACTTTTTTGATCGAGATCAATCTCCTCTGCTCTGAGGTCAGTGTTGGTTCAGAAGCAGGACTTTGGGCTTGACTCTGGCTGAACTCCTGGGCTCCACACTCCCCACCTCAGCTCTCCCCATGCCTCTTTCCTCACCATCATCTCTACTGTACGTGCACTTCTCCCCAACAAAACACTGCTCGAACGGTATTGCATTTACTAATGAGGATAGCAGTTACTAATTAAGTTTAAATTCCAATGTACCAATCAAATTTTATTTCCTAATTGTGCTACATTATCACTAATTAGAATAGCAGTTTTTACTTAATGGATTATATTTAAATTAAGATGTCTCCATCCAATGTTTTTTCCTACTTACATTTTAACTAATTGGTACTGCAATTATTTAGTTACGTTGAAATTGAAAATATATCAGGCTGGTAGGGAATCATGTGATAGTTTGCTTACGTCTGTATGATACTAGTAGGAATGATTAAGATATAGTCCAGTTAATTAGCTCTGGAATCAAAATAATTTCCTAAGTAAGTGAATGTATGCTAGTCCCTTGCCACAGCATTAAGGAGGAGCTTATTATGGGCTCAGTAAAAATCTAACATGGGCACTAATCAGCTCTGATTCTATCTGCAAATGTTTGGGCTCAGCTTCAGGAGGGTATTAATCATATATGTATATTTAGGCATGTCCTTACTCGTTGTCCCACATTTCTGAATCAAAATCTTTTGATCCCTACTTGTCAACACTTTACTGATTCTGAGGTCCTGTGATTTAAGGGTGGAAGGGGCCACTGGAAGACATCTGGTCCAACCTCTCTGCTCAAGCAGGTTTCGCTAGAGCACTGTGCTCTGGATTGTGTCCAGATTGCTCTTGAATATCACCCTTGAGGGAGATTCCAGAACCTCTCTGGGCAGCCTGCTCCAGTGCTTTGTAACCCACTTTTGTTCAGGTGAAACTTCCTGTGTATCAGTTTCTGCTCACTGCCTCTTGTCTTATTGCTTGGCACCATTGAGAAGAGTCTGCTTCCATCCTTTTGACATGGTCCCTCCAGTTAATCACATACATTGATAAGGTCCCTCTCAATCTTCTCTGATCCAGGCTAAACTGGCTCAGCTGCATCAGTCTTTTCGTCTAAGACAGGTTTTCCAGTCCCTTCATTATCCTTGCCACTCTCCACTGGACTTGCTCCAGGAGTTCCATGTCTCCCTTGTCCTGAGGAGCCCAGAACTGGACAAACACTCCAGGTGAGATCTCACCAGGGATGAGCAGAGAGGCAGGATCACCCTCCTCAACCTGCTGTCAATGCTCTTCCTAGTGCACCCCAGGATACCATGGGCCTGCTTGGCCACCAGGGCACTACTGGCTCGTGGATGCCTTGTCCACCAGCACCCCCAGGTCCTTTCATAGAGTTGCTTTCCAGCAGGCTATCCCCAGCCTGTGCTGGTGCCTGGGGTTATTTACCAGGATCAGGACCCTGCACTTACCTTTGCTGAATTTCAGACAGTTCCTCTCTGCCCATCTCTCCATCCTGTAGAGATCCTGCTGAAGGGCTGCACATCCCCCTGGTGAATTGGCCACTCCTCCCAGCCTTGTGTCATCAGTGAGCTTGCTGAGGGGGGCCTCTGCCCCTTCATCCAAGTCATGGGTAAACAAGTTAAACAAAACTAGGCTTGGTATTGAGCCCTGTGGGACACCAGTAGTGACAGGGTTCCAAGTGGAACTGATCACAGCCCTGAGATCTGCCGTTCAGGCAGTTCTCAATCCACCAGTGTTTTTATGATGGCTAAGAGGAAAAGGTCTTTGCAGTGTTACAGACCATGCTGTACCCTATTCTGTAACACCATCCAAATAGATATTGGTAATGCTGCACAAACACAAGACCTGTGCCAAGTGCTGACAATTAGCAAAGAAGTAAAGAGCAGCCTTAAATCACAGATACACGTCACAGCTCAGGATGAAGGTTTATTACCAAGCTAGACAGAGCACGGAGAGAGAATCATTGCTGGCTAAAGGAGTTGTGATTCTTGCTCTCTGCTGATTGTGACCTTAAAGCAGCATGTGGGGGACTGCATTTCAGATTGCAGCAAATGCCATGACCTGGGGGTTTTAGCGCCACAGCCCTTCAGAGAAGCATGGCGTGCAAGCTGCAGGCCACGCTTGTCCTTCCCCAGTGCCAGCTGACCCTAGCTTCTAACAGCACCTCAGCTCAACAAGGGCAAGGGACTCTGTTCTTCTCAGCAGTGCACATGAGGAAGAAGAGCTACAGCCTTGGAAAATCCTGTGTGTTTTCCTTTTAGTGCCATTGTGAACCTAAAGAAGAATGGGGTGGCAATCTTACGGAGACTCTGCCTTTTGTTTTTTGTGATCCAACATGTAAACCTTGACTGCTTGAAAGCAGCTGGGCAGTTTTGTAGCAGCATTGTGACAAGAAAATATCTGGGAAATGAAGTCTACTTACTCCCAGTTTCAGAGTTGCAATATTATTAAGGGCAGGTGAGGGTGGGGATAATGACTCAACTGATCCATAACAGGTTAGCAACCTTCCTTATAATAGGTGATGTTAAAGAGAAACCAGCTAGATAAAATATGTAAATAAATACATGAGGTAAAACGAGAGTTAAATTAGAAGGAGAGGTTACAGGTATTTCACAGGCAGAAGATCCCTTTTAAAACTGTCATTCAATGCAAACTTTTGTGTCCCTGAGGTTGTAAAAATACTTCAGCATATCAGCTCACCTCACTTCCCCACCCTAAGAGAGGGTAAATTTCCAAAAAGGCTCATTTTCAGTAATACCTTCCTCTTCCTCCCAGCCTATGCTTTCTGGGCTTTACAGAAGCAGACTGGAACTCCAAAGAAATCCTTTAAGAGAAATCCAGTCCTTTTAAAAAACTTGCACCATGTAAGGATAAAGGCAGAAGAAAAGATATCAGAAAGTCAGATTGTCCTCATATTAAAAAATACGGAGTTTTGAAAGTCCTGTAACAGCCAATGTCATCAAAAGCTCGTAGTGTATTGAAAAAGAACAGAAAATGCCAATGGAAAACTACTTAATAGGGGCAGAAGGATCAGTTTGAGAGGTAGGAGATGATAAGCCAAGCTAGCAATGTATGTTTGAGAGACTGATTGTGTCCTTCATTGTAATGCAGCTATAGACATGAAGGCAGATGCTGTATGATTATTCTTTAACAGTGAACTACGAGGGGATTTTATCCATTTTCTTTCTAATTTACTCTGACTTTGTAAAAACCTGGTACTCCAATCTCTGCTCCAGCATGCTAAGGAGTCCTGTCTGTACAACGTGAACAAATGATGAAAGACCTGGGCTGCATTATTCCCCCTCTGTGTAACTTATTCAAGGCAGAATGTGGAGTCTTTTCCCAACAAATTTGGATGGCTTTTAGAGTGTAGCTGCTTTTGGCTGAAATGGGGAACCCAGTTGAGAGTCATGGCCAGGCAAATTTCTCAGAGGTGGGTCAGATCCAAATGGAAACTACAAATCTGCCATTGGGTGAATACTCAAGGGATGCAAGCAAGCATTTGTGAGCTACTCAATATAGTACACATCCCACCCTCAAAATATCTGCATTTCACCCTTCAGCTTAATAAGTAACAAAAACAGGGGGACACCTTGGGTTAGATACACAACTGGTAAAATTGCATGGAGATATCCTGATTTACTGCAGTGGCACCTGTGCTGTACCAAAGAAATGATTTCATGGTCTGCAATTCAATAACCACCTTTGATGCTTACCAATAGGAACATTTCTGGTTGAATTAGTTGCTGTGAGAATATGATGTCATGCCACATCATAACTTTTTTGAGCTATGTATTTCTTTTAGTCATGTTTCCACATATTTCTGTTTTCTTAAACTCATGGGGTTGAGCACACCAGCTTTGGATGAAAAAAAAGAAGCAGGTTCAGACCCTTCCCCTCTGAGTTGCAGTCATCCAAAGAGAAAAATTGCCCTGATTCAGACTAAAGAATATAAAGAAGACTTAGAAGAATGCTGTAGCCATAAGGCTACATGCAGGAAAAGCTTAAATTTTGTTTTGTACAAAGGTGAGGGAACCCAAAACCATGGGATTCCATTTTTTACAAAAATTACCCAGTGGAGTCCGGTCATGCTCCACACTATGGCTCAAGACCTTCAGACCCACCATGAAATGTGTACAAGCTTCCTGTCTGGTCAGGTTTATATTCAAAGCATTATCTAAATCTAGTGTACAATAGTGCTCATGCTCTCTTATATAAAAGCAGGAAGGTACAACTGAGCATAAGTGGTATGAAATCAGCAGGGAAGCAGTACTGTTAGAAGCTCTGATTGCAAAATCTGAATTTCAATGTACTATTTTTGTTCTCAGTAATTTAAAAGGTTTTAAAGAATTATACAAAGCACCATGTGTGTGTGTGTAACTATGATAACTATGACAAACTAGTTAGCAAATCTGAGGAGCTGGTGTTTAAGTTAGACAGACTGAGTTTACACCAAATTTTATTTAACTGTAATTCTGGTGGAGAAATATCTTCTGATCCTTCTATGAAATTCTTCCAGCACAGCCCTCACCCCACACAGATGGGAATTCATTTGCTAAAAGGACAGCTGGCAGCAAAGACCATCCTGAGCTTTGTGGGCTATGTCTCTTCAGGAGACATTATTATGGCAAACACTCCCTCTGTGCTAAGACATTTAAACAGTCTTCCCGGCAATGTTAAAAATGTAAGGCGTGCATGATTATGAAATATAACTATACAATGACTTTCATATTTAAAAAGCAGCAGAATGTTTTCCAGCTGTGGCCAGTAAAGTGTCAGAGTACGATATTACTCTCAGCATTCATTTCTGAAGGCAAAACTATTCCTGCTTCCCTCACTCCCTCTCTGAAGTGTTCTCCTCCACACCTGATGGTCTCTGTTGTTTGAGGCAAGTCTTCATTATTCATGAACTACTGAAACTGACTGAGAAATCCAGACCCAGAAAGCAGTCCATCACTAGTGAAAATTCTCCCAAATCTTTCATAGGGACAACATGTTCATAGGTATAATCCAGATAAAAATCTCCTGCAATCCAGATAAAAATCTCCAGGGCAGTTTTGCTGAAGATAAGAGAAATATTCCTCACAGGAACACAGCAAATACCTGCCAACTTTTGACTGAGCAGAAGGTCATAAAGCAAGTATAACTCAGAAAAGCAGAGGCATATATAAGCATCAGAATGAGAGGTGAGAATTGAAAGCAGCTTTTGTACATATGGGAGTGGAAAACAGCTGAATAAAAGAAACTCAGCATTAATGCCAGCAGGCTTTTCTGCCTAACAAAATGCAAAGCCATATGTGTGGAGCAAAAGAAGATGGCCACACCGATTTCTAGAGCTGGAAGAAAAGTCAGAAGGAAAAGAAATGGAAGGTGAGTTGGGAGCAGCAACTGCTGCATGCTCCCAGGACCCCTGAGACCATAAAGAATGTGAGAAGATGTGGGACAAGAACAAGAGTGCATTGTGATGTGTTTGCCTTCAGTGAATATTCAGAGTAACAGCAACACAGCTCTGTGGATTGAAATTCAACCAGTGACACAACCTAGTCACAGACCAGTCAGTAATTCTGCTGTCATGGATAACAGACGTTCTGTCCAAAGGGGCCAGGAGCCATCTGCTTATGTACTGATCCACAACTTGAGAGAGCTAAGAACCTGGGAGCCTAAAATGCTGTGTCTCTTGTCCATTAAGTCTGAAAAAACTTCCCCTGGCAAGAGCAATTCCTCTGGGCTGCTCAATCCACTACTTGTTTATAGCTGTATTTCTGCAGATCTGTCTTTATTCTTGCTTTCTGCTGCTGAAGGCTTGTTCTTCCTCATACCTGGTTTATCTGTATTATTTTGGACTCAGTTATACTGTATTCTCCATGGTTTCCCTTTACCAAGAGTGTGTGTTTGCCTTGCTCCTTTCTTGATGACTTTTTGAAGGTCCCTGACCATTCCTGACCACTGGATGACCTCTGGCCATCCTTACTGCTCAGACTTCTGGCCTCAGCGGCACCTTGGTCAAGGTATTGGATTCTCTTCTGGGTTAGAAGGTCCTCACTCAGCTGCAATCTCTCCATCTACCCTAGTGATCCTTATCACATAACTCCAGAAGCCATATCAACCTAAATGGGTCAAAAGAAGAGAGTAGAGAAATGAGAGGCACCTGCAGTAGTCAGAAATTAGATGAAAGGCCCACAACATCCAGGAAGATGCATCCCATCTTCTTTCTGGCTGTCAGTTCTGGCAAGTCGTTTGTGTAACTAAGTCTCAGCAGCCAAAAAAAAAAGGAGCATCTTTTTTTTTTGTGTCATCCAGTGCTTGTTAATGTAATACGTGTGCTTTGAGTGTTATGATTATTTACTATTAAACTAAGGGAAACATTGCGTGAGTCTGTCAGACTTTCAGGAATAGCTTGCACTCTTGCACATGCCTTTCCCTTATGTACAGTTTGGCACCTTTGAGCACATTGTTTTTGTCTGTGCTTATTTTAAACTGAGAAGCTTAAAGAAATGCAGTAACAGTCACAGGGGAAAAGGGAAACCAGTTATTTATAGCATTGAGCAGCTAAGCTTTCAGGATGGTTATGAGCATGTTTAGTGGCAAGCAGCGCCCTAATTCTCTAAGTTCTTAAGGACGTCCTGCACTTGACACATTAGGCAAGGGCTGCTCTTGGCCCAGTCCCCCCATGCCACCAGGGCCATCTTTGAAAGGACATTTGTGCTCAGAACAGATGTGTGAGCTACGAGTCTGGGCTCAGGCATCACTGCATGTACCTCGAGACCATCCAAGACCCATCTGGGTGCCTCAGCACAGCTGGCAACTTCATGTGGTGTCAGGATGGTCAGCCCATGGGGAGGAGAGCACCTTCTCCTCCATCTGGATAGACAAGATGGTCTGCAGAGTGCAGAAGGGCGTGCCTGAAGGTGTTTGTTGTGGGGACGTTTGCAGATACTTGTCTGAGAGGGTACAGGGCTACATCATGCTGCCAAAAAGCAGAACATTACAGGGAACTTCTGAGCTATAAAAGGAGAGTATTTGTCATGGGAAAGAATCTATGGAGACTTTGTAGCAAGGGCTCATTAATTTTGTCAGGTTAGTTAGGTTCTAGCCATCAGGGATTTTTCCTGGGTTTTTCTGTCTTATTTCCCCCCCCCCCCCCCCCCCCCCCTCCCCCCCCCCCCCTCCCCCCCCCCCCCCCCCCCCCCCCCCCCCCCCCCCCCCCCCCCCCCCCCCCCCCCCCCCCCCCCCCCCCCCCCCCCCCCCCCCCCCCCCCCCCCCCAGTAAAAATTTGTCTTTCTGTGTTTTTTTTTTTTCCAGAAATGTTTTTCTAGGATGCTCCCACACATGTGCACTGAAGGGGAGTTAGTGTTCAACTGATGCTGTTAGCATTATGAAGAAATGCTGATCCTGACAGACACTTTGATGTGCTAAACTGAATCCCAGCAGGCACAGCTACCAAGAGAAGCCCTGCAAAACACGACAAACAGGTCATCATAATTGGCCAGATTTTTTTTTTTTTATTGTAATACATCAATATTTGATTAACAATAAGTATTTCCTCTGATCTCACTCTTGCTTCATAAAACTGACAACAAAGGTAGGTTGGGATCTATCAAAGTTCATTGGGCTAGTCTCAATCTCTTTTTGAACTCAAGCATATAAAGCCCTGTAGCACCAGTGGGAGGTAAGTTATTCCAACAGTAAACACATTTTTTACAGTCTATTGCTTATAGGTACCAGAACAACGTAGGACTTGGAGCTGTGTTTTACCAGAGGGTATCAGCTGTGGCTTGATTTCACAGTGCCAAGGAGGTTGGGTTGATAAAATATTTGAGAGAAATGCCAAATCACTATGTGAAAACTTAACAGCATAGTAGAGTGAAAGTTGGTTTTGCCTTTTAACACATATTAACTCTACATTTGTCACACATTATAGTCCATGGTAAGACCTACACATATTCATCATTACATGGGGCACCAGTAGTAAAGTTTCATTCTTGCCACATGAACATATCATGGGCCTGTGATCCATTCCACAATGGTCTCATCTCTAAGATGGGTCTTCCAGAACTGTAGGTTTAAAAGAACACATCCTGGGACTTTTATTTTCAGCTTTTAGGCTTTGTTAGATGTGGAACTACAGCTATTGCACTTTAATTAAAAGAGAAAATTCAGTCAATAAAAAGTTTTAAAAAATATTTCTGCCCTGTATAAGATGTTGTTGCAGAGGGTTTTTTTTCTGACCAGCAGCTTTTTGTTGCCTCCTGGTTGCAAAAAGAGCCACAAAGTTCTTTTCTCTGTCTTCAATGATTTTTTTTTTTAAGCTTTTTTTTTTTCACATTTCAGTTAGTTTAGTTTCTTCTGTACTCTCCCTGCCACCCAGGACTCAGAGCTCCAACACATCTTTGCCTTGTGGTAGCAAGCCCTCTCTGATCACACACAGCCCTTCTCAGAGGGAAGGAGAGGCTCAGAGAACAGCAACTGCACCTCAACAAAAGTGCATGTCTCCCTCTGCTTCCCCACATAATACTTTGGAAGATTGAAGGTAATGAAAATTATTTTAACCCATATTTTCCACTGCAGACCTACTCATGGTGAGCAACAGGTTTAATTGACTTAGCTAGTGTTTGTTTGTCTATCAGTTATCTAGGAGAGATTATGTCTGCTCAAGAATAATAGTTGTCATCTATATGTGATAGTATTTCAGTCTAACTTCTGTGTTATAACTAATGGTTCAAATATCCAATCCACAGCCAGTTGTTTTGTGGTTTGTTACAGGCTCTATGTTTCCTGTTTTCTTCCCTCCTGACAGATGCAATTTTTTGTTAAGGACATAAATAAATCCTACGTAATCACACAATGATTCAGCCACAAATATGTGTGGTTTCAAAAATGTTGACAGCATTTTTTATTTCTTCTCATGTGCTACTGAACAACTTACCTTTGCATCAGTAAACTCTGGACACTTCCAAAGAGTTTTGGAAGTAAATTCCAGAGAGATTTACTGCAGAGAATATTAGCCTATTCTCACTTTTTTTTTTTTTTTTTTTTTGTTTTCTCTCTCTCCCTGTGAAGTCCTAACCACAGCTCCTCAAGATGAAACAGGCTATTTTAAAATAATTAAAAGTTTCTGCCTTAGCATGGCTTCCACTGACACCACATCTGCTTGAGCATGGTAGGAAGCAGCTTCAAGCCAATTAAAAGGAGATGGGTGCATTGTACAGCTCCCTTCACTCTTAGTGAACTTTTGACCAAGAGGGCACTGTATTGATGAATTTCATTTCTTCCTAATCTGCTTGTACTCTGCTTGATAGCTTGGGGCTTTGCTCTCTTCTGTTTCAGTACAGTGACCCTGCTCTTGAGAAAGCTGTGGGTTCGAGGCAAAGATTTCAAGTTATTACAAGATGTTGGGCACACAGATCTCTCTCCTTGGTTGTATGCAAGATGTTGCCTGAAAGTTGAGAAAGGCTCTCACCCCAGACAAGAAGTAGTAAGGCATTATTTCACAGCTTTCAAGGCAGTAACAAAGGGTTTCACTCAGCACGACGTAGATAAATAGACTGAGTCCTTCAGGGTGAATATGTGAAAGGGACAAGCTAAGTGCACCTGGGGGCTGTGTTAGTGAAAGACACGAGTTGGATGAGGCTTTTAAGAGCTGTTCTTCGAGCAGGTGCTCACGTGCTGCTCAGGCAAGTCAGAGGTCCCCTTACGAGTACCTCTACACATATGACAACTAAAGGATGTTTCTATACAATTCTGTCTCTGGGATGGTGTCATAGTTATTTTTGCAGAGATTTCAAGCTGTAATTTTGCCAGCCTTTCTGCCTGTTCTGCAATGGTTTGTCTTGAGCAAAGTCTAGTGAACGGGGCCAAGGGTGCAGAGTTGCAGGATCCATGGTCCAGCCTGCCCGCTATTATGCTAGCCAGACAAAGTGGGTTTGCTTTTTGGCCTTGAGCACTGTTCAACAAAGAGTGTTAGTCTCAAATAAATGTTCCTTGAATAACCAGGAGAGGTTTTTTTACCATTTATTGCTAATACTTGGGTGTTAGATGTTAATTGAGATACGCAACAGCAGAACAGGGCCACAGATCACACCTTGTGAGCAGAGGATGATGCTGAGAGGAAAGCAGTTTACATGTCCTTCAGGAGAAAAGCAGAACAACACAAAAAAAAATTATCTTCTTAAACATAGCTACAAGGAAATACCTGACACCTACATCTTAATATTGGAAAGTCCTTTGCTGTTCAGAGACCGTACGTTCAGGATCTAAGTGACAGGTGGAAGTAACATTCTGAAACTAGTACACCATGAATTTCCATTTCCTTAGGAATTTAATATTTATAAAGTGGCTTAGCTTTGAATTGCTATGACAGTATCACAGCATTAAAAGACTTGCCTGTCCTGATAATATAAATGTAACTGCTTTCCCCAAGAGCATTTTTGACTAGTCCCTATTCCAGACTATTTTATTTTTTCTTCAGTTATGACACTTTCCACACATACAGAATGTGTCTTTGTGGCATGGAAAGTAAGCATGACCTTTATCAAATAAAAAATATTCATTGCTTCTGCAACAAAGACTAAGCGGAGATGAAGTAGAGAGATTTGTATTTACTCAATATCTGGAAGACAAATACTGACCAAATCTTTTTATCACCAGTACACCACTCCAAGTTAATTGGAAAGACAGAATGACATCACAAAATCTCATCAAAGGGATTTAGAGGTGTCAGTCCGAGTTCCTAAACTTACAGTGAATTTGGCACCTAATTTTTTTTACCTAGTCTTTTGGACTTTCAGGATAATAGAAAAGAAATAATGGAATGGATAGGATAATTTAGGAAGAGATTGTGTTTGAGACCACATTATCAAATAAATCAGCCTCTGTGGTAGAAAACAATAGACTGGGACCTTGACTTTACCGTTTGGATAAAGATAAGTATTCAGACAGAGACAACTAAAGCTCAGGAAGATAATAGCTTGTCCATTGGGGCAATGTTGCCAATTAATGTAAATAGCAGCATATAGATCTCCTCAGTATTGCCAGTGGGCATGCTGGGAATATTATTAACACCTGTGTGGCCATCTGGTATTAAGGAATTGGAGGGGAAAAAGGAAATAAGAAGAGAGGATTGGCTTCTCATTGGAGATGCAAGGGTTTCCTCTTACTTAAGCAGCATTTTTTCAGGTTCGAAACAGAGCAGGAGTGTCTGCATTTATTTATTCTGTGACTCCTTCACAAACACACCACAATTTGAAAACCAAGATCAGAAGGGATATTTTTCCAAGACGAAAGCATCATTTGTGCTCCTTACAACACACGGCTTGAATAGTTAGTTAATATTACCACTTTTTTCTTTTAAGTCCATCAATGTTTCAAATGAGGAAATTGTCTACTCTTCACCTGGACAACCCCATGGAAGTTAAAAATGGATAATTTCCTGGAGGCTGTGATTTGTGGAAAACTTACCATTATCTTAGCTCAGCTCAGCTTATCTGTTTGAAACTAGGGGAAAAATAACTTCCATAATGTTGTTCATTTTAGGCAAAGGACGATTGTGCCCAGAGCTAGTTATTAGGAAAGATTGCAAAAGTATTGTGGGTTTTTTTTTTCAGCAAGATTATTTTTTTTCCCTGTGGAAAATGGTGTATTAGAATGTTCTAGTGGGAAACAGAAATATTGTGGCTTAAATCCACAAATAAATTAATTTATAAATACTTCTCTTTTACTTTATGGAAGCTGCAATTCTGGGCTAAACAGGAAAGATCAGATACACAAATTACTTGGCTTTATCTGTGTAGCCACTCTTGACTCCTGAGCAGGGAGAGACGTCAGTGGCATCATGAACATCCTGACCATGGTGCATAATAAAAACTAGCTTAGGGCTTTTTCTGCACAAAAGAATGAGAACCCACAGCATTGGAACCATAGGGTGTCAAAAACTATGCAAACATCATTGCCAAATGCACACCTTTTCTGGTTTGACTATGACACCTAGTTTTCACCGACTGGTTTCTCCATGGGGTTAAAAATAGGGGGAACTAGGTGCTGTTTGTGATCAATAATACCTAGTTTAGTTCCTCAAGTGATATACACAAGTTCTTTTGCATTTACTTTTATCTGATCAAAGTAGAAATACCAAGAAAAGATTAACAGAACACGCCTTGTATCAATACAGTAGCAGCTGCAACAGCATTGCAAAAGCAGTGGAGAATTTTAGAGTGCTGCCAATAAAGTCCTTTCATCTCAAGTCTGAGCTTACAGAACCTTCTGACTTGTACAACAATCTTTTCAAAAGACATCTCTGAAATAATGCTCAGAGTTAATGTATTCTGGAAGAATTTGTGTGACTCCTGGTTTTGGTCCACTCCCAAAACCAAGGTTAGCAACTGAAAAGGGCTCCAGCTAAGAAATTTTAAGCAATCTTAATAGTCTGATGAAAACAAACAACAACAGAAAAAGAGCAGAGATTTAACAGCAAAAATTGCAGGTAACAAAGGTAAGTGCATTGGCCTGACTGACAGACTGATGGTGGGAGATGCTTCTGCCCTGCATCCATGTGTCCATGAGCAGTTGGGGGCTCTGACTGCGAGTGAGGATTGTGCAGAGGTGGCAGTGAATGTGTGCTTGTAAAGTGCCATGGCCTCAGCTTTCCACTGCATGACCTAGTGATGGGCAGATTTGCCCAACTGCCAGCAAGAGGCAGGGTCTGCCAAAACAGCACTAGGGAGTTCTTATTGATATATGTCCTTCTTACTGAGACTTACAAAGAAATTAATTTTGCAGGGTGCTGGCCACAAGCCTGAGAAGATTGAGCTTGTCCCCTCACACCACTAATGACAACATACCAATCAACACTGTGGCTAATTGGCTCCTCAGTCCACTGCTTCACCTTCCTGGCAGGTAAGGATCTCCTCCATCCTCTTGCTATTACCCTGCTCTGAATTTAATTTCTGGTTTGTGAACAAGGATTGCATCATTGCGTCATAACAGCAGTTAATTAAGAATGAAAACCCACCCAAATCAATTACAACAAATCAAATTACTCTTAGGACAAAAATGCAGCAATGACTATTGCAGTGAAATATATGAAAAAGCTGTCTTGATGGTTCAGTATTTATAGTGGCCAGCAGCCACTGTAAATTCCCCAGTATAACAGGAAACAAACAGCGTGTGTGAAATGATCTCATCTTGTCAGGGTGCTGATTTTATGAGCACTTCTGTTGGTGCTTATCTTCAGACATGTAGATAGATCTACATGTGATCTGAGCATATCAGCTTTTGGAGCTAGCAGGAAGAGAAGAGCAGTGAATAAATATGGGGGGGAAAAAAAGGAAAGGAAAGAGGAAGCTGTCGGGAAAAAAAGAAAAATAGTTAAGGGGCAAAAAGATCCCTCTATTTGGTGGGTTTTGTTTAGATTTTGTTTCATATTTCTTTCCCCTTGTGAGTGAGATGAACTGTCCCCTAGCAGCGTTGTTTTTGCAAGCAAAATGTGTTCTCACACGTGTGGTCTGATAGAGAGATCCCAGCAAGGCTTGTCGTGTGAGAGGAAGGAGCAAGCTCAGGCTTGAGACAGAAATGAATGTTTTGGAGAACTGAGATTTTTATGTAGACAACATGTAGAGGTGATAGAGAAGGTGGGAATGCACCACTACTTTAAGCCTTAGCCACAGGCACATATAATGAGACATGGGATGTAGTATAAGGCTTTAGAGTTTGGTCTCTGCTCAAAGCAACGCATGGCTTGAGGTATGGCTGGTAGAGATGCCCACTGCTCGGGTCCCTTGTAGGCTTTCATTCCCAAAGTACAACCACCAGGAGGTAAATTAAAAGAAAAGAGTTAACCTACTTTACAGATCTTTGAGGGTGAAAAATTCCAGCATTTTCAAGTTCACCTGGTTGCTGACTTCCTAAGGAAGAAGATACTAAGACAGAGGAGAGATGAGCAGGACCCCCTTCAAGAGACAGGTGGGTTTGTGCAAAGGTAAGACTACAAGGAAAAAGGAACAAAAGGAAGAAAACCGTCTTGCAAAGGGACTGGGGGTGGGTACTGGGGTGCCAGGGATGGCTGTGGGGTGCTGGTGCAGAGACAGTGGGATTTATACCTGCAGATAGGATACCCAGATGAGAGATGGTCATGTTACCACAGGGAATTTCTGAAGCTTTTTACCAGGAGTGTGTTCTTAACAGCATTGAAAATACGGCTGGATGGAGCAGACGACAGCCAGCATAAATCAACAGAGGGCAGCTAATTAACAACAGTGAGGGACACAGCCCAGTGTTTCAGCTGTTGTGAGGTGCTGTGCTTTTTCTAGCAAGGGGATTTAGATGCAGTGGTGAATTGACACTATTTAAAAAGTTTCCTTGTTTTTCTACATATGTCTGTTGGGATGGGCTCGTCTGACCCCTCTGGCTGATTCTCTGAAAAGTAAATGGGTTTGGAAGGCTTTGCCTATGTTGGGGGAAAATAATCTTTCCCTAATGAGAAATACCCAAAGACCCTGAAAAAGACTTTTTTTTTTTCTTTTTTTCTTTTTTCTTTTTTTTTTTTTTTTTAATCAATGTGTTGAGGATATGAGGCTGCTATGACATTTCTTTCTATATCTGACTCCCTCCTGTCCTTCCCCAAGAACATATTTCCAAACTGGTCAGACTCACACACATGTAGGTGAGGTGGCAGATGTGTTAGGATATTGGTTTCATGGGACCTGGGGCCCACGCTGGGGCAGGAGACCAGTGCTGAACTTTCTTTGGAGCATGTGCTCTACTAGATACCAAAGAATCAAGTCATGAGGTTGCTTCTGTCTCTGCTTCCCAGACAGGAGCAGAAAAAGTTCCACTTTTCTTAGGGAAAAAAATTAGGATTCTAATGAGGATGATGGAAAAGGTGTGGGTTGTCTTCTCCAGAGTTTCTTCCTATGGCTGAGGGAGGATGAGAAAGGATGCATGACTTTCCTTGAACAGTAATGCCTAGGAGCCTCAGATAAAGCTCTCATTTAATTTTCTGTTTATACATCAGATGGCTGCAGGCTTCATAAGACTTTGAGCATCCTTTGAAGAAACATGTTTATTTGGGGGCAGGCTGCTTTATAAGGCTGGGGGTTTGTTTGGGTTTTTTGCGAGATAGGGAGGAGCAATGTCAAGAGGATCAGAGATGTTGGGGATTTTAAAGAACAATTGGACTGACTGACAGCAGTGCTCACAAATGCAGCTCCTAAATGCACATAAATGTTTGTGGAAGAACTTCAGAGTAATAAACACAAAGTGCTTGTTTATTTATTTTTTTATAAACAAAGAACACTAAAGGAAAATTAACATGATTGGAGAAAATAAGGAGATGAACTCGAACAGCTTGCTGCAGTAAATGGATTTTGTCAGCTTTAATGTATATGCCAGTGACACTTCAGGTATAAATGAGGACTTGAGAAGCTCTTAAATCTGAAGATGGAAGCTGATGAAACGTGATATTCTTCCTGTATTTAAATTAGGCTTAGCAACTACTAGATGATCACTTAAACCCTATCTGATCCATCATTTCCATGCCTTAATAGTCCTTAATTTCTCCAGCTATTTTGAAGGAATTTATAGCTATTGTCCTGTTAAGCACCTTCATTGAATTAATTTTTGGGTTAGCATTGTTAACTTTGAATAAAGGTGAAAATCAAGACCTCTGTGTGAAGATAAAAGATGACCATATTTTGCAAACAACAAATAAATAGAGAAAAACCTCACATGTAGTGTAAGCATTTCTAAGTGATTTGATAATAACTCTTTTTGCTAAAACAAACAAGCCATCAGGTGTTGTGTTATATATCTGTTGCCCCTATATGATGTCTTTATGGAGGACTGAAGATTTTCCAGGCCTGCTCTGTTAAGTCTTGTTCAGCTTGGGCTCCACTGATTGTGAGGCCTTTTATTTTTCACAGATATTTTCTTTGCATTCATAACACTATTCATGTCTCTGAGGAGAGGCAGGAAGGGGGTAAATACCTGCTACAACCTAAATGACAGCACTGTTTGTTGGTAGAGAATAAAAGCCTGAAGTTTTTCAGCATGCAGTGAATAGATCAATGTGTACTTAGAAGCAGAAAGAGCTTCCCTGGTTATCCAGGCTCATCCCTGCAGGCTGTAAGTTGTGAGTGATTCAGCTACCTGTCCTTCTGGTAGAACTTATTTTTCTCCTCCTACAATTAAGTCCTGACAGGGGACTGTTTGAAAGCACAATGCTTTTCCATTGCTTTGTGGAGACAAATGGCTGTTGGCTGACTGAGTGTGTTTGGGTCAGCCCCCAGGGCTGCAGGTGCTGCACACGGATATGCCAGTCTGCCCTGTTTAACACCTTTCCTGCCTGGACATCACTGTACCTTCCACCCTGCTCCAGCCAGCAGCAATATGGTCAGCAAAGGGTGGCCACTCACTGTGCTTAGCTGCAGTATTGCCCCAGTGGGGAGGAGGAGGCAGGTGAAGGGCTCCAACCTCTCCAGAACTGCTACCAAGAGCTGATGGTCCAGGTGCCATGGCCATGCTCACCCTTCTTTTGAGGCAAAAAACAGTGCACACCCAACAAAGGAACTTTTTATATAAGCGTGCATAAATCTACTGGCCAAGAGGATGAAGAGAAACTTTCTCTCTGAGATCCTTACCTAGGAGCAGGATCTATCTGAGGCATTGGTGTACTTCTCCAGAGAAGCATGTCTCTTGCTCAGCTAAATAAAACACCGGAATAACTCCTAGTGCAGTGCTTGGGCCATTGTTGAGATCTGAAGCATTTTTTATTAGGCCCTTTAATTTGGATTTAGAAACTATAACTCCTTGGCTTTGAATGTCCATGTCTTAGAGGGAATTGCTTCCCTCCACCCACTATCTCTCTGATCCCTAAATATCACTGCTTTCCAGGAGAACTGGTTAAAATTTTAAGTGGCTGAAAAGAAAGGATGGGATAGTTCTGCTGTTTGGCACAGGCTGTGGGTTGCCCAATTTATGCTTCATGCTCCCTAGGAAAGTGGAAGCAGGTGTCCTTTGCCTGTGTGACAGAGCTGGGAAAGATGAGATGCTCTTAGTCCTGAAGAATCCAAACAGGGATCCAAAGATAACTGAAGATTTTTATCTTGCATTCTCTGTACACAATCTCCCTGTGCTGTAGAGACAGCTTAAAGCAGGGCTAGATGAACTGGGCTTGTGGAGAATCCAGATTTAATTCTGAGCCCAGCACAGGGTATGTGAACCAAGTTCTTTGCTCTGCAACCATTCCTAATTATTAGAGCCACTCAGTCTGCGTAGTCTATTTATTAAAATTATTAGCTTAGAGCTCCTCTGTTATGGAATGGTCCTAGAAGAAGTCTTTTATTTGCATTTGCTTACCATTAACAAATTACCTGCTCCTGCTCTTTGCAATGATAACCTAACAGCAAGGACAGCACTTGCCATAAACTACTTCTGTGCTGGCTGCTTTCAGTCAGACTTTCATCAGATTACAATATGAAATGAGGTTTTGCTCTGTCAGCAGGAGGAGTTAAAAGAAGCTGGCTTGTAAACAATGAACAGTTATGCTGGGAATCAACTTCTAAGGAGAGGACAAACTCCTTCAGAATATAACCAGGCGGAAATTAATGTTAGGCAAATGGATAAGGTTTCTCACAACCATGTCCAAGTCAACCAGAACGCTTAATTTCCCTTGTCCATTTTGCAGATGAAGTTTGTACTTCTCTTCCAGAAGAATTCCAACATGTCAAGCCCCCACTCAGTAAAAGCACATGGATTTTATGGCCTTCACAGTATCGCTATTGCTTTTTTTTTTTTTTTTTCCTGTTTTAAGAGTAGTGGAAAAAGGAAAATTGCGAAGAAGGAGGCTAATTAGAGAAAATTGGCTTAATTTGGAAGCCACAGGTACCTCTTTTATAAGCTTTTGTTGAGCTTGTGCCCACAGTAAATTTAAACAAGCTTTAGAAAGATGGTAAATCTCTGTTTGCTGTGGCCTGCTTTAAATGGGGAGCTTTCAGCGCTACTTTGCTCATAGCTAAGGGCACAGATGAGGTAGTAAAACCAACAAGTCCTGGGAAATACCCACTCAGCTGTGAGAAACATTTCCTTGAATCCCTTGTTTTTTTGGGTCCATATAAAACAACTTTTATTGTTTCAATAAGATGCATGGTAGCTACATCACTGTAGGTTTAACAGGGGCTGTTGTGAGGTTTGATTCCTCAGCTCTCTGCTGCCTTCTGCCTTGCCAGTCAGGCATTTCAAGCCTCTTTCGGAAAGAATGTCATTTGTTATCACAATTTCATCTTGCAGGTCCTGGTCAGCCTAATTGTGGAAGGTTTCATTGCAAGAATTGAATGCTGATCGAACTGAACCGCCCCAGCTGAGTGAAGCGTGACCTGTGTACACCTCTCCATTGAACAGGAGTCACTTAGGTGAATTACTGTTAAAACAGTAAAAATCAAAGCAATGCAATCACATTTACAAACTGAAGTTGCATTTGGTGGAGGTACCTAATTAGACAACCCGGGTGTAGTGCTGTGGCTTGCACAGTGCTGAGGCTGTGCAGGAGCAAACTCTGAGGAGTCCGCTTTTCAGCAGGGCCAAGTCACACTGAATGTGGTGAATGTGTGGGTGCCGCTGTGGCACAAGCTTGCCAAAGAGGGCTGCCTGGAGCAAGTCAAATTGTGATGCCCCATTACTGCTTGCTAGCAGCAGCATTTGTGTTTTTACCCCAGTTAAGGACAGGAATAATATCTCATGACCTGGAACCTCAAACCAAGGCTACACCTTTGTCACCCCCCTCTTTCCAAACTACACAGCAAGCACTTGATCTGGAGAGGTGAGAGATGCCTGTCACCTGCAGGAGCTTCAGCTGGATGGTGAATGGCCCAGCATGTTTCTGCCTGGATCTCCTTGCTTAGGGAAAAAGGTCTGCTAATAGTCTTGGCTGATACCAGTCACAGCCTAGCAGCTCTGGAATTCACATTTTGAGGGCCTCAGTTAGGTCTCTGGTGTCACCCTAATGACTAACACATTAGCAGCTCTGAAAATCCATGTGCAAAGGAATTACCTGCCTAAAGAGCACTGTGATAATCTAGTGGCATGTGTCTTGTGTTAGTTTCCAAGAGCTGAGACACAGTCATTTGATGTTTAGTGTCTTGTCATCTCTATACCACCGCCGTAAAAGTGGAGTGATTTACACCTGCTGGATAGGAATGCATGGAATGATTGAAAAGGGTAAGAGGTCTCTGTGTGGTTTGTATTAAATTTGTTGTGCCTCTTGGCAAGCATGTTAGAGTTGTATGGGAAGCAATCTTGGCATAGGATGGGGATGACCAATGGCACTTCACGGTCTTGTGCCACTGAAGAACTGGAAAATTGTTTCTGTCTGTAGAGGAAAAAGCCACAAACCCCAAATCAAAATTCACATCCCAGCTAAATACTAAAATTCCCCCTCAACCGTAGGATGGCAGTAGTACCAGTCCCCTGGTAAATCTGAATCCTGAAGAAAAGCTGTGCCACTGAACTCCAGCCCTCCACTGGTATGAAGGACTGAATTTCCTTTATGAGCAACCAGAATGGCTATGCTTCCCTGAGATAGGGGAGGTGGTAGTCTTTGAAGGGGAACCTTCAAAAAAAGAGGTTTTAGCATGACACTGATTTTATTAAAATACTTGGCTCTTTAAAAAAGTTTACCAGCCAGGCTTGAGGCTAAAAAGCAGATGTGGTAGATATAAATGAAGTAGAAATAGTAAAGAGCTCAACAGTGACAGATGGGCTGAGCCCGGGCTCTGGAGGCAACTCAAAAAAATAATCAGATTGAAAAGTTGAAAGAATTAAGACTTTAGGTATGCAGGCAAAACTGGACTCAATCAATATATTTATTTCTTTTTTTAAATAAAATTTCAGTTAAGATCTCCATACCTTTAAATAAAAAACAGAAGCTGCTCTGGCAGGCTCGTTTTGTTTTGTGTTTGTTTGTTTGTTTTTGTTTCTGTTGCCTTTTCAAACAAACCACCTCATCTGAGCACAGCATTAGTAACTACTGTAATTCTGAGAAAACATTTGAGGAAATGTGTGGGGGGGGGGGGGGGGGGGGGGGGGGGGGGGGGGGGGGGGGAGGGGGGGGGGGGTAAGGTCTCAACAGACTCCATGCAAGATTGATTTCGGAAATGACAAATGGCCATTAATCCAGGAAACTCTGGCCCTTTAATGAAATGGCTTAAAGAGCAGCACAGGAAAAGATGATCAAAGGCAGATCCTTTCTTAACAACTACAAATGTGGAGCAGAGATAAGAAGAGTGAACAAGTGTCTGATTGCCTTTTACAATGAGATTATTACTCTGTGTGATCATTAGATATGAATGAGGTCTTTTAATCACTGTTGCTAGGCCTGGTCATTGCCCATCGGCTGAATTCTAACAGAGGTGTGGTGTAATTTATTTAATATTAATAAAGATATTCCCTCCCTCACCAAATAACTCACTATCTGTTTTGACTTGCAGACCTTGCAGAGCACTGGGATGGTGCTGTCTGCCAGCTTTTGGCCATTGCTTTTGGCTAGTGAATGAATAATGACACATTTACCACTTTGAAATTTCTTCAGAGCAGCAATTTGCAATATCCTCATTGAGCTACCTCTGTGGAAATCTCATCTTTTATCCCTCACTTCCTTGAACTGTTCATTTGCTGTAAGTCACTCTGTGAAATCTTGAATTTTACCATCATAAGCTTCTGTCCACAGCTGGGCTCTGTCACACTGGTAACTACTGGTGTATCAGGGACTACTGGATTTCTAGGTGCTATGGGGTCCTGCCCCATTCTCAGCTTTCCACTTTGCAGCTGCCCAGATTTTCCTTACAGCTGGCTGCTCCACCATCTCTTTGCAGCATCCTGTGTCAGTGTGTATTTCTATATCTGGACATTTCTGATGCATATGGCAATGTGTCTTGTGCACCCCTCTCTTGAGCCTCTGATGGATGGCAGACATCCTGATTACTAATCTTTTATCCAACTGCTATTCAAATTCATTCTCAAATGCCTCATTACATCATTTGCACAGCCACACTAATCAAACATGATCCTTCTCATGGTTACCAAGCATCAGTTCAGCATGTTCCACTTCACTGCAAAACCTTTCTCTCTTCATGCCAGTCTCACTGCTGCCATCCCTGCAACTACTTTCAGTATTTCCTGCACTTTCCAGTCCTGACTGAGCACCAAACTTACTGAATCTACCTCTGTTCTGGACTCGCAGTGAGAGAGATAATGGACCTTGTCTCCGCATTACTGGCATTTGACATTTTGTGATAACAGCTCCCTCTATCAGCTACCAGAAGGCACTGAATAATAATACTGGGAAAAGAGCCATCCCCACTAAAACCTGCAAAATTATCCTAATAAAATCAGTAATGAGATCTAGTTTTAAAATAACACACATCCATCTCCTGCATACAGATAAAACGAATACCTCCATTGACATCCAGTGGATGCCAAATTCATTCCACACGGTGGCTTGAAGATTGACCTTAAAGCATTATTTGTTGCTTTTCTTAGGGTAGTGCTCCTCATCTTTAAATTCTTTTGAAGCACCTGACCAGAAAGTTAATATGTTGTGAAAGAAATGCAATATATAAGGGTTCAGTTGATTTAAGGTACAGAATATAGAAATTATTGTATTCTGGATACCATAAATTAAAAGGATTACTGACTGCAGTGGTTTCTGAAGAGGAATTTCCAATTTGAATTGAAAAATCAAATATGTTGGTGGAGAGAAGGGCTTCTTTTATCACAAAAATTAATAACAGCTCCCTTGGTTTAGCTGACAGTTTGCCTTTACCTCCAAAGATAATTCTGTTATTTTACATGGCTGTACAGAGATAGTTATGCTTCTAAGCACAAAGTTGCCATATAGGTTTGCTAAGTGCTCACAATATAAAATAGCATATATGCTGGAGCCCTCTTTATCTTGTGCTGTAAGTCAATTACTTTTCCCTCCAGATGAGAGTGGAAGTTAATTATTTTGGGAAGGGTCAACTTGACCTCACAGATTGTAGTTACATTGCAGCATTAAGAGACAGATTTTCTATTATGGCTGTATTTTTCTCCCTGAAGTCAAAATCATTCAATCTGAAAATATAAGTCATAATTATTTGCCCCCCACTGACGATATTTTAACACATCATCTCTGAGCCACGTACACTTAAGTAGAACTGGCAAAGGCGTGTAGGTGTAATGCAAATTTTGGTGTTAAAATCTACAATCTATATATATATATGTTTGCCCTCACAAAACATAGGCTGCCTTAGAACTGGACTTCAGTCTCTGGATGGCTATTATTGAAACCTTTCAGGAAACTGGAGATCAAAATCCATCAGAGAGTTTTGGAAGCCCCAGAGAATTTCAAAAGTGTGAGGCTGAGTTCAGACCCAGCACAGGGCTTTATGCTGTTCATCCACCCGTGGAGCAACTCAAGTTTAGATGCAATGAGATGGCTCTGTTGTATATTGACATCAGGAACTGAGACAGGGAGGGCTTAACCTGGGAGTTTCTGTGCATTAACCCACAGGGTGTCACGCTGATTGATGCAGCAATGCTGTGTGCTGAGCCCACAGAAAACACTTCAATGCAGGCTCTGTAGCAAGAGGGCAGGAGAAAACATTTATGCTGTGCTGTCTGCACACTGCAGTGTTCAAAGTAAAAAAGGCAATGGTACCTATGTTTCTAATCCTGAGTTTCTGTTGTAGTCACTTTCATGTGTATTTTTGGGACAGCTTGAAGGAAAAAAGAGGGTGATGTATTTTACATGACTGTCATCTGCTAATAGGGTGCCATTTTTATTCTCCCTTTCATCTCATGGTCATTCTCACTTTTCTTTCCTCCACATGGTTTTACCTGCTCTTTTCACATTCTGCAATTTAGGCCTAGCTCAGGTATCATGAAGTATGGGGAATAAAACAGCAAACACAATGGGACTGATAAAGGAGCCTAGTTGAACAGAAACCATGGGAGAGACAGGCACAGATAACTACTCCCTGGGATAGAAGTAACCAAGAAATATGTTGTGAAACTTTGTAATGATTACCAGGTGACTGATGCCATGAAGAACCAGTGGGAAACTCTTACCAAAAACAGAACCCTTGTAAGTGCCATACAAGTAAAACCCTATATAAACACCTTGTATACTGAATAAAATTGGCTTCTGATCTTGACTCAGATGTCCCCGTCTCTCAATCACCAGTAAAAAATTTCAGTTCTAGTTCTTGATCAAGAATTTGAGTCCAATTTTAGTTGTTCTCAGCAACTGATATTATTTCTACTAGCATTTATTGTTAAAACTAGACTTACTCATATTTCTTAATAAACTGGAAATAAAAGTTTCTTCTTTTTCTTTGTAAAACCCCTAAGAGGTGTAGCTTGAGTCTCTGCAAAATACATGAAAAGAGAAAATTGTTAATCTCTGGATGCAGCAGCCAACAGTGTGAAATTCAACTCTGTGATGGCAACAATATAATTCCATAATATTACCACTCTTTATACAGATAAGCTTTTCAGCTACAGTTTTGTTCTAGTTATACCAAAATCATGTTTTAATTTTTCTTAATGGAATGGCCAATTTTTCAATTGAACAGTGGTTTTGTTAGTAAAAATATTACTGCTTGGTTTTGAGCAGCAGAGTCTGTGGCTCATAGATCTAATTTCCTTTTCCTAAAGAAACACTGCTAATGCATAACTTTTGGAAGAAATTCACCCAATGAGGAGTAGCAGGAATGAAATGATTAAACAACATGAAACAAAATTAATCAAATGAACTTAATCTGTTAAAAGTGTAAGGTGGGAGTAAACCACCTCTTATCTGAGTTTTTGAGCACGTCTGAAACTTCCCCATGGAGCTGCAAGCAAAAGTGGGTGGGGATGGACATGGAGGCTGGGAATGCTGCTTTTACAGGTGTGCTCAGTTCCCAAAGAAAATAGCTCATCCTATTGTTATGCCTGGAAGATATTCCCAAACCAGCAGTATTTCCTCTTTGAATACAGAATTAAGTTTTTCAATAATGTAAAAATGAAATTAATTTCAGGTCATTTCAACTCAAAAACAGACAAGGGGAGCCCTTAAGGATTTGGTTACTTCTAGCAGAGCTCTTTTGCCTAGAGTTATTCAGATAACGAGGCTCATCAGATCTTCCAGTGAAATTCTTATTTGTGGATGTGTGAGAACCTATGAGAAGCTAAACTGATGAAATCTTATTTCCTATTTTTTTTTTTACCTCCTCTCAGGCTGCCCTGCATTTTAAATAAGTTAAACTAGGTTCCTTCCAGACCTCTCAAGCATTCAGCAAAGGCATTGCCCCTGTGGATTGCTTTCACCTGAACTTGATGGTGATCAGCTGGTGACCCCATGGCAGAAGAAAACCCTGAACAGCTCTCACTCAAGTGCATAACAGGGTGTGAGGTCAGTATTGATGCTGAGAACAAAGGTCTCGTAAAGCAAAAGTTCCTCAGTCTCTGGAACGTGTAACTCTACTTCCTGACCAGCTTTGTGTTTCCTGTGGACTTACAGAGGATTGGACTAATCTTTGCTCCTTGTCTGGCAACACCAAGACAAAAGGTGGGAATAGATTTCTGTTTGATGAAAAGGAGGGTATGTCTGAATTGACCCAATAAATCTGAATGTAACATATGAATCAAACTTGCTTTAAAAGCTAGTTTGGTATCAGTGCTCTAAGTTTTATTTCTCGTAATAATAATTTGGATTTTAATGTAACTTCTGCATCATGCAGTGTGATTTTTTAGGTCTCTACAATAATTTTTTGCTCTTTGGTCTCCCTTAAACTTGTCTCTAGCCCATAAAAATGATTTGAAGATCTCAAATTAATGCATGTGTGCCACAGTGTAATTGTAGTTGCATGCTCTTGCAAAGAACTCCTGAAAGTTTGTTTTAACTTGGAGTTCCTTAGTGTTAAGTGCTCTGCTGTTAGAGTGACTGTTTCTCCCTTCAAGGCAGAGGCAGCTTCTTGCTGCGGCTGGAAATTGGAAAAGAGACAGGTTTTGTGTTTGCTTCCCTTTGTCCCTAGACCTCTCTCTTCTCCAAAGTTACTCTTCATGTCTGCTTATTTTTCACTGTATTTTGACTTCCCTATCAGCTTGCTTGAAAGCTGCAGGTATTGTGTGTCCATTTTGCCAGAATTTCTTCCTGACCTCATTAAAAGAGATTTTCTCCCTGCAGGGGACCATCTCCTGCAGGGGTGGGGGGAGGAGTGGATCTGTAGGTCAGCCCAACATACAATAAATAAACTAGACAACCAGAAAAATAATTTTGAGGAGTGCAATGGGTTTGAGATGGCTTCATCCCACCTTCTACTTCCTGGTGATCAGGGATGCCTGTTGTTATGCCAGTTGGCATATTACAGTGATCAGCAGTGGGAATCACATTGGAATTGTGACTGGACTGTGTATTGGAAATGCTATCATTTGCTAAGCATAATGTACATTTGTATTATACTTTCAGTATATTTTCTATTACTCCACTAAATCAGAAATCCTATGTGACACCAACTATATTCAAGCAAATACATTTGAAATTAAATATTTAATCTGCCACGTCTGGACTATCTAAAAGAACATAGTCTGACAGAAAAAAGGAGGGGGAAAAAAGGCAAGATCAAGATTTAACCTTAGCAATGAATTCACACTGACCTTGTTCTGGAATGGTCTTGATCTCCAGTGGTAATGGATCAAGGAAAAAATTCAGTCTCTAATTCCATGATTTCATTGGTAATGGATCAAAGCAAAAATTTAGTCTCTAAATCCATGTAACATGAGGTACAGTAGGCTTCTCTTTATTTGTGTTGGGGACAAGCTAAAAGAGTCCTGTATCACACGTGAAAAATGGCAAGTTAATTTAATGGGGAAAGCTAAGTAGAGCTGCATTTAGGGTGAGAACAAGAGGCTTGCACAGACAAGACTGGGGATGTACATACCTCGAGGCTGAAGATGGAACACTCCTTTCAGGGCAAGCATGCAATGTTAATTTAAATACTCAAAGTGGTTTTGTATAAGCGGGAGGGCAAAGGGACACCAAGTTCTCTTACTTTGTCATTGGGTGATACAATATAGTAGCTGGAAACCTACTAGAAACTTATAATTAAAGGTCTCTGCAGAATATATGAAGGTTCTGCTGAGCTTCCTGCATAATTCTCAGTGAAAGGAGAGGAAAAAATTCCTTTGAAAATCCAGGAGGCAGTGAATCTGTCCTCTCTGTGTGAGAGAGCTCCAGCAGAGCGGCTGAGGCCTGATGTCACTGAAGGGATGTAATACTTGAAGTGCAGGATGATCAAATAAAATAAGCAGAAACCAAGCACAGCCTTAGGCTCATTTCCTTTTAAGCAAATAAATAAAAAACTGCAAGGATATGGCAGGGGAAAACAACACAGGGAACAAACCAAACTTTTTATTCAGGAATCTGAGGTACCCAGAAGTCACTTCTGTGGCCACAACAGGACACGGATATTATTTGACCCAAGTTATGGACCACACTCTGTGGTAGTCTCTGTGTTTCTGAGGGCACAGAATGTGGTGTCCAGAGCTGTCTGCTCAAGCCCTGCTCTTCCAAATTGATTGGTATGGGTGGACCTGATTGCCTGTTAAGAATCTCTGTTGCATCTGTTAGGGCTATTTGCAGATCTGGTTTTACTGTGTGCCTATGTTCATCTATTCTGGGGAAGGAAGGATAAATAAAGCTCACTTGCCAGGACATCCCTAATTGTCACTGTGAACTGATCTCCCACCACTGGTGCCCAAGCAGTAGATTCAGTCTCTCAGGCATTTTTGAGCTCAGATGGAAGCACGTGCAACTGTTGGACCCCCTGGGGGGGCTTCTGTGATCCCTTGCCATCTTCCTGTGCTTCCCCTTCCCATGTGCTTGCTATCCAGACTGTAAATGCAGAAGGTACAGTTGGGTGGCTTGTGGTAGTAAGCAAAAAGTGCACCTTCATGAGATGCAAATTGGTCTCATGCTTTGATCTGCTCCCCCACCAGACTCCCCAAGTTTGTGGTTTAAAAGAATTGTTTCTGTCTTACAGTTCTTGTGCTCTGATAAGCCTTCTTGTCCACTAGTCTTTCTGGATCAGAATTTTGTCTTTGATCTTTGACAGAAATTGGATAGATGAATTAACATATCAAAACAAATAGGCTCCTTTTTATTATCTTTCTCCCTAGTCAGCTAACCTGGAACTTGTGCAGGAGCAGAAGCTCCTCCATTTATTACCTTCTTTTATGCTGATCAAGGTTTGCCATCTTTCTGTAACAGGACACATAGAAGGAGATTGTTCCTACCAATTTCTGTTTGATCTTCTCTTCACCATGCTGCCGTTGAAAGATTTTCCCCACCCCTGCAGTTGGCTACAGTATAAAATAGCTTGCTGCTAACAGTGCTCTGCTGCTCTTTCTCAATTTATCTGCAAGGTTGGCTTTGGTGTTTTTTTGGCACTCAGCAACTGATAGAGTTGGTTCAGCCCAAGAAGTTGTTGGGCTAGAAAAGTAGAGGAAAGACTTTATCCCATAAAGACACAGAAGTTAAAGACATTTGTTTCCAGTCTTTTCATTTAGTTTGTCTCTACCCAAGATAAGGTCAAGGACAAAATATAGTGTCACAATGTTTTCGTATAGAGGTTTGTTGTCTTTTTTATTTCTGGAGCATAGCAATAGGAATTAGCTTAAAGAAGACTGAGAAAAGGAAGGGGACAAGTTGCTATGAACTGTCACAGTCCCCTGTTATGATTGCTGACTTTCTGGGTTTTATGATGTCTCAGTAGTTGAAGGGCAGCTCAGTATTCCACCTTCTTCAGGCAGGTGTTTCAGTGAGCCTCTGAGCTTTCATGTTTAAAACAAGGCAGTCCTCCCAAATCCACATTTCCCAACCTGCTGGCTGTGTAAGAAGTGGTAAAACATGTTTTCCTAGTACCAAGGACTTCAAAACTGCTGGGCATTTTTAAATTGCATGCTGCTGATCCTCTTTCTCCAAGTGAAATAGTAGCACGTCCCACTTTGTAGACAATGGGAGTCTTATCACTGCTGTGTTAAAAGCAGAGTAATTCCAAAGCCAAGCTGAGCTGTTCTGAAAATCCCTCCTTGAGTTCCCAAGCTTTAATCTCCTGGTCCTGCAAGTAAAGCCTGTACATTCCTTCAGTCCCTCTCTGGCTTTAAAAGAAGTGCACCTTCTTAGTAAGCTTGTGCCTCAAATGTGAAGTGATATGGGGATGAATGAGAAGGTTTTACATGGACTTGGAAGTCACCCTTCAGTTTTTTCACTCTATTGTCATAGGAACAACAACCTTTCCTTTGTGTAGTAAAAAAATTATCAGTATATGCTAGCTTAACTTTACAGAGGAGGATGTGACATGGTTTATCTGGAAGGATGACAAGGCATGAAAAATAATTGTGGTGACTTGAAAACCCAAATGTGCAATTTTGTGCATGGTGCCATTTCTGATTTGCATTGCACTGTGTACCAATGGCAGGAAAAAAGACATAATTAGTGCCATAAAGCATGGACTTCCAATCCCCTTGAGAAACACAGCAACCCCTTCTAGAGTTTTAGTTGACATGGTGATATTTAAAAACAGCAATATAGGATCTTGGAAGCCATGGTAACTCTTACTGTTCAGAGACACTAAAATGTAAAGCACCCTGTGGTGAGATAATGCAAAAGGTGTGTGTTGGCATTGGAGCTGCCCCGCTGGGAAGCACTTATGATGTGAAAGTTGTCAGGGGTGGACAGTGTTTTGTACCTGAATTCATGTCTCTGTGCTCATGAGAATTACCTGTATTGCCCAGTGCTGCCCTTCTGCAAAGCTGCTATTGCAGGGGTCACTCTATTGACCCATGTGGGTCTTGTGAAGGAAGGTGGTCTGCCAGGCAGTGCATCAAGGTGCAAAACCTGGCGTCCTGTGCTCTATGTCAAACTCCTCTAGAGGCTTGCAGTGTTGTGTGGCTTTCTGCTCTCTGCTTGGGTCAGAGCTGTATCTTGGCTCCACTGAAATGTGCCAGGCTTTCAGCCAGAGAGGCTTGCAGCAGGGATTCTGCCTGAGAATACTGTGCAAAAATTTACTGAGGCCCCGATCTTGCTCAGAGCTTCTAGATTGCTAAAGCAATATAAAGGTTAGCAAGAATAACTCATTACAGACAGCCTAGCAAAGCTGTTCCCACAAAGAGTCCTAGAAGGGTTGTCTCTGAGGTGTATTTGACTGGCTCCACATACTTCTGCCTAATGCAGAGCTGTACTTTCACACCGGCTTCTGGCAGGTTTGAGCAGTCAGTAAATCACCTCAGGTCCTTAAAACCACGACTGCCAGATGTCCTCCTGTAGCCAGAGGGAAAACTGCACTCTGAGTTGTTGTGGTGTTTCCCACCTTGGGGAAGGTGGCTTTTGTTTTTCCTGAAGTATTCGAACAAAGCTAAGTGCCATTACTGTATTTTTTGTAACTCTTTCTGGCAGCAGGTGATGGTGAATGGATAAATGCTGTTATTCCAGATGTTAAGACTTATACCAGTCTGAAGCTATAATGACAATACCAAAAAATATCAATATATTTCCAGGTTTAGAGAGAACTAATAGTTTAGTGTTACTGGTTTTTTTCTGTTTACTTGTTTCTTTTAGACCTATCAAAAAAGGTTCAGCTGTTCCCAACAATATTGAATGAGCCTCTAAAATTTTTCCAAACATACAGTGGTGGTTGACTTCATACTGGTGATCCAGTGGCTGAAGAGACTCATGCTGAAAACCTTGTAGAGGCTTTTATGCCTTCATCAGTCTCCTAAGGTTCATGTTTTACTGTGCAGATAATTGTATTTGTATGCTGTTGTCATGGTTGCATAGGTATGGACTTTCCCATTCTGGAGGACAGAGAGTAAATTTAACAGTATGTCACTGAGCAGGTAAAATCATGCAGGGACACATGCCTGTTGAAGCAGCAGGATTCTGTTCTTCCTCTTATCATTTCTCTTCTCCAGCCCCTCTTCCTCCAGTTCTTCACTCTCATTTTAATCTCTGTGGCACATTCCCTGTGAGGAGCTCCTAAGCTCTTTACCACTAACCTAAGGGTTGATGTTGGTAAGAGCACTATCACAGAGATAAACAGAAGGGCCAGACCAGTGCACAGAGCTTCTGGCAGTCCACTTTGCATCTCCCAGCTGCATTCCAGTATAAATCTGCATGGATTTCAAGGGGTTTTCTTCCCCTCCTTGCACCATTTCTTACTAATCTCCTTTTTCTCTGCAATATTTGCATTCATGAATCTCTGGCCCTTAGACTGTCTTTCCTCTTCTGCTTCCCAGGGGTCTTTACTGAATTCTTCCTTTCATTGTGTTCATGTCTGCACTTACAGGAGAGGAGAGGTCGGGCCAGGAAGCACAGGTTTGCCAGAAGAAGGGAAAGGATTAGAGGAGCTGTGAATGTCCTAGGCCAAAGTTAGACCTCTAGAGCTGTAGATACCAATTCTGTCCTCCTGATCCTGGATAGGTTTGAGCAACAGCTGGAGGTCAGCGAACCAGCAGAGTCCTCTGCCACCATTTGTCATCATGTAATGAGGCACTTGTTTTGTGACAGGGCTGCCAGTGATTTCTCTGTCTGGACCCTTTAGGCAATTTTGTTTTGGCTCTTTGTAACAAAATAAGTGTGATCACAGCAAGCCCAAGCCAATGTGTAGTGTACTTCATTGATGTAGGTAAGGCAACCACTGAAGATGCACCAGCAAGATGCCCCCAGCCAAGGTACAAATGCTTCCAGTGAGCTGGATATCTGTTTTGGTGACTGAGGAGGCTAGTCCAGTGTGACCAGCCGGCAAGGCACTTGCTGGTGTCTGAGACAACAAACTGGTTCTGCACTAGAAGTGGAGGAGAAAGAGGTGGAGATTTACAGCAAGTGCTGAAAGCCTTCCTGGTTTCCCTCAGAAATTCATATTTGGCTGATGTGCCAAAACCTACTGTGCTGCTGTTGTATCCCTGTTGGATCTTTCAAGGCACAAAGATGTTGGCATTTGCTACCAAGGTGCCTCTGCTCTGTTGTGTAAACGCATTCCTAATGTTTCTCGGGATGTATGACTTTAAGAGCTCGGTTTTCTTTGGGTTAGCAAAGCAAGTAATGGGAGTAGCTGTGTCCTGTTGCCACTTTGAGGGGAATGGAAAGAGACAGAAAGCAATTATTCAAGTTATAATACGTGCAGAGCATTTTTATTATTGTTATTTATTGTTTTGTGGTCACACGAGTAGTGCTGTGCTTCAGAGGAGGCAAAGCGAGCCTTCGGCACAGCTCGTGTAAATCACCATGGCTCCATGACACCTCTGGATTTACACCAGCTTGCTTTCTCTACATTCTGGCCCTTGGTTTCAGCCTCCAAAAATTGCTATGTGCATTTTAAATGTGAAAAATTGGGACAGCAGGAATGATGAACAAAAGAGACAGGATGGGAGGAAGCAATCTGGCTTGCTGCCTGAAGTGAGATTCTGGGTACATGGGCAGCACATGACCTTCTCTCCTCCCTGATTTTTCATCTGAAAAACTTTGGTAAACCTTTTCATAGTATTCTAACAGTTACACTGGAGAAGGAAATGCACTTGGGAGGAAGGGCATGTTATAAATCCTTGAGGTGAAAATAGCTAAAACAGCTAAATTCCTGTTTGCATTAAAATGTGTTGGTTTGTCTGCTTCTCTGGCTGTTTAGCTGGCAGAAATATTTTTATTTCTTTTAAACATGTACATGAGTATCCCCTTGTTCTGCTTTACACACATGGAAGCTGCTACACTGCCTGAAGGTTCAATGTGAGTAACTCAGCCATTGGTTTGGGTTCAGCCATGATTTAGAGCCTTTTTTGGCTGTCGTGGTTTTCCCCATCCACATCTGAATGCTTAAGATTTCCCAGGGTAGAGAAGTGCAGCCATGAAAAATCATGGAGATGGTTGTACAGAGTTGGTGAGAAGTTGTGTAAAAAGAATACTTGCAGGGAGGACATGTGTGAGGATTTAGTTATTTATTCTGCTTTGAAGGAGTGGGAATGAGGCTTTCTGACCCCCGTAGCTTTGGAAAACTTCCTGAGGTCCCTGTGGCTGCTCTGCTCTGTGCACCTACCACCTAGGGACCCTGGCTGAGTGGGCCACCAGCTGCCACTGTTCCTGCATGGAGACACAGATTGAGGGTGGCACTCCTCCTCCAAAGAGGGGCAGGCACCCCCTGGGTTTTCCCTGTTTCCTCCAAGCAGGTGCCTCTGGGGTTGCTGCAGGAAAACCGAGGAAGAAGATGGTTGTGTGGGCTGGCTGAAACCAGAGTACTGGCATGGTGGTGATTGGGTTCCTGATCCTCGCAAAACCCAGAGCAGTCAATGCCATCAAGGTGTGTAGGATAATAAGACACGGTAGCTTACAAAGTTTAATTCCTATTAATTTCCGTGGGTTTGAAATTAGGTTAACCTTTATAATTAGCAAAATAAGACTTTCAATCATCATCCCCAGAGAAAAGGGGACTTTAAAAAAAAAAAAAAAACAAAAAACCCAAACAATAACCCAATAACAAACAACAACATTAATTTTGCTCCATCAATTCTATGCTAAGTGCTAAGGCACATTTTACTGCTGTCTCTTCCAAGCAGCCTAGGTGAGGTGCCCTGCTCTGCCATCAGGCTGTGCTCTCTGCAAAATGTCCCCCTGACATCTGCAGCATTGCTGTAATTCACCTTCAGGGTGCTTATCAGTGTGTTCACTGCCAAAACAACTCTGGCAAGCTTTCCAACTAACCTTTTTAACTAATCTTTTTTAACAAGCTGTGATGTCTGTATTTTCCACTCTAGCTGTTAACATAACATTGTAAGTTTTTCATTTCAGCTCGATTATTGTAGCTCGCACATTTGGCTGTATCTGTATCCTTGCAGTCTTAATACTGACAGTGCCCTAACTCCAGTTAAAGTGAAGCTAAGTCTGCTGAGGCTTCAGACCTAAAAATGTCCTGCTTGCATTTTTACAAAGTAGAAGTCGTAACTTTTCCAAGCCTAATTTGCAGTTTAACTATGCAAAGTTGTGAAGAGATGCATGGAGAGAAACAGAAACTCTCACAGAATTTCAGATTTCTCCTAAACAAAAGCCAAAGCCACTCATTGATCTGAATGGAGAAATATTTATTCTTGCACTTTTTGCAAAGCAGGAAGCGCAGCTTCTTTGTCTATCAAAACCTGGAAAAAATATTAGAAATATTGTTTCCCCCAGTGGAAAAAAAGGGATAATTGTGCACTTTACCAAAACAAAAAAGAAAATACTTCTCAGAGGAGAGAGAAACATTGCAGCAAGAAATATCAAAATGCTTAATTTTGAAAGTGGTTTGTTTGAACATTTTCATTTCTACTTTTACCTGGACATACCTGTCAGCTAAATTTAATTTGAATTTTAAGATATTTCTAGATAAACCAGAACAATATTTTAGACTTCCTTAGTAGTTGATTTTATATTCACATGAAGACTGTTGTCTAGCAACTATTAGCATAACAGAGCTGAGGTATGACCTCCAGAAATAACCTCTGAAACTGAAATTTGCTGTGCATTTGAGCCACCTTCCATCACCTAAAGAAAACAAGTCCCTCCCTAGTCCTGGCTTTTTCCCCAACCTCTTTATGGTGTTTCTGTTCCAGCATGAGTTGTGTTTGGGGGTGTGTGAAGGACTGGGTATTTTTGCAACAGACAGAGCCTTTCTTTTGGCGTTAGAGAATTACAAAAGTTTGGAAAGGGTCTTGGAATATCACCTGGTCCATCCCTTTGAGGGAAGGGGAGCCTAGATGAGACCATCCAGCATGCTGTCCGATTGCACCTTGAAAACCTCCAGTGACGGACACACTACCGCACTCCTGGGGAATTGTTCCAGAGTCTGCCTGATTGTTTCACTGTAAGAAACTTCCTGCATCAAGATGGAACCTCTCTTGGTGCAACCCCTACCTGTTGTCCTTGTTTTGTCCATGTGACTCTTGTGCCGAATCTTCTCCCTGTTACATGCATCTTTGCAGGAACACAGTGCTTATATCCACATATTAGTGGCAGTGGGGTGCTGGGAAAAGAGGACACCTCACCACTTTGCCAGGCAGAGAGAATATTGATAAATATTGCGGGCAGAATTTGTGGTGAGCCTCATGGAGTTTGGATGAAGCTGCAGGAAGCCTAGAAAAAAAATGAAAAAGCTCAGAGAGAAGCAGAGCTAATGAATCCTAACTTCCTATGTGTTTGTATTTTGAGGAGCAACTCCACATAGGTTTGCTGGGGTTTGGTCAGAGGGAGCATTCATGGTACAGACTTCTCCCAGTCAGGGTCTTAAACGCTATTTTCACTTGCTCTCCTGCTAATTCCTGAAAAAAACATGAATGTTTCTGAGGGTGCTTCCTCCCTGCCAAAGGCAAGGGAAATTGGCTAATGAGCTCAGAGTCAGCAGAGGGAGGCAAAAAGGCACATACAGAGCATTTAACTGGTTTGGAAGCCAAACCACAAACTTAATCCTTGGAGAACATAGTCATGTGGCATGAGGAGTTGAATTGCCAGCGGGCGTGGGAGGGAGGTGAGGGGGTTATTACCCTAGCATGCATGGGGATGCCTCAGTGGGTGGGAAACTCCTAAACCTCAGCTTTGACTGGGAAGTGAAATCAGTTATTAAAAAAAGACTGCTTTTCTAAAACTGCTTTGCTTCCTCTTGTGTCCCGTGGTATGACTAAGGGGCCTTGCCAGTGGAGAGGAAAACAGAGTTGGGCTCTCAGACAGTGAAAGCTCCCTGAGGCTGTCAGTGCTTCAGGGCTCTGATGCCAGCAGGGCTTCCAAACTGATTTAGAATGAAATGAAATAGTGGGAAGGGAGAAGAGGAGGCATAATTATTTTTTCCCTTGTTAACTTATTTTCCCTTTTTGTGCATGAGCTAATGTGATGGAAAGCAATACAGCTAAAATAAGTGCATTTGTTGGGGTCTGCATGCTGTGTTGTGAGTTATGGCTGGAAATCACTCACTGGCTAGCCCATTCCTTTCCTGCACTGTATCACCATGTGCTCCCAGCAGTGCTCAAAGCAGAAGGCCCCTGGGAAGGGTAATGAATGTGGTGGGGTGACAAATGCAAGTCTGGTCAGCACACAGAGCAAGGGCCAGGCTGTTCAGATGTTTTCTCCATTGTGAATGTGGTTCAGCACCTGAGCCCAAAGTGAGGGATATCACCAGCCCTGGGGGCCCAAAGTGAGGGATATCACCAGCCCTGGGGGAAGGAATAAAAAAAGGGGAGACTTCCAGCAGGACAGGTCATGGGATATGCCACTTCCTTCAGGAAGCAAGAGGGGGCTGCTCAGGGTATGTGCACTTCTGAGTAAGGTTTCACTCCTTACTTCTCCTTTTGCCACCTATTTGAGAGACTCTCTCTGTTACATCTTTACCTGGTCTGCAGCAAGTCACCACAAGCACTGCAAAACAGTTCTACATTGTAAAGCAGTTCTAGCTGTGAAGTGCCTCATGTTTTCCCATGGTGCACATCTCCTGCAGAGACTTCTCCCTCCTGGCCTACATGTTCTAAATGAAACTCTCATTCTGATGCATCTTCCATCTGCTTAAGTGTTGGCCATAAATAACAACATATTATAAAATTGCCTTCTTGTCAACACACAGATTGTTTATGTGTCATTTCCTCTATCCTTTGTGTTGCTGCAACTTCCTAGGGAAGGAGGATTTATTGGTATAGCAACATTTGGGAATGGAACCAAATCCTATGGAGTATGAAATAAATATAGTCAATTTTTGGTACTACATTTTTATTTATTTTTTTATGAGACATCTTCTTTCTTTGACGGCTTTGCATCTCACCATGTGGCATCCACTAGCTTTGCCATATCATCTGTTGTTTAGGGTCTTATATTTCCAGAGTATGTTTGCAAGCTGAGTGTAGAACTGTGAACCACAGTCCCACGGTATTTTTGACTGAAAGCTAATCTGGAATTTCCACTTAATGTAAACTAATCTTAATGTAAGCTAATCTTGAATTACCACAGCCTCATTTTGGTGTCAAATTGAAAGAAGGGCTCTATCAAATTTAAAATGCAGTTGGGTGATTGGTCAAGGATTATATTAGGAAAAAAAATAAGTTTCTGTCTTCTATGATCTCTAAATCAAATAGGCTATAAATAAGTACCCTCAACTTAAGTATTGCATTTCTTGTGCCACTAAATTGTTAAAGCCCTTCCATTCAGAAGGCAGGGCACTTTCTTGTGTGAATGCTCCCTTCCTTAGTGGCTGACTGCGCCTGGCTCTTTGGGGACCGCCATTGCTCCAAATGCAGAATTTTACAAGAGCTCGCAGTTTCCATGTTGAGCACTGTTGGAATGTTGTTCTGTCCTTCTGAAATGTGGAAGTATTGTTACTAAAGCTGTTAAAGGCCTTGTATTGTCTCAGATAAGTGCTCTTGTCCCAGTGAGGTTTGCTCTAGATGCAGTGGATACAATGGGTGTCCGGAGTCAGACCACTGGGGAGATGGAACTGGAGAGCTGGGTCTGTCCCTTGTGGCCCTGGGCCAGCAGTGGCACAGCTGTCCTTGATGCTGGATTGTGCTATTCCACATTTGTTTTGCAAAAGCAGGCTTCTTGAATTCTTGCTTATGGAGGACAGTTATATATGTGCTATGTGCATAGCTCATCCTCACATGCAAATGTATTTCTGAGCAGAGCTACTTCAGGATGGAAATGCTGGCCTTTCTTTCTTGCTTTTGTACAAGGATACTTTTGTTCCATCCCCCAGAGGAATGGGGTCTGGCTAAACAAGCCAGGCATATGCTTTTGAGGGAAAAGACCTCATCTGAGCAATGAATACTTCTGGCTCTAGACGACTCAGTTGGACTTGGAGAGTTTTGATGATGACTCAAGAACAAAAGCTCTGCCTTAACAAGGCCTGTTGCCATTTCTGTGTAGACATAAGTCAAGTCTGAGACATGCTGCTAGCCTTTTTACAACATATGTGACAAAATTCCCAGAATCTGCTGCTCAAACTTTTCCAGAGGGATAGAATTTGGACTGCTTGTTCGCCTTGAGGTTTATTAGATCCTTTGGAGAACTGACAGCATGGATAGCTTTTCTTAAAAAATGCTCTCCTTTAATCTTCACTGAGCTTTCCTGGCTTTACTGGTGCTATGTTTTACAATTAACACTGGTGGATTTTGTGATGTAGAGATCACTGGCTTAACTCTGTTTCTGTTCAGATCTGCAGTAAGCTTCCCAGAAAATCCCCCTCTTCGTTTCCCTCACCCAGAGCTTGCTTATACAAATGTGCACGTAAATTTACCTTTTCTTGCATGCATGAATTAGTCCCTTAAGAAGAGTTGATGCTCATCTTCCTTGGAGAGGAAGCTAGAAGGCTTCAAGCTGCTGAGAAGAGGGAAGGGCACCACAGGGTCTGCAGAGTTCAGGGAGGAAATGCACAATTTGGCCTCTGCTGTGACAGGTGGACACATTGCAGGGACCCCAAGGCTCACATAGAATTTGCAGAGAGCCTTGGAGGTTTGGTTGAAACCCCTTGAGACATGCAGTGAAAG